>NC_091015.1:86311503-87709003 GCF_041296385.1 Aphelocoma coerulescens
AGCAATTTTTCCTTGTCTTCCTGACATCTATGGAAAAATCCTGGATGTTTTTAAGGTATCTTTTGTATCTCATATTGAAAATGAAAAATGGTAGACTGGTCCAGCATTTTTCAAGCAACACAGACATTTCAGTAGTTGCCTTTTTTTGTCAATTTTCTTTTTTTATTGACAGCATCTGACAATTTCTGAGCTCATAATACTAAATGAAAGCAATTGAAACTTTATCAAGGTCTTTGCAGGATTTGTAGAAGTGTTATAATGAACGGCCAGGGTTTTTTCACTGCTCTTTCCATAATGAGATTTTGGTTACAGTACTGGAATATTAAAAATCAATATAATGTGGAATATTCAAACAGGCTAGTGTCATATGAGGAAAAATTATGAACAAAGAAAATGGAATTTAAATCTTCAAATAAAAGGAACCTAATAAGCCATTAAGTGAATGGCATATGCAGATTGAACAGGAGATTAAGGAAATCCTTCAAAGAAGAAGAAAACCTGGAAATTTCAGTGGTCTAAATGTTTTTTAGAAGTAGGCCAAGAGAGTATTTTTACGGAACTATTTGATACCATTGTAAACTAATACAAAAACAATGAAAGATTTATTCAGTTTCTAATGCCAAGTCCACTGTTGGGGTTCCTTCTCCCTGGCATGGGGTCCTGGGAGAGGGGCCCAAGGGGGGGACACGGGGTTTCCCCAGCCCCTGGTCAGCCTCGTTCCCCATTGGTTGTTTTGTGTTCCCCTGCGTGGGCAAGGACCCTCTGGTCCCGTGATTGCCTCAGTTCCTCGGCAGTCACTGGCCATGCAGTTGGAAAATAAACATCTCTCTGAAAACATCTACCAAGAATCAGTCCTTGTATTTCTTTTCCATGGGCCTCGCTGTATATACGTGTTGTAGGAATCCCCACTACAACAGTCCACCAAGAGCACATATGATTATTGTACATGCTTTTTTAAATGTTGTTTAACCAGGAAATTCAGTGTCTAAATGTTTTACTTTTTTCGAATAGGTTCCTCGGCTGATAAAGCACCACTTCTTGTTCACCTGTGCTTTGGATTTGACATAGGTTGTTGATGAGAAACTTGCTTTTTTTTCAGCCAGTGTATATACAGGAAAAAAGCACTTACATATTTTTCTTACAGAAGTTTAAGTTGTTAATTTGTTACCTTTTTATTTGCTTATCTGTGTTCATTTAAGCACAACTGGCCAGTGGGTTTAGAATTTTTTTCCCCCAGTTCAAACTCTTGTCAAATTATAATTTTGTTGTTGCCTTAAAATATGCTAATATGATATTATTCTCCCTACTCTCCTACCAAATCTAGCATTGAGCTTTTATGCTTGAAAGTGAAACTGGTTTACTAAATTATTTCACAAACATTCTGATTAGAAATGCATTCTTTTCATAGTAGAATTATTTATCATGAGAATCTGAAGGAATTATTTGGAACTGAAAAAAATCAACAAAACAAAAATAAGAATTTAAAGATAGAGGTCATTAAATAAAGAAATAAAGGCAACATCATGGCTCTTATATAACTGGTTATGAAATGGTACAGGCAAATGCTCAGTCAAGTCTGGTATCACAACAAAAACTTTTAGAAATGTTTAAAAGTTGCTTTTGCTCTGTTGTGCTAAAGCAGTCTTTCAGTGCCATAGCTGTTATCAGACAAAAAAAAAGAAAAGCAATTTTAATTTAGTCTTTAACTGCTTATGCAGGTTAGAATCCTCCACAAATACAAAAATATACTTTGATGTCTCTGATGTTACTGAATTTCTGCCAAGAAAGAAGAAGAAGTGCTGCCAAGAAAAATTATTCCTGTTGAAGATACACTGTGACTTTTTTGATGTGGCATTCTGCCTTCTTTTTTTTTTTCATTTTGGAAACATCGGGTGTTTGATTGAATATATGATGGCTGAAGAGACAGTCAACAGATTAACGACAGGACTGTGGGTGATCAAGAGCATGAGAATGTAAGACTGTCTATTCAAATTTAGAGCAATACATGCTACTCTTTTTATAGTCGCACTGAAGGCGAAAAAAATTATTCTTTTCAGCAACTTCATTGGTTTCACATATCACCAGCTGTTACTTTTCATTGACTCAACACTTCTGTGGAAAGCTGTTGCTTCTACTTAATGTCATGAACTTGAAATTTGCTACTATATATGAAATGAGTTGTAGTTGTTCCTAAATTTTATAATCACACTTTCTTTATCATGGGAACTTGTCATGACACCTTTAAAAAGCATTTAATTCTTTCTTTCTTTCATCCAGTGTAGTCTCTGAGATATCTGTTTATCTTCATTGGATTTTAACAAGTATTTAAATTTAGTTTCAAACTAATCCAAAGTCTATACTCTGCACAGATACTGCAAGCTCTTTGAATAATATTTTTCAGTTTAAATGTATCTTAATGATTTTTCTAATACAGAGTGATTATCAAAAAATGTGATGTCATTTTTTGCTTGGTATTCTGAGGTATCGTGTTCTTACCTTTTCAGTATAGTAAGGATGATCAGACAATTGATAAATTCTTTACTTAATACAGGTAGTGTAATATTTAAATGCCATGTAAGTAACCTGCAGTGATATCACACAGAACAAAAACACACAAAAAGAAGCAATCATTCTTGAAAGCCAACAGGGTTTTGTTCCTTGAAGGAAACTATTTTCTTCAAGAAGTGTTCAAAAGAGAAAATTTAATTTTATGACTAAAGGATGTTATAAAAGCAAATAACCCCTCCATACACTCCCACTAAATTAGTTTGCTTTGTGAGGTTTGCAAAAACCTGCAAGGCCAAACTTGGTAGATTAGACTTTGGCCTGAACTCTTAAATCTTGTTCCTGTGGGGTTCATGAGATTTAGTGATTTTGCATCTGGTGGTTATTTACTCTTATTTTTTCTCCTGTTGCTCTTTCACACAGTTAGTGAACTGTTATTTTTTTAACTTATACCTACTTGTATGCATTCCTTATTGGTGGAAAGGGATTGGTTGAAACTACAGGGAGATGACTCTGTTTTAAGAGTACCCACCTCCTAAATTTTCTTGAACCAAGACAAGCATATGGTTATTTCTGCTGAATAATTTCATTTTTTCAGGAGAAAATAATTACAAAAATGAAGTTTTTCTGGCTACAGCTTTATTAGCTTCACTGTTACATTAAGTCCTCTTAAAAAGTCTCATTTAAGTTTTTTTTCTACAGTATCAGATACTTTGACAGGACTGCTATAAATGTTTGTCTCCATTCTCCTTTACACATTATGGGATTTCTAGATGTATCTCCTTGTATGGCAAAGAAGGAAGTAATTCTCCAGTGAGTTACACATGAGAGGTCTGACATCCCCTGTGAAGGAATCCATTTATGTAATTCTATTTCCAGCTCTGGGCAGTTAATGAGGAAAGACATGACCTTATTTTAGATGAAACAGATCATCCAAGTTGACAGTATCATTTATTCTAACAAATAGGTCTTGTCCTGCAACCCACCTCAGAAACACCAACTCTTTTTTTTTTTCAGTTCACAAAGGAAAAAAACAAACAGGTCACTATGTTTGTACATGACATTCAGGTAAAATGAGTATAAGTATCATCGTAAAGAGTCATACAGACTGACAGCACCAGGATGAATAGTGAACAGTACCTGTATATCCTTACATGGCATACTCTTATGATTTCAAGGATTTCTTCTTAGCACAGTTTTTCTGTCATCAATCACGTTTCGTATTGCCATATTCTCTGTCTGCCAAGCTATACATGTTGTTCTCATTACAGCTGGCCTTTATACTTCCTCTGTAAAGTGCTTGGTTTTATTTGTCTAATATTAAATTAAGCCTTATGTATCTGTCATGCCCGATCAACTTCATAATTTATGAAAAGATTTCTCTGTATGAATGGCTGCCTGAAGTGAACATGAGAAATGAGTAGAATTTTAGAAGATATGGAATGTCTCCCACATTTGAAAAATGTGCTTATTTACTGTGATATTTTATGCCACAGAGAGAAATACTAATTAAATTTTTTTCCACATCCTGTGATCTGTGCAGGCTATCTATATTCAAAGCACTCATTTTACATGTTGTGTTGTCTTTGCTGAGTCTGTAAAATATGAATTTAGGAAGAAAAATGATTTTTTTGTATATAAATTGTTAGAATGCCTATTGTCACTACTTCTCGGAATGTTCACAAGAATAATTATAAACAGACACAAACAAATAAACCAAACCAAAGCAAAACAAAACAAAAAACCCAAACAAAGAAATAAAACAAACAGACAAACAAAAAAACCCCAAACCTGTATTTCTACTACTCTCCGACTTTTCCATTCATGATATGGTGAAGAGCTAATTCCTGATTCTCTTCAGTAACCTCAGAGGCTGGACTACAAATCAAACCATGTAGGTATTGTTACAAAGAATATATGCATCTCAAACACCCTAAGATACATCACCCAGATATAACTAAGTATCACATTAAAGAAATATCATGGTAGGAAAGATGAAATTACTTTGACAACTATCCCTACATCCTACCTGCATATTATTTTCCAACTAAATTAAACTGTAATTTATGAAGGAGACCAAAAGATTTTTGGTACCTACTAGGTTGCATAATTCTAATGGTGTCAGAAAACTGCTTATGTTTCTGATATTTGAAATATCCGGTTTTTTCAGTGCTGATAATGGCTTTCAGCTTACTCTTTTGCCAGCCAGGTTTTATTCCCCCAGCACCGAGTCATTAGCAGTAGGAGTAGTGCTTCCTACTGTCTTTTAGTCAACTGCATCTCCAGAGAGGCTTTGCAAATGTCCAGGTCACTTTAACCAGCTGCATTACCTCTTTGGAGTGATATCGAATGGCAGAGAACTGAGAAATTTTGCAGGCACTTCTCCATGTCTCTGTGGGCTTACCAGGAATGTCGTGGTAAAAAAGATTGTTTTAAACAAGTCTCACTTAAGAAATTATTTAAAATGCAATATCCAAACTCATTCAATAG
The DNA here is from genome assembly GCF_041296385.1 of Aphelocoma coerulescens. Lineage (NCBI taxonomy): Eukaryota > Metazoa > Chordata > Aves > Passeriformes > Corvidae > Aphelocoma > Aphelocoma coerulescens. The sequence continues at coordinate 86,316,499 of NC_091015.1, forward strand.
AACTTCTCTGCTTTAGTCTGAGTACTGTGTTTGCAGGAAATGCTGAGATTTGATAGACTCTGTTCTGTCAAATGATGTGCACTGCAGAAGAGGAAGAAAAAAGTTATCTGCAGCTGCAGGCTGACAGACTGCATAGACAGCCCTAGCTATCCTGGCATTTTTGTACAGTGCTGTATGCTGACATGGTGGAAAAGAGAACAACTGATAAAACCCCCATAATATGAACATTTTTGCTCCTTTAAATAGAGTAATTTAACTCTATATAATATAAACATATTTGCTATTTTAAATCTAGCAATTTAAATCTGTATACACTTCAGTACACTTGGTTTTATTGGAATTTGCACTTTGAGCATTTATTACGCTCTGAGACCCCACAGCAACAAAAGCGTAGAAGCAGAACTTTATATTTTCCTTAGAGGAAGGACACTGAGAGATATCAGAAATCTTTTCATATTTAATGATGTTATATTGCAGCATATTCTATATTGAAATTAATTTTGAATTTTTAAAAAATCATTTTTTCCAGTAGATACAGGTTCTGAAAGTTATTTCCTCTCTCTGCATCAGTCTTACACATTGAATTCGGGAAGATTATCACCTCAAACTTTCTCTCATTTATCAAGTGTCAAGGGCATCTTAGGCTGGTAAAGGCTTCCCATAGTCTTTACCAAAATGATGACCAAGTCTCTAGGAAAGTCTGTTGGTTTTCTTCTTATCACACCAAAGTTTGGCTCACAGCTGCCCTTCTGCCACCTTAGAAAATTCCTCTCTCTCACGGGCAGTGGTCTCCCTGCTGATCTGGGGTTTGGTGTGGTTGTCTGCTCTCCAAGAAAGATTCAGTCTCATTCCAGCTTCTCATAGTTGTGCCTTACCCAGTGTGCAGCAGCAACAACATGGTAAAGTCAGTCTTTCTACCTACTTTTAGTCAAATATAACATGAATTTAAAATTAAGTCAATCAAATTATTATCTTGTATTACAGCTGGTGGTGGGGTCAGTAGCTCTGACCCAGGAAGAGGTGACCGGTCCGGAGAGATGGTCCCGAAAGGAATCGCCTTCCCGAGGCCCAGTGTCTTCCCTCAGCTGCTGGCAGAGGGGCCCTTGCAGAGGCTGTCAGCTCTTTAGTGATTGTCAGCTCGTGATTCCAGCTCAGCTCTGCAGGGCACCCCCAGGCCAAACCAGACCAGAGAGAGACAAGAAGGCCCGTGTGGCTGGTTCCGCACAGAGGTAGCTTTATTGTTGGTCCATACTCCGGCGAAGGGGAAAGCCAGGGACGAGCTCTCTGTCCCACAGAGCCAGGGGGCTTCCTTTTATAGGGATACAGGGGATCAGTAGGGGACCAATGGGTTACAGAGGGTCTGGGACAGACCAATGGGTTACAGAAAGATCTGCATAGTGTCTCTCAAAGGATTGTGGGTCCACCTTTCCTCGCCATGATCCAAGAAGTGGTTGCCTTTCTAGGGAGTCCTGCTGGGCGATTGCAAAATCTCTTGTCTCAGCAGAGATCCCTCCAGGGCAAGGGCTGGGCATATCCCACAACCTTGATCATAGGAAGCAAGCCCATTGAACCTCCTAGGTGTACAGAGACCACCTGCCAGCTAATGGAAGTGGAGCCAGGCAAAAAAAAAAAGGAAAAGGTAATTGGAAAGGTAATACCACTGTTTGAACAACAGTCACTCCTCAGCCATGTCTTAGCCATCCAATACTATTAGGCAACCTAACGAATTTCCTTTCAGAAAACTTCCAAACTTCATTTGGGAATTTGACCTTAATGTTGCAATGAGGTAACACAAAGAACAGCACCTTGTAACTGAAGTGCATTCCTAAAATTTACAATAAATTGAAATAGTTTAAAAGTCTCTGTACATGCACTGTCATATGTTTGCTTTACATACCCCACAACAAATCAGTCTTTATATAGAATGTATTCAGAATATTCATTTTTGTCTTGTGACACAGATCCATGCCGTAAATCAAATCTCTCCTGATGGGAGAGAATTTTTAAAGTCCTTTCTAGGAGTTAGTTCGAGAGACAAACGGAGACTTTCAGCCTTCACTGATGCTGCCAGATAGAGTCACTAGCATGACCCAGACACAGCACAGAGCAGAGAATGCAGGAAAAAGCCCAATTATCAAGAATTTACACAGACTTTTAAAGACAATTTAACCAATGGTTACTAGAAACGTATATTATTTTCACTTTCCTACCAATTATTCAGTAACACAGCCAGGAACTGCAGAATTTTTTGTCCAATCATCCCAAATTACTTTTACTGCAGAATATGGAGTAGTAGAAGAAGAAGAAGAAGGTTTGGAGAACAACAACAATCCTCCATTTTGATGGTTTTTGCTCTTACCTGTTTACTACAGAGAAGCCCAAAACCTCTAAATTTTTTGCCCTGTGACAATCTTACATAGTGGTCTATCACCTAATTCACACCATTGTATTTTCTAGTTCTTGTCTGATAGTAGGCAGTTTTTTCCAAGGTTAGAGGCCAAAACAGTGTTGTTTAGGGGGGTAAAAACCCTTCAAAACAGGCAGAGAAATATTCTTGGCACTCTGGGTTCCTACAGTCTTGGGCATCAAGCAATAGCTTCCTTATTGTTCCTGGCAATCTGAATCCATGTCAGAGTACATCTTTTGGGAGCTTTATATTGTCCTCATCAAAAGACAAACCTCAGATGTTCAGTTTTTGCAAGCCACATTTCTTTCTGTTATTGGAGATCACAGTAACAAAATACTTTTATATAAGTAATTATTTTGGGCTTTTTGAAATGATAATTCATTGGAAAGAAGACCCGTGCAATCTGTAATATTTAATAAAGTTATATCCTTGCATACCAGAGCATTCTAGTGACAGTTTGTTCAGCTCCTATTCAAAAATTAGTGAAATGAGCTGTGGCTTTCACCAGAGAATTCCCCCTGGAAACCAGTCCCAAGGGTCTTAGGGAAGTAGTATGTATTACCTGAATTTTTGTAAAAGGTACTCAGGTATTCTAAGCTATACTTTAGACTAAAGTAAAAGGAGAAGGTCTCTTTGGTACTCCTTTCCCTCCTTTCCTTAAGTTATCAAAGATTAAATGCAACACTTTCAGACAGAAAATGGGCTCACAAATTGCATTCATTCCCAACTCTGACTTTTGTCTTCAAAACTTTGTTCTCTTATGCTGGGCCTAGATGTGTTTTGCCACATGCCTTGACTCTAGATGTGTACTTCAGCTCTCTAGCTCCTGCAGATGGTATAAGCCAGGCAGAATAATGTGCAAATTCACAATTCTCATGTGTTGGAAAACACTATTGTGTATTCCATAATTGAAAATATTACCGTTTCCTAAATATCCTGCAAACTTTTTGTGCATTAATTGTAGCCATTGTTATCAATTTTCTATAAAACATTATCCACAAAGGTTCAGAAAGTTTCATTAGGGTTGCTATAAAAGTCAGCTATACCATGTTTTATGTCTTCTCTTAAGCTGAAATATCTTGCACCTAATAGAAAGCACTTTGTAGACCACTTGCTAAGTAAGTGTGTGGCAGACAAACAGTGTAGATGATTCATTTTTATAGGGAGATACGGAGTGATAATATTTGAAGAGTTAGAAGCTAATACGTCTCTATCGAATGATTTTTCTTTTGTTTTCAGCACATGAAACAGTAGTTCATTTTTCTATTTCTTTGCCCTAGTTTTTGGCTGAGATAGAGTTAATTTTCTTCTTAGTAGCTGGTACAGTGCTGTTGGATTTCATATGAGAATAATATTGATAACACACTATAAAATATTGGTATTTTAGTTGTTGTTAAGTAGTGCTTACGCTGAATCAAAGGACTTTTCAGATTCCCATGCTCTGACAGTGAAGAGTTGCGCAAGAAGCTGGGAGGGAGCACAGCCAGGACAGCTGATCCAAGCTGGTCAAGGGCTTAATCCATACATGACATGTCATGTCCAATACCTAAGATCATCCATGAGGGAAAGGTCACTGCTTGAGGATGGGCTGGGCATCAGTCAGTGGGTGGTGAGCAATTGCATTGTGCATCACTTGTTTTTCTTGGCTTCTCATTCTATCACCTTGCAATGCAGTTAGAAGTAGTAGCTGTAGTAGTAATAGCTGTAGTAATAGTATACTTTACTTTTTTTCAATTATGAAACTGTTATTTCAGCTGATAAGTTTTGCCCTTTCTCAATTCTCCCCCTCGTTGCATGGAGTCACAGTGTGGGAGGTAGTGAACAAGCATCTGTGTGGTGCTTGCTGGCTGAGGTAAAACCACAACTGTCTTTCTTGGTGCCTAGTGTGGGGTGATACAGCAGAAGTTTTTGAGAAAAGGAAGAATACCCCAAATCTGGCTGATTTTGCCATAAACCAAAGTAAGGTAAAGGGACCTGCACAGGAGATCCAGGTTTTAGGAATAAACTGGCAAAATGTATGTTGTCAGATCCCAGTGGATGTGAAAAACGAGATAATAGCAATGTTTTCACCAACTAACACAAAAGAAACACAAGCTTTTTTTAGGCATTTTGGGCTTTTGGAGAGTGCACATTTCAAACTGCAGTCTGATTGTAAGCCATCTCTATCAAATGACCCAGCAGAAAAATTATTTCAAATGGAGCCCTCAGCAATGAAAAGCCTTTGAACAAATCAGACATGAGTTAGTTCATTCAGTAGCCCTTGGGCTAGTCAGGACAGGGCAAGATGTAAAAAATGTTCCCTACACTGCGCCTGGAAAGAATGGCCCTATCTGGAGCCTCTGGCAGAAAACACCAGGGAAGACCTGAAGTTTACCTCTAGGCTTTTGGAGTCAGGGATACAGGAGATCTGAACCCACTATACTCCAACTGAGGAGATACTGGCAGCTTATAAAAGGGTTTAAGATGCTTCAGAAGTGATTAATACTGAAGCACAACTCCTCCTGGCTCCCCAGCTGCCAATGCTGGGCTGGATATTCAAAGGGAGGTTCTCCTGTACGTATCGTGTAACTGATGCTGCATGAATTGAGTTGTACTGATCAAACAATAAGCTCAAATAATAACCCCCAATCATCCAGAAATCCTGGAAGTGGTCTATCTGGCCAAGAGGCAAATACTTGGGAATGTCACCAGAGGACGGAGTGACCTGTGCTGAAGAGGCCCAGTGTGTAATAAATTACCAGAAAATGAGAAGCAGTATGCCTTGATGGGTCCTGCTGGACTGTAGGAAAGCATTGGAGGTTGAAGGTGGTTATATTGAGTCCCCACTGCAAGTCACAGAAACTGCTGAAGGAGAAGGTGAATCAAGTCAGTTTGCAGAGGTGAAAGCCATCCATCTAGCTTTAGACATTGCTGACCAAGAAAAATGGCTAGGATTCTATCTCTGCCCTGGCTCATGGATATTGGCAAATGCCCTGTGGAAGTGGTACAGAAATGGAAGCAGAGCAACTGGCAGCACAGAATTAAACCCATCTGAGCTGTGGCAAAATATTGCTGTGTACTAGTTTGAAAACAAACCAGTGAGAGGCACCAAGTCAGAATAACAATTTAATGGAAATTAAAGAAAAGGAAAAGAAAGTAAAAGAAAACACTGACAGAGTCAAGATACAACCTGAGTCCCTATTAGGCAGGGTAGTGGTAGCAGTCTGGTGGAATGGTGGCTGCAATCCTCTGAAGTGGTGATCCTGTAGTAGAAGGGGTCTGCTCTTCCTCAGCAAAGTCCAGCGGTGGCTGTGTAGCTCCTGTCCTCTGGAAATCCAGTGGAGCCAGTGTCTTTCGTGCTCAGAGTCCCAGTTATATCCACGATGGGATGCTTGGTTCCTCCCTCTGGGTGGAGCATCTCACAATGGAGTAATGAGTCATGAGGCCAAGTGTTGATTAGGCTCGTTAACAGAAGATAGTCTGGAGGGAGTTATCTCTGAGTCATGGGCAGGACAATGATGGGCCATTAACAGCAAGATAGTCTGGGGGGAGGAGGCAAGGAAACACTGCCCCACCTGATTTCCACAGCTCATGAGGATGGTAATAGAATAAACCTCAACCCAGGACATGCTGCTTGGGTGAAGAATTTGGTTGTGAAGGTACCTCATGTAGATGCTCATGTACCCAAGTCGGGCAACTGAAGAACATCAAAACAACCAGCAGGGTAGATCAGGTCGCTAAGATTGAAGTGGCTCAGGTAGTTCTGGACTGGCAATATGAGTGATTTATTTCTAGCTCAGTCGGCCCATGCCAACCCAGACCACCAAGAAAGAGATGCAACAAATACATGGGCTGGTGATCAAGGGGCAGACTTACACAGAGTCACAGAATATTCTGCTTTGGAAGGGATGCACAAAGATCACCGAGGCCAGCTGTTAAGTAAATGGCCCATACAGGGATCAAAGCCATCACTTCAGTGTTATTAGCACAATGTTCTAACCAACTTACCCATGGACACTATGGCACAGGTTATCCATGGATGTGAAATGTTCTGCAATAAAGAAGGCCAAGCAGTAAAAGCCTCCCTAGTATGAAGAACAATGGCTGAAACATGAATATGGGGACGCCTGGCAGATTGACTCTATCACACTCCCCCAAACCTGTGACGTCAAGTGCCATGTGCTTACAATGGTGGAAGCAGATGGCTGGACACATATCCTGTGCCACATGCCACTGCCTGGAACCATCCTGGCCTTCAAAAAGCAAGCCTTATGGTGACACATACCCCAGAAAGAATGGAGTCAGACAACAGGGCTCATTTTTGAAACAACCTCATAAACACTTGAGCCAAAGAGCATGGCATTGAGTGAGAATATCTCATTCCCTATCATGCACCAGCCTCCAGAAAGATCGAACAATACAGTGCACTATTAAAAACTACTCTGAGAGTAATGGGTAGTGGGACCTTCAGACATCAGGATACACATTTAGCAAAAGCCACCTGATTAGTCAGCAGCAGAGGTGGGCCCTTCACAATCAAAACTTCTGTATACTGTAGAAGGGGATAACGTTTCTGAAGTGCATATTAAAAATATGCTTAGCAAAACAGTTTGAGTTATTCCTGCCTCAGACAAAGAAAAAGCTATCCTTCGGATTGCTTTCACTCAAGGATGTGACTGCACTTTGTGGGCAATGCAGGAGGATGGGGACATCCAGTAGGTACCTCAAGGGATTTGTTTTTGGGTGAGAATAGCCAATTAATTAAGTTGTACACTGTAACTTGCTATATAACACTGTATATCATCACCTCTATGATGGGCATGTGCCCATCACTGCACGGGAGATCTCACAGTGCCCATCTCTGCCACTCCAGATTTGCAAATCTGAACCTGAGTCCCTTTTAATCGCCACATTAGGGAAGAATGGACCTTGATTAATTCAGGCAAGTCCAGCAGTGATGGAATCTGGCTTCTGCTTTAAAAATCCAACACCACTTTTCCTGAGCTGAAAGGCTGTTACATTTGCATCTAATAGAAAACACTTCATAGACTATTTGCTAAATGAGTGTAGCAGAGAAGCAGTATAGGTGATTCATTTTTATATGGAATGATGAGAAGAGTTAGAAGCTAATACATCCTCAGCTAATGACTTTCTTGTGTTTTCAGCACATGAAACATTATTTCATGCATTTATTTCTGTCTCTGCAAAGCATCTAAATCTGCATTTGGACTGAGCCTATTTTTATTGAATAAGTGAAAAGTATTCTTCCATGTACAAGTTTTTGTAAGAAACAATGCAGATGGATTCAAAATTAAAAATTCAGAGATAAGAAATACTTAGCTCACTCACTTTTCCCCATACATCATGCAAAGAACCTTACAGGTAGGTTATGGCTTTTAGAGTAGAAAACTAGTACTAGACAATAGAGATTGGTCACTAAATGTACAATTCCATGAGGGATATAGTGACATGTTTTTCTGTTCTGCGGTAGATATTACAAGTCAATCAGATGTAAGAGGAGTCCGGATCACAAAATTGCAATACAAAGGACCTGTGAAGTGCCCACAAAGAATTTTCATGACAGGAAATGTGATTTTGATCCTGCTGTACTTCCTGCTTTTGTGAGCGCAGAAACCACTTAAACTTTCTCATGCCCTGCTCCGCGTGATACTTCAGTATGTTAAATGAACTACAGCTACTTTGGTGATAAATTATAAAGTCATATATTTTTGAATAATTTTCCTTTTTTTTTCAAAGCACTAGTCAAAGATTTCATATGTGACAGGTAGAAGTGAAAAGAGGAAAAAGAGGAAACAGCACACAAGAAAAAGAGTTGAAAAGCTTAGGATTAAAAGTAGGACTAGACAGCTAGCTCGAAGCTACACAAGTTCATACAGGGACATTTACTCCTATGTAGCACATCCCTCCCTTGGCCACTATCCTTTTCTATTTCTTAAACTGTCATGGTTTAACCCCAGCCAGCAGCCAAGCCACATGCAGATGCTCGTGCACTCCCCCACCAGCAGGATCAGAGAAACAATAGCAAAGGTAAAAGGTAGAAAACTCATGGGTTGAGATAGATGCAGTTTAAGAGGGAAAGCAAAAGTCGTGCACACGAGTAAAACAAAATAAGTAATAACTTGCTAATTCCAACAGACAGGCAGATGTTCAGCCATCTCCAGGAGAGCAGGGCCCCATAAGGCCTAGCAGTGACTTGGGAAAACAAACACCGTCACTACAAATGTCCCCCACTTCCTCCTACTTCACCCCAAGTTATGTACCGAGCATGATGTCACACGGTCTGCAATACCTCTTTAGTCAGTTGAGGTCAGCTCTCCTGGCCGTGTCTCCTCCCAGCCTCCCATGCACCCCCAAATTCCTCACCAGTGTGGCAGCAGGAAAAGCAGGAAAAGCCTTGGCTCTGTGTAAGCCCTGTTCAGCAATAACAAAAACATCTCTGTTTTATCAAACCTGTGTTCAGCACAAATCAAAAACACAGCCCCATATCAGCCACGTGAAGAAAATTAACTCTACCTTGATGCCTTTTCCTGGTCTTAAAATCAAGAGTCATACATGGTTAGAAGGGGAAAAGGGATTTTACCTTGGTATTTATTTTAAGGATCCTTAGGTGCACATGTCCAGGTCACATGCATCGAGATGCACCCTGCAAAAATGCACACCCAAAAGATCGGGTATAACATTATAGGTTTTACTAATTAGCATATCTATCAAAGATTCCCCAATGAGAGGCTCAACTGAGCCCCCCTCCCCAAGGAGCCTTCTCCTGGATGGTTCTATCTTAATTTACAGAATGTGCTCTGGAGAGGACCTTGGGGTCTAGGTCACTCTGATCCCTGGCTATGAAGCTTCTAAAATGTTTAGTCTCAGCTTGACAAACAAGTCCAAGAATGTAGGCAAAAAGCACTAAGAATACAGAAGTTGCAAAAAAGGTATAACAGGGGTATAAAAGAAAAGGCAAAAAATCCTCATTGCATCAACCTCAGCCAAAACTAGCACATTCTACTCCTTGTGTCCCATCAGGCTAATCTCAGGCTCCAATATAGTCAGTTGTTTGGATCCCCCTGTCACTACACGCAGGTCACTGATCAGTACAGGAAGAGTACTGAATTCACTGATAATTGCTGAAAATCCTGTCCTACCTAGTAAAATAAATTTTTATTTGTTGGGGTTCAGGACCAATAGATAAATTAATACACTTTTTTTTTGGTAGGAATAAAATGCTGAAATTTGAGATTCCCATTAAATAATAACTTCCATTTCACTCAGAAATACAAATGTGTCTTGGTAGGATGGAGATTTGAAAGTATATGGAAGAGAAGAAAGAATATCCGGCAATAGAACCCTATTCTTTTGGTTCTCAAAGAAAAAGGAAATAATGTTTTAGTAATAACGTGCCAGTTTTGGTCCAGATAAAACTTTTAAACAAACCTTATATCTATTTTCAAAATCAGCAATGGCAGGATCGGCATTTTTCTTCAAATATTTTGTTTAGTTAAAAAACTTCTTAACCCTGATCTTAAGGGAGTAGTATTTTGCTCGCATGAGGTTTTCCAGTGGATCAGTTTAATCCTGTAAATCCTGAACACAGACATGGCCTATTTCAGTACAAGTATACACTGCTGTGTTAGCACTGTTGCAGTGAAGGCTACTTTAGGTAGAGCAAATAACCTCCCTAGAGCAGCAAAAAAACCTGAGTTATAAAATAATTGTCCAAATATTCGTGAACAGAGTTTTGGGAACCCCTTCAAAGAGCTTTTCATTCCTCACCTGACACCCTGTGTAAAAAGCTTTAATCTTTCTTAGGAGTAATAGGTAATTTGGCACCAAATGCCCTCATCAAATTTTATCAAAAGGAAAAGCAATATAACCGATTCCCTCAAGTAATTTCTTGGAAGCACTTTTAATATAATGTTCAACCAGGGATTTTTTTTATCACTTTCTTTTAGCACAACTTTATCTGGGACCATGTTAAACTGATGCTAGAACACTTTCATTTACTCTAACTCAAGTATTCACTTTTTCACTTAAACATGTCATGTTCTATTTAAAAAAAAAACCTTTAGAAAAGTATATAAAACACTTCTGCTCTTTGTACACCTTCTTTGATTTGTATATAGAAGTAGCTGAAAGTAGACTGATGAATACATGAGGGAAATTGTGTTTAACTAACCTGATTGCCTTCTGTGATGGGACAGTGGCTGGATAGATGAGGGAAGAGCAGTGGATATTGTCTGCCTTGACTTCAGCAAGGCTTATGACACTGTCTCCCATGATATCCTCATAGACAAGCTCAGAAGATGTGAGCTGCACAATGGACAGTAAAGTGGATTGGGAACCAGCTGCATGGAAGATCTCAGAGGGTTGTGATCAGTGGCACAGGTTGGAGACCTGTCACTAGTGGTGTCCCCAGATGTTTAAAACTGGGCCCAGTTATTGTTTAACTTATGCACTGGTGAAGGGGAAGGTGTCAGAGAGTATCAAAACTCAAATACGTCAACTTTAGAATATTAAGGAAGATTTCCAAATGAAAGAAGATTGCAATGGAAGTATGGGCCCAATGTGCCTGTGCAAGCTATGTTAGTAGGCTTGTTCTTTAAAAATCAGATGAATTTGTTTGGCGTATTTTTTGTAGTCCTTTGCATAGAGCTCTTGGTGATAAGACTGTAATGTTAACTTGTACCTGAGTTAACCTATTCATTATTTCAGTCAATTGAACAGCATTCCTGTTGTTTTTGTTTGTTTTGTTTTTTTTTTTTTCAGGTAGAGTGATGATAGCGAAGCAGCGTGTACTTGAGTAAATTTGAAGTTTTGTGGAAAGGATACTAGACATGTAACAGTGGGGATGGAAGTATGTGCTTTGCTAAATCTTTTAAAAGAGTGACTGACAAATTTTTACAGCACTATAAATTAGGTAAAGATAGAATTACTAAAAAAAGTTTGGATAACTTCTATTGAATAGTCTTTTCTATAATGTTTGTGGTAAGGGTAGCTGAGGATCTTTTTTTCTGAATATATATTCATGTTACCTGGTTTTAAATATTTAGTTCAAAACCAGAACGTTAAACAGAAATATTTTCATAAAATCCTTAAAGAACTAGACACCAACATGAATTATGCATTATTTAAAGAACACAGCCTATCTTTTTTTTTTTAATAAATGGAGACTATTACATATTTTCATTCTGATGTCTTCTGTAAATTGTTTAAACTTCAGGGATTTTGACTGAATTACAAAGCAATAATTCATCAGTGTTTTGGATCAATGGAGCTAGTTGAAATGTTTATTTCATTAAATAACTTATCTTAGTTGGTACCATCAGATATAGTATCATGTTCTGTGTTGACATCAGAAGCCAAGTATCAAAAAAAATACAGAAAAAGCTATTACTGTATAAATTCTGTCATGTTTAGGTACCCACACCCAAAGAGTCATGTGCACTTTACAATCAAGTATCTGGTCAAAATCCTTTGCTTCTGTTCTGTTCATTAGATTGCAGAAATTAAACAGAATTTCTCATACAGTCTTTGATAGTAGGCCCTCTTTTGTAAGACCAATATACAAGAGAAGACCCAATGGACAAATTTGACCCAACTCAAACAGACAGCTGAGAAGAAATTAAAATATTAAAATGCAAATAAAAATGAGCAGCTCATGAGCACAACATTTTTTAGGTATTTTGAGGAAAAAATGTGTTTAACAACTTAGTTTGGACTCAGAGTATTTTGGTCTTGACCTTTTGGAAGTAAAGAAATAAGTAGAGTGGGAGAACTGAACAAACCTGAGCAGGTGCTTGCATGATGAATTATTGCTGATGAGTAGAACACTGACTTTAAAAGTAAAGTGTAACATTTGCACCTATAAATGTAGAAATCTCAAGAAAAAGTTGATGTCCCACTTTTTCAATTGCTGCATACAGAATTTCTGGCATATTTATTTGGAAGATGCTAAAAATCCTGGACTGTTTTCAGAAGCAAGCTGTGGTAATTATCAGTGTTATAATAAGTTTTAAGGACTGACTGAAACAAATTAAACAAAGTTAAAAACTTTTAGTGATATTTCTTTTGGCCTGTTGAATCTGTAAATTCCAATCTGATTTTGTAAATTTATTCACATATAAACGGTTGTTAAATAGATTTATTCATGCTTAAACTGATCACAGATCCATGTTGCTCTCTAAAAAGTGGCAAAAAAATAATCATACTGTTATTGCAAAGAACACACAAAAACACAGACTGTGCCTCTGTTACTCACTAGAATGTTCTTTCAGAAAAGAACTTGAAGATCATGGTTTCATTAAGATTTATAAACCTACTCCATATAGAAACTAAGATTGCATTCATTAATTCAATTTATGTGTATGTTAATATTTGGAGAAAAGCCCATGGCATTCAATACAGAACAAATGAAAAAATCTGGCAACAGATGGATGTGTCTTTTGCACACAGTTGATACACAAATACACATATATGAGTACATATACCCTTGTATTAACATATATCTGCATGCATATATATGTAAATAGACATAGGTGTATAGATACAGATAAGCCTATATCAAGGAGAATTAATGACAGAAATAAAAATAACGCAGAGAAAGAAGAAAATAAATCTGACATATGTTGTAGTTTGATAAGCTGGTAAAGTCCTAGCGTGACTAGAATTAAAGCAAAGCTCCCTCACTCCCTAACAGAATCAAAATTCCACCCCTTATGCTTACTTTTCTTATACAATGTCATTCAGACCAGTCATTACAAAATCAACCCTTTGTGGCAGGACGTTCCCCCTCTCTCATGGCTGGGGCATTTGGAAGAGATAACTCTGCACAGATTAATAGCCCAGCAAAGAGTCAGAGAGCCCAGCAAGTGGTCAGAGAGCCCACCCAGAGGTCACCTCCAAGCTGCTGAAAGTCTGAGCACAAGCCCCAATACACATCTTGGTATGAGAGCAGATGTGGAAAGAGATAAAAGAGAGTAAACATCGGTGACCAAAAGACATGGTTCTTATGTCTATAAAAGCCCACACGAATTATCACAGAGGCAGAAGTCTCTTACACACTCCTTGGGAACGTGTGAGAAGATTTCTTCCCGAAGCTTGGACGCAACTTCGAGGTTGCTTTTCCGGGAATTGAGGGAAAGGAATTCGATCTGTGCCCCTTCAACAATTTGGTGGTAGGAAACATTGGATCCTAAGTTATACTATTTCTTAGCTGGCTGTAAGTTTAATGGTACCTTTAACCCTGCATGTAAAATACTAATATTCCCTTTTGTCTTATTCCTGTGTAGTAGTAGTCTGTTTTAAGTCTTATGTCTGTTAGTTTTGAGTCCATTAATAAATAATTTATTTTATGATAGACTGAATCAGCCATTATTAAAGAACTTGCAAATGAAAGTGGGTTTTTGGGGTTTTGGACACCTCAATAACATGACTGCCTGATGCCAGAGGCCTGGGCAAAAGGCAGAGACTGAATTAAACCTACATCATCCATTCATAACACCCTTGATATAATTTGGTTGAAGAAAAGGAACTATGTATGGGATGCGTTTTCTTGTGATCTTTGCTAGTTGCTTACAACATGAATATAATTCAAGATCACAAAGATGTCTTAAGTTTGATCTCTTACTCATTGTGAAATAGCTAATGAAGGGTAAAACATTTTCACAGTCCTTCCTTCCTTGAATGACTTACTTGGTCATAGGTCAGACTCACAACCTACGAGTAAGAGTATTAAATCAAGAAAACATTAGCATTCATGTATTCTAACTTGCAAGGAAAAATACCTCACCTAATAATTAATTAGATTGTAAACTGAATACACTTTGAGATCAATACCCAGATGAAAGTGATCATGTTGCTGAAAATAAGGACTGAGAATAAGTGGGAACAGAAGTGTGACATATAAGAGAAAGGAGTAAAACTGACTTTTAATGACAGGGAAGTTATTAGCTCATTATAGAAACAGTGCAGGAGGGACTGGGTTACTGTATAACTATTGCATGAGTCAAATGGGGTGAATAAATTTGAGCTGTCAGTAGGTGACTACTTGAACAACAGATAATACTAAGTAAAATATAGATTTAAATCCATGTAGGAATTGTCCATCATAGAAAAACATTTTGGAAGGCAGTATTTATACTCTACAAAACTACTGCTGTTATGATCAAATAAAAGCTTATATTTTGTCATTTTGAATATCTGGTCATTAAAAGTAGAAATTCCTAAGCAAAAGGATTCCATTTGTTACTGTGCTTCACATGCAGTTGGGGAAACTAAGGCTATGAAAATATCACTTTGGTATTCTAATAAGGAGCTTAACCTCATGGCACATTCAAGTTTTAAATTAGAAAACTTGATTGAGGTTCTTAGAACTCTCCCTCTTTTTTTTTTTTTTTTAATTGGTGAAAGCTACAAAACTCCACAAGAATTATTAAAATAAGTATAACTCCTATCTTGACTCATATTCTTTACTGAAAGAGTGAGAGTGGTGAGGCACTGGAAGAAGGTTTCTCGGAGATGTGGATGGCCCATCCCAGGAAGTGTTCAAGGTCAGGTTGGATTGGACTTTGAGCAATCTGGTCTAGTAGAAGGTGTCTAGATGTTTAAGGTCTCTTCCAATGCAAACCACTCTTTGATTCTATGACTTACATGGGTTTGGATATATTACTGTGATTTATTTGTCCTCAAATTTTTTCCTTAACCTCAATTGCCAGTTGTCCAGTGGATTCCTACCAATTTCTCTTTTTGCATATCTCTTCAATGTGCAAATTAATTCAGTAATATTAGAATACTTCATGTGGAAAAAGAGTTCTTTTTACCTGAAATTGTATTATTATAACTGGCAGGTGTCACGATCCATCACATGTGTGTCACTTCTTTTTTCAAATGGAATAGATAGCACTTTGGAGTACCATGCAAAAAATCTTGCTTCTCAAAATGCTACAAAAAGATCAGCATGAGAAATATTAATAAGGTACAGACCTTCATTTATCTAGCAAAAGTAGGGGAGGGAATTGAAAAAATAGATCATTGTGGAATTTTTAATCAAATGTAATCTATTTACCTCTGCCAGTCTGTCAAAGTACTTGTATTTTACTGGGAATTTATTCTGAGAAAAATGATTTCACTCAGCATTTTATTACATACAAATTCAACATAATGTGAGTGGGGTAGGAAGTCTTAGCTGCTGTGGAGCTATTTTATTACCTTCCTCATTGTTTTGGGTTCCAGCATATGTTGTCCTCCATAAAAAGAAACTTGCCTATAGACGTGACATCCTTTACTATTCTCAGAGTTTATAGGATTTTTTTTTTAGTTTCTTCATTTAAAAAAAAAAATCAGCAGCTTTTGAACATTTTCAAAACCACATGCTCTAACTGACAGCCATACAAATATAAACCAAGGGCTACTAGAACATATGTAGGACAGAACCCTTGGAATCTTTGAGATGATTAATGGGAAGAAATTACAGCATAAAAACCCTCTGATTGAGGTAATGCTATTAGTATAAAAATTAAAGACCTAGTTTATCATTAGTGTTACTCCAGTTTTTCATTGGCACATGCCAGTGAAATCAATTGACTGAAGTTGATAAATGCTATCTCCATTAGTTTAGAAACATTTTAAGTGTTGGGTTTTTTTTTTCCTTTTTTCCAGTGCACAGAAAATTCTGTCACTTCTATTTCTTCTAGCCTTATTAAAGCCCATTACCATTCTTGCTGATAAGTTATTAGGCTGCAAGTTTTAATCCAGTGTTTAAAATTAAGCAGTCTTGAACATTTTCTTACAACAACCGTTTTCAGCTGTGCTGGTTTCGGCAGGCGTAGAAGTAACGTTTGTCATAGTAGCAGGCTGGCATGGTGCTGTGTTTTGGATTTGTGCTGGTAATAGAGAGATGGTTTTGTCAGTGCTGAGTGCTTATATAGAGTCAAGGCCTTTTTTCCTCCTCCTCCTCCTACCCCACCAGACAGGAGGCTTGGGGAAAAGTTGTGAGGGGACACAGCTGGGACAGCTGACTGTAGCTGCCAAAGGGCAGAATGTACCATATGACATCATGCTTAGGATACAAAACGAGGGGAAGAATAAGGAAGGGGGGAACATGTTTGGAGAGATGGCATTTGTCTTCCCAAGACACTGTTATGTGTGATGGGACCCTACTTTCCTGGGATCACTGAACACCTGCCTGCCCATGGGAAGCAATGACTTAATTCCTTGTTGACTTTGCTTGTGCACATGGCTTTTGATTTCACTGTTAAACTGCCTTTTCCAACCCCTGAGTTTTCTCACTTTTACTCCTCCAATACTCTTCTCCATCCCACTGGGGACAAGTGAGTGAGTGGCTGTGGGGCTTAGTTGTCAGATGGGGTTAAACCATGACCTCATTTTCCAGCGTTGTAGTACATACAGCAAGGTTGTACACCTAAACAGATGAATCCAAGTAGTCCTACTCCTCCTCATATGCTGTCAACCAACTGTCTATGAACACCATCAACTCTTATAATTAATTATCTGGCACAATTAGCAAACTGATGAGCTGGAGAGGTGCTTATGGTCTCAGGTTTAGCACTGCAGTAAAGTAGTTTGACATCTACCAGATTCCAGCAGCCTGACAGAAGTACCCTTCCAAATACAGGCCTTTTTGCTACACGCTAATGTTTCACTCTGAAGAGAATAACAGCAAGCATACTCAAAAGACGCAGAATTAAGGCAAATGATGGGATAAGCTACATGAGCATATACTTTTTTAAAAAAAATATCAGACATCCATCCAGCTTACTGAATGAACTAGAGGTTAAACAGAAAGAACAGGATTTATTACAGACTGCAATATTGTATATTTTGCAATAAATAAGTGCAAAAGAATTAAAGGCTGGTTACACCTGACACCTTTATTGGGTCATAAGCACGTAAGACCAATCTCATCAGTTCAGACCAGATGTGCAGAAGCCCTCAATGCTATTTTCAAGAGTGAGCAATAAATAGATACATAGGAAAGAGCACTAGGAAAAATAAATTATATAATAACACTCTTCTAGAGACCAGTATTTTTTATCTTAGGAACTTCTTGAACCAGAACTGCTATCTGTATGTAAATAGTCCTTGATTTTTGATTTTTGTTTTTAAATTTATTAAAATGTTTCGGCTAATTGCTTTTGCAGTTTTCAGAGTTCAGAATAGCTCATGGTAGCGAGTTTCATGGCTTTATTGGAGTCTTTCTGAAGAATCACATCTTTCAATGTGTTTTGAATGTTACTTGGGTTCATGTAATAACCTCTGGCATTGTTATTAGATGTGGAAGATAAAGTCAGCTGCAATTCTCACAGTTTTGTAGACTGCTGTCTCTTCCTACCTGAGTTATCCTTTGTTTCTCTACATGGCAGCACTCTAGCCTATCCATTGCACAAACATCAGGTGCTTCATCCCTGTGGTTATCATTATTACTTTCTTTGAGAATGCCCCAGTTTTAGTATACTCTTTCTGAAGAAAGAGGGGAGCACCAAAACCACAAGAGTGTTCAAGATGAAAGTGGATACACAACTGTGTCCAAGCCCAGGTTGGATGGGGATCTGAGAAACCTGGCCAAGTGAAAGGTGCCCCTGCCTACAGCAGGGCGGTTGGAACTAGGCGATCCTCAGGGTCCCTTCCAATCAAAACCATTCTATGATTCTATGAAGGATGGCATAGTTTTCTCTTTTGTCCTCTATTCCTTCCAGGTGGATTTCTGACATTTTTTCACCTGCCCAAGTTTTCCTTTCTGAGTAGTGCTGTCCAGCTCAAAGCCAATCTACTGCTACATAAAGTTAGCGTTCTCAGTTTGAAGGTATGGCATTTCAGGTCCTTCTATGTTGAAATGATTTGCCATTTTATTACAGAATTTTCCACATTATGAGATCCCTTTGAAAATTGGTCATGTCTGGGTAACATCTTTTTTTTGCCTTGAATTCAGTAGTCAGCAAACATTATTATCTCAGTAATTCTAATGTTTCCAGACTATTCTAACTGATGTGCTTAGTACAGACACTTGACTTGATGGCTTGGCATCTTATAAAACTGCCTAGAATTTTTTCTAATAATTGACAACCCATCATCTGTCTTAGGGTAGGACAGCATTTGGCAGTTTGGAGAGGAATTTCATATGAAGTCAGTATTTCAGGTATTTTGTCCTTTGGGAGTTTTTCCCAATCATATTCTGATCCTTGTGATTTATTACAGTTTTCACTAACTTTTATTGAGTATCCTTTATCAGCAAGTTTTTAATTCAAGACGGAACTTCCCAAGGGCCACTCATGTTCTGACATGAGTATTTCCCTTCCCATTCCTCTTGTACTGTAAAAAAAAAAAAAAATTATTATTTTTTCAACATTTGGAAGTTGGTCATCCTTTTCATGTTCATCTCTTCTGTATTCTGTATATGAACACAACTTCATCTTTAGACTGAGTGCTTAAAACAACATAGAAAGAAGAATGCAGTATTTGTCACATGTACTTAGCTAATTCACAGTTTCTCTTTTTTCTCAACCCAAAATTCTTCTGTAGTCAACTGGTTTTCCTTACCATCACCATTTCTAACAAGCCTGCTCAGACTCCCAGGTGTAACCTGCTTCTAAGCAGCTAGTCTTTTCCAGAAAGGCTCAGACCCTTTATTATAACTTTTGGTGATTGCTTTACCTTACCAAAAGTCATCAGAAGATTTGTCCACTGATCTGTTATCCGATCTTCATCATCTGTGCATTCAAATATTTGTCTTACACTGACCAAGAAAAAAAAAAAATCATTTCATGGTGTATTTAGTGGCCAACGATTTGAAGGTGAAGCCAAATTGGTTATAAAAAAGTAATGTTGCTTGAGGAGAGGCATAAATAGATTTAACAGCAAAATATCTTATTGATATATATGAAAATCTGTTAAATTCATTATGTAAGCACACTAATACATGGTTCTTAGTTTTGTTATTTGTGAAATGAAGCTTTAAATGAAAGAGACTGTGTTTCTGCCTACTTAATAGCCATCATGGATGGGTTAAAAAAAATAAGAGAGGAGAAAAACACAAGAAAGAAACATTTATGTTATTTGAAAACTTCACTGCAGTTTTCTGGATTGCTTGTAAATTTTATGTTTAATGATCATATTGTGAAGCATGAGTGACTTAGATTAAAAATCTGATCATAATAGGCATTTCTTTTATTACTGGCTAAACATAAATCTAGGGATTATCTTCCTGGCAGAGATGTCTGTTTTGACTTTGAAATTTGCCTTACAAAAATATTTCATTATATCCCTGCCAGTAAACTCCCTTCACTAAAATTATTCTAGAAGGTAATCAAAATGGGGATCACATAGAGTTAAAATTAGATTATTTTAGATAAAAATATTGGTGTTTACCTAGCTGCAAGTATCCTCTGTTTACACTTGCTTCTTCATCACTTTATGCATACACAGCTACAAATGAATAAACAGATTTCAAAATCAAAACTTGGACCCCCTCATTACAGTGCTGTACCAGCATACCTCAACACTAGGAAGATCCACTTATGAGTAGTAAAATGCAAATTAAGAGACAGTTAAGGACAAAGTAATATCTAAAGTTAATTGTAACTTCAGGATTTAAGAATACTTAGGAGTTTTGAGTTATACTCTCATGCATACATATTTATGTTGTTATTTTTATTTAAATTGTATACATGGGATATAAGTGAAGATATTAATTTTTTTCTTATCTTTACCTGTTGATAGCAGATTTGTCAAACCTTCCTCCTTTATTAGAAGGGATCAGAAATCACAGAAATCACAGAAATCACAGAAATCACAGAAATTGATAGGTTGGAAGGGACTTCAGTGTGTCTTCTGGTCCAACCTTAATCATCTTAGAGCATGTGGCACAGGATCATGTCCACATCATTCTTGAATATCTCCAGTGAGGGAGACTCCAGAACATCTCTGGGCAATCCACTCCAGTGCTTGGTCACCCTCAGAGTAAAGAAGTTCTTCCTCATATTCAGCTGGAACTTCCTGTACATCAGTTTCTGCCCATTGCCTTGTGTCCTAGAGGCTGGCACCACTGAGAAGAGCCTGGGTCCATTTCTTGGCACCCCTTGCTTTAGATAGTTACACACATTGATGAGGTCCCCTCTCAGTTGTCTCTTCTCAATGCTGAACAGGCACAACTCCCTCAGGCTTTCCTTATAAGTGAAATGCTCCAGTCCCCTCACCCTCCTCATTGCCCTCCACTGGACCTGATCCAGGAGCTCCATATCTCTCTTGTACTGAGGAGCTCAGAACTGGACACAGCACTCCAGATGTGGCCTCACTAGGGCTGAGTAGAGGGGATTTCTTAATATATTGTCTCTCGGGGATTTCTTCCTTCTTAATTTCTTATTTATTACAGTTTCACATTTGAGTTATTGCTGTACCAGTTCTCAAAACCACAGAATTTTGTTGGTGATCCATAATGTCCTCCTAGTAGAGTCTGCCTATGCATCAAAATGAAGTGTTTTCCTTTATGGACTACTTTTTATGTAGAGTTTCTTTGTGCAAATACTTGCTTACAAGAGAAAATCTGTATTACACATAAAGCTAAAATAAACATGGAAAAACCTTTGGGATATAGTACCCAACACCATTTGTAGGAGCAACAGAAAGGAAGAAGGGATAGAGAGCTGCTTAAACAACAGTGGTAATATTTTTGGTTTTGATGTATTTGATTTCACTTGATGTATTTGATTTGGCTAAGAAAAAGATTGCTTAAACTATCATTTCAGTACTTGGTCTCTGTTCTTTATAAATGGCATGAGCATTATGTGACCCCAAGAATGAAGCTGACACAGGGAGTTATATTCCTAAATTGGGCCAGTGAGTGAGAGGTAAGGAGAGAGTTGAAGAAGTAGAAGAGGCTGCCCAGTCCTCGATCTACCATTATCAATGGATTATGTTATTTGCTTTGGTAAAAGTACACAGCTTGGGAAAGTGGCTTGTAGGTGTCCCATACTTGGGGTGCATATAGTCTGTTGGTATTCTGGATGATTTTCACAATCCTTTTCCCTGCAAAATACATGGATTCGTGATGTTGGTTTGGTTTTAACTCCTTTAAGCTATAAAGTTATTTTAAAATTGCTTTGTGTATTTTTTTTCTGGTTTTAAATAAATATGTGCAGTAGAAACTGGAAATTAATATAAATCTGTAAAATATATAACTGATTTTTGAGTGATGCAGTCACATTAATACAGGTGGATAATGAAAATACAGTAGAACAAATGGGGTTTTGTCACAGACTTTTTCTTTTATAATGCCATTATTCTTTCTTTCACATGTGTAGACAAATACTGAAAAACAGCCTTTGTTTTTCCTCTGCTGTTGTCAGTATAATTGGGATGAACATCACTGACTCCTTTCTCCCTAAACACACCAAAAACAATGCTGCTCATTCTGGGTTACACTGTTTTGGTTGCAATAATAACTGATTTGCTTGGGGGAAACTGTCAAGTCTCTATGTAAATTATTAACAAACATATTTCTGTATTATTTATAAGACATAGAAAATATGGCTTAATGATCATTTAAAATGATGGCTTTAGAAAACAATTGTTTCTTTACAGTTCTTATTGACACAAGCTGTTTTCCATTTTATATCAGGGAATATTTCACAGAGTAGCAAAAAAGAGCACAATTTTAATAGCATGATTTTTGCATTTACCTCAATATTTTCTACCATTTTACAAACTTTTTTGGTAACAGACACAAAAAGTCTGAGGAGAGAGTTTCCCTTAGTGTGAAATTAGCTTTTCTGTGAATGTAGCTGTGACATATTTTTTTAATATTTGCAATTTAATCATGTTAAATTGTTTTTTCTTGATGAAATCATGAAGAAGAGACACATATGCGATAACTATTTCTCAAGTTCAAAAAACCTCTGGAGATTACTACACTAATGTTCAGGTGCTGAACAACAGAAGCTATGTAAAACACTCTGCTCTTCTGCTGGACATCGGAGAGAGAGAGGATGGTCTCATGGTCAGGAACAATCTCTTCCACAGGTACCCACCCTGAACCCGGATGAATAAAGAACCCTCTGTGTGCCTTTATGTTTCTGATTTGAATTAATTGTGTTGATAACTCCTCCGCACACATAAGGTGATGTCAGTGTGTGTTTACTAACTGTATGTCACTGTGTCCATATTAATGGGATCACTGATGCAATATTTTCACTGGAGCAGAGCCTGATTCTCAACTGGGACAAGGATGTTCGCATGAGCTTTTCTGAGAAAACTGGCTATAAAATTTTGATTAAGAGAATAAAAAAATTGCATCACTTACCTTAAAAACTTTTTGAATCAAGCTTCTTAATTTTACTCTGAATTTTTTCAAAACTTTAATGAATTCTTTTTCCTGTTTGTGTGTATGTGCTATATGCTTTCATGGAGGCTTCCTCAATTTGAGAACTACAATTAAACTAGTAGCTCTGCTTGTTGATAGCAATAAGGTGTGATGTTTTAATTGTAAAGAATGAAAACAAGGCCTATTCTTGTTTAATGGTTTGTTGGACATTGTTTAGGGTGTAATTATTTAGAAGAAGCATTTTATGTTAATTATTTCTTTAGATATAATTTTGCTTATGAATTATGTAACAATTCAAGGGTATATACAGAGAAAAGCAATATTCAGTGGCATCTAGATTTATTCGTAAAAGTTTGTTGCTCTTGCATTTTTTTCTTCATTTATGCACATTGGAAGGTGAAGAGAAAAACTTTCACAAACAATAAAAATACAAAGCTCTGTTTTGCTAATCATCCATCTGTTTTGAAACATGGGGGATTTAATTTTTTTTTAAGCAAAATTTGGATTTTGGAAAGGAACCTTTCTGATTGAATTGGACAATATCAGCTCTTTCCTCCAAACTATTTGGTCTTAATTAACACTCAGGTAGCTGCAGTGAAGTCAACATAGGAAATTCTTCTTTATTCAATTCAGCTCCATCAAGAAAACCTGTCCAGACTCTTTCTATTACTTTCCTTCTTTTGCTACTATTGCTGCACAATTTCTAATGGGATTTTGTCAAACAATGGGCTAGCACAGACATCATTGACAGTAATACAAGGAGGTAACATCGTTTAACCAGATTGTGTCTATTGATGATCTGGGTAGCATAGACAAAGGGTTTATGGTACTGTAATTTCCATCCATCTGTACATATTTTTTAGGGCAGACTTTGTACAGGAAAGGATATGGAAAGAGTCCAGAATTTTGCAACAATTTTCTGGGAGGCAATTTTGAGTAGCAGAGCATGTTATGACATTGTTTGGGCTGTACGTCTTACACTTTGAAGAGAGGTATAAAAATACTCTGAATATAAGCAGCAGTTTAACAGCATGCTACTTCATTGCCTTATGTCATACTTCATTCTTCTTTTAAATGCAAGGACACAATACATGAAAGCTGGACTGATGGGCAGAACCATTAATCAAATATTTGTAAGCATTTCTGCTGGGTTTCCCTTCCCTCCATTAGAAAAGTTATTCAAAATAGAGTTTGAGAAGAAAAAGTCAACTTGTCCACTAAAATAAAATTTCATACATTTTCACCTAGGACTGAATCTGAAGGTTTACAAGCTACTGAAAAAGATATACACAAATGATGACACTGACTTTTTTAATACTAATGATGTGAATGCAGCTGGGAGAGAAGCTAATAAAAATATTTTTAATCCATTTGCTTGAAAGGCAATAAAGATTCTTGTTCCTTGGTGGAAAAAAAGTGTAATACAACTATTAAAGAAATTGCAAGGAGAGGGAGATCTAAATAAAGCTGAGACATCACATTTAGTATAAGGCTTAACAGCATATAGGAGTCTCAAAATGTTATAAGGCTGAGACAAAGTATATATTGGCATAAGTTTTATTCAAGTGTTAGATGAAATACAGTGTCATCAAAACTGAGATGAAGAAAAGGTCTACAATGCTAGGATAAGTAGAGGAGATAATTACATAAAAAATGTATTACTATGTGAAATTTAAACTGTGATCATATATAATGGAAAGCTTTGTTGCAATGCATCCATGGTGCCTTTTGATGCATTAGGACAGGATAAGCACAGGGATGCTTCGAGCAGCCAAAGAAGACACCCTGCTAAGAAGCAGATATATCTATGTTAAAAATAGCTGCTACATTTAATTCATTAAAACTCACCACTTTGGAGACAAGTGTTATATGGAGCATTTCACTTTACAGGCATCTTTGATTCTGGCTTTATGACAGTGAGAAGATGAACATAAATATTTTCCTTTAGAGGTGATCCTTCCGGTAAGTGGAGATATCATTCATCAGAAAAATGCTGGGAAACACTCCTACTCACCTTGCTCTCGTCCGAAAGCCATACTGCTTTTATTCCTTCCACTCTGAGTGCATCTGCATTGGCATTCTGGTTTGGATCAGGAGATGCCTTTTGCTGTGTCTCTCCTGATTCACACTCACATGATTTTGATTTTAAAATTGAGTGATCTTGGAATTTACGAGGTGTATTTATCCTGAATGGTGCCAAACCACAGATATGCATTGGGAGCACACCTGGTACACTGCATCCACAAATGAACATTCAGGCTATGGACATGCCAGAGTCAGTTTTACACACCCGCTGCCCTCCATACATTGGTCCTCAATGTCAACTATTTTTCTTTATAAATTTGTGTTTATTTGCACATGGTAGTTGCTGAGGTAGATGTAGCCTTAGTGTTGAGTACTCTTCATGATTTGAGGATGTGACAAAAAAGTAAAAGATTTTAAAACACTGGCCTTTAAGCCAGTAAAGTAAGCAATAAGGCAGAGCTAATGGAAAGAGCTGTAAAATATTTTTGTTGTTTTATGAAAATAATCTCATTCAAAGTTTTTCTTAGTTAGAGTCTGCAGGAAAAAGGTTATCGTTGACTATGTCCTTGAAATTTTTGACCAAAAAAGTCTTGTTTCATTCATTAACCCCATCTTTTTCCTCCCTCTAATTTTAACAAATGAGTAAGCTTAGCAGAAGGAAGGCCTGTGCAATTTATCCTAGGGTTTTAGTACTGATTTTATTTGCTAAACCTATTCAATCATTTGTTTTAAGTCTGTTTAGAACATGCCATATTGAACTAATACTGAATGGACGTCATTTGCATTAGTTTAGTGTGTTGGACTAAACAGGACCTGAAGACCCCAGTTAAATCACTTGGTATATATATATCATAACTGATTAACGTGTCCTAAATGGTAGAGCTTATTTTGGCTAAGCAGACAGTTCCAAAAGGCAATTGAAGTTTCAAAAGTGATGTTTGATTGCCTTGCTCATTTGACCTTTATATGTGTTTTATCTTGTTTAAAGAAAAAATGAAGAGATGAGCAAAGACATCTTCTCATAAAACCACAGGAAAATTCCTATAATCACTTAATTTACTATTTTGTTCTGAAGTAAATGTTTTCTATTTATCCAGTAGAGGGAAATTTTAAGTTACGTTAAATCCTTTGAGCCATATGGGAAGCAAAAATCTCCTTGGTTAAAGAAAAGGAAACAGTCTTGGAAAAAAGTAATTAAACTGCAACTAAAGTACTTTCAGGAAACACGGATTAGAAAACCTCGAAGTAGAAAATATGCAATCTTACATAACAGTATTACTAGGTCTGATGATAAAAAGATAATGCAAACTCCTAATACAAATCTTATGATTCATTATAAAAAAATCCCCAAACAGTTTTCATCCAAGTCTTCAGACTGTCTCAAATTTCTAGATTTATGGATGCTTCTTTAAAATTCTAACTGTGATGCTTAAAAGTAAAGATGAGCAAATAATTTAGCAAATGCATTTATGTAGTATTCATACAAACTGTGATGCTTAATTAATGTCTTTTTTATATTGTGGCACCCAAAACTGCCCCCAGCACTCGAGGTGAGGCTGCCCCAGTGCAGAGCAGAGAGGGACAATCCCCTCCCTTGCCCTGCTGGTGATGCTGTGCCTGATGCACCCCAGGACAGGGCTGGCCCTCCTGGCTTCCAGGGCACTGCTGACTCATGTTCAACTTGTCGTTGACCAGGACCCCCAGGTTCCTTTCTGCAGCGCTGCTTTTAGCATTTCAATTCCTAGTCAGTCTGTGCACCCTAGGTTGCCTCATCCCAGGTGCAGAATCCATCAGTTTCTCCCATTGTAATTAATATGGTTGTGATTGCCCTGCACTGTGATTTGTTGAGATCTCTGCAGGGTCTCCCTTCTCCCTGTCTTGGAGGAAGTCAACAGCTCCTCCCAATTTTGTATCATCTGCAAACTTCCTTAGTATCCCTTCCAGACTTGTTTCCAAGTAATTTATGAGGATGTTGAAAAGCACAGGGCTGAGGATGGAGCCCTGCAGAACCTCACTAGTGACAGGTCACCAGCCTGATGTCACCCCATTCACTACAACCCTTTGCGCTCGACACATTAATCTGAATGCAGGTCTGTGTTGGGAAGTCACCAAGCTTATGTGCTGTGCATTGGTATTCCATGGCAAAATCCTCCTGTTCTTTCCATACTAAATTGTAAAAGCGCTATTAAATTCATAGATATTGACCATAGAAAATTGGTGTATAAATATCCATGTAGGTGAATGCTTGCATGTTTGTGGTAATAAGCTTGCACAGCAAGACTTTTACCTTAACGTTAAAGTTCTGTCTTGGAGATGACCCAGTTATTGTATCCATTTCCATTCATATATGCCTTTTTTTTTTTTTTTTTTCCATTTAAATGACCATTGGTAAGCATCAAAATATCAGGAGAACAAACCTAGATGTATTTTGTTAATATAAGTTTTTCCTGTGTACATAGAATTCTTGGCTCTTTATGGGTGTGTTGGAAGAAAACTTTTCTGCCAGTTAGCACTAAAGAAGCTATAGTTGACCTAGTCTTCTGATGAAAACTTTTACGAGATATTGTTGAATCTTATTTGCTACTAAAGCAGCTGTATAAATGTTTTGGGTTTTTTTTTTTCTAAGAGCTAAATTCATACTGCTTCCTATTTGAGAAGCTCAAACTTTCATTATCTCTGTGCTTTTAGGTGCTCTTTCTCACTAACCTTATTTCATTTTAAGAAATCAGATTTAGAAAATTAGAACCCTTAGGTGTTGGGGTTTACTTCTTCACTCATTTTGCCTTCTGTATTTCATTATGCAAGTATTTCTTTTTGCTGCCCTGAAGGATTTCTTTTTCATTATCTTGACCAGAATTTGCTCATGTGTCTGCATTTTGTTTGTATTAAACATTTATGTAAAAACATTTGTAAATAAGAACAAACCATATAGTTCATCTCTGGAATCAGCACAGTGATTCTCTGCATATACACTGAAACATAAGAGACATAAAAATGAGAATTGAATGTAGTCACTGGTATATGGGAAAGCATGCAATTAATTGGCAAAACACCTAGGAAGTGTTTTAATAACATGATTTTTAATATAAGAAGGAAAAAGCCCTAATATCACAGCTTTTCCCAGACAGCCTGCAGGATACAGCACTTTGTCACAGCAGTAATGGAGTATGCTAAATGCCAAGCCAAATGGTCAGCCCGTCCCAACCCACACATGACTTTTAAAAACCTTTTAGGCTGGGGACAAAAGTACCTTCAGAAGACATCCATACACAAAGTAGATACAAATATGATGGTTTGGCTCTTGCTCATTCTGCTTTTATATATATTAAATTGTTTGTTTAACATTTTACATCTCAGTTAAATTCCCTGCCTAGATATTAGACAAGCATATATGAAATCATGTTCTTTCTCTTATATATCCTGCATATTTATCCTTCCATCTTTTCTTGTAATCCATACTGACAGTATTTTCCTTTGTTATTTTCTTGAATATGCCAGTCCTTCTTCTACACTCTATTTTTCCATAGGTTTCCATATAAATTTCTTCAAATATACACTGCTTAATATTCCATGAGTTTTTGGAAACTGTGCTGCTCAGGAGCCAGAGGAGGTCAAGAAAAGGTGCTCTTCTCATTTTATCTTTGATTAAAAGGCAGACAGTCCACAGAGTGCCAGCAGGTTGGTGATCCCATAGCTGACACCTACATCCTGATTGTAAGGCAGTCACTTGGCTTAAAGAGTTTATAGGATGATCATTAAGGGTGGCTTCCTTGACTCATTTCAAGGCCACCCCTGTTGGAGCCCCACTTAAGAAGCTTCCCCTGGGAGATAATGCTACTGGTGTCTGCACCAGTTGCACCGGACCCAGATCCACATTACTGGGTCCTACTCTAAAAGAGCTCCCTGCTTCCCAGCAGATGTTATTTCCAGGCAGGCAACTCTGAGTGGGGTAGAATGTACCAAAGGAATGGGGTGAGACTTGTGGGCAGAAAGTATTCCCATGGAGAGGCAAGGGCCAGGCTGTTCATGGGGACTGCGCACCAGGTTGCCTATGGTGACTGGAGGACAGGTTGCTTTGGAAAAGGAGGGGGCTTGAGCAACAGCAAATGTTTTCTGCCACCAAGTCTGGGGGAAAAAAATGTCTTCATCCCTTTTGTTTCTTGTCGCTCTTCTGTGACCTGGATCCTACTGGTGGTACCTCTGATAATTTATTTACTTTGAATTTGGGTTAAAAGCAAAAGAGAAACTCTGCATGGATTTTAGTAAAACTGCTATAATCCAGCCCCAATGTTAATGCCAGCAGGTGCCTAAGACTCTTGGGAACTGGTCACTGGAAACTCATTTGTTTCAGCTCAGTGCTGTGCAGGGAAGCAACGAGCTTCCTGATGTGTGGATTCTCCTACATAATTTAGATTGTAAAAAAATCTTTCTCAGTTTATTCCCTTTTCAGTTTGAGGTCCAGGGAAGCCAGTGTCATGCCACTTACTATGAAGCCTTTTTCTGTGCTGAATTTCTCTAAATCTATGCTCATTTTGTCAATTTTATCCCATACTACTTTTCATACTGTCATTTAATATTAGCAATATTTTAGAGGATGGCAACAGGCTCACTGTGGTATTGCACCAAAAGTAAAAAACCCTGAAGCTGGAGAATAAATGATTTCTTGTTACTTCATGATTTCTCTATTTTTTTGATGTATTTGAAACTACTGGGTCTGGGACTCACAGAAAAAAGGAAAACAGGTGACAGGGGAGAGGGGAAGTGTACAGATGGCAACTTAAATACTTTTTCTGACAAAGCTATAAGAGTGCCAGAGATGATTTCCAGGCTGTTTGTCATATTGGGTCCATCCTACTGTGTGGTAATTACATTACTGAGGGCTTGAGACTCTTGTACAATATGGGATCAAATTACAAACTAGTACCATTGATCTAAAGTCCTGTTCCTTGTCACTGTGAGCTTCCCTTTCTTACCTTGTAGGAAAGAATGATAACTGAAGAGAGAGGAGGCCTTGCAATGGAGGCTTATAGCATATACTGGATAGAGAAAGAAAGATCACAAAGGCAAAACCATGTCTGTGTACACTGCTGCCTGACTTGACACAGGATTATTCCTGTTTCTTGCACCAGTTGGACTCTGAAGTTCAACAGCTGAAAGCAGCCTTTGGGCTGCAGCAGCTGTGGTTCTGTAACAGCAGGACAGGTAAGAGTAGCATAACCATTAACATAATCCATGATCATCCAAACCTTATATATTGACCTAGGAAGCTGGCATAGAAGGAGCTACAGCATAGCATGTGTGATTATGTAACTGTTAACAGAGGCTTTAAGTTTTTATAGACAATGAGGTTGCCTTGTGAGAACAGTGTGTCCCTGGCTGGGGAAAATTCCTGTGATTGATAGCCAGCTCTCTCTCTCCCTGGGCACAAACACTTATTTATCCATTTGGTGCCCAGGTTCTTTATGAGGGGTAGCTCACTTTTCCTTGTACTTAGTATCCTCATAATCTACTGAGATGGTTGGCATTTCCTGCAGAGCGGATTGCTCATGGCAGCCTGTAACTCATGGGGAAAGCAGGGCTCCCTCACGCATCATGGTGGCTTGGGAAGGCAAATGTTCCAACTCCAGATGGCCCCGTGTCCTTCCTCTTCCCCCACCTCACATGCTGAGCATGATGCCATATGGTATGGAAGTTTGGTCAGCTGGGATCAGCTTTCCTGGCTGTGTCCCCTCCCAGATTCTTGTGTACCAACAGACTGTTTGCTACTGGGGTGGTGTGAAAAGCAAAAAAAGGCCTTGATGCTGTGCAAGAACTTCTCAGCATTAACAAAAACATCCATGTGTTTTCAACACTTTTTTCAGCACAAATCTAAAACATACTCCCATGCTGGCCTCTATGATGAAAATCAACTGTCCCAGTAGGCCAGGTACATGAGTGCACACGCAGACAACCTAAGATACTAGCAGTCCACACATATTGCAAAATTTCTGGGTGTTCTGGGTTGCAGTGTATTCTATTACCATCCTCATGAGCAGTGGAAATCAGGTGGGGCAGTGTTTCCTTGCCTCCTCCCCCCAGACTATCTTGCTGTTAATGGCCCATCATTGTCCTGCTGCATGACTCAGAGATAACTCCCTCCGGACTATCTTCTGTTAATGAGCCTAATCAACACTTGGCCTCATGACTCATTACCCCACTGTGAGATGCTCCACCCAGAGGGAGGAACCAAGCATCCCATCGTGGATATAATCTGGGACTCTGAGCACCAGAGACAACCCTTCCACTGGATTTCCAGAGGACAGGAGCTACACAGCCACCACTGGACCTTCTGAGGAAGAGCAGACCCTTTTTCTACAGCATCACCACTTCAGGAGGACTGCAGCCACCATTCTACCAGACTGCTACCACCACCCTGCCTAACAGGGTGCCAGGTTGTATCCTGACTCTGTCACTTCAACCCAGTATTATCCGCCTTTATTTTTTTTTTTCTCACCCTCCTTTTATTTCCCTATTAAATTGTTATTCTGACTTGGTGTCTCCCACTAGTTTGTTTTCAAACTAGTACACTGAGCAATACCTGCTCTGTGGTACAGAACTGCTACATAAGTGCTATATTTAAAAACACCTAATGTCTGGTACAAATGAAGCAAATTATCAAATAGTAGGCAATAACAAAAAAAAAAAAAAGGAAAAAACCCCCCAAAAAAACCAAACAAAAACCCAAAACCTCTATCTAAATTAGCTGTGGAGCAAAACACTTTATTGTGCAAAATTAGAATGATTTACGAGAAATCATCCTTAAAAAAACATGAGCATTTGAAGAACATCTGAATTTTGGCAGTATCTATATGTTTGAAAATGTGTGATTCTTCTGTTCAGCAGCACTTGCACTCTCTTTTCAAACAGTTCTTCATAACAAGGTCGCATAACTCAGAATATGTGCAAGATTGAGGCCAGCCTTGCTATAAAAATCATGCCTCACACCCAACATGAACTCCTGAATGGATCTTTTATGGAACAAAAAACAATCAGTGAAGAGGGAAAGTTAACAGCTAACTGCTGGCTTCAGTAGATTTGAAGTAGCAAAGAAGAGGAATATATGTATTTCAAGACCACAGAAAATTACATCTCTTCATAAAGCAAGATTAAAAATATATGAAGTATGCTGTAGTATAACAGCTACTTTATCATAACATAAGCAGAAAGCATAATGACTGTCACCTTCTCTTTTTTACAGTTTTATTGGCTTTTTGCTCATTTGGTCAAAGAGAGAACTGACTGTGTGGTTTGAGAAGTGAATAGTAGCAGGAATGAACATGAATTTAATATGTATAATGTTTGAAATGTTGTTTGGTAGAGACAATGATTCTTCACTGTTTAGTTTCACAAATTCCTATTGGAACACTATAATAATACTGAAAAAAATACACTTTGTAAATGCAAGCTTTTAATGGTGCCCTATTTTTCTTGCAATGATTACATTTGAACAAGCCTTAATGAAACATAAGAAAATGCTAAAGCTCTCACAGCTTTCACACTTGTCAATGTCCTTTCCATTCTGTGTAAGACTGAAAGATGAATGAGCTGTAAGTCACTTAAGTCCACACAGAAGGTAAAATGAAACTACCACTTTGAAAAACCGACCTACAAATAACTTTCACACTAACTGAATTGCACCACATGGCAATGTCAGATTTTCTCCTCTATAAAATCCAATAAAAACTACGCACACAAGACAACCTACATTTTTCAACAATTCACAATAAGTCAATACAACTGTCTCAGAACTTATCTCAAAATCAGTAATTACAAAAACACTTCACTTTTACACTAACATCTGTCTTTAAGAATCAGCAAAAATTCTATTTAATTCTATTCTTTCATATTATATATGAGCATCTGCAAATATACACAATGCATGGTAAATGGTCACTTAGGTCAATGTCAGTTAGAAAACACTGACACAATAGATGCACTCTTGCAGTGACCATATGGTGTGAATATGCCAGCTTGGCAGTGAAATGTGGGCCTTTAGAGGTGGGGAGTAGGAGGATGCTTTATTCCCTAATTTCCCATTTGCTTTCTTCAAATATGCAACAGGCTGCTTTATTACTTTGGGTGCAAGAAACCCCATGCAGCCTTGAGTGGGTGCCTTTGCAAATGTGTTCAGACATGCCTTTGAAAATACTAGGTTCAAATCTTCAAAGCCCAACATCAAAGAGGTTATGAAAAAATGGCAAAAGCTAAGTTTCAGAAATTAAACTGAAGACCTATTCCCTGCTCCTCGTACCAAAATGTGAATGCTTAACTAATGAGGAAGGATCTGTAGTCCATTTACAAGAGGCATCTGTTCTAGGCAGGCTGTGGGAAGGCCCAGGCCTTGGGCAAGTATGGCTGGGGAGAGTGTGGACAAAGTCCTGGCAGAAGAGACTTAGTCCATGCACAGAGCACCTCTTGAGCAAGGCTGGCAAAAGCATGCCAAATCCAAGGCACTAAAGGAAACGTGAGGGAAAAAACAGTGGGAGAACTGTCATCACCGTCGACATTCCTGTTCTTTTTGCATTCCTGTTTGTGTTAATTTCTAACAGAGATTGTGCTAGTTATTTTTTCATCTGGCTTGGAAATGAGCACAAACTTAGTATTGCAAATTTGTAGTGAACCCTTCTACACTGATCTGTAAAACCGATTATAATTTCTGTAATCTGAATAAATGCAGTTAAATCTCATTTGTTCCAATAAAAACCGTAGGAGAAGTTGAAAAAAAAAAGGAAACAACAACCTAAAATCAAAAACTCAAAAATGCCCCAAATATACAAACATTAAAACCAGGTAAGGTTTAAAGGAATTGCTCTGAGATAAGCCCATCGAATAATAAAAAGTCTTGTATGTGTGGATTGAAGCATTCTATTTGCTTTCTACACTGTAGGCTAGATCATGAATTCAGTAATGCACAAACTGAAACTGAAACTGTTTTAAAACTTCTAACCTCTTCAATACAAAAGGCAATTAATTGCACACTAAAATAATAGTAACAAATAAATATAGCTTCACAGTAGTAGTAATAGTTGTTTGTTGCCTGTTCACAATGAATTCCTGGTGAGAGTAATACTTGTACTAAAAGATTACTTCCCCTTATTGTTATCAAATTTTTCTTCTGACAGTGTTTATCACAGATCTTTTGCCTCTATGAGTTAAGCTTAAAATAGGAACAAAAAAGAATGTGAGGGAAACAGTGAGTGAGCTAATCTGTTTAGGAAGGTTTTGTAATTCTTCCTTCAATAAACTACTGAGAAAAAAGAGTATGCATTCTCAGTGTGCTATTTCCTATTACAACTGAATGGACAGTTTACTTCAATCAAAAGATCTCATCCCCAAATTCTGGATTGCAGATTTTTTCCATAGTCTGTGTTATAAACCAATTCTGAAGCTTAGGTGAACATAAAGTAGTTAATTAAATTTTCTAAACTGGCAAAGGAACAAGCACATACTCCTTAAAACAGAAAAGCCCTTTCTCCTGGGTTAGTTTTCTGCAATTTTACTGACTTAATCAGGTAAGCTTCAAGTCAGGATAAAATTAGCAAAGGAAGAGAGTAAGAGGACAAATGGCTTCTGTCTTTCAGAAGCAAGCTGTTAATTTGTTTCCACTCATAAGAAGGAACATCCATTCCTTTTCAAAAGTTCAGATATCAATATATGGTCAGGTTAATGATTACACAGTATATACCTACTTGCTGCTATTTTCAATACCAATTTCTTAAATTTTCCTAGTATTTTGCTTTTACATTTAGTGAAAGATTTCCTTCTAAGAGATTTCTTTTTCTTAATAAGAGTTTGAACTCCTCTCAAATTTCAGAAAGGTTTGTTTAATAAACCATGTAAAAATAGTGGGAATTGATTTTTTTATTCTTTCTAATTTGAATTCTAAGAAGATAAAATGAAAGAAATAAAATGTTTTATTTTGAAGAACTTTTCAACTTGACTTTTGTTATCTATGAACTAGTTATGGAAATTCATTAATCATTGATGCCTAAATGATTTCTCTAATTAGTAGTGGTAGTTTTCCTGGTGAAATGTGTCTTATTACTATTCATCCCATTTAAACTTACCACATAAAATAGAAGCTATTTCATTTTCTAATAGATTACTAACCTAGGTAATTATTGTTAGAAATAATAATCACACGCTTTAAAAGGTGTTTGTCATCTTCTTTGACCAAAAAGTTTGTATGCTTTTGGACATGTGTTTGGCAGAACATCTTCTAAAATGCATCCAGTTGCAAAAGTTTTGGTTAAAATTTGAAAGTTTTTTTAAGTGTTTGTAGAAAAACAAACAAATGCTTCATATTAGAAAAACTTTAGCCCTATTTCATTGCTCCTTGCAAGGGGTGAGGAAAAAAGTAGGGGAAAAACAGTGGTGTGGAAAGAAGGCCCATTTAGGGATAATGGCTTATGGCTCGTACAATGGATACGTCCTGAACAAGAATTATCCATTCAGAAGGCTTCCAGTCTCTTTTAAAGCACTCTTTTAAAATCCTATTAGGCTTAAAAATTCAGTATTGTAGAGATGAAGATTACATCTGTGCTAAACTGCTTTGAGTTTCATTTATTTTATTCTTCTTCAAAAAGCCATGTTCTTAAAGGAGATGCACACACTGATTGCTACTGTGTTGACAAAATAACTTGTCTTTACAATCTTTTGTGTTTTATACATTCATAAAGGAGATAGGTAATTTTAAAAAGTGTTAGATGTTTTACCCAAAGAAAAACTGGAAAACACACAAAAAAATATTAAACTATGACAGTAGTTATTAAATCTTCACTGTGGAATATTTGCTGTTTTATAATCATGAATGTTATTTCTGGTAATAGCTGAAACTCATCCTAGTGTTGCAGAAAATTTTCACAGAATTCTTCTGAATAACTGGAACACATATCTTGATCAGATGATGACTCAAAACATTAATATATGGTTTTTCTTCAAATGCTTTGAGTACAAAGAAAATTTTAAGCGTCCCAAAATGAATTAAAGATATGTTTACATTTAACATTGTTACAGTATAATAGCTTTATCGGTTACTCTATCTTCATTAGCAGCAGAGTTGTGCCTGGCACCAGGTTCATTTTCAATTTTCTGTCTCTTACCCAAAATCTGACTTTCAGAGATGCTGAACATGAAAAAATCTTAGTTTTGCAGGAGCAGAAATGCTCAGTTGTGTTCCTCCAACACAGTAATCCAACTAAATTCACCACTGCTGAGGCATCCAGAAAGAATGATCCTGTGGAAATTGAGGTATTGAATTTCTTCTTGTCCTCTTTTATAATGAGCAGCCCAAGTATTTTCTAGGGATTTTACAAGATTCTATTAATTAATGCCTATTAATTTACTTAAAATCCCTGCAGAAAAGACGTTATGTGATTGCAAAATATTAATATTCCTCCTTCAAAGTATGAGCTTTATTCCTCATTTTACAAGTAGAGCATTCTGTCTGCTTTTCTACTGGCTATGTTCCAAAGAGGGAAGACTTTTAATTACCTGCTAGAGTGACAAGGGCCATTAGGCAGTGTAGGGTACAGCTTCTCATTGAGAAACTGGTGCTTTCAGCCTACAGAGGATTATGTGTGCCATCTACTGCACAGGAGTCAATTAAAAATCTGAAATGTCAACTAAAGAAGAGAAGGAAAAGCTGTGATGACATTATGCTAATTGATTCCTGTAGTTGTACTGAAGTGAGTCAGAGCACAATATTATAGAATTAGTGATTCAGATGGATTGGAATCATGGAATCGTTCAGGTTGGAAAAAACCTTTAAGATCATTCAGTCCAACTGTTAACCCATACTGCCAAGTCCACCACTAAACCACGTCCCTAAGTGCCACATCTACAAGTCTTTTCTAAATATTAGATGAGTACCATTTCCAGTAAAGCTCATTTTGTTTATCTAACATTTGATTAATGTTTTTTGAAGTGTTGCCATTTCCTGCCATGTATTGATTACTTTAATTGAAAAGTGCTCTTGTATCTCAGCAAGAGCACAAAAATCAGACATTCATCTGAGCATGTTTCTTGTACAAACAGAAATCTTATCATCATGATACTCATATTGACAATTATTTCTGTTAATATTCTAGAACATATGCTTTCTGTCTTACCATTTCCTACTACACCAAAACACACTGTGCATTTGAATTGATTTTTACTTGGTATTCATCAATACTCAAGAAACAGAAATATGGGAGAAAACATTTCTTACCTTGATTTTTTGATACCTTCTCTGTATTTTTTTTCCCACAGTGATTCATGTTTAAATGTGCACTACTAGTAAACAAAAAATCTGAAAGTTTGATCTTGTAAATGATGAAGAATATTTACTGTCTGGCCTACACGACATTGTGTAGTAAGAACTGGGTGTATTGTTGTATCTCATGAAATCTTCTTGTACCTATTTTACAGACTGGAGAGAATTTCTGGTTAAACAGCAGCTCCATTGACTCCGTGCAATATTCCAGTACACACTGTTATGACTTAGTCAGATGGAAATATTCATTATGAATTAACTGAAATTGGGCATGCTTAGACAATAATGAGTCATTTAAATCACATGGATTTATATGTATCATTCCAAATATTACTCACAGCTGTGAAGGAGGGTGAATGGGATGTGAATAGAATAATCAATCAATTGTTCTTGAGTAAACAGTGAATTAGAGAAAGGATAGCATTAAACAGAGGTTATCACAACTGTATTTATAAAATATAGATGCTAAGGTGGGATGTAGCTGGGAACTCCACAAACAACAAAGCCAGCCTTTCTAAGAAACCTTGCAAATCTTTCAGGTTTATCATAACCTTTAGCATAATCATGACAGAAAATACTTAGGTACACCATGGCTATTTATTAGCCATTAAAAATTTAGAGAATTCTTAAGTGGAATAGCACTTGAGTTGTATTTTGACAACAGGTGAAGCAGTGGATGTTCTTTAAAAATTTGAGAATGGTACTTAACCACAGAACAGAACTGCACCATACAGAGATAACTTCAATGAGAATGCAAACTACAGAACAGGGTTAGCTCATGACTGCCAGAAACCACTGTCCTTAGTTAATTATTCCTAGCTATTTTTACTGTGGTGCTCCTCTTCTGGTGCCTGCACCAAAAGGCAGGAGCCTCCACTGTCAGAGATTCTGCAAGGTGAGAATTGCTCCTTCTCTTTTGCCCCAGTGCAGCCCCCTTTATCCACTGGTTCTGCCTCCCATGGCCTCTTTTTGTGTGTGTGTGTGTGTTCTTTTCCTTTAAACTGATTGTTCACATTCCCACTTTCTTTCAACTCTGGGTTGCTTCTCTCTTGGCTGAATCTCCACTAAAAGTAAAAGAACTTTCCATTAGGAGAAAGGGACTTTTCATAGTGGTACAAGGTGAAGGTTAGGGAAGAGAAACTCTGACCTGTTTTTTCTGACCTAGCTATTTGAGAACGAGTGCTGCTGGTCACCACAGCATGATCTTAGTCTTTGATTGGAGCTTGTACTTATTAATAGGACACAATAAAAAGTTTGTCACTGCTGAAGGTGTATGATGCAGTCATTCTCTGATAAGAGGAAAAAATAAAGCAAACAATGCTTTTCTTTAATTTTTTTTTTGGTTGGTTTGATTTGTTGGTTTGTTGAGGAATATTTTCTTAGTTTTGTTCCACTGTTCCTTGGACCACTATAATCTATTCTGATATTTTATTTCTGGTGTAGCTGAAGGTGTCTATTTATATTTGAAGGGCAGAACACTGCAGCTATATCTTGGCATAACACAGACCAATTGCAGATCCATTTCAACAGGACCTGGTAGCATATTCAGAAGGAACATTGTTGTTGCTTTTGGAAAAAACTAACCAGTCAGCCTGGTTGCACAAAATGGCCATACATAAGAATTATTAGGAGGATTGTACACTGAGTGATGGTTATTTCTAAAATCTGGGCATAAATTCTTATCTCCTATTGAGAGATTGAAAAACTATTTGAATTTAACATCCCAGATAACATCCGGAAATGCTCATGTCGCAGCTCACCTGCTTTGGATTGGACTGTGCTCCATGGCCAGATCACAAGCTGTAGCCATTTTCACCTCAAAAAATATGTAAACAGACTCTAAAAGCTTTCTACCCAGCAGAGAAAGGAAGCACGCACTGCTAGTATGAGGAACCTGGCAATCCTTGCCTGCACTGTCTGCATGCCGTTAATCCTGCATTCCAAGATTTACATTGTAGAATAAATTCAGATTTTGTGAAATAACACTTCTCTTTGGTTTATTTTAACAATCTTCATTATTTACTTAGTCAATTTATATTGACCAAGTCAATATAAATTATAAATTTTAATTATAAATTATAAGTTATAAATTCTTAAACGGGAACAAGCTTGTCTGGTTCAGGTATATTCAGTCCATCACAAGGGATCTTTCTTTTCTGGATATGCCATCACATGTATTTCCTTGATGGAAAACAGTGTTAGAATCCCATTGATCACTACACATTTCCTTAATCCAGCCAATAGTAGGTAAAGGACAAAAGCAGGAGGAAGATCCACAGGAAAGCTTTGTCTAATTTGTGTTGAGTTGGAATCAGTATGTGTGTGGGGAGATATCTTCTGTTTGGGTTTGTGCTTGGGGGTTCTGTTGTTGTTTTTTACCTCGGACAGCTGTTTGCCTTTGAAAGCACATTTGCAGGTCAATTTTGTCTACGTAGCTTCACTGTCACCGATCTCCATGGTTAGTGAGTCCCATCTGGATCTCGGTAGGAGATCTAAATTTTTTTTTTTAATATTGTTTTCTTGAATCACAAATAGTCTTACTTCTCGGGTGACTCAGCATCTATATAACTGCCCTTTCCTGCCTCCCATGTCCTTTATGAAAGGTTTTAAATTCAGCTTTGCTTTTTGCTATTATCCCAATTTTGCTGCTCACATAAATAGTGAGAAATTCTGCAACAAGTTGGTAAAGGGTATCTAAATCAAGGCAGGAATGAGATTTCAGTGGGTAGATAGATTTCTGTGATAGAAGCAAAATAAGAATGAGGGAAATTTTTTTTGTCCATTCTCATGTGTTTTGAAATAAAAGCCATGCAGCCTTTGTAAGTGTACAAGAGAAGTGACTGTAAAGGACACACAGTATTTTTGAACAACAACAACAAAAAATCAATTTACTTCCCTGCAGAGGAGCTCTTAATGGCAATTGTTAGCACCTACATGGAATTCTATTTTTCTTCTTTCCAGGCATACTAAGCCACATTTGGACAGGAAGTAAATAGCTTATTACTTTCTGGGTTAGGAAATAGCTGCTATAGAGATTGTTGACTGGGTAGATGAGACTTCTCTCTATATGAAAAGAAATGACTGACTTGTGTGTCATTATTCATTTAATTCTATCTGTATTAAATTGTTTTACATGTGTTTAATTGAGAGGCTGCTTTTCTCCAGCTGTTTTTATATGATGAATGGCCTTTCTTTTGCAATGGAAATAACTTTGTGGTCTTCTAAAAGAACCTTACTTGGAAAAATTTAACTAGTACAAAAATCTGCCTCTTGCTCCCAAGTTGATTGTATATGAGTTAGGTGTGGAAAGTAGAACATAAACTTTTTTGTAAAAAGAGCAAATAGATGAAGCAAGTGATCTTACATTGGTATTTTCTAACATTTTTTCCATACATGTCATAGCAAAAGCAGCCAAAAAAGGGAAAAAAAGAATATTTAAAAATATTTTTGCCGTGTCAATAAATAGCATCGTTGTTTGTTTAGCCAATTATGTAAATGCGATTAACAATCTGCCCTGAAAAGGAATATCATCTTTGCTATAGACCAAGTCTACTCACTGCATTATAAAACATAAGGCTTGATATTTTTCTGCCTGTAATTTGCATGAAGTTTATAATGTTTAGTATTCTTTCAATATGATGCCATTGTCATGTTTGGGATTGGTGTAACTGGAACATTAGAGACCTCATTTGAAATTGGCATTTTGACACTCCTGCTCATCATGACACCAAACACTGAAGTGCCCAATATGGACATAATACAGGAATATATTTCAGTTTAGAAATACTGTATTTTGTTAGCCCAGGGTCTTTTGGCGCCATTAGTATGTTTAAATGTTTTGCTGATCCACCTGGCCCATGCTCACTCATGCATGTAAAAACCATTAAAGATTTTCTTGCCCCATATTGTTTTCTGCCCTTGGCGAGCACCTGTTTCTCCATATGGCAAAATAGGCCCTATCAGGATTAGCGTTTTGTAGCAATCATTATTCAACTCATTTAATGCCCCCCTTCCCAAAGAAAAAAAAAAAAAACAAACAAAAAAACCCCCCAAGAATCCCACAAACTTAGCCAAATTACTTTATTTGAGGTTAAAATAATTTGGAGACTTTTTTATCTGATTTTTTTTTTCCTAGAATCTCTTCTAATATTTAGCGCTGTTCTTTGCAGCAATTGATAAATCCATTTGCCTTTATGAGAAGAGAGATTTAAGAAGTCTATCCTGAAAGACCTGATTTTTTGCAGTACTCGAGTAGCTCTTGCAATATTCTCTTAGCTACCTATATGCCTCATGAATTTTTAATTTCACTCCGAAGGTTACACTGGTTCCTAACTTTGAACCTCTTTTAATGTTGAAAAGAATTTACACAACAAGTAAACATTTAAATGAGGTTAGAAAAGACCTTGCTTGACTGTCACTGATTGTTCTTAGCTTTGCAGATCTTGGCTTATCTATAGCGTGGCACTATGTGCGCCACAGCCGTCTCCTGTGACATGCTGGGACCTACAACTAATCACTTAGTGCCACATGTATGGTGTACCAACTGCTTTCCAATTTCTGGATTTACACAGCAAGGTCCGTGTGCAGGCTGCTGTGTGGCTCGGTCTGCAAAATCCTTGGGAAAGACAACAGCTTGGTGGGGATTACTGCTGCCTGAGCACTTCAAGCAGTCTGCTGTAGCCAGACTGAAATGAGCAATTCAGGTAGGTGCTCAGGTCATGGCAATTTCTCCTTGAGGTTTACATGAACCTCCCTCTGCATCTAGAAGTTGTGTTTGGAGCATCTGGGAAATGGAGGAAAGCTTGAACTAAGTGGGTGCAAACATCTTTGGGTTAAATTAACTCTCTCTGGTAATGATAAAACATTAACTGTATAGGCTATTTCCACCACAGAGTATAAAGAAGAGGTAATAGATCGTGTGCAGATGTAAATA
Source organism: Aphelocoma coerulescens (assembly GCF_041296385.1). Lineage (NCBI taxonomy): Eukaryota > Metazoa > Chordata > Aves > Passeriformes > Corvidae > Aphelocoma > Aphelocoma coerulescens. The sequence goes on from NC_091015.1 coordinate 86,358,485, forward strand.
GCACTGGAGAGAGTGATACCGGTTAGAAGGTAAGGTGATGCCAGCCCTGTGTTTCAACTGAAGATAAAAAAGCCAGTCAGAATCCACAAGAACTTTTTAAAATCTTTTTTTTAGCAAAAAGGGCCCTAAGATTACTCTTGCTTGGTATCTAAAGCCTCCTTGTGCTTAATCTTAATGACAGTCTCCTGCTCCCCCCAGTACAGGAAGTCTACTGGGGTTTAATCTGACAGAGTGCTCAGGGGAGGAAGGGGAAGAAAAATCGAGAGCTCTTCACCAGAGGCTTTTGCCTAGTAAACAATTCCCAGGAGACCAGGTAAACGGGGACAGGCTCAGGCAATCCTCAGGGTGATGCAGAGGAAAAAGAAGTATGTAAGGGCATCAGACTCTGTTCTGTTGTGACCATTACACTTTATTGAGAAGGGACAGAAAAAAAGCTAGAAAGTTATAAATAACTTGTGTGAGACTGCTTTTAGGTAGTACTGTATTGATTGCACAAAAAAAAAAAAAAGATTCTAGTTGTAAAGTAGCAGGTTTTAATAAGGTTCTATCTTAAATCACAGTATACTCTGAAATCGCTTCATATACGTTGCTAAGAAACTTTCTATGAGTAGTTCCTGAGTCCATAGCTATGGGATTTATCACTTGGTATTATCCATAAATTGTCTAGAGCATGTAAAGAGGTAATGCTGGAATTATATCATTGAACTAGTGCAGGCATTATTAACACTAACCAGAGTAATAGGAACGCTATCTGTGTCCCTGATTAACAACGTAGCTTAACAGAGTCCTGGGCATTTCTGGTAAAGCTCATCTGTCACATGATTTCGGAATGATAGTGGTCCTATCACTGATACTAGAGCACTGCTAGTGCACAGCAGTGCCCTGACTGTATCATTTATGAGCCTGACAAGTGTTTAGAACATTTATTTACAGTTATGGTGACATCCCAGGGTCTCAGAGGGCTGCAATCTTTCTTCACTGAACAGCAAGAGCTGTTCAGTGAAGAAGGCATGGCGTATCTCATACCCAGTTCTGAGAAAGCAGAGGTACAAATAGGAAGGTTAAAGAATGAATTCTCTTTATCTGTGGAACTGCCATACACTACCAGTCTTCCCTTTATCCTTTCAACCTTGAAGAAGAAATTAAAAGGAAAATGAGCCAGTTTTTCTCTGATAAAGCTCCTGACCCCACAGTGCTCAAGGATCAGAGGGTCTGGTGCCTGAGGGCCCAGCCTGGTCCTGGCGGCACTTACCACCCTGACTGCCTGGGTGTGAGTGGCTCTCACTTATCTGGGGCTGTGTGATACCATCTGCCCTAAAGGCAGGAGCAGTCAAGGAGTGACAAACACAAGCTCTGGGTGTCCCTAGGGTGGAGGTCATCCAGTGAGTGCTGGCCACAGTGCCCTGGGCGTGTGGGGAGGTCAGTGGCATATACTGAGAAAACATGAAAAACAAATGCAAGTATACCCCAATATTAAAAGGGAAGAAACTTCTACCATGAACACCAGATTCTGCTTGACAAAGACATCAGAATGCTGATGGTTGTTGCAAAAAGAAAGTGGCAGTCAATAAAGGCTCACAACTAAGAAGTTGCACAGAAATGCAGACATAAGATTATGTGTATGTAAGAGCGTGAATAAAAATTTCCTCTGCTTTTAGTTTCCTTAAGTTGCTGAAAACTAGGGGTTGTTGTAATTTTGGTGAACTCTGTATTTGGTCTCTGGTCATCAGCACACACCTAACTCATGTTTTTTGTTTAATTGATTAATTATGACTAGTTCACATATAAACAGTACTTTTCATTAAAGCACTTTCCAAAGAAGTTGGTGTCATCAACTGCACTTTGCAGTCAGTGAAACTGCATCATAGAAGCTGATGGCTGTGACTCTAGTGTGCTGAGGTCACAATTAATCCATAGTGCTTAATCTTTTCAATACACGTTGTGATTGAAAAATTTTAAATTTTAAAATCTTGCTGCAAAAAGAAAAAGCTTTAAAAAAAAAAAAAAATCAAAATAATTGACATCTTTGTTAAGAACTATGTTCTGTTTGCTACCTAGACTGTTAGTAAATCAACTCTGAAACTAGAAAGGCATAACAAAATCGAGAAGCAATAAGTGTACAAGTTGTGTACAGCCTTAAAACTTGTATTTGGCAAACAACAAATCTTTGGGTTAAAAGTCACAGTTTGGTAGTTTGCTGTTAACCATCCTATGACTGCCAGCTAGTTACATAAACCAAAGTATTCAAGGTTTACTCAGCCTACAAAAACAAAACACAAGTAATTTTGAATTAGAATTACATACACAAGAGCAGCTTTCTTCCTAATGTTATATAGCATAGCTTTGCTTGCTGCTAAAGCCCACCTTGCCTATCACATTTTCTTTTAAAGAGAATTTGATTGGGGTATTGAAACCTTCCTGATTCTAGACTTAATGAGGGATATTTTTTCTCCTTATTTATTTTTCCAAACTTATTTGGGAAAAATGGGAGAGAGGGAATGACTTTTTTGAGGTAATTCCTTTATAGGAAAGAAAAAAACCATTTTTTTTCCATCTCCACAACAGTTTCCCCAAAAAGATTTTTTTTTTTTTTTTTTTTTTTTTTTTTTTTTTAGTGAAATTGTTGGGTATTTATCAGCTGGGGACATTTTATTCCATTCCTCAGTGGTAGAGACAGCTGATGAACTAAAGTTATCTAGATAGAAGAACAGGGAAACAAAACCATGGAAAAGTGACTGATTTGTTTAGTTGTTTCTGGAGGTAAATAAAGAGGAAAGGAGTTTAGTGTTTAGGACTTTAGCTTGAGTCTTTACATTCTCCACTTTTGGAAGACTCACTGTTTCTCCTTGAGTGTAGCATTTAATCACTTCTCCTTTGGTTCTGTTTTTAAAGTATAGATACTAATATTTGTCTACATCTAGATACACTAGAGAAATAAACAGACATTTATATACTACTATTTAACCATGCTTATACCACTATTTAATTACATTTATATATCACTATTAAGCCTCATAGAAGCATCAAAAGACACATAGGCATGTAGATATGTGTGGAAAAAAACACCCCACAGGGTGTCTTCATTCTTGCCAAAAGTAGTATTTACATATATGTAGAATTAATGGGAAGAATGCTGATTTAAAAATTTCTGTGCTTTTCATTCCCACATCCTTTTTTTACTTCCCTTTCCTCCATAGACACAAAGCTGCTATACAAAGACAATCACATCAGTGTTTAGAATATAAGCTAAGTGTACACAGAAAAATTCATCAAATGGTATTCTGAACAAAATTCCTACGCATTGAATTTATCAGTTTACCATAGAATCATGGAATAAGAGAGTGCCAAGCAGTTGAAATGGGTCTTAAAGATCATCTAGTCACATCCCCCTCCCGTGTGCAGGGACACTTCTCACTAGACCAGGTTGCTCAATGCCTTATCCAGCCTGGCTTTGAACACTACCAGGGCTGGGGCAATGCATAAGTATGTATTTTTCCACACATAGTTTAAGTTAATAAAAAGAAAATAATTTTGTGTTCAAATGTAGTTAAAATCATATGCTGAAATTTTGTAGTTCTATTTATTTTTGTCTCTGACATGTCCCTGTAAATCGATGGGAGGTGTCTTTAAACTCAGCACAAAACTCTTTTTATGTGTAACTAAGCCCTGACTACAAAATTGTGTTTCTCTTCTCTTCTTTTCTTCTTTTCTTTTTTTTTTTTTTCTTTTCTCTTTTCATAACTTTAAGAGTAATTCAGAATGATGGCACTTTTATTTTGGTCTCTTTTTTTTTTTTTTTGTTTGGTTTGGTTTGTTTATTTTAAATTAAGCTATTAATGTGTAGGTTGTGGGGTTTTTCTTCTTGCAGACTAGGGTGAGAGCAAAAGGGCAGTGTATAAACTGACATCAATGTTTCACAGCATGACCAATAAGTACTATAGCAGAGACTCTTAAGAAGAAGTGTCCTGCACTGAGATGCCTTTCTGAAACACCGAGGTAATCTGTACCTTTTCAGAGTAACCTGCAGGGAGTAGCATCAAAAAAACAGTGAAGTGCATCACATGACAGTTATTTGTGCTGTAGAGCAACAGATTAATCCCAGATAAAAGGCTCTAGATGCACGTCATATTACTAAGACACCTGTAGAGAACAATCAAACAAGGTCAACGAGATTTCAATACAGTGGAAATAGTGAAAAAGTTAACAAGAGAAAGATGTTAACTCCTGGCATCTGTTTGTTCCCTTGTACAAACAGCACCATTTCTGTCTCTGTTTGTCTGGTGTTGGAAAAAAAAAGGTTGAAACACCACCATGTTAATTCTAGCATAAACTACAGTCATGCAGACATGGTGACAAGAGCAAATCAGTTGCATCCTTGCACTTTAGTTGATATATTTTAAAATATCTATGAAATACATGGTAAATTGAATCTTTCTTGCCTACTTCTCTGTGGCCATTGCTTTAATGGCACAGACATGTGTGGAGAAGTAGTCCATGCCCAAAATGATGTAAACAAAATTTAAACACTACTAAGCTCCCATATTTTAATTTAACTTCCAGTCATTAGACTAAAATTTGAACCACAGTTATTAAGTTTACCCTTGTGACTGAAATCCCAAACAGATATTTTAATTTTTGCAGAGTTTAAGCAATATTATGAGATGAGTAATAAAAGGAAGTCGGAAAAGGGGTGTAAAAGAAGTTCAAATAGTAAAAGCTGCTTAACTGGCAGCAAGTCAAATCTTGATTAATCAGGACTTAGGCAGAGTCAGGAGTGAACAAGCACATGGCAGGTTTGTTTTGTCTGACAGGAAATCACAGCATGATATACTCAAGTGCTTATTTTCCCTAAGGCAAGGCCTTGTCAAGTCTTGATTCATGCATAGTCTTAATCTGAAACATAATGATATTAAGAACATTTATTTTTGCTTAAATTGTTATAATTTTAGAATATATTTGCTGAGCTGATAGAGTTTCCTACGTAATGTAAACACTTTCCTCAAATTTTTCTTTTTTATTTTTTGGTGGAGAACTGGTAAACCTACACCCAAAATATTTATAAATTTTCTGAAATGTATTTTGATTCCTTAAAGGTGTGTATTCATGTGGGTTTTTTTTCTAAACATTTTAATTTATTTTCATTGAATTAATAAATACAATAAATGTTGAAAAGTACATAAATATAATTTTCATATCTGAATAGATAAGGAAAAACTGGATGAATACTTTTTTTAGATCATATCTTTGTATTGAAAATCTCTAACCATAAATATCAGAGAGAGCTAATATTGTGGAGGTTTTTCTATTTTTCCCTTTAGTGTTCATCCTTTTTATTTGTCTTTTGCTAACCAAATTTCTTTAAATTACTTTCATCATTCAAGTCCACTCCCCCAAGCCTCACACTGAAAACTTCAATCCATGTTGAAGGAATTTGCAATTTCCTACTAGGTAATCTGATCTCAATACTTACTAAAAACATCCCCTAGAGCTGCTGGACTAATTGTATAAGACTTTCTACAGACACTCTATGAGAACTTCCCAGAAACACTGCTCTGTGACTTAATTTCCCTCCTGCCTGATGAAGTATTTAAACGTGATTTTAAATTTGAAGAAAGAAAAGAAATATGACAGTGCAAAAATGGCCTGCAGCAATCTATGATCTCATGACATGAATGAATTTAAGTATGATCAGGGACTTCTAAGGAAAGCCTCATTGAATAATCCCTGTTCTATTTTGGAAAAGTAATCTATTTATCTGCTTTAATGACATGACTTTCAAGAAAGTTTTGACCTAAAATGGAGTGTGACAGAAGCAGCTAAATGCCTTTCTCCATCCCATTCTGTGTATTAGTTTATGTGCTCCGGCTGTCATATCTACTGCTTAAGAATGGCTTCAAAACTTATTCCAAAAAGAAGAAAAAACTGAAATTGCAAAGTAATTTTTCCTGTACTCAACTTTTTAATGTGCTTGTTTAACTGTCAGCCACTGTTTCTTCAATCTTACATTGTGTTTTAATTCCTCTTGTTACCTCAAAAGTCTTCTAGATAAAATAGGAAAGAGAGTGTTTTAAGCACACCTGATATCATCTGGTTTGGTTTTGCTATCTGCTAGTCTCCTTCTTGATTAAGGACATGATGCTGTAAATGATTTTTCATGATCATTGATAGGAACCAGTCTTTTGCAAAGTGATTATGACCTGCCCCTGAAAGTATGCAAGGCCAGGATGGGGCTGAGAGAAACCTGGTCTAGTGGAAGGTGTCCCTGCCTGTGGAAAAAAAGGGTCTGTGGACTCTGGCGGAGGGAGGAATCGCAATCCAGCCAATATGGTTGATAAAAGCAAGCTCCGTTTATTAGCAATCCAGAGGCACTTATACAGTATCCCAGCTTGTTAACTCTTAAGTGGCTTAAAACCTATCAAAGCGCATTTCTGCTTCTACATAGTTAGACTACATTGGCAAGCTTCTACTAGTTATGTTATGATTAAAAGAATTCAGAGTTTACCTCCCTCCTCCCAGTCAGCACATCTTATCTGCACTGCTGCATTGCTTCAAAACTCCCTTCTTGTTCCCAGGCCTGTTTCTTCACACAGCGATTTTTCCTGCAGACAATTTCTCACACTAACCTTTGCTTGCAGGCCTATTGCTTGTACGGTTCTTTTATTGATCCCATAATTCTATCAATGACCCCTGTCCCTGATCCTTTAACCATTTTGCAACACCTGCTCATGGCAGGAGGGTTGGGACTAAATGATCCTTAAGGTCCCTTCCAACCCAAACTGTTCTATGATTCTATGATTACCTTGTTGCTATAGCACAAGTTATGTTTTATGAGAGGCTGGGCCAATAAATTAAAAAAAAGCATGGAAGGAAGACACAGGAAAGAGTTTTCTCACCAAAAAGCTCATCATGGTTTCTTTTTCAATTAGTAAAGTCAAAAAGAGAAAACAGTTACCCCTTGGAAAGGTCCAAACCAAGGAGTAGGAAACTTGATGCATTGACAAGCCTGGAAGCAGGACTCAACATTTATTTATTGGTATTCATTAGCAACAGTAAGGTAGTCTTTAGCAGAAAATTGCATGAACAAAAATAGCAAATGCAAGATGCTATGTTGCATCCATGCATGACCTGATTTTTCATAATTTCTCAATAAACAGCTACCATTAGTCAGTGTCAGAGCCAGCTAACTCTAGGCTGACCCATTTGTGTATTTTGTATATATATATATATATATATATATATATATATATAAAACTTCTAACTCTCATTTTTTCTTAAAGAAAATTTCTAAATAACAGCAACAAATAGACCCAGGTTTGTTTTCTGCATTAGGCAATATAGGGGTCAGGGTGCTAATGGGACATCAGTACATGTACAAACTAATTCACATGTTGCAAAGGATCAGGATTTTACTATAAAAATGTTTTTTGAAGGGAAATCTGTGATAGAATACTCCATTCAAAAGAATGATTATAGACAATTTTATTTTGACTTTCATAGTGCACTTGTCAGACAGGAAAGGGAGAGGCTAAGGCATATAATTAGGCAGGTTATTGGTGTGGCAGAGAGTCACACAGCAGAAGCTCTTTTAGAGGGCAGCTGTACAGTCATTTGTAAGAAGATTTCCTTTCTGAAGTCAATAGGAGGTCTGAGTCTATCAAGGATTCAGAACAAGCTCATAATAGGAAAGAGAAGAGACAGGAAGTCAAGTGTCTGTTGTTTGCTCACCAAGAAAGACCTAAGGGCAGGGAAGATCAATACAACTGAAGAACTAGAGTTAAGAGGAAGATTTATGAATTATTTCTCAGACTCTTCATCTTTGAAAGAAGAGAAGGAAAGAAAGTGTCCAATTTTCTTGTGTGAAGGTTTTTTTTCTTTCTTCTAGAAAATATCAAACATGTAGGTAGCATTTTATTGATGCTAAAGTTAAGATTGGAGGAATTTTCAGAAGTATAGTTTTTACTAAGTTCTTTAATCTCTCATCTTTTTTTTCTTTCTTTTACCCCCAAACTCGCTCAAGGTCAAAAACTTAATCACGTCTTCTTTTACCCAGTCAAACTTAAACCTAGGGATTCTTTCAAAGATCATTAAACATAAAAATCCCCCAATTACCATTTTAAAATATATATATAATTATACAGACTTACTCAGTATATTTAAAATATTTAAAAGTTCACCTTAGTGAACTTCTCTAATCACATCTTCAATATGCAAAGTGTAATGTGCCAGCATCTTGTATGCATATATATATTTATCTGTCTTGTGTGTGTGTACACACTTATGTGTACTAAAAGAGATAAACATTTCTGATATTCTTTGGTTATTTGAGCTCCTCTAAAGGTGTAAGGTGTTTGTAAATTTAGCATATTTTAAAAACACATCAAAAACTCTAATTGAAAAGAAAAGAAGTCAGTTTTCAGTGAGTTTTAAACTTTCAAGATAAAATTATTTTACTCTGCTTTGGCATCTTAGTTATCAGTGGAAATGGGAAGATACATACTCTGTAAATGCCTGGTTTTGTTTATAGGAGGAGCTTAGATGAACAGCCGAGAACAAACATTTAAGTTTTATAGGTGATATTAGTACTTTTGCAATTGCATTCATCTTGAAAATGGGACTACACATTTTTAAAATATGACTTATTTATTTATAACATTAGTAGTGATATAGGCGATAAAGCATGCTCTATTATGGGTTACAAAATAATAGGTTTGCTTTGTACATTGTATTTTTATGCATTATCTCTGCAGTTGTAAACTCACATTTTATATTATGCACCAGTTCTAACTTGAGAACACTTGCCACTTGTCATTTAAGGAAAAGAGAAGAGAAAATGAAAAAGAAATCTTAGACAAAAGGAAAAAGGAAAAATGCCAAGGAATCGAGTGACAAAAAAGTCCTTTAAAAATCTCTTCATTTATTAAATATTGGAACCTGACAGTGAGCTAAAGAAATGATTATTTAACCATAATGATTTTAATACTCCTCTATACTTCAGCAGTATAAGAAAGAACAATAGAAATTAACATTGAACATACCTTTGTTAATTTCTAAACATAAGTGGGAATGAAGTAAAATAATTATTATAGAAAAAAGTTACTTTTCTAGGAGCAAGTAACTCTCTCCACTCCATTAACAGAGGGGTTCCTTACAGGTATTTTTATGCAGCTCAATGAAACTTCTCTCCTAAGCCTGTTTTAAAGGGCATGAACTACATTGTTTTTAAGGAAAATAATTAATTATATTAAATAATTATTGAATTACACTGGTTTTAAGTAAAACAATATTCCCTACTGTTCAAATGTGCATTCTACTCTACTTTATTTTTTTACTTCAAGTATTATTCTCATCTTATTTGTGTGTTGTAAACTTGCATTCTTAAGTTTGTACTTCTATTTCCTTTATGAAAGTTCAGAATATAAGAAAATACTCTGATAGCTATATCCAAAACCAAATGTGAATCCAAGTTCTGCTCCCCTTGAAAGCCAAGTTTTCCTCCATTTTCTTCTCATGGCTAGATTTACAGTTTTGTTCACATTCTAAAGAATTATCTGAAGCAGTGTCTCTTGGGAAGCATCTGTTAAAGCTGGTATGTCTCAGATGATCTGAAAGGATAATTCCTGTCTTTTGTATCTAGTTTCTTCAGTTCATGGTGCTGAGTTGATGTTGCCTTATAAATGTGTTTTATCCATGCTCCTGAAGTTGTTATGCCTCAGTTCACAAACGTATGCAGCAGGAAGAGCAAGATTATAAAACAATTCAGTGGATATGAAGTATATTACAAACAGGATCTAGGATATATAGAAACTGCATTTGGTTGTTGCCTCTGCCTGATTTTTTTTATTTGCTTGCTGATACAGAGTGGGATTACTGTGGGACTGTTTTGGGACCAGCTAGTGAAAGAGAAAAGGAATAAAAAATGTACATGTTTGCAGAAGCACCTGTGAAATGGCAACAAAGCCAGGTGCACCAGCAGTTTTGTCCAGTTGAAGTACTAGAAGTAGCAGTAGAAGTCCAAAAATGTACGAATTGAATCATAGCCTCCTAATCCCCTCTCCTGTGTATGTTTACTTTCTTTATTAAAAATTGTTTGTGATAGGGAGAATTAGCTCTATGTGTATGCTAAAGTCCAGATTAAGTTCACCATGATGTGGCAGATCTAATCTATGTTTTATTAGTGACTCCTTTAATTTGACCATGACCTATATTTCTGCAAAACAGCTCTTGCTAGAAGCTTATATATATATATATAAAAATGTCTATGATGATATAGACTCCTTCCAGATTTTCTTACAGGAAAATATGGTAGCTGGTCATAAAGTATAACAAAAGGAAAATAACTTTCAATTTTGTGTTATATTGAACACAGCAAAGCTATTCTTGCATCTCCAAATTATCTGTTACATTCTGGATGCAAATGCATTCATGTAACTCTTTTCAATTTCACTAGAGCCTGACTCATTTAAGAAATGAGTATTATCCTGTGTACCAAATTTAGAGGCATTGGTGCAATGAACTGAATACTAAACAAGCATTGAATCCTGGCAATTTCTACATGCAAAGTTCCCATAAAAATACTTTTCCTATGTCTGAATAATATAGGTAATTTTTTAAAAGAAGAAAATTATCTCCTGTCTAAAAGTCTTATTATAATAAAGGGATTTGTAGAATATCTCAAATAATACAGTAAATCAGATATTAGTCTTGGTGTTTATACCCAGAAAACCATTCCTGTGTTATTTAACCTGGATAGTTTGACTGTTTCCATTTCCTTGTTTTCCTGCGCTGTCACTAATTCACTCTTCATAGTTGAGACTTCTGGCCCACATCCGTTATCCTATTCATATTCCCCTTTATAATGCACTACTTTCAGAGGCATCTATGTGCCAGTGTTGCTCACATTCAGCCTGAACAACACTTTGGCTCACCATCAGCTGCAGAACAGATCATGTGTGGTTGCTCATTGTTCTAGCAAAACATAGTTGCTTACCATTCAGTTGCTGATAGCAAAAGTCTGACTTTGCTGAAGATTTGTACATTTTCTGTATAGCTTTTGTGGTTTTGGTTCATTGTTTTTAGGGGGGATATTTTCCTCAGATGTTTTTCTCAAAGACTACTGGAGTTTTGGGATATTTTTATGAGCTCATAAAAAGCCAGTTTTGTTATTCTGAGTTAGCACTTGGATTTCCCTACAACTTCAAATGTTTGATGTAGCTCTAAATAATCCACCATTAGGAATTATAGCATCTTAGCTAATTCTTCCTGGTCATAGAAATTATGACTATTTTTTATGTAAAGACAGGAAATTATAGCTTTAAAAGTTTAGTGGAATTATTTAACAACCAAATTTTATTAATTAATTAAATCTTTTTTTAATATTGTTTCATCTACTTCTATGAGTCACCTATGTGTAAACATCCATGCCCACATTCACAGATTTTTCTCTCTAGTGCATTGTATAAACCTGCATTCTGATCAATAGTTTTTAATTTGTTTTATGATGTTTTTGGTGTTTCTTATTTATGTACTTTGGATGAATTCTGTTTTTGAGAGGTCACATCTGTACTTTTGAAGTAATAAATGCTGAATCATGAAAATATAGGACAACTGAACTTACAACACATGCCATTAAGAGAATGTGGTTTTGTGAGGGATTCTTTGGAAATTAATGTGATTTAAACATGGAGAAAGTTCTGCATTTCCCTCTGTAACTTTGCTACAGTTCTCAGCTCTGAACACAGCAAGGTTTCTAGTGATTTTTTTTTGCAGAAATAAGAATTATTTCCATCAACATTTTGGAGAACATCATTACCTGCAAGACAGTGAAGTTTCTTTGCCTAAAGCAGATCCCTATTTATATGTTCAGCAATGGTTAGTCCCAAAGTATCTGATATCAGAACTGATTGACCAACTCAAAGCGACGGAAAAACAGGATTTGAAAAAAAAGGGAAGGAAATTAATTCCATTAATTGCTCTCTTCTAAAAAGCCTTAGGTACTACCACAAAAATATAGCCACTGAGGAATCCAGATGAGTCCAGATATAGTCCTCCAAATCTTTATTTTGATATAAAATTATAAAAAAGGTCCTAGCACTAAGGCTTGTTCACCTGTCAGTACCATATAAATATGGCTCACATTATATGAATAATATGATTATCAAAATAATTTTGATACTTAATTCCAATCTACTGCAGTGTGAAATACAAGCAATAGGTGCAACACTGCATTTTTAGCACACATATGTCTATATTTATTTAGTTTTTAAACACAGTTGAAGTTTTGGTGCTTGTCTTCCACCCAGATTCTATGGAAGATTAAACAATTGCAAGGTGTAAGAGGACTAAAAAATTATATGCAAGTGCAATCCTCTACATCTATGATACCCAATTTAATATCAAATTGATTGAATAATAGGCCAATTGGTGCACATTTCAAATGCCTAGTCTCTCCTGTTCCTAGATTTAGAATTAAGTAGATGACTTGTTGCATTCTTTTGTCCAATCCTGTTGTAGAATTACAATGAAATAAATAAGCAGTATTAACAAGAGCTAATCCTACAATTTGAGCTCTGCAATACCAAGTTTTTGTCTAGCAGCTTAGCAATCATATATTTTCCATCCTATTTTATAGCTACAGCAATTGAATCACAGCTAGAGAGAATCAATCCATGGGTTTAGGAAGAAAACCTGTTAGGGAAACAAAACACAGTACGGAAATGGAAGAATAGGGTTTGCATAATGAAACAATACAATTTAATAGGTTTTAATCATTATAATGGTTGCATTCTGCAGTGTAAATAGAAAAGAGAATCTATGTGATTGTCTTTAAACAGACAGTGAAAACTGATTCCTTTAAGTTCTATCTGCAAAGACCAGAATATCAGAGGTCATGGCTGTTTCTGAAATATCTTGACTAGCATGATGAACTTTAACTTTGGACCCCCCTATGTGAGAACAAGAAGTGTGATCTAACAGTACGTAAATTTTTTTCCAAGTTGAATTGTTCACTGATTATTCATTTCTTTGTTCCTTGTATTTCTAAAATAACAATGACAGCACACCTGAAAATTTTCCTGTAGATTTTTACCACAGATTGCCAAATTCCAAAGTACATGACAATATAATTTCAATACACAACAATATAGATTCCCTTACAAAATAATATGGATACGAAGGCTCTTTGCAAATTTCTAGCCCTCTTCCCACTGCCTCAATAAAAAAAGCATTTCAGAATTAGGAAATGTTTTCTTGTTTGATCTATTGTTGTATTTATGAACACAGAAAATTGCATTTCTACCAATCAATCGTGCTTGTTTGAAAATCATGAAGCACCCCTAAAATAGAACCTTACCTCACATTCTTCTCCAGTTCAATATAGAAAAAATAAACCCAAACCCTGCATTCATTAATGTCTTAACAGTCACTGAAGTATTCCTGCTGCTACAGCCAGCTTCAGTGGTCTTGGAAGAATAGATGTATTTACACCACTTCAAACTGCAGCTGAATCTGTCTGTTCATTGCTCACAAAACTTTCACTTTTATGAAGATAAGACTATCCTGTGCATAAATATGTGAAACAGTACTGAAATGGGCTTAACTTAAAATATATATCCATTTTATATCAAGATCTGATTGGTTTAAAACAGTACACAATACTAGGGAATGAAAGAATGGCTGTGCTTCATTAAAGAAAAGCTTTTTTGGTAACTGCTGCAGTCTTTCTAGCAATACTTGATAACATTAATATCTCCTAATGAAAACTGATTTTGTTTATATACCGTCATAATGGATATGGCCACATAATTACTGTGTTGACTGCTACTTATTAATTAATTATTATATTTTCTTCTATAATTTATTTACCAGGAAAAAAAAAAATCAAGTATGAAGCAGCATCTGTTTTTCAGTGAAGTTGTGCTTTGACTTAATTTTACAGCTGAGCAGGAAGGCAAACATGGATCTTGAGTAACTTGCGCAAGGTCACCAAGACTGCCATCTGCCTTCATTAGAGCCAAGTGCAAATTATTTTTCATTCTTGTGTTCTAGACACTCAAGATGATGTGGTTTTAGTTATCAACAGCTGTTCCTGAAGTTACCAAGAGAGGCCACAATCTTAGATTATTACATCAACCACTTTCTGTGTATGGCAGCAAGGCAGGCAGAAGTTCTTCCCAGAAAACCTTAGTCTAAAAGAAGAGCAGTTTGAATGTGAAGAGATAAAGAACACCATATTTTCAGCGGCTGTCTTCTCTTCCCTTCCCCTTCTCCTTTCCCTTTTCCCTTTTCCCTTTTCCCTTTTCCCTTTTCCCTTTTCCCTTTTCCCTTTTCCCTTTTCCCTTTTCCCTTTTTCCTTTTCCCTTTTCCCTTTTCCCTTTCCTTTCCCTTCCTTTCCCTTCCTTTTCAGAAAGAGGCTTGGGATAATGGTAATACCTGTAGCAGAGCTGAAGCGGTAAATTAAAATCCATCAGGTGGCTGCAGCCTTACAATTGGTACCATCCATCCTGCTTCTGTGATGCATGTCCCTGCTATTAAAGCAGGCATAGCTCCTGTACTACTGCATCAGTTCCTGCAGCTGCATAGTTTTCAGCCAGGTATATTAAAATACAGAAAAATCATTTGTTTTGCCTTGATGTGTCAGGCTGCAGATCACATAGGTTTAGCAACCTATCTGTGAGATGATCAAATGTCCTAGGTATGCACCTTAATCAGGAAGATTGTTCACGTGGTTTAGGTGGATCCTGCAAGAAGATGCCTCCTGATTCATCTTTTGATTCAGACATTTGCCAGACAAATAGCCTGGACAAAATAGCCTCCAAGTGCCATTTGTACTTGCCTGTGGAAGTTGGAGTACACAGGTTGCCCCTGTTCTTCTACCCTGTATCTGTACAGGGGCAGTATGCTGGCTGCACTGGCTCCAATGGGACAGATTGGATTGACATCCTTAGAGTGTATAATTTAAATCCAGCAGTTAAGCTTTAAATGAGGATGCTGTTCCACATGACTTCCAGATTGTATTCCAGACTAATTTTTTTCTTTGATCCTCTCATCCCTCCTTTTGAAGACTTCCAATATGCAAATAAAAAAAGAGAGGATTCTTGGGATCAGAGAATAATAATGAAATAATCTGACTGTCTAGCCCTGTGAGACAGAAATATCATTACAAAGGGAAGATGCTGGCTTCTGCAAATGCTCTGCAACCTAAAATGTATGTGCAATCCTCAACTAACTTATGAGACTACAGAGTTGCATGACTGAGTGAATGGCTGGACCTCTTCTCAACGACTTAAATTTTCGATGTCTGCCTAAGCAGGAATTTCTATTGTGGCTTAACTTATGTAATAAAGTATACCATGACATGATATCGGTATTATCTCTTCCCACCCGTCTGCAGAATAGAAATTTCCTGTTTTCTTCTACTGCTAAAGGAAAACATATTGCAGAACATTCTTTCTGGCTGCAGAAAGAACAGTCTATCTCTCCTTTTCCTTTCTTTGGATGACTGGAAAGCTATAGCTGGTGTCACTTCTGTTGTTTGTTTTTCTAGTCTTTTCATAGCAACCAGGCAGTCACATGTATAAGGATTTGGACTCAGGTACGAAGGCTCTTATTTGCAGGGTACTTTATTAATGGCAACTAAAAAAATTAAAAATGTGGCAAAACAAATGGGTTCTTAAATAATTTCAAGACAACATAGTGACCCACTGAAAAAAAAACCCCAATCAAAAATTGATCTTAAAACCATTTAGAGTTACAGAAATTTATTGGAGATGTAAGGATAATATGCATACCTTGAAAAGATAACTGAAAAGATTTTTGGTTTGGAAACTAAGTCTAAGAAAGTATATGTTTACAGTGGCACCCAGGTAATAGATTTTAGGAGTATGCTTTAAAATGTAGTGAAAGAGACAAATAAAGTTGGGCAGTACAGTAAACAGGCATTTTATGTGGGTTCATGAAGCTCAAAATTCTCTAGAAACCAACTAGGAATAATTTTAAAACCAATTTTCCTCTATAAGAGGTAGACGACTACAGAAGCAATGGCTACCATGCCAGTGCCTGGGAGTACAACTGCATAAACAAAAAAAGAATTCTTCTTTTGGGGAGGATGACTCCAGATTTCAGCTAAAGCTGCCACAGGGTAATAATTGAAGCGTTATTTGAAAAGTTCAAGTACTGTTGTGCCTAAGACTGCTGTCATGTGGAAGGACAACTAAAAGATACTTCTAAGAAAGAAAAAGCATTGTGCTTTTGCATGATCAGGGTTAAGTTCAGTTTTATTTAACGTATTTCTTAAGTGGTTTGATGACAAAATACATGGCACAAAAGTAAGTCTCCTAATACTACAACAGAGGATTCTCACAAAATGGCTATATTACTGTATCCCGCAGCTGTAGGGAGGAGAGGAGAGAGATCCAACAGGCAGGAATTGTGCAGCAAGATTGATTTATTTAATTATTTTACAAACTCTTTTATAGACTTTTTTCTTCATAGTCTAATTGGACAAAGGATCAGCCACCCCCTGGGGTGATTGGATAGAAATCCTAAAACATCCATTGTCAAAATACTTTCCTACTGTACCATAAACATAATTCTACAAGGTCGCAGGTGTTCATAGTTCGTAGAACTCTGCTAATATTTTCGTGAGAGAGAAAAGTATCTCACGGGCTTAGAAAGAAGCAGGAAAATTTCTTGCAAACAGCATTTTTGTATCCACATGGCAATGGTGAAAACGTAATACAAAGACAGAAAATAGAAATTATGGCTGAAATTACAGGGCTTGGAACCACAACCTGAGTAATAGAATGATCTTCTTACAAACCTGAGCTGAAATTTGGCTGACCATTGTATTACATGGAGAGGTAAAGACATTTATCTTTCCCTTTTTTAACTATCTTTAACTTTATAAATATCATATATTCTACAGAAGTTATTAAATATCCCTTGTCTTGATTATACCCTTATATATGCAGTTCAATTTCTTTGTCTATATTTAATCTTTCTGAAAGCAACTGTGTATGAAAGAGCACCTAGGCTTTGTACAAGCTGGGACAGCTAAATGAGAAATAATGCAACAGACACCATGTTTGTCTAAATCTGTTGGAAGATTCAAGCCAGGAAAAACAAAAAAAGAAAATACTATTAGAGAGTTGGGTGACTAACTTGTGAGGGAACATTTTGCAAGAGGATTGCATGTGTATGTAATGGCTGAAAAAAAGCATGACATAATGTCTTAGCAAAGTGTTAATTTGAAGGAGTAAGAAACAGTATTTAATGTAAAACTTGAAGAAAGAGGTAGGCATGGTGAAGTGAAATCAGGTAGTGATTGTTGTGAGAAAAATTGTCACAGCAGTAGGATTTTGGGAGTAGTCTCCAAAGGCATGGATTGTGGGTTTCAAATAAAATATCTTAAAAACATGAAAAAACCCCATACTTTCTAGAGCCATACCTAATTTTGCAGCAATTAATAATCTAAAATATTTTCCAGTTGTAACACATCATACAGGCACGTACAGGCATACAGATGCACTGGCACAAGTCAGGAGCAACAGGAAAAGCACACTAGTAAATCCTTTCTGACAACTGTAATATTCCATCATCCACATATGCTGCTTAAATAAATCCATGGGGGTCAGACTGTCACTTGTTGGTGAAGGGTGAGGAAAAGATGCTGTGAAAAAGTAAGCGGAGCTTTTTCAGACAGATTTTATATCTCTCCTCCTCTGCAATCTGGTCCTTCAGTTACTGGCTTCCATTCTTAGAATGTAGGAGGATGAATTGAAAGGCCTCACTAAAATAACTAAATTAACCGCCCAGGGTTAAGGATAGTTTTAAGGTCCATCATCTTTCGAACTCCATGGAATTTATCCAGATGTTGAATTGTGGATTCCAGGCAATAATTTTTTTCCAAATTTTGTGTTTAAAGTTATTCTCTTAAATATGTATTTAAGGATCAAGAATAAGTTGCCCTTTTTTTTCACCAAAACTTAAAGGAAAAAATCAGAGTTTTGATCTGAAGGCAAATGCTTTATACTTCTGATATTCTGGCTGTTACTTATGGAGTAGCCTGATGTCAGGAAGGTGCAGCCCTAACCACACCTAACACCTGTGGTACAATGTTGCTGTAGTCACAAGAGCTGAGCCAGTTTATTCCAGCTAGGGACTATGTCACCTACTACTAAAACTATTTAGCTCTGCATTAGTATAAAACTTGGAATTTTTTTTTTTCCTTCCTTTTTTTCTTTTTTTTTGGGGAGGGTAGCAAAATTGTCACTGAATGAATGCTGAAGAAAGCAAGGCTCAGAGGTAAATCAATTTATTTTTCTTTTGTCTAACCTGTTTGGTTACAGAGTTCAGTATGCAAGGGTCAGATCACATCACCTAACCTGTTGGGTAGGTGTGCACAAGAGACAGTGCAGTCCAATATCTGCATTGTTTTTAAGCTGCTGCTGCTGCCAGATTGCCATTTAAATTCAGGCCGTCAGCTGCTGCTACTGACTACTGTCATTAATACCATGGCTTTGAGCACTGTTTCACTGTTGCAAATGTTTCTTAAATTAGCTTTTCTCCCTTCTGCTGTGCTCCTTTAAAAACAGCACCAGTGAGTCTTATTGGGAGTTTTGAGAGCAACCGGCCTCCATGGCATTTATTAGTGGCAGGAAGCAGCAGAGTTTTGTGGGCTCCGACAGAGAAGTTAAATAGCTTCAAACATTTTCTATCAGCTTAAAGCAGTGTGCTCAATGGTGCAAGCACACACTTTGCTTCCTTTGCCTTAGAATCACCCTGGGACATCCACTCTGAAAGCAGATTTGAATGAACTCGAAAATTCAAGATAGGCTTCATTGCCAATCTGTCAACAGACCCTAAAAATAATAAAAAAATAAAATAAGGTGACAACTCAGAAAAGGGAACTGCTTGGAACACTCCATGCCCTGCTTTGTCTCTTCTGACTGTCAGCTATCAATATTTATATTCGGTGGCGTAAACCTGGCCAAATTAGAGACATAAGAGGGCATGGCTGAAATCAAAATTCTGTCACAACTCACAGTTGGTCTTGACTTTTGTTTCATTAAAAATTTAATTGGAACCAAACTGTGCAGTCACAAAGCTCATCAGTGCTTCCTGTTCACAACACTAAAGAATCAGATGCTCAAACATAGCAAATTAGTGAAGAGCATGTTTACACTCTGCTTCCTTATTACTGAAAATGATTATTTGATAAACAAAGAGGCACAGCCAGGAAGAAGCCAGCATGTGTTGACAGAATTAGTGGGCCTTGGTGACTGCACCTACTACCTCTGTGTGGATCAAGCATGGTGCTTCAATGAGTGGTCTTGAAGTACTGATAAATAAAAGAGAGCATCCAGCTGCCTCTGAGCTCCATATTAACTTTAGGGCAGAAATAGCAGGGAACCCTGACTCCGTGTAGTACTGGCCGTGCTGCTCTAAACCAGTGAGGTTACTTACAAGCAGGAAAGGGAAGCTTGTTTGCAACACACAGAAATAGCTCAGAGGACAATGCACCATCGTAGACAGGATCTTCACTGTGTTCACCGTGTGTTTCTCACTCTGAGAGAATCACTCACAGGTAGAGCAGATGTTCCTGTGTAGGAAGCTGTATATACCATATACACTATAACCTTCCCACTTCAAAGCTTACCCAGTCCAGCCATTCTGTGTGGCTAGAGAAAATTAAACTGAGAAACAATGGGGTTTTTTCTTTCTGAGGCTGTAAAAGATCAGGCTTTCCCTTGGGAATACAGGTATTGCTGAGAGTCAGACGAGCTTCTAGATGGTTTAATTTCAAACAGCTTGCAGCTGGAAGACAGAATAATAAAAATCTCTTAGGAAGGTAACAAATACCAAGAGTTCAAGAACAACTGAACAAATCTACATTTCTGTAAATGGCTTCTTAGCTGAGATCAGGACCTATATGAGAAATTGAAACTCAGCCAAAGCTTAAACATACATGGCTAAATAAAATAAGGAGGAATAATAGTAATGTTATAGTCATCTGTGGAAATACTAACTGGGAATTCCTTAGCTTATGTATTTTTAATAAGAAAATGTTAATTTATAGGGATTAAAATTAATTACGACCCTGCTAGTTTTATTGCCAGTAGGATTGCCATAAAATTGTTGTACACTAAAAAATATACTTAAAGGTACTTGGAAAGTCTTTTTTATTTAATTGAGAAGTCCTTAAATCTGCTTAATTGGGTTTGCTGAATCACACAGGGAATAGATTTAAATCCGGAGATAGTGAGAAACAATTGCAATTTATGTGGTTTCTATTTCCTCTTAAATAGGATTCAAATTATTTTTGTAATCCCTGCCTGCAGTTTGCACTTCAACTACCCTTGCATCAGAGCACACCCACAGACTGCCTGCTGGGAAGCCCAGTCCGAGTCACAAGTATCTCCTCCTGGCTGCTTGGCGTAGATGTCTCTATATTGATGTGTTCCCAGTCTCCAGCTCTATCCCCCTGCCCTTATTGTTTGATCTGAGCAGGTGCTGGGTTTGTTACTCTTCCCCTCTCCTTTATCACTCTGTAAGTCTTTGGGACAACCTGGGATTTTTTTTTTTTTTAATAATTAACTCACATTAATTCTATTAAAACTGTTTCATTAAATCACCTCACACCCACCCACCCAGCTTTTAACAATTTTATAGCTTTTATTTTTTTCCTGGTTTAGTAATCAGTGGTTTTATTGTCATTTAATTATTGATGACTTCAATAACACCTGCATTGGCAAGAGTGTTCTCTTACTCAATGCATTGGCTACAACACTTACTTTTTCTTTTCGTTAGAGATTCCAGAACTGTTATGAGAGAAGTGATCTGAGACTGGCCATACAGGATACTTCTCTATTAAAATAAATCCATGGGACTGGAAATGCTTTTATCCTGATGAAAACAAGAGGCAACTATACTGGAGAAGTATCATATCTGTTTTCCCACCATGAAGCCATGAAGCAGCTTCATCTTTAGCCTTTCAATGTATTTCACAGCCTATCGTGTGTGTGTGTGTGTGTGTGTGTGTGTGTGTGTGTGTGTGTGTGTGTGTGTGTGTGAAGTATGTTCTAAAAGATGGTTTAGAACATTTTATTGCACAATGTACAGTAATTTAGATTTAGCCTTTGAATCCACAAAAAATTCTTGCACTTGCATAACAAAACCGAAGGTCTGTCTTCCAATTGTACTGTACAACTAAAGCCTTATGCAGACAGGTTATTTCCCAAAGTGCTAATTACATGTTTCACACTCAGCTCATCTGTATGTATCTGTGATGTTATTGCTGCTGGAGGTAAAATGAACAAAACTAAATTACTGTGTACAGAGTTGAAAAGCAAATATGATCGTGTAGCACCTTTATATTCTCCTACTTCATAAATAGATGGAAGCTGTGTGCCCTGGGGCGCAGGTGTCCCGGTGATGGCGGCAGCATCAGCAGTGCTGGGGCAGGCGGTGCCAGCGGCTGCAGCGGCCCCAGCACAGGGCACGGCTGAGCCCCTCAGCCACGGGCGGGCGGGCGAGAGCCCCGGGGAAAGCCTGGCCAAGGGAGGGCAAAACGCTGCCCGGCAGCCAGGGCTGAGCGGGGGAACCGTGCGGGAAACAGCCCTGCGAGCCTGAGGGGACAGCGGGAGCGGGGACGGAGGCGGGAGAGACCCGGCAGGGATGGCCCTGGGCCAGGGAGAGACCCCGGCGGGCAGCTTTCAATACCATCTCTCACAGGATCCTTCTGGACACAATGTCCAGCACACAGCTGGATAAACACCACATCATGCGATGGGTGAGCAACTGGCTCACGGGTCAGGCACAAAGGGGTATAAGGAATGGGGTGATATCAGCTGGCGACCTGACCCTAGTGCGGTTCCACTTGTGGGGCTCCATACTCGGCCCTTTGTTCTTCAACATCTTCATAAATTATTTGGATGCAGAACTCAAGGGATACTGAGCAAGTTTGCAGATGATACAAAATTGGGACGAGCTGTTGACTCCATGCAGAGATGCCTTGATAAATCAGAGGGTTGGGCAATCATCAGCCATGTGAAGTTTAACAAAGACAAGTGTCAGATTCTACACCTGAGATGAGGCAACCCTGGGTGCACAGACAGACTGGGAAATGAGAGGCTGGAAAGTAGTGCCGTAGAAAGGGACCTGGAGGTCCTGGTTGATGACAGGTTGAACATGAGTCAGCAGTGCCCTGTCAGCCAGGAGGGCCAGCCCTGTCCTGGAGTACATTGGGCACAGCATCACCAGCTGGGCAAGGGAGGGGATTGTCCCACCCTGCTCTGCACTGGGGCAGCCTCACCTCGAGTGCTGGGGGCATTTTGGGTGCCACACTGTAAGAAAGGCATTAAGCTCTTAGAGAGAGTCCAAAGGAGAGCCATGAGGATGTTAAAGGGCCTTGAGGGGAAGGTGTATGAGAAGTGGCTGAGGTTACTTGGTCTGTTTATCCTGGAGGAGTCTGCTGAGGGGAAGAGGAGGGACAGACACTGATCTCTTCTCTGTGGTGACCAATGACAGGACCCAAAGGAATGGCCTGAGTTTGTGTCAGGGGAGGTTTAAGCTGGATTTTAGAAAAATGTTCTTCACCCAGAGGGTGTTTGGGCAGTGGTACAGGCTCCCTAGGGAAGTGGTCACAGCACCAAGCCTGACAGAGTTCAAGAAGCATTTGGGCAATACTCTCAGGCACATGGTGTGACTCCTGGGGATAGTGCTGTGCAGAGCCAGGAGTTGGACTCAATGATCTTTGTGGGTCCTTTCTAACTCAGCATATTCTATGATTCTCTGATTTTGTGGTCTTAACCCATGAGCTTTTCCATGTTATTTTTTTCCCATGTCCTATTGACGACGACAAGTAAGAGAGCAGCTGGATGGGTATGTGACAGCCAGTCAAGGTCCACCCACGACTTTAACTTAAGAAAATTAGGTCTAAACTTTTCTTTTAAATGCTTTACTTTAAAAAAAAAAAAAAAAAAAAAAGACATTATTGAGAACTATGCAGCATGCCAAATCTTAGGGTGGTGTCAATTTGTGTTGTTACAAAGAAAAAAGTGGTACAACTGTCTGCAGACACTAAAAAAAATGAACTTGTGCTTTTATCAAATCTTTATTTGTGGCAGAGGGAAATATATGAAATGTATACCAGTGAATATTAGAGAAGTTGAATCCTGATTTTTTATGTTTCTACTGGTATGGTCAGTGTCTGCAGAACTGATCAGTCTGTAGCTGAACCAAGGTACCAGTGCACAGTGTGGGTGTATGCAGTGTAACTTCCCTGATCCATCACCTCCTAAGGATGTCTACTACCAGCAGCTCAAAGTGCCATTCCACTACAGAATTTCCCAGCAGAAGCTGATTCATCTGTGATCACATACTGTCTCTCTCACAAAGAATACCGATGAAATTAAAGAGAAATAGCTGTTGTTATTGTCATTCTTCACCTCTTCCAAGGTGTTTTGCTTGAAGACAAAAGGAAGAAGGAAGCCAAATTCAGATTTTGCAAAAATGATACGTTTCTATTTTTTTTCTTAGTAAGTGGCGTATTATTTTGTTTGAAATCATTGTTCTTTGACGAACTGATTCCTTCCCTGTTTTTTCAAGTCTCTTTAAACAGAAGTAGGATGGAGTTAATCTGCCTTAGTCCACCATGGGAATAATCCAAGTGTTATAAATTAAAGGATTCCAAAGCTTAGCATATCTAGAATTTGGATGCCTTAAAGGACAGCCTAATCACTATAAATATATGAATGAAAACTCCAAATTATCTCTTCACAGACTTTATCCAGTTAGGTGAGTTATCATCAGATGGGGACATTTCTGAGAAATAGTATGGTGCTAAACTCATAAAGTTATAATTTTACAGTTTTGTTTAACTTTCTACTCAGAAAACTGCATTAAATCCAAGTTTACAGGGTTCACTTATTTCCACACAGGTTTATAATGATGATACTCCTCAAATAACGGATGTTTCATTGCCATTTCAAATGAAAGGGGAATTGTTCCCTGTTTTAGTTAATTATGTTGCTATAGCAGAAACCTAGCTTGCTATTCTTTTATGCCCATCAGCTTAATAGAATATTAAATAGTTATTGACTTTGGAAGAGGTGAACCATCATGATTTATTGAGCTGAGAGGTAAATATTCATCAAGCAAGTACAATTAAGCTTCTGCTCGTGCTCTTCATTTACAGAAAATGTAGGTGGTAAAAAGAGGCTTGTGAAATGTGAAAATAACTGCATCATTAAAGCCCAATTACCAGCTGATCTAAAGAGGATCTGAAGAACTGCAACTTATAAGTCAACATAGCAAAACTGACTTTTAACAAAAATATTAACAAAAACCACAAAATATTTTCTTTCCATCTTTGCTATCTCTGATGATGTACTTGTAATTCCTGAAAGGCCTAAGGAGTACAAGGAAAATGGTGAAAAGACAAATAGACTCTCCTCTTAAAACATCAAGATAATGCTTACTGTTATTAAACTGAAGCAATGAGTTATTGCAAAGTTGACATCTTAAACTTAGCAGTTTTGTTGGTTGGCAGGTTTCTATCACTCCTAATTCATTAAATGAGAAACTGCCAACATTTGTTTCTGGTTTATGACTCCACAAAAGTACAGAAATAATATATCACACTGTATTTTGCTCCTCCCTTTGTATGTATTCAGAAACAAACAATGCTGTTGGAGAGTTTGGATGCAGGAGAGGTAATTTTCTACTAATTTAGATTTAAACTGAAACTGGAACATTATTCCAACCATCACCATTTCTGATTACATAGAATGATCTGTCAACACATGTATAGAGCTAATGTTGTGTGATTTGAACTGAAAGAGACTGATTCAAGTCTTGCCATAAGTCCTTTACATAATTATCAGCTTAATGAAAGGATGAGTGTAAAGGAAACAATATTAGTCATTTACAAGAAATTTGTGACTCATTTTACTGCTTATCATGTTGGTACAGAAATGCAGAAAGTCATTTAAGCTACACTAAAAAAAAAAAAAAACCAAAACAAACAAACAAAAACTGAGAAAAGAGGCTGGTAGGAGAATTGCATTGGCTCTACCAGAGGGCAGGTATGCCCCAATCTGTGTCCTGATCCTGCAAATGTGGCAGTGGACAACTTTTATGCACCAGTCCCCTGTTATGGGGAGGTTGTTTGATTCAGTCTGGGTGGTGTGTGGGAGAAACAACAAAATTCTCAGAAATTCTCAGTATCTTTAAACTTTAAAACATTAAGGTAGAATGAGGTACTTGGCAAATTTTAAAACATCCAGACAAAGTAAATGATTTCACAGACTTTAACTTACCAAGCTTAAACTTAACCAACTTTAACTTATCCAGACATAACAAAGCACTTAAGAAGACACTGACTGTAATTTTTTAGTCTGGCCTACAATATACTTCGAGAAGTTCGGAGAAGAAAGAGAGAGAGACAGAGAAAGAAAAGAGAAGTATCACCCATGGATCCAAGCACAAGACTTGATTGCTGCAATTTAGATATTCATTGGTGTAACTGATGGTTGCAGGCTTGATCTGTCGTGGGTGGGGTACAAGCCCAAAAAACACAAAACTGAGTGGGTTAAAATACATTTAGGTTAACATGGGAACATCCAGGGGATGTTGCAACACTGTGGATCATGTGCAGTCCTCCAGTGGAAGGCCTCAGAAAGGAGTCTGGGGGGCTTGTGACCTCTTCTAAGACATGACACTCCCTCTGATGTCAGCTCAGTGGTGCTGAGCCAATTATGCGCCATCAGAAGGAATTAACACCTTCAGGCCTGTGTGTGAGTGTCCCACTATCTCCCCTGGTGTGGGGGACTTTAACAGCTGAGCCAGCTGGGTAAGGGAGGAACACTGTCATGATGAAAAGCACTATCCCATCTTGAAGAATCTGCTTCTTACTATCCTTCCCCCTTGTCTGGCTATCATGGTTTAGCATAGTTTGGAATTTTAGTTAAAGAGGGCTCCATCCGTCACGGAAGTGATTCTTTGCAAAGAGGTGCTTACAGCTTCCTCTAGATCCAATGGAACCAATCAACTAGCTAGTTTGAATATTGGCACCTTTTTTAAGCCACTTAAGAAGCTTGACACGCCTCTGTGATCCACATTTAAGAACAAAGCCCAGGAAAGCTCTCTTGCTTCCACCTTTTGGACAGGTAACTGGGGGCCCGTGCGGCCCAGCGGGGCCAGGCCAGGCCCTGCTCGGTGCAGCCCGGCCGGGTCGGCCGCAGCACGGCTTGGCTGAGATCTCAGCCGCTTCTGCTCGCTGGACACCCGGCACAGCCCCCTCAGTGCAGCCCGGGCCGGCCAGGATACACCCACCCTGAGCCTTGTGGCCCTGTTCCATCCACAGCCCTGCTCCGTGTGAGCCAGCCCCCACAGCCCTGCTCTGTGCAGATGGGCCAGCAGGGCAACCAGGCCAGGCTGGCCCTCACCCAGTGTGGCCGAAATTCATCTGAGGCCGCTGCCCGGCAAAGATCCTGTGATCCTTTGCAAAAGGCAAATTCCAGCTGTGGGGCCCGGGTGAGATTAACTCTCTTAGTGCTGTAAGATTCTCCAGAACAGATGAAGCCTGCAGACATCAATCCTCTCCTGAGTCAGAGGAAGAGAAAGGTGAAGGCACGCGAAGAAAACGCCATAAAGACACCAAAGTCAGTGAAGAAGGAAGAGCTGAAACCCTGGGGGAGGAGAAAGAGGAGATGCTTCAAACCTGGAAGCTGAAATTCGGTTGTAAAGCTATGGTGCTGAACTATGATACATCAGAGTACCCATTGTAATTTCATGAAAGCATGGGGGGTTGGAGCGTTCAAACTGCAATTGTGAGCAAAAGTATCTGTGCTGAAACAAGCAAATGTTGAAGTAGCTGTGATTTGATGAGAAGCTTGAACAGAGAGAGATGAAAGTGATGAAGACCCTTGCTCCCAGGGAAGAAGAAGACCTCTGTTCCTAGAAATGAAGATGCTCCCAGAGATAGGTGAAGAGAACCTTTGTTTCTGAACAGCTCAATCCTTAAAATGGTACCCCATTAGCTCAAGACTGGACCCTCGAAAGCAGTTGTGGGGAAAGCTGTGAGTCGGGGGAAGGGACTTTCACATGTGAGCAGAGAACCAACCCGGGCAGCTGTCTCACTGTGACATTGAAGCCATGAGAGAACTGTTTCTTGTGGAGATGTCTCCATAGCAAGAGCAAGAGAGATTCCTCTCCCTAAGTGAACTGAAAAAAAAGATTATTATAGAGGTGGTAAACTGACTGAAAATCTCAAGGGTTGTCTTTTTACATTGTCAGTGGGAGAAGGGAGAAAGGTGGGGGGAAGAGAAGTGTTCTGAAGGTTTAGTCTGACTTCTTTCCTTTCTTTTAGGTCTGTTAATAAACTTCTTTATATTCTTTTAAGTTTTGTGCCTGCTTTGCTTTCTCCTAATTCTTATCTCACAGAAGGAAAATAAGTAAGTAATGGATATTTTGAACCAAACCACTACACTTATTTGGTGTTTCCACCTGGTTTACGAACTGAACCCACTGGCTCAAACCCCAGCTTGTTGCTAAATAAAGGTTGGTTTGTCATTGTCATCCTCTGGTGATCACACCTTCTGCACCTGGGCTGTTCCCTTGCGCATTGTCAATAAAGCACTTGGTGTTTTTGCAAATGGACAATTGAGTTATTAACCATTAACATTTCAGTTTCACAGACACACAATAGCTTCCTCCCTGCCTGTGCACAATTTTTCCTCCAAAGGTTAGGAGCTGCAGTAGCTTAGCACAGTTCAAAAATAAAGTTGAAACCAATCCAGGTGCTAGAAGATACTCTTGAGTCCTTTTGTGAAGCAAGCAGTGTTTTCTCAGGTTAGAATATTTTTTTTTTTACCTCATAAAGAAGTGGCAGCTACTGTTTCTTCTATAGTAAGAATTATTACTTCCCTGGACAAACCTTGCCACTGAGTTAAGTGGCACAGGTTGTGCTTCAACTCAGGTAAATCACCTATTGGTTTTCTTGCTGCTGAAATTTCATTGAATCACAACTTTGATGATTTTAAGCAGAAGAAAACACACACAATGAATTTGTTATTATAGTTTCTCTGAACTTCATTTTAATTATCTGATTCTTCATGTTTCATTGAATGTGTAGAAAAGTTGTTGATACTCCTATGGCAGTAATGACTTTATGGGACATTAATGCTAAAGTGCAGTGCAATTCCTGGTACAGAAAATGTATACGTCAAGCACTTATATAATAAAATTGTTCCATTTTTGACATAATAATCATACATTTTAAATGCACTTAGAATGGACAGATTCATAATATAATAATTTCATAATGTTTGCACAAATGCTCTTTGCCATGATTAGAGGTTCATGCATACTACGTGAAAAATCTAACTGTAATGAGAAAAAAACATTTGTGGAAGATTTTTGAGTTAGATAATTGCAGATGTGTACACCCTTTCCAAAGACCAGGTTGTCTGCTTTCCATAAAAGAACCAGACAGGAAGTCAGATTTTTAGAGTATTTTATTTGAAGATGTAATTAAGTGACTAACCCTTTCCGAAAAATGTCCTTTTATACTTCAGGGAATGTTTTCCACTCCCAGTTGCCTACAAAGTTCTAGGCCAGAGCATAATTTTTTGTCTCTGACCTAGGGGGGAAAAAAACTCAACAAAAACAACAATGAAGGAAAAAACCCAAACAACAACAAAGAAAAACCAATCAAACCTCCCTCAATGGTGAATCCTGATATTTTGTTCTACCCTGGCACCTGTACCCACATGAGCTTTTTGTTAGTGCTCATGGGCGTTACCCACACAGGGAATACAATAAAAAGCTTTCTGAGAAAGAAACTGCTCAGATATTATTAGCTACACCTGCTCAATTACTGCACAGGAGTAAATAAACTTTAGTACCAGCCAGTTCTACCTTCCCTGAACCTGCCATTCTCAGCAACTGCAGAAGAAATTAATTTATTTACATAACTAAGGGGGATAATTGTTAGCTAAATACAAGAACAAATAACTCCTCTTGTATTCCTTTGCTGCAGTGTTAGCGCTGCTGCAAAATATTAAGATGAGTTATCAGTCCCCTGGTGACATCCATATTCTCAAGCTTTATTGAAAGAAATCTGTGTGTGATTCTTCTGATCCATTGCTACAGTTTTATGATATAACAGACACCTATTCACTGCTAGTTGGTACTGTGGGCTGTGAAGGGACATCCAGGCATTTAATACTTTGTGATTTCCACATGATTAAATAAATAGCACCTCTAGGTCAAGTACAAAGCACCATTAAATAGTGGAACTGAGCAGAAGCCTTTCAATGTAATTCTGCTGAATTTAATACAGTGTAAAAGGAATTGTCCTTACTCCCCCTCAACTCACAGAAAAAAGACCATTTGCATATAAATTTCAATGCTGCAGCTTTTGCATAATGAAAAAATGCACTCATTCAAGGCTTGTTCAAAATATACAGTGTGGATGCCTAAAGAAGCTGGCTTTATATGTAATTATATTTATTGGATATGACATTTTATCTTGGGTAGTATGAAACAGAAAATTGTATATCTCTAAATTTACTATGATTTTTTGTGACCTATGACTCACCTTTTTTTTTTTCTGAAATTCCCATTTGTTTATTTTTTTTAAATCAAAATAGTTCCAGTTGTAGCACTCTTAGCATGGTGGCTTCTTTTGCATGTCCTCAATGATAATTGCTCTACTAACCCTCATACATTTAATAATCTAAGTTATTTTTTTATGTATCTTAATTTAGCATGATTCAAAATATGATACTAATAAATTATAAGACATAAAAAATTAAAAATACAAAGCAATGTAGCTGCTGCAAGAAATGCATTGTCGACTTTGTGATAAAGTTGCAAGAATAGAGAATGAACAGGACAAATGTTGAAGGAGATTACATGGAAAAAAAAAAAAAACCACCAAACACTTTCATTTAATCTATTTACCTTGGATCAAATTGTTTTTAAAGCTTATTTTTTTCCTGAAAATAATTATGATTTGTAAATTGCTGTATTCATATTTTGCTAGATATTTTTCCTTTTGCTGTTGTTACAAATAACATATGGAAGACCTACTGTAGATTTTTATCAATGTTATGGCGACTAAGACAAAATCAAGCACCTTAATGGATGTAAGGATACATAATTATTAAGTATGTACATCCTAAATAGTAAAATTTAATAATAAATTTAACTAGATTTGTAATTTCATCCTCCACTTAAAAATTGAGTGGGCACATTTTTCTGAAGATATTATCACTATACTTTCATAGACAGACCAGATATTTTAAGGAGAAGTCCTTAACAA
Organism: Aphelocoma coerulescens; assembly: GCF_041296385.1. Classification (NCBI taxonomy): domain Eukaryota; kingdom Metazoa; phylum Chordata; class Aves; order Passeriformes; family Corvidae; genus Aphelocoma; species Aphelocoma coerulescens. The sequence goes on from NC_091015.1 coordinate 86,388,810, forward strand.
GTTTATAACAGTTGGTAACTCTTAAGGTTTCCACAGAAGGCTATTGAGACTCATGTTGCTCTTTTCATTGTATCTGTACATGTTGTTACATGCAGAACAAATAGTGCTTTTTTTTGCTTATCTTTTTTTTTGGTGGCCAAAGCTGGGAATAAGTTGGAAGGAAAAAAAACCAAAAAACCAAAGAGTAAAAGAGGTAGTGTTTATCAAAATATGTGATGGTGCTACATGTTCTCCTTAATTAGGCTCTGGCTTGATTGGCGTAGTTCTCTGCCTTCAGTCTTGTAGTATCTGATTTTTTTTTATTATAACTGCTATGTCAGGATACTGTCTGCTTTATAAGCACAGGTATAAAAACTCAGAAATTCTGAACTCATTGTCCTGCTAATGTTTTATTTTCTAAGATTTTGCATTGGTTCTTTAGTTTTATGTTTGTCAAATTCTTCCTTTTCTTTTTTTTTTTTTTATTTTCTCATTTGTTGGTTTGTTGGTCGTTTTTTTGCTTTTTTGCTTTTTTTTGTTGTTGTTGTTGTTCTTATTGCTGTAGAATCATAGAATGGTTTGGATTGGAAGGGACCTTAAAGATCATTCCCTTGGGGGAACACGTTCCACTAGTCCAGGTTGCTCAGAGCTCCATCCAACCACCCCTTGAACACTTCCAAGGATGGGACATCCACAGCTGCTCTGGGCCACCTGCTCCAGTGCCTCACCACCCTTACAGCAAATAATTTCTTCCTAATATTTCATCTAAACCTATCCTCTTTCAAAATCATTCCCCCTTGTCCTGTCACTACATGCCCTTATGAAAAGTCCCTCTCCAGCTTTTCTGTAGGTTTTCTTCAGGTACTGGAAGGCTGCTATGAGATCTCTGCAGAGCCTTTTCTTGTCCATTCTGTACAACCCCAGCTCTCTCAGCCTGCCTTCAAAGAGGAGGTACTCCAGCCCTCTCATTCTCTTCCTGGCTCTTCTTCCTCCTGCGTTTCATTTTTTGTATAATCTCAAATACTTGCTCTTATTGCTGCCATACAGTTTCCCAGTTTGCTTCCTAAACCTTAGTGGCTGAAAACTTGTGACAATTTCTGGAAATTTTCAGGGGTGCTGTTGGAAATTAAGCTATCATCTGAAAGTCTTCCTTTTCGGCCAGACTTGCTACTCACAGCTACAGATGCACCTGTGAGTACCTGAAGAGTTTTCTTACATATTTTCAAAAGGCTTCCTCTGCAGTGATGTTTTCAGCTATCCAGTTCTTCCATGCAAGGTATTTTTTTTCCTGATACAACTGTTCCTTCCACGTGAATCCAGAAATTCTGCTACAAGTCTATTTCGTGTTGAAGTTCCCATGGCATAAGATCAATCTGTTCCTTTTACCACTGCTTTCAAATAGCTTATGACAAATTCTTTCACGTATTACAGAGTTGTTGTCATTAATATTCCCCCTTGCAACTTTCATATTTTCTTTGTTTTGTTTTATTTTTAAAAAATCTAAAGAACAGTGCTTCCTCTGTCCTCACATAGCTCAACCATGTGCTAGTCCTCTGACTGGAAAGTTTTTACAGTATTCAGTTTTGGTCCTTCTTCAGTTCTCTCTTTTTTTTTCTTCTTTTTTTCTTTTTCTCTTTTTTTTTCTTTTTTTTTTTTTTTTTTTTTTTATTTTTTGTCACCCAGCTCAGCAGTAATACTCTGGTTCTAAGAGTCTCACTGCTACTGCAGAAAGATGAGTAGCTGCATCTCCTTCATGCAGATTGTGCTTCTTATTGCATGTTTTGTATTGAAGAGTTTATTAAGTGAATAGCTCTTAAAGAGTCAGACAAATCCTGAGGCAGTGTTTGGTGAGAACACCTACTGCTTTTTAAAAGAGGTTGAAAACCTAAGGGATATAGCAACCCTAATTAAAGCTCAGGAGAATTTTGAAGTCAGGAAGACACAGAGCAGCAATAAAAAGCTACTGAAGTTTGTGGCCATAAAGTCTAACATTAACTATTTCAATCTGAAGCGAAGCATAAAGTGAGAAATGTCAATGGCTGATTTTAACAATGCCTGATTCTCAGGAGAGAACTGAAACAGAAGACATCGAGGCACCTAAGAAACCTCTCTTGTATGGCAGTGCCTGTTCAATTTTGTTAGTTCTACTAATAAATTACAAAGCTCAAGCTTTGTAACTCTTCAGAGAACTTCAGTTTAACTGCTTAAAAGAGATGCTAAATCAATTTGTGAAACAGTTTTTTAAGTAACATAGTGGCAAGAATAAGTACATAAATCAGTTGTTCAGAAGCCATATTCATATACCCCAAGGGTTGAGTGAGAGAGCCCAAGATGAGGCATGATTGAAGGATCAGATATGCAGAAGAGTTTTATTATACCACGGCCCAAATTCGGATTTCTGGCACACTGCTTTTTACAGATACAGCTCCAGGGGAGTTTAAGAATGGCTGGTAGGGAGCCATGTGTGTAGCAGCTAACAAATACTTGCTCTGCAACAGTGTATGATCAGCTAATAGGGTGTAAGAGCCATCATATTAATCTCTAAATAGCCTTTAAGGAAAGAGCCCCAAACCAGAATTCTCATTACAGAAGAAAATGAAGTAGGGATAGCTGAAGCAGGTTGGCATGGACTAGATAATCTCTATTTTTCTGTGATTATTTAGTGAAATAGTACTGACTTGTTAACTGTCCAGCAGAGGTAGGTAGACATCACCTGTGGTTTTTTAAATCACTGTACCTATGTAGGTCGTTTTCTATGTTATGGATACATAAAACACATAAGATTTTTTCATCTGAATGAAAATAGATGCTAGTCCTCACGTTATTTAATATTTCTTTTATACAATCCTATGTTAAATTATAAGCATACTATTTCTCAAAATCACCTCTTTCCAGTTGATTGTAACATGTTAATGAGACTGTCATTCATTCAAAGTCAGTTTTTTTAGATTAAATAGCAGGAGTCATATTGAGATGCTAAAATGAATATATTACAATAATTGAGCTTTCAGTTTACTGAGAGCAAACAGCATGAGTGATGGACAACAACTCATCAGAAACTTTCTTTTTCTGCTTTATGCATTTGATTAGTTTTTTCACAGCTTTAACACAATTTTCTCCACCCTGAACTGACTGACTTACTGACTTCTGTGATCTCATTTCTCTATGCTCAATCTTTTCCCTATAGCTTCACGCCTTCATTTTTCATGCTCTTTTTTTTCTTCTTCTTACCTGCTTCTTCCCATTGAATTGTTTTAGTTCATGACAAGGTTTATGAAAGCAATCTCATGAAGTTACAAGTAAATAGCTGCTTAAATGTGCATCCAGTCCAGTACCATGTCTCTGACAAGATTTTCAAAAGGTGCCAAAATATTTTGGAAGCTGAAATTGTGGACTCACTGATAGTTTGGTGTTGTAGACTCACATTTGTGACTCTTCCTCTGTCTTGTCTTCTTTCTAATCTCCTGCATTGAGATGTCAGGTCATTAAGAGAAAGTAGTAATATAGAAGATAAAGATAAATTTGACTCTAAAGATTTCCTAGAGTGAAACTTTAACAAAAAAAAAAAAAAAAAAAAAAAAAAAAAAAAAAAAAAAAAAAATTAGGCACCTGTGCGTGAAAACATTGTGTGTAATGATCAATATCTAATTATAACATAATTATGGCTTTCAAATGAATGTAGATAATTTCAGTCTACAATAAATTAGAAAAGTAGATGTGGAGATGTTTTTAACATGTCCCAATATAGCCATTATTTTAGTATTATTTATCCTGTAAATGGGCCTGGCTTTGTGCCCCAGTTACACATGATAGATATATGGTTCTAATATTATAGTAGTAAATGTTAAATTGCAACCAGAGGTAGTATTTTAATCTATTTACTTTTGCATTTTCAAACTACTGTCTCTACATCTCTGATCATTATGTGTTTAACCCAATTTGTAGCATTATCTACAATTTACATCCTATTACTTTAAAAGGAGTGAACTCTAGCCCTGGTGACAATAGGAGAAATTTGTGTTAAAGAGAGAAATGTACAACATAGGCTGCTTTCTCTATTCCCTTAATTAGACTGGAAGTACTGTGTTATTGATAACCTGTGACTAGGGATGCCAGGTGATTTTCTACATTATTTGTGCTTCCTGATCCAGCAGATTAATTAGAAGTCCTTAGGGAATTCTGAACACCTTTTGCTTAGAGTTTTTTATTTCCGTCCTCTAGATTCAGCTTTCAACATGATTACAAGAGAAGTCAGGCACTATAGGAACTGTGTAGGTGGGGTAGCAACTAGATGTAGCTTCTCCTCTTTACTGCAGTAAAAATACACAGAAGTAAAAGACAAAGTTCACTGAAAAGCAGATGAATCATTACACATGCAAACATACAGAATGGAATTTTTCTTTACCACATGAATGTTCACATGCTTGCACATTTCATCTCTTGCACTTTATTTCTCCCAAAGTGTTTTTTATTTGCTATTAAGAGGCACAGGATAAGGTCTCTGCATTGTCACCTACTTAAACGTTTACATTTGATACCAAGGGCTAATGTGGAATTTTCCAATTTCAACACCTTATACCTCTCACCATATAGCTAGTGAAAACTGGAAGGGTTTTTCTGGGTTTCTTTTTGGTGGGGGAACTTGTATAACATCATATGAACATGAAGGCAATTATTCTGTAGTGGTATACACCCATACGTGTCTAGCTTCTGGATTAAGAGCAAAATGTTGCATACTGCTTTTCAGGAGGAATAGAATTGATCTGGTCACACAGTCCCAGTAGGAAAAATAACATCACATCTATTAAAACAACATTTGTGGGAAAAAGCACAAGACGCTTCCTAAGCAGTGGGTTCATTACAGTGTAGTTGACCTTTTTTGCCCTGATACGATGGAGCTGTTTAAGCCCAACAGGTACTGTGATCCTTTCAAGTGCTCTTTCTCTGACTGATTTGCTGCTTGCAGAAGCAAGAAGCCCAGGAGAGAATCCATTTAAAACAGACCACAGAAATAAATAAAACAAATGGAGAAATGAACTCAGGCTTGTTTACTGCACAACCCTCTCTGCTTCTCTACATCAATTAATAATAGACAAAAATGGTAATATTACTGCTCTACTTCTATGTATAAAGGTCCTGTGCTACAGGTCGATGACACCAAAAGCTCCACAGTGAAAAAAGTCTTAAATAAACAAAAAATAATTTTCGAAGGATTGGACACCACTCAGCACTATTTTCATAATACTTTGATAAACCTTGCTATTTGGGTCAGCTTATTGTTTTCCAAAAGCAAATGTTCAGCTTTTCAGAAGTAGCTTCATAAGCCAAGAAGGACAATCACAGTTGGCATGGTTTGCTTACAGTGTCCAGAGGGGTTACTCTGCACTGCCAGAGGCAAGAAAGTTTCTCTTCTTTCCTTGCTTATTTCAAATATTTCTTCTTAATATAGTTAATCATTCCTTTTCTACAGTAAAACTGCTGCATTCAGCAGCATATTTAGCTCTTGTCCCTTGGAAAGATTAACTTCTTCATATTTATTTGGTTATCCTTACAGAAATTAGATGACTACAGTTTTGTTTGTTTTGGGTTTTTTTCCTGAATTACTGCTACTGGGGGTTTTTTGGGTTTTTTATGAGATCCTGTGAACTAGGACTTGTATGAAACTTTGTTGATTCTGACAGAGCTGAAACTAGATCCCAAAATAAATTCTAGCTGTTGCTTGGCAGTATTGTCAAAATAAACAGAATTTTTCTTAGCTCACAAATATTCAGTATTGCAAGTATTTACTGCATGTCTGCTTCTATTCTAGGTTTTAAGTAAAGACTGTGTCACTTGAATATAGATGTGTATAACAATCTGGAGATTACTCTCCTCCACCTTGTTTAATATATGATTCTCTATTCTTGAGACAGACAGATCCCTGAGCAAAAGCACAACTCACAGTACCACCCTTGTGATACTCACAAGGGGAAGGGAGTATTGTTCTAGAGCCTGTTAGGGAAGTGTGAGTATCTATATGGGGAAAGCAAATTACAGTGGGGAGATGGTCTCTGCATGCATTCTGCATTCTTGCTCAGTGATAAAGTGGCCTACAAGAATTCTGCTGATTTTTGCTGTTTGATGGAGATGTTAAAAACAGTAGACCAGTATTATGTGACAAAGTGACATTATTTTTGTTTGTAGGTATTATGTTTGTTAACTGGCTTCTTATGCTGGACAATATGATATTTGAGAGTTCCAGGAATCTGAAAACTTACATGACTTATGAGAGTTTGCTGTCAGACTGTTTGTAGACTTCCAGAGTGTAGTGTATTTGTAAACTTCATATGAAAGTAGAGTAATTCGGAAACTCACAGTAGTTTCCTCTGTTTTAATAGATTTTGATAAAGCACATGAAAGTGACTGGAAATGTTCAGATTACTGGGTTTTTTTCTTTTTTTTTCCTGTCAAATCTCTTATTGTGCCAACAGTGTATCAATAACCTAGTTTATTAACATAGGCATAAAATTACTGCAGTTCTGCCTCAAAGGTAGTTTGTGTGAGGAGAAAGAAAAGTCAAACTCAAGCAGCATTCATTCATTTTAAGTTAAACGTTCATGCAAAGACAAGATCATTCCAGGAAAAGTTAGTCTGTAAGCCTCTGCACCATCCCACAAATCAAAAAACATGGAGTGGAAGGCAGAGACACTTAAGCTGGTTTTACACAGAGACTTTGTTGCTCCCCGCTTTAAGCAGTGCTTGAGAATTAATTCGAAAACAGCAAAACATCATTTTAATTCATGCTAACAAAAGCCCTTGTAATCCAGAGCATTGTGTAAATACAGCCAAATTAGGACTAGAAAGGGCAGTCAACACTCTGCCCAGATTTTTCTATTGTTCATGCAGAAGTCAAATTAGAAAGGGAGGCTGATACTGAACTTAAGCAACCTATTGGACTTAATGAAAAATGTAGAAGTGATCTATTGCACTTCCATTTCATTGACAGTAGCTCTGAGACTCACAGCTCTCTGTTATAGGCTAGCGCCACACTTGGCCTGTAGCATGAAGGAATATAGTCTTGGAGAAAAGCATTAGTCTGAGACTGGTTGTTTGCTAAGGTAGAGAAGAAGAGGAGAAACAGCTACTTATATTCTAGTGATGGTTTGCTGGGTCATTTCTGTTCGTTGGAAAGTCTTGATAGGAAAATAACAAAGTAAAAATCTATACCTAAATGTGAAGCTTTAGGCATAGATAACTGGTCCAAGATCTTTCACAGTGTGTAGTCCATCATCAGTATAGATTTATTTTACCCAGGCCTTCAGTTTAACAGTGACATTATTCTTAACTCTCTGTATAACTTATTTGGCCAATTAAGCATGTTGATTTGGTAAGTTACTGCCTTAATAAAATTGATTTAAAAGGCCTAATGAAATAAACCTGGAAATCTTTAATTTATCTGACAGTACTTATAAGTAATTAGGACTAAATCAACAGTTAGCTAAAAAGAGCCAGTAATAAAGAGCAGGCACTGGGATTTATCTTCCAGTTTGCAGAGATGAAGCAGGCAAAGTGACCACCAAAATGATGTTGTTGATTTCATGAAAGCGCCAGGAGAGCAGATGATGAAAAATTGCAGGTACATAAAGCTGTTGCTATGGCGTTCAATTCTCGCACCACTGTGTCTGGATTTAATGCCTTAGACTGAAGCCTTAGACTGAATTACAAAATCATATATTCCAAATGCTGCTTATCATTTCAACAGAGCCTAGCAATAAATGACAGGAAAAGCATTACCCATCCAAGATGTGTACCAGTGGATGAGCAAAGATTGAACTCAGGCATTCTAAAATGCTAGCTATTTTTTTTTTTTTAAACTGCCGTTTTTCTCTCCAAACATATATATCCAGTTTGTAATTCCAAGGCACGAGGAAGTTTGAAGATCAGATTGAGAGGCTGTGAGCAGTTAGGGATAGTGACAACATGAGGGAAATATATACAATACATTTGCAGATCTAATCAAAAGCCTTGCTTTACAGCAGAGGGGAAAAGAGAAAGCAATTAGAAATGTAAACTTTAAATATGTCTGTGATATTGCAGGTTTAGTACAGCACAGCCATATATGCAATGCAATACCACAAAAGACATTGCTAACAAAAGAGATTATCAAGTGGACTTCTGAAGAGTCGCAATTCCAGCCGCTCTGACACAGAGAAATGGGGACAGGCAGACCTTTCTGAAAGGGAACAAATGATGGCACCAACACCTTTCCTTGACTTGCTTTGACCTTCCCTCATTATTTTCTATTTTATTTTTTAATTTCCTCAGTATTGACATGTTTTGTGCTTGGAGTTCCCTACCTTTCCCCTTTCCTGGAATCTTACATCTTCTGGTTTCTTGACCTTCCTCATTATTATTTTTAACCTTTCCGCTTTCAACTTCAGTTATGTCCTTTTCCTTCTCTCTGGTTCTTTTCCTGAGTCTCCTCTGGCCTTTTTCTCATCATACAGTCTTTTCTCATTTTGAAACAAAGAAAAATCCAGGGCAAGTTTCAATATCTTATGTTTTAACAACAGCTTCATCCTCCAGAGTGGCCTTCAAAAGCCATCTTGCCCCACCCAAGTAACTTGACAGTACATTTGCAGAGCTGATGTTTAAATGCTGTCATCTCATTTAGGTCACTTTTTCTCTTGATCCCTTCTCAGGGATTCCCCAGTTTTTATTTCAACCAGCCTACATGATATCTCTTTGCATCAGCTGTCCCAGACAGAGTTTAATGCAATAATGACTCCTTGTCCCAAAACTCTAAGGACACAGATATGTTGTGTGTGCATTTCAGATGTGAAAACTCAGGAGATGAGCAGGAAACGTGTTGGTTTTTTTTTTTTTTTCTGTCCATGCATACATGGTTTTCTCATCTAAACATTTATAAAATGTTTGGAGCTATGTACAATGCAGGCTCATGACCCCAATCCAGTTTTGGACTGTGTGAAAATGTTACCTTAATCTTTGAGTAAAGCAAGAATAAATTAATTTCTTCTGTTATGCACTTTTAATGAGATCTCTCTCTCTCTCCACCGCATAGTGGTCATGATTAAGGCAACAAACTAAAAGAAGTTTCACACTAGAAAGTAGAAATAAAGATATTGCCTAAAGTATTTTGAAAAGACAAAACTTTAAAAGTCTAATCACAAATAACAAAAATATCCTGAGATCTGAAAAGATACAATGTAATTTGAAGATAAACAGGTTTAGCAGTGTAGATTGAATGTATTAGATTTTATCTGGTAATTTATGGTCACAACTAGGGACTTATAAAGCAAAATAATCTAATATGATATCATAGCTCAATCAAGCTTAATCCTATGATAGTCTTCGTAAATACTTGTGCAAAGGTTTTGTAGAACTCTGATTTTTGTGTTTAATTGTACCAAAAAATGTTAAATTGACTATGCCCTGATTGTCTGTACAGTTCAAAGAAACTCCCCATCCTTTCCTCAAAAATCTAAAACTTGAGACATGTATCAGTGCCTTTGTCTCAGTGATTGAAACTTATCTGTTTCATTGTGTAGTAAGGAATTGTTAGTGTTATAAAGGAAAAACAGGGAAATAGAAATAAGGAAATAAAGAGGAAAAAGAATAAGAAATGTGGGGAAAAGGTTCTCATATATCAGGGCACATTCAACATTTTACTAAGGTAAATTAGAAGAGCCACAGAATTTGATCTAATTTTGTGCAGAAGTATGGATTAAGTGATTACTGTTTTCATAGAAATTTTGACAATATAGTAAAAACATGTAAAGGCACTTGCATTAAGCAGAACAGTGGCAGGAGACTTTCAGAAATACCTGAAGGTGTGTTTAATTCGAAGAGTATATTGAGGTTGCAATTTGCTAAGAGCAACACTATTGCTTCCCAGTTTTACATTTTACTAGGGCTTTTCCACCTAGTAGAGTAACATATGATATCTCAGCAAAAGTGAATTAATTTTTGCTACTTATGTTTATAGTCTCAGCAGTCTAGAAGTGCTGACAGTGTCTCAGTTTACATCATGAGAAGGTGGGAGGAATCCCTGGAGAGCAGCTTTTATGTGCAAGACACTGACATTTGCACTTTCTTCAGTAGCTTCAGGCTTCATGAGAGGAACATTTAGCACAGGGCTGTTCCATGTGATTGTACAGATATGAGATGTTCAGCATTGATACTACGCTATGGATCTGAGGAAGAACTTTACAGCAGTGGACATGAAGCATCAAGAAACTCTCATCAGGAAAGGGACTCTGACAATTCAAAATTAGTTGCAATTTGCATGTGGGAGGCTCCAGCTTCACAGTCCTGAAGGCACCTGTGTAAAAAATGAAATATTTGCAAGTCAGTGAAAAGAGGTCCAGGAATCAATTTTAAGGCAAGTTTTGTTGCTGCTTATTGAAATTAGATACTTCTGTTGTGTGTGAAGTCAGAAAATGCTTGAAAATGATACAGTGACTCTATTTTTCACTCATGTGCTCATAAGCTCCACCCAAGAAGACAGTCAACTTGCATTATATTCTTGATTTTTCTTCAAGCCAAGTGTTGATGCAACAGCAGTGCATCTTTGCCGAGTGGTGCCATGCAACTGAAGTTTAACAACAGAATGAGATATGTTATATTCTTTCTGTTATTTTACAATCTACTCTGCAGTGCTCTGACTTAGAGAGACAAAATTTGAAATTAAAACACTTCACAGAACAAAATTTAGCTGCAAAAATTGCACTGTCAGGGTAACAGGTTTTGGTACAGAAAGATTGAAGCTACCTACACAACTGCTTAGATGTTGTTGAAGAGTAATGGCATTCACATTTTCCCTGAAAAATTTCTGTAGGTGAGGATTTTCCTCTGTAGAAATCAAAGAAATTCATCTGCCTTTTGCTTCTGTCAGAATCCCAGGTGGGTTGTCCCACTCCTGTCTCACTTGGTATTGGGATGCCTGGGCTCAGGGCGTATTTCAGTTGTCTGCCCTTGAGACATCCCAGCAGAGACCTCCTCCTGGGCTCAGGAGACCTTTCAGAGCTCTGGCCATTAGCCCTTTCCCTGCCCCAGCCACAGACATCACTGCCCTGATCCACTGCTCCAGGCACCTGGCCTGCTATGCTAAGGAACTTTGTGGTGGTATGTTAAGAAAATTTAAAGTGCTGTAGAACACAGTGCTATGCTGAGTTTGTTAACCCCAAAAGTGGGAAGAGATTGCTTACTGGAGGCATATTAATCTGCGGCTCAGAAAATTCATTGATTTTTTAAAGCTGGGAGGGTATATTGAGAAGAAAATTTACATTGTTTGACCTGTTTTTATACCTTTCTCTAAATATCCTTTTTTTAAACTGTTATGTATAAAGTGGGATGGATCTTTCAGTTAGACCCAGTATTGACTTTTCTGTGTACAGTAGTACAGGTGGGAATCTCTATGCACTGCTGCTGATCTGTGGAAGTGCAAAGATTGCCTAACAGAATGAAGATGAGTTCCTAAATTCAGATCTCCAAACATTCCGTGCTTCTTTGCCTTACTCTGATGATACTTGAAGTGTGGCCATTCTCTGCTTCTCCTTTGGATATCCGTGGTGGGCACTGAACATACATTACAAAGGACAGAGAGTTTTCAGTAAAACAAGTCCTTAGTACCACAAGACCCACTTCATGTTAGGGTGGCCGGAAGGGCTTATCCCGGGATGCATTGTTCTGTTGTGTTGATCTGCCCTGGCTTGGATTCCCTGGTTGGCTGTTGGCCTCTACCCCATCATCACTCCCCCAGCGCTTCCCCATTGGTCCCCGTTTCCCAGTCCCGCCTTTTTCCCCGCCCCCAAATAAAACTGTGAGTTTCGGGCTCATGTTTGTATTTGCTTCTGTAACCTTCGACAGTGTAGCAGCAATAAATGCTCCTGCTGGAACGCACGCAAATGCCCTTCTTGACTCTTTGCTACCGACTATAATGCTGAACCCACCTGTGCCTCTGTGGGTGCACATGGGACCCCACGGAGCCGGGCAGGGACAGTATTAGTTATCCAGTATCAGCTCTGATAGACCATATCTCAGACATTCCTTGTTTTCCTCATGATTTGCCCTAAGAATGTCACTGTTATATGATAAAATTCTTTTCTCCCTTATGCTTGTCTCATTTCACAAGTAGCAAAGGTGGGAAAGAAACCTCACAAAAGTAAATTGTGATCTCAGGCTTAGAACTGCACCAACAAAATCTAGTGTTTCCAAAAGTGAGAATTTTGTTGGCATCAGATGTGACTCATACTTCTGATGTGATTTTATTAATAAGAACAATGTTAGAGACATCATTCATAAAGGAAGTTATTCTGCATCAGTGCCATTGTTTATTTTTTTGGCAAAGTTGGCAACATGTGAAAGAACATATAGATTTATAAGCCAATTTCACATTGTCACACTGGCTGACCTCAGTCAGTTCTAGCACTTCTTTCTGCAGTTCTGCAGTTTGGTCCTGTCCTTACACACCTTTGTCTCAAGGTTCTGTTTGTCTCTCCCTCACGTGCTTTATTTCCTAATGCTGAAATACCGATCATTTTCATTTAGAAGTTCCTGAACATTTTATTATAACATTTCAGTGGGCATCTGTGCTAGCCAGATATTAGTCAACTACCAGAGTTTAAATGTTTTTCCCTGAGCCATCGTACATGACAGCATAATCAGAATCTGAGGTAATTCTTCATTCTTTATTAATTCATGTTGAAATTACATATTTTAGAGCTCTTTGACTAAATAGCTAAAGTTTGGTATCATAGAAACAGGCTGCTGAAGAAAGTGTTAAGTGGAAGAAAGCTGCACATTAAACAAAAGCTTCCACTATGTGGAAGGTAGATGAAAAACAAGTATCCAGAAAAGCTGGGTGAAGCAAGAGGATTATCAATACTTGGGATCTACACAAACAAGATTTAAAAATATCTTCACTACAAAGTAATCTGCCTTTAAAGAACAAAAACTAACAAGCAAGAACAAAAAAAAAGACCCTGAATTCTCTTAATGTGAACAAGAGCATGCTGTTTCAAAGGATGGAAATATAAGACTTAAGACTTCTTTTTCAAATAATTTGTAAATCTAGGCTAAGAGCCAGGTTAAAACTGAAGTTAAATTTGTAGTAGTGACATGCTGTAAATGACACATGGCCCTGCATCTTAATTTCAGGACCAATTTCGTCATATTCTAATGTGCTTATGTCAAATTACAAGGAATGAGATTTAGACTTCTTCCTCATTAAATACACATAGAAGACTGCCAAGAACTCATTAAGCAATCTGCTTGGTTAGTACTCTGGCCATGTCTGTGTGTAGTACAGTTTCTTTGAAATTGTTACTTCCTGCTGTCAGTGGTTGATTGTGTATCTCAAGCATTCTGTGAATAGGTAAAGATGATAGGTTGATGTGGCCACTAAATAAAAATAAAAGGCAAAGATTTGTGCAAATTATAAAGCATCACCCTTGCAAATGCTGAGAAGAGGTGTGTGTTCTAGAGATAATTCCAAATGCTTTTCATTCAGTTTGGGAGATGCATCTGCCGTCCTCAGTGGTCTTGAAGCAAAGCCAAACTATTTGTCTTGAGGTAACTAGGATCTCACTTTTTCTTCAAAGTATGAACATATTAATTATGCCATTTGGTTTTGGCAAACCAGGATTAGAATGCATAAACATCTGTGGCTAGTTATGCTGTTAGCCCTGAAAAGTTGTTCTTAGTAAGAACTCATCTGTCTCAATTCATGTTTCAGTGGCAGTACTCTGGAGAGGACACAGGACTCTGAAAAGCGAGGGGTTGGACCAGATGGCCTTGAGTGATTTCTTCTAATCTCAATCATGTTTTGATTCTATGAAGTTTTAACAAATGGTTTATGGACTTGTATCTGGTACTGTGTACTAATTGCCGTTATAATTAATCCTGTTGTCCAAAGATTAGATGTTATTAGCTGTGTGGATGGGAAATCACATTTGTTCTTGTGATTTCACAGGATAGATATGAGGCTTCTGCTAATGCGCATTTACATTTCCTACTTATTTGGTCTTTTTCCTATTTGGTCTATAGTCTAAGATGAGAGATTGCATCTGGTCAATCAGCTTTTATTAATACCTGGCAGATTATGTTTTGAGAGGTAAGTCAAACACTTCACTTTTTTTCCTATGGCTGTGACTGGTGATAAACTGGTGTTCATTAGGACACTGGGAGAATCATAAGGAATATGGAATCTTCTGCAAATGTGGAAGACATGATATTTTTAAGACCTTAGTGTCTCTTCAGCAAAACTTACTTTCAATCTATATTTGAACCAGTACTCGTTACTTGAATTTTGTTTTGTTGAGAGCTGTTGTCATGTCAAAACTCTCAAAATCTGAATTGCAGCTGGCTTAGTACTAATTAGACCTTCAGAGGTGTCGAATCTAAACAGACTTTTATATGGTGTGCAGGGATATCATCAATCATTCAGCAGAGATTGCACTTAGTTCTACCTCTACCACAGCAGATTTTTATATTCCAGCAGGCTTGCTGTTTATATTCACTTGCATAAGTGAATCTCTCAGTAGAAGAGTCACAGAATCATAGAATATTCTGAATTGGAAGGAAACAACAAGGATCATGGAAGTCCAACACCTGGCCCTGCACAGAACAGCCCCAAGACTCACACCATGCGCATGAGAGTATTGTCCAAAATCATCTGTCAGGCTTTGTGCTGTGACCACTTCCCTGGGGAGCCGGTTCTAGTGCTCAACAACCTTCTAGGTGAAAAATCTTTTCCTAATATCCAACCTAAATCTTCCCTGGCACAGCTTCAGGCCATTCCCTTAGGTCTTGTCACCGGTCACCAAGAGAAGAGATCAGTGCCTGCCCCTCCTCTTCCACTCACGAGGAAACTGTAGACTGTGATGACGTGTTCCCTCAATCTCCTCCAGGCTGAATAGACCAAGTGACCTCAGCCACTCCTCATACAGCTTCCCCTCAAGTCTTTCACCATCTTTGTAACCTACCTTTGGACTCTTTCCATTAGCTTTATATCTTTCTTACACTGTGGTGCCCAAAACTGCACACAAGGTGAGGCTGCACCAGCACTGCAGTGGAGCAGGACAATCACAAGTAAGGATCTACAAGGTCACCTCTTCAAAGCTGCTGTCTGTTCTCTTGCTTTAAGTAATGCAAACCTTCTTGTTATGCATTGTTAGCTTGCATTCCTATTTATCTATGCTATTGTGCATCTTTTCTAGTTTGTTTTTTAATTTCCCCTGCAGGCATCTTCATTTGCCTCAAGGTGGTTCCTGGATAAGTCCATTTTACCACACTGGTGGCATATCTGGTATTTTATATCTTCAAGCACTTGACGTTTGTGTTTGGAAATGTCAATCATTTTGTACATTTTTATGGATGTATTCAGCATCTGAGGGTCCTCTGCCTTCCCACTTTTGTGTGTGTACACACACACACAAAAGGCTGTAGAAATAAGAACCATTCCAACTCATTTGATTGTACACAGGAATCTTCACATTAAACACACATGACTTTTGCAGTGGTCAGTAAGGCTTTTTAGGGCAAGTTTAAGTTATGAACACACCTTTCTTCTATGATCTAAGAGTCATGTAGATGTTGGGCACAAGGGGCTGCCCACAGATTTTCATTAAAACTAGTGAATGGCAATTTCTTTAAGTTTTCCTTTTCTGAGGACACATTGTTCTCATTAAAATGTCAAAATTATCCTATCCTTTCAAAACAAATAAAAAAACTTTAGAATAATAAAATCTCCCTTTTCATTTACTTTACTCGTGGGAGACATCCCATAATTCTCAGTTTAGCCTACTACAGTGAATTGTTTGCTCTCAACATAGAGCAGAAATACAGGTCATTTGAAGCAAGATCCTTAAGAAAAATGCTATTGTAAGAAAATATTTGTACTAAAAAGAGTCCGTAGCAAAAACTAAACAGATAATTTTCAGATATAATTTAAGTGATCCTACGTTCATCCACTCTGATATTGCATCAATGTGTTCCTTAACATAAGCACAGTTCTATTGTATGTAAAATTCATCTAAACTATTAAACTGTTTCAACTGATGTTTATCAGCAGATTGTGAAAAGTGTGTCTGTGTTATTCTGTCCTAGCCTCCAGCAATATATAACTCAAAGTCAAGGTGAACCAGAGGCAGTGTTTGAATTTAACAATCTTTGCCAGATTACTTCTTTAAGAGCTTTCCTAATCATTCTTATTTTGCAAAATAGTTGCCTGTTCTTGTATCTTCGTATGTTCTTTTCTCTGTCTAGGTCTTTAAAAATTAATGATTAAAAAACCAAGCAACTCCTCTGAGATGTATAATTTTAAGAACACATAACTGCAGTGTCAGTTTTTTTAAAATTTAACTACTATGTTTTTTTTACCTTTTCTCCCTGTTCTGTCCTCAGTAAAATTATAAGTAGCAGAAAGGCTGTTATGTTTGCTGAGACTTAGCAAAAACTTATTCATGTAGATGAAACTTAAGAGGAATCAAACAACATAGAAGCATATTTAACTACAGGTGCTCAAATGACATTTGTCCTGAAAAACAAAAGTCAAGTCAATGTACTTTAAAATGCAATACATGCACTCATTATGGATTCAGCTAATCCATCACACTCTCTATTTCTGTCTCTATACTTCTTTTTTTTTGTTTTGGTCTCAAGAGATTTGCATGCTTGGGTTTGGTTTTACTTTATATTGTAGTTCAGAAGGTCAGATTTTACTGCAGGTGAAACTGGTTTACTTTTCACCTAGAGATTACCAAACACCGGTGCCTTTATGTGTTAGGAGCAGGTTACAGAGAGAACCAAGCCATGCAGCAGTCTATGCAACAGTTCACACAGACAGGTGCACATGTTTTTCTGTGTTGCACTAATTGTGTCAAACAGAGAATTATTTAGTGAGGTTAGGTTAAAAGATCAAAATGACAACTAACTTTTCCATATCAATCTGAATGTATTTATGTGTATATCTTTTTTTAATATGCCAGACAATTAATTCATACCTCATCTGACATCACTGCAAGGACAAAGATCTATGTTGTAGGCTTGGCAAAATTCAGTTTCATCTATGCTTTCAAAAAGTGCTAAGCTAGCTCTGTACTTTCAGTGATGTTTTAAGATCATTAATTAAATATGACAGGTATCTGATTAAACTTTGTTTCTCTCATGTTGACCTCCAGATAAGTCTGCATCACTTAAATTTTTTTATCCTCTATTTTTTTATATGTATATAGCATTTTTCTTGATTCCCTCAACTTCTTACCACAATCTACATGAACTATGATCAGACATGTTGATTACAGAGAATGTTAGTGACACATATAAATGCCATACTACAGTGACACTAAGCTCTTAAGACCTTAACTTCAGTTCCAAGGTTTGAACTTTTAATGAAAAAAATCTTCGTTTTTACGTTAACCTTTAAACAGGGTACTACTCTATGTTTTAATGACAATTGCTGCTATTTACTTCCATTTTATCCTCAATGAAGTAATCCTTTCCACTGCAGCTCCATTTCAGAGTCTTGGGGGTTTAGGAGCTCTCCTGTTTTTGTTTGTTTGTTTTTTTTTTTTTCCTGTTAAAGGAATTTTCCCCATACGTGTTGCTAGGGGGACAAATGGCTGGGTAGTTAAGGAAAACAAAAGAGGTGGCTATAGAGGTTGGGTGCCTCTGGCTACTCTTTTGTTTCACCTGGGTGTGCAGACAGTCAGTTTCCGGTGTTTGGACAGAGAGGGAGGCTGGGAGGCTGCTTTCTTCGGCTGCTTTTCCTTCAGCTAGAGAAGCCCTGGGATCCCAAGCCAGACTTCCCTGCCCTGCTGGAGGCTGGGCTGTGGCCGCCCTGCCCCCACCGTTGCTTCAAGCCTTCGTTAAGTTGTAGCCCTGCTTGCCCTGCCTGCCCAGACCTCTGGGGGGTTCCCTGTTTAGATACATCTCATCTGCTACCTGGGATTTGTGCTCATCCCTGCCGTTCCAGCCTGCCGTTCCCGAGAGTCCGGCTGGACACCGGAGTTTGTGAAGCCTTTGTCCCATCGTTCCCTGGGATCCCAGGGCGCCAGTGCCGCGTGCTCCCCGAGCTCGTTCCGGAGCGCCCCCTGCAGCCGCGGCGGAGCCATCGCACCTGCCCTGCTCACCGGGAGCCGCCAGCGCCCCTGCCGGCTGCGAGCGGAACTGCACCGAGGGGAAAGGGCCTGACAGCCGAGAAGGCTGGGACTGGGTTTGGGATTGTTTGCTGTTACTGCCAGAGTTATTGCTGTTTGTTTGACTGGTTATACACATATAGATATATAATAGTAAAGAACTGTTATTCCTATTTCCCACATCTTTGCCTAAAAGCCCCTTTATTTCAAAATTATAATAACTTGGAGGGAAGGGAGGTCACATCTGCCATTCCAAGGGAGGCTCCTGCCTTCCTTAGCAGACACCTGTCTTTCAAAACCAAGACACAGAGTCTTTAGTTTTCCACATTTTAATCACCTTTACTGAGTTTTAGTGGTGACTATGAGGTGAATAATTTATCATACTCTAAACAGAGGCAAAGAAGCACAGTCAATGATCCTTCACAATTAGATTTAGAAGGTGACTTTAAAATCTTAGGGGATTGCCCAATATATTAAAAGTAGTCAATTTAAAAATTTAATTAGAAAGGTAGTGCCTGGTTTTGTGTGTTATACATATACTTTAGGTTCACCCTGGAGAAGATTTCAATAACATTTGCTCATTTTTATGCATTCATGTTTTTAAGATTCTCTTCTTTATAATGGATCTGCTGCTTCCATTTTCAGATAGACACAAGACTAAATACACTCAGGCAAAACAAATACAAAGCCATTAGTGAAAGGGCACAATTTTGAGCAGTCAATTAGGATAGTCTGGTCATTTAAATTCTAGCCAATTTATTTTCCTTACACATTTAATTCATTAGAACAAGTTAGAGAAGTTGAGGACTCTATATAATGATCTTCTGAGTCTTTTTCCTTTCAGAGATAATCTTACAGAGATGACCTTAATTCTTGCACCATGGTATACAAACATATTTATATTATTGATGAAAGATTATTCTATTCAGGTATTGGATATTTTGTATTGTTTTAAAAGTATCATGTCTCTCTTCAATATATAAAAAAAAAGTCTAACAGCAAATATTACCTCATTGCATTTTTTGTTTTTTACAAGAGGCTGAAAGCATGATGGTAGTTCAGTGCTGGTTTTTGTTGGTAAATATTAAGTGGTTTAATAAGTTGTTTATATGGCACATCTGTACCCATGTAGATAGAATCATAGAATCTTGAAACTAAACCCTCAGCTGCTCCTCATAAGATTTGTGTTGCAGAGTCTTCACCGGCTCTGTTGCCCTTTTTGAACGTGCTCCAGCACCTCAGTCAATCTTCTTCTTGTAGTAAGGGCCCAGAACTGAATGCAGGATTTGAGATGTGCCCTCACCAATGCAGAGGGACAAAAGCTGCCCTAGGCCAGCCAGCACACTATTGCTTCTTGACCACCTGGGCACACGCTGGCTCATGTTTAGCTGGCTGTTGACCAACATTCACAGGTCTTTTCCTAGCAAGAAGCTTTCCAGTTGCTCTTCCCCAAGCCTGTAGCGTGGGCTGGTTGTGACCCTAGTGTAGAACCTGGCACCTCACCTTGTTGAACCTCATGCAATC
Source organism: Aphelocoma coerulescens (assembly GCF_041296385.1). Classification (NCBI taxonomy): domain Eukaryota; kingdom Metazoa; phylum Chordata; class Aves; order Passeriformes; family Corvidae; genus Aphelocoma; species Aphelocoma coerulescens. Next base: position 86,408,450 of record NC_091015.1, read on the forward strand.
GGCCTCAGTCCATAGATCCAACCTATCCAGATCCCTCTGCAGAACCTTCCTACCCTCCAAAAGATCAACTCTTCCACCCTATGTGGTGTCTGCAAACTGACTGAGCGTGTGCTTGACCCCTGGTCCAGGTTATTGATGAAGATATTAAGGGTTGTCCACAATACCGAGCCTTAGGGAACACCAGCAGTAACCTGCTGCCAGCTGGATGTAGAACCATGCACCACCACTCTGGGCTCAGCCATCCAGACAGACAGTTTTCTATCCAGCCAAGAGTACTCTCATCCAAGCCATGAGCAGACAGTGTCTCCACGACAATCCTGTGGGAAATGGTGTCAAATGCTTTATTGCAGTCTACATAGACAACATCCACAGCCTTTCCCTTATCCACCAAAGATGTGACCTTGTCATAGGAGATCTGGTCAGCCAAGCAGGACCTGCCTTTCATAAACCCAGGCTGGGCATGATCCTATGAATTGTGCTTCATGATGGTACTCAAGGTGATCTGTTCCATGACCTTCCTGAGCACTGAGGTCAGACTGACAGGTCTGTGGCTCCCTGGATCCTTCTTCTGGCCCTTCTTGTAGATGGGTGTCACGTTTGCTTACCTCCACTCAACTGGGACCTCCCCTATCAGGATGCTTGATAATTGATGGAAAATGGTTCCACAAGCTCTTCCACCATCTGCCTCAGTACACTTGGGTGGCTGCTATCTGGCCCTACAGACTTACGAGCATCTAAGTGGTGTAGTAGGTTAATGACCTTTTTTCCCATGGATTGCTGGGGCTTCATTCTGTTTCCCATCCCTGTCTTCCAGCTCAGAGCCCAGCTATTCTGTTAACAATTGGTTTTACTTTTAAAGGCAAAGAAGGCATTAGGTACCTTAGTTTTTTCCTCTTCCTTTGTCATTATGTTTCTGTCTACATCCACTAAAGGACAGAGATTCTCCTTAGCCCTCCTTGTGTTGCAGATGTGTTTATAGAAACATTTTTTATCACCTTTTATGGCAGTAACCATATTAAGTTCCAGCTGAGTTTTGGATCTTCTAATTTTTTCCCTGCATGACCTCATGACTTCCTTGTAGTCCTCCAGAGTTCCCTGCTCCTTCTTCCAGTTTAAGTTTGTGGTGTAATTTCTGTGGAGAAATACTTTATGGCTCACCTGGAATGTGATTATTTAATCTGTTTTCAAACTGAATTGAAGTACTTTTATCTTGAATAACACAGAATAGCTCAGTGGTTTTGGTTTTTTTTTCTTCAACTGCTGTAAATAGCCTTTGAATTTCACCTTTTGAAGATGACATCAGACTTACCAATTTTTTCTTAACTGTGTTTAGAACTAGGAAAAGATTGATTCCTTTAGTGTCAAGCATTATAGTGAGGCTAACAGTTCTGGAGAGTTGCAATGTTAAATAACATTAGAAATAATATACACACCTTCACAGTGCTTCTAAAATTATATTTTTGCTAATTTAGAAGGGATAAGTGAGACCACTTAAACATTCTTCTCAGTATCACTGCCAATAAAGCTGACCTTTGTTCAGGAGAAAACCTTATTTTTAGAAGCTAAACTCCATCAACTTTGTTTTATAAGCCATCTTACCCTAGTATTCAAAAAAAGTTTAAATAAATAGGAACAATAATAGTTGCTTTTACCAGGAAACTTTATGATTTTCTTTCAGGAAGAAAAGCAAAATACCTGTTCTGAGAAAGCAATAATTAATTGCATCTCCATAGGATATTATTTTCATGCTTTTTAGCTCAAGGCTGCAGGTATCTCTTTGGGGAAGGGTCTGCTTCATTAATAATGATAAAACATGTTTAATACATCTTATTTGAGTGAAACATGTAGCATTAAGAGTGAGATATTGGAGCCTTTCGAAAATTTTATAAAAATATTCCTTGACTTCTGCTAGAGCTAAAATTTCAGATAAAGTATAACCTAACATTTATCCCCAGTTGAATAAATTCTATTGAAGTTTATGACAAAAACTTTTCTACAGGAATCCTGTGGGAAGATTTCCACATTCTGTGGGACCATAGTGAAATTACATAAGTGTCCATGTATTTGTGTGTTTATGTATTTTGGGATATCTTTGTGATTCTAGAAAATAACATTGATTCTTTTTTTTTGCCATCAGATAATTTTGAGGCAAACCCCCCATATGGTGCTAAATCAATTTTAAAAACTCAAAATAGTTTCTCAAAATGGCCTAATATGTTTTCTCACATGACAAAACTGGAGAAAATAAATGGAGTTACACCAGTATATGTCAAGTGGTTTATATTCTGTATTCATGTGATTTTAAGAGTGTGAAAGGCTACACAAGCACAAAATCAATCACAAGCTCTGAGGAACTGAGATAAAAAAGAAATAAATTTTTTAGAAGTTCAGCTGATAAAAACAATTCAAGGCATGTTATAGGACTTGAAAAGCATTACCTGCCATGTGAATGTGCAATGATTACTTTTTCTTCTAAAACTGCAGCTAAACTAAAATCACCAAGTGTGATAGATGTGTGAGTCAGCTTGTTAAAGCATCCAGAGCCTTCTCAGCATTTCAGTAATCTCTTTGTGGGATCTCAGTGGACATAGTGGAATGGTTTCTTCCCCTCACTTGTTGTGGTTTGGTATTTTGGGTTTGTGTTTCTGATTTTTCAATGTGAAGGAGGAGGGATGCATGAAGGAAAAAATGCAGGCCAAAAGAAAATATAATTGCAACAGCTGGAATAAATTATTATCAGTCAAGATGGCTTGGAGGGTGGGGACGTGGGAAGATCTGTTCCAAGGCTGTGATAAATTTTGAGGACAGAGAAGTTAGAGACATTCTCATTGTGGAAACCACTTGAATTTTTTTGAATCAGGTTTTGAATTTTCTGTGTTCAGTGGAGTAAACAGATTAATTAACCTTTCTTATTTGTGAAATTAAACCTTTCATGAATTCAAAGGAAAATAGAGGCAGTATGTTACACAGGTCAAACAAGTAGTCCTGACTTACCCAAGACACAGAATTATTGCAGCAGAAGAGGCTGGTTTTAATATGACTGCTGTACTGTTCAACTAAAACTAGTGGGCTAACTTATTATGGCAATATTTTTATTTAAAAGATGTCCGGGGGTTATATGCCAGTTCTGTGCTACTTCACTATAACAAACAACCCTAAATAATGCTCTGACACTTGTGAAGATTCAATTATTTCACTGAAGTCAACTGCCACTGTTGGGTTTTAATGTGAAATGCAGGTTTACTGATGCCTAGCTAGCAGGCCATACCTAAATTTACAAAATACTGCTTGCTCGTTATTAACATAGGTTTGCTTATTATCTATGAAAAAATTTGCCAGGCTTGCTGAGGAGAATTAATGATCCTGGTTGAGCAAGAATGTGAGCCAAGCCCCTCGCTGATCTTTGCACTTGCTAGAGCAAGGGCTGAAGCAGAGGCCTCATAGCCCGATGTGTAGCAGTGAGGCACAGAAGAGCACCTCCATCTCTGTACCAACTATCAGCCTCCCTCCCCCTTCACTAGGCATAACAGGCCCATAAACATAACTCTGAAATTAAGCTTAGGGAAAAGCTGAATTTGTTTATTTAGTTTGACTTGCTGTCTTAGTTTAGTTAATCATTGGCTAGCCTTTGTATATCAAGTGTAAAAGCATTTAGTGCATTTGTTAACAATAATTCTAAATCTAAATTTTTGGTGCTTCTATAAACTGGACTATCTGTGAATCTGTGATTGTGAAAGTTCTAGTTGACTTCAACTGGATTTATAGTGCTGAATTTGCTACAATAAGAAACTATACCCAGCCTCATCCAACCCTCTGAGGACCAGTTGAAACGCAAAAGAGTTTATTTTCTGCCAAATTCCTTTACCCTTAAAACACCAGTATTAGGAGAATTGTGTGTCTGGAAACCTCTGCAACTCATAAAAGCATGCTACCTTCAACACATGAAAGTATGCTTCAGGAATGGCACTGAAAATTTTTAATTTTAATCTTTGCAAAATAAGGCCACTAAGAAGAACTGTTTTCAGAGGATGAAATTACATTGGCATTTGTGGTTCAGGTAAATAATATTTTATCAGTCCATGGGCAAATACTGCATTTTTTATCTTTATTTCCCAGTAAAGTAAATACTGAATTTAATATGAAGCTACCATTGTGACAAGAAAAAGATGCTTACAGCAAAATTAAATTGTAACACAGGCTGTGATTCAAACCCAGATCTGTGATTACTTTGGTGAAATTTAGTGATGCTAGAAGTCTGCATGGGGTCTGAAGTTGTAAGCCCAGATATTGGCCTTGAGTATTTTATAATACAAACCATGCCTCTAGCACCATGTAAAGGTGCAAATAACTTCTACGGATATCTTTTATTTCTTCATACCTGCTTGCTTAGAATATAATCTTAGGGGACAAGTATTTTATTTAGTACTTTGGAGTTTTTCCTTTTTTTTCCTTTTTTTTTACTGCTAGTAAATAAAACATACTTCAAAGCATAGAGGAAATTGTAGTGACTAAGAAGTCACTTCTAATCCTTAACTTCGACTTTTTCTCATAATTACATTTGAACGATGACTTTCATCTACAGAGAAGACAATATACTCTTCCTTGATAATTTTCTTTCTAATACAATAAAGACTTACTTTAGGAATAAAGCTTTGCACTCTGGTGAATAATGGGAAAATATGGCTATTTCATGTAAAAGGAAAACATGAGTACATTTTCTGCTAGACATGGCTAGAGCCAGTACAGGAGTTCTAATCTGAGTATGATTCTGTATCTCAATAAAAGTCTTGAGATTAATTGAGGAAGAGGATACTAATTCTGAGAAATAAAGTACATTTTTAGTAAAATAAGTATATAGTGAGAATTTTTCTTGATTTCTTAGGTCATGTTTTTTTGCAACTGATGATGTACTTGATGGAATAATGATGACTATAGTAATTTCATACTGCACATCAATGCCAGAACTTAGCAGCATGAATCTTGGTCCTTGGGGCAGTAAAACCCTAATTACATAACTGGAGTTTACCTCAAACCACGCTAAGCAAGAGAAATGTGCTATTTTAGACAAATCTAGGTTATTTAATCTCTTCGCATATTTTTAAAAAGCCATTGATCTAAATTACTGCAATTACAGTAAGGGCACATACTGCCTTATGTCTGTATTAAGAAGACAGCAGACACTAAAATGATCGAATTGTGACTGATCTCAATTAATCCCTCTCAAAAGCACGACATCCCAAGCCATGAACAACACCCAGCCTTTCTTTTGTGCCCGTACATTTGTTCTGTCTGTGGAAATGGAGGTATATTTTCATTGAATGGGCTTATGTGAAAACATACACATGCAGCATAGAGTAAACCTTAGCAAAGAACAAGGTACAAATTAACTTGTTTTGCTTTTTCACTTGACAGCATCTCATTTATTTATTACCTATTCTTTTACTCTCACTAATTATAAAAGTGATTGTAATAAGAACTTGAAATCCTTCATGTCAGGAAGCAGGCTCTAAAAATGTCTAATTTTAAAGCAGCAGCATAATTGAGCTGCTCAGACACTTTCTTGAAGATGTGAAAACAATTGCAAATTATCTTGAAGGCAAGTGATTCTCTACTTGATAATAATTGTATGTTCATATTTTTAAGCACAGATTTTGTTTCACACTGAGATGGCCGACTTAATAATCTCTTCATCCTAATATGCGGACAATAAGCAAAGATTTCTTCCAGCTGTCAGATAACAGAAAAATTGATTTGACAGGGTGTTGAACACTGATTTTAGTAGAATATTCAGTATTGCCCTTGTACTTTCTTAAGACAGTTCCAACTGCATAACACTGGTTGGAACCAAAAACACAAGGCCTGAAGTTCTCTATGTAGATTTTCTTAAGTAACTTGGTAATTCTGGCAAAGATTTTTAGCCATCTTAATTTTAGTCTTCTTCCAGCAGCTGGCATTCAGGAAGCCAGGCATGATGAATTCCTGCCTCCGCAACTCCACTCAAAAATTTGCTTTTATCAGGTTTTCACTCATCTCCTTACCCAGAGGTACTCAATAAAGGGAGATATGGGAAGTTGTGAAGCTCTTTTCCTGTCTCACAGATGTTAAAGGTGAACCAAACCATGAGAGCTATGCCTGTCTCTTCCTCCACTGAGAACTGGAACATTTTGATAGAAATGATGATTCAAAATACAGATGCTTTGAATGTACTGTTCCTGTGTTAATGGGCATAGTGTTAAAAAAAAAAAAGTTAGCTACATAAATCGGTATACCTAGTTATTTACAAATAGGGAAATGAAAATACACTTCCCTAAATATGTCTGCTGTGTCTTCTGTACACAGTCTTGGATTAAACAAAGCATAAAATATTCTCCCCTGTCCATGCAAAAAAAAAAAAAAAAAGGAAATTAATCCATGAAAAAAGACTGATAATGAAGAGGAAGTCTGGAGTATTTGCTTTCATCAGACATATAAGACATGAATTGGAATATATAATTTTATAGTGAATCTACTCTTGGATGCCACAATCACTGTGTAGATATCTATGACATACCATTGCAGCATATCAAAAATCAGACTAAGTTCTGTACATTTTTTGGAAAATATCTAGTAACAAAGCAAAGCCCATAGTGAGGCAGGAAGACAAACCTTTAAGTCTTAAGTGACTAAAGACATATTAGACATTTGTTTGGTATCTGATTTGTGATTAAAGATCCAGTATTCAGGAAGAGGTCACTGACTTAAAAATATTAGCTTACTAAATCTTGTAACAGATTCTTTGGTTCTTTGTGTTATGTTCACAAAGGTTATGTCATAACCTTTCATCTTCTTAAAGGTTTCACTGCTTTCCTTTTTTTTTTTTATTTTTTGTGATATCTATAAAATATTTCTAATTTAATTGCAGTTTCTACTTCTTTGAGCCAGCCCAGGTTTCTCTTTGATTTCTGTTGCATGATTTAGTTACCAATCTAGACTTAAATGAAATACAATTATTTATTAAGGTGTGATCTGAAATCTCGAATTTAGAAGATAGAAGAGTAAAAAATCCTAGAAGTAACAAGGTATCTCATCTACCGTAACTAGTTTTACATTGTGGATTTATAGGACAAGTCATTATGGCAACAACAGGGTTTTCAGGGCAATGTCAGTTTGGGGAGAAGAGCCAAACTTGCTTCAAATTTAAATGTGCCAACTGAGAAATACTCCTTATAAAACAGTGTAAAATTTAGTTAAGACACTTTTATTGCACAGGAACTATGGAACACTAAAAAGTCAAGATCTATGTGTTTGATGTAATTAATCATTAAAATAAGCACAAGACATAGTTTTGTCTAACTTATGCTAAAGAACACAAAATTATTCTCTAAGAGAATTTCTGCCAACATACTTTTTTATGGACTGATTAGACAGAGGCTATCTTATCAAACGAAATATTTCATATAGAGCCACTTTATTAGATACAACACTTCATGTAATATTACTCTTTAGAGTCCCATGGAAAAATGTGTATGTAAATAGAAGACTTGGAAAAAAAATACTGATATAGTAATAGTGGATATGAATAAAGAGCAAGAAGAGGAATTTTTAGAACATCAGCTCATTTTACTAAAAGAGAAGAAACAAGAAATGGCAAGCCTTGCTATTCATTGTTGCAGTAGCAGTTTCTTCTATTTTTATCAAGCATACTTTACAGCATTTGGAAAATGTGATACTTAAAAACAATCAAAATGTTACATTAGTGATTATACACTATTAACTTTTCCATTTGCTTCCATAAAAGTCCAGTGGTGAGTAACAATTACTTCCAGTTCTCTTCAGTTTTATTTGAAATGTCTAGTGCCTGGTTTCACAATTCTGACAATTCTGAAATAAATTCTAAAATATGGCACTGCACACTGATGTGAACCTTCCTTTCAAAGATGGGAGAAAGATTGGGGTTTAGGTTTTGGTCTGAAAAGGTCAGCTATTAAGCTGCCATACTCTTCTTTGTATTGTAGTTAAATACTTTCTGTCAGGGAGTACAGAAGACATATATATGGGATCCACACATACAATAATCTGTGTATGAAAATTATTTGGGGAACTCTAACTTCTGAAAGCAGTAGTAAAATGAGAGGAATTACTGTAAATGATCTGGATTTATTTCCTACATTTTTTATTTTAAAATCTCAGTTTTCATTTGGAATGCAATCAATATTTGTGTACTTTTGAACTACAAGAACAACTGTTCTTCTTTGGGTACATGCCCAGTGTCAGTGTCCCCAGTGAAACTTTTGGGATTATTAACAGAGAATTACCAACAGCTGGACTCTAACAGGACTGGAGTAAGTTAAAACTAAGTGTTTCCAGTATGCAGTGTAAACTCTCACAGCACCAAGGTCAGGGAAGATAAAACTGAAACATTAAAAATAAATCAGAGGCAGATGTCAAGGATGGCCAAGAGTAGGATCTGTTACAAATATCCATAATCCAACTCACTGCAGCAGGACCCAAATTTAACTACCAAAGTTAAGTAAAGAGTCTTAACTTGTATGCAATGACAAAAGGCCTCCTAAGGGGGCCATTTTGATTGTGAACTTTTCCAATTATTCTGTTTATCAGTGAATTGGTCATAATGAAAAAAAAGTATCACACTGATGGTGTGAAGGTACTGGCAAGAATCTGCTAATCAACATCAATTTTACTAAAAAGTGGGAGGGGAGAAAGAGAAATCTTAATGACAGAGTTTGTCATTTCCATGCTAGGCACAGTGTGAGAGAGACAACCAAAGCTCACTTGAGTTCGATGGAATAAATAAAGTTAAAAAACCCAAACAAACAAAAACCACCACCACCACCAAAAAGAATTGACAACACTAATAACAGTTGAGAGCAAGCCCAGTAAAGCTACTCTACTGTATATTTATTCAGTCAAAGAGAGGAGACTTGCAAGTGTCATGAAAGAGGTAGTCTTTAGGAAAGAAAATACTGAAAAAGTAGGTAGCAACTTCTTGTGAAGATTCTTCTGTGATCCTTCGTTTATGTGAGCACTATCCTTAAATCTAGATGTGTAAAATCAGCTTCTCATTCATGAGACAGCAGATGGCAAGGGCAATCATATTCAGCTGTGTCTTTATTAAATGTACTGTTCCCTTAACTAAAATAGCACATTCAAGGTGAGAAAACAAAGTCATATCTATTTTTAATTCTGATGTAAAATATAGTCTATGGTTTCAGCAGGCACAGAAATAGGAAGTTATAAACCAAAACTTTCCTTCTTTGGAGTCAAAGAAGTGTTTATCATGTATGCATATATATATATATATATGTATGTATGAAAGTATTTTCAGACTCCCTACATTATTAAAGCAGCAATATGTTTCCATGTCATAAGTAGTAAACATAAATTAAATATTGTTTTTAAAGCTCTAAATGATTGAAAATAGGAAAATGCAAAGTGGAAGAGGATGGATTTGTGTTGGTTTTGCTCTGGATTGCAATCACAAATAATCGGGTAATTTCTCTTTTAAAGAAAAGAGTAGAAGGTACAGGAAGAGTACACATTGTTTGCAAAGAGTTTTTGAGGTACAGAGAATTTTTTATAGTCAGTAGCTATTTCAAAGCTCTCTAGGACACAAATTAAGGTTTCCTGTGTCGCTGAATGTTGCCCTGGTCTTTTATGTACTAGTCAGTACCTCAAATATACAAAGCTCATAAATTGGACATGGCACAAGCAAAGATAATAAGTGACATTTATAATGATTTCAAACAAGTTGTATTAGTTTTTTATTTTACTTTCGGCCTCAGAAGCTTTAGAGCACATTTGAGTTACATTTGTCCTTTTTTCCTCCAAAGCTGTGGGAGCTAGGAACTTCTGAAATGAAGCACATATTTTCTTCTAATTACATGCCTGGAGGAACTGGAACTTAAAGTTTGTACAGCATGGGAATTGCAATAAAATTGGGAGTTGATAAGTGTGCACTACATAGAAGAAATCTTAATCCAAAATGAGAATCTTGACATAAGAAAACCTGATCATTACTTGAAATGATCGGTCCATAGGCATGCAAATAGTAAAGATGGAATGGTAACATCCCTGCAGGACCAGACCTATAGAGAAATCCACTGGAAACATCAAAATTATCATTTTTTCCCCCACATATTTCTACTTCATCTGAATATAAAACTCTATTTTTGCCTTCTTGTGCTCCCTTTTGTTTAACTTTCTCATATTTACACTCCATAGCAATTTTCATCTTTCTTTCCTACTGGAAGTAGAAAGTACATTTTTCATACTCCTAAGTTAAGGATTTCTGTGTAGAGGCAGTTCTGCATTTATGTCATCATACTGCAGAATGTCATCATACTCAAGTGCTGGAAGTGACATATTTGGTGATGAAGTGTCAGGCATGTTTAAGGGAATGACAGAATTGAAAGTTGCATCAGCCGTTCTGATGCAGATGGAGAATTCCGTGTTTATGGAGCCTTCCACTCAAATGTCACAAGGATTGAGAAGTCTCATAACATATAAATAAGTCTTTTTAATGGTGATACACCCACCCTGTATGATACCTGATCAACCTACACTCACCTAGTTAATGCTATCTGGAGGTGATAAGCATCCATATGGATATGGCCACATGTTTCTGAATGAAGAGTGCAATTGTCACCCATCTATGCTGAAGTAGTATGAAGTAGTTCTGGGGTAAATTCCATCAGACATCCAGAAGAGATAATATTAATCTGGAATTCCAAGGTCACTTGGCTACCCCCCAGGCCTGCAGCAGTCTCAGTCTCCCCTCACTCATTGTTTTGTAGCTCACAAAACACAATGATGAATAGATGTGATCGAAGGAAAAAATCTTCCAAATGGAATGGGAAATCACCTCTGACTACTGTTCATTGTGGTCTTTTTGGTACTTAAAAGGAGTTTATACAAAAGATGGAGAGGGACTTTTCACATCGGCAGATAGTGATAGGACAAGGGGAAAACTTTTAAATTTATAGAGGGGAGATTTAGATTAGACGTTAAGAGGAATATCTCTACCAAGAGGGTGTTGAGGCACTGGAACAAATTGCCCAGAAAAGTTGTGGATGCCCTGTTTATGGAAGTATTCAAGGCCAGGTTGGACGGGGTCCTGGGAAACCAGACCTAGTGGATGGCATCACTGCCCATGGCAGCTAGAGGGGGCTTCGAACTAGATGGTCTTTAAGGTTCCTTCCAACCCAAACTGTTTAATGGTTCTATAATACTGTTCTTGCCAAAACAGCAGCAGGTGCCATTGCCTGTCACCTAATGACAACTTGCCGAAAACCTTTAGTGAGCCCCTGTGTGTTATGATGCCCTGCATCACTGGTTGAGTTAAAGTAGTTGGATAAGCACTTGAAAACGCTGCATGTTGGCTCCAGAAAACATGGCTCACTGAGCAGAAATAAAAGGTCTGTCAGGGTCTTGCATTAGCCTCAGGTTCCTGAACTGCAGTTGTCTCAGATCTAGTCTGTGTTGCTAAGGACTTCCATGGTATACATACAGTAAGCCCTGTCTGTAAAAAAGATGAAGAAATTCAGATTAAAACTTTTCCTTGATAAACCTCCTCTTTTGAAACCTGAGCTGCTATTTTGCTGTGAAGCTGCTTTACTCAGCTTCTACAAATGGGCTTTTTAATTTCTTTATGTGCTGAGAAAAATCTCTTAAGGCCATCATGATGAAAAATAAACGCTGCTTCGCTTATTGGAGGATTTTAGTACTGAATGTCTTTGTACTTGTAGCAAGCACATTCAGAGCAGTTTTTACAGCAGGTAATATTCCATGTATTTATTTCAGGCTGATGCTGGTCTTGATTGTCAGTGGGATTAAAGCTATGTCATCAGTTGTTGGTATAATATAATGTGCATTGTGACAACTTGACCTTGCAGCCTAACTTGTTCCTAATATTATCTATGAGGCTACTCTAAATTATCTCATAATATATTTCCTTTTTTGACCATACTGTCAGGGGTCCCAAAAGTACACCTTTATAAGTCTTATGTCTTGATGTAAAATGCAGACCGAGAATTTTTGTAAAGGACTTACTCTTCCTTCTAAATGAATACACATTTGAAATGTGTACTGAAATCTTCAGAAATTACTGGGTACCTGCCTCATTGTATGCACTCTAGCACCTTTGTAGTCTAATTACCCCTAGTGAAAATCTTAGTTCGAGGTTATGTAAATTACATCTAACCTCCTTAAATGGCATTGGGAGAAAGATGCAAAAATAAACTTGCTGGTGTAACATTAAGCTATAGTGCTAGTTACAAGAATATACAAAACTATTAAATATGAATTTAATAGAAAAGAATTGACAGGAGAGGAAACCTCTGTTTCAGCTAGGTTTATGTAAACTAGTCCCTAAAACAAAGTGTTTAAATAGACTTATTTTGAGAAAGAATACACAGTTACTACTTGTCCAGTTAACTGATAAAATTCTGATTAGTATTACAGTTTTCTGTGCATATACTTCCTGTATCTTGTCTTTTCTTTAGAACTGTGCTCTCCCTCCCAATATCCTTTTAGTTCCTGAGGTCAATTTTTCTAGTCTTTCTCAAGCAGAAATGGAAAGAGGTTATGACAAGACACTACCACCACCAGCCTCAAATTCTTCATCAGCTAGCATTTAATGCTAGCAAGGGAAGAAATATGGTTATCTTCCTTGTTCTTCTGAGCCAATTAAGGCTATTTTTTTTTTTCAGGTTTTGTTGCCAGTCTACTTTTTTTACACAGTAGCCTCCTTAAGCCCTAATTAAGACAAAACATGTAAGGGTTCTGAGTTTCTTAATTGATCTTAATTACCCTGAGTACCCTCATCAGGGACAGACCCTCACCATATCCTTTCCCTGTAGTACCATGACATTTATTTAAGATTAGACTTGGACACCTATTTTTTTCTTAAGGTAAATTAAAGTCATCTGTTTTCAGTCCTGACTTTATCCCCCACTTGGATCTTCACCTATGTGAAAAGGTATGAAAAAGTAACAGAATTAAATTATTTAAACAGTTCTGGTTTTGCATCCATAGGTACTTTAATCCATGATATATAAAATTTGACAGTGTTAAACTTTACCAAGACACCATGAGTAATGACAAGTGAGAGGAAATGTATTTAATTAGGGAATGATGTGAAATAACTGAGCATCACTAATAAAACATTTTTTCTAAAATCAGAACTTATAACACTCAACTTTTTAAAGCAGAGTATTCACTAGTTTGTGCAAAGTGAATTTCAATAAACAATGTTAATTTTCCATCTGAAATTTTCAGTTAATCATTGTGCTGTTTTTTCTGGGGAAGAGTTAATTTTGTTCACAACAGCTGACATGGGGCTGTGTTTTGGATTTGTGCAGAAAACAATGTTGATAATACAGAGATTCCTTTGTTACTGCTGAGCAGTACTTACATAGCATTAAGGCATCTTCTGTTTCTCCTACTACCCTGAGAGTGAGGGGGCTGGGGGTGCACAAGAAGTTGGGAGGGGACACAGCTGGGACACATGATCCCAGATGACCAAAGGGATATTCCATATCACATGGCATCATGCTCAGGATATAAGATGGGGGACAGAACAAGGAAGGGGAAGAAGTTTTGAGTGATGGCATCTGCCATTCCAAGTCATTTTTGCATGTGATGGAACCTTGTTTTCCTGGAGATGGCTGATCACCTGCCTGATGATGGGAAGCAGTAAATTAATTCATTATTTTTCTTTGTTTGTATATGCAGCTTTTGCCTTACACATGAAACTGCCTTTATCTCAACCCATGAGTTTTCTTTTTCTTTTCAATTCTCTACCCTATCCCAGTGAGGGGAGTGAGCTGTGCTGCTGCTTAGCTGCTAGCTGGGGTTAAACCATGATAAGCATGAAACTGTTTTGTACAGGTGATAGTAGGGTTTAACATTTTGAAACATCTTCCATTTGTAAAACTAAAATGGAAAGTGGCTGGTCTCTCATCATACACTTTCAAATTCATAAGTGATCCAGTACCATGGAGAAATTGGCTCTGAAGAGAGCTATAAATAATTTGAGCATTTCACTTTGCAGGAGGAACAATTTTACATATAGCTTTTTAAAATTCTGTTTTCTATCATACTTCAGAAGCAAAGGTGAAAAAAATAAATCTGAAGTGCAAGCAGACACTACTCTCATGTTAAGGATGCTGACTGTCAAGTGTGTAAACCCAAGGGACCTGTGCTCCTCTGTACTGATGCAGAGTCTTTGATCAACTGCATAACTTCTCAGTCTGAAGACTACAATGAGTATCTTGTGTGCATTCATTTTGGAATGCATTTTAAATTATATTTAATGAGGAAGGGCAACCAGACTCTTAGTCTAACTGCTAGTGTGATGATTATGGATTGGTATTCATCTTGAACTAGAATTTGATGTCATTCAAAAGGGACTGTTTAAGTTTTCCTAATATTTTGTTCTTGTCATACTTGCCAGTATGCAGGGTCGAGGTCTTCAGTCCCCCATATATGCATTACCACCAGAAAAGTTTCACGATATGACAGTCTCTGATGCTTATAAACCACACTGGTTTCCCAGTTCTTTTAATTTTTCTGGACTTCAAAGTGTTTAGGACCAGTGGTGATTAGGTGCCCAAGGCATATAATCTAAATGGATTAATAATACGTCTTCTTAAAATGTCCCTTAGCAACTTGCTTTCAAATTACCTAAAAAGCCATCTTTATGTATCTATATAGCAATATCACACTATTGATGAGGGACATGAGCAATTATGGGAGGCCTGCTGTGGATAAATATACCACTCAATGTAAAAGACTAATAGAATTACTTAAAATCATAGAATATCCTGAACTGGAAGGAGCCCACAAGGATCATGGAATGCCAGTTCCTGGCTCTGCACAGGACAGCCGCAAGAATCACAACACTTCTTGAACCCTCTCAGGCTTGGTGCCAGGACCACCTCCCCAGGAGAGCCTGTTCCAGTGCTCAAACACCCTCTGGGTTAAAATCATTTTCCTCATATCCAACCTAAACCTCCCCTGACACAGCTTCAGGCCATTCCCTCAAGTCCTGTCACTGGACACCACAGAGAAGACATCAGTCTCTGCCCACCCTCTACGCCTCATGAGGACGTTGTGGACTGCAGTGAGGTCTTCCCTCAGTCTCCTCCAGGATGAACAAAGTGCCTTCAGTCCCTCCTTATATGCCTTCCCCTCAAGGCCCTTCACCAACTTCATGGCCCTCCTTGGGACAATCTCCAATAGCTTAATGACTTTTTTATATTGTGGCACCCAAAACTGCCCCCAGCACTCGAGGTGAGGCTGCCCCAGTGCAGAGCAGAGTGGGACAATCCCCTCCCTTGCCCAGCTGGCGATGCTGTGCCTGATGCACCCCAGGACAGGGTTGGTCCTCCTGGCTGCCAGGGCACTGCTGACTCATGTTCAGCTTGTCATCAGCCCCAGGTGTCTTTCTGAAGCACTGCTCTCCAGCCTCTCATTGTCCAGGGTTGTGACATCCCAGGTGCAGAATCTGACACTTGTCTTTGTTAAAGCTCATATGGTTGGTGATTGCCCAGTCCTTTAATTTGTCCAGGTCTCTCTGCAAGGCCTCCCTGCCTTGGAGGGAGTCAACAGCTCCTCCCAATTTTGTATCATCTGTAAACCTGCTATGTATCCCTTCAAGTCCTGCATCCAAATTGTGTATGAAGATTTTGAAGAGCACAGGTCCAAGGATGGAGCCCCACTAGCAGAACCCCACTAGTGACAGGTCACCAGTCTGATGTCATCCCATTCATTATAACCCATTGTGCCCAACCCATGAGCCAATTTCTCACCCACCACGATGTGGTGTTTATCCAACTGTGTGCTGGACATTGTGTCCAGAAGGATCCTGTGAGAGATGGTATCAAGAGCTTTACTGAAATTGGTATCGAAAGCTTTGCTGAAATCCAAAGAGATTACCTCATCTGGGTTCCCTTGCTACTTGCATTACCTACTGCAGCCCTATTGCAATGCAACTCCACAGTTTTCTTTTTCTTAATATCTTGCTTCTCTTGGAGCACACAGATTGAGAGTTGCTATGACATTCATTATTTTCCCTGCTCTTCCAAGAACACATCCAGGTCCCTCAAAAATATCAAGATACAGCATAGTTAAACTCCATTGCTACGCCATAGCCTTGCCAAACCTCCCACCCCTAAATGTGAGTTCTATTTTAACTGCAAGGTCATTGGCAATAACTAGAGATGGTCTTGCTCTCTGTCCACTATAATCTCAGCCTCTGGGCTCAAGTTTTCAAGCTTTCTTTTTTCTGTTTTAACCTAGTTATTCTATAGTGTGCTTTTCAGAATTCTGTTCAGGCAGGCTTTTTTTAATGAAAATTCCCCCTCAATATTTTTAAAAGGAATTAAGGGAACACTGAAGGGCTGATATAATAATTCTAATCTTGTGTATGTCCTGAGTGCCAGAAGTACTGAAAGTGAGGCCTAGCATGAGAGTAAAACTGTATTAGATAGTTGACAAATATTACAGCCAGAGTATCTACTCTTCACTCAGATAATACAGGTACCTATATGTCAGTAGGAATAGTGAGACAATTAACAGTAGAAGACTGCCTGAAGCTAGAATTTGTAGCAATTGTGGCAGCTTTGTTACAGCTCAAAACAATGCTTAGCAAATTTTGGGCTTCTGTTCAAAGATCAACAAACAGTTAAACTCATCCCAGAAAACCTTTTAGACTTATCTCCAGATATCAGGAATAAACAGTTAGTACAATGGCAGGAATCAATCCTGCAACAAGCAGTTATGGAACAACTTTCACTATAGAGGTTTTCTTCTGAACCCTAATATTTTGTTCACTTACCAGCTTTACATTGTTCCCTCTAGCACTATTTTCAGTAAACATTTATTTTTTTCTTCAGTACAGCAGTGTGTCTAAGTCGAAGAGTAACATGACAGAAGCAAGAGTGAAATATCTGCATGTAGAAACAGATACCAATCATCTCACCTTTGAAGTATTAAAATGATTAATACATTGATCTTTATAAATAATATTTACTGATTTAAGACTTCTGCTCCCCCCAGAATTGTTGAATGAATGAATACTATTTTAATGATGGGTATAGAAGAGCATGCCCTGACTGCCCCAGGAGAGTTGCTACTGTGATTGTGAATTGTGCTTGGAAGTGGATGAGGAACACTGTAGCAAAAAGCATAGAAAGGAAAACATTGTTCACAAGAGTGCATACAGTGCATATGACCAGAGATAGTTAGGTGATGGATGAAGTAAGTGGTGCAGAAGTATTAAAACATTTTAATAGTATCCAATTAATATAGTTGACTGTTTGATAACATAAGAAAATAACCAGGAAGAGTAATACCCAAGAATTATTTGAGGTGAAAAATCTAAACAGATTTGTAAGGCAAGATAAGACACTGTAGAAACAAAAGCATTTATTTCCTTGGTATCTGTTTTCTTCCTACAGGTATCAGAATATAGGTTGCCTGTTTCACTGTGTGTGCTTTGCTGAAGATTTAATGTCAACAAATAGGCGGGATCTTGTCTTTTTTTCAGAAAATGAGCATTTTGGCTTCTTATAAAAATACCTTTTTATTGGTTATGAATAACTTTCTCCTCCAGTTTACAAGCCAGGGGAACTAGGTCATCTGTTGCAAAGAACAACACTGCGTTTTGAATGCCTTGAGAGGCTTAGCTGCATTTCACTCCCAGAACCCAGGCAGAAGATCCTACTCTGGTTTAGAGTCAGACAATAGACATACTGTTGTACTTAGCTAGCTAAAGAATAATGTGCCTTTATAAATGCCTTGGTGAAGACTCAAGGTGTTGATAATTTCTTTCAGGAACACACAAAAATAAGCTTGAGCTGTGCTTGTGCTTTCCTCCAAAAACTGACTGAGAATTTAATATGTGATCACTAGGATTTTCTGCCTCTAAAGTACTCAAACACCAAATACTGAAGGCCAATTTAAATGTTAATGTAACACATACTGTGGTGATCAGTACATAAGCTCTGTGGGAATATAGATCCTTTATAGGTGTCAACTAAAGGTATGGTAGAAATGCAGTTTCTTGAATGATAAATAATTCAGATATTAAATATGCAACCATGATATCAGTGTCTGTGAATTTGGTTGTCACAGCTGTGGACTGTTGTTAACTACCTGAAAAAAACTGTCAAGGAAAAGTTTCTCTATTCATTTTGGTGTAATCTGTTGGCAAATTCTGGTAAGCTCAGATTTTCTCTTATTATTTTGTTCCCAGAATTGTTTGTCAAGTGTGACCTCTTGTAATCACATATATCTGTAATGATAATTACTGTACAAACACCAGTGTAGCAATTCTACTCATATTGCTACAGATATTATTTGGTATATGCTGGTCATGTAAAACATACTTATCTCAGTTAGGTATATACAATTACATAATTAATAAATGCAACTTTGAAAACAAATGATAAAGAATTAGCTTGACATTTTACCTATTAAACACCAGGGAAGTCTAAATGCAAGCAGCTTAACTGTTCAGACTTTTCCAAGAGCATGTTAATGGTGATAAAAGGCAGTCTGAGGTGATAGACTGATTTAAGACTACAAGCTAATTAGTGAGATCCTGGTTAGAACCACAGGGCCTAATGATTTGATAATGCTGTCCTGCAAAGCATTGATCTCTAACTTTTTCTTGAAACTCTACAAATAGTTCTCATTAAGTGCTAGTAACATGCCAGAAATTAACATCTGGATTCCTGGACTGCATTCAGACCACCGACTACAAAACCCCAAAATTTTGCTCATCACTGAAGTTATTGGTGAAACAACAGGGAGCAACAATGCTTAGTTACACCCCCACACATCAAAAGTGTACATAGTAATTTTTGGGAGAACAGACTTGTCTGGAACATTAGTTAAATGATAATTACTGATGGTTTACCACTGTTACTCTGCTATTGATTTATCATTGATCCTTTCTTGTGGTTTGAATTGAGGTTCCTATTTTTTGTTTGCTCTTTTTACCTGTTTCTGAGATGAATGTTGGATGTGTACATCAGAATTCTCTAGTGCTTTCTACTGTGCATTTAGTTTTCTCTAGTTTCAGGAGCAATGTGTAACGATAAACATCGTGCCAAAAGTGTAAACTCAGAATTATTGTGGGATGGAGTAAATACTTGTACACATATAAAAAAGGAACACACCTTTCTTAAAAAAACCCATTATTTTTTATTTTTATGGTATGTTTCAGCTTTCTATATATTTGGAAAAATTGAACTACCAAGTGAAGGAAAGAGTTGCTGTCTGTACTTCTCTTCCTACAACATAGTCAAATGGGTGGTAAAAATAGGAATAGTAGTTCAAAATGCCTTTATTAATTCCAAAGACATGAAATTGAATTTACTTCTTTCTCCAGGGAAGTTCCCTACCTTTTCTTTGGACCAATGAGGCATCACTGGATTATCTATGGAGAGTGGCCCAACCAATAAGCTGAAAGAATTCTATTGCTGGCTCATAAAATGATGAAATAAGACTACAAAGCAGAAAGGCCTTAAAGATCCTGGTCTGCCATCTTCCCAACTGCTGAGTGACCCAGAACCATGGATAACTGTGCTGGACAATAAGCCCCATGTGAAATACTTGAGGTGAGCAGAAATGAGAATATAACACTTCCTCTTCCAGAACTGGAGTTTTTTTACAGAATTGCATGTCCAGAGGTTGATGGCTTTATTGTGAATTTTCTCTGGAAGCTCAATTTTCTTAAAAAAAAAGCAACAAAACATTCCCCCAGCTTTTACTAGAAAAAATTTTATTGTGGTTCTTTTAGAAGGATTAAAATACTCTTCTCACTTTTTTTTTTTTTTGGTTGTTTTTTTAAGAGGTATGAAACAAGCTTGAAATTTTGTGGGGTTTTGGTGGGTTTTTTTGGTTGCTGTTTTTTTTTTTTCCTTAACAGTCTGTAAACTTAAAAGAAAATAAAAATAGTAAATTTTTAATATGATGGTCTTAGTATAACACCTCTATTTTAACTCATCCTCTGATGAAGGCAGATTTGTACCTGAAGATGTTTTAGACAAGTCTTCAAATGAAAGATAAAGCCATACTGTACAATCTCAAGTATTCTCTGCGCAGAATAATGTATACAGTGCAATCCTGAAACAGAATATATATGTTCAGTGTTCTATATCTTGTCCAAAGCTCAGCCCTCCCACCGATGCTTGGCTTCCAGGAATCTCTGTTACCCTAAAGATGCTTCCCTCCTACTGCAGTTTCTTCGTTTTGCTTCTCTTGGCATGTTGGTGTTTGCCAAGCAATAAGGAGAGCTTAATTGGGAAGAAGGTAGATATGAGGCAAGAACCTTCCTGCCTGAAGTGATGAACAGTTCCTGTGTTACATGGAGTGCTTCTGTTAGCAGCTGCATTTCTTCCTCTTTACCCAGCTCTGACAATACAGCTGAAACAAAACAGCTCTGGCTGGCAAACGCAACAATTTCTCTGAGAGCAGACGTGGCAGACTGACCCATGTGGCAAGAGGAATTTTCTATCCTCAGAATGAATTGATGGCATTTCCAGTTGGCACCTTTGTTTTACACTGGGGCCATGGTGCGTGAGCATACATTTGGTCTGCGATGCTGCTATGGCACAGTACAAACCAGGGAGCCACTGGCAACCTGTGGAGGAGTGTCAGTGCTGCCTGGAGAGATACTTCAGTTAACTGCAACTAAACTGATACAGCTCTGTGTCTTTCTGCTGGGTAATGCAGAAAAACTGAGATACGAAAAGGGGTATAAAAACCAAAAACCATAACATTGTTCTGTGCCTGGGATATTTCCATCTGGGATTTAGCCCCATAAAAATGTTACATAGATGAAGCTTTATACTGAAATTTGGGCTAATTTGGAAACCCCTTGAAAAATCTTTATAACTTGCACAATACAGATTGCTTAGGTAAGGTGCATATATCATGAGATTGTTATGAGGCTGTGATATCTAGAGTATTTGTCCTTTAAGCCAAGAAAAATCCGTGGAAGTATCTAAGCAAGCTTGTTTAAAACCACAACATCCTACATCAAAGCAGTTGTGACTTCTTTGTCTGTTTTGATCACAGTTAATGATCTATTCATTAGTTTTAAGTATGTTCTTACAACAAAATGCCTGCAACTGCTAACTTTATTCACTGAATAACACAGACTTTGAAGGAAAACAAATATAATTCTGGGCTTTTTGAACGCTTTGGTTTTGTTTTTTCCAGTGAAGTGTAAATGAAGTCTTTGGGAGTAGTTTTAAGAAAGTGTCAACATGTAGTAGGAAATACGAAGGAACTTGAAATACTTGTTTGAAGTGCTAGGCCTGGATGTGTAATTTGTCTTTAAATTTTTGCATATAAATCAAAGCAAAGAGAAAATAAAAAGGATCAGAAACTCTAGGAAGTTATGTGCAAAATATATATCGAGGCAAACCCCAAATTGTCCAATGAATCATTTCTTTTAAACATAAAATGCAGTCATAAATCTTTTCCAAAGACCTCAGAATGAAGAGTTATCAAAGAGTGTGTAAAGCTAATTGAGGATGAAGGCATAAAAAGAGGACTTAAAGGTTGAAACCACAGCAGAGAAATTATGTGAGGAGAGTTTTTGTTGTTTGTTTGATTTGGTTGTTTGCACTGCTGTTTATCACTGAGAAGATTGGGGACTTCCTGCATAGAAATCCTGGGTTCAGTCTGTTAGGGAATCTGTTAAATTGTTTGATAGAAAAAGTATGGAACATGTAGAGAAAATGAACAAATAGAGATTGTGATGATCAGATGATATTCACCACAGAGTTCTTAATTAACTCTAATGAAAGTGCTTAACACAATTCATAGTTCAGCTATCTCCAGCATAAAACTGCTGTGGTGTTAGAGGCCACCAAGTGGCAGAAGTGGCACCAGTGGACTTTTTTAAGGTTTCAAAGGCAATCTAGGTGACTACATACTAGTGTGATTCTGCTGTCTGTACAGAGCTAATTATTGGAAATTCTTCCAAAAAGTAAAATTACTAAACACAGATTAATAGAATATCCTAGGGTCAATATGATTTCATAGAGAGGAACTTCCTGCGTCAGGGGCTCAAAAAAATTATTAGGAAAACAAAGAATGGGTGCTTGTAGAGATCCCTTTTTTTCTTGAAGTCTGAGCCACAAACTACTGGAATCTATAAAATATTCTGGGCAATCATTAAGTCTGTGTGTTCTCATTGCTTCTTATGCATTCTGTCCTGGACATGGTGGAAGGGAAAGGTTTGAATGATAGTCACATTTCATCAGACTTCTCATGAATCTGTTCATGGTGCAGTCTGATGGTGGGAAAGGGTGGTGTGTTGAGCTGGACTTTTTAATTTAGTCAGAGGAGATGTCTGCTGCTGGTTAGTATCCTGGATACTTGTGTCTGTGCTGTAGGCCATGCAAAAGATGAATATTCTCAAGAATGAGAAAGAAGTTACAGATGTACTGATGGTATACAGAGCAAATGTATGACATTTTGCCATTACATTAATCTGATTTTAATATGCCCAAGAAGTCTGATTTCTGAGATAGTAGAAAGAATTTATCACTTCTCTATGAGCCTTAAGGAACCTATTTGTCTGTGATTTAGACTGCACTTCAAAGTAAGCTGACTGTATATTAATAACAAAAAATGGAAGATTTAGACAAACATTACCATGGAAATGGATTGCAGAAACTGGCAAATAGTTTGATACTGACTGTTAGGAATAAGATATTGTGCAAGGTATGCTCTATGGGGAATCTGATCAACAATGGCAGCTACACAGCTGCTGGTTTTATACACATAGCTCTGCAAAGATATGTGAAGTATACAGTAAGCATTTACCATGACTAGCATAGTGTAAATTGTAGTTCCTGAAGTGCATTTGGATATTGTATTGTGAGTTATTTGGAAAGTTTTATTCAATATAGGCACATGCCTCTATCTTTCAAATATTATCTGGTGGTTTCTAAGCAAATTTCCCAGAGGATTACTTGTTTGTCCTGGTCTCAGGGAATGGAAATATTCTGATTACAATGTTTCTATGCAATCCGGCTCCAGCCAGACTTGTTTCCAGCCATCTTTACACTCTGTGTGTGTGTGTGTGCGTGTGCGTGTGCGTGTGTGTGTGTGTAAAATGAGCATTTGAGCCTGTTGGTATGAGAAACTGTCAGAGCCAGTCTGGACTTATAGAAAAGTAATACAAAGATGGAACAACTAACATGAGTATTGGTAAGATATTTTAGATTAGTATTTTAAGCCCTGTGTATTGCTTGGTTCCTCATACTTCATATTTCAAACTGATTTAATTGGCTAGATCATCCAGAGTGACATGGAATAGACACTGTGGTTTTATTCTTGGTATTTGGGAAGAAGGGATTTTTACACCAACATAAATCTTTCATCAAGGCAGAATCCACAATCTTGTAGTTATGGCCAGTTTCAAAATGCTATGAAATCCAGCTGGCAATGCACCCTCTTTGATTATCAATCCTTGCTACAAGAAGCTTAAGGAAATATTTATCAGATTTTTAATCTGCTCCTTATGTGTTACTTTGCTTTTTTTTTTTTTTTTTCACTTTTTTAAAATTGAAATATTATGCTACAATGAGTTGGTGAGCAAGGTTTTAAATAAATAACGGGAAATAGATCCTGTTGAACTTGCCAGATGTATCTTTATCAAAAGTATTATTAAGGTTTCTTTCCTCTCATTTATTATGTTTTAATCCTTTAATTCTTTAGCACTTGAATTAATTTTTTATTAATAGTCTTGTGTCAGCCATTTAATATTTCACCCAGGATCAATATCAGGATGACAAGCTGTTACGACACAGATCCCCTCATTTACCTTTTAATACATATGCAAAACTTTAGCTGTCTTCCACTTGGCACTTGGTTACTGTGCCAAGTTCTGTTGAACCCTGATACTTCTGCTCCAACCTCCCTCTGGAAGCAGGCTATGTGGGTGCAAGGAATCCGGAAGCAATTCCCCACCATCTGAGTTGCAGTTGTATGTCCATCCTCTGATATGACATCACCTCTCTTTCCAACTTGCAAAAAAAATCAGCAACAAAAACCCACTTAAAATGAATCTATCATTTGCTTGAAATACATCTATCATTTCTATCTACAGAGTCACTTTAAGTATGTTGATTAATTTAATTTCTAACTCCTCAAATAAACACAAGATTCTATGGCCCCCTCCTCATATTTATTAACACTGATCATAATTTATTTCTATAGTATCCTTTGCTTCCTTTACTGATTTCACCCCTCCACCTCCCTGATTTTTTAACTTCATTCGTATTCACTGCACTCAACCATTACATATGTATACTGGATTTTATGAGTGCTTTTTTTCCCCATGAGAAGCATACTGATTTTTCTTAAATTCATGAAACTTTATTCAGTCATAGGGTTCTGATTTCTAGAGCATCTAGCAAACTAATGCTAAATAGCTTTCAATTATTATTTGGTTTCATTAATATTTTATCAAATTGCTTTTATCAAATAGTTTGAATGTCTTTCCATTTGAAAATAAATAATGTGGCATTTGCAAAACACAAATGCATAGTTTTCAAAAAAGTGAAAGAACCTAACTACAAAATGCTAATTTTCTTTTCACTATTTCTCCTCCTTAAATAGAAACTGTAATGATGGTGGATGCTTCTCATAAATTTTGCACAACTTAGGCCTTCTGGGTTTATGTTCATGAAAAAACTCCAAACTGTAGATAAAGTTGTAGGGTCATCCAGAGAAGAAAATCTTTTGGTTGAAAGAGACTCCTATATGGCTTCTAAATATTTGAGGAAGAATATATATAGAATTCTGGCTCCCAGTTGCAAATGGTTAAGTATACATATTTGTCCAGTAAAAGAGACGTAGACATATGCTGTGTCCCTGGTCCCCTACTCCTTACTGTGGCTGCAGGGAAACAGATCCTGAGAAGCTTTGCATGGTTGAATTTGCAATAAAATGGAAGCTGTTGACCTGGTATTTTGTCAGGGTCTGCTGCACATATGTGTTGGCTCTTGAGTGAAAGATGTCAGCATAGGGTATGTGGTTGTAATCTTGTTCAGAAGTTTCAACAGAATATTCCTGGGAAGTAGTTGTGTCTCCAGTATCATCACTTTAGGAAGCTGAAGCAAAGTAAAAGTTCCCAAGTTCAAGACAGTACTTGTCTCAGCTGGTATGCACAGCAATTGCAGCAGAAAACTGCATGGCACAGCATTTTCTTCAGAATTAAAAATGTGCCTATATTCCAAAAGAACCTGCAAGGCAATGTGTAACAGCATCATACACAATGTAATGAATCAGTCATGTGAAACTATTAATCATACTCCTTTCACCACTTGCTCTTCTATTAATCCTTTTCTGCCAGAAATTTAACATTACAAATTCTTCAGGTGTCTCATACACCTACCACTGTTTAAATTAACATTCAGCTTCCTCAAGTCTCATTTCCCTTCAAAATACCTGTTTTTCCCAAGGAATGAGATGGTACAATTCCCATAGGAAGTTAGTTTTTATAAGTACTGTGAGAGTCAGTTCTGAAATTAAAAACCTAGAATTATTTCATGCTTAACAATGCATGACTACAATAGTTAAGCTTTGTAAAATATTTTGTTAACTGTAAAATAAAATTTTAAAAAAGGAAAGAAACCAAAGTTTCTTTATTTTATGGATGAGGGGGTGAAGCACAAAACTGCAACATCCTCAGTACTTTGCAAGAATCTGAATATGAGTCAGCAGTAGCAAATAGATACCTGTGTAAGAATAATACCAGGTGACATCTAAAATACTTTCCTTACCTGAATATAACCTGGAGGAGGTTGCTGGTGATATATTCTATCTTTTTTAAGAATTGATGAGAAGTTATTTTAGGAAAACATTTACATCTCAAGAGGATGGTATTGAAACACCGACACAGCAGAAATGATTCCTCAGAGTCTGATGCCTCTGGAAGGTTATTTGAGTTTTGGGGGTGTGACTGATGTTTCGGAGGTTGCGTTTTTTTGGCAGTGCTTCATATGGGAAAATGGAAGCACTTTTAGAAATTGAATACAGTAAGAGAGATACAAGATCATAGGACAGGGTCATATAAGATCATTCAGGTTGGAAGGGACCTCAGGAGGTCTCTAATCCAACCTGCTGCTTAAAGCAGGGTCAGCTTGTGTGCTTGTAGTATGCTTGTAGGATGCTTTGCCCTGGAATGTGGTCAAAAAACTCAGACAATGCCCTATTTTGCAAGCTATCAGTGGTGGGTTGACAGGGGGCCCATGTGCTGCTTTTTGGTGTTGAATTATGCTAAAACCAGTCTGGCTAATCAGCCCCAAATTATTATTTTAATAACGAAGCAAAGATTTGGCAGATAAGCTGCTAAGGTGATGTGGAGACATATGACTGGCAGTCAACCCTATAAAAGTCCACTTCCATAAGGTTGGTTCCTTTAATAAATTCCTTCTTGGAGTGTGTGTATGAAGTTTCCTCCCTTGAAGTGGGGATGCCCCTTCAAGGGTACTCCTCAAGGCTGAGTGAAAGAGATGTGCCCGTCAGCATTGGTGTGGTGAGTTACATTAATCTCTGCTTAATAATTAGGGCTTTTTTCTAGATTTCATTTTATTGCTGTGATGCACTATACCACTACCCCGTGAAATCATTAATTCAGACAGATTTTTACCCAACTGCTTTTTCACTGTTGTAGACTATAATGTCTTAATTTGTTTCCAAAAATATTGTGAGGGACTGCTCATGTGAGAGTAGCTCAATTGGTCAGAGCATGGTGCTAATAACACCAAGGTTTTGAATTCAACCCCCATATGAGGGATTCACTGAAGAGTTGGACTTGCTGATCCTTTTAGGTCCCTTCCAACTCAGAATATTCTGTGACCTGGGACTTCTGTGATCTGTAACTGACAGACACTGTTCTCTCCCTGTCCACAAATACACTCATTTTATCACTTTTTATAACTAATGAAATAAAGGGTAAAAGTGAAATTTTTTAGGAGGCCTTCCTATCTGGCAAAAATTTCTGGAAATAAATACAAAAATTATCAGAGCAATATTTGAAACTGTCTGCAAATATTGATGAAGAGAGCAAGCAAAACTGATGCATGGAAAACAAAGGAGGAACATATTAAATAACAAATCCCAAACAAACACCACTGGTGCCATGCTTCTGTGCTCCTTGAAGAAAGAGGAAAGGGGGAAAAGGAACCTGTGAATTAGAAAAAGTGGTTTACAGTGGTTTTACTATAATGAATGTTTTAACTGAAGAGATTGAGATAAATCAATTTCAAAGTCAAGCAAGTAAATCAGTCTGTGTTTCTTAAGATAAAAATTACTGTCAGTGTATTTAACTCAACTAGAAGTACCTATAGCAGCTACTTTTTCTGGCCTTCCTTTTTAGCTAATAAGCACAAGGCAGCATTAAAAATTCCTGCCCTGTTTTAGGCACCTGATTTATGATGAAATTATAACTCAGATACAAGAGGCCATATTGATCTCTAATGTCTATAAAAGGAGATTATCTTAAGAATAGTTGTCTAAATCATGCTCAGATGGGGAGATTTGTTTTGCTTTGAAATGTCACTCAGTAGGGCACTCCAGTAAGTTTTGCAGCTGATATCAAGGTTATTCATCAGAGGAAGATTTAAGTATATGTGACTGCTATAATTTTATCACAGTTGTTCAGATTTTGGATTGACTTCCAATGCAGCTTTAAAAGCCTTGGTTTCATAAATTCAGTATGCCACCAATATGACTATCAGTAAGAGCTTTTAGTGCCACATGCTCTGAGGGGAGAGCATGAGAGCTACCACAAACTGACAGACAACATGAACATGACAGCAGTAAGAATAGATTGCCATGCTCAGGCAAACTCAGCAGTGACAAAATACCATGAACATTGAAAAATACAGCGTTTTAATGTCCTCTCATTCAACATTTGTCTAAGTCATGCCTTTAAAATATGGCTGTTTGGTACAGAAACATCCTATGGTCTGCTTTATACTAATAGGAAAAGTCAACCTCCACAGTCAGTGGCAGGAGCTGTAGTTTTATACAAACACTAATCATCAGTAGTGTGATATCATGCTAATGAGACCTAATTGTTCCTCCTCCCACCCCTCCCCATCAACAGTTGATTTCTACAAAGAATCATAACTTGTTATAGCCGTGTCTCATTCGTTCAATACAGGAAAAAGGTTCATGAAGGATGTCTGGACTTCAGACGGCTCTCTGGAAAGCTGTTTATTGCATAGGTGAAGTTACAGCATTTCAGGGAGTGGGTATCCAGAGCCAGCCCTACAGCTGCCAGCTCCAGCTGTAGGCATACCTGAAGCTGCTTTCTGTTCAAGTTACAAAGCATTTTATACTTTTCTTTGCTGAGTATCTTAATACATAACAACCAATAAGCACCATACACAGTACCTTTACATTTGCCTGTAGCCTATCAT
Organism: Aphelocoma coerulescens; assembly: GCF_041296385.1. Taxonomy (NCBI): domain Eukaryota; kingdom Metazoa; phylum Chordata; class Aves; order Passeriformes; family Corvidae; genus Aphelocoma; species Aphelocoma coerulescens. Next base: position 86,436,910 of record NC_091015.1, read on the forward strand.
AGCTACTACCATCACTATATTATAGTCATTATTATCCAATCACAAGAGAAAGTAAGTTATGTTATAAATAAAGTATATAATTCGTGCTATTATATATAAAACTGGAATGTAATCAAACCATGTAGAGACAAAGTTCCCAACCCCCCCCCCCCACCAGCTTGGCTGAGAGAAAAATTTCACAACACCAAAAGAAGTTCCTCACAATAAGTGAGGATTCGACCTAGGTGGAGTTGGATCTTATCACCGGGACATTTGCACTATGACAATTTGATTACCACCTTCTGGTATCTACACCTCATCTGATAAGGAATTGGGCATTCTGGGAACTAAAAATAACTGTTCCAGGAACCAGAGATGGTCCATCCATCAGCAGAAATGACCCACTCATCACCCAGGATGGACGATTCATCAGACCCAGGAAAGGCTTTGTGCAGCCTGACTCTGGGAAAAGAAAACTTCATGAATACGAGAAGAATAGGATTAATTCAGACTTCACCCAAAAACTGTATAAGAAGGGACCAGCCGAAGCAGCAGCCGTGAACTTGGGAGGTCTGGTGCGATAGAGATCAGATCTGTGCGTGTTCACCCAGCTCCGACCCCGGGCTCGGTGCTGCTTTTCTCGATCGTGGCTTTTGAAACCGATATTTCAGTCACATAATAAATGTCATTTCTTTATAAATTTTGATTGGCCATTTCGTTTCTATCAGTTACAATTTAAGCTTACAGTGGAAAATTCTCAGACCTCTCTTCTTCTTGCTACATTGACATTTCTTGTTTGCCTGCCATATTTCTCTTTTTGGTAAAAACATGTTTTCTATTTACTTATGCTCTTCTTGAGACTTATTTACTTGGTGAAAAACATGTCTTTGTTTGTAGTCACATACCTTTGTCCTAATCATAAAAATCTCCTTCCAACTCATCTCCAACCTTTGCCTTCTCAGTTATTCAGTGCTCAGTGTTTCAGCAAAACATCTTTTACTCTCTATCAAAACTTGCTTTCATTTCTATCTCATCCTCAGTTTCTACATTCAGAGATCTTTCTGCCAAGCCTACATACCTGTGAAACTTTCTTACCAAACTTTCATCCTCTCCAACAGTTCAATGGGTAAATTCTAATAACTTGGAAAGCCTCGAAGAAACAGTGTAGCTGATCATTGTTTGCTTTATTCACTAAGTAAATTAGAAGTTGAATTGAGTTCATGATACATAATTGATTTATCTAAATAGCTAGCTGAGCACTGGAAGTAGTATGATAAATAAATGGAATGTTCCACAGTAATTATGGTATGCTCATTCTCCTCCAAAATTCTTTCTTCATTTTTACTGCTTATTCCCGAAATTCTTTATTTTTCTCCTTATAAATATCCCTATATTTAAAGCATATATTTCAATTTTTCTTACCAACACAAAATTATAATCCATGCAGTGGTTAAGCTGAAGGTAGGAGAATACATATCCATTACTGTGAAAAATTTCATGGATATGGGTAATCCATTATTTTATTTCAAAATTGGTTGTTCTATGAAATTGTTGAGTACAAAACAATAAAAAAAACCTGGGTTTTTTGTTGGTATACTGAGTAATTTTTCAGATCATACAAAACTGGGAGGAGCTGTTGACTCCCAGCTCCGGGAGGCCTTGCAGAGAAACCTGGGCAAACTGAAGGGCTGAGCAGTCGCCAGCCATATGAAGTTTAATAAGGGCAACTGCCAGATTCTGCACCTGGGATGGGGCAACCCTGGGTGCACAGACAGACTGGGAAATGAGAGGCTGGAAAGTAGTGCCGTAGAAAGGGACCTGGGGATCCTGGCTGATGGCAAGTTGAACATGAGTCAGCAGTGCCCTGGCAGCCAGGAGGGTCAACCCTGTCCTGGGGTGCATCAGGCACAGCATCGCCAGCCAGGCAAGGGAGGGGATTGTCCCACTCTGCTCTGCACTGGGACAGCCTCACCTCGAGTGCTGGGGGCAGTTTTGGGTGCCACACTGTAAGAAAGACATTAAGCTCTTAGAGAGAGTCCAAAGGAGGGCAGCAAAGGTGAAGAGCCTTGAGGGGAAGCCATGTGAGGAGCAGCTGAGGTCACTTGGTCTGTTCAGCCTGGAGAAAAGGAGACTGAGGGGAAAACTCAGTGCAGTCTACAATTCCTCTGAACAGTGAGAGGAAGAGGAGGGGCAGACACTGATCTCTTCTCTGTGGTGTCCAGTGACAGGACCTGAGGTAATGTCCTGAGGTTGTGTCAGGGGAGGTTTAGATTGATATTACAAAAACATTTTTCACCCAGTGGATAGCTGAGCACTGGAACAGGCTCCCCAGGGAAATGGTCACAGCACCAAACCTGTCAGAGTTCAAGAAGCATTTGGATTGTACTCCTGGGCCCATGGTGTGACTCTTGATGTGTCCTGTGCCAGGCCAGGAATTGGACTTGGATGATTTTTGTGGGTCTCTTCCAATCCAGAATATTCTATGATTCTTTGATTCCTTGTGCTTCATGGTTTGACTTTGCTGTAATTTTTTATTCAAAAACATAAGTAACTCTACAATTACTTAATACTAAAAAGTGATATTTTACATCTACGAGCCATTAATTTAAAAGTCAGAAGTTTCTGCTTCTGCAGTGAACTAGTCCCAAGAATTATGTTTTCACTATTTAAAAGGGTTTTTTTGTTGCATATTCACATGGGTTTTCACAATAGCTAGAATGACTTGCTATCTCGTAGTCCTTAGACTGTACTGGAAAAACATTTTATGAACCATCCTCAGATGTTGAAATCCTTCTACCTTTTAAGTGGCAGGATATTTTATTTGCAAACCATCTAGGAATATAGCAAAATCCATTCCAGAAGCAACATGAGTTTAGGTACACAACAGTTTCATGTTTTGTTTTGGAATTAGATATTTACAGTAACAGCATTTCAATAGCTTTATGGTGAAACTTAAGAGCTGTGATCTTATCTTAGGGTCCCCTGGTTCCTTTGCTGAGATTAGCACACACTTATATTGCTCTCCTAACCTTACAGCTCAAGTCTGTATCTTTAAAATACAACACTTTAGAGACAATGTAATCAGATAATTATAAATTTAAAAAATATATATTTTTTCTATACAGAATATGTGGCCCCACCTGCTGTATAATTATAAGTGATTGACAAAAAAAATTTGCAAAATGTTGAGTAGTTTATCTTTGGATTTTGTCCAAGGAAAATCCAGGTAAGTGCAGGACATATCCAGGTGGAACATCTTGTTTAGCGCCACAAATTGTAAGCATGTTGACAATTTGAAGCAACAGTTGGTAAAGTGTTGTCGTTGTGGGGCTTTTTTGTCTTCATTAACAATTTGTCTGAAAGATCTTTGTTGAAGTAATTTTCACTTTTTTTTTCTTGTATAATATCTTATTTTCAATTAAACTTTCACGTATGTCTTCTTTATACATGTTGTCTTATACTAGAAAATATAGGGGAGATGTGACATGTGCCAACTTATTTGGCTTTGAGCCACATATTCTAAAGTTAAGTTTTTAGAATCTTTGTGGCAATGATTGGGGCTTTTTATATTTTTCTAGGAGCTCCATTCTTTTCCAATTTCTTGATGTGAGATTTTTTTCAAAATGTAATACTGTGTTGCAGTTAAAAATACAGTTTCTTCACCTTTCAATCTTCAACTATAACTTTGTTGTCTTTGCAACCATCTTTCCTAAGACTTTTAATTGAATTTACATTAATTTTATACTAATTTTACTCAAATATAGTAGATGTTACATTTTGTCTTTGGGAAAAAACATGAAATAAAGGGTGAAGTAAAAATAAGGTGATAAAAAAAAGGAGATCTGGTTGACTGTGGTGAAAGGGGAAAGATAGAAGTAGGGGAAGAGATGGAAAAATAATAATAATGTAGAAAATTTAATAAAGTAATAACAAGTTGTTGGGTTCACACTTCACAATTAAGAAAAAAAAAATTAAGATCATAGTTTAAAAGAGGGTTTTTTTTTCAAAAGGAAAAATATTATATAAAAAAAAGTCAAAGTAATCTGATGGTTGCGAATCTGCTGATCCCAAACCAAATGCCTTCTACATTAGAATAGCTGTTGTTTCATATATAAATTAACTTGTCTGAAATTCTTTCAATCCCAAAGGCCAGATCATAATGTTCTAAAAAGTGTTCTCTCACCTGGATGATGCCATTTGAGCTGTCTTAAGTAGCACAGAGTGAATTTCTGTCAAAGGGATACATTTTACAATTTTAAGCAGTGTCATTATATTGGGATATCAAATGCAATCGTGACCTGAAAGATGTCTGAATAATAGACTAGAAATGCATGGTAGCATTTTATGGCAAAAACTCTCTACAACACACACTTGGCTGACAGCCCAAGAGATCTGTGGCAAGGTTTGCTCTTCCCTCTGCCCTGCTTGCTACGCAAGCTCACCCATGGACTGAGAAGTGCAGCTGTTTTTTTTTCCCATTTGTCCACCATCAGCAGTCAGCATTTTTCTTCTTTTCTGCTCAAGGAGACTTCGCCTTATACCTCTAGTTCTAGTGACGTGGCTTTTTTTAATGAGTAGAGAGAAGAAAGAAACAAACAAAGCCCACAGCTGAAAAGAAGCTCATCCCCTGGGTTTTAAAGTCCAGCCTGGCACAAAGCTAATAGTACCAGTAAGCCTTCATTTACATGGAGCACAGTCACACTGGCCAGACCTATCACCTTCTGTTTGCTTTGCTATAAAAGCATTCTGTGTGCTAGCTTGTATTGGCACAGTTTTTATGGGAAAGGATATGTTTATTAAAACCATAAATATAGTAACTAACAATGGTAGTATCTTAACCATGTTGAAATTGCTTGATTTACTTTTAACATGTGAATACTTGGATGAGGAAGAAGGGACTATGTGGAACATGGAATCAACAATCACATTCAAGGAAGAAAAGGTCAAAACTAATAGTGATGCAAATGATACTTGGCTTTAAATTCATAGGCAAATTCAAGTTATCTGAAGAAAATATCCAGCAAGCACCCTGTGTTCTAAGCCACTCTTGATATAAGGTGCTCTTTGCATTTTCTTTCTTTCTCCATGAAGTTATCTTCTTCAAGCCTGTGTGTCTGAAGAATTAAGCACATTATTTCCCATGTAATCTTAGAGTTGAATTCTGTAGCCTTTGTGTTTTACAAACTATTTTCCTATAAAAAAACCTCTTGTTTAAGATTTGTTTCATAGGTCCAAGGTTATATCCAGGTTACTACAATACAGATGCCTACCAAGGTCTGCAAATTAAAACTCCAAAGCCTATTTTAAAGCTCTCTGATCTTGTTTAATCAGCAGCATAAGAGTAGTTAATTCCCTTGTGTGCTCCAGTTAGCTGAATGTTATTGCTTAGATAAACAGTACACCTATTCTGATTAGGTTCATGTTTATTCATTGAGTCAAAGAAATAAGGGATGGAAACACCTCTGAGGTCATCTTGTCCAATACCTTGTAGGTGTAGTATTGTTCCCAATAGGGATAGAAGTTTTGTACTCTCCAGCTTTAACCAACTCAAATAATGTGGTTTCTGCCTCTTCCAGTGAGAATCATTAAGCAATTTAATAGATTTAACAGACTTAAACGCTTTTAACAGTCTTTAAAAAAATTGATGATACTCAATTTGCATTTGATTTTTAATTTCTGGCTGTTACATGGAATATGGCTCAAGGAAAGATCCATCTTCCATACACAGTGTTTCCAAGTAATGCTAGACCTTTATAAAAATCTTATATCTTAGCTGATGAAAAAAAGACTTTATAAAGCTATGTCCTAGTCTTTTTGATAGGTCAGTGTTTTTTCTCTCTTAAACGATCTGATCAGTCTGAAGTTTCTCTTTCAATAAAGCTTTTTCTTCAGCTGTCTTGCTGAAAACTTCAGTGGTGGCTTAGGGGTTTTTTGGGGGATTGTGGGCCTTTTTTTTTTTGTTGTTGTTGTTGTTGTTTTTCTCGTGGGGGTGAGTAGAGGTGGAGCTGTCTTGTTTACTTTGTGTTTAAAATATTTACATCGTTACTCTTTTTGCATCTTGTCAAGCTTGTTATAAGAAGTATTTTTGAAACATCTCAAAACTTGTCCCTGGTTGACTCTGCTTTGTTTTCCTTGCTACAGAATGTATTTTTAAAAGAGGGGGGAAATATTCCCCAAATATGGCAAACAAGTTTATGTACATTTGAATAGGTTTCATTTGAAATATGTATTTGCAAAACATACTCGAATTAACTTTGACCTCAAAGCTGAAAGTTTGTGTATCAGTATTTACAGATGGCTACAGGCTTTGTCAGGTGGAAGAAAGGTACTTGAGGGACTGCTTAAAACTCCAGTGCACCAGCATTTTTCTGAAGCTTTATTCTGCAGCACTCTTTCCATAGAAACTGTGTCTTCCTCTAGGCACAGAGCTCTTCACCCTAATGGTCTTCTACATCAATTATATATCAACCCTCCATGACCTTTGCTTGTGAAGCAATTAGGAATGCTACAGAGACCTAGTGCCTCACATAAATTCGTGGGGAGGGGCAGAAAAGTTAAATCGACAGACAGCACTCCATACTTTTCAGCTTGTCCATTTCCACAGATCTTAATCCTGGTTGTAAGCCTGGAATTCCCTTCTGCTACCTCATGATCCAAAGTCATCAGCTAGTACTGGGAAGCCATCATTTAGAGAGAATAGTTTGGGCTTCTGTTGTGTTAACGGGTAGGACTTTGGGACTAGAACAGTAGGGAGTGATTTCATACATAACACCTGTGCCACTGTATAGTAGCTGAATGCACAGTCATATTAATATTTGAGTGTCTTCTCAGAAATTAACTTGATAAATATCAGTCAAAACAAAATCCACCTTTCATTACTTCTACATACACCATGAGTTTTTAAAACATATCTCCCTTCTTACTTACTGGGATGGATCTGTGTGTTAAATCTCACCCTGTGTGATTCAATAAATACAATTATGAGGAGTGAATTTTGGTATAAAATCTTACCAGCTCCATGTCTTTTACTGAGGTGACTTAGCTTGAGTGTATATTTAGCACTGTAAATAAATTAAGTGCATAGATATAAATGGGAAATGAAAAAGAACAATCAAACTGTATGCCTTTAGAAGAACAGCATAATCCCTTGCTCCTAGAAATCAATTTTTATGGGGTTTTCATTTTGATACAATAAGGTCAGTTAGACATAATAATCTTTAGCTTCCAACTCCGTAGTATCTGCTGTAGCGAACAAAACCTGCAAACTCTCATTTTATGCAGAAGGTGAAACTGAATTTCCATAATGGTGCCTTGAGGTCTAAATGCTCTGAACCAAGCACAGTGAGCTGCCTTGGTGGGTCAAGGGACAGGATTTCTTGGGAGTCCCTCTGTTTTACAGTGGCAATATTTGTATTTTTGCATGGCAGCGGGGAACCTGGCTGCTCTGTAGGGTGCAGCCACATTTTCAGCAGTGTTCTCAACCAGAGTTTGTGCAGCATGAATTCAATTCAAAAATGCCATAGGGAGAATAAAGGTGAGAAGAGGAAGGCCCTGACTGAGCAGTCATCACTGTCACTACCTGAATATTTGCCTCAGCAAGAGGTGGTGGTTACTCAGAAGCTATGAACTGCTCTTAAATAGGTGTCCACAACCAGCCTTCCTATCCCTTACCTCTATCCTCTTGTTTTAGGATAATCCAAATGTGGTCCCACATTATATAGCAACGACAGACAATTAAATAATGCACTCATTTCTCCTGACTGTTCAGAGTACCTGTGCTTCCTGGTAGTCAGGGAGACAGAAGGACATAGTCACAGAAATGTTTCTATCAAAGATTTGGCCCTGGCCCTTTATTACTGGAACATGGTGATGCATAATGGCCCTGAAGCTCTTGACCTTGACTACCAGTGCTGAGTACCACCTGGAAACAAGTCTCCAGCTGTAAAACATGGTTGGATGCTTTTAAAAGGCAACTGCACTTAAGTTTATCATCACCTGAGTTCTGATACAAAACAGGAAAGGAAAAAGCTGCAGTCCATTATTAAAATACAGTTAAAAATAACTGAGGATGAAGACTAAAGGGTGAATCAAGTGCACTGTAGCTGGAGTTGCATCAGTCTTTTTCAGTTCCTTAGTGGCAGGCATTTTGAAGGAATCTAAAAAATAGAATCCATTTGTTTTGCTTTTAAAACTTATTGCTATTCTTAGTTTTCTTACAGTGGTTATATCGGTGGTGGTCTATGTACTTCAGTAATGTGTGATCAAATAGAATGTGATCCATACTGAATTTTGGAGAAAAGAATCTTTGCCTAATGCAGCCTACAAAGGAACCAAGTGGAATAAAATGCAATAAAATGTCAGAAGACACAACAAGCTGGAAGAACAATGGCTGCTTTTGCTTAGACTCTGTAGTTTTTATTCATCTGAGAAAATAGGTCTGTATGTTGTCTAGTATGGGGAGATTCTTCAGTATTAATAAAGGCTGCAAAACTAACATTAACACAAAGAAAGAAAACTTAATTAGTCAAATGAAATCTGGACATTTACTTTGAGAAAGAAAACTAATAAAAAACCATAATAATGGAATGCATTAACAAAAGCAAATACAGTTTTGAACAGGAAACAGATTATATACACTTATAAATAAGCAATGGACAGAGGAAATGGGACACTCAGCAGTATCTTTCCCTAGAAGATAAGGCAAATTAAGTTGCAATAAATCCCCCCCACAGATGTACAGCTTTGCAAGATAAAAAAATTTCCTTTTAATAGATTTGAATGGTATCACATTAGAAAAATGGGGAGGCAACAAATTTGTTTGGTCCTATCTGCCATGAGACAATGGATTAAATACAACAGTGTGAATTCAGAAAATAAGGAACCTACCTCACTAGACTGAAACTTACTGCCTTCAGTTTCCAAGGGAAAAAATAAAAGCTTCATGATGTTTCTGCCAGCATTTGAGCATTTGGATACAGTGCAAAAGCACTTCCAGTAACAGTAAATTGGCAATGCAAATGAGAAAAAAATGAATATGCTGCTCTATTATAAAAATTTCCTTTTAGTTTTTAAAATGTGAGGCACCACAGGCTTATGTCCATCATCTGATAATGAATTGAAAAGTAATACATGAGTTACAGGAGGATCAAAAAGCCTAGCCTTGGACTGACAGTGAAATAAGTGGTTGTTCTAGGGAAGCTGTATGAGAGGCTATTAACACTTCTCCTCCACTAAGTTTTGCTCTATTCATATGTAAAGTAGAGCATGAACAGCAGACTAACATTATAACAAACTAATCAAATTATTGCTGGTGGAAGCAGATCCTGGCACATTAAGTAATCTTTTTTCTTATGGTACTTGTCACTTCAGGGATTTTCTGATTAGTATAAGGAAACAACTTAAAAAATCCAATCCTATTCATGGTACTTCCAGATGTAGTACTTCAAGATTGGACAAAAGGGGCAGTAATCTTCTGTAGATTACAGTTTTCACTAGAGAAATGAAAAATACCATTAACATAATGTAACTGACCTTCTTAAGGTTTGTATTGCTGATCCCTTGCAAGGGTCAGCACTAATAAAACATCCGTATATTCAATCCAAAACGTTCATCTTCTTTATTTTGGCAATACTTAGATTTAGTAAGGTACCTACAATTTTTCTTATGCTTATATGCTAGTAATCCCTGATGCTAAGATCAGAGACCATTGAACTGACTTCCTGGAGCCCCAGTCCTCTTAGTAAACAGCAATAATGGTCCTGCACACCAGACAATAATATTTTAAGTTGCTTTGGAATATTGGGAGTACAAAATTGTTATTGTCCAATTTACTGGTTAATCACTGAAACTCTGGTGGTATCCTGTAATTTTCTATACTTAACCAGAAGTGGTAATAGTTTCTAAAGCTGAAATCCAGCTGTGCTGCAGTCGTCCAAAACTGTTATTTTTGTGATCACCTTTCTGAATTGCATTGTTCTCTTGAACTGTGGAGAGACTCTATCTAGCAAATCTGTCCGATTGTAACAGGGGTCTGACTCATGTTACTGAATTAAATCCAAATGCTGATCAACTTCTAAATTTGGCCTCTTATACCAATTTCAAAACTGGTATTTTATTTCAATTGAATTAACTTTTAAGTGGCATAACACTGAAAATATCAAAGGAACTGCTCTTCCTTTACACCAGTCGGAGGGAAGAGAACACTACCATTCTACTCTTGCTTTTTAGAGTATGCCATTTGCTTTTTTAAAACCAAGTACTCAGTCTGTATTTCCAACTATAATGTTTTATCCTTTACTAAGCCATTGGAAGTGTTAACATTGAAAATATGCTTTAAAAGTAAAGGTACATTTAACAAAGCTCAGTATGACTTTCCCCTGGCATGAAGTTAATTTTTCATCACTTGGGAGTATATCTTCTTCCCTAATAAAAGCAGAAAACGCATTGATGTTTAAGGGTATTCTTGAAGAGCTAGAATAGAGTATTTTGAAGTGCCTTTATTGCACTGAAATGCCTGTGGTTTAGATGATTTCCAAGGAATTTCAAAGCAAACAGGTAAGCAAACTCTGCTCCTGAATCATTTAGTTTGAATCCAAGCTTCTCTGAAAAATAAACGTGAAGTGATACTAATCTTAGTGGTTTACAGCAGATGACTGAAATGTACAAAATGTACAAAACATAGGAGGCTTAACCTGTGAGACAGGATGCAAGAGTCCCAAACTGCTTGTGAGGTTTTATATCAGCTCTATGATCCTGCTACCTGTGCCTAGCTTGCTCCCTCTTGGGTTGCTCCTCCCAGCCCTTTTGTTGGACTATGGACAGAGAAAGAGGTGCAGACCCTATTTAGAGATTTATGCTGTCCTCCTGGGCAATTCAGAGATGTGCCTACAAACTTAGGGCTGTCATGGGAGATGCAGTCAGTATCAGCAGCTCCTGCAGCCGACACCTGCCTGGGGCCTGTGCACTGTGCTTATTCCAGCTGGGCACCATGGTGAATCCAGGCTGTGGATGCCAGGGGCTCCTGGAGCAGAGGGAGCTGGGAGAGGCCCTGGCAGGAGTCTCCCTTATGCTCAGGAGCCACCACAGCATCCTGGACCTCCCTGCCTTGATCTCTCAGCCCACCTCAGCCCTATCCCCATTTTTTCACCAGGAAGGCAGGAAGGGAGGACACAACCCTGTCAGTCTGCAGGTATCTGCTGGCCCCATCAGGTGTTCTGAAACATGCAGAACAGTCCTACAAGAACTTGAAGAGCTTCCTTGCATATAAGACTAGTTTACAGAACATATGGCTTTCTTCTATGCATAAAGTAGTGAATGATCAAATATCTTCAGTAATAGAAAGTTCCTTTCCTAAAGTGTTTTGACTAAAGTTACCACTATTTTATTTATAGCTTTTCATTTGCATGTTGTTTGATCTGTGGAGCTGACTTTAAATGCCTTTATCATTTAGTCCATAATTTCTTCAGTTTAAATGACATGTTATGCATCTCAATATAAGTTGTAATGCAGTCCTTCAGTCTGGCTCTTTTCTTAGTTAATTAATCAGCTCAGAGTGACCTTTCAAAGGTATCCTGGAATCCCAAAAGTCCAGGAATTCCCTGAGAGGCAAAAATTGCTTCTATATCCCAGTGATATGATCTCCTTATACCAGTTATAGAGGCCACTGGGATTACTCGCTTTCTTATAATTAGGCTTATGCTTAAATACTTTGTTAGTGCATGTGCAGAATATATCTTCCACATTCATCTTGCTTACTTTTCTGTGGTAATTAATGATTCCTAATTTTACTAATAAACTCTTTCTTTGACAGTTTTTCAGAAAAATAAATATTTTCTGTGGGGAATCCTTACATTTGGACTTGGATCTTTTTATTGAAGTAGCCAGCTTTTTCTAAGATGTTTCTGTCAGGACATACCATGACTACTTCTTTAGGAATACTCAAGGATGAGAGATTAAGAAAAAAATGTAAGGGGAGCAAACATGGGTTTGTGGTTCAGAATATGGAGTAATCCTGCTTTGTGAAATAGAAAGCAAATCTTCATGCATCATTTTATCCCCAGTGCTCTTCAAACAGCAACCAAGGAATAGAAAACTGCTGTGCTGTTTCTCAAGATTGCTTTCTATTTAAGTGTACAATAGCTTGCTGAGTAACTCTGTCACTGTCAGAAAATTGCAGATGAATGGATTTGAGAGAAACAAAACCACTTAGCCAACACTCTTTTGAATAAAGATGTATTTAGCAACAGCTGAGAGATGCACAGGAACCTGACAGGCTCCTGCAGCCCAAGCCGGTGAGGCTGATAGGAGGGCATTACCAGAGCCACCTTGCCAGATTTAAATGGCTCCAGGGAGCAGAAACTACACAGAATGCAGTGAACAGTCCTGGTGAACAAGCTGTGCATGAGCCAGCAGTGTGTCCTGGGGCCAATGGGTTCCTGGGGTGCTTTAGGAAAAACATTGCCAGCAAGTTGAGGGAGGTGATCTTGCCCCTCTACTCAGCCTCTGTGAAGCCACATCTGCAGTGCTGAGTCCAGTTCTGGGCTCCTCAATACAAGAGACATGGGGCTCCTGGAGCAGATCCAGCAGAGGGTGACAAATGTGATTAAGGGACAGGAACATCTCTCTCACAAGGAAATGCTGACGGAGTTGGGCTTGTCCAGCCTTCAGAAGAGGAAACTGAAAGGGGACCTCATCAGTGGACATAAGTATGTGAAGGGAGAGTGTCAAGAGGATGGATCTGGGCTCTTCTCAGTGGTGCCAAGCAATAAGACAAGAGTCAATGGGCAGAAACTGGTGCAAAGGACGTTCCACCGGAGTATAAGGAGAAAGTTCTTTATTGTGTGGGTTCCTGTGCACTGCAGCAGATTGCCCAGAGAAATTGAGGTAATCTCCCTCACTGGAGATATTCAAGAACCATCTGGACACAGTGCTGTGCCACGTGCTCTAGGATGACCCCGCCTGAGCTGGGAAGTTGGACCGAATGACCTACTGTGGTCCCTTCCAACCTGACCCATTCTGTGATTCTGTGTTGCATTTGTGTACTGTTCTCCAAATTCAGATTTAACAGTGAGGCATAACAATTAATCTTACTTTGTCTCTCAGTTCCACAATATGTTTGAATTTCCATTAAACTTTGGCAACCTGTTATTAAATGGAGCACATATTTTGCTCAGTGATTATGATGATAAATTCTTGGTAGAGGGAATCTGCAGGATGAGACATAGTGTGAGACTGCTTATGAATCTCCTGGCAAATAGGCAGGACTCTTCCCTGTTTCTCACTGAGCTGTCAAAGAAACAATTAATGTGTTAGTGTGATCTTACGTTGTAAAGCGTCTTATGCTGCTGGCAATAATTATGTGCCCCAGCTGAGTAATTTTTTTTTCTAAAGAGAATGAGATACCAGATAAATTGTAGCCAGTGAAATCAATAGCTTTTTATGCAAGGTCTGAAAGGCCATTTTCTTATGTTTTCCCTCTTCTGTGGAGAACAGTCATCAGAGTAGCTGAAATATGTCTGCAATAAATGCATTCATTTCTGTAGTTTTGATATGAGCAACAGTCTTATGCTTTGCTAAAAGCAGGTCTGCTTTTTCTATTCCTGTTTTACCAGATTTCTTTTACCTTGTATTAGGAAGTATAACCTCTCAGGAAACATGGCTGATATATAGAGATGCATGAAAATTGGGAGCCATTATAACATATTCAAGGACAGAATAACCATACAGATGTTAACTTTTCATGACACTGCTCCTGTGTTCTGCATGCTAACAAGACAGCTCTACAAAATATTTGAAGTCAACCCACACTATTGCTTCATACCTAGATGGAGAAAGAAAACATGATTTTCCTCTGGAATTTACTTATCAGATCATGTAATAAGTTTTTCTGTGCTATTTAAACTGTGTAAGTAATTAAAAATATTTCTCAATTTCTGAATTAAAATTAAAAATGCAGTATGGCATTTGTTGGTAGACTTAACTATGTAATGAGTAGTTTCAAAGATATGATGCTTGATGAGGAATTTGGATGAGCAGTTCTGCAGCCATTATCTCCAGTGAGCTCTGTCAGCTGACTGAGGATGGGTTAGAGTAACTTAAGATATTGTGGTGCTTCTTCTTGCAAATATGGCAATGGTAGTAATGCAGTCACAAAGCCTGAGAAACCATGATGACTGGAGATAGCTTGGGGTTTATCTTGTAGTTACTTACCATTGCTAGAACTAGAATTTTACTGATTTGTTTGCTAATAACTAGGATTAATAATCTGACTTTTTTTATATTACTCTGATATCAGAATATTATAGAAGAAACTGTATATCTAATAGACTGATGTTACAAGGCATGACAAGAAAGGCACCAGAGGTCTTTGTGTTAATCCCCTGGTGTTGCAAATTAATCATGCTCTGTGTCTAAATCATCTTTAAATTAATTTTTACATCTATATCCTACTACTGTTCAGAGTTCCTCAGTTTTAAACATCAAGAGATTTCAAATTCCTTCTTCTAAATACAATTCCATTCCTAGAAATCTATTTTCCAAAGCCTGCCACCATGCAGTTCTAGCCCTCTTCTACTTGAGTGTAATGAGACCTATGCAGTTTTACTAACAGCCTCTATCAGTCGTATTTCCCTAAAGTAGTTTTGGAACACTGTTTAGTTTTGGACATGGTTTAAAAAGGGTATAGTTTTCAAAGTTTATTTTCAAAGATTCCTACATATTTTCTGAGAAGGCTAGCTGGATACAGCAGAGATGCAAACAGATGCAAACCTCTGCTGAGAGGAAAAACAAAGAGAAATAAGTTCCTGATATACCTGGAGAGGCTCATCAGTGTGTGTATATATCCTTGGTCTACTCACAGTGTTCATCTCTTTTTGCCTGCTGGAGTTGTCTTGGAGAACTGACTTGATTCCTTTGAGGTATAGAGGGAAGAGGCAGTATTGAGTAGGACAACTAAGGACAGAAATGTTTGTGTCTTACTGCTCATGGTACAAAAAAATAAAAATAAATAGTTTCTATAAAAGCCTTCTTTCAAGCATTAGTTTTGCTTTTCCTATGGAATCTTACCTAAATGCTCAGATAAAAAGATAGTGCATCACTGGCAATGTTCACTTTTGTTGTTTTCTTTTTTTGTAATAAAGATGAGTTAGAATGAGCAGTCTTCTGCTGTTCCCGAGCCATGCTTAGAGTAATTTGTCTTCCGAGGCATGTGACTAATGGCTTAAACATGACAACATTCACAAGTGTTTATTTCCATTTTGCAGATTTATAAGGGAACTAAATCTGTTCTATGTAAACAAAGCAAGATGAAATCCATGTTTATGATCTATGTATAAAAAATGTAAGAAGAAAAAAAGGAAAGAAAGCTAATAAAATTGTCCTAGGGCCATAGAACTTTCACTTTGAAAACAGGCGTAAAGTCTGAAAGTTAAAAGCTTGCCTCAGGCATAGTGCAGAATATCATCAGGCAAATTCAGAAGCTGGAAGCCTCAGTGCTGGACCTTTTTGATATGTGGAATCAGTCTAATATGGCAGCAGTGTCCTCTTTCCCAACAAAGTAAGTTGTATTGAATACAGGTTAAGTGAGAATAGTGTCTATTTTCATGCATCTTGAGCAATGATAGCAATGAAAGCTTAAATAAGGAAGTTCAGAGTAAGAACACTAGCAGAACATTAGCAGAACGTGAACTGAGGAAAACCAGTCACCACTCATCACTGTTTCAGCTGCTTTAGTCATTAAGTATAAAGAAAGTATTAAATGATTAAAAAAGCCCCACTTTTGGAACAATAATGGAGACACAAGTATTCCCAAATAATTTTGAAATGTTCAGCATGAATGCGTATTTTATACTTTAAGAAAGTCATCCCAGCTTTAAAAATCACAGAACTAATGATCCTTAATGCTTAGGCTTAGCTTGATACAAACTAATTGCACAGTATAAAACATGTTATATCAACACCGCCTTTTAATTTTCCACCACTCTTTGAAGCTTTTTGTTGGTGTCCTTTTCCTAAACTGTAATACAAATTCATAAAAGTACCTTTTACCTCGAATTTAAATTCATTTTGGTTATTTCTTAATTAAACAAGATAGTAGCAAGTATGCCTTATCTCTTCAAAATATAAGCCAGCTAGCTTTTTTTATAGAATGAGCCATTCCCAGCCATGAATACAGATTTTGGGCTGTATTCTATTAATGCATTGACAGTACAATTTCAAATGAATGTGTACTTTGGAAAGTAAGAGAATTTTTGCTCTGAATGATAGAGGAAAGAAATGCATGTCCTTGAAACAGCAAGTGCTAGTCATTGGAGCATGTGAAATCCCAGATGGGAATACTATTGAACCTGTTATGTTTCACCTCTGAACAATCACTATATTGAAATGAAATGTATTAATTGATCGTGTTGATTACAGGTAAATATTTGATCAATCTAAACTGACTGATCTGCTGAAGTATGAAAATAGTTCAAAGCAGAATGCAGCTGAAGTTTCCTTTCACAAAGCTGACACACTGACTGGTCATTTCTTAATGAATCCTGGGGATTTAACAACATATTTGATGCATTTTCTTTATATGGCCTCACAAACTTCATTCTAACTGTTCTTTAGCAGAAAAATAATAGCGGTGATTTAACCTTATGTGAGTTGTGAAGCTGAATGAGAAGGTAATGTGTCCTCTGTCCTCCACAGAGAAAACCTCTGCATGTTAAATCTAGTTGTGATTTTTCTCTTCAAGTGTAATATAATTAGTTTCGCAATTGTTTACTTCATCTTATTAATAGCAGTACAGACAATTGGTGTTTGTTCTTGTTTATAAAGTTCAAAAATGCATATACTATCCTTATGAGAGAAAGGTAGTGTTATAACAAATCGATTCAGAATGAGAGCTGTAACAGCATCAGAAAATGGTGGTGTTTTTTCCTTCAAAGAAGTGGGAGGAAATAATGACTTCTGTTACTGCTCTTGGCTAGAGGTCTGGCGGTTAAAACCATTTTGTGTTTGTTTGCTATAGAATTCATTATCAGATCTTTTCAATCTTAAATTAATCTCCATAAGCCTGATGGTGATTACTGTGGCAGGTTTGTGGGTGTAGAGAGAATGAGGCAGAGCACTTGATCCGGCTTCCATGGTTGCTAGGGCAAGAATCTCATTGTCCCTAGAATGTGATTCTGTGAAAGTAAAACTGTGCATAATTGTGTTTTAATGACAAAGCAAGCAAGCAGTTCACCTGAAGGTACTGGAAGGGTTGTTGCTCTCTGTTCTCCATTTCACGTAGCCCCTCCCAGCGGAAGTCAGCCAGCTCCAACAATTATTGCTACACAGCCTCTACAGCTCTTTGGTGGCTGCACAGGCTGTTCCTACTAATGCTTAAAAAACCCCAAGCAAACAAGAAAACAAAACAAACAAACAAAACCACAAGACCCCCAAAAAAGCAGCAAAAAGCCCCTATACTTGTTCCTTGCTGACCACTGCTTGGGGAAAAAAGCCCCATACGTATTCCCTGATGAACACTGCTTGTTTGAAAGAAGATTTTGATGGATACACCAGCCTATCATAGATACTGTCAATGGATACTGCAGCAGGAGTACTTACATGTAGTTACTGGCTTTGAGTGAATAAATATCAATTTGCATGCCCATTATGAGTTTTTGCAAGCATAATGTGTGCAAAAGCATTTGTGTCAGGCACAGTGAGTATGCCTATAAATCTTGAAAGCAAATGTTAAGAACAAAGACATGTTTGAAGTACATAGGGAAACAGGTTGCTTAATGAGAAGCACAGGGCTTGAATTCTTGCAACACTATTTCCTTTAGGTTTTTGTTCTGCTGTTGTCACAGTGTTTGAACTTTTCAGATAGTATCCTAAGTGAAATAGCTGCCATTTCTAACAGATCTGTTTTCCCTTTCTTTCATCTTGCTCTTGGAAGGAAGAAGGGGGATTAGCTGTGCATTTTAACATTTTTTTTTATCTGTTACTGAACATGAGCAAGCCAGTTCCTCCATGGTACAGTTTGTGGATATTCAATTAACCTTCCTTCCCAGGTGATCATTTCTGTCCCTGTGCTGTGACCTCCATTCCCAAGGCAGAACTGTTTGTGGGGCTGTAATATGATCTGAAGAAGAGAAAAAGTGTGGGTTAAAAAGGAAAAGTACTGTTTAAATGTAGATTAGTTCCCATGTTGCATAATGGTGACTTCTTTGCCTACTCCACAGATACATGAATATAATTGAAGGACAAGAAACTATGTGACAAATTATATGTTTCTGTCAGAGGTGGTTTCACTCTTAAATGTTTGTTTCACTGTAAAACTGTCATCTTGCAGAAGGAGTCACCAGGGTTCTGCATATCCATGCTCTGTGACCACTATGATTGTACACAAACAAGGGGATACCCAACCACCACTTTTTCAATAAATAGACTTCTGATAAAAAATATGAATGCAGACAAAAATAATCTTATATTTACCTTAAAGTTTAATAAGGATTTGCAGCCATCGAGCCTATATGAAAAATAAAAAAGGATGAATATAGCAACATATAAATACTATAAGCTTGTGTTAAAAAAAAATAATAATTTCGGCAGCTGAATTAATTGTTGTCATTTTTATCAAGCTGAATTTGGCAGACCATCTGAGCAGAAATTACAGTGAACAATAAGTATTATAATGAAAACATGGGTAAGGATTATTGTACTATTCTAATTAAAAATATGTGATGGTATTGCAACATTTCTAGAATAAAAGCCTACTGCAAAATGGAAAACATGGCAAAATTATTAGGAATAAGCATAGTAGAGTTGTTTGGGTTTTTTTTAATAGACTTGCCCAGAGCATAATGGCTGGTTTAATTAAATTAAATTCTGTAGCATATATAAGCAGAATAATGCCAAGCTGAGAAACAAAACTTAAGTGTCATAAATCATTTATTCAACTAGGTATGTTTGAAATGGGAAAGTACAGCATGCTCATAAAAAGACAGAAATCACATTATAATAGTTTTAGGTGACTAAATTTTCTACTTATTGTTAAGAAGCTCTTGAGACTTAAATAAGAATTTTTAGCACTCTGAAAGAAATTAGAATTCTAAGCACTTAGAAAGTCTTAAGCTAAGATCATGTAGTGTGCAAGGATCTTAAATGCACTGTGATGTGTTTCACAAACAAACAATGCAGTATTCAGAATTCTGAACAATAAACTTCCCACAACTATATTAATTGATGAAAAAGTAAAATGGCCATCACTTAACTTTCTCACATTTGGCTAAGAATTTTCAGGTTAAAGCAGATCAAGATGTGCAGTAAGATGCCAGAGCATCATTACGGGTCCTGGAACTGTTCATAGGGCAACAGTGGAAACATCTGAGAAATCTGGTATAGCCATTGGGCCGTTCTTCCTTGGTTGGTGGGATGCTATTGAGAAAACAGATAAGTGACATGTTAACTATTTCAGCTTCCATTCTTGCTAGATAACACATTTTATTGAAGAATTCTCCATTGATTTATTCTTCCTTTTTTATATATATTTTCAGTCTTCAAAGAAAATGACAGACTAAATTAAGCAGATTGTCTCTCACGTGGCCAAAGAATTTAGCATTTCCTATTAAATACCATTGTCTACACCACAAGTATTTAATTTTTGTCAGGCCCTAGATATCAGCTTTGAATTGGTATTAGGTATTTTAGAGTTTTCACCTTAACATTTCCCATCCCTCAGCTCTTTTTTTAGCTCTTATTTTGTATCTAATAAACTGTAAAATACTGCAGTAGGCTACATGAAAGCACAAGTGAGTATATGACATTTGACCTGAAGTCCTGCAACTGTTGTTAAAAAGTCAGTGCTGTGATGTGGCTGTTCCATTGTGTTTTCCACAGTTCATTTGGCCTCATGACATGCTCAAATTGAGCAAACCCTTCCTCAAGTGTCGCTCTTACTCCTTTGAAATCTCCAGTAGCCAGGCTCATAGTAGTTAGTATCTCCCTTCACATTTGGGAAATAGATAGCAGGGGATACTTTTAGAGATAAGGAGCTTCTGGAAATAAGCTCCATATCATCCCAACATCAGGCCTCAGCTGGTCAGGTAACTCAGGGTATGCTATAGATGGGAGTAGATGTGTTTCCTTGATGATGGGAAACACAATGAAGGCAGATGGGTTTTCTCTCCATGTCTTTCAAAATTTTCAAGGAACTGTAGAGGTGACCCAATGCTTTCAGTGCCCTCCTGTCTCCCTTGATATGATTAACCACCTTTCCAAAGCTCCATGAATCTCTTGAACTCCCTATTTTCAGGATCTGACAGGTGCTTTTTGTTTTCTAATGGAGCTGATTTTAATACTTTCTAACAAAGCAATACTTGTACTGTTGGTTTCTGTGTTCTATTTACTTCAAGTAAATGATAAATAGGCCAATGTCAGAGGTATCTGAGATGAAGCTGGGGAACTCTGCATCTTTCAGGGAAAATAAAGGAGACTTGGAGATTTGGTGGTGGCAAAAGCATACAGAACTCATCCAACCCCGTGGAATAAGCCACAGAAAACCTGTCCCATAGCACTGATTACATTACAGAAGCTCTGTAGCTTCTCTCTAGGTTCAGTAAATTGCCTGGCATCTGAGAAGACAAAGCATGAAGCCAGTCCCCATTGCTGAGCTAAGAAAACTATTCAAGCTTCCTTCCATTCATTTTTCCCTTCTAGGTATCTGATCAATGGAAGAATGACTGTGACATGAGAAAATCCACTTCTAATGTCTGGAGCTGCATGTGAGCTATTACTGAATTCATAATAGCTGTCTCTCACACTGCCCATGGAGTCCCAGTCATTACTAAGTCAACCGTTTTCAAAACATCCTGTGACTCAAAACACAAACATAGAAATGTTATAGCTATTTAACAAGATGCCTTAACATAATGTATCAGAAACAAGACACGTGATTTTAGTTAGATTCATAAGCTTAAATATGTGTAAAATTGTGTTTGATGGGGTTTTTTTATTTGTTCACAGGAAGAACAGTATCACCTCATATGAAAGACAGTGTTGCTTTTAAGTGAAGCTGATGCCCCTAGCACTCAGAATTGTTAAAGGTCTCCTGTTACTTAATGCTGGATTAAAAATATGATTATAGATCTGGAATTTGGATACATAGATATATATAGATTTAATTTGGATATGTATGGATCTGGAAGTCTCCTATAGAGACTACTAAAAGTCTGAATTGATCTGTGGCATTGCAGCACTCAGCTAAACAGTGCATATTCACAAAGATTTTTGCACAAAAAAATCACATGTGCTCATGTTAAAGGGACTCCAGGTGTTTCAAGGGACAATATCTGCTTTAAATGTGATCTCAGATAATGCAGGTAGGTATTTGACAACTCAAAACAAACAAAAAACCCCCTCCAAACACAATATTGCACATATTTAAGCTTATGAATCTAACTAAAATAATGTTTCTTGTTTCTGATCCATTATGTTAACACATCTTATTAAATTGTTTTTTAAAATTTCTATGTTCATGTTTTCAGCTTGAGTATATATTTCAAAACCACTGTTTCTACACAATTATTTGTAGATTTCCTCTTAATATCTCTCTCATTTTAAACATCAATATTTGTATTTCTAAGAGTATGCATGGCTATAAAGGAAATTATACTGCTTAGGGTAATGATAGGTTCCTGTTTTCCAAATTGCTTTTCCCATGACAAAACCATTACTGAAGAATTTGTATTGCTGCTTTCTGTACAGAAACAAATTGTACTCATGTCAGGAATATGCATAAGTGCCTTTTCTCTCTTTGTATACAAAATGAGTAGTTTTTTTCATTTTCTACTTATAATCCCTAAAAGCAGAACCTCTTTCATGTTAGTGCCTTGATGCAGCAAGATAACCAGTAGTGAACCAAACATATTAGGATTTTCCAAGTACCCACCTGACTCCGGGCCTTTAGATATGCACAATCTTCTCCAAGGAGAGATGAATGTTATCCTGTGGTTTCTACTTGGTCTTACTGCTAAAGTTTAATGTTTTTGTTCAATCTCTACCCTGAGAAAAGGAAATGAAAATTAAGTATTAATATCACGTAATTCAACAAAAGATCCACATCTGACTTGCATTCGTGCCTTTCAAAAATTGCAGTCCAGTATTACAAAGCACAAAGCTCCTCCTGAATGAAACTTACACTCGTGGAATTCCACAGGAACTTAGCCTAAACTGTGATGTGACATCATGTTTCCATAATTCATGTTTTCAGTGACTTTGATGTGGAATTAAATGTAACCTCAAAACTTGAGAAAGTTAAAATGTTTCGAACCATTAAGATCATATTCCTATAAGCCCTCTAAAAATGAAGTAAATAAATTTCCTAACCATAGGCCACAGAGATGGCTTAAGCCATAGATGGCAGTTGTTGACTGATCTGAATTTTGAGAGATAACACATCCTGTTTCTGCAAAACGGAGGTTTTTGACAGCTGCTTAGTATCTTCTTGGTACAATAGTTTGGAAGATCTCAGTAGCAATCAGTTTGCAAAGATCAGTGATGTTTGGGGTGGCTTTTGGTGGATGTTTAAGGGACTCTATCTCTCCAGTTCCTCACAGACTCCAAGGAAATTAAACTTCTTGGGCTCTGGAACCTGTTCACTCACTATCACAATAGGCAGATGAGAGAATTCCCTGTCCTTTGCAGGATCTAAAAAATAATACAAAGCAGGTCAGTATTAGGATGCAGAAATTAGGATTGTGGTTGCACACACTGATGAACCACACCACAAGGATGAGCTAGAAAGGGAGGATGAGGAGAATGTTGGGTTAAGGAAGGAGAGGAGAAGAAGCTGAGACATGACATAATAAGAATTGGCTGAGTGGTGCAACCAGAGGGGAGTAGTCAGTGCCTTAATGACCTGATGATCAGTAGCAAGAGGTTCCCTTCAGGGATCCATACTGGTTAATATCTTCATCAATGGCATAGACAGTAGGGTTGAGCAGACCTTCAGCAAGTTTTCAGATGACCCCAAGCTGAGTGGTGCAGTTGACAGACCCGAAGGATGGGATGCCATCCAGAGAGACCTGGACAGGCTCAAGAAGTGGGCACACGTGAACATCATGAGGTTCAAAAAGGCCAAGTGCAAGGGGCTGCACCTGGGTCAAGGGAACCTCCAGTGTCAACATGAACTGGGGGATGAAGAGATTGAGAGCAGCCCTGATGAGAAGGACTTGGGGGTGCTGGTGGACATGATCTGTCAATGTGCACTTGCAATCCAGAAATCCAACTGTATCCTGGGTCACATCCAAAGCAGCATGGCCAGCAGGGTGAGGAAGAAGAGTCTGCCCTTCACCTCCACTCTGGTGAGACCCCACCTGCAGTGCTGCATCCATCTCTGGGGTCCCCAGTACAGGAAGGTCATAGAACTGTTGGAGTGAATCCAGAGGAGGATGGAACACTTCTCCTATGAAGACAGGCTGAGAGAGTTGGGATTGTTCAGACTGGAGAAAAATGGCTCCAGGGAGACCTTCCAGTATGTAAAATGGACATACAAGAAAGATGGGGAGAGACTTTTCAGCAGGATCTGTTCTGACAGGGCGAGGGGTAAGTGTTTTAAATTAAAGAGTGAGCATTCAGACTGCATAGACGTTAAGACTTTTTTTACAATAAGGATGGTGAAATGCTGCCCAGCAAGGTGGTGGATGCCCCTGGAAGTATGCAAGGTCAAGTTGGATGGGGCTTTGAGTAACCTGATGTACCGGTTTGGCCAAATTTAGAAATATATACTCTGAGGGAAGGCACAACCACCCCTCCCCCACCAGGTTCGGGAAAAAATAAATTTTCCTCGAAGGAAAGTGAAGAAGATAAAACTATTTATTTAACAAACACACGGGAAAGGAAAATAATGTTAAATGGTAAAATCTTTCGCTGTGGAAGAAAAACCTGGGAAAGCGTTAGAGTCCTCCCTTTGGTCTCCTCGGAGCTGGGGCTTGGGCCAGGGCCAGGCCCTCTGTGCACGGTGGAAAGTCCTCCCGATGTGCTCTGAGGTTGAAAAGCAGTCCAGTAGAAAAGGGAGAAAATCCGGAATTCCAGAGAAGGAAAAATTCAACTCTCAGTCTCTCTCCAGAGAACAAATCAGCTGAACCACTGGCCAGAAAAACTGTCCTGGGCACAGCAAGCCGGGTGCTTCCTCCCTCCCCTGCCACGGTGGGGAAAACCAATTGCTATCTGTGTGACCTTGAACAAGCTGCAAACTGCTTTGCAAAAGTTTTGCTCAGTTTTTTCCTTCCCCCTCTCAGGCTCACTTTAGAGGCATAGAAAGGCACAGGAATTAATTTCTGGGCATAGGCAGCGATATGGGATACACATCATAAGGTCACCCCAAGACACCTGATTTGGTCGAAGATGTCACTGCTCTTTGCAGGTTGTTGGATTAGATGACATCTAAGGGTCATTTTCAACCTAAACTAATCTACGACTGATCTTTGAAGGCCTGCAGGAGGGGGAAATCCACAGAACAGATCTTTTCTTTGTCTATGCTGAACACCAGCTCTGATCATGCCTTTATAACAAGCTGGTATTTTCAGTATTTCTGAAATTTATGTCTGAAGTCAGAAACAAAATTTATGTCTGAAACTCCACTGTCATCAGACTGAGTGAAAAGTTCTTCCAGTACATTAACATTTTAAAAATTGAAGGTGAGGGAAATCAGTATATCCAGACAAGTGGGGTATATGTCCAGCCATGCTTTCTATGAAATTTTGCTGTGATAAAAGGCAAATTTATTTTTTAGCTGCTTTGCATAACCTACCTTTTGTTTTTTTTTAAGAGAATATGGAATTCACTGCTACTCTGAAAGGCTGATTACATAGTCATGAAGCATTGTCAGAAAGGTGGGAGAGAAATGTATGACTGTCGGACTTAATTGGAGGAAATTACTTCTTTTAAAAAAGAAAACCTACTGTAAATAATGAGCACTAAAACAATAATGCTTCTGAAACACTGTGCTTTGTGAATGAAGATAAAAGACAGGCTCTTAGCAGCTGAATGAAAAAATACAACAGAGGCAGTATTTTTTTTTCTCATTATGATGAAAAGATCTATCTAGTTGCACACAAAAACTGAGATTTAATTGTGACTTCAAGGTCAAGTTCAGTAAGGCTTATCTTCAAAAGACTGGTCAAGCAGTCAGTTTGTCACCTGAGACTGCTGTTCAACAATGGTCTTTGATCCTCAGATATTTCTGTTGTCTAAAATCATTATGCATCTGGATAATTTAGTGCCATTATGTATAGAGAATTATTTTACATTATATGATGAGATTTTTAAACTTTATGGGCCTTTTTGCACATGGTACCCTGACACAATTTAAAAAAACTGTTTTTGACAGAAAAACAAATTTTCCCCAAAGATTATTTGTTCACAAAGAATTTGTTCTTTCTGTAAGAAAAGGTTTCTTATGGAAAAAAAATCCAAGACTGAAAACAATTTTGCTTTTCACTTTCACATCCACAGATCCATAAATATCTGTGTCAGAAAAATTTTGCAGTTTATGATGCCAACATGTGATGCTATTTCATTGCTCTTCCATAGGCCAGCTTTCCCAATATCTGTAAAACATACCTCTCCCTGCCTTGCACCATGAAATAATGTCAATGCAGTGTTGAAATATCTGTCTACGTGCCCATATATATAAACTCCACAGTCTATTATTACCTTGTAAATATTACTGAAAAGGAAAAGAAAAAACCCTGTCCACCAACCCCTGTTAAAAAAAAATCTAATATATTGGGATTTTTAGCCTTATCCATATGGAGAAAGTGAGGGTAAAAAGAAAAAGGAACTTTTTATTTATACAAAATGTGCAATGAATGTGAAACCTCTAGAAATTTAAGGAAATTGTTGAGTTTATTTTACTGGTGAATGATATGTTTTTGCTTCAGGAATTACTCACATCTCATTGGTAAACCTGGGAGCGGATGAGTTTGACTTAGTCTACTGTCAGTTCAATGACTTTAGTAATACTTTAAAGGCTTTAATGTGACTGCACTGAACTGCACAGGCTTTAATAGCAGCTTTCAAAAGCAGTGATGGGTTTGGTCTCAAGCCTGACTTGTCACTTAGGACTGGAGTTCTTGTAAACAAGTTTAGTAGATGTCGGTGTAATCATTTCATTCAGATAATTCACTCTGCAGAAGTACTTGTTTCTCCTTGGGAAGGCTGAAAACAGATTATTTGTTTCTGTGTGAGCATACAGTCGTAGCAATCACCCATGGAAGAGCAGGAGACAGTTACTTAAAGGTGCACAGGAGAATGGAAAGGATTGTATCTACAGTTGCCTTAATTGCACAGTACTCAGGGAATAATGTGCCCTTGCAAGCAGCAGGCAGTTAATGAAGACCTCAAAAAATGGTGCTTCTGCTTCCTCGACTCCAGGAGGCAGATACTCCACCTTCAGGAGCATCACCATCTCACTTGAGAGCCCTCATCAATGGGATAGTGCTACTGCAGCTGGCCTTTCAGGAATCAAATTGTGCCTTTGCTGAAGAGGCAAGTGAAGAGCCAAGTGCAGGATCAACATATTGGCTGTACGATGGCAGCATTCTGTAACCCAGGCAGGTCCCCTCCAAATGCAAATCATAATTTTACTGTTTCACTAGAGAAGAGAGAGGATAGCTGGTGAAAAAATTTAACAAGCCTCTACTCCAGGTTATATATGATCTTAGCCACCCAATTACAGCTGTTGTGCTTGGGGCAATAAGAGCGTAATTGTCTGGAGCTGAGCTGAAAGGGCAGCAACTTAGTATGATGAAAGGTGAGATGAAATTCCTGTTTTGAAAAGACTTTTCCATCTGAAAGACTACTTCCAGGAGATCTGGAACAAAACATATTCTGCCAAAGATGTGCTGGATGTACAACTGGAAGAGGCTTGTACTTGTTGTACAACCAACAAGAGGTTTATCGTATCTCATTCCAAGGGACTGACACTATTTACATTTCATTTTGAAAGACAATATTTAAATTTCTTTTGTCTCCTTCCTCATTTCACAGAATATTTCAGTTTAATAGTGGTTAAAGAGGAACTCAACAACAGGTTATGGCTTGGAAATTCTAAGGTGGAGGATTGGGGTTTTTGAGGGGGAGGGGGAGGAATTATATGACAACAAAATCTGCTTGAAATGCCTGAAGTTTTTGGGGGATTTAAAAGGCTGTTTTGGCAGCCTGACAGCTGTGTAACACAGACTCTGGGAGGCACTGCCAGCACAGCCTGGGTGGGAAGGTGCAGTGCTGCAAATAGCAGGCCCCTAGCACTGCTAAGGCTGAGGTACCATGGTACCCACCACAGCATCTCATATCTTTTCTGACCTAGAGACGTTACTGGGTTATAGAACACATGGGGCAGGACAGAGTCCGGCCATGGCACTCTGTGACCTCTTCTGCCACGTAGTCAGTGTCCTTAAGCAAATTGAATGTGTGTGGAGAGGATTCAACAGAAGAGCTTTAAGACAGAGGAAACTTCATTCTATCTGTTTCCGTCAGTATTTTCTGAGAGTCATGTCCTATCTGATTCTGAGTTAGCATTGCTGTCTTGCCAACACCTCCTTAAAATGGAAAACTTTTATTTGTGAGAACTTCCTTTAAGAAGAAAATGATAATTGGTTGGATAAATCAATCTCCTTCCCTCTTTGAATTTGGAATGTATCCTATATCTTCCAAAATTTAAAAGAGTCAGATGCCTCTGCAATACTTTCTTGTTTATCCTATTCCCATTCGTACTGCATTTGAATCTGTCTAACCTGTGTTCCACATAAGTACCTCATGACAGTCCTCTGGGAAAGAGGGACTCCTTTGAAGAATAGAACAAGAAAAATAAACTTGGCTTAGAATTTCAGGTATGAGGCTTTGTGGAAAAGTGAACTTTTTGCTGAAGGTGGCTGTATGATGCAGGCAGGGTCAGGGTAATATAAATGTACACAACAAATTTGTATCTGTAGCATTTGGAATAGCCAGCCCTGGGATTTTTCCATGGTTATAGAAACATTTTTCACTCTCCTACACTCTTGTCAGACATAGAGAAACAAATCATGTTCACACACCAAAATCACACAGAAACTACTGCTGCTTTTGTAATCTGGGTTGGTTTTGTTTTGTTCTTTTTTTCTCTGGAATAGTGTGGGGTTTTTTGGTGGTGCTTGTTGATTTGGGCTTTTTGGCAGGGAGGTGGAATTTTTTGGTCCAGTAATCTCGCTCCAAGAATAGCCAACTAACTAAAAGTGAAAGAAAACTTTCTGCAAGAAGAGCAAGCACTTGAAAATAGGGGGTGTTAGTGATCCTTTTGTTGTTGTTGTTGTCCTCAGAATATGCTCTCACACCATCATTTTTCTAATCTGCATCCTAATGCATAAAAGAATGAAAAGGGGTTTCACTATGCTTTTTTGGGGTTCAACTTCTCTCTTCTCTCATTTCCTCCTGTCAGCTGTTCTGATGCTCAAGTTTTGGATCACTCTCGAAAGCAAGAGAGAAAATCTCATTACAGAAAGTATAAAAGGGATACAGAGATCTGGGTATGATAGTTTCAACAGTTTGCATTTTTACTGCAGTGTTTTTATTATTATTTTTAAATCAGTGAAGACAAGTGCTTTGTGCCAAAATTTGCACGATGAGTTGCAAATTATATGAGGCTGGTGCTGAGGTTCTTCCTCTCTTAAGAAGGAAAGGATCTTCATGCATTCCCTGTGAAGAGCACAGAATCCTTCACCTCTTGAAAACTCAGCTTTTTCACCTCAAAAGGACAGCATGGCAATGGCAGAGAAGTCACTGCAGGCATGTTTCACTCTCTAACCAGCAGGGCACACTGCAGCGTGCAGAAGCCTGGCTGTCTCCTTGCCTCCTCAGTCCTGCCGTCTGAAGCAGCCATTTGTCACTGCTCCGGTTACAGTCCTTGGGGCCATACCTTGTAAAGGGCTGAATACTTTTAATTGCCTCTGAATTCACTCAGCAGCTCTTGGGAGATACCCCTGGTTTGCTAATTCCTTTTCATCGTCACCTGCTCTTTTTCCATGAACCGTGAAGATTACAGGTGATACCAGCTTTTACTCATTGAATCCAGTCCCCACACATACTGTCAATATAAAGGTGAAAACTGTATCCTAGAATCAATGGTCTTGAGCCTTTGAGTCCCCTGAGCTTCTCTATGTTTAGATTATTATGGAAAGAATATAATAATTAAAATTGTGTGAATAAGCTATGATGAATAATTTATCATACAAATTCCTCTATTTTGTCTCTTAGGAATATCTCAAAGTAAATTGACTTCTGTTTGTTTTTTGAGTGGTTCATTGTCCAAGGAGCATTTCTCTTTCATGATTAATAGTTAACGCTACCTTTCATCTGGTTCTGTTTTGACTGTTTCCTAGTCTTGATTGGCCAAACAAATCACACTGGGATTTACCTTTATTCTAGAATAAAGAAAAAATACTGACATAAATATTTTACAATGCCATTGCAAAATCTCTGAGTAAAATAATTAATTCTTTTCAATTGTTCCAAGTGAGTGACTGAGGTATCTTTATACATAAAAGCCTCCAAACTACTGAGCCACTAAAGACACACGTGTAGCTGGTGCCATGGCTGGGTTTCCCAGAATACAGGTCACAGTATCTAGAAAATGATCTCAGCTACCCAGGTTGTTTAAAACGTGTCCCACATACAAAAATAGACATGAAAATTTTTAATTCATCTTAATGCAAATGAAACTTGTATAAAAATACTCTAACACTAATTGGGAGATTTTTGGTGCAGCTTTAAGTAAAATTTCGGTTTAATTTATTTGTTACCCAGTAAGTCTGTTGTGCTGCCAATGATTTTATCCTGCTTCTTACTTTGAAATCAGGCTCTTAGATTATAAAATAAGCACACAACTACTATCTGCAATGGAAATGTCTGGTACACTGACAGGGGTTGGCAATTTGTATGCTCAACCTTCATAAATCAGAAAATTATTACCTTTGAGAGGATATATCCTGAATAAGTGTAGAGATATTGGGGGGATTCACCTTAAAAATTATCACCGAATAAGTTATAGAAAGGAATATTATAATGCACCCAGCATTATGACTACTACACCTGTCTCTTGCCATGCCTGGAACAGTGCTGCTGCCTAAAGGTCCTGATCCACCGTGGTATATCAGGGTATAATTAGATTCACCACTTTAGCAACAGTTGCATAAAATAGTTGAAATTCAACTGAAATACTTTAGTTGAAATCAAAGGATTTTCTGAGTTAGCTATTTTGCTTATAACACTCTTTCTAATTGTTGGGATGTGTTTTATCTTCTGTCATATTCTCTGCTTTGGATTATACAGTGTTCTTGTATAAAGAAGACCCAGTATCTTCACAGTTGCAGAATCCAATCATTTACCTTACAGACAAAACTGTTGCAAGATATCTATTAATTTCCTATAAAGAAATCATCCCAAAATGAGCCTCCAAATGTCTTTCAAATACCTTTTAAAAACAATCATCTTCCCTCCCTTAATCATAGCCAGTGTCTAATATGTTATTATGGAAATTTAATAAATTTTGTCACAGAAAAGTACTTTGAAACACAATGGCAACATCTGAAGGTGTGCTTTTTGATTAATTTTTTCTTCCTGTTGTTGTTATTTAAGTCTAACTTATATGTGTGTTCTCAGCAGGATCATAAGAAATGTTTTTAGAGGGAGTGGAAAGACTGAAATGGTTTTGAGTTGAGAGTGGAGATGCTATAAAAAACTGCTGAAGTGAAACATTGCTGTCTGTAGCATTTCTTAATTTCTATGCATGGGCATGGAGATATGTGCATGTCTCTTCTTCCCATTGCCCTGAAAACTCAGACAACCTCTGCTTTTATATTGTTTTGAGTAATAAGTGATAAGATAGAAGGAAATTATGAAAACACAGGAGAATTATAAGTGCAGACTGGAACAGATGTTTCAAATATGGCAAATGTTATTTTAGAATCATTATATCTTCTTTTTGTGCATTTTGAAATGGTAAGACCTGAAATGTCAAAAATCCAGAGATTGTTTTGGGTCTTTATGTAGGATTTTTATTACTACAATTAAATTGATGAATTTGATATTGTCTTCCTTGTCTCTCTTATATTTTCACATATACAAAGATGCTTAAAGTCATACTACAGAAAATGTTTTATGGCATGTATTTTTTATATTTTTTTTAAAGACATATTACTTGCAACTATTTTCTATTCTTCATACGTGAGTTCATTCCCCAAGTACAAATAATTTAACAAGGTTTTGATGGGAGCCCTGTGCTACTATGTGGATAAGTCATTCACTGAAAGCTGATTCTGCTAGATCTAAAAGCAGTGATTAAGGATATTTGCCTGAGTACCTTGCAGCATAAATGACATATTAAAACTGGTCGTGGAGGTTGCTCCAACGGGCACCCTGAGGAATTTCTTATGGACAGGATAAGTGACATGGCCTGTCCACATGCTCATGTAGAGAGGTTATGTCATTTGGTAGTTTATAGGTAAGTTCTCAGAAAAGTTTTTATGTGTTGAAGAGGCTGTACCTTATATGGATGTAAAACTTTGTAGTATTTACGGCAGTCAGCAGATAGAGTTTACAGTGAATTTATTTTGCTATAATGCACAACAATCTATATGCTTCAGTTGGATGACATCAGTTTAGTTTATTGTTAGGGAAAAAAAAATATATTAGCTACACTAAGAAAAAGGTGTGTCTAGTCTTTTATTACCAGTCTCTCACTAAGTACAGATTCAAACTTCCAGTCAAGATGGGAGAGGAAACAGGCTGCTTTGGTGCTAGTGTGTGTGCCCAGCTCTTGGACATCTAGTCTCCTATAGGGACTTGAAGCCATTCCAAAGCAGGCAATGGATGCCATGATTTAAGCAATGTTTATTGAATCACTAAATGGGATTCAACCAATCATTTTGGTTCCAACCATATTGCAAAGTAGACAAATTCTGTACAGCACCTGTGACATACCAGATTGACCCAGTCTACTCCGAGCTGTGCTGATGTGTACTAACCAGTTGGAATGAAAATCCGGACACCCTGGGCTGTTGCTGCTGCCACCGGCTGCAAACGTGCAGTGCCTGAGGTGACGGGTGTGAGTGGGACACAGATGCAAATGCAGCCACCCCTGTGGGATGTGACCTGCGCTTACAAGGAGCTCTGCTTGTTTGTATCAGCTAAAACACAGCCTGGCATGTGCACATACAAAATGGCTGAAGAACTGAGGAACATCTAAGGCCCTGACTCCTTATGTGTTTTTTAAAACATGGCCGGCTGCATTTTTTTTGGGTTTTTGGAAGTACATTTATTGCTGTTCCCTTGCAATGAGTCTGTGCCTGCAGAAGGCAGTGCTGCCATTGCAGTACTGCTGGAGAAACAAAATGTGACACATTTCAAAAATGCCTCATCTGCCTTCAAATCAGAAAGAGCTTCTGCGCAGTAAAACGATGCCATGATTTCTTGTCTAATACTGGGTTGGCTGTCCCTGGAACCTGTGATATAAATAAAACCAACTCATAGTAAAACCTTGTCAGTGTGGGTGTCACTCGCTGAAGCATTAGTCCTTCCCATATGCCAAAAGAAAACTCATAATTTAGCTGCAGAATGTTTCAGCTAAGCTGGTTGGTTCTATCACAGCATTGTGCTAGAACAGCTCCCTTGCTGCTGGTCAGCAGCAAGCACAGGCAGCACACATTCATTTTCAAAGGGAATTTACCATTTAAACAAGTGCTGTACCAGTATCTCACTTAATTTTTATGCCAGTGTGATTTGCATCACCTTAACTATGTATCATCTGCACTGCTGATTATATGTACTCATGTTGGATTGGATAATGCTGTATGAGCACTATCTTCTTGATTCACTGTATTATTATACTCTTTATCTGAAGTTCAGCTTTTACTAACTGCAGACTTTCATCAGTTTGAAGTAGTCTTAGATTCCCTGCTTCTAACAGAACAAGTTGTTTATTTTTATAGCTTTTTTTTTTATTATGGGATTTTTTTCCTTTAGGTTACTATTGGTATGACTGTTATTTTGGTGCAGGAAGGCAGACTTCTTTTTTGACATTCTTAGAATCCAGATAGAGAAAGTGATGGACCTGACTAAATTTGCTTCATGCTGATGCTTCACCTGTGCAGTCAACTTACATGTGTGCCTGTATGGTACAGGCTCAGTGTAAAGGGCCATTAACAACTCCAGCTATGCTGCACAGCTCCTTCATCCTTGTAAGTATTGTGCTATTTTATAAGGTGGTATCTTCAAATATGAAATAACATTCATACCCAGAAAGGTGAATAGAGACTGGCAGATTTATTAAGAAATACAGACTCACCCACAAGGATCTAAGAGAGGTCTTGGCAACATTTACTCTACATCTGCACTAATATATTGAGTGGTCCATCACATTTATTCCTTCAAAACCTTCATTGATATTTTATTTTCAGAAATAAACAACTTTCCAGAAGCTGACTGGTAGAAGAGTTGGTAAAACATCTGAGACATGGGAGATGTCTGAATGCAGAAAAAAGACAATAAACTTCAGTTTTGCTTTGGTCTATCACTTATAGAAAAATGTAACTGAATCTTTCCAGCTTTCTGATGTTGAAGAACATCAGTAAAGCAGAAATGATTTTTTCACTTTGCTTGACACAGGCCAGCAGTTAGTTTGCTTTCAATATTCTTGAAAGTAACCTGAAGACTTCTAAATTATATCTGACTTCCCCTTAAAGGCCTAGACCGAGGGATTTTTGAAGAATTATGGCAGCATGTCTCCTTTTTTTACTCCCAGCTGTCTGTTCTAAAACGAATACAATACAGACCTAAAGGCTTTATATGTGCTAGTATCCCCTGATGCTGGAGAAATAGCTGGGTACTTTGAAGAAGTTACTGGTTTTTATATTTTTTTCATCACAGGAAAACCTCTGCATTTACTGAAATAGTTTGTGAGGTAGATAAATAACAGTAGTTAGTATGATATACACTCCTACTTTGAAATTGTTCTTACAGTATTCAGCTTTTTAACAGTTTCTTCTGTGCATAGAGTATGTTGATGAAAATAAGAGAGCTGGATAGAGATCAAAACCTTGCTGATATCAAATTTTTAACCCTCCTCCTTCAGAAAATGTTTTAAATCTTTTGTTGTTGGTTTTAGTCCCTTTTTTCCTTTGACATTATTGCAAAAATTGTGTACACAAATGTTTTCAGAATATATGAGTTTTGTATTGCTCCAGCAATTATGCCATATTGCAGAGTAGTTATGCTAATGCTGTACTACTTTTGCATGCAAATAGTTGAAATGAGAGCACTGAAAGGCAGCTACTTATAAGTAGATCTCCACTACCAGTTTTCCACTGCACAATGGGTCTTCATCTTTCCACGTAAAGGATTCAGCTTCTCTTGTATTTGCCTACCTCTATTTCACTGTGTGCCTGTGATTATGGCGTGACTGTGTACATGTCTTTTTGTGGGCTTCTGTTTAAGCATTGGAGGGGTTTTTATGAGTTTGTAGGGACTTACAAGAGCAGAAGCAAGTAATATGTAATATAAATGTAGTTTCTTTATGTTTTTGGTGCGAATTCCACACACTATCTGAAAAATCCATCATTTATGTTCAAAATGTAAAGCAAAGAGAATCACCAGATATGTGCTTCATACAGAAAAGTAACCAAATATGAAGTACCATGAAGAAATATTTTGAGTATAGTAAAATATTCCAAGAACCTAACTTCCAAAAAGAATTAGCCTTAGCATCTACAAAGTCCTGATATGCAAAACACTTGATGTAAATATTTTGTTGTAAAATATTATATAATACACTGATAATACTTTATCACAATACTGTGCATTATATTAATAACTACATCATAGTATGATATACAATATAGAATTAGGTAATGTTACATGGATGGCACTGGTGCTACAAAAACAAAAACTATTTCCAGAGTTGAGATCTTTTCTTTGAATTTCAGGTATTTACCACTAATGTTTTCGATTCATTACCTCCAGTGAGGTAAAAACACTTTTTTATTTATATGTAAAGTTTTATTTACAGCACTGAATAAGGTTAAACACAGTCTTGGAGATAAAAATAGAACATTAAAAAATACAGAAGAAGCAAATATCTGGTATCCCTCTCTATAGTTATTAGTTAGGGTTTATGTAAGGTAGCCTGAGCTGTGGGAGTCAAACAACCACCTTAACATTGTTTTACTCTTATAATTGCTTTTCAGATGAGTGGCTGTGGCTGGATAAAAAGGTACCTAATTTAGGGAAAAACATTATGTTTGAGTTTGATTAGTTTCAGGGGGCTTTAAGAAAAAGTAATGTATCATCATCTAGGCTTATCAAAAACTTCAGGTTTTATCTCTTTGTGGTTTGTTTTTTCTCAGTTCCGGGTGGTGGGCTTGCAAGCCCTTGTAATTAAGGGAAAAAAAAGGGCAGGGGGCAAGGTATATTAAACTCTAAGACTTGAAAAGTCTCACATTTACTAATATTGAATTCCTTATAATCCACAATCTGTCAATAAGAGGCAAAAAAATCAGGACTAAAATGTTTTTTTTCTTGATTAGATTTTTTCTACCCTTTTGATTATCTTCGCTCATTAATCAAACATATTTACCTAATAATACAACCAAATATGTACCTGCATTAGAGTAGTCCTTTATTTCAGCCAATTGTATCTGAGAAGAGGCTGTTAGTGCCCCACCACCCCATTTGTACCCTAGTCTGGTTGCAACACTTAGCAAAATAAACATATACATTACAGAGTGATCTATTAATTATATAACCAATATTTTGCAATTTTTTATTAAGAACTTGTCATATCATAGTCTAAAATGTATGACTCCCTCTCCCAGGCAAGTGTTCTAGCTACCAAAAGCCATTGTCACCATTCTTTTATTTGTCCCAAATGATACTTAATTATCTCAAAAAAATAAACCAGCATCAATGAGCTCATAAACCATTTCCCATTGCAAGTGTTAAGGTTGGTGGCTAAGACGTTACTGTAGGGCAGGTAAAACAGTGTTTCAAATGTTCTCTGGCAAAGGAAAGAAATTAGTTGAATTCTGGATCACTACCCACGCTCTGTTAGATGAAACTGTGCCAGCATCTGCTCCTCCTCCTTTGGCTGTCCTTTGACAAGAAAGAATAATTTTTTAATGTTTTTTAAAAGGTACCAAACTCTGGGTGATTACTCAGAGCTGTGACTCCCAAGTGAAGGGCAACCAGCGTAAAGGATCTAATTGTTCAGAAAGGCAGAAGGTTTAAAAGCCCTGTCATGGATGCTTTGTGTTACCTTGGGTAGCTCTCTCTCTGCCCATCAGCTTTTGAAAATTGCATTCCTCCTTCTCTGCTTTTTATATAAGGAACAAGGAAAGAAGCTGTTACTTACATTGTGTCTGAAATCCTAACAATTGGGGGACACAGACTCAGATTACATGTGAAATTAACTTATTCATGTAAATTCTGTGGTTCATAGATGTGGGTAATACCAATAACTTTAGAAGGAATACATTAAAAGCCAAGGACTGAAATCCTTCATGGATTGAAACCATGGAAATTTAGTAATTTTTTCTTTTTCCTCTGGCTTTTATAGTAGTTCTTTCTGCACAGGCAGTGGAACCAAGGATATTTATCCTGTCAGGAATACTGGGACAGTGCCTGGCTGGGAATGTGATTAGGAAATCTAAGGCATGGTTGAGCCGAATTTGGCAAGGGATGCTAATAATAATAAGGTACACAGTAGAAGAAAGACATGGGCCTGTAAGAATGGTTCCAGAGAAGGTCCTAAAAGTCATCAGTTGGCTGGAACCCCTCTCCTATGAAGAAAGATTGAGAGAGTTGGGCTTGTACAGCCTGAATAAGAGTAGGGTCCATGGAGATCTTTCAATACATAGAGGGAGTTATAAGAAAGACAGGCACTCTTTATCAACACCTTCTGTGTCAGGAGACGAGGCAACAGTTTTTAACTGAAAAGAAGGTAGATTTAGATTGGAAGCAAGGAAGACATTTTTTTATGGTAAATATAGTGAAACACTGAGAGAGGCTGTCCAAAGAAATTGTGGATATTCTATCACTGGAAGCATTCAAAGCCAGGTTGAACAGGGCTTGGAGCAACCTGATCTAGTGAATCATGTCCCTGCCCATGTCAGGGGCTTTGGAGAAGCTGATCTTCAAAGATTCCTTCCAACCCAAACCATTCTTTTAATTGTAGGATCCTAAGCCACAATCAGCAGAAGTTTTCTACAATGATATATTTCCTACAAACACCTGAAAGATGACTGTACTGTCATTTACATTCAAATTTATTCTCAGCAGCAACTATTGTTCATGCATTTCCACTGCATTGCTGAAGTTTTCTGTAATTTTTTTGATATGTATAGTTATATGGACATCAAAGGGAGGAAAATAACGATGAGAAATCTCTATTCCCCCAGAATAGGCACAGTATTAGTCTAGTGCTTTCCCAGCTATGGGCCATCTATTACAATCTGGTTTAAACTCAGAAAAGCAAAGCAAGCTAAATCTCTGCGCTGAAACCAGAAAGGACTTAGAAGGTTCAAAATATTCCTAGAAATTAGATAAAAACCAAACGAGGTTAGATGTTGATGCCAAAAACTGCATGTATTTTATTTAATAGTAAAAGAGGCAAAGAGAAGGGAAGAGGAAAGAAAGAAAGAAAGAAAGAAAGAAAGAAATGGAAAAATGAAGTGGGGGGGGGTGGGGGTACAGGGAGAGGTGACAGGGGTTAAGCGGAAGCATATCACCCATCTGAGGGTCCCAACGACGTCTCGTTGCTCCCCTCCATCCGGTCTGCTGGTGGTGAGGGTCCCCTGTCACCGCCGTGGCCAAGCTGCTACATGCTGCCACACCACACGCCAAAGAGTGCAGAATTCCATGGATTAATATAAACTTCGGGCCAGGTGGGAACGCCCACGTGTCTCCCTTGCAGGGGCCAGCTTGACACACTGTCCCTTGCAACACTGAGGGTGTGCTGCATCATCTCTGGTGCTCTGGTGCAGGGTCTGGGGACCCCTTGGGGGGGGGCCCCTTTGATGGGCCATGTCACCCCCTTCTGCTGTGGATAAGCTTCCTCCCCCCTGGTGAGGACCCCTCAGCTGGGCTCCTCTGCACAGTGGAGGATGGGCAGTCACTGCACCTCTGACCAGAGGCTTTTCCAAGATACCCAAAGCCTCTCCTCCCCCCACCCTTTGGTGTGAGAGTCTGTGTGAGCCTGGCAGCTGATAGCCCTGGGGCTGTGGTCTCCACCTTGGAGGTGTTAAGCCTGTGCTCAGTGAATGTCCCCAGCCCTGAGTTGTTACTTTATCTTATCTTCATCATCGAGCGGTGTAAGGCCTCAGTCAGGGCCCCATTCAGGGTGTGGGAGTCTTCTCTTCAGCTTTTGTCATACAGTTTTAAAAGTCCTTCAAGAAAATGTTTAAGTCATAAATTATTATATTTCAGTCTCTGACACCATCTTTAAGATAAGTTAATATTTGCGTTGTAGGTTGTCATCCTGCAATCTGTTCTGTCCTGTGCGGATGCGGGTGTGCTCAGGAATGCTTACAGCAACTCCCTCTGGGGAAGGGGGAAATCACAGTTCCTTCCCTGGCCTTGGTCCTGAGATGCAGGGAGGGGAAGAACAAGGGCTGCTGCTGTATAATACCTAAAATGAGTTCCTACTGCAGAAGATTCCCAACTGTTTGCCTTCAAGAGTAGCGATTGCATGAGACATGTCACCTCTATGTCACTCAGGGATTAAACTAATGTGAAAAGGATTTTCAGCTGCCTTCCCTGTGCCTTTTGTGCTAGTGGATTTTGCAAAGATTACTTGTGTAGTCAGGAAACAAAATGTCAGATTTGCACAATAGGGAAATGATAGCAGTGTTTCAAAGAGTAGAAAATCTTGCCTACAAAAGAAATGGAAATTGTAGTAATTTCTGAAGCATTGAAATTTGACTAGTTCACAGTGATCTCAGGTCTCTTGGTCTTGTTTGTATTTCTGTGCATATACCATATGTAATGAGTTCACATTTCAAAATACACCCACAGTACTAATGTGGGGGGTTATCATATTCAGCATGATCATTTCCATTTGTTTCTTTTACCTTTCATGAGTTAATATTAAAATGTGTTGTAATGGGGCAATAATAGCAATAAACACCATTCAAAATGCTGTATAAAGATGTGATCAAAGTACAGAACAAGGTACTGAAAACTCCAAACTTATTCCTCACCTGTTTTTAGATAAGCAACTTCTCTGTGTTTCTCCCATGTTACCACCTAGGGAGGATAACTCTTACAAGCCTCACCAGGTTGTTGTCAGCATTAATTATAATGTTTGCAAAGTGCTTTGAAGATAAAAAGTGCTAGGTAAGTGCTAAGTAGTATTTTTATTCCGCTGGAGTCAGAGTAATGTCAAAGAGAATGTCAGCTTCAAAGACTTTGCTGTCAGATCTAGT
Source organism: Aphelocoma coerulescens (assembly GCF_041296385.1). Taxonomy (NCBI): domain Eukaryota; kingdom Metazoa; phylum Chordata; class Aves; order Passeriformes; family Corvidae; genus Aphelocoma; species Aphelocoma coerulescens. The sequence goes on from NC_091015.1 coordinate 86,476,368, forward strand.
GTGCTCACAGGATAGATGAAGGTTATTTAATTTTACCTACACATACTGAAATAATAATGGTCAACATAATCCTTTCTTTAATCCAAGTAATACTGAGATGCTTGTATTTTATAAAGCTATTTAATATAATAATAATTTTTTATTGCACTATTATTGCAGAATGGGTGGATTTCCAAGAGCTGCCAATTAGAGCCAGAATTAAATAATACATAAGACATATGCTGGAGAGAAAGAAAATGCTGCTTAAGTTTCGAGGATATTGTTAGGGAGTCTTCCCAGTCTGACCATTCATGAGACTGGCAGTCACTCGCAAGGCCAGAGACCTCCACTGCTGGGACCAAAGCCCCTTTACAAGAGGCAGCTCCAGAGACCTAGTGGGTGCCCTGCTTGACTCCCTGCACACCCATTGTCGCACAGACAGACCAGGTTTGCCAACTGGTTTGACCCCAGGTTTCCCATGGCAGAGTCTCAGATGTCTGGTTCCATTTATTCATGGTGCAGTAACACAGGAACAGCTCAAGCTGGTGCCTCTGAGGAGCACACCCAACAAAGAAGCCCTGGGCTTTTGTCCTCTCACAAGCCCTGTAAGTCTTGATCTTCCTCCAGAGTCTTTGGGTCCTGCCCCTCTTTGTGTCCATCCACCTCATTGGTCACATGTCTTCATCTCCTTTGTTATCCAAAAGGTTGGCAATTCCCAGATCCTGCTATGTTTCAGTGTCCATTCACCTGGCAGATGTCACCCATAAACTTTGTTATCCCAAAGGTTGGCAGTTCACAGCCCCTTGTCTGGGGCTCCCACCTGGACCTCAACCTGCATTTTAGTCTGCATCTCCGTCAGCAGCTTGCAGCCAAGCTACCTGGGCCAGATGTATTCCTCTACAATATAAAGATTTCTTTTGGTGTGGGGAGGATGGAAGAATATCTCAAAGGAGAAGCTGTTCTAACTATATTTTAAAGAAAAGCTAAGTACAGGTGAAGAAAAAAGTGAAAACCAGCAAGAGAAAATTTTAAACAGAGTTTAAACTTGGTCAAGGTCTGTGCTTTGTAAAACCCCTTAAACAAAAAGTCAGAGGCTATTAGTGTTTATGCTTTATATTAAAGCACTGTAATCATATGATCTAATACGTTGCCCTTACAAATTTTAAAAATATGGTTTTCGTTTTGACTTGCTTCAGTGTTGAGTTTAATTTTAGTTTCATTAGAGATTTTTGTTAAAATTTTATTTCTTTTTAAGATTCACACAAGCTTGTTAAAAGTAAAGACTTCTCTTAGTCACCTTGAAAGTTAGAGCTGAGAAGATGAAGTTGTGGCTGCTGGACTTTATGTTTTGACATTTCTACAAGCTTGAGCTTTCACATCTTGCTTCATGAGCCCTGGAAGTCTGAGAAACATTTCTAAAACCTTAGCCCCCAAAACAAGACCCTTCAGCTTTTAAAATCATCTCAACCTTTAAAGGAACTTGAGTTTGGATTTGAATCAAATAATTACGTACTTTAAGAACTGAAAAGACAGTTATTTTTTCAAATAAATTACTTCATTCAGAAACGCATCTTCACTGCTACTATATTACCCTATTCCTTATCTTTCTTTTTATTTCTTTCTCTTTTTCATTTTCTTTTTCATTTTTTTTTCTTTCATATAACTGTTATTCAGAATTAAAGTAGTAAAAATATTGGATTTAGTATTTAAGCCTGAGTGGTACAGGAATCTTGTTTTCTTCATTGGCTTGCCTTGGAGTATGAGGTCTTATCATGTCATGGGATTCAAGAATAAATATATGAGGAAGCTATGTAATTATTAGTAGTTGGAACAAGGATGACTTTGTTTAGAGATCCAGATGCATAACCAACCTCAGCCTCTAGTGAAGAACTGAGATTCAAAGGGAGAAAATCCTCTGTTTCAGAGTTCTACCTGTACCTGCTGTTCAGTGATGTGTGGCAGAAAAAGAAAATTTTGTGGGTTCTCCAGTATGAAGGTCTTGCTGCAGGGCTCATTTCCTTGGCTGGGGAAGAATTTTCAAAAATTATCTCTCAGACGTCAGGTTCAGAGAAGTACCAGCTCCCCACGTAATCTTTTTTCATCCCCACATGCTCTTTTCTCCCTCTTGCACAATGTCTCCTTTGGTTAGAACTGGTCCTAAACTGCAGCAATTTATCTTTGAGGGTTACAAACTGACTGCACTTGGTAAATAGATGTATGCCCTGAACAAGTAGTTGTCTCTTCTGTATTTTGGTTTAAGCACACTGCATTCAGTATAGGCTGCTTTTGATATTCGATCTACATAAAGAGCTGATTTATTTACACTTTACATCCTTATATGTAATTTTTATTTTACAGAAGCATCTTTTAAAAAAATGTTTTCACCTCCTAAATAAAATTTAATAACTTTATTTTGCATTCAAATGACTACTAAATTGACTACCCTGAGTTGGAAAGGACCTATGATCATCGTTGAGTCCAACTCCTAATTTCACACAGGGCAACCCAACAGTTAAACCATGTGTCCAAATGCTTCTTGAACGCTGACAAGCCTTGTGCCACCACTGCTTCCCCTGGGGAGCTTGTTTCTTGTATTCAGGCATCCTTTCAGTGAAGAACTTTATTCTATCTGCCTCCTAACCTGCTGGAGAAGGAGGAACACAAACCATTTAGCTCACTTCATCAGAGCATTGTGCTAACAGCACCAAGGTTGTGGGTTCGATATAGGCCACTCACAATTGATAATCCTTATGGGTCCTTTCCATCTCAAAATATTCTGTGATTATCTGTGATTACCTACATATTGTTTCTGAGATAACCTCCTTAGGTGTGTACTGTTAAGGTTATAAATTTATTCTGCATTAGACTTTCTTTCATTTCTCTCAAATAGAGTGCTTAAGTTGGTAGACAGGGTTCATGCACTTCACTGTTTTAAATTCCAGGCTTCCAGCAGCCCACAGACTAGGCTTTGAGATATAATCTGAATGTTTTGTGTACTCACAGCATGATGGTACAGGCAGATTTGGGGATTTTTGGTTATGTCTGAATGTCATCGCAGAAAGATATGACCTTATTTCTGTGCACTGTCTGTGTCAGGCTGAAGAATACTTGTGCTGTTTTCTATGGATTATGGGGCAGCTACATTTGCAGTGTCACAGAAGGACAGCATAATTGATTTAGTCATTGAAGATTGACAGAAGAAATACATTTAAAAATTGCATCTTGGATAAAAATCTCTCTTTGCTTATATCTTCAACTTGCCTCGAGAGCCCCTTCATTATCTCTTGGATTTCCAGCTAACAGAAGTAGAAGGTGCTGCTCCCAGCACAGTCTCTGCTGTGTGAATTTTCTGCAGACAGCAGCAGCCACTAGTAAATCTTGTCCGTGCTCAGAGCAAATACCAGCTGTCCTTGCCTGAACCACTCTGAACCAGCTGGATGCAAGCCAGGTCCGAACTGGAAGCCATGTAGCTGCGTTAGCACGGCACTGAGCCAGAGTGCCACACGAGCCTGAAAGCCCTGTCTCCCAGCAAGGCTTATTAGCTCAAACTCAGTGCCACTTAATTGTACCTCAGCATCTTCTGGTCTGCTGCTGGCATACATTCAGGCAGCCTGGAGCGCAGACAAATCCAGTCATGACTGCCTGTAAAACGCCAGGTAGTTGCAACCCATGTTTCTTCACACAGCAGTCAGCCTTCTTTTCCCTAAACCCTCTTTAAAATTGGACTGCAGATCTGTAGTAGAAGCCTCATGCTTAGAGGCTTATCCCTCTGAGGAAGCGGCTCTTAAAATGTCTGGAGCCAAGTAGGGAGGATGCTTTGATAAATATAATGTTGATAAATAACCCCAGCTGTTACTTCAAGAACTCTTATCTGTCACTGCCTTTCTTGGTCGATGCTGTAACTTCTTTTCTCTAGTCATTTGGATTCAGATGAAAAAATGTACCCTTGGTGTATGTCACTTGAAGAATTAATATTAAAATTCAAACAAACACCAAAATATATTTAAGTTTCTGTGCATTCCAGAGATATAATTTAAACTATTTATGTGATGTAGAACATATTATGTCATGCTGCATTTAATGGTATAACATTTCTTAATTAACTTCTGAGTGGTAGAAGATCTCATAACAGCAATTTTCATGTATTGTGTAGTTTATTGTAGCTATAAAATTTATTATTGGCATATTAAAAGAAAGCAGGAAGCCTAACTAATAGCTACTTTAAGGGGATCTAACTATAGTATCACAAAGATTATTCAAGTAAAAAAGTCTTTTCAGAACTTGAACTGTAATTTACTTTGAAAACTTTCCTGCACGCTGAGTGAACTCATAATTCTAAATGTTTGTTTCTGCATTTCAAACAGCATAATTTACTATACTGATGAAGTAGCCACAAGGTAATTTTTACATTTCAGTAGTGGAGATCTTATCATAATATCCAAAAGGCACATACTGTGCTGCCATCTGCTTTTTTTTTTTTTTTTTTATTAAACTGAATGTGAGATTGAACTTTTAAAAAAATATGTTATTTAAAATATTTATCCTCATTGAGTACCTGTGTATGGTAAACATGGATTTATTTTTAGCTTACAAAAATGTTTTTCTCAAAAAAGGTTTTTGAAAATTATGTTTTGTAATCACTTTCTTAATCCTTAAACACAATATGTTTTGCTCTTTTTTTGTTTTACAAAAACTGGTTTTGGTTTTAATTTGGTTTATTTACCAGAAACCCACACATATTTTAGAGTTGGGGTAAAACACACACACAGAGAAATACACAAACACAAAAATCTACCAAATGTCAAGGGGAGAATAAATGAAGGCTTTATGAAGAGGGGAGAAAAACTTGTAGAACCTATAACAAACCTTCATTCATCATGGGACTTCTGCTAGCAGTAAAGGAAGTATTGAATATTCATATATCTGATGACAGACAAAAAAGCCAACACACCCGACTTGTTTCAAATCATGTCTGTGGAAATCAGTCCATCAGAACTTCTCCAGTGAACAAACACTTTAGTTTCCAAACCTTCTCACCATGTCTAGGATTTTCTTGAGGACACATTATTTTTATCTGGTGCTTAATGAATACCTCAAAAATCATGTTTTCTCCTTCACTCTAAAAGGACAGTTTCTACTTCACCTCCTTTTTTCTTAGTACACAAAGTTATCTTAAACCTTATGAGAAGACAAACTTATGATTTACTGTAGTGTCAACTCCATGAACAAAGAATAGTTTTCCTTTGTCAGATAGTTAGAGACTCAGTGAAAGGTACAGAAAAGTATCTGTTCCCAAGAGTTGATTTTCTGATTTACTGCTGGAAAATATACTCTGATTTCATTTATTTGTGGTTCGTTCTGCCTTTTGTATAAAGGTCCCACAGTAAAAAGAAAAATAACCCCAACATCGATAAGCTAGGTAGCTGTCTGCACTGCAAAGTGAGGCCAGGACTATCAGTTTCTGGAAGAGTCTTGGTTTTGCTGCACAGCCAAAAATGGAAATCTGTAAATGAAATGTGCAGTATGAATGTGTCCTATCATTGCTAAGACACATAAAGCATTCATAGATTTACTGCAGACTGTCAGTTGTGTCTGTGTAAGACAATAGAATACCATTCCTAACCCTTTACTAGAGACACATAGAGAATTATATTAAAAACCTCAACATTACTTCCAGAATAATAGCAGGTTATTCTTACAGAGAGCATAATTTTTTCAGTTTCTGTTCCAGGTCAGGTATTTTCCCATGTTGTGCTATTTGCATGTCCTGCTGTATAGGATGTCCTAGAACTTCTGCTTAGATCAAGCAGGTGAGACTTAGGACTTAAAGGAAAGTGTGTGAAAGAGCAAGTGGAGACAGAGCTATACTCTGGGGCTCCCTGAAAGTGCTAATGGTGCAGGCATCTGAATTGCACCCCTGATGACCAAATGCATGATAAGTTCGCAGCTGTAAATAGGAATGGTCAAAGTTGATTGTGAACATCGATTTTCAGGAATTTACATAAGAACTCTTCCTGCTCCCTCTGCCCTTTCTATCTCTGTTTTCTCTGCAGTAAGAACTTCACCTTTGCCTTACACCAATATATTTTCTTCCCTTTTATCAAAACAAAAATGGGGCTATAGGCATAAAACCTAATGAAAACTAGCAGACCGTGTATGTAGGTAATTCGAGAGTCCAGTTTCTGCCTCTAGAAGGGACAGGTTACAGGTTGTATCAACCTGTACCTTAATTCTATGTAAGTTTTCAGAAGCTTGTGTTTTGGTGAAGTTGGTCATCTGGAAGGGCACAAGATACCTGGAAACAGCAGAAAAAAACCTCCTCAGAGGCTTAACAGTAACTTTACATGTCATAAATTATACAGATTTTTGAAATGACTGTTTTTAATTTTGAGGTCTCTAGTAACATCAGCCATGGTAAAGGAGGTGTTGGAATATATAATCTCTAGAGGTAATTATCACTAGAGCCATCTAGTTATAATTACTGAAAACAGTAATCATCAAGTAGAAAAGATCATCACAGTCACATTCCACTTTCCCCACTCTTTCTACCTTTAACATCTTGCTCTTATGGAACTATTTTCTTCAATTTTCTTTCCTACTTTGTGCTTTCATGAAGCTTCGCACTCTTCTCCAAAGTTCATGAAACTATATTATACAGCACCATTTGATGTAGCAAGAACCACACAACACAGCAAACTCTGTCATCCCTTTCAGCTCTGTTCTGTCATTAGAAACACAACCATATTGAAAGTTACTCACAGTGTTCTACTTTCACTTAATGTAAACAAATAATACCTTCACCCCGTATGAAAGCATGAGGAAGTCAGCTTTACTTACAAATGAATTATACTTTTTAACTATCAGATCCAAAAAAATGCTGAAGATCTTTAGCAGTATCATAAAATATTTCTCATTTGAGATTTTACTTTAACAAAAGGCAATAAATCAAAAAATGTAAGTGATGCTTTTTCATACAGAAACTCCCTCCATTCGGTAAATTATTCTAAATTATCACAAAGACCTTCTCAGTCTTACAATTTCTTTCAAAAGCTTATAAAAGTGGGATCTGAAAAAAATAATGTGAGAGTTGAAAAGTTATGTGGTCTTTGCATTTAATGTAAAGATAAGAATAAAAATATTTTATTATCTTGAACAGTGTACTCAGATACTATAGGTCCTTCCCCAATGCTGAACTGCTCACTAAAAAAATTGAGACTATTGCTTAGACAGAAACAAAATTATATAATACTTAAGAAATAAGAATGCAAGGAATACTTGCAAAAAACCCACCAAAACCCAAAAAAGGCATCAAATGAAATATTTTGTGAGCTTTCATTACTGAATGCTTCATTACTTACTGTGTGCTTCATTACTGATGTGGATACAGAGCTGTTGAATCAATTTGTGATTTTAGAGGAAGAACTGATTAAAAACAATGAGGATGAAATTACTGTTAATTGGTGAAGAAGCTGTTAAGGTTGACACGTGCAAGGCTGCCTAAAGAAAGCAGATTTCCTGTTTTTTTAGATCATTCTGAAAGTATTAGGTCCCTAAAAGATTTGACCCTCACTATATATGCTACAGAACTAGGATATTATTTCCTCTGAATTATAGTATCCAAGTGAAAGCAGGAAAGTTTGGAAAACTCATGAGATCCTTGAAGACTGAAGAGCTCTAGGGCAGACTATCCAGGACTTTGTTCACAGTCAAGAAACCATCCAGGTCCATGATGGGAGACCCTAATGAGTGAAGAACCTTAGTAATTCTTCCAAGCATACTCCATAATTCCTCATCACTTAAAAATGAACAGATGAAATGAAGAAAGGAGTGCTAAAATTTTTGAAAGTGAAAGGTGGTGAAACAAGTATCCTAGCTGCTGCTAAGGCCATGATTCCATGGATATAGAATCCATGTACAGAGTTCCAGCTATAATTCAGGAATTTCCTGCATCAGACAGTTAGAACTGTGGAGGCTATAACTGGAAGGTATTCCTATTGATTATTATTTTTTATATACTTTTTCCTGAGTGCTTACTTTTGTCCACTCTTATAGATAGAAGGCTGAGCTAAAGAGGTCTTTGTTCTGATCCAGTACAACAGGTCTTATTAAGCAGGTGAATTTTTAAGAATAAGATCTTTGAAGAGACTTCTCAACCCTAATTTTAACAAAACAGGCATTTTCTCATAGCGTTGTTTGCATTCTGCTGAAATCCACTGGAAAGGAATTGCTTTACTGTTGTCCCCCACTTGGAAAGCTAATAAATAAATGATACATTTGGCAGTGAGTGCTTTCTCAATCTCAGTGACTGTTGGTAAAATAAGAGGTGGCCTACAATCAGGAAGATATTTTTAGTTAAAAGAACTTCAGCATGAAGTGTGATGTTTCAGTGTTAAAGTATCAGAAGCAAATCCTTATTAATTCTGGCCTTTCTACATTAGGCATCTTTCTGATCAACTCTCTGATAGTGCTGCTGTGTCAGACAATGGAGCTTGGGATTCAGTAAATAGACCTGCCAGAGCAAGTTTCCACCGTGATTGGATCACAGCCTTGAAGTCATTCTACAGTTTCGTCACCGTAAAATTCTCTCAGTGTCTGCTCAGCCTTGCAAAAGGAAGTTAAACATATCCTGCTATGCAGCAATATTACAGTTTTACTTGTTGCTTAATGTTTTCAGTGATGCTTTCTTCATCATCCTCTGGGCACAAACACTTTAGTATTTTAAACCATCTGTTAAATTAACATACTTTTTAAGAAAAACATGCTTTCATAGTCTCTGTTCAGCTTCTTTTAAAAAGTGCACATTTGCAAGTTGTGTAGTGTCTATGGTGGCTGCTCTGAAAACCCCACCAATTAAGATTTGTGAATATTGAACGATTTGGTTATTATGATTCTGTAGATATGAAATTAAGATTACATTCTTAAAACAAAAGTGATGTCACTTTTTTTTTCAGCTTCAGAGAAATTTAATATTCAAACTTAAGGATCATTTTGCATTTAAAAGACATGTATGTGCAGGTTATTCTTGATGCCATCCCTCTCAAAAAAACTGTCTGAATGAATTCATTTGGTCTCCAAGACAGCAGCCGCGGCTTTCTTATGCCAAACAAAGGTTCTAATTAATGCCATCTAGGTATCTGCAGGCATCATTGCTGATCTATAGTCTTTTGTGTCTGATCTACCTGAAAAATGTCTGTGTTCCATGAACAAAGGGAAGATATGTCCATGGTGTGAAAAAGAGTAAGAAGATGAAAGCGAAAATAATTTTTAAAAATTATTTAATAAGGTGATAGTGATTTTTTGGACCCCTTCATACTTCTGTTGATAATGTGAAAATGGGTCCTTTACACTCCTGTCTATCAGTTGCTGTTCTTTTGTATAGTGCTGAATGACCATTACATTTTATTTTCTATGAGTTTTCCTGAGGGTTTTGAGGGAACCACTGTTCCCTTGCTTAGGTTCTTCTGAAGAAGATCCAGTGTCAACCTCTGGAGTGCATACCCAGAATATTTCCATTGTTTCCTTCCTTGTGTGCAGCAGGAAATTGATGTTGTAAGATTTTTTAAATTTTGGTTGCTTTGTGGAACTTTGTAGAGAACGCCTATAGCGTTTGGTGGTGGTTTTGATTATTTTTGGGGTGAGAATTGTTTTTTTTTTTTGGTGGGGGGAGGTGGTTGGTTGGTTTCTTTTGTTGGGGGGTTCTTTGTTTTATTTTGTTGGAGTTTTTTGGTTGGTGTTGGTTTTGGGTTTGGTTTGGTTTTCTTCTTTTTTTTTAGCATGTTTTGATTGCCTGACAATATTATTTGAATTTACTGCTTTCACACCTTACATGGATTAGCAAAGAAGTGTGATGGTTACTTTTACCTGGCTTTTTGGGATCTTTCTTGCTCTCACTTATCCTGTTATTCTGTAGTTAAGTTCATTGTAGAGAAAGATAGTTTTTCTGCTGTGACACTGTGATATTGTGTTTGGACTGTGCAGGCACACAAGAAGGTGATTCAGCAGAGTATGCTGGAGTGGTGGTGCAGCTTGCTGTAGTTTACAATCTTAAGTGTTCTCACTCATTCTTGGTCATAGCAGTCCTGAATTGAGAGTATCAGTTTTATCTCCTTTGAGTAATGCTTTCTGTGCTGTGACTCTCAGCTTGGACCAATGTGTTAAGAGTACAGAGATTTGAAATGAACCCACTTTCTCCAGCTGGTCCTAAGGAATCAGAGGGGCTGGGTGCCATTGGACATAGTTTCTGATTAAAACCAGTTCAGAAGTATAAGTCTTCTTGTGTTCAGTAAGACCCCAGACGTATAAATATTGTGGGCTACACTCTAAGTCTGGTCTCATTTGCAATGAGAGAGTCACAAATAGTGATTTTTAACCAATTAAACATTAGAAGTCTGGACAAATTCAAAAGGAACTTTCAGGAGCACAGATTCACCAATAGTGCATCTTATTGGAGCAACAGGTTATAGATTCTTTCAGATTGCTGGTGATAAATTTACTGCACAGGCAAAATATAAGTGTATAGCACTGTGAACAAGAGTTCCTGGGTATACTCCATTGCAGTTGGATGTGCAAATGTTATCACAGAGGTGTCCCCACATTGGGGAGGAAAGAGGACCAAGCCCTGTCAACTTGCATGCAAGGTCATCATATTCTCATCCTCTACCACTGAGGATTTCAAATTTCAGTTTATACTTCTGGGATAAGTGGAGGTGAGATTGTAGTCAAATATTCCGTTACTGCCATCATAAATGGAGGGGGGAGGCAATTTATGTGTAAATGAAGGATATCAAGATTTACAAAGAAATCTTGGGGGTCTTGCACAAGAAAGGAACTGAACGGAACTGGGACACATTTATGTCTCCCTCTTCCACCTGGCTGACTGCAGTAAAATGGGCTGTCTGGCTTCTGCTTGACAACCCGTCACCACCTCAGCAGGCCATCATGTCCACAGAAATACCACCATACCCACGGAAATCCCATCACCACATATCTCATGAAAAACTCTTTACCATGTATCTCATGACATATATCATGGCTGTAGGCCTCATTCCCACAAAAGGTCATAAAGCACATTTAGAGACCTCTGAAAGATAGCTATTTACCAGTCCCAAAGTATACAACTTTTTTGGACAACTGATCTTTGAAAAGAAAAAAAGGGGGAGAAGCTACATATGGATGTCAGCTGCCCAGCTCTTGGAGTAGAGGAAGGAAGATGAGAAAATTCTGTATAAATTGATTAATTTCTTCTTTTCACACAAATACAACGTTTGAAGGCAACTTCAAGGCATAATGATTATCATGATTCTAGATGCCATAAAATCCTTTCAGACTGGGGAGATGAAGGATGCAGCACAGTTCAGGATGTGGTGGTAATTTGCACAGCTGATAGTTTCCTGGGGCATAGGGAGGGTTGTGAGCTTTCACTTTTATTCACATATCTAGAAGAGTGAAATAAACAGGCAGTTCAAAATAAAATCAGGTATAAACCATGCCAGAAAACTCACTGTTTACTCCTGTGAATGTGTCTAAGCACGAAATTCCATTAAAAATGGACAAGAAAATACTGGAGTTAAATTCTGCTTCTGAAGGGTCCCTTTCCTTTTTGTGCTTGCTCACTTGTTTCTTTTTTGAGGCAAAATAGTGGATTCTATTAGTCGATGCTTTTAACTGCTCTCCACTCACCCCCCTCCAGTGAGGCCATGCATTTCCATCCAGGAGGGCTTTGCCTCTTTATTACTTGCTCTGATATGAGCAGCAGCCCATGGAATGGACTACAGTGAACCATATAACATCATTACTATTAATGGGCTCAGAAAGCACAGTCCATGAAAATACACTAGTTCAAGCCTGAAAAAAAAAGTAGAGGTTTTACCTCATCTCATTCAAATGATGAATGAAAATGCTGAACCGTTTCTACAAGACAGATGAACACTCTGAACTGAGGAAGGTTGTTCAGGCAGACTGCATGTGTGAAACCTATGGTTATGAAAGATGACTGCAGTATCTTTCTGTATCAGTATTAATGATGCTTATAATGCATTCCTGAATATACACATCTGCTTACAGATATAGATAGATTTGAAGGCATGTCATGCCTTGTGGCCTTTTTCTTTAACTAATAGATTAGTGCAAAAGGCTGCCATAGTTCAGCTTCGTAACGTCACTAATGTAAGTTGAAAAAGTTTGGTTATCATTTAACAAATGTTCCTGTCTACATCAAATCCTCTGAACCATGTAAATTTTTATCTAGAGATGTGCTGAAGTACTTGAGAATAATTTGGGCAGCTGGTGAACTGTTACCCACTAGTTCACAGACAGAACTTTCACCTCTTCCTTTCTTTCCACTTTGGTGAATTTGGCTAGAAAAATTGTTAGCACAGTGGGAGAGGCTTGGCTTCACTAAAATATTTTATTTATCTTTTAACACGCTTTTGTCCTGTAATCACATGTGTACTGACATACTTACATGGTATGCCATGGAACTGCTGAGATGGTAATACCATAGAATATACAATATTACTTTTAACTCATTAAACTGGTGATGAACTGATCTGTGCAAGCCATGCTTTAGTGTTCTCTTGATAGACCATTCCAGGGTGACTTCTTGGATTGTAGACCTTCTTGACTAGCAGAAAAACTATGAAAAGCTGGCAGCTTGGGAAGCAAACACAAGACATTGTACCAGTTTGGCCCAATTTAGGAATATATCCTCTGAGAGAAGGCACAACCACCCCTCCCCCACCAGGTTCGGGAAAAAATAAATTTTCCTCGAAGGAAAGTGAAGAAGATAAAACTATTTATTTAACAAACACGCGGGAAAGGAAAATAATGTTGAATGGTAAAATCTTTCGCTGTGGAGGAAAAACCTGGGAAAGCGTTAGAGTCCTCCCTTTGGTCTCCTCGGAGCTGGGGCTTGGCCCAGGGCCAGGCTCTCTGTGCTCAGTGGAAAGTCCTCCCGATGTGCTCTGATATTGAAACAGTCCAGTGGAAAAGGGAGAAAATCCGAAATTCCAGGGAAGGAAAAAAGTTCAACTCTCAGTCTCTCTCTCTGGAGAAAAAGAAGCTGAACAACTGGCCAGAAGATGATCAGGAAGCCGCAAGCCGGGTGCCTCCTCCCTCCCCTGCCACAGCTGGAAAAAGAAGTCACTACCTCTGTGTGACCTTGAACAAGCTGCAAACTGCTTTGAAAAAGTTTTGCTCAGTTTTTCCTTCCCCCTCTCAGGCTCAGTTTAAAGGCATAAAAAGGCACAGGAATTAATTTCTGGGCATAGGCAGCCCAGATGGGATACACATCATAAAGTCACCCCAAGACAGACATGCAATGAAAAATTTCCCATTCCATGTCCTACTGGCATTCCCCGACCTTGACCTGAAAGAAGTATTGCAGTTACCAATGCATAGGAAGCTGAGAGTAAGTTCAATAGTTCCTCATGGGGGAAACAAGGGCTTCAGGCAGCAAAATTTGCATAGTGAACATTAAATTCACAATGCTCTCAACTCTGAGCCTCAACCTTTCTTCCTGATAGTGCTGCAACTTCTTGTGTAGCAGGTATTGGAGTACTGTTTCTTAGGCATATAATTTTATTAGAATTACCTTTTAACATACTGTTGTTTCGTTGGATACTGTCTGATGAAGATTTTATACGTGCAAGTATTTATAGTAAATAGACCAATGAAAATTGTCTTCAATTAGTTCTTGTCAGGCTAGAATAGTTACATTCTGATTAGGATTTCCAATTGAATCACAACATATTTATAGGGAGGGAAAAAAGCAAGAACATATGTTCTAATTGTCAGTGATTTGGACTTGAAATCATTTGAGGTAAATTCTGATAGACATGTCTTGTGGAAACAATTTTTGAACTGTCATATCAGCTTCAAACAATTAGCATTAAATTGAAGAATATTTATTAAATTAAGTTTATGCTTTCAAAATAGCCTATAAATTTGTAAGGGAGTTGAATGAAGAAATATCTAGAGTAAATGATGCTGGTACTGTCTACCTCTTCAGCAAAACATGTCAGCCTCAAACAAACAGATAGAATGATCCAGCCTTAGAACAGATTGAGACTAATTCTTCATGGATGGCAAACAAAGGCAGCAGAGATTCTTCCAAAAATAAAATTATATTGTGACTGCATAGGTGGAGCTGATGCATATGATGGGATTCTTTACAAGGGCTCTACTTCAAAATTTTATACACCACAAAACAGCACTCTGCTGAAAAAAATGCTAAGTGTAGACAGTAGTGACTGTCTATATATCAAGAGAAGCCTGTAATACTTTATGATGTCCAGACATGAATAGTGGAAACAAATTTTAGGTCTCAAAGCAGAATCTGATGTACCCAAAAGGTAAAATGTCGAGCAAGCAAAGTCCATTATTTCCACACTAAACTGGGGGCAAATGTCTCACAAAATTAATTCATTTAGCAGAAAGTGTTACCCATTAAGACAGTAGAAATAGTCCCAAACTGTAAAAATAAATATGTGAAAATTAATAGTCATCATTAAAAATACATAACACATGGTAGAGAAAAAAAATATCATGAAATGTCAAGTGAAATAGATAACAGATAAGAGCTCACTCTTTAGGAAGAATTCATTCCAATAAATCTCTTAGCCATGTCATTCAAATTTTTCTGTTAACTTCTTAAAATACATATAGCTAAACAAATTAAAAAATATTAAATATACATGAAAATACATTAAAAGTTAGTTAATTTAATGAGAATTTTTATCCAACAGAATATTTTAGTCACCTTTAATAATTTGCCATGTTTTATTGAAATCTTGTATGAATGTTAGGGCCAGAACAAACAAATGCCTGTCTAGCCTAAATTATATAATTGGAAATTCTTTAATCACATCCTGTCATTTGTGGTTATGCAAGTTTATAAATATACCTAGTCTTAACTTAAAAATGTAAAATGATGGCAAAGTCACAATATTCCATTCTTTAGTTAACTATAAAAATGTTAACTGTTTCTGATTCACTTCTGCTATTATATTCTGGCTAAACAGATGGGAGGTCCCTCTAAAATTTTTTTGTCTGTTTCTTGTATCAGCGTTTACAGACCATGGTCAGTACTTACATTAACCTTTCATGGATTTGATAAGATAAATAGCTTTATCTTCTTGTATCCCTCACTCTGAGATGGCAATGTTTGAATACAAAATGTAATTGGCAACTAAAATATTGTTGATTGGAGGCAGCCTCCAAACTTTTTTGCCAGACACTGCTGAGAACGTTGGTTCTTGTAAGACATAAGAAAAAGCTCACAGAGTTCTTGAATCTTTGACTGATCACTTTCTAATGTTTTTTTCTATGACGCACATATGCATCCTCATCTGAAAATTTGCAGATGACCGCAAGCTGAGTAGTGCATGTGACACACCTGAAGGATGGGATGCCACCCAGAGGGACCTGGAAACGCTCAAGAAATGGGCACCCATGGACCTCATGAAGTTCAACAAGGCCAACTGCAAGGTGTTGCCCCTGGGTCAGGGAAAACCCTGCTATCAACACACGCTGGGGGATAAAAAGGTTGAGAGCAATCCTGCCAAGAAGGACTTGGGGGTGCTGGTGGATAAGGGGCTGGACATGACCCAGCACTGTGCACTCACATCCCAGAAAGCCAATTGTGTCCTGGGCTACATCCAAAGCAGCGTGGTCAGGAGGCCGAGGGAGGAGATTCTGCCCCTCTACTCTGGTAAGAACCCACCTGCAGTGCTGCATCCAGCTCCAGGGTCCCCAGCACAGGAAGGACATCAACCTGTTGGAACGAGTCAAGGGTAGGCCACCAAGATGGAGCCTCTCTTGTACAAGGAAAGGCTGAGAGAGTTGGCTTTGTTCAGCCTGGAAAAGAGAAGGCTTTGGGGTGACCTAATTGTGGCATTCCCTCACAAGAAAGATGGAGGACTTTTTACAAGAGCAAGTAGTGACAGGGCAAGGCGGAACGGCTTCAAACTAAGAGTAGATTTAGGTTAGATATTAGAAAAAAAATTCTTTACTATGAGGGTAGTAGAGCACTGCAACTGGTTGTCCAAAGCAGTCATGGATGCCCCATCCCTGGAAGTGTTCAAGGCCAGGCTGGATGGGGCTCTGAGCAATTTGGTCCAGTGAAAGATGTCTCTGTCCACAGCATGGGGATTGGAACTAGATGATCTTTAAGGTCCCTTCCAATTCAAACCATTCTATGATCCTATGATCCTCTGAATATTTTCACCAAAATCCAGATGCCACATGGAATGAATGTATTCAAAGAGTTATTGGGGTTTTTTAGTAAAATACTTATTCTACTTTTGTAATTGTCCAAGCAAACAGAAGATACTTAGCCACTTCAGTCTCTTCTTTGTGTTTCCATCCACTTGTCCTCATCTCCAGTAAAAGACAAAAGAAATAGATAAAAGCTCTTACCTCAAATTCATCTCATCGTAGAGATTGCTTCCTGTTTATTCTTCAGCTCTGTAAAAAGGACAAAACAATTTTCTTTTAGAGACATTTATTTTTCAGAACAGTGGCTTGCAGCTATCTAATGGTTAGCATCAATGTGAGATCTGTGAGTGGAACAGGTCGAGGTCATAGCCTGAATTTTATCTTAGTTTTTCATCCCAATTCTCTCATGTACAAAATGCTATTTCTCT
This sequence comes from Aphelocoma coerulescens, assembly GCF_041296385.1. NCBI lineage: Eukaryota > Metazoa > Chordata > Aves > Passeriformes > Corvidae > Aphelocoma > Aphelocoma coerulescens. Next base: position 86,492,990 of record NC_091015.1, read on the forward strand.
GCTTGTCATGTTACAGACCCCTATTACCACTTTACAGATTTACAAAAGAACAAATCTCTTTTTAGGTTGCCCTCTAAGTTTACTGGACTGTTGGAGCACGATGAAATGTTTTCTTCTTAAGTATTTTGAGGGTGTGGTGGGATGACATTGATTGTCTGCCAGACCCCCACCCAGCCTCTCTCTCAATTCTTCTTGTCAGCAGGACATGTGGGGAAATAAGATGGAAATGCTCAAAGATTGAGATAAGGACAGGGAGATCGCTGAGAGTAATTACACTGACAAAATGGACCCCACTTAGGGAAAATTAGTTTAATTTCTTGCCAGTTAAAAAGAGTTGCTTAGTATGAAACAAAGGAAAAAAATAAACCATCCTCCCTCCATTCCCCCTTGTTTCCAGGCTCTTCAGTCCTTCATTCCCAACAATCTTCCCCTTCACTGGGGGGCACACAGTAATGGGAATGAGAGTGCGATCAGCCCATAGCAGCTCCTCTCTGCCTCTCCTTCCTCCTCACACATTATCCCTGCTCCAGCCTGGAGCATTCCCAATGCCCGCAGGGAAGCCCCTGCCCCGCCGGGGTCTCTCCCTGGCCCAGGGCCATCCCTGCCGGGTCTCTCCCGCCTCCGTCCCCGCTCCCGCTGTCCCCTCAGGCTCGCAGGGCTGTTTCCCGCACGGTTCCCCCGCTCAGCCCTGGCTGCCGGGCAGCGTTTTGCCCTCCCTTGGCCAGGCTTTCCCCGGGGCTCTCGCCCGCCCGCCCGTGGCTGAGGGGCTCAGCCGTGCCCTGCGCTGGGGCCGCTGCGGCCGCTGGCACCGCCTGGGCCCGGCCCGGGCAGCCCCGGCACTGCCCCAGCGCTGCCGCCGCCACCGGGACAGGGAAAACCCAGCTGAGCGGCATGAAATCATGACCGATTCCACCAGCTATTGCTCTCTTCCTCAGCTCTGTGCTGTGTAACTTCCCCATTGTACGGCACACAGGTATGGATTGGAAAGAAAATGACGTGTATTTTAGAGATTTTTTTTTTTTAGTCAGAATTTAGAGGTTTGGGGGTTTTTGTCAGAAAGAGAGGATTTGTTAATACATTTAACAGTTTGCTTTGGATGAGTCTAGTTCAAAGCAGAATAAAAATAAACTTAATGTACAGTGAGTCGCATTATTAGCTGTTAACATATATACACTACTGATAGTTTTTGGTCAAGGTGTCTCTATCTTACCTTGACTGTACAGTTTTAATCTCCTGGGTCTCTGTGTTAAGGAGTTGACAACTGAGGAAATAGAATCATATAGCTTGATGTTGTTGTTGTTGTTTAGACGGATAAATTATTCAAATTGCCTGAAGACATAATAAAAAAAAAGAACCCAAGGCAGGAAGCAAAGGCAGAATATCAGGTCATGGAAGCCTCGAGTCTGAGTTTGCTTCACAGAGACTCAGGGTATTGCTCCCAGAAGGTGTAATCAGACAGCTACCTACTGCCAAGGCACCTGAGAGTGAGTGCTGGTGAGTCCAAGGTTAAATTATCCTTGATGCTTTGGCTAACTAATTTTCCAAATAAAATTTTGTAAAGTATGAAAATAAAGGATGGCAATTCTGCACTGGTAAAAGCACATACTTTGATGAAGCTTTTATAATGAGACTGAAGATTGAAAGAGAATTAAGGGTATTTGATTTTATTATTAATGTTTTCTTGGAAAGGTATGTAACAAATAAGAAGTACCAAACAGACCTACAGGAATAAATGTCTGTGAGATAACTCTGCTGTCCTATAAAAAAGAAGCCAACCTGGAACACACTTTTGGCACAACTAAGACTGATCAAGTTAACTAGATCCACAGTCTTATTTTGACATACCATACTTTTGCAAGTATGTGGTGATACTTGTTAAAAAACTGTTAAAATGGCTTGTCATTTGTGGATGAAACTCTATGGCTTGTCCTAGAAGTGTCTCAAGTTATTTTTAATAAGTACACTTACTGCTTTTTGTAGTACTTGTTATTTTGGAGGTTAGGTGATTTTTAAATTGAGGCAAACCTATGAAACCATTGTCTTTCTCTACAGAGGACAGATGTGCTACATTTTGCAACACAGTATGAACATGCAGTACCTGAATTAAAAGCTTAAGTTTCACAGGTGAATTTTACACTGGGCCATCTCACCTAAATGGTAATTCTCTGCAGAAGAATTCTCAGAAGACAGAATATATGGAAAATCATTCTACTTTTAACAAAATTGTATATCATTGTGGGTAGTTAACTTAGGAAGGCTACCACACAGAATGCTGACATTTACAGCATATAGGATTTCCATATTCTTATTGCCTTTATCAGTGTTGCATTGTCATATTGATTGTCATACATGTAGTATTCTTAGGTGATGTGTAGTGAGAATCGTTTGCCAAATTTTGTGAATGAATCCTTAATAGAATAAAAAGTAATCTTAAAACATTAGATAAAAAATGTGGGGGAGCAAAGAGAGAAAGGCTACATGTTTCTCAGTAATTTCTTTGATTATAACATTTTTTTAAGTCCCATCACTCAAACATCCCTGATTCACTGACGTTACTTGACTCTTTCTACAGGATATATCTACCATGGCTGCCTGTTTCCTGATTCTATCTGTGGACACTTTCTTATGGTTATAAATGCTTTTCATCTTTTGATTATCATAGCGTTTTTTGGAGATTTTGTTTGTTTTTGTTTGGGGGTTTGAATCTTTCTTTTTAATAGGAGGCAGTGACTTAAAAAGCCCTTTTGAAAAACCAGTGGTTATTTAGTCAAATACAGGAATGACAACAATGTGTTTAAAATAATAAATTTGGCAAAACATTTGAGCTTCTTACAAACTAAGTGTGGACCACTGTCTCTGAGCCCTGCAGCTCCTATGCTCCAGCAGTGCTATTTTTGGACAGTAGCTGTAACTATCAAGAATTAACATTTTCCAATAACTATTTGATCCAAGCATCTAAAACTGTGACTGACACTGCAGGCTGTTTATATCAGAACTTTCGCATTTGATGTTCCCTGATCTCTCTTCTATAAACTACCAGTTACAGTGAATAGAATGTAGTTCTTGGTATAATAAGTTCTCTAATGCATCTGCTTCAACAACCCTTCCTTTAAAGTTTTAGAGAGGGCCAGCAAACCTACCTTGACCAAAGTGGTGTGTATGTGAAAGTGTTTTCTTCTCATATTTTTTTAGTGCATCAGGAACTCTATGAGTAATTCCACTTTTGACATTAAAAGGGATGTTGTTCAGTCCTGTAGTTTCTTCCCTTTTTCTTTTTTCATCCTTTTTAATCAATCAAATTTCTCATTAAAATTTTTATTGCCATCATTTTTCTATGCCTCTGTGACAGTACAATTGAATTCTGTCAACTGAATTTTATATTCTGTTGTCAGCTTCCTTGTGCTGGTAAAGACATCCTGGAATCAATCTTTAGCATTTCACTGCCTTTCTACATGAATGGTCCCAGAACTAGATTTAATGTTTGACATGCTTTTGATTCATTGTAACCAATCCATGTCCTTCAAAAGATACATATGTCAACATTTTAGGTTTTAGCTTTACCTTTGCATGCCTCACATACCCTGCAGTACAAAGGGAACCCATCAGGTGATCCAAAAGTTTTCTGTGTATTTTGGGGAAAATACTGCTGTGGAACATCAGCTATCATATTGACCTGCAGTGAGTGGTTTACAATTACCCAGAGCTCAGTTGAATGTATTAAGAATGTACCTCTCTCTTGATTCTCGTGAACATTTTTCTGATTGTACACTGTGTGGATTCTGTATGAGACGTTTCATTTTTAAGCCTTTCAGTGCTTTCTCAGGTGATTTTACAAAACTGTTATAACTTTTGAAAACTATGGCCCTATTTCCATGGCAAAAGACTGCTCAAGTCTGTTAAATTCCATATGAAATGTATTTTTTTCCCCAAAAACATGTTTTGTCTGTATTACAAAGATTCCATGGAAATACTAATGAAATTTCTTTGTCTCTCTATATTACTATGTATCTTTGTTATTTCTCTCTGATTCCAGCTGATATTTTTTTGTCTTCCTACCAAACTTATAGTGTGGCACGACATTACTCTGCAGCTTGTAAAATTTTAATTTCCTTATACAAAATCATCTGGAAGTTGTTTTCTCAGTCTGATGATCCCAGCTAGGACCTGAATATAAATTAGGATTTCAGAAGACATCTATATACATCTGTGATTAGTTAATCTAAATGCTGATATAATTAACTGTGAAGTTTTTTCTCCATTTCAAAATTACATGCAAAATAGTATATATCAAGTTCATTTTGTTCTTTACATCTCCATAGGACAGCCTGAAAATTGTGTCAAAAATTTTAACTTGACTTTCACTACTTTATTCAGGAAGGAGGAGGAGAGAATAAGGTACTATGTTTCCAAACAAGGCATACTGACAGAGTTTTCTTAGAAAATCTGGAAAAAAGAAAGTTCAAAAAGTTGAAATTGAAAAGAAAAAAAAAAAAACCAAACAACAACCAAAAAAAAAAGAAAAGGAAATAAAGTGGGTTTTGCTTGAGACATTTAATTATAGACTGTTGAATTTATGCCAGAAAACCAACTATGTACTTTTTCCTTGGTTATGGTTTCTTGCTGTGTATACTTTTTAGTGGATCCAGATATCTACAGGAACAGATTTCATACTTGTTTAAATCATTTCTTGTTGTTTGTTGGGTTCCTTGAGAGCTTCAGTTGTAACTGAGTGTTCTTTATTATTTTCACCTTTTTGCTTCAGGAAGAAATATTCTTTTCCCACATGAGCTTCTGGTGTCTTGCAGGTACAAGAAGTACATCCCTAGAGGGTTTTTAATAGGGAGTTTGTATTTTAACTCATAAGGATGATAAGCCTTTATCTCAAACCCAGGAAGGTTTGAAGAAACAGAAGAAACAGAAAGGGAGCAAGAACTACGTATCTCTCATAGCTTAGTAACAAAATAACCAATTACCATCTTAATAATCAAAATTACCATACCTAAAGTTTTCCATGACTTGCATTTTACTCTGTTGCATACAGAGTACCTACAAGAGCCTTGGCTGGCTCAAAGGAAACTACTACTATGATTCAGTGTAGACAAAATGAAGTTTAAGAACATACAATTGCAGCCTTTTGATATGGATGTTTCAGTGAAAGGTAATACTTAGCTCTTGCTGAGAGCTAACATGGTCCCACAAAAAAAACAGTAACTGCAAGAAGTGTTCTCATGAATCAGCCATTTTGTTAAACTGGTGTTATAGCAGAGTGGTGTTGACAAGACCCATTTCAGCTGAGTGAGAATATCAGGTTGCTTTTACTGATTGATCAATGACCTATCATGATACAATAAATCTGTGAGCAACAGGATGGCAATGATTGACCCTACAGTATGTATAGGAAAATACATAACTTATATTCTACATTGTTAGCAGCAGACAGCATGACACCAAGTGGGTCAGGAATCCTTTCTTAGCACTTATCTGGAAATATAGCTGGATGGAATGTCTTGTGATAGGAGAGAGCAGGGAAAAATGATGTATGAATTCCACAAACAGGATCATAAGCTGTCAGGCAATGATAGCAGTGTGCAATATTAATATATGCATCTTGCATGGGGAGGTGATAAATGAGACACCCTGTGACAAATTGCATAGGCATGTAATAAATAAGTTTACCACATAACTCTGCAATTTATCAGATGCCTTTTGCCATTACCTGCCCAATAATCCATCTCTCAGGGGTTTATTTTCACAATCCAGATTTCCTCAGCAGCTTGTAACACCCTACTTCTTTTAAAGTTCAACCTGTCAAAAAAAACTTTTTCCCCTGTTCTCCCTACACTAAGTGTGCTAGAAGCACACAGCGAGCTAGACTGGGCTGTTGAATATTAACAGCTTTGCTTTACGGGAAGATATCCTCATGATTCTAACCTACATTAATTCTGAAAATCATAGTTTCCTGCACTTCACCATGGGCCATGTAACTCTTTATTCTATTAAAATCTGTTGCATATATACTTTTAAACCATTTTACTTTTCTATGTGTTTTTGCTTCCTACTTCAGTTAGCCCTGTACTGCTTCAGCTGTATTTTTGTGGATTTAAAATAAATGCAACATTCCACTTCTTAAGGAATTTGGCCAATTAGCTTTGCCTGCTAAATTAATCTACCCAAATTTATTAACACCCCTTCATTTCCCAATTACTCTGAAGCAGCAGCTGTTTCTAATAATAAATATACTTCCATCTTTCACCCTTGCTTTCTTTTCACTGAGGAATTGCTTCTAGAAAAGATCAAAGCCACAAGCCTGTATGGATTACTGACTTCAAATGTGTTACCTCATAATTATTGCAAGCGAATGTCATTTAACAGGTAAGGACATATATCGCTTTCAGGGGTCCGGCGGTGGACAACCCGGTGTGTTGCGACCTTCCTAGAGAAAGCATCCTGCCAGGGAAAGGCTTTTGCAGAGGCTTTAGCAACTTCCCTGAGCCACAGGTGATTTCAGCAAGTGTAGCAACTTCTCAGCTACAAGTGATATCAGCTCTTGTGATTCAGCTCTTTGTGAAATCACCCAAGGCGAACTCGGGGATAGAGAGACAGGAGCCTCACTTGGCAGTTCCACAGAGCCAGCTTTTATTGTCCAGCAGCCTCTGTGAAGGAAAGGCCAGGGATGACAACCTCCCCCATCAGAGGTCGGAGCAGAGGTTATATGGGGAAGGCAGGGGGTGGGGTAGAAAGGGGTACAGGCTATTACCATAAAGAAGCAAGACATGTTAGGAGTGGCTCTTTTGGTCACCATGACCTCGAGAAAGGTTGTTTATATCTGGGGAGAGTCTTTTGGGCCTCAGGTCTCTCTCCAAGGGAGTGCAGAGGGCTCCTGCGCCAAGGGCTCACAGCCCTCCACAGACATACTTGAACAGGAGCTGATTTAAAAATGCTTAGGCAAATCATAATTTTCTTTTCATTTATAAGTGATGTGATTATGTGGGCATGGTTTCTTTGTAACAAAAGTGTAGGTGTTTTTCAAGGTGGTGTTTTGGGGGGTGGTTTATAAGCATTTATTGAATTTCTCAAAGTATGGATTTTTGTATTTTTTTCCATTTTGAATTTTCCCATTTTATCCACTTACTTAGAAGATTCCTAGGAAGTCTGTCATAGTGCTCTTACTGGATGCACAACAGTTCTCTACTCTTTGTTGTTTGGTTGGTTTTTTTCATAAATGATATTGTGAACATTGACTTAATTTTAGAAAATTCTGATAAATGTTTCAATGTCATATTTTAAGAACTAATTGCTCCAGTTTACTGTCTGATCAGCTCCACTGCCTCAAACAAAATTTATTTTCTTCAGATTTGATGCTGGGAAAATATTTTAAGTCTTACATGGTTATCCCCATTTGGGATGAAATGAAGCTCTAAAAACTCATAGAAGCTCCTTGTGTCTATGAAAGAGATAAAAATGAAATTTTCATTATTAACTTATTTCCCAAAAATGGTTAAGAAACCCCATGGTACTTAAAAGTTCCTATGGTTTTGGACATTATTGTCTTAATATTGTAAGACAGAGATATACAGATAAAGTTATTTGAAGTCACTTGCAAATGTGACTTTTTTGTCCACTTTTCAACCCTGTATGGTTGGATTAGTGGAATTCTACTATTTTGATTTTATGCAAAAAATTTCTAAAGGAAAAATTTTAAAAAAGCACATGAACAAAAATAAGTTTGGCTAAAACTTCCTATACTTGTTTCTCTAACTCTTTTAGATTTTTGAAAACTATCCAAATTCCTACTGATTTGTATTCTTTGAAATCCTCTACCCATATATTAAAGAATTAATTTTTAGATTTTGTCACATTTCTCTGTCTGAACCAATGTAGTAATGGTAAGATCTCTTTAAAGGAACTTGCCATCTCCTGAAAACATGATTGACAAATTATAATACTTTTTAATTTACTGGGTTTGCTGTCTTAGGAAGCATTTATATTTGACTTTATGGGCAGCCATGAGTCATCCTTCAGGATAACCAACAATAACTACCCAGAAACTGTGTGTGTCCATGTGTTTTATGTTCATAAGGATCAGAAACTGCAATAATGTGCATAAGGTAAATACTTCTAAGTTACTTATCCTGAAATATTTCACTCAAGCAGTCTTTAAATCTTGGAGCTCAGCATGTCTTAAGTGTTATAACTGTTGTAAGTACTGTGTGTTACTTCTTGATGAGAGATGTGCTGTGTCCAAATGACAGCCCATCACTGGGATATGGAGGTCACTCTAACTCCTCTTTGGCAGGATTTGCAATATATAGGCATTCAGCCAGCACAATGTTAAAAGGTCATAAAATGGGAATTAATTAGGTTTATCAAAGAGTGGGTTGTTCCAAATGTCAGGCTAAAGCTTGGCAAGATTCTTGGAATACTGGTTCTCTTGTCTCCCATTTGGCTAGGCCATGGTACTGTAGGCATATTTTACGCCTAGCAGTACCAAAATAACTCCTTGCCAGATACAAACTAAACAAAACAAGGTGTTTGAACCAACTCATTCAAAGGGGTTTTTTTGGTGCTTACATGATTTTGGTGCTTTTAATATGTAATGTCTAGGATCAATATTCCAAACACAGCAACCTTCGGTGAAAGGTGGGTTCCAACAAGCTTCTTGAATTCTGTTTGTAGGGATTCAAAGTCTGCAGTGTTCATAATTCATGAGACATAGCTGTTGTAATAATATTCTTTTTTTAAAGGCTAGTGAACATTCATAGAGGTGTCTGCTGCATATGGTCTGCAGATGTGGCCCCTTTGTGAACTCTGGGACTGCTGGCTCCTCTCCTACCTCACACAGGGATTTGTTACTTTGAAATTTCAAGAGAAGAGATGGATTTCATTGAAATATGCTGCAGAAACCATCTGAGTTCTGTACTCAGAAAGGGAACAGAGTTACACTTCTGTGCCTCTGGTTTAGCTTAGCCAAACACCATGCGAGTTGACTGTGTTTTAGAGAGAGTTTTAGCATGGGAAGGGTCAGAAAACCAAATCTAATTATCTTGTGTCCTAGGCTGTAGCAACTGTTATATCATCCTCATTCTTTGTCTTGTCAGTTGTAGGTAATGAAAGCTTTCCATGTCCCAGAGTACAGCTTGGGTTTCCGTCTGCTTCTTAAGATTTTGCTTTATATGTTGGGGGAGAATTTAAATAATATGAAGCATGATCTTGGAAATAACTTACTATAGATTTCCGTTAGTGCTACCAGTATGAGGGAGGAAAGTAATGTCTTTTTCTTAGTGTGCCATTTATCAGTGAGCGCAGTGGCTCAGAGCAATTTTGTGCTCTTCTCATGTCCCAGGCGTCCTCCTATGGATTTTTGTTTCTGCTAGCAGGATGGAACCCCTAAACGCAACCTTGATGCTTTGTCTTGGTGAGTGTTATTTATTGACTGCATAGGTGTTTGTTCTCACAGCACAGGGGTAAAGACAAAATTATGTCCTGCAAAGTAATCCTTACACTTTTTGGTTTCTTTCAATACCCCATGAGCAGAAGTTAAATTTTTATAAAGAACGCTTCATTATTGATCAAGAATCTATCTAAACAGGCTGAGCCTTAACCAGAGAGTTTGCTGAGAACTTGTGATTTCTGAGGACACTGAACAGTAGTAAAGAGAATTTTCTTGCACACCCTGAAATCATTAGCAGAGTTAGAAAGAGAAAGAGTTTCCACAGCTGATTCTGTAATAAATATAATAATTCGTGTGGAGAAGAAAACATGAAGGGTGTTTTTCTTCAGTCCAATCAAATTTCAGTGTCTTTATCAATCAGTAGAATATTATTAGTTGCATTTTAAAATATGTCAGAGGCATCAGAACCTGTTGCTCTGTATTTATGTCATGAAAGATGGCACCAGGTTCTTCTGGGGTTTTCATGAGATTTCAGAAATCAATAGTTTTTCATGTGCTCTTATGATTTTTTGTGTTATTTGCAGATACTGGAAGGGGCATGACTTTGGGAATTAAATATGTTTATGTTGTTTGTCTGCTGTAAACATGAAGTACGTTGAAAGAAAAACAAAGCAATTCCTTTTTGGTTTATACTCTTCTCTTTAAACTACCATTGTTTAAAGTGGAACACAGAGAGCACGTTTCTTATTTTCTTGTTATTTCTACTGAGTTGGCCAAGTTTCACCAACTGCAGCAGACTTCTGATGTGGGGAAAAAGAAGCAAAATTACTTTAACTAAGATAATTTCCATTTCTATATTTCATAGCCATGCAATCCCAAACAAAAGATCTTCGAGCACTTTGATTCAAATTTTGTGTATCTATGTTTATAACAAATTTATTCTTGAAGTTTCATCTAAAAAAGTAAAGCACCTGATTCACTTAAAATTTGAAAATCTGTGGTCTATAACGCACATATTTTTTTCTGAATTGGACTTTGGAGCATTAGCATATGCAAATTTGCATATCTTATTTATTTCTAAGCTTCTGAACTAATTTATATCCATTGAAGATCTGGATTTTTAGGTAGAAATATTTGAACCATATTATTTTTTCTTTGTTGCCATCTTTTGCATTTGTTCTATTATATGCCTTTAATTGAAAAAGTGATCATTTCCATTAACTTGAAATAAAAATAAAATATACTTGTTCCTATAGTGAAATGTGTCAGCATATGAAGGGATTCATTGAGGTTTTAATATCTCCTTGGATTTATATTTCATTTGGTACATATATTTAAAATCAAATGGAAGAAGATGTTAATACCATCTTTTACGTGTTCTTACTTGTTTTGTAAGTAGTACTGTAAGAGATAGAATGGGGATAATTCTGATGCATTCTGAAAGTAACTAAAGGTAATGAGAAGTTCTGGAAAATACAAATCAGTTTCTGAATGCTCACACTTTTAAATGTTATTTGTATGCAGTACACTTTGTTAATATTTTGTTTATAATAACTTAAAGAAATCTCATTTTGCTGCCAGGGAGCATGGAATCAGATTTAGCATTTATTTAAGCCACACTTCACCTTTATGGGGAGGAAAATAATGCATATGTACATTAATACATATGTTTTTTGAGAGGGGGGAATAGAGGAGTAGTTTATTCAGTTCAAAGATGAATCATCTATTTAGCTCTGTAAACCAGTATTTTTTTCTCTCCAGTCACATGCATAGAAGCATCATTTGTAGCAGAAAATGGAAAAATATGATATGCTTTGAAGGGGTGTATTGACATCTCCTTTCATCTGTTAGTAAAGGCTCTTTGTAGATGAGATTAGTGTGGTACTGAAGGATGTCTTTGGGTGATATAAGGAGATATATTCCCTGTAACACCTTTTTTATCTACTCATGGGGTAGAATAGTAGTGGCTCAGTCACTGTCACTCCAAATAAAACACTAGAAAGAATTATTTTCACAAAGGAAGAGATTGGTGGCATCACGTGCTGCTGGAAGGTGTGAAGATGACATTAGCTGTGAGAGAAAATTATCATGAGACTTTGAAAGTGAAACTGATCTTTGCTGGGTATTGGCATATCCATTGAATCTGTCAGGAACAAGAAGGTAGTCATAAGGTTCCCCATGAAAGAGCTGATTATTTACCTCCTTCTCCCATAACAAAGAAATAACAAAAAAAAGCACTATGGTAGTTCTGTACAAAGAACTGGAATTAAGAATGATTTAGACGAGGAGGTAAACAAATTTAAGTAGAATATTTGTATTGTGAAAATATGTTAATTGGAAGAAAAGAGTGCATGACAAGTTTTACTGACATTTTTCTCTCACTGGCTGGTGATGTAGAAAATATCTCCTTGAGCACTATAGAAATCCTTTCATATTTTTTTCTAGACAAAAAATTATTGTCTCTTCTCTTATAAGAGAAAAGTACATTCATTACTTTTGACTGACAAATGTCATTTAAAGATTAAGTCGTAGTTAACATGGAAATTTGACATAGAATCACTTAAGTAGCTGTAAGGGATATACCAGTTCTGTTCTGAACAAAATTACTTAGGAAATGCCCTCTGTGTGTACCAACCGAAGTAGAGAGTCACTGCTACTTTCCATACCCACTCGAATTCTTTATAGATGATCTGATCTCTCAGGGTCATCTTGTATTCACCTCTACTCAAAGTGAAATCTTAGTGTGTTGCCATCAAAGTTTAGTGTTTAAGGGTGGAGATACCACCACACTGAACAACCTCTCTGAAGACAGTGGTAAGTCTTTTCTTGACTGAAGAAAGCCAGCTCTCACCACCTTACCTTATGTCCTCAAGTCCCCCTTTACCACATTGCTAGCCCTCTGTTGAAGTCATTCCATTTTTCCAATTTTTTTAATACCTTGGAGCCCAAAATGACATAGTATTCCAGACGTGATCCTGTGGTGCCAAAAAAAGGGAAAGTGGTGGCAACACTTGTGCTTATACAGCCCAGTATGCTGTTGTTTCATCATTGCAAGACACTATTTGCAATCTGCAAAATTTCTAAAAGTACATCTTTCAAATCCCAAGTTCTCACCAAAGTGGTACATTGTGGTCATCTTTCCATAGGCAAATGAGCCATACTTCAGGATAGTCCAGCTCTTCTTCCTGCAATGTCATCTGGCCCATAAAGGTGATGCCTTTTGACCAATCACTGCCAAATTGTTGTATCAGAGTAAGAAGAACAACAATGCTTCATATTGTGTCTGCAACCAAATATGTATTTAAAGTTGGAAGATTTCACATTTGCATGAGAACAGGAAATGAAATGGCACCTGCTGTGTCTGAGGATGGAAGGACACAAAGAAGCAGTGAGTTTTATGTTTGCATGGGCTGGTAGGAGAGAAGTAGAAAATAACCTTCACTAAGAAATTGCTGAAATCCCTCACATGAATGTAAGCCTGTATATAAAGTAGGACGTACTTATGGACAACTGCTATCACTTCTAAAGAAAAGCATATACATTTTTTTCAGTGAGAATATTTGGGGATGTAGCTGATAATACCCTTCAGGTACTAATGGACTCACATATTATTTTCTTTTGGCAACATTTTCAAAATGCCAAAATATTTTTTACAAGTTATATCACGTCTTAGATTTATAACAGATAGTTTTTGACATTTTGACAAGCTAAATACATTAGTCCTTGACTGTAGAGGAGATCAAAGTGTGGAAAAAAAAAAGTGTGATACTTCTAATCTAATAGTGGGTGGATTATAGTGTTAATTCTGAGACCAAGTTTTAGTACATGCTGTAAGAGAACACCCAAGGATCCTCCTAATTAGTACAGGGAGAGATCGTTCCAAACCTGTCAGAAAAAGCTGATACATAGTCCTTTTGGTTAGTCTGTTTTTTAAGGATGCTGTGCTGATGGGGAGGAGGGAGGAGAAAGCATGGAAATAATGTAAAACAGTATTTAAAAAAAATATATTCTTACATGGGAAATAAACAAGACAGAATATTAATGCATCTGTTTCAATGAAAGATTGCTTCTTTTCTTCTTTTCCTCCAAAAATCTACAAAAGAAATTACAAGTTTTCTTTCAAGTTTCCAATAATCTTCTGCTTGCAAAGAAGTACAACTGGAGTCTCCCTCAGACCTATTCAGGAAATACAATGATGTCAGACAAGCATTCACTCACTGTTTGCATTATTTATGCAAGACATGCAAATACTTTGGAGTAATATAGCCTCTAGAATTAAGCATGTTGGTTTTAAATACAATTAGTTCCTTTAAGCAGTATTATAATAGTAACTTTCTGTAGCAGGAGAGATACAGATTAATGTCTTCATTGATCTTGTTTATTGAGGCATTGTTCTAGCTACCTTCATAATATGAAATTCATGGTATAATTAGTGACTTAGTAAACAATCAGTAAATTTATTTTACTAAATTTAATTTAGTAAATAATTAGTGAATTTAAAAAACCTGAAAATCTGATGATTAGCAGACAAAAACAGCTGAGCTTGTGAGACCTTTGCTTAGTATTTATATGGTTGTCAGTAAGTAAAATAAATTAAACGTTGCATCTGCTCTGTTTTGCAATTTTGATGAATTTTATAAGCACTATTGGCAAAACCCTATTGGCTTTCATGATTACTGAGAAGGAGAAAAAAGCAGCTATTCCTTAAAATCAAGTGAGGTGAAAAGGTGGCACATAAATGGATTTCTGGGTGTTCTTTGTGTGGGCTGTAGTTAATATGCTGGCTCCTGAAGCCAAGCCTGTGAAGAAACAACAGCATGGTATGAAGTCCTGGCTAATTAGTAAGAGGCTGTAATAGTGCAACTTGCTTTGGATGGAAGGGAGTGTATTTCATTATATGGAAAGGAGAGTGTATTTCATTAGGTAATAACAGAAGATCATTGAATTTTGATGATTAAATTTATACTTGCTGAGACGATACTTGATTAAAACAGCATAATTTGGAATTTATGTTGTTTTTGGGGTATTTCCCCTTCTCTCAGCTATTGCAGAAAGATGAGTTTATATTCCCTTACAGTGTTGTGGGGTTTGCCCTGCTTTTTTATTGCCATTAATGTTTTTGTTTGTTTGTGTCATTTGCTTAGAAAAATCTTGTCATCAAGTTGTTTTGATTTTGGGTTTTTATTAAATGAAGAAGTTTATCTGTAAATATTCCAGCAGACAATCAGCTTTTCTGTGATGCAGAAAAGCTCTAAAGAATAGACTGCTTTTAAAAATGTAATAACTGAAAATATGTCTTTTACTTTGGGTACAGACATTTGGATGATGTTTTGACCTGAGGGCTTTGGATTATTACAAGCAGAAGCTCTAGCCAATCTTAGCAAAAGTGCTTTGAGGACACAGTTTCTTGTACCGTTAATGTGAGTGATGTTTTACTGCAGAACTATTAGGCGAGTTCTAATAGAGCTGTGCACCTAGTAAGGCATGGAAATGAAACCTGTAATTTTGTCACATTCCCACTCTGCTTTGGGTAGAATGGCCCTTTATTTGACTATCATTTTCTGTTGTTTCAGAATATTGTCTTGTTCCACAGAGGCTGTAAATATGGCACTGAATGACCACAAGTCAGGGTGAGGCTTTTACCTCCCTACGCTGAAGTCCACGATTGCATCCTTATCATCTCCTGCCTCGATGAAGGAAATTTATTCTTTCCTAGATTGTGTGGTATGCAAATCACAGCCCTCCAGCTTCCAGCACAATTGGGCTATTACGATTGTTCTGTGTACAAATTATTTTGTCTGTTTTCTGTTAGCTTTTCATTGGCCCTCAATAGAAAAAAATTCCATGCCTTAGAAGTTTGAAACACAGATTAGATTTCTGCAGTAATTCTTAATACATGTGTTCTTTTAGCATTGGAGACAATCTAACCTAAATGTACATGCAAAATCTGTTTGTTATAACCCCAAAAGAACCAAATTCTACCTGTTAGATAAGTAATCTAGTACATGTCTCTGCACAAAAATTTGAACATCTGTACATAAACTATTTGACAGGTGTTTATTTTATCTATTTTAAAAATTCCTTAGCATTTATTAACTTTACATTATGTGTGGGTCTCTTTGGAATTGCTTTCATTTCTGGCAGTACATCTGGAAGGGCTTTCTTCCTTTTTGCTTCTTTTTCTATCATTAAAGAAAATTTGAATGTCCCTTAGTGAAGAACAAGCTAATGGAGGAAGTGTTAATTGTTTGATTTCTTTAGAAGAGATCCACTGAGAAAAATCACAGTTAAAATTTTCTGAGAAAGAATAAATGGTATATAAATATGAGGAAATCTCTCTTCAAAAAACCCAGAAATTTACCTCTATTTCAAAACAATTTATACAATTGCTAGCTTTAAACTTGGACTATTCAGTCAGCTATACTCTTCTTTCAAAAGTCTTTTCAGACACGTTCCACCTCTTTTTTTGTGTATTTAAACCAAGAAAACTCATGTCTTTTGTTCTTTTTATGTTTTACCCAATTGGCAAAACCAGGTTTAATCTTTCCTCCATTTAAGTGCGTCCTTCTGCCTTAGTCTTTTTATTTCCTATGAAGGAAAAGGGGGAACAGTCCTTTATGCCGTGCCATCTCTCAGCTTTGAAGCACTGCCAAACTTCTACTTCAAAGCTGTTTCAAGGATTCAGCTTTGTCACAAAACCATCATGTGCAAAGCTTTTACCAGCCCACACAACAGTTTAGTTTTTAAAGTGTGCCTTTATTACTGAAGAAAGGTTAACACTGGTGATTCTATAAATTATCTCTGCAAGTATAAACTTTTCTCCAATATATGGGAAATACCTTCAGGCAATACTGTTGAATGGAAAATGATTAATTATGAAATTAATTTACAAAAAATTGATTATGTTATATCCTGAAAATTATTTTTATCATGTTATTTTCCATTTGACTAGTATTCTGTTTCTAAATATCTGAAAGTGATTTTGAATAAAAATTCTCAGTAGATACCCTAAAAATTTCTGATATTGAGCTAAAATACTAATTTTCGATTTTTAAAGTCATAACAATTATTTTAATTTTAAATTATTATGTATATAAGGAATCACATACATCAGGTTTAAAATATTCAAATTAGGTTTTATAAACATATTAATAATTTTAGTAAAGTTAATATGGAGGAAAAAAGATATTCTTTCTGGTGCAGGTACATCTAGGTAGGTAGGTAGACAGATCAGCTCACCCCTGGTGGAGTAGGAATCCTCCATGAAGGAAACTTTTATGTTCACATAACTAGATTCTACAGAGAGCAATAAAGTGAGCAGGGTCTCACTTAGAGGTCTGAACTCCTTACACTGCATACCCAGATGGCCTAACCTGTAGCTTGGTTTTGGAAAGTTTTTCCTAGTCAAAAAGCCCAGCTTGGTTTTGAAAACAAGCATACCCTCAACACTCAAAATAAAACTAAATAGGATAGTCTGCAAACTGACTGGGTTGGAAAAAGGGTTGAAAATTAAGAAAATATATGATACTTGATTGGGAATTTGATAGCTCTTTAGTGGCTTTCTTGGTTACCTTTTTGGAAGTGGAATCCATTTTTAAATTTCTGTTATTAAGATGATCTGTCTTGTAGCTTTTTTAGCAATGTAATGGAAAACAGAAAATAAAGAAATGGTGAAAACTGCATCTTCTAGGATAATATGGTATTAATTGAAAAAGTCTTATCCCTCCTACTTAGAGTACTTGAAATAAACTGCATTGGTGAGGTCCATAAAGCTCTTTTCCCTGCTACTGAGTTAATGCATTCTACATTCTACAGTGGGTCTGCTAACATAAAATGAATGAATGCTACAGAAGATTTGCATGAAGTCTAACACTGTCTAGTGCTGAATGACCTTCTGTGGCTGATTAATTGGGCAGATTATTGGGAAAGTAAATGGGTAATATTCACTTTGCAATTACATTTAAGTGAGTCATGCACCGGTTAAATCGCACACTAAATAGTCGTTGTCCTTACCTGCCTTAACCTAGTAAGTGAACCCAAATTTAAGGATCATGTCAAGCCTCTCATAAAATGGAAAAAATGTGCAACCCAAGTGCTGTTTAGTTTCCTTTTTCTTTTTTTTTTCCCTAAGGTATAAAATATTACTGGTTTTATCTTTATAAATTTTTAAAGTACATTACAAACTTTTAACTAATTCCTGAAATTTAATTTGTGAACACATGCACCATGGCAATGAATATAGGAAGCTTTGTGGCCAGATAAGCTTAATACAAGCTCTGCCAAAGTGATGTTAGACAGAATTGCAAATTCAGTGAAGCTAAATAACTGTCCAAATGGGGTGGTAAAGAAAATAACGAGGAATGCTTTCAGATCTATAGAGCTAATGGAAAAATCAAAAAACAACTTCAGTCTCTGTGCCTGATGGGGCAGGAAACAGTAAAATGTGCTGACTACTGGATCAGTGCAAAATATAAAGTGCTTAGTAGAAAGCAGGAAAATCAGAGAAGTGTTCCAAATAAATCAGTTGCCAGCTAAATCCATGCAACAGGGTTAACTGGATGCTCAGGACAGAGATGAGCCAAGTCATTATCTGGAGGAATACTGCTGTCCACAGGTCAGACACTATTTCCAAAAGTGGAGAACTTCTACTTGATTTAGACTCACAGGAATACCACCTAGGTCTAATGTCCATTTATCCAGACTATTATTAAACTAGAAAAACACAAAAATACCACTTTTGAATGAAAGATGATTGCAGTGAAATATTAGCAATTCTCATCCTTTGAGGTAATGGAAATAGTGCTCAATGGTTATAGTAAATCATTAAAAGTAGGTAGCAAATTTCTGCCTTTTCTTTTTAATTATTTAACATTAGTTTTTTGCAATTGCCTTTAATACAGCATTTGCATTTAAAACAAAAAGTTCCTTTGAGTAAAATACCCACAGAATTGCCTTGCATTTATTTCTGTATAAATTTATGAAAGATAGGTCTTCTGTAAGAAAAAAATCCACTTTAAATGTGTCATACATTTTAACTAAAAAGGTCAAAAGCAATTTTCTCCATTTGTTGTGTAGTCCTAGGAAACTGTTAATTCAAAGTATAGTTCAGAATGTAAACACAACCATAGACCTGTGAGGCTACTTTGACTTCTCATCCTTATTAGAGAACAAGGAATTCTGAAATGCAGAAATTTCCTTCAGGATATAAATATTTGTTCAACTGTAATAAAATTCAGGATAGAATATATGTCTCCCTCATTTGTTTGATGGGGAGGCTGTTTGGAAGGGCTGTTCATAATTCAGCACTATGCTGTTTGCATAATGAGCAGGAAAGGTCTTAGAATAATTGCATTTGTCTAATGAACAAGACATACACGTATTCACCTCACCTCTGGTGCTTTTGTGGACCCAGATATCTTCCTTTCTCTTCCTATTTTTACTTAATGTGAAACTCTGCGTGAAGTGTAACACTTCATACAGGATGCATGACAACTTTAAACTTAATGCTGACAATTTTAAGTCCTTGTTGCCCAAGAGCTACTAATTTAATTAGAGACTGCTACGCTGGAATTAACAGGGAAGTAAAATATCCCTTCAGAGAAATTCCATTGAAGAAGATTAAGAGTACAAGTGGAAAAAAGAAAATTACATACACAAGCCTGTTATTTTCCACTGACTAAAAAAGGAGTTTAGGATGCCTAGGAGAGTTGGACCTGCCTACTTTGTAGCCATATGATATTAGCTGAGGTGATCTCTCTTTTGTCATTCAAAGATTAATCTTTGGTCTCCCTAGTGGATAGCCATTGATTTTCCATGTAGGTGCTTCCAAGTTTTCATTGGGGGTTTTCTTCGGGTGTTTGTTTGTTTGTTTGTTTGGTGTTTGTTTTTTTTGTTTGTTTCATGGGGGGGATTTTAATTTTTTTTTCTTTAAATAAAAAAATACTTCAAATCATTGGGACACCTAATTCATTTTCTTCCCCTACTCTTTTCCATCTGTAGTGAGATCTACTTGCATGATATCTAACTGGAAATAACCCTCAAAGTCACATTTGTGGTAGTTAGAAGTCTGGCTTTTTACGTGCATGCCAGAAGACTGCCCAAGAAACTGTTATACACTCATTGAATAACAGAACTAAATGACTGTAGTTCACCATTATTGTTCTAGTTCTGAATACTGTTAAAATAATTCGTATTTAGGTTACAGTGTTAAGAATAATATTGGTGACTAATACTCCTTGATTACTGTGAGCAAGTATAATTATGATTATTCTTAATCAGTAAGAAGAAGATTCTTAATTCAAAATAAAGTCTCTAGTATATCTGATGACTTGATTTTAATCTAATTTTTCATTTATTTAAAATACTGTGAATTTGCATTAACCCCACTGAAGTACTGTACTAGGACAAAAGGATGAGACTCCATATCCCAGGTTTCATGTTCCAGGAGAACTGGTTTGGATGTGGTGGGACTTACATGACTTCTCTTGAAAACTATCTGAACTCCGAAATATTTCTGTATTTCATGCTCATAGAGAAGAAAAGAAACTTTACAATTTGGTAACCAGATGCTGATTCAGATTATTATATTTCTTCATAAAAGTAAATATCTACAATAATTTTGTCAAAGATACAAGCAAAACCAATTTAAGTAGCTCAAGCTACTTGAATTAAGAAGATGAAGCTAGTTAAATTCTTCCAATGGTGTCACCAGATCCTTTATAATTGTCTTGGTGAAATTAGGTTATCCTAATTAAACCCATTATATGTACCAAAGAATAATGCTTTTAGTCATGCATATGTGGTAGCTAAGTAAATTGTAATATATTTAACATTTTAATAACTAGCATTTTATTTCTCTAAATATGCAAATAAGATAGCTGAACTGTCACAGCCTCAATTCTCCAGCTACATATGGTCTTAGTGTTGTCAGATCAGCAGGTCAGGAACTTCTCCCTCACCCCACCAGTGACCTACAACTGACCCGCAGTAAATTGCTAAATCAATGTGTATTTTATTGCAGGTTCACTGGAGATCCCTATCCTTAGGCAAAACCTTTACACACCATAAATAGATTCTGAGTACCTCTTTCTTCTTGTCTCTGAACCGACTACAGCTGTAGGAGATAATGCATAGGCTAAAGAGAAGCTGTATTTGAGCCCCTCTCCAACTGCTGACAGCTCGGGCATGGCAGCACAAAGCTCCTGATGGTGTTGCTGGTGAATTGTTGCAGGCTGTCATGTTGCTGCAGTTACACTGACAACAGCGTCATACCTGGTTTAAATTTAGCTGAGACACACAGACCTGAGGTGCAGACATAGCATTAACTGCACTGTGTGTGTGTAGGGCAAGACTGCCAAGCCAGTGGCAGCCCACCCACAGCATAATTTCATATTTCCTTTGCCAGTGCTTTATAAGAGATGCTGCTGTCAACATACAAGTGATGTTTAACTGTGAAAGGGCAGGCACAGTGCCACTGTGTCTGGGCAGGGCTCAGTGCCAAAAGGCAGGAGTCAGCCTCGCACAGAGCCTGTGGCCTATTATTAACAATTATCATGTTGTGTTTCCTGGTTTGCAGGATTTTTATGGCAGCATGTCTGAGCTGACCACCTGAGTAAAGGGCAGCTACTTGGCTTCTCGTGTGAAGTTCATTCTCACTTGGTCAGTGTCGAGTGCTAACAGCATGAAAGCCTGGTCACTCATATGTCTGTTTTGCTACGCATCATCCTGACTGCTGCATTGACTAATAATTATTAGAGTTCATAGAATCATAGAGGGGTCTGGATTGGAAGGCACCTTAAAGATCACCCATTTCCAACCTCCTGACCATGGAGAGTTACAGCTTCCACTAGACCAGGTTGCTCAGAGCTCCATGCAACCTAGCCTTGAACATTTGAAGGGATAGATGGGGCGTCCCTAACTTCTGTGGGCCACCTGTTCCAGTGCCCCACCACCCTCGTCGTAAAAAATTTAATCCATCTAATCTAAACCTACTCTCCATTTAAAGCCACTCCCCCTTGTGCTGTCACTACATGCCCTTGTAAGCATCTTGCAGATTCCCTTCAGATACTGAAGGGCCAGAACTAGGTCGCTCCTACGCCTTCTCTTTTCTAGGCTGAACAAACCCAATCCTTTAAGCCTTTTCTCATAGGAGAGATGCTCTATCCCTCTAATCAAAACTTAGCAAAACTTTCATCACTGAAAGAACTTGTTTATGATAATGTACCCAGCGTGCATGAAAGTAACAAGATGGTGTGCGAAAATGTAATCAGAGATATCTAGTGCCTGATTTTCCAAGCTTCCCTAAGCTCAAAGGTTCTGACTTTTTTTGTAAAAATCAGGGTTTGCACAGAACCATTTGCTGTATTAGAGCTTGCATTTGGATAGCACTTTAAAAATCAATTTAAAGAATATATTTTGTCAGTGTCAAGAATTGACAACAGTATTGTTTTCAGTAGTTTCATAGAGCACCTGTCCAGTTATGAGTAGTTATATGGTGCTGGCATGGAGCTATAATAGCAATTTACAGATTTTTTTCAAGAGACGTTATATATATCAAACATAGGGAAGTTGACACAAAAAGTGATTATGACTGATCAGTTTACAGACCCGGTGCAAAGTGCATCTAAGGTTCAGGTTTAGTGATTTATATTTTATTTTAGGAGAGTCTGCTTTCCAGAGGATTGAAGAAGGATCAGTCTTGCACTCTTTAAAGCTCTTAGAGAGAGACATAGTCTGGGAGAGTGTAAGCTGACTATAACTTCTTATATCGCTGTGCTCCACGTATGGACTGGTTCCAACAGGAACAAAGCATAAAAAAGTCTTTGAATGTTTGATGATGTTATCTAAATGGGCTGCACAAAGAAACACCATGTGCCTTTTCTGAGGAAATTCAGTGTCACTCTGCATAAACAATTGCAGAAGGGAAACAATTGGCACCAGAAGTTCACAGTTATATATGCTTTAAGTGTAATTCAAGCATTAGGTATTTATTCATAAGAAATTAACAAATTTGTCCTGTCAGCAAAGAGTTTGAAGGATGTATACAGAGATGAAAATTTTACTCCTGTGTGAAACCATGCAATATATAGTGAAAGACTGAAAGGGAATAAAACAGAGCAAGGTTCCGTGGAGGAAAGGTATTATTTCTACTAAAGATGCAGAGAAATGACAGAGAAAAGCAATTTACTGAGAGATAAGAAAACCAGAGAATTTTCAATGGTAAAACAGAATTCACAAGGATTTTATTATTCTTGTTTCATGTTCCCATGCCGAATTTTCATAATTCTGAGGCTGAATTATCACAAGGAACTTGAATGAAAAACTGGTTTTTTTTCCTTTATATATTTCTGAGATGAGCTAGGTTCATACTTGACTGTCATACCCTTATCTGTAAATTTGACATGGACTGAGCTGGCAACTA
This sequence comes from Aphelocoma coerulescens, assembly GCF_041296385.1. Lineage (NCBI taxonomy): Eukaryota > Metazoa > Chordata > Aves > Passeriformes > Corvidae > Aphelocoma > Aphelocoma coerulescens. The sequence goes on from NC_091015.1 coordinate 86,515,801, forward strand.
TGAAATCTCTAGGGAACCTGAATAGAAAATCTCCTTGGAGAACTTCAGTTCAATTTATGCAAAATAGATTGTTTGGCACCAGCTACTGAAAACTGAGTTTAAGCACTTTGCGAGAGACAGATTGTTTTCCAAAATTTTGCCTTTTGAAGCAGGGCCAGCACTTATTATTGGAACTGCTATAACTCATGAGATGATCTGAAGCAGTTTCTTCTATATGGGGGAGATTTCAGAAAGACATCTGAGAATTCATGTTCTCTCCAAGTCACTGGTGAGAACAGCAGAATGTCATCCAAAGACCATTGCTTTCAATGGGACTCTATTATCTTCACTGGACACCACAAGGAGCTCTGAGTCTCACATAACCTTTTGCAAATAAATTAAAAATAGGTTGGTAAATTAGTCATGTGTAGTCATGGTAGTCTTTTGGGGTATTTTAAAAATACAGAATTTATGTATTCAATAAAATAATGTTCTTTATTTTGTCTTATGCGCGTGAAGATAGATGAACTAAGTCTTGTGTAAACCACTACCAAGACTTAGTGTTAATGCAATTCAAAATGAAAAAAATATAACTGCAGGAATAAAATTATATAGAATGTAAAATTGTTTTTGAAAGAAATGGGGATGCTTCTGTCTTTTAAAATTAATTTAAATTACCAGTTTTCAATATTTTGACTTTTTTTTCCAATTGTAGATGAAAACAAAACCATAAAAAATTCACATTTCAAAAGGAATATAAGTATCAAAATTCTTGTGCTTTCCTAGTTCTACTTTTCTTAATGACTATGAGAGTTATAAGAAAGCCAACTTAAATAAAAAATACATACAGGTTAACGCCCCCACAAACATACCTCAGCTTCACATATAAATTTTTAAATTGTTGAAAATTAATACGTACAAAAGCAATAATTGATGTATTATGTACTTTGCATTCTAATAAACAGTAATTTATTTCCATATACAGAAGAATTTTATAGAATTTATGTGGAGTTTCTTGTAAATCTGCTTTGGATTTTTGTTAGTGGGTTTTTTTTTGGTTTTTTTTTTCTTTCTTCCTTAAGTTAAGGAAGTTCTTCCTGAACTTCCTCAAGTTCATTTATACAAATTGAAAGTTCCATTTGTCTTAAAAGGCTATTGGAATTAAATCCCTTAAATTACTTACTGTATCTAAAATGCATTGTGAAGGGTAGGCAGTAAAGTGTTCAAGATGCAGCACATCCTAAAGTATGTTTCCTGCTGAAATCTCTGCTGATAATTTAATGTGATACTCGTGCTCTTATGTTCTATCCTGAATCACATAAATGCCTTCAGCTGCCAGACATTTTTTCACTGCAAAGTTTAACTGGGCTTTTGAATGAGTCCTATTCGCTTATGAAAAATCTCATCTAAATGTATTATTGCCTTCACACTGGCTTATCTTGGACTACGGGCAAATATACGGGTTCAACTTTTGCTCTTGTCTGATAACACCATGCTTTGCAGAGAAATTGGGGTTTAAACCACTGTGATGCTGTTAACAGTCTTTTAGTACATCCCTGCAAAGATCTTCAAAACGATCCTCCAAAAGTCCAATACAAGGGAATTGAGGAGTAACTCAGCTTTTTCTGGTCCAATTAGTCACAGGGTGCTCTCCTGCAAGGCCTGAGTAAAAGCACAAGTGAATGCAGTACAAGAAGAAGTGAACAATGGGAAATGCCCTTTTAAACATTTTGCTTAGGAATGTGCCTTGCTGACACAGATTATAGGATCATTTTATTTATGCAACTCGGTGACATACAGGTAATTGTTCCAAGTGTTATCCATCACTCACAGTGTGATCTGCTACCATTTAATCTGTAAATATCTGGAGGGGTACATTACCATGAAAATGGAACTGGCATGAAAAGATCATGCAATATGTGGTTCTTTCTCCCCTCTCCTTGATATTTTTTATCAGTAGTCTAAGTGCATTGTTGAGCAGATGGTATTCACCCCATAGAAAGAGGGAAATCTAGTAAATACTGCTTTAATGTCTAGAGATAGGGAACAGAAATAGCAGTAACATGCCTAGAACCTTTCCTCATACATCCACACAGTTTGGACTTTTTAATCCATATGTGAGTCCAGGGTAAAAAAGTACGAAACAAGTTTGGGACTCATTCTTAGTAAAGAATGCAACTTTCTGTTCAGATTTGGCTCTGATAAAATGTAGACCTAGAAGGTACTGGTCTAATGTAAAATTCATAGTTATTCTGTCTGACTTTCCAGCGTGATGGGAAATCTTGTGAAGGATGAGAGTAAAGAACTGATGTGGAAGTACTCTTCAGTAAAAACAAAAGTCTATATAGTTATCTGGAATTTTCTGAGTTTGTTCCTAGGTTAGTTTTGTTTCTCTGGAAAAAAAAAAAGAAAAAAAAAGGGAGATAAAAAAAGCTTCTTCTATATCCAAACCAATTATTGAATATTTCTTTTTACACTCCTCCTTTCTTCTCAGGACATGTCCCTTACATGACTTCTGTATAGAACTGAGTAGAGATATTGAAAATAGTTGTTTTGATATTTTTCAAGATGGATACAAGATACACCATAACAATTAGCTTGCTAGGAAAGGGCATAGTTGTACATCCGTGTCTTGCAGTGCTGTTTGAACAGATATGCACTGGGTAAAATTAACAATTTTAATACAGTCAAAAGCAGGCATGGGTTTAAAAAGTCTAATACCTGATCTGATGGATATGTTGTGCTTACTGATCACCCTAATCCATAATCAGTTTTGGATGTGCATTGACTTAAATGCTGCTTATTTAGGCTATTGTTTTTTTGAGAAGGTTTTAGCCTGCATAGCTAATTATTCAGGAATCTGTTGCACATTGTCAGACCGTGACGGAGCTGGTAGATGTGTGCAAATTCTATATTCAAAGAAAGATTTAAAGGGTCATCAAAGCAGAAAGCATACAATATGCTGAATTTCTCAGACAATAAGCAAATCAGAAAACATGGGAAGAAGCCCCTTTAAAGTGTTCCCAGGATGTGGTGATGATTTCTTTTATGTAAGAATTGCAAAATTATCATTAGATCTGGAGAGAGCAAGAAGACTTAAGGGAGAAGCAATGAGCACATAAAAAGAATCCCAAAGGAAACCCCCAAAAGGACAGGGTTTTGTTCTAGAAACTTTGGCTGATTCATCTCTGTGTTGTTCTCACAACTGGTACAGGCATCTTTTAAGTATTTATTTTTTTATTTAGTTCATGCAGCATTGTATTGTAAATATCATGAAACACTGCTGCTTTTAACTGAGCTACTTTGAGTCTGGAGATGTCTTTGTTGTATATTGATGGAAGGAAATATTTTAGAAAAAAATCTGAGTGAGTTTAGATTGAAGACTTCTTGCATGCAGGGTAATCAAACTGAAGTATAAAATGCAAGGGTCCTAAGTTGGGAAAAATATACCCAAGCCCATCAGGCTGTTGCTGCAGCTGCTCCCAATGCTCCAACAAAACCGAAATTGAAGCTGGAACGAGTTGTGGGAGGAAGAGAAAAGCCAAGATATGTTCACAGGTAGGACAGGGAGCTCGGAGGCCGAGGTAGTGTGTGCTGGTTTTTGGTCTGCCTTTTAGTGCCACCTGTAAGCTGACAATGACTTCAGTCTTCGTATGTCTGATTTGTCAGAACTCCCTGTGCTTTTTCTCCCTTTTTGGGTGTCTTATGTCCCCTACTCTGTTCATTAACTTCATTTTGGCATCTCTTACTTTAATCTTATCAAATTAAATTAATCTTACTTAATTAAACAAAGTTTAATCTTTTGTTTAATCTGAGTGTTGGCTTTTCCTGGTTTTAATTTGCCTTACATTTCCTAACCTTGTTGTCCCAACGTATTCTGGAATGTTTGCTCATCATTTGTTCATCTAGGTGCCATCAATACATGTCATTCTTATAGACTGTCACCTCCAGCTGTATTCTTTCTGTGTTTTCCACATGCAGACATTCCCATTCATTTTCCATATATACCAATTTTAGCATTTCTATTGGATTTCTTTACAATAGCTCTTCAGCAGATTTTCTGTTGTTGGGATATTGCACTTCATAGTCAAAAATACAGTATGACCCCTAGGCAGTGGAAGTTAAAATCAAGAGGATCACCTTTAGGGATTAGAGTAATACTACAAGTGAATACGTCCGCACTAGCACAAACCACTTACTATGCTGGCAGGAATCTGGAGAGCTAGAAATTTAGAAAATTTGAAATATTATATCCTGATGCTGTTTAACCCCAGCTGACACCGAGGTACCACTCATTTTCTACATTCTGTGGTATGGAATCCATACCCTTTGGCCACTTCAGGTCAGCTCTCCTGGCCACGCTCCCTCCCAGCTTCTTGTGCAGATCCTCACTAGCAGAGTATGAGACTGAAAAGTTCTTGATTCACAGTAAGTGCTACATAACAACCACCAAAACATCAGCATTATCAACATTATTCATATACTGAATCCAAAACAAAGCACTATACCAGCTACTAAAAAGAAAATTAATTCTTTCCCAGCAAAAACAAGGACACTGGACTAGATTACATATCTTTAACTCTCAAAAACATAATCTACCACAAATTCTTTCTCTGTTAGTCACCCATCTCAAATGAGAGATAGCATTTGAGGAATGAAGTTTACATTCAGAATGACTGAAAGTATCAGAATCTACACCTCACTGAAAAAGAAAAATTAAAAAGCTGAAGTAATATCTTTGACTCTAAAATAAGAGTGTTACCTGAGAACTAAATAAAAGAAGATACTATTTTGGCACTGTAAAAGACAGTGATCAAGACAACATTTGAACTACAGTGTGCAGTTCTTAGCAGCTCATTATAATAAAGGTATTAAGGAAATGAAGCAATAAAGGAAAGGGCAGGAGAGAGCATTTAGAATTGAGACTCAAGGATTTCAGTTATTCAGAAAGTTGGATAATCAATGTTCAAATACTCTAGAAAAAACAGATTAAACAGTGAAGAGACTGCAGAGGACAATTGAGAATATAATTCTAGCTGGTGTCATGTTAAAGAATCAGGTGGCAAAAGCTCAAGATCACCTCCTTTTCATCTAGAGTATTTCATAAATGAAACATCAATAGAAGCCACTTTTTAAAGTACCACAATGTGTGGTGCTTTCATAGTTACTCTGCTTAATGGATTACTTGATAGCACTTTGTTAAAATAAATAGAATACAAATAAAATCCTTCCTTTTTTGGAATATTAATAGATAGTAATTTTTAGGAAGCAGAGAAAGAAAAAGAATATAAACATATTGTTGCTTCGTAAGGTTCCACACAGGCCCTACACATAGACAAAAGCTTCATTGATCTCTGTGATTTCTCACTCTGGCCCTTGTCCTGCTCTTAACCTGGAAAAATATAATGGTATTATCTCTCAGTTTAATAATATCTTTTTATGTTTAATTTTATGCTGTAGAATCTAGCAGTTAGTAGCTTTTAACAACACAGTAAACCTTCCAAATGATAAAGTCAAAATATGATCTGTGTTAAAGGTTTTGGAAACTTGATTTTTTTTTTTTTTTTTTGTTACTATTATGACTCTTGGGAGGTTTTACTCGGAATTTCTATACACAGAGGATTTGCAAGAATACAAAAATTTTGTTAATTTTAGTCACATCCCCCTCAGTGGGAAAAAGGCAGACTGTTTTAAGTCTCTCTGTGCAGTCATGGGAGGGATGATAATGTTTATCCAGTGGTCTTTGCAAATATAACAATATTTATTGGCAAAAACTGAATGGATTTGAATTTGAGACTGAGCAAAAACTTGCAATCAGCACTATCAAAACAACATACATTTACTCCCATAGAAGGGAAGAGGAAAAGAGAAAGAAATATAATGATAGGAACACAGAAAAAGAAAGATATCACCACCCCTGGATCCAGCAATCCTGGTCAGTCTATCATGATTGTAATCCAGTGGTGGGCATGCACCTCCCCTCCTGAGACTCAGTCTTTTAAAGTTTTTGGTCCCCAGTTTTTTGTCCCCAGTTAGAGGTTCAGACCTGGCCTCAGAAAAGTACTACCCTGCTTTTGCAAGCTGCTGTGTGTCAGGGCACTAACCTTTTTAACTTTTCCTTCTCTCCCAATTTTTGATTAGGAAATACAACTGAAGTACCTAATTTATAATGATCTGTGCATGTGAAACCAGCCATGATGTTTGAAACACTAGTGAAGCACACAGTGAAGAACTGTTAGATCATTACCAGCTCCCTAACTCCCTTTATGTTCAGTGAGGGTTTTAGTCTTTATTCTTTGACTCAGAAGAGCTTCTGTTATCTCTGTTTCCCTGAGTTGTTCAGAGGTCATTCAGCACCAAAGAATCTGGTGGAAAGTGGCTTCCTTCAGTTCTGCGTTCTTACTGATGCACTGAGCAAGATAAACCTCTGAACTCGAAGATCTTGCACAGTGATATCAGTCACAAGTATTTATTTCCATGTACAAGTGCTTCTTTTTAACCAGCTGTATTTGGAGATGGTACATTTTTCTTGTCTGTTATCTACATAAGCTCTCCTTGTCTAGGGTATTTGAAAAAGTGCCCTAAGATGACTTTAGATATGCACATCAAATTCTTCCTACATATTGTTCAATATTTCTCTCAGGAACTTCTTGTGAACTACAAGGGCATTCAGTCTGAGGCATCTGGAACACTTTGGAAGTCTTCATAGATGTACTTCATTTGCAATGGATGTGTGTGGGAGTTCCATATGTCCTTCAGCCTAATCACAGAAACTGTTTTCTTCCAAACTTTATGTCATCCATGTACTTCAGGAAAATATCTAAAATCCTATTTCTTTTTTTTTCTTCCTCTCCTCTTAGGGCAGAATTGTAGGAAAGAGAAATGTTGTTTGTGAAAACTAGGATATTTTGTAACCCTGACTTTATATAAAGAAAGGATCAGTTAGCATTTTAATGCTTCATACTTAGCAAGATAGATCTTATGGCCTGAATTATTTTAGTATTTAAATATAGAAGGAAGTAGCCACGTTTCTTAGATTCATTTGGCCTTAATAAAATCATAATTGTAAAATTGTAAATCATATGTGTAAAATGTTAGCTAAGCTGCTACCTGTATTATATCTAGATAATATAATATGTAGAATCACTCCTCCAAAATTAAGTAAATGTTTTTATTATTAAAAGTTTTTTCCCATGGCATGGTATTACATGAAAGTCTTGTGGAGGCTTTGTGTTGTTATCTGGCTTTCCATGATAGATTCTTTGGTACTTCACTACTATAAAATAAGATGTGGAACGCAACAATTTAACGTCTTTAACCTTTCTTTGTCATAAACAACTCAGCCAAGAAAAACTTTCTCAGCGCTTTTGGGAACGATTCCAACCCATTTGGTTTCTCTAATTCACATTTCCTATACTCATAGCACTGATGTTCACTGAGAATTATTTTTTTAATAGGTAGTTAATGTTGTCAACATTAAACTATCCTTTAAAAAATAGAGAAGTTTAAATTCATTGCTATATTTAACAAAACAGACTATCAAAAATACTTAACAGGAATATAAGCTGAGAGAGTTGAGATTGTTCGGCCTGGAGAAGACTCCATGGAGACATTATATCAGCCTTCCAGTACTTTATAGGGTCCTAGAAGAAAGCTGGAGTGGGACTCTTTATGAGAGCATCTGGTAAGAAAACTGGTAAAAACTTTAAACTGCAAAAGAGTAGGTTTAGATTAGATATTAAGAAGCTCTTTATTGTGAGGGTTGTGAGACACTGGAAGAGGTTACTCAGAGAAGTTGTGGATGTCCCATCCCTAGAAATATTCAAGGCCAGGTTGGATGGAGCTCTGAACAACCTGGTCTAGTGGAAGGAGTCCCTGTCCATGGCAAGGGAGGTGGAACTGGATGGTCTTTAATGACCCTTTCAACCTAAACCATTCTATAATTCTATGTAATTGCCATTAAACCAATAGTTTTTCAATAATTAGATGTAATGGAAATTAACTCCATGCAGTGCAAACCCTCATTCAAGTGATGTATCTCCAGTAATTAATGTTAAAAAGACCTCCCCTGCACAGTTCTGACTTCATTCTTCAATTAAGTAATTAATAGGATTTTGGGGAAGGGGAGGTTCATCCTGATCTTTTAACTAGATTGTCAAATTTCAATGATCTACCACAGTTTTATCTCTCTTTTCTAAAATTTGTATATGTAAATATAAACTATGATACTAATTATTCATGTGAGCTGACATGGGAAGTCATAGAATGCTCAGATTGCAAAGATCTTCTGGAAGTCATTTAGTCATACCTTCTGCCTAGAGCAAAATATTATCTGGTTTCTCAGGGTCTTCCTATATGTAATGTTTTCCCTCTATATGCATAAATAAGCTAGTTGCCAAATAAGTCAAATTAATTCTTACTCTTGTATTTATTAATTTGCTGGGTCAACTGTAAGCTTCTTAGTATTCTTCTAGTTAGCTGCTTGGACTTCTTTTACAGCTCTGAAAAATTTTAAGTAGTTAAAGAATTCCTTATCTGCCATCAGATAAAGAATAGAATGACTTTGACAACTAGAAGTTACCAAATTGCAAATACAAACACTGAGCAGGAAATAAGTCAGAGAAATACATTCAGAGGTCCCATTGATTCAAGCAAATTGTTTTAATGTTTTTAGTATCATATTTCTGAATGTTAGTCACTTATCAAGATCTGATTTTATTGCTGATGGTGTTAGAGCATCATAATTTTCTTTGCATTTGCAGTATGATTAATATATTTTAAATACCTAGTACTTACTACTTAGAATCAATGAAAGTAATCATCCAGACTTAAAAGACATAACATGAACTCTGTACAGCATGCACAAAAGTAGCCATTGTAAGAACAAAAGTATTGTTGTTATGATTGTGAATGTAAGAGGGAGCCTGCCAAATCATTTTTCGAATAACTCTGGTGCCAATTGGGATCTTTCAAAATATTAGATCATCACTTTTATCAACTTTTTTTTAACCAATTGTTAAACAGTCAAATTAATCCACTTATGCATATGATTACTTTGCTGGGGGCATTTTGGTTTTGACATTGTCATGTATCTAGCACACCCTGAGCAGTTAAGAGCAACTAGACTTTTTTTTTTTTTAACTTTACATACTGAATTGTTGACTATTCTTGACCCAACTGTTCAAAACCCTACATGACAAAATGAAAAATAACTATACAAACCCCTGCCCTTTCATAATTACTGAAACCACTCCAACCAGATAGAATAGCTTTATAGGCCTTTTTCTCAAGGTATAGGTTTGTAGAACAGATGTTCTCCTGCTGTTTCTTTTGATTCTAGGAGACATTAAGCAATATATTTGGTTTTCTCTGTGAGATCTAATAGTAAATATGGTAGCTATGCACTCACTGCAATGCTTTTCACTCAACTGAGATGCCAGGAGAAAGAACAGCCTGTTAATATCCAGGTGCATTTCTAACTTCTTGAAAGGAAAAGAAATTCAGTGACAAGGTAGAGGAGATTTGACAGAAAGAATGATCAGTTGGCTCCTGAGGAAAATTATTTTGCCATTAAAAAAATATGACAAGATTACAATTTTAAAAAAAATTGTATTAATTATGTAATCAAATCTGATGATCAAAACTGCCATAGGTGTTACAGTAGCTGGGACATTGGAGTGCTTAGACAAAAACATGTATTCCCATACTGCAAGTCATCTGAAAGAGACAATTTTAGAAGGTTGCATTCAGATCAAACATTACATTAAAGTTTTGTCTGCCTGATTCAGGAGCTTGCAAAGGATGGCAAAACTCTCACAACAAAGTTCACATTGAATAGAAATGTATATGCATGTTGCTCTGAGTGACATTTCTTCTTTTTTTTTCCTCTCTGGGAAGTGGAATTGCAGGTTAATTGACACTAACACAAGTGCTAGCTGCAGAGCACAAAATAATGCTGAGTTCACAAAGGCATTTGCAATTGCTTTTTGGAAACATAATGCATTCCTGTAGAAAATGTTGTTTTAATGTAGCATAAAAATACGATTTAATCTCTAAGCAGGTGTGACTGTAAATGAGGAGAAAGTGTAGTTACTGTTTTTTCTTGTCATCAATTCCTCTAATTATTTTGCCTCATCATAAGAATTATAGTTTTTACAGCATCAGAGCTAATTCATGTACATAAAATGGATGATTGTATTTATCTTTTTATGCAGAAATAATAGTTACACATTCTACATTAACAAGAAACAGCACTGGTTAGAGATTTCATTTCTGAAGTTAAATAGCTAGTATGTTAGATGTAGGATAGGACAGATGGTTAAGTGGGTAGAGCATCAAGTTACTGGGCCATGACAGTGATGCAATACTTAAAGAGGAAATGTTCCTCAATAGGGTCACCTATGAGCATATGTATTCCTTCTTTTGCCTTTTTTTTTGGAAAGCAAAGACTAGTATTTGCAATGATATACTTTTAAACTGTTTCACTTTTTTCTTTATCTGCAATGCTTCAAAACTCGAGAAATAAGAGAATTAAAATGTACTCACTAACTTTTATTTATCTCAATGTAAATTAAATGCTGGTTTTATTCTTATAGAGAATTTATTTACTTCATCTCCTAAACTTTTCTTTATACATTATATTATTATCATTATCTATAGGCCTAATGTAGTTGATCTTATCCATATCTACAGCAACAGCATATTTATTATTGCAGTGAACACACTACATGGACTATCAACAGAGATTTTTCCCCTTTGCACCTAATTTGTGAATTTTCAAACAATCTCAACACATTAGTATCTAGTTTTCCAAAACTCTCTCTATGTTTTTAAAACAGTTAGATGCTACATCAGTTTGAGGAATCTTTATATAGGCCACAGCTGCCATTAAAGTATATAGTATTTTCTATGATGGGCAAATTAATGAGGAACATGTAATTATTGCCTTCCTGAAAATGTCTGATTTATAACTTTTAGCTATTTAGATGTTTAAACCTTATCAATAAGAAATCAGTGAGAATTAGACTGGAGCTCAGGTTCTAATTTTGAGGATCTAGCATAAATATTAGATCTGTATTCCTCTGGGCCTTCTGATAGGGAGAGAGGGAAAATCTGCTTATGCAGGATCATACTCAACTTCCCGAATGTGCTTTTTTCCTGAAATGTTCTGCCTCATTCATCATAAACTTTACACTATGTACAACACATGAAATAGAGATCTAACTGTAAACAGACACTTTCTATGCTTTTTTTTTTTTTTTAAATGGAAACTAGTTTAATGAAGTAGCAGATACCACTGGGAAATGTAATGAAATCTATAACTATACAATAATATAGTCACAAAGTAATGGAAAGAAATTTGCTTTAATTTTGGTGAACATTACTTCATCCTCTTAATGCTGTTGTATTAGCTTCTTTCAATGCAATGTATGTGTTAATGCTCTTTGATTCCAAGATTTATTATTTGGTCTACCACCTTACATTACAATATAAAGTGTGAGATCTGCAGTGGTTAAGATTTCTGAAGAGATGACCTGAACAAGGCTTAACATAAAAAGACTAATTTTGACTGTCTGCTCTTTGCAGAGAATGAGTTAAAATTGATTCTTCTGGTCCAGTTTTTAAGGACTGCCATACTCCTTTCCTTGTGCTCAATGTCCACTTACACTGTCATTTCTCTGGAGAGATGAAAATTGAAAGGGATAAAAAAGACAACAAGATGGAAATATTATCCTGGTTTGGAAAAACTGGAATTTTTGAAGAGACAAAGAGACTGGTTTAGGTTTTTAGAAGAAATCAGTTATAAAGCCAGAGACAGGAAACCAGATCCATTAAGTTCCAAAGCACAAGAATTTAATCTGTATAGTACAACTATTATCATCATGCTTTCCATTACATGAATTCTTAATTTTCTACAGAAACAAGAGAATCATTTTCTCATTTATGATGTTTTTCTTAAGAGAAACCTAGGGGATATTCTATAGGTATGAGGCTGTTCATCTTCTTGGTGACAGGATTAGATGTGGAATCTTCTTTGATATTGGCTCAAGCCCTATTACAACTCCAGTGTATTCACAGCAACTATGGTAGAAAATTAATATGATGAGTCTTTTATATTCACTGCTAGGAAATTCTTTTCAAAGAATTTTAATAAAAAACACATAAAAGTCCACACCCCAAAACCTGAAATCCTACCTGCATATGTTCCGAGTCTCTGTGCAGATTTGGGACTCAAAATCTTTGAGCATCATTCTCCAATTGGAGCAAAACTAGTGCCAGCAGCAGAAAATTGTTATTCTTAGAGTCAGCAAAAGGCATGAAGAGGATGTCATGCCTCTCTGAGCAAACAATCTCAGAGTCATGAGGCAAACAAGATACTCTAGGAAGCATGATTTTGACTTTGTTATTCCTTGTGCTGGAGAGGGAAAAAAACTGCTTATAACCAGTACAACAGCTGTTAGTGCATTCAGCTTTGCTCAATTGTTCATAAGTAGAACAGAGAAGTTCACAACTTGGTGCACTCAGCCTCAAAGTCATTGGAGGTTTCTTCATGTCTGTGTTATGCATTCTAAAAGGGGAAAATATGATATTTACCATCTTCCTAGCACAGGTCTCTGAACCTTCATTGTGTAATACAGACAGTAAAGCGAATGACGTTGGAAAACTTCCTCTGCTTCTCAGCCCTAGATGTTATTATTTTTATCAATCTATTTCTGAGAATAGAAGAATATATTACATACTTTTTAATAATCAAATTCCCATTGCTATCAGCTAAAACTAGTGATTTTTCCCCAGAGATTTCACAGAAAAAATTAGGAAAAGACCTCTGATATCATCAAATCCAACCTATGACCTAACATCACCATGTCAATAGACCATGGCACCGTGTGCCATGGCAAGTCTTTCCTTAAACACCTCCAGGGATGGTGACTCCACTACCACCCTGGGAAGCCCATCCCAAAATCTAGTCACCTTTTCTGTGAATTTCTTCCTAATGGCCAACCTAAACCTCCCATGGTGCAGCTTAAGACTGTCCTCTTTTCCTATCACTTGTTGCCTGGGCGAAGAGACTAACCTCCACCTGTCTACAACCACCTTTCAGGGAGTTCCAGAGAGGGATAAGGTCACTCCTGAGCCTCCCCTTCTCCAAGCTAAACAACCCCAGCTCCCTCAGCTGCTCCTTGTAACACTTGTGCTCCAGACCCTTCAGCAGCTCCGTTGCCCTTTTCTGCACACATTCCAGCATTTCAATGTCCTTCCTGAATTGAGGGACCCAGAAATGAACGTAGCACTCGAGATGTGGCCTCACCAGTGCCAAGTGCAGGGGGAAAATCTCTGCCCTTGTCCTGCTGGCCACATATTTTGCTGGTACAGGTCAGGATGTCATTTGCCTTCTTGGCCACCTGGGCACAGCTGGCTCATGTTCAGCCACTGTGGACCAGTGATGCCAGGTCCTTTTCCACTGGGCAGCTTTCCAGCCACTCTGCCCCCAGCTTGTTGCCCTGCATGGGGTTATTGTGGCCAAAATGTAGGACTGGCACTTGGTTTTGTTGAAGCTTATGCTGTTGGTCTTGGCCCATTGATCCAGCCTGTCCAGGTCCCTCTTGCACGGCCTTCCTACACTCCAGAAGATCGCCACTCTGAGTCAGCTTTGTGTCATCTGCAAATTTGCTAATTGTAGACTCCATTCCTTCATCCAGATCATCAGATAAAGACATTAAACAGGACTGACCTGGGGGACACTAGTACTGACTGGTCACCAGCTGGATTCTGCACCATTCATCACAACTCTCGGCCTGCCAGGCCAGCCAGTTCTTAACCCAGCGAAGAGTGCACCTGTCCAAGCCATGGGCTGCCAGCTTTTCCAGAAGAATTCCATGGGAGATGACACATGCTGGTGTTAAAGGCTTTGCTGAAGTCCGGGTAGACTACACTACTTACCAAATAAGTAAATGTAATAGGCTTAGGTGTGTTTCTTCTCCTCAAGGAACTCTGCTGTCTACAGAATCATTATAGATCTTTTCTGTTCATCCTGTATTTGGAAATTTCATACTCTGTATTCTAAACAACATTTTTATAGAGAATGGTGGAACACAGCAACCTTATCCACTATACAAGATGTCCAAAATTGTACTGGAAGAGGAATAGGCAGAGAAAATACTTATAGGTCACAAAAGGGAAAATATGAGCACTATTTTTTTAAAAGTGATGTTGGTATCAGATGGATTTTCATGTCACTCTTTCATACTGATTAACTCCATGCTAAACAGATGAAAATTGTAACATATATTTTCACAGAAAATTGGTCATTCTAAATAAAAATGCTTCATTATTTAACCTAATTTCTGACAATGGGAACAGCTATGTAAATTGCTTAAGGATTTTTGAAAGTGTTATACCTTTAGTAGCATTCAATTTATACTAAACCAGTGATATTCAAATTTGCAAGGTTACTATCCAGAGTTCTAGTAGCATGGTAGGGTATTCACTGAATTTTGTGTTCATCATGGGATGAATCACACAACAGAAATAAGAGCAACTGACTCACTGTGGTTATGACTTGGAGTATATTTAAGTATTTGTTCACTTGATCATGTGAACAATCCAGTTAATTTCACTTATACTACTAATTAGGATAAAATATGTTTGTTTAAGTATTTGTGTGATTTTGTTCTGTAATAAGAGAAAATCTCATATAAAAAGATGGAGAATAGTGTTGAAATGGTTGAAGTTATTTATGGATGTTTATGAAAGATAAAACAAGTAATGGGATCAGGGGAACTTTTTGACATACAGCCCTTTATGTGTAGCCATGACATAAATCTTTCTTAACACCTGTGGAGTTGTCTCACTGAAGTGAATGAATTTGCACTGCTGTGAAATTACTTAAGACATAGAGAGTATAAAGCCCTATTGCTGTCCTTGAAATATCTGATAAGTATGCTGTTCAGCATACTTGTTATTTGATTTGCCCAGCCCTAATAACCAGTCCCATCTGTTTTGTGAGGCCTCTGAGTCATAGTGCCTCCTGCATAAGTCATCTCTCTGAGTATCTCTCATTTTTATTTTTAACTATAAAAGAAGCCACAGCAATAAAATGTAATAAATATATTTTGTGTTTCTTGTTTATTAGAATTGCCTGAAAATAATTTTTATATCATAACAATGCAATAATTTCTCATACTATTTTATTATATTGAAAGAGTAATCAGATAAAGTGCACAAATTGCCATTAGACCTTCAGAGTTCGGTGTCAGTTTTTTTTCTCTCTATAAAATAGACCAGATTAATGTCTCCTCAACCTTTTCCATTATTCAGTTGTGAACATAGTTAAGAAAACCTCTGTTGCAGTAATGTTGCTTCTCTGGAGTGACTGGATGTTTATTTTATTAGTATCCTTATCTCTAGGCAGATTGTCATTTGTCAGAAGTTTGTCATTCTGTAGTAAAAAACCTAGTGACTCATCCAACAAAGAAAATTTCAAGTTGATCCCAAACTCTGTAGATACAAAAATGCTGCTAGCAAGGATTTTCTTGCTAGTTTCTAAGTCCGTGAGAGACTTTTCTCTCTCACAGAAGAGGTAGCAGGGAATGCAAACAACCAAGCCACCTGCAACCTTGGAAAGTCTTGTTTATGGTAGAGTAGAAAAATATTTTGACAATGGATGTTTTAGGATTTTAGCCAATCACCCCCAAGGGGTGGCTGGTCCTTTGTCCAATTAGACTATGAAGAAAAAAGTCTATAAAAGAGTTTGTAAAATAATTAAATAAATCAATCTTGCTGCACAATTCCTGCGGGCTGGATCTTCTCCTCCTCCTCCTCCCTATGGCTGCGGGACACGGTGATATACCCTAGGAACCAGGCCTGCGGTAATAAAACTCTTTTGCTAAAACTGAAAAGCCAATAACTTAATGCATTTAAAACCCCAGCAAGGGACCCGGGTACTACCTTGCATGTGCCATTGCCCTTGAAACAATAGCAGTAAGCCTAACTAAAGGCCACCTACATAGCTGTATAACGAGGAGAGGCAGAAAGAGGCAGATTCTGTACATTAAATCCACTTTGAGTAAATACATTTTCCACCTGTAAAGTTAACTGAGCAGAAAGAGCAAAGTTTTTTTTTTTTTCAGAGGCAGAAAAACAACTTGCCAGAGCCCTAAATCAGGCCGCATGATGGGGGAGGGGAGCAAGTGCTGGCAATACACAAGCAGAAAGGGAAAGGCTCCTTCATGCTCTCCTCCTTCTTCCCTCAAGCAAAAAATTTTCTCATACACTAGTGGCAAGAAGAATAGGCAATAAACCACTAATATTTTTATTGTGACAGTTTAAAAACTGCAAGAACATAGTCTTGTGTTTTCAAAATACATCTTTTAGCTGACTTTTTTCATGTCATGTTTTTGGTGGGTTATGGGGATTTTTTTTCAGAATGCAAGCATTTCTGTAACTTAGGGCAGATATGACATGTTTGCAGTGTTAATGTATGCTTGTATATATGTTTCATGGAGGCCCCTCTTTCCTACCACACACTTCTGTAATATAAAGAATAAATATAAAAACCCTATCCTATTTATCTAATTAATAGGATGACTTCCCATTTGTTGCCAAGAATTTCTGTTAGGGGTAAAATTTGTTTATATTGTCCATATGTCTTCTTTAGGAGAAAACAGATTGTAAAATTCTATGAGTACGGTTTTCAAAGTGTTTTCTTAAAATCCTTAAAGCTTTCATCTCAAGGTAAAATTCCTCAGGTTTGAATTCTGCCAAAATTCAGAGACCATTTTCCTTTTTGTCTTTTGAAGAAAAAAAAAAATCAGTATTTTTGCTATCTTTTGTGAGCTGTGATGGATCCTCTGTGGGCTTGGCTCATGTGTGCTCAAAGTAACAGAGAATATCAAGACAAACTGCAAATACTTTCTTTGGGAAGAAGTAGGCAAAGACTGTTGAAATTGCACCTGCCTTTTCATGCCTGTCTGAGAGCCCAAAGCTGCTGTTTCTGCCAGAGAATTTGAATTCAAGAAAGAGGGGAGGTAAGAAATATACTTCTTGTCTCTGTGCAATAATCTGTCATTGGAGTAGCTGATGTTGTAGCTGACGGAGAAGGAAAAGAGGAAAGAGTGCTCTAACTAAACTATGCTTGTTTCTTTGAGCATATTTATGTGCACACGTGTGTGGAGAATTGGCTAATGAGGGAAGGAAAAAGGTTTTTATTCATACACAGTCTAATAGAGCCCAAACAGATGCTGCTGCTACTGAGGTTTACCAGTATAAGATTTCCAGTATATACCTTTAATACCATTTATGGTATTAAAAGCATATGCCTGTTATATTTTCCTGTGCTGCTGAACAGTTCTAATACTGTTTTTCATAGAATCATAGAATGGTTTGGGTTGGGAGCAACCATAAAGATCATCTTGTTCCAACCCCTCTGCAGTGGGTAGAGACACCTTCCACTAGACCAGGTTGCCCACCCAGTGTGGCCTTGAATACATTAGAGGATTAAATACAGACAACTCACTGACTTATTTTTTCTCTTTTTCAAAGCCTGTAACCAAATGGCAACAGTCTTAAACTGAAAGAGGGTAAATATAGACTGGACATGAGGATGAAGTTTGTTATTTTTTTTTATGATGGTGATGGTGAGAGACTGGAACAGGTTGTCCAAATTTGTGGATGTCCCATCATTGGAAATGTTCAAGGTCAGGTTGCTTAGGACTTTGAGCAATCTGATAGGTATTGATAGATGTCCGTATTCCTGGCAGAAGAGTAGACTACCTGATCTGTAGAAGTCCCTCCTAACCCAAATCACTCTATAATCTAAATTTTTATTGTTTCTCATAGAAAAGACATTTAGAAAAGAAGGCAAGAAATGTGGAGAACTTTAAAATTTGGAAACAAAACTGTTTACACAGTCCACAAGTACCTAAGCATGGACCCCATCCCTATAGCTCTCTTGGATAAACTTGCATAGAGTATTTATGAGCTAGAGGCAAAACTAAGCATCAATAAGATAACAAATGTGTGTTTCATCAAAGAAAGTGCATTGAATGAAATTACCTGTGCCTTCCTGAAAATGAGTTTATATGTATTTACCTATCTTTTCATCCTTCTATAAATATTTTAATTTGGAAAAATCTAACTAAGCCAGTTTCAGAGGGCTGAAAAACACAAGTCTTTCATTCTGAGCAAAAAGAAAATTGTTTGCCTCAGCTGAATGTTTATTTATGAAATGTCTATGGCCAAAAATAAGAAGCAAAATACAGAAGAACTTTTTTGGATGTTTTCACTCTACATTTACAATTCCCTGAATGCAGGCTGATATTGGTCCTGTTATATAGCCATTGCATCTCTTATGACTTTAAATAATTGGAGGAATAAATTATTCTGATTTAGCACATGCTCAGGTTTATTGATGAGTAGTATTTTATTGTCTCTCTAATTTTGAAATTGTTCATTTTTTTTTAGATGGGGATAATCCAATGAAATTTTTGAGTGAAACATACAAACCCATCTTTCATTAACTGGTGATTTATAATGTTTATTCAGATTCCTAAAATAATTACTGTAATGAAACTCATATAGAAGCAAGTAAAATGCATTCTATCTAATTAAAACCTTACAAAATATATTTGGGCATTGTATTGAACTGAATACAACAAATAACAAAGGATCATTGGAGACAAAACTAACACCTATTTAAACTTAACTGCATTTTTGCTCTCATTGCTTGCTAATGCCCTCTCTACTTGACGTGTTTTATACTAACATTTTACACATTTTAATTAAATATAGCCTGAGACAGTTTTCATCATTACTTATGGAAGAATATAGAAATGATTTAAACCAAAAGATTTGCATTCTAGATTTGCCTTTCAATTATTCCTATAGTCTGAATACAATCAAATGTGGAACCATCATTTTGGTTTAATTCCTGCTTACATTCAGTGCCAAAATACAGGCTCTGTGCTCAATAGTAAAGAGAACAGCTGTAATCCTTGAGGTGTATATGACTCCTATTTTTGCATCTCCCTACCTGCCCAGTCAACAAATTTTCTGAAAAACTGGGCCCTTATCCTCTCCCCACTTGTATCTTCTGCTGTCAGCCTTCAAGGCTGTACCAGAAAGGCTGGTATTTATACAGTTCTTGACTTTGATGGAAAAGTCAAGAAGCACCTTAGGCTCCTACTCCTCCTCTGTCTCTTTGTCATTGACACAAGAGTTGTGTTAATGTTACTCTGTATAGACTGTTACACACCATATTACTCAAAAGGTCCATCTAAAATAAAACCCCAAAGGTGAGTTCTTTTAATTTCTAAAATTTCCCTTTTTTTCCCCCCATAATATGACCTCAATAACATCGGTACTAGCACAGAGGAGGGTGCAAATGAGATATAAATATTGTACCGGAAAACATGTTACCAGAAGTGACAGGATTTTGTGTTCTCTTTATGGATTTTCTTTTTTTTTTTTTTAACTTTTATTCTTCTCCTTTGATTATTTATATAGTTATTGGCCAGAAGTCCCATTTAAGCCTTCAGCTCTAGAAGTCTGTATCAAAGCAAGTCTTTCTGACAGCACGTATTAGAGCATCATGCTAGGCTAGGTTAGGTTAGGTTGTGCTCATCAGGAAGCATAAAATGTCCAGGTGGTGTTGGATGACTAGAGATAGTAGGGGACTGCTTTTTTCAGCTCTGAGTCACTGATGCAAACTCCAAATAAGCTTTCAAATTAATTCAATTTTGGCCAGTTATGAACTCAAAAAAACCCCTGAAGATTTATACTGAAAATTATGTGGTACATATGTGGTAGTTTAATTCCAGACCAAAACTAAACTCCAAATAAGCCTCCCCCTTTCCCCCACACTTTCCAACAAGAGAGGGACAAAGGCAGAGACTATGGGATAACAATTTAATGAAAACAAAAAGCAATGGAATAAGAAACACACAGTAATAGCAGCAATATCAATGGAAAAGAGTGCACAAAAAGAGAAGGTGCTTTACACGCAGAAAGGTGCTCATCATCTCAACTTGGTTCCAGGTGGCTGCCGGGACAAACGCAAGGTGGCAGCTGCTCCCGTGAGCAGCACCACATGGTGTCCCAGACAAAGACAAGATGGAGGGTGCTCCTTGCAGCTGGCACTCCCGTCCCTGGGCCTGAGACAATGACAAACAATGACTGACAAATCCCAAAAAGCTGGATTGTCTGCACTGTACTGCCCACTTTTTTCCAGACTGCTGCACTCTGCTGATTCAATTCCATGTGGCACCAACACTTCAGATTGCTCCACCCTGCTCCACCTGGCTCGACTCATCCCCTTTTGGAACTGGGCTCACCTCTGCTGCTCTGCTCCCTACTGGTACTTCGCACACCCCCACTGCTTTTCAGCATGGTGTGTTGGAGCTGCACCTTGGTGGAACAGGAAGGGGAACCTCAGAATATGTGTTTCACAGGGCTGATCCTGGCAATCCTCCCAATGAAGAGAGGGAGACGAAATTATGCGCTCCTAGGGGTAGTTTCCTTTTCCTTCCCCCCAAAACCACGCTCCCCCAATGATGATGTACGTGGTATAGGACAGCAACCTGGCTATGCCCACACAGCTCCTAAGTTTCCCCTCTCTCTGCAACCAGGATGGCACAGTATGCACATATTTATTAACTGAGAAAAATACAATTTAAACAGTAATCCTTCAGAGCAGAATTCTGTGACATTTCAGGGCATCTAAATATTTTCTTAGGAGCTGCCATTTAAAACCCAACCAGTTTCCTATGAGGAATTCCCTTTTTGTTGCCAACTACTGATTCAGTGGGTAGCACTCTTGATCAGCCTTTTGGATGGCCAGCAGTGTATTACAGCAAAGGTTTTTCAAGCAGGGTAAAAATCACTAACCACCAAATTGTAAAAGAGAAGCTGACTTCTAGGGAAAAGAAAAATGTAAGCATTTAAACCTGCCACGAATATGGTTCCAGAGATGCTAAAACTCTAAGGGACAGGCAAATTGCTTAATAAAACCCAGAAATATAAAAAGCAGTAATTTTTATGGCAAAAAGAATGATATTAAGCATAGTAAATATTAATTATTCTTATGAACATATAAATTCACTTTATAAATTAAGTCCAGACATCTATTTTTAGCTTTATCTTTATAGCTGCAAAAATACACATTTTCTTGAGTGTACATTCACATATTTTATGACTTTGCATACTAAAAGGAATAAATTTTCAAAGAAACTAAAAAAAACCTGAAAAAAAACAACAAAAAAACCCCACATGAAAACAGAAAAAAAAAAAAAAAACAGTTTGGAAGACCCAAAGAGTTTTATAAGAATCCCAAAAAATATAAACTATTCCTGTAGGAAAAAACATACAAAGCCATCTCTGGGACAAAATGATAAAAGCTATACCATTAACCAGTACACAGTTTTAAAGCACATGAACAAAAGAAGTTGTAAGTATCCTTTCAAGGCATACATGGGCAAATTTGTATCTTGTATAAGCACTTGTGTTTTTACTTTGAAGAATGACCTGCGAAGTAAGGAGTTTAAACACAGGAAGACATCCTCAAAATAATAATTTTATTTCAATGAGAAAATTTATTTGAAATAACAGAAAAAATATTGCAAATTACCCTTATGCCTTCTTAGATATTGAAAACTATGTCTTATGTCGCTCATTCAGTGCCATTTAAGATGGCTTCTTTAGTATCATCTTGTGCCAGTAAAGGATTACAATCTCAAACCATTTCTACAACTTCATGATAAGTTAATATGCGGGTTAGTTTCTGAATAAGGCAGTAAATTCAAACCTATATTGTTTTGATATTGTGCACAATAATATTAGGGGTTTTTTTCTTATTTATTTAAATGTGTCTGGTAGATAGCAACAGTGGATCACTGAACTATTTCACTTGGCCACTTTCCCAAACAGTACAAGTTTCCGTTTTCTCTTAGACTGTTGACATATATTCTGTTTCTATAAAACCTGTGAACATGACAATCTATAACCTGAATATCCTTTCTACAAGTGTAGAAGTTTTCTCCCAGCTGCCTCCATTCATCTGGGTTGATCTGTGAACAGTACTTCTGAGCACTTTTTCATATTCAGCATATACAATGTGTATACATATGAGAGACAATGGGATTAGGCTCTTAAAGTGCTTTCCAGTCCTTTTCTTTCTTTGAAAAACAAACAATAAATCCTGCAATTTGGGCTCAAGTCAACCTCAGATATGTAGTCTGGTCTAATAGTCGATAAGCATAAAGAAGGTGGCAGAGTTAAGTTGTTGATGTCTAGAGTGGGGGGTTTTGCTTATGTTATTATTTATTCACGTTAGAAGAGCTTTCTGAGAAGTGCTGTCTAGTGCTTTGCTGTCAATGAGGTCAGGGGTACCAAGCTCTAGGATTTTTGGATCTTAATACCTCAAAAATAAGCAGAGGAAATATTCCAATGACTTTTTTGATTTTGTCACTCAGAATGAAAAATCTCTCCACTATTCAGTGTAACTACTGTGACAGAGTAGAATCAGTTGATAACGTCTGTCTCTTTAAGCAGTCAGGCAGGTATTTTTTATTTTTATTCTAAGCTGGAAAAATTGCAGAGCATCAAGTGAAGAAACAGTGGAGTAAAAGGTACCCTGTGGTTACTGAGAATACTGTTATTGTTAAATTCATCTGTTCTAGTGCTTTCTCTTCACAGACAGCTTATTTAAGAAAAAGAGAAGCACTCCGATGTAGTTGTAATCATTTTGTTTATTGGAAACAGTGTATTGAATAAATATACCCTGTGAGTTAAATAATTTTAGTTTTGACCTATCTTCTTCCTGCTCCCAAAGTATGATGTTGCAATAACAGGATCTTTATTACAAACCACCTTATTCCATGATCCAGTTCGACAACTACTTTACTTATATAGGTCGTTATTCACTCAAGGCCTCATATCTCATTTGGTGAATGCTATGCACATCCGTTATTTTTAGATTCAGTGAAGTTTCTGAATATATACTTATAAGTTAATAAAGAACCAGTATTTCTATAATTTTCTGTTTGCTGGGACTTACCAAACTACCTGCAACAGCAATAGTCATTATGTATGTTTTGTCACTGTAAACCCTGAAGAGGTTTTATCTCAGTTACGATATTGTGGGAATGGCAAAAGTTTTGCTGCTGTTCCATTCAAAGGTAAAGATGTAATCATAAATGCCTTGGTACTCCCTTCAGTTCATCCCTAAGAAATCCTACTTTGGAAAATGTCTCCATAATATCTCTGCTACAGGGGAGATTTAAAAATATTCTTGAAGGAAAAGACAGCATTAAGATTGAACAAATGTGTGTTACGGATACTACATTCTCTGAAAATTGTGTGATAATGGCATTACCTCAGTTATAATAGTGCCCATTCAGAATAAGACCTGGTGGTTAAAAAACTAACTAGCCTCTAAGAAACCCTAATTAAGTTCTCTGCTTCTACAAAGATTTTCTGCATGACTGAGAAAGTACTTAAAACAGCCTTGTGAAAATATTCAAGGCAGTTAGAGGAAGTTTCACAAATGCAAAGTTGACCATATTTTGACAATTTAGAAAGTACAGTTTCACTGTTTTATTAGCACACAGTACCAGTGAAAGTACCTCTTTAAATATTTTTTCTGTTTTTTACTGTGTATAAGTATTCTTACACTTGCACTTTGTTTATTAGCTATTTGAAAGCTTCAAGGGAATCTCATATATACTCACACAATCTGGAAAAATAGTTGGCTATTCCCCTCAGTTAATGGACTCTCTTCAAATCTTTTCTGCTCATCCTTTCTTTAGTGGTTCTCAGTTTCTCTGGCTGGAAGCTCTCTGAAGTCAACAGGTGTCCCTCTTGGGCTCCTCACATAATGTACATCAAGGCAGAAAAAAACCATAAGAATTCCCTTCAGTCCAAAGGGTGATTGAAAATCCCACTGACATCTATTAAAGGCTATCAGATACAGATACCCCTTTGTAAGAATGCCTCCCCTCTGCATAAATTGTGGCAGAGTAGTAATAATAATAACTAAGTAATAATAATACCTAAGCACATACTTATTTCATTATTTGCTTCTCAAGACATCCAGCCTGAATGTTAGGCAGAGCTCCAGCCTATCCAGTAATTACATGTCCTTATTATTTCAGGTAACCAACTGCAAATGTTGAAAGTCCTGAACTGAAACTTCCCCTTTCCCTGGATTGCTACTTCCCTCTTCAGCATCACACAGCTTTTCCAAACACTATATTTACAGATTTAAACAAGAGAAGGGGGAAAAATCAAAAAATGTCTGGACATCCATTTGATTTGACTTGATATTCTTGCTGTCTTCCTCTAGGATGGTATTCAAATCTTGGCAGTCACTTAAGAGTGAAGACTGGCTGAGGTATGGATATCCTGCAGTTGTCCACAGTCCTGGGTACCTTTTCTTTATTTTTCTTTCTGTTATGGCATAAGATCATAATCTATAATCTTGACTCTCTCAGGTTCTTGTGTTTTCTTAGAGAAAATTTACAGTGCATTCATGTTCTGTGATACCTACTAAGAAGGCATGAGGAAAATTGACACAGCATCTGTAACACAGAACCCATTTAGTGTGACAAGCATCACACAGCATCTGTAACACAGAACCCATTTAGTGTGACAAGCATCACACAGCTGTGAATGATGTTGCCATGGATAAATCAGGAAGTACATCTTAATGTAGATTCTCTTTACTTAAAATTTGTCTTGCTATTACAAGTTCCCTGACGAGTGTTGTGTTAGTCTCAAGGGATGAAACGTGTTTCTTCCTCACTGGCTTGTCAACTTTTCTTTAACAACTGGTTTGTCTGCATACTTTTGTTGGTGTACACAATGCAGCTTGCTCTCCCTGAAAATTTACTCAGAGGGTATATTCTCCCCACATTTTATTAGAAAGATGAACAGAAACTACAGTGTTATCCTCCATCTTCCAGCACCTTGGTGTGCCAGCAGTTATAAACTCAACACAGCCATTATGAACTCAATTCAGAAAGGTGTTTTGTTCTGTGAGTTTTTTACTGACAGCCTGAATGTATCCACCCACCAAAGAAAGATTTCATTGTATGTGTCCTAACCTTTAGTCACAATCTTCCAGGCTGTTAGAGCTTCATATTATTGGAATTACATTGCTGCTGGCTTTACAATGCAGCTGAAATGGGTCATTGATCCAAGAGTGTGATTGTAAATATGGCAGCTGGATGGCTGGCAGCTTCTTTATTGCACAGTGTGCATATTGGAGATGTCTGTGTCTGAGTCCCGATGTTGATGCTTTCCTCTGTTGCATTATGTATTTACTATACAAGTAGATTTTTTTTTCTTTTTTGCTGTCTTGTTCATTTGTTGTGCACTCTTCCTTTATGCTTTGTATTTCTTTCTATGTTCTTGAATGAGTTATCCATCCTGCCTACTATACTTTATATCAGTAGCTACAAAAACTTATGCTTAGGCAGTAGTGTAGTGCAGATATTGCTGAAATGTCATTAAACTCATGACCAATGAAACTGAGTAGGATAGAGGTTATACAGGCCGGAGAAATTACCCAGATTTTCATGACACTTTTCAAGAATGCATTGAGCTTTATGTTGCAATGTCTTTACTGACATGGCTCTCAATTAAAAGTAACTTTACTGTATTTTTTTTTTGGATGCTGATGATTCAGTTTCCGTTGTTTTTTGGAAGTTTCCTTATTGATGTTCTGTTTGATTTCTTTCTCAGAGACATTGCTCCTGTTAGATGATGAGTCTGTCTCTAATTAAGAAAGCTGTACCATTCCAGAATATTTATATGAAGATCAGCTTTAATCTAGTCTATCTTTGTTTTGATTCTTAGTTTCAAATGAAAACTTGCATCTCAGTCTCTTGAGAGTTATCTTACTCATTATACACCTTTACCAGGTGTAAATATGTTTTTCAGGCTTATTTCTAGCATCAGTTTTACTCATTTCTCATTGCTTCTTCAGTGAAATAGGAAAAAAATCCACTTATCTTCCATGCAGACTCATTTCTTGGTACCATTTACAGTGCTTTCTCCCTTTCTTCCTTCATCTGGAAATCTGGTTTACGATCTAGATTGAGTTTTTCTGTTCTCTAGTCTGAGTTTCTAAATGCTGTGTAGTTTGACTTAATTATTTTTTTCTTTTAGTAGAAATAGTTCATTTTCTCATTGTTCATGACTCTCACTGTTCATGGCTCTCAGTACCGTGTTTCACTCGTGCTGGTTAATAACTGCATCCAACTAGAAGTTTTATTTTATTTTATTTTATTTTATTTTATTTTATTTTATTTTATTTTATTTTATTTTTAGAGCTTTTCTTACCAAAATGTGACTATTACAAGCAGGACAGTATATTCACTCAGTTTCACCCTCTAACAACCTCTGCTCTTCAATGCAAGATCCATGTCATTAGCCAATGCTGATAAGAAAGAGAGAAAATGACTCTACAGAGTGAGGGTGTAAGGATTTTACTTACTGCTTTGGACTCCTAATACCAAAGTGTCACAAGGTGAGGACAGGAATCAGGCTTGGCATTAAGAAGATCAGTGAAGTATGTTGCTACATAAAACACAACTTAATATAACAGCCCAAATCTGGAAAAATCTACTAATCTATTTTATCATAATGTTTAGTTTGCAGATTAAAGCTAAGGTCAGAACCATAGCATTTTCTTGATGATTTTCTAGTTCAAGATATCTCTGGTTCATGCTAATAGAAGCAGCTACTGTGTATACTGTTTTTCCTAAGATAAAATCAGAAACCGAAGCATTAAGTGGAAAACTTAGGGGGAAAGAATGAGAAGCACAAATGAAATTAATGTCTCACTGCTGTACTTGTTTAGGCCTTAATTCACAGCTGAGCGTCAGCTTCATTCCACTTTATTCCCTCTTATCTTTCCTTTAATGGGGGAATTACTCTATTGCAGAGATAAGGTGTATCTAGCACCCCACTTACAATATATTTAATTACAGGGAGAGAGAACGAAAATAATTTAGACTGAAAACAGATACTGAAACTGGAACACAGCCAGCATGTCTGGTCCTGCCATTTCCTGAATGAAAAGTGTTTGAAATGCATTTGTCTCTCATTCTTTTTATTTTATCATTTTCTGGTAATTGCTTTTGATTCTTTCAGGATCAGTGCAGAAATAGATTCTGTAAATCCATCCAAAGACTTGGTTTTAGTCAGTGTTAAAAGAAGTAAATAGACAGGTGGGTTTTTTTCTCTCTCTAAACAGGAATTCAGTGCAATATATCTAACATTCATATTGAGTCTTTGTACTGAATTCTCATCAAATTGAATTTATATAGAACTGATTCTTTTTGGGCTCAAAGGTATCTGCATGGCATTAACTTAGACAGAAATGTGTTATCTCCATCTGCAGTGGCCCTGTTGTGCAAGGTCTTGAAGTGCATGCTGCTTTTCACCAGGTTTTTCTGGTGCTGCCTGCAGTACTTAGGACAACAGACAACAAAGAGAGAAAAAAACAAACAAGCATTTTGGTTCTCTTTTGTGTTTATAGGCACAGTCTTTAAGCAACATTTATAAGGACCTATTTTGCTTTCATTTCGTAAGATTTTTTGATTAATCATTTCACAAAGAGTGGAAGGATAGACCTTTAAAACTGTGTTCATGTTTAGAATCCAACTTTATGTTAAGCTCTTTTTAGGCTTTGACAGAGTTTATTTCCTTCATGCTTTACAACCTCAGCTGGAAATGCTGAAATACCATAAAACAGGCTTGGACAAATTTGATAGATTCATATCCAGACCTAGAGCTTCAGCGCACTCTTGACTGTAAACATGCCTCTCACTCTCCCAAATTACTACCCCTCTGTTTATGTACTGAAAGGGAAGAGAATTCCTCTTCCATATCTCATTAATGACTTCATGGTCTGGCTTTCCACTTTCCCCTGTTCCCATTATTCTGCATTGTCATATTGTTTGACATCTGTCTTTTTTTACACTCTGCTATGCCAGCATTGATTGTTTCCACACCCTCTTACTATGTCTCCTGTGTATAAAGGGCTTTGTACACAGAATGTTCTGGTCATTATCCCTTAAAAGGAAAGCTTCTTCAGCACATTATTTACTCTTACATGAAAGGGACTGGAAAATTCTGTTCTATATGTTGGTATACATTACAAAATATTACAATGATGGAATGCTGTTAGGAATGTCAAAGATACCAAGATTTTTAATTTAAATAAGGTTGACAATGTTAAATGTAGAGTAAAAAATTTAATGTCAATGCCAATGTACTTGTAATTCATGTTTTACAGCATACTCTAAGACAGAAAAACAAATATTTTTCCCTATTCTGAATTCTTTAGAAAATCATCTGTTCAGACTTTGTTGGAATTAATGTTTCCATGTATATTGTGTTTGCAGGACAGTTTTGGTGGGGGGTGGGGAGGGGCCACAGAGATGGCATCTGTGAGAAGCTTCCAGAAGCTTCCTCCATGTCTGGCAGAGCCTATGCCAGCCAGCTCCAAAGATGGATTTGCCACTGGTCAAGGCTGGGCCAATTAGAAGAGGTGGTGACACCTCTGTGATAACAGATTTAAGAAGAAGAAGAAGCACAAAAGTTATTGTGCAGATGTAACTGCGGCCAGAGTAGAGCAGGGTGAGAATATGTGAGAGGAACAACTCTGCACACACCAAGGTCAGCTCATTAGGAGGGGCAGGAGGTGCTCCAGGTGCTGGAGCTGAGATTCCCCTGCAGCCCGTGGTGCAGATCATGGTGAGGCAGCTGTGCCCCTGCAGCCCTTGGAGGTCCGTGGGGGTGCAGAGATCCACCTGCAGCCCCTGGAGGAGACCCACACTGGAGCAGGTAGATGCCTGAGAGGAGGCTGGGAACCCATGGGAAACCCATGCTGGAATAGGCTCCTGGCAGGGACCTGCAGACCCATGGAGAGAGGAGCCCATGCTGGAGCAGAAGTGGGATCATAACATGAGGAAGCTGGCAGAAGTCCTTACTGAGCAACTTTCCGTCATTTCCCAGGAGTCCTGGCTAACTCGGGAGGAACCTCCCAGTTGCCTGGAGGTTACCAAATGTCACTCCCATCTACAAGAAGGGTCAGAAAGAGGATCGGGGAACTACAGGTCTGTCAGTCTGACCTCAGTGCCAGGGAAGGTCATTGACCAGATCATCTTGAGTGCCATCACGTGGCACATGCAGGACAACCATGGGATCTGGCCCAGCCAGCACAGGTTTATGAAAGGCAAGTCCTGCTTGACTGACCAGACCTCCTCCTATGACAAGATGTCCCACTAAATGGATGAGGGAAAGGCTGTGGATGTTGTTTACCTGGACTATAATAAAGTTTTTGACACAATTTCCCTCATAATTCTCCCGGACAAACTCTCTGCTCTTCGCTTGGACAGGTCCACTATTTGCTGGGTAAAAAACTGACTGAATAGTTGAGCCCAGAGAATGCTGGTGAATTAAGTTACATCCAGCTGGCAGCCAGTCACAAGTGGGGTTCCGCAAGGCTCAGTATTGTGTTTAGTCCTATTTAATATCTTTGCCAATGATCTGGATGAGGGGATTAAGTGCACCCTCAGTCACTTTGAAGGTGACACCAAGTTCAGTGAGAGTGTTGATTTGCAGGAGGGCAGGAAGGCTCTGCAGAAGGATCTGGACAGGCTGGATCAGTGGGCCAAGGCCAGTGGTATGAGGTTCAACAAGGCCAAGTGCCAGGTCCTGCACTTGGATCATAACAACCCCATGCAAGGCTACAGGCTGGGGGCAGGGAGGCTGGGAAGCTGTCCAGTGAAAAAGGACCTGGAGGTGCTGGTTACCAGTGGCTGAACATGAGCCACGGTGTGCCCAGGTGGCCAAGAAGGCCAATGGCATCATAGCCAGTATCAGCAATAGTGTGGCCAGCAGGACCAGGGCAATGATTGTCCCCCTGTACTCAGCACTGGAGGGGCTGCACCTCAAATCCTGTGTGCAGTTTTGGTCCCATCACTACGAGAAAGACATTGAGGTGCTGGCGCACGTCCAGAAAAGGACAACAGATCTGGTGGAGGGTCTAGCCGTGTGTGGGGTGTCTCAAGGAACTGGAGAAAAGGAGTCTCAAGGGAGACCTTATCACTCTCTGGAACTACCTGAAAGGAGGTAGTAGCCAAGCAGTGTTGATCTCTTTTCCCAGGTAAGAAATAACAATCAGAGGAAATGTTGGTGTGACCCAGCCCACTGTGGGGCTGGGGCAGAGAGATGCCAATCAATCCCAGCCCATCCTTTGGATCCAGTTTCCCAAAGTGGCAGACTCAGAGGGTGGGTCGAGGGGCGGCTCAGAAGCCTAAACTGCACCCCCTGGGCAGTGCCCGGGTCCAAGTCACCTCCCCTGGTTTGGGAAAATTCCCGGTTACTCAGTTGTTCATTGGTTCTCTGCTATAACTCCCACCTCTTGGTTTCCCCATTGGTTCTTGTTAAATGGTATCCTCCCCCTGGCTTGTAACTCATTGGTTGTTTTCCCCTTTCACCTGGCTTTTCAAATTCCCTATAAAACTGAGGACAAGCTTCAGGGGATGATCCCATCACTTCCTATCGCCATCCGTCCCTTCTGAGCTTGTTTGGATTGCGAAACTTCTAACAATAAACCTGTTAGAAGCTGGACCAGAACAGCCTCTCTCTTCCTTTGCCTCCGAGCTAACATGAGCCGATCCCATTGGCTCCTGCCGTGTTCCCTCTGCAGAGAAGCCAGCTAGCTAGCTCAGCCAGCAGCTCCTTTCCTGATGCCGAAGTCACTTCAGCGACGCACAGAAGAACGCAGCTGGACTCACTCTGACCTGGGGCACACCAGAGCTCGTGCCTCGAGCACAAGAACTGCGTTAAGGAAATGGTCTCATAATATGTTGAGGGAAGGTTAAAGTGGATGTTAGGAACAACTTCTTCATGGACAGGGTTGTTAAACATTAGAACAGGCTGCTCAGTCACTATCCCTGGAAGTATTTAAAAGACGCATAGATGTGGTGCTTAGGACCGTGATGTAGTGGTGGGCTTGGAAGTGTTAGGTTCATGGTTGGACTTGATGATCTTAAAGGTCTTTTCCAATATTTCTGTGATTCTATGGAAAAGTGTATTAAAACCAGGTAGTGTTCCCGTGTAATCAATTAATTGCAAGCATGCACTTCACCATGTTGCACAACAGGACCTACTTCCCTTTTGGCTCCTAAATTGGTAGTTTTGGTATTTCACTGCAGCTCAGAGTAAGGAAAAAAACTGTCTCAGCAGCACTGTGTATCTTTCATGATTCCCCTTAATTTTTGCAAAAATATGATTTTTTGGGGTGTTTTTTTTTTCATTGTTTTGTTTGATTGTTTTTCATTTAAAATGTTTATTTTGTACATATTTCACATGAGGATGTTTGCAAAAGAACAAACTCACCACAGTCTTGACACAAGTAATATTCCCATTCCCTCAATTCTATACCCTCAACTCCTCTTAACACCTGTTCATGCTGTGAAACGATATTCAGCATGTTGATCTGCTTCACATCCCTCTGGTCTTTCCAATAACAAAATTAATACAGAAACAAACCAAACCAGCATGATATCTGCAGTGACAAAGTCTTGCTTTTTGTTTCTCTTGCTTTACAGTTTCTGAGCATATCAAATGCCCAGGTTTTCAGGGATTTTTATTCTAAACACTGCTCAACATCTGGTGTAGCATAGGTCAGGTAGGGTGCTGGATCAAGAGGAGATGGGATACCTTTAAGTATAGGAAAAAGGCTCAGACCCTAATAACAGAAGAGGAGAAGCAATATGAAAGGATGGGGAGCCCATGGTGGTACCACAGAAAAGGAATGAAAAAAAAGAGGGTTGTGGTGACTGAGCAGAATGCAATAAGAACAGACAGGTTTTATTGTTCAGTCATAGGTTTCGGAGCTGACACTACTTTTTACCTCTCATACATTCTAAAACCCCTCTGCAAATACCGTATCTGCAAGGTTTTCATGACCTCAGATCTCCAGATACATAGCAAATGCCTTTTTAGGATCAGATAATTATTGTTTGAGTGTCTATTTGAGGCTCAGTATGAATAGGACCTCCTGTGGTAGTACAGCTCCTTTGAACCCAAACATGGGGTAGCCATACCTCCTAAACCACAAGAGAAAAAAATTGTTCAGTGCAGCTCTGATCTGCTCCCTCTAAATTCTAAAGCTAAATTGGAATAATACCTTTGAGTTGGTTGAGAAAGTGTTTTTCTTTACTGATATATTACACAAGTGTTTGTTAAATGTAGAAAAGACCTTAATTTACCTAGAGTTGAATTTATCAAAGAGGAAAATTAGAAACCCATTAATTCCATTTTAGAGACATCAAAAGGAAAAGAATATGCAATTCCTGACAAGTTGAATTTCAAACTTGACCTACAAATAGAACTGTATGCATTCATCCTTACTTCTGATTTTAATTTCTTTTGATTTTTTCTTTTCATTTGGCTTTGGCTACTAGACTCCAGAGACTTACAATGTCCAGCATGTCTTTGTGAAGGCAGTTGTATTCTCAATTTCTATCTATTTTCATTTTGTAATAAGCCACAGGTACTGAGATTTCCTACACTACATTTCCCTTTACAAAATATTTCTTGCCAACCCACAAAAGCTTTTAAGCTTTTTGTGTTAAGCTTTTATATGTTGCCTTCTCAGTTTTGTGACATTTTAGTTAGGAACATAAGTAATAAAATCATAGTTAAAATTACCTTTACTGATATCACAAAGACATATAAATACCTCCTTACTTAATCTCTTTACCAGCACATCAGTATAGTGTTCAGCACTGTCTCACATGGCCTTTCCTTGACAAACTGGAAAGATACAGATTGAATGGTTTTATGTGAGAAGTGTAGGAAATTGGCTAACAGTTCTCACCCAGAAGGTGGTAGTAAGTGGTTTTTACTCAGGTTGGCAACCTGTCACAAATGAGGTACCTGTGGGGTTGATACTGGGCCCCATGCTGTCCCACATGTTCATAAATTACACGGGTGATGGGATTGAAAGCACCCTCACCAAATGTCCTGGTGGTGCCAAATGTGGTGGTGAGGTGAACACATCACAAGGGCAAGCCATCCAACAGAGAGCCTGGCAGGATGGAAGGTGAGCTACTGAGAACAGTGTGGAGTTTATAAAAGACAAGTGCTAATTCCTGCACCTGGGATGAAATAACCAAAAAAGACCACTACAGGTCAGCACAGGTGTGGCTGGGGAGCAGCCTTGCTGAAAGGGACTTGGGGGTCCTGATGGGCAGCAAGCTGAACATGAGCCAGCAGCAACAGCAGGTCTGTTCCTGGGCCACATCTACCGAGCAATTACATTCCTTCAAAATTATTTCATGTGGTCTCTTTTGCTGTGGTTTAATTTGCTGTGTTTTAGGAGGGTTTTTTCTAGGAATTTTGTTGCATATATATATATATATAAAAAAATATTTTTAAGGAAATCTAAAATTAATGTTCTTCGCCTATACTATAATAATGCTATTTACAGAAGGAACAGGGAACAGAGATGACTAATGTGCTAAATCAAATACAGTTGATCAAATTTTAAGATCAAAATATTAGTTTAAAATAACATACTTGATTTGATACTCTGCTCAGTGTTTATGCAGGCAAACTAGGGAAAGACCTTTATACTAATAGGCAACTGCCAAAGCCAAACAGAATTTGAAAAAAAATTGAGCAATATTTATTTGTTCTTTAAGTATTATCTAACTTCTTAAATTCCTCCCAATAAACGTGGATGAAAAGGATGGAGAGCTCTTTTCAGCTCCTTGTAGCTTAGGCAATCTACCAAATGTTTTCCCAGACATAGAAAAGATAGAGATATACTTGAACACACTCCATGGAAGTAGCCCCCAGAGAGTCCTGCTGATGTTACAGAGACATTTACAAGTGCAAGGATCTGTCAGAATTACTTCCAGATCTGGAGTTTAGCTTGTAGGTTTTATGGAAAATGACTTGTTAAAATATATCTTAGTTATTTTATTATGATTTCTTTTAAGCAAATGGTAAAATTGTGAGTTAATAAAAGATGATGAAACATTTGTATCTAAGTTAATGTTGAAGATCACAAGCAGTAAGTGCTTGAAACCTCATCAGTTATAATTATCCATTACTTCTGTGCCTTGGTGCAGAACAATATGTATTATGCATACCTGCTGGTCAGAGGGACTTTTTCTTCATATGATTTTGGGTGTTGAAAACAGTATGAAGAAGTTCAAATCTTACCAGTGTTTTTCATCAGGCAAACAAAAAAATTGAAATCTTTAGTTTTGTTTTTTTTTTTTCCCAAGGCTCACAGGCATTTCCAAAGTGCAACATGATTTCAAGGTTAACTGTCATTCCCACCCCCCGGTTCCTTACATTTGAAATGAGCCAGAGACTATCCATCAGCATGAGATTGTGTGAGGTAAGTATAGGATGTAAATTTTTCCATTAAAAATCTCAGCACAGTGACTCTAATGGATGGGGTTTTTCACGTTCAGTACTGTTGCTGTGATGCAGCCGAAGAGCAGCCACTGTTAGGAATTCTGGGAACTGCAGAGATTTCACAGTGGAATTATACAAATGCTCTGCCCCACTGTGATTCCAAGGGAAATGTACAAACCTTCTCACAGGGAGGCTGTACTATTTTTGATTAGCACAGCATTCCAAAACCCTCTAAGATGTAATGCATCTCACACCATGTATAAACTGTGAATTGCATCTGGAAATAATTCTTTTTCTGTGAAATTCAGCATTTTGAACGTTATCTTTGTGGCTACCACTATATTCTTTTGTTGAACTGAGATTTTAACAGCCTTCCTGTGAATGACCATCCAGACAGTGGCACATGCAGATGAGGAAATGACAGAGGTTGAAATCTACTGCCTGAAAGAGTCTAAGAGGCATCTTGTTATGTACAGTGACCAGCAGTCACATTAGCTGAGACTTGGAGAGTCACCATTCTCTTACCTTTCCATTAGTTAATGTGGTGAATCCATTAGTTACTCACACTGTGTTTTTAGCAGCTCTCTCCTCCCTCTTGCTGACCAATGAGAGCGTCCAACACTTCTTTTGCATATTACAAAGCTTAGCAAGCTGCAACAAATACATTAAAAATTTGTGTCATCAACTATATCAGAGGTCAGAAGTGATGCACCTATTAATTATGTCCAAGTTTTCCAGTAAAAGACTTCCAAGAAGCATCTGTTTCTCCAAAGATCAAATGTTTTAAATTAAGCTTTAATTGCAACAGCTTCAGTCTGAACAGTTTGGCTTCTTATGCAACTTTTAAAACATTAACATTTCTAATCATTTTAAGGAAAGAAAGACTCCTGAAGAGTAGCCTGTGCCACTCGGGTCAAATATTTTTATCTGGGATAAACTGTGTTGCTAAACATGATTCCTCTCTTGGAAATAATTTCACTCTTGCTGAAATAATTACAGCAAAAAAATAACCTGAGTTGAATTTAACTCCAAAGCCAAAATTATTATTTTTTAAAAAAGTCATAATGCCAAGTTTAGAAAATATATATTATGGATTATATATTGAATAAAAAAATATTGCTGTAGAAACTCAGTCAGTTTTTTCTATACTTTGTAATTCCATAACATAAGGATGACTATGAAGAATTAAAAACATCTAACTTACATATATGCACGTACACACAAAAGGAGAGCTGAAATAGCTGACAGGGATAAATTGATTGTTCCTTTGTTAAATTGGAATTATTAGCTCATTACAGAACTAAAAAGCTGTGCTAATTTGAAGGAGTGAGAAGTCAGCTAAGGCAGTTGATTTAGTACTTGTCAGTGCAATTGTTCTTCTTTTATCAGAACAGTTTTTATTCATTTAATATTTTTCCTGTATTAAGGTCATGATACCTTACTTGGCTGGCACATGCATAAAAGATTTTTGGAAACCAGAATTCAGTTTTTGTTTCATTTATTTCTCTTGGATATTGTGCCTTCAAAGTCTTTTACCCCTGAGTGTAATTAGCATGATTTTTTTCTAAATCTCAAATCCCTCTTCTCACTGTGTTTGATGTGTGACAAACCTTTAAATTCTTTTATCATTTCAAACTCTGATTTTTTTTCCCCACGTACATAAATACTGGGGAAGTTTTATTAAGTAAAGACATCTATGAAAAATGGCTTACAAGGACTGACTTCTTCATAGTAGATGGAGTGTTATGATAAAAACATAGCTGACAGATCTAGAAAATCCTGGACTTTGTGTAGGGACAGTTCACTACTAACAGTGACTCATTTTCTCCTCAACTTAGTTCTTGATTCCAAGCAATAGGAAAAGAACAGTAGTAGCAAATGCAGTAAATATAAAATTCAGATTAGGAAAGCAAATTTAGTGGTTCAGCCCTAACTCACAGCATTAGCACCTCAAAAAGGTGTCTTCCTTGGTAAGTTATTTTAATATTCAACACACTATAATTGCAACATTCCCTGAAATGAATTTATTTTCTTTAGACTAATTCCTCATTGTTGCAACAGAGCATGCTTGCAGGTCCTCAGATGTAGTTCTGTCTGCATTGAAAATGCCTTTGTTGAAGATACATACTTATGACTTCAATAGGAAAAGCATTTATGCAAATAAATTCCACTTCCTCTCCCTTTGTACTTGTAGTTAATACATACTTCTCTATTTCTTAGGAAGCATGAGAATATATGAATCAGAGTGAAATAAATGGGGCAGATGATACCAGCTTTATTCATATCTTACTCTCCATGTGTAGGGGCATTTCTCCACCAGGTTTCTTCAGAACCATAAACAATTTGAAGTAACTTAGTTAAAAAAAATCCCAAACCTCACAAACAAAAAACAAAACTTACTTTTCTTAAGAACTGGTTACCAGTCCCTGGAAGATACAGAAAGATTGTATTGCTACGTGCTAGTCAAAGTCTGAGATCATATTTATGTCAAAAAGTTGATATGTCAAGAGGTCAAAGGAGGTGATTCTGCCTCTACTCTGCTCACATGAGACCCCACCTGGAGTACTGCACCCAGATTTAGCACAAGAAAGACATAGACCTTTTGGAGTGGGTCCAGAGGAGAGACAGGAAGAGGATCACAGGGAGGAGCACCTCTCCTACAAAAAAATGCTGACACTCTTAATCTACCTCTTCCTTACTCCTTCCTCCTTCTTTCTTACATGCTTTAGGTTCATCTAAGTCTACTCCTATATGTTTTCTAACATGCTTTTTAAACTTTCCTTTTTTTGTTAGTCTGCAGCTCCATGTTACATCTCAATAGGTACGTTGCTTTTTGTAGATGTTAGATGCTGTTAGATATCTGAGTTCTCTTTGTTATTTCCAAAACCAAGCCAGTTTTGTCTAGCTCCAGTCTGCATTTCTTTAACTGGCATGTGGAATGTTGGTTACAGTGAAGAAGTCTCCAGTCTAGCCTGTCCCAACTCTTCTCATCCCATGCCTCTATTCCCCTGTGCTGCATCCTGGATCTCCTGATATGAGGAAACTTCCTGGTACGAGCTCTCTGCTCTCACACTGGGCTTATTTTTCTCAATAGTGCAACATTTTGTTTGAGACATAAATATCTCATTCTAAAATAATTGCCTGCTACTGTAATCTCTATACAGCTATGAACACACCATGCAAATATCAACAAAAGTTAACAAATTAGCCATAGCTACCCCATGTCAATTAGAAAGAGGATTTTTGCAGCTAAACCAAGCAAAAAAAAAGGTGCAGGCAGATGAAAATTTCAGGCAGAAGAAGCCTGACAGTCCTGAGACTTCCAAAGTCAGTAGAAATCTTGTGGCCTGTTAATATCAATGGCAATAGTCTATGACAGGACTACAGGGTAACAAAACTCAGGTTGAAGATACTTTAAAAAGTCTGTTTTGTTATATAATTGTAAATAGTGTACTGTGTTGTCATCCATAGAGCATACTATGAAGTATATTGTCGTTTTCTATGTATTGATGCAATGCTTATATAATTAGGCTTTAAAATAAAAATATATGAATATATATATGTATATATGTCTTATTTTACTTTGAAGATATTCACTACTTGCTTTTTATTTGAATCTGTAGTCTAATTAATTCCATACTGAAAAGAAGAAATAATAAGATCTGTTTCGTTGTTTTCTTTTCATTTGTGACATCAGTAATTGTGCTTGTCTGTTTTCCATCAAGGTATGTTCTATGGAAATATATTAAAGTAGCATGTTTGTGGAAATCTATGCTGCATTTATCCAATGCTTTACCACATACTAACAATAACCATTTGGAATAGTAGTTCTTCTTTGACTGTCTTTTGACAAGAGTGACTGTTTCTATAAGTGAATACTGGTGTTCTGTAGTCTCAGAGGAGAAAGATGGTTATGTTGTGCAAGAGGAGGCATGCAAGAGGTTAAGGTTGACAAGAGAGCAGGCAGGGCAGTGGCCCTGGTAAGAAAGTACAGTCCCACATATCAGGTGTCAGAGACTGCAAAGATTGATGTCTCGGGACATTTTGGAATGCCTGTGTGTGTGTGGTAGGGGCTCGGTCAGGTCTTGATTTTGGTGAGACAGTGCCCTGCCCCCCATGCCCCCCAGCCCCGCTGTGTCTGTCAGCCATGGCACACTGGAGGCAGCTCCTTGATGCCTTTTTACTGGTCCTAAAATCAGGAGCCAGGCACAGTTAGGAGATAAAAAGGACTTACCTTTACAAGGATCCTTATGGTGCACAGCATGCCGGATGGAAAGCGCCAAAGATGCACACGTAACATAAAATGGATACAATTTCTATGTGTTTAGAAGATTAGCATAGCTGAGAAGAATCCCCAGTTAGAGACATAAGTGATGAGGTAATTCCTCCATGGTTCTATCCTTTTCTGAATTCCACCCCCCGCCTTCCCCTTTTGATAGGAACTAAACTTTGTTTATGAAAAGTTGTCTCAGAGAGCTGGTTTCAACCTTGGCTCCCAGAGAGGTGAACCTTGGACCCCCAGGGCTTGGAGCTGCTGGGGAATTTATTTTGTCTTTCTGTCTAATAGAGTAGGTAAAATGCTAGCTACGAATACAATAACAGGCCACAGAGTTACAAATACATATCTAAGGAATATAGAGAATATATAAAAGCAAAAAGGCAAAAATCAATTTGGCATCACTCTCAGTGTTCCTAACCCAGCCCCTGAGAGTCTGAGAGACTGGAAGTCCCACCTAGGAGGAAGGCCAACAAAGGTCCAAGGGTTTAAGAAGGGTCACCAGCACGTTGTTCTTTAACACTTCCTTCATCTTGGCGTTTTCTATCTGTTACATTGCTGGAACCCAGTAGTTGGTAGCTACATGTCTGTCTTTCTATATCTTTCCTGGTTTTTTGTCTTTCTCCCTTTCTTCTTCTTCTTCTAACTCTCTTTTCATGGAATGTAACATCGAATGGGTTTAAAGGTTGCTAAGTTGAATGGGCTACGTCAATGCTCTGATAAATGTTTTATGTTTTACTAAGTCTTCTGCCAAAATTCCTTGATTTTTTGTACTTTGCCAGAAAAACTTTTGTATAATTTTCACCTCTTGAGAATATCTGGCTGGTTCTATCTCTCCCTTGCACTTACCCAGAGCAGAGGAACCTAAGTTTACCCCCATATATTTAAGTGTCCGGGGTGTTACAGGAGGTCTAGTGACAGTAACGATGGTGGTTGTGTGGTCAAAACACAGCTCAGCAGATGCAGGGTGCTGTGGTGGAGAAAAGCACCCCCTGAAAGACCCCGGCCCTTGTCCTCAGGGTCTGGGCACACCTTCCTGCAGGAAGTCAATCCAAACCCAGGCTGAGCTTGGAGACTCCTGTGGTGGCCTTGGGGCTCTAGCTGTTAGCTGAGAGAGGAAAAACAATGATCAGTCTAAAGGGGAGAAATGTATAAAATAAATTCACATGACAAAAGTGTTTGTAGAGATCCCGATTTTGATGTAAGATGTTTACCTTGGTGGCAGGCAATTTGGAGCATTAATCTGTGTAAACTTTTTATCTTCCAACAATAATTAACTTCTTCAGCTTCTTCATAGCACTTAATCATAGGTTCCTCCTTTCCCACGTTCATTTCAAACCTGAAAAATGGGTTTACTTTTGTACCCAGTAAGTTGCATGAATGCTTATAATATATATATGGTACAGCACTGTAGTGACTGTATCTCTTTTCATTTAAGTTTTTAAAAAGGAAAACATCTCCCAATGTTAGTCTTACTTTTTCTAAAAAAAAAAGAATTGAAGTAACTTTTGCCAATAACCAGAAATTTTTGATTGGTAAGTGTTTAGGGTGATTGTTGTAATTACAAAGGAATGCAAAAAAAGAATGTCTTATGTCTTCAATCGAACACTTTCAAATAGTAAGCAAAATAAAACCACTATTTATCTTTCTTTTTAATGTGAAAGTGATTGTGTGTTAATTCTTATTTATGCTCTTTATCTGATTTTTGTTTCCTACTTTTCACATTTTATTTCATATTGAGTGACATCTGAATCCAAGAAAACACACCATGTTAAAAGAGACTCTGATTTGGGAAAATTAATTCAAGTCATAGGCCAAATTTATTCAAACTTTTCCATTTAGTCTTTTGAAATGTTTTAGAACCATCCCACCACATTAGGTAACTTGCAGTCTTCACTTTTTAGTTTTTGTTTCAGAATGTGCTTGATATTTAGATCGTTCAATTTCTTATATTTTTCCTTAAATCCTTAAGAATAGTAGCTAAACACATGCTGAATGATTGCAATAGAGTGAAATTTAGGTTTCCTCTAGGATCTATTTATACTGAAAGCAAAAGCTGTGAAGGCGGTTATTTTTAATCACTTTCCAAATTTTTCATGAAAAGGATAGAACATTTGTTATTTAAATTGTGCATTTAAAAAAAAATTAGTGTGTTATTAGTGGAAAAAGAATTGCACCTAAATATTACTTGACGAGAGGGAACACAATCTCAATTTTTGTCTTGCCATTAATAACTCTTTCTCCCTGGGATTCTAATACTGCAAACATCACATATTCTTAACAGGTTCTTAGCTAGTTTGCTGAACATTGAAAATACCCATTTCCAAGTTTCAAGGCATTTTTATCATTAGAATCAAAGCAATAGCATACAACCAGATTTGTATCTCATGTGAGACACAACTCTACATCCAGTCTCCTGCATTGATGAATTGATGAATGGGGTCCTGTGTTTCACAGTTTCAAAGAAACATGTATGTCCTATGAAGTCATACATATCACCTTTCAATCTTACTATTACTGGTATAACTAATTCAGATTACTCAATTATCTCAGTTAGTTCACCAGAAAAATTCCTATGTGAGGTGTTAGGAGAGATTGAATGGTTTAAAGGGTTTTCAGCATTAGCTGTGGCCTTAATGGGAAAATGCATTTTATTTCATCATCCCTGATACATGGAATGCAAGCTAATGTGATAAATTTGCATTAGTCTCCTTGACCTTCCCTTGTACAGAAGAAATCAGGAGAAAATATCACCAATGCAATTAGTTTTTACAAGAGTTTTTGTGGCTGTTATTTGGACTCCATAACAGAGGTGGGTTTTTTCCCCTTTTTGCATATTCATTCATGTTCTCAGTGAAACAGCATTGCACTTAATTTACATTGGCTAATCAGAAGATTTTCACAGTTTTGACTACCGTGCATAATACAACAAGCAAGATACTTACCATATCTCTACTAAAAAGCCTGTAGTATGAGTTTAATCATGCTATTTAATTGCTAGGCTTAATTTGAAAATAATTGTTCACAGCAATTAAGTAAATGCCCCAATTTCATTAACAGACTTCCTAATTAGAAAGTACAACATAAAAGTGCTAATGTTGCTTCATTAGGCTTGAATTACTGGTTCTAATACTACTTTTTTACTGTCTATACAATTTCTCTCTGCAGTAGAATATCAGCCTAATAACTGGTACTAGATTAGTAACAAACTTCCTGTTGTGGCACATTCATGTCCTAGCCAAATGTGCAATGTTTTATTACAAAGGAGACTCAAATCTATATTTTAAATTTTAAGTATAGTCTGAAATTTAAAGAAATCTGAGATATAGCAATATCTGATAAAATGTGTAGGAATCAATTGCTTTGAAGAAGAATACAAGTTTTTTCAAAGTTTGATGTCCCAATACATGTGTGCTACTTTCTATATAAGAAACCACATATGAGAAACAAATGGGAAGTAAAAAGACAGTAAATGTGACTACTGATAGGATATAGTGATGACCGAAATAATTATGGCAGTGTCACAATATGTCATTATAGATGCCATGTGAGATGTCATTAATGTCTTTAACTGTCAGAGCTATTGTTTCTTTACAACACTGAGGAATCATTTCGCTTTTTTACCATATTACCGTAAATGTGTGTAAGAAAGAAGAACGATATTTCTATTTCAATCAAGATGATTCCTTTTTTGCATATAAAAAGTATCAGTATTCAGTAGCTTCATCATGCCATGGAGTTGAGAAAAGAAAATGTAAAAGAAAAAGTTGTGCACAAAAGCAGTGAGAAGAAATTTAAAAGCTTGTAAAAGTACAGAAAAGAACAAAATAATCCTTGTTTTTTTCTGTTACTTTCAAGCTTTCACTCAATTTCCTTTATCCTTTCTCATACTGTACCTTGCTTAAAATATAAGGATGATTAAAAATAGGTTAGCAAGAAAAACATATTGATGTATTTCTTGTGAAATCCTGTCAGCTGTCTCGTGCGCTGATCATTAGTAGATGAATGTAGCATTGACAACATTTATGTAATTATGGATTTAATATTTGTAAAAATATGCATATAGTTAGAGTTTGGGATTTTTTTTAGTTTTGGATAACAACATCTTGTCTTGTTCATGCATCCATATGTACATAGAAATTCTAAAACTCATAAACAGGAAAAGAATAATTTTGATCTACTACTCTCCATCTAAAAATACAAAATCCTGATTATATGTATGGAATATGGCTATGGAGAAAAAGTTACAAATATGTAGAAATGTTGCAAATAGACCATGGTGTTCATTTTGTGAGTCAAGAGGAGATCAAGAGAATTTTCCCTACTCAAGGACAGAATCAAACTCTTCTTGGTACTGAAAGACATAGCAAAGAATAAATGTCTTGGTCTGGATTGTCTGCCCATGATATCCAGCCTTTCTGTGTTTTTGCCTAGGACCAGTGTAAGCCTGCACACTGGCAATAGTTGTGAGAGCAGTGAAGTCTGTATT
This sequence comes from Aphelocoma coerulescens, assembly GCF_041296385.1. Taxonomy (NCBI): domain Eukaryota; kingdom Metazoa; phylum Chordata; class Aves; order Passeriformes; family Corvidae; genus Aphelocoma; species Aphelocoma coerulescens. Next base: position 86,558,994 of record NC_091015.1, read on the forward strand.
CACTTTTTAAAAATGCTAACAGTTAGTTATGTGTGTGTATACATTTATATATATACTTCCTGAAATAAGTTCACCCTGGTTCAACAAAGCAGCAAAGCCTATCTTTATTTATTTCCTGATTGTCACAACTCAGCAAAGTACTTAAGAATTTACCCTTACATTCTCTCTGTTGGTCCACTGTATCTAGCCAGATTTTTTTTTTAAAAGATTGTCAAATGTAAGTGGGTACCATTTGAAATAATGTCCTGCCTAGACAGGAGCTGATTTTATACAAGGACTATTTGTAACTGTAGTTTAGTCAAATGTGATTCCAAGTTCCAGAAGTGCCAAACTAACCTGAATTTTAATTAATTACTACAATTTTATTCAACTTATTCTTCTCTCTTCTAGGCTAGATCAAGAAAAGAACCACATCACATACTAAAACAAGTTTTCAATGCTGCAGTACATCTTATGTAAGATACAAGAGTGAAAAGAGAAAACTGCACAATTTATTCTTTTTTATGTTGAGTTTTAACAGTCTTTGACCTTTCTGGAGGTCCTAGAGTGTTGCTATTATTTTGTCTCTGTTTGCTGTTATCCATATCATGCAAGGAATTTCTTTTACAAGTCCATCAGCCAGAGTTTTGTTTTATCCACGTATTTAATGAAATTTTTGTATCATGCCAGAAAAGTTATGATATTTAGCATAGCTCAAATTGTCTGTCTTTCAGCCCCCATCTTTGTGCATTTTCTTTAACTTGCTCATTATTTCCTCATTTTGAATCTGTGAAAATATGGGTCTTACTGTGTCTCTGTAGTTGGTTTGTGATTGCAGCTAAGATTCCATGTAAACAGACACCTCTACACTAACCCTTCCAATGACCCCTACAGAACTAAAATTACAGCTTTTATCTTCTCTTTAGACAGTTTGCAAAGTTGTTTTCTCCCTTCTTCTCTTACCCCTGAGCCCATAGATTCTTTCTGACATGATTAAAATTAGTTTTAAAAGGGGTACGTTTCAGAATCAGGCCTTGTATCTGTGCACATGCACTCATATGTTGAGCTCAAATTGCTTTTTCTCTGTATTTTTTGATAATTCAGTCATAGTGAGCAACACTACAAGATAAAGAAAGGGAAATAATAAAATAAGCCAGATGGTACTTCAATTTCAAATGGGAAATGTAGAGTTTAATGTTTTTCTCTGCTTATGGATAAAAAAGAAAGACAGGAAATAACCTTTTTTTGAAAAATTGTGCTAACAGGATATTGCATAATATTTAAACATATATTCATAGGAAATCAGAATGTAATCAGCTTTTGCTACTTTACTTATTATTAGATTTCAATTTGGATGTCAGAAAGATATTTTATCATAACCGTTTTTTATAGTTTGTGTTGTCATCTGTCTTATGGAGAGCTCTTTCTTCTTTTCATCATTTAAAGCTGATATTTCTAAATGAGAAATTTTGGAGGGACGGACACCATAATAAATTTTTGGAAAGTTGCAAAGTGTATAATTGTAAAGGATTTTTTAGAATAGGAATGAAAACTAAATAAAAACCAGTGTATGTTCTCCCAAGGAAATCAGTGAAAACTACTGAACACAAATAAGTATTCTCCATCAAGGGGGGACTTTCACATGTGCATATATTAACACATATGTGTAACACATTTAATATGTTAAATTGAAAATCAGTCACCTCTCTTGGCTCCCTCTTCTCTCTCATAATTATATCCCATGAAATTCCTCCAAGTAGGTCCCTGGACAGTCCAAAGTCCGCTCTCATGAAATCTAAGATTGTGATCCTGTTTTTTGTCTTGTTCTTGGGATTCTCTTGGGATCTTAAACTCCAACATCTCACTGCTGTCAAGGCTGTCCCTGACCTTCACAGCCCCAGCCAGTTCTTTCTTGTTTGTAAGTGGCATTTCGACTTCTCAGCCATCTGTGTCAGAATGTCGTCACCAGTGCATGCATCACGTATGGATTGTGCCCTGCTGTGTTGCCCCTTCAGCTGATCCTGGAGCAAAAATGCTGATTTGATTTCAGAATTATATGAGATATTTTGGCAGTCTGACAAAATTTGAGATTTTTTTCATTTTCTTTCTTGTGGTGCACCATGGGAAGCATAATGTGAGCCAGACTGTTATGTGACTTCTTAGTCACATAACACATCAACAGCTTGGCAGGCAGAAGGTGCTACTTGCAAATTATGACTATCAAACCTAAAGAAAAAACATTCAATGCCACTAAATGGTCATGATACGAAGCAGTTCATGAGAACACCATCATGACATCTTCACTTGCCATCAGACTGGAAATTACCATTTTACTGTCAAATAGTTTTCACCATAGCTTCAGTAGACGTTCTAGTAACTGACCTGTCAGTATCAGTAGTAGCAGAATGTGAAGGACTTGCTCTTCATGGGTCAGATTTCTTTGGATTAAGTGCTACTGATGTCAGAAGACTGCTGCAGACTTTGGTTATCCAGCAATTGCTGTGGAGCACCAGGATGACAGAGAACTTACTTGAGAATTTATCTGATGCATCAACGGCAAACCAGTATTGAAATTTCTATTTGCCTGTTTACTAGCCTGCAGAAACATGTACTAGACAGATTAATGGGTCTGAAATAATGAGAAAATCATTACTTTTAAAAAAAAGCTGAGGGACAGATTACATAACCTGCCATGCTTGAACTGTGCAGTACTTTGCTCACACAGGTTTCCCAACAATACACGAAGGAGGAAACCTGCTTCCTCTTGTTCATCCTCTCCTTTGGCGATGTTTATAAATACTCTTTTCTCTGATCATGTATATATTGTTGAACTCACATCTTTACATCTATTTGATTGTTTGTTTAGTCCTGTATTAATGGTGTTGGTACTTTGCAGTTTTGGATAATGAACTCTTACCCCGAGCACTAAGCATTGCTGCAAATAATTACTTAATTGGTTGAAAAAAAAAAGTAAAAAAAAATGTATTTGGAAGAAAACATGGTGGCATTTCCATGTACCACACCATAATTTTCTATACCCTGAAGTAAATTTGAGTATTATGTTTTCCTCCTTACTCTCAAGATGGAAGAGTCAATGAGAAATCTGAGACCTCTCTGAAGTTTCTCTATATGCAGAATTTCAGGATAGGCAGCTGGATGTCCCCCTCAAGATGTTACTTGCTTCATTTATGGGTGCCAGTATTTCTTCCTTCAAGACAGGGCACACTGTTGTAATTTTTATCTTACATATTAATGTACTTGCAAGGTATGGTATTTGCATGCAGGAGGTTTGACTTTGTAAAACTTTAAATAAAAATTTCTTATCACAATTCTTCTACATTTTAATAAATTCAATAAAAAATTAAGTGCATCTTACAATAAAATGTGAATTATTTAAGATAGTAAATATTTAAAACAGAAATTATTGAAAAGATGATTACAGCATAAACTGAACAGGTTTTGAAACCTGTCTTGCCTCTAAAGTTCTGTCTTTTTGATTGTGTAAATATGTATGTGTGGCTTTCTGCATGGTTACTCTTCCAATGAGTAGATTGAGATGCTGGTTTAGAAAGACTCTAGGAGGTGGATGATGGACTTCTAGAACTACTTGCTCTTACAGGTCACTGTATTGGTAAATGGGGGACATAATGGTGTCCACTTAGCACTATCACTTTATGCCACATTCAGTTTGTTTATCCAGTGGTGATTTAAACAAGCTGTTTCAAATTAATTTTTTTTTGTCCTCTAAAATCCTTGTTGAGCTGGGTTTTTGAGTGTTTTTTCCTACCAAGAAGTCATATCAAGACTGTTCAGTCATAAGCTTCAGACCACTTAGATATTCTGCCCTTCTTTTCAGACCTTCCAACCCTTCCTAGCCTCACTTTAAATTCTCCAAACATAATCTCTTTGCCTTCCTTATTTTCTTTTCATATTTGACAATTGTTGGAAGTCTATTAATGATTCTGTTCCTCATGATCACCATAGCAAATATGGTGGGCCTGTAAGAAGTACAGAAAAAACCCCAGAAGTTATCGGGGTTTTTTGTTTAGTTTCCATGGAAACAAATACAAAAATAAACCATCAGTTTTGTGCTTCCTTTCTTCTGACTCCTTCCCACCACCAGGGAAACCATATGAATGTTATCTCTCTTACTTCTATTTTTTGGTACCCTACTTCTTTGTCTAATGCCTGAGTTACTTTTGTGGACTTTGCCTGGGGAGCTTGGCTGCAGACCATCTTTGAATGATGCAGAAGTGCACTGACTGCAGGGATCTTGGATGAGTAAGGATAGGGACTGCAATTCTGCAGGAGCGTCTTATGTCAGAGGACTTGGAAATTATTTTTGAGGAGAGAAAGCAGAAAATATATCAGAAAAAAGTGAGTATATGTTAGCAGGATATACAGAAATATTATGTTACAAGTACTATTGGATTGGAAATACACCTGGGAGAGAGCAGCTCTATCATGTAAGAAGCAAAACAGAAAAGCCTTGTGCTTGAATCACTGTACAGTGCATTGCCTTGTACAAAAAGATATACTGTAGAGAAGGTTCAGTTTTGCAATTATTTTCTTCAGAATAGAGTTAACATTGCTCTTCATGTCTTCTATCTCTGTTTTTCTGTGTTTGTATATTTGTAGGCAACTGTATGCCATGAAATATGCCCTGAATGTTTACTGCTAAAATGCTATTCATGCTATCTGGTAAAGTGGCTACATAAAATGTTATCAAGTATATCTTATAAAACACCACGATAAAAAGCTGTGGAATATACCTCAAACAGTGATGATACAATGCAATGAAATTTGCTATATAAAGTCCTAGGAAACCTACATCTAGGGCACTGATCAAACTCTGAAACAAATTAATTTGAATGGGATCTGTTTTTGTAGTATTCAAATATATTTACTTAGAAACCAGTGTAATTCTGATCTCCCAGTTGGAAGAGAAAGAGGAAGGACAGCTCAAAGTCACCATTTTGAGCACATTAAGAGAAGAAAAGTCATGACAGGGTGCTTGTCAAAGAGTGAGGTGGACCAAGAATTATAAATAGATAGGCAGAGTCAGACAAAATTATAAACCACATTGTTCTTGTGACAATACAAATCAGTTCCTCAGACTGACCTAAATGCAGTTTGTCCTGTCCAGGCAGGAGGAGAATAACCTTAAAAATGCCAGTGTGTTTCAGCACATCATGGATGTTTCATTTGGAAAAAATCCACAGGTTTTACCTGTTATACTTTATTATTCATATTGCACACAAACAGAAAAAATTAGGATTAATTTAACAGAAAGGACACTATTTCAGACAGTGCCTGTGTTTTGTAACTTCCTTAGAGTCTGTTTTCAGAATCTGAAGTAAAGAAAAAAATTAGGGCTTTTTAAAGAGAGATCTCATTGTCAGAATGATAATGGTCTTCTTGTCTGTGGGTTTTATTATTCCTCTGTGCACTGCTCACAGTAAAGTGCAGCTTGGTGATTGCATTCCCAGTCAAAATTTATCCTTGCTTCTTTTTCTATAGACATGTGATATAAGCATCTCCCTGAGGTCCAAGTTTATTGCTGTTTTCTAAGGAGCTTTCTCTCCCTTGCTCTTGTTCCAGCACTGCCAGATATCCTAGGTGTCACTCCTCTATACTCCTCCATCCTAAGTGCCTTCATTATTCCAGCAGTTACTTACAGAGGTTTTCTCAATATTTTTCTCTCCCTGGAAATAAACGTGACCCAGGATCTCTGCTGATCTCCAAGGAGTTGCACAGTGCATGGCATAAAACTCAATATTACCACTTAGACAGGGAAAAACTCCACTGTTCACTTGATTTGAGCTAAATCAGAGTTGAAGAATTTATGAGCAACAAGTAATTAATCAGTAATGAGAGAACTACACCTTCAGGATCAGTCTCAGCAAACAACAGATAGAAGACAGTAATATATATTTAGGAGGTGTTTGTAAAAGACCTACAGAATTGTAAACACACCTCAATACCTAATTCTCCCTAAACTGTAACATGCAGAGAGCATTGCAGACATGCCCCCTGTGGTGGGTAATTAACATAAACTGGCCTCAGATGTTAGTTAATATCATGGGTCTGTGTACAACCACGGGAGCGCTGAACACCTGTTGGTGCACCACTTAGGTCCATAGAGAGAGCTCCCCAAGCTAGTGGTTTGTTATATGTTTATTATAATCCCATAAGGTTATATAAACTGTGGTATTATTTAAGCCTGTTAGGCAAAGTAAGCAAATTTCAGTTGTGTCTGCATTAACCCAGTAATTAACCTCCAGCCAAAAAGTCTTTTAGTCTAAAAGCCTAACCTAGTCAGATTCCCCAAGGTTTGAAGATGCAGGAGGAAGTATGGCTTTGCAGCATTTTATACTGGAGACAAAAAGACTGTTATATGTAGAAAACTAGGAAGCTTAAAGGCAATATCATGAAATACATCAAGTCAAATACCAAGAATGCATTTTCTAATACTTAGATTTAATTTGATGATTTCCTGGGTTATCTTAGGAAGGCTTATACATTTTGTTTTCTGTTCACTGAATTTACTGTTTCAAAAGGAACAGCTTTGGGAAAGCTGGAGAATTAAATCCCTTTATCTGTCCACTGAATTAGTTCAACTGTGGGAGCAGTTGTATTTATCTGCTGGACTTTAACCAAGAGCTATTCAACAGAGAAGCTGCTTCTGTCTGCTGAGACCACTGACAAGAATGCCAACAGGGATACAACTTTCTGAGCCAGTAGCTTCAAAGAGAACTGTGCTTTCATTTCAGCACAAGTTAAGGATGTATAGCCAGCAATTTTGAAAAAGTCTGTGCCTTGGCATTACTTTAAACTATCTTCTGCCAAATGTTGTCAGCAGCAAAAAGGTTATAATGTATAAGGGGTTCTTTAAGCAATAAAGAGATGTTTCTGGCACAATTTCCCACCTATAAATCTGAAAAAACCCTACTTGCTTCCCTTGAGGGTTCTTATAAGGCTAGGCTTCTAAACTCAGAAGTGCTAGATCTATGTACAACACCAAAAATCAACTGTCTGTCAGAAAAAAATACAGAATAGACTTGTGTAAGCTCATAAACTGTATCAAACTGTCATCTGAAGATGAAGGAACATATGATAACAAAGAAATGTGTGCATGATTTGTGGCAATATGGTGTGGAATTGCAGTCCTGCTAAAAGAATAGATGACATAGATTTAAGGCTGTCCGCTTTGAATCAAAGATTGGATGATACCAGGCAATGAAATATGTCTGTGCAGTTAATTTCCTTAGTGGATGAAGTTCTCTAAAATGTTGTTGTTTCTCTGAAGATGGACTGTAGAAAGGATTTTGTGCTTGAAATCTTATGCCTTTTTTCTCCCTATATATCAGTGTGTCTATGTAAAAGATTCTTGTCTCCCAAACAATCTTTTCCTTTGTATCACCATAATACTTAAATAATCAATCAGCAATCAAGACACCATTGTACCAGGCAAAAAATGGAACCAAGTCTATGCAGTGAAGAGCAATTCTCTGGATACAGCAGTGATCTTATTCTATATGTGGATGTAAAATTCATTATTCGTTATCGTAAATGTTATCCACAGCAGTCATTGAAAAACCTGCTTTATCCATGGCCAAACTTTTTACCTTGTTTTCTTCTCTCCTCAAATGACATGAAATTTAGATCAGACCATCCGTACAGGCTCTGTGCCTGCAATCTCAAGAGATGATCTATGATCTATGCAAGTGAAAAAATCCAAGGGAAGAGATGCATAAGCAGGAGAGCAAGTTTTACTATATGCATAAAAGAGATGCTTTAAAAGTGCCAAATTAATGTATATAAAATATGATAAATTTGTACACATTAAAACACATTTTAAGCTATGAAACTATGTTCTAAACGAAAAATTTTAGAATACCGTACCTGAAAAAAATTATTAGCATGTTGAAATAGAGATGCAGTCATGCTGTTAGTTTTAGTGTGTTTCTACATGACAAAAAGTCATAAATATTAATGTCTAACAAAATTATATTCTATTGATAAGTAGCAGAATACATTTGACACATTGAAGAATGAGAAAAAAAGGAAACTGTAACAATTCACATTGCTCAATGCATGACTAATAATCATTTATTCTTTTATTGTTAATAACTATAACTTCACAAATTCAGTATCAAACAACTTTTCAATAATTTAATGAAAAAATTTTAGGAAGACAGATTTCTAGATTAATGTCTCAGTTCTTATATGAATAGTGAATAGCAAAGTATTATTTCTGGGTCTTGTCTTAAGAAAGTACCTGGGGTCTAAACAGACTTCTCCTGGAGTGCCATGTCAGAAGTGCATGTAGGATTCTGGAGCTCTAACAAAAATTTGTAAGCGTAATGAAAGCAAATTTAAAAGAATATGGCCTAAAAATCTCTACTCTGGTAGACCAAATGTACAAGCATAAGCACACTCTCATTGGTTTCTGAAATGGCAGAAGCTGAAATTTAAGTATGTGATAAAAGCCAGTTTGTTGCCATCAAAGACATCATTCATGTTTCTGAATAAGTTTACTGGGTATTACTTAGATAAATTAATTTATATAAAATCTAGTATCAAAGAGGATCATAGCTTGTCTTACCTGAGAGTGAAGCCTATATCTGGCCAGTGATTTAACTTTATTCCCAAGAAGATTTGCTAATAAGTTAAACTGTACACACTTAGCATTGACTCACATGAATCAAAACTCACTGCAACACTTCAGTACAGCAGGGAAAGTTAATGGCTTTTCAAGTTGCTGTGGGACTCAGACAGTAGTAAGTAATAAAAAGAATGCACATAAAAATAATTATGTTGATTTCAGGAAAAACACTGAAGTTTCTTCTATGAAATGTGGATGTCAAAAGAGCTGTGCAAATCAGTTTTATTCAAATAGGGTATCAGAATGCAAACAATAAAACCAAGAAAGCTACCATGAATGCTACACTGTTTAAAACTAAATAACATGAAACCCATTATATTCTTCAGAGAACAAATTCTATTTATTTCACTTATGTGGTAAAAGGGATTCCTGTGTTATTCTTACAGGAGCTGGAAGTGTAGGAGTGCTAATTCAATAAGAGCTCTCCCCTACTTGCCTGTGTTGTGCCACCTCACACTTGCCCACCCACCCACCCAAGCTGAGTGAGAAGTGCCACATGACATTGGGCATCAGGTGCCTCCATGACTCCTCTGTTATGCATCTCAAGCTTCAGCATCATGGAAGACTCTAATGCTTATGTGGCCTTGTGTACTCCTGCTTTCACTCCTGGAGTGAAAGGAAATGGTGGAATTTGACTCATCATGCAAGGAAAGCTGTCAGATAGACAAAACCAGAACCAAGGCATTAGCAAACTGTAGCAGATTATGAAGAAGTAAAAGCTGCAATAATTATGAATTGTGGCTGATACTGTGAGAAGCAATTAAGAAAATCAAAGCTGTCCTCAACCCATTCCATTTAGTTACCCTGATATCAAATATACAACAGTAAACATAAAGCAATGGTCTGTGCATCCTAGTTTGGAACGGTAGAGGCTAACAGAAAATACACAACATTAGATTTGTCCAAGTATGTGTGACCTGAGTGATCCCCAAATGCCTGAAAGCATTTAATCCTGGTCTGAATGAAACACGCATCATGCTGTATCACAGCAAGTCTGTGTTGGGGCGGATCCATCCTATTTTTCTGCACCCACACCCCAAGCATTTTAATCACCCAAAATTTGATCAGCATTGTTCTTTCTAAAGCCATGATGAGACTGCCAGAATTAGAAGGAAATAGTGAGTCTCTCCTTCCAGAAGAAAGTGAGATATTTGGAAAGAGAAAGCACATACACAAGATATTGTTAAACAGGAAGACATCAGTGAATTGCAAAGAAAAACACTTAAGACAAAAGAAAATCATTTGACTGACATATATTGGAAGCTGAATGATTCTGAAGCCAGTAAGTTTTGCTAATTTTGAGGGAAATGTCACTTTTTACTTTCATTTCAAGGAAATTAAATCTAGTCATCTAATATTTGAGTGAGGACTCCTGTTCAAAGAATTAAGAACTTCCTTAAAAGTCACTGTGAATATAAAATTGAAGGTCCAAGTCAAAGAAACACAGAATATACATATTTGAATACACATTATCTATAATAAAATTGGTAATATATATATATAGAAATTTTCATCAAGAAAGAACAGACGGCTAGGTCAAAACATGACATTGCCTCTGGGATAGCATAACATGTTCAAGGACCTAACAAAAGTGTTAGCAATAGTCTCCAAAGCTGCAAGCAATAGTCTCTTTATAGAGTCATTAATGGCATTATAATTACTCTGAACAACTTTTACAATACTAGTGTTCACTCAAATAAATAACAAACTAATGGATGTGGTGACTAATTTATTTTAAAGCACTGAGCTGTTAACATTTACTTCTAAAATCAAATATTAATCCTGATTTTCATCACGTATCCATCATTAAAACATTAAAGCACTATTAAAATGCTTTGTATGCATCTTTTCTTTATCTTTTTTCTTTTTTGTTTGAATCTGGAACTCTTGCCCTATTCTTTCACAGTGAGTGCCTGTACAAGTGATTTGAATGCCTTTGGTCTTCTTTTCTGTCTTCTCTTCAGAAGTGCCCCCTGTGTTCTATGCTCTGTCTCATTCTGCAAGTCTCGCATATATCACCACTTGTCTCCATCTTTTTCCTCTACATTTCTTTGGTCCTCTCTTAACTTCTTGCAGGACTAAATCTTGATTATGGTGTGAATCAATGCTTGCATGTGCCAGAAACTGAGGTTGCAGATATGTCCAAGCCTAGATTTTCATTGCCTACAGGTTTTAAGGCACACCTGTTTTTGTAGGCAGTATGAGTGGGAACCAGAGCACACAGATTTACATCCACTAGCCTTAGGCACTCCAGTCTAATAATGGAATACCCTACTGGATGTGAACCCACAAAAGATAACCTTCAATAACGTGTTCAGAGGAGAGACTTATGAGCTTTCGCATTAGACTGCTGTGGGAATTTGCACTGTGGCTGTGACTCTAGTGGTGTACATACTTTATTTTAATGGAATGAAAAGTTATGTTAGAAGAATGAGGCTTCAGTTGCTGCATCGTCTGTAAAACATAGCAAATCACATACATTCAATTTGGCAGTGAGATAGAAGGTAAGTAAAGAATAGGCCAGAGGAGATGTTTTGGCTAGTCCAGAGATGTATAGCAGAGAAACAGCTAGGCCAACTCCATTCTGGTGTGTTTATTACTTAACCTATCCCTGCATATAACCAAAAGAATAGAGTAACACTTTATACACCAGACTGTTAACTGCATTTTGGCAGGAAACTCTTCATCTCACTCCTCCAAATCCCATTTCTATAGCAGCTTGCAGATACTGACAAATATCAGCAGTCAGGGCACCAACTGTTGCCTCATCTTTCATAGCTGTACAAGGGAAGGTATTGATGCACAGCTGTGTCTGATCAGACATGCTGAGGGAAATCAGGCAACTCCATAAAAAACTGAAGAAAGGCATAGGATTGTGAAATATTTTTGTTTATGGAGTGAAGACTCCTTCCACTGGCAAGCTGGGAATATTTTGTTTGTTTTTGCAAGTGTTTGCTTGGTGGTATTGTTAGGATTTCTTGTTTGCTTCTTTGATCTGATGATATTTATTGCCTGTCTCAATAAGGCAACCTATATTTCTGTTTACAGTTTAAAATTTGGTTTGGTTGCAGAAAGCAGTGAAGGGTGATGCATATCTGTGGTAGTCGGTTTTGGTCTTTTTTTCATTGGTCAGCAAAGCAGGCTAATAATATTATTTGTCTAGAAAGGTCTTAAAATCTGTTTGTAGTCTGGTAGGTTAGTCATTGAATGCAATTATGTGGTCCAAATAGTTCTGTTGGTGAAAAAGGATGTTTCTTGGTAAAAAACCAATTACTTGCTTTAGGGAGGTGTGTAAGTTAAGGCTTTTTCTGGAAAATAATGGGGTTTTTTTATCCAAAGGTATCAAAGATCTTAACTATAAGACCTAGGGAAGCAGAGGAGGAAAGTAGGCTTTTGCACAAGGTTGAACTTGTATCCTATGTTGGGTGTCCTTGATCTCCTGAAAGACGAGACAATGGATGTCTGAATTTCCTTTTAAGAACTACCAACCTCAGCTTGCTGCAAAGCCCAGTCTTTCCAGAAGTGATTGTATAAAATAGGAGATTCTTTCTAATGTGTTTATTTGTCATGTTGAAGAGTTGAAGCCCTTCTGATTGAAATTTATCTGTATGGCAGTGTACCAATTTGGCCAAATTTAGAAATATATCCTCTGAGAGAAGGCACAACCACCCCTCCCCCACCAGGTTCGGGAAAAAATAAATTTTCCTCGAAGGAAAGTGAAGAATATAAAACTATTTCTTTAACAAACACACGGGAAAGGAAAATAATGTTAAATGGTAAAATCTTTCGCTGTGGAGGAAAAACCTGGGAAAGTGTTTGAGTCCTCCCTTTGGTCTCCTCGGAGCTGGGGCTTGGCCCAGGGCCAGGCCCTCTGTGCTCGGTGGAAAGTCCTCCTGATGTGCTCTGATGTTACAGCAATCAAGCAGTCCAGTAGAAAAGGGAGAAAAATCCGAAATTCCAGAGAAGGAAAAGTTCAACTCTCAGTCTGTCTCCAGAGAACAAAGCAGCTGAACCACTGGTCAAAAAAACTGTCCTGGGCACAGCAAGCCGGGTGCTTCCTCCCTCCCCTGCCGCAGTGGGGAAAACCAATTGCTATCTGTGTGTGACCTTGAACAAGCTGCAAACTGCTTTGAAAAAGTTTTGCTCAGTTTTTTCCTTCCCCGTCTCAGGCTCAGTTTAGAGGCATAGAAAGGCACAGGAATTAATTTCTGGGCATAGGCCAGATGGGATACACATCAGTAGGTCACCCCAAGACAGGCAGTTCTGAAAACTTGTTTGATGTTGTTTCTGACACTATATAGCATCAGTGTATTAGTGAGATGGAAGTAGTGAATATGCAAGAAATGTCTGCTGATCTAAACAACCAAATTGCTGAAAATTTAAAAGAAGCAAAAGAGATGGGAGAAATTGTTTTCTTTCACTACTTCTCTACACAGTGTTTTTAGCTGATGTTCCCTATTAAGTTCTATAAAACACGTGCTAGAATTTCTAAGGGAAAGGTTGATAGTGTTATCACATGTGGATTGTACTGACTGATCTACAGATTTTTTTGTTATAGTGTTTATATATCTGAGAACTAGGGGGGTTTGTTCTGTTTTGGTTTTTTTTTGTTGTTGTTTTTTTTTAAATATCTATAAGGAATTAAGCTTTTGGATGCTTTTCAGTATCTCCCTAGGTCTTGCTTGTATATATAACTGGAAAAATCTGCTTTTAGTCTCCTCTGTGTGCTGAGAAGATTAACCTCTTTGGAAAAAGGAGATAAAGTAGGGGCCTAAGGAGCTGGGAAGATTGCTTATAAACAGTTGTAAACATTTCCTTTAGTAAATGTGTTTGAAGTTACACCTCAGTTATACAGTGCCACATGATGTGAATCCTTTTCCCTTTTTTTTTTTTTTTTTTTTTTTAACTCAGTCTTTTTCTGGAAATGTGTGAGATTAGTTCTCTTCACACGTTGATGTGGACCCCTTTAACTGTGGAGTACGAACTGCCCTAAATATAGCTGTTGCCTAGAAACCCCATTATACCCAGGTAACATAGCAGAAAACCTAAATTCCATCTGACATTAGTGTAATCATGTCTGCGCTGTGCATACACATGAAAACAGAAAGATATTAGTGCTTAAAGTATGTAATGTCTGTTGTATTTGTACTTTTGATGTACCCTTCCTCTCTGTGTGAGTAAATTTTAATAACTGTACACTTAGTCTCCATCCACTTACAATACCTTGTTGAATCATCTCATTTCTGTCTTGTAATAGTAGTTATTTTCCATTATATTTTTTTTAAAGAAGTGGTATTGTTCGTTTTCTTCTGACACTCAAGATATTTATGCTTTGCACTTTTCCTCTTGAAGCAAAAAAGGCATGAAGATGTATTTTTAGTTGTTTAGAGGGCAAGGTGGGAAATAATTGAAACAGTGCAAAGATTCTTCCTGCCTCAGCATTTCCCTTATGTGAACTTTGATAAGGAAGAGTTCTCCTTTGCTATAGAACCCTGCCTAGAAACTGTTACAGAATGACAGGACACAATTATTACCTAACACAGACTGTGACTTAAACATAATCACTAAAAAAAAAAGTTTACTGTTTTACAGGGTCATAATGGAAAATATTTTATATGTAGTCTTTTGTGTGCTCTTTAAATAAACTGCTTAGCATGTTCATTAGAATAAGCTGTCTAAAGTTTTCTTTCTGCTTATTAATCAGCTTTTACATATTTATTTAGCACTTACAGGAGCTTAACAAGTCTTCTTGCTTGTCTTACTGTTTTCTGGGGTAGGCAACAAGTCACTTTAATGTCTTGATGTCTTTTGACCATTAAGTGGCTGATATCCTCAGCAGAGAAGACTTTGTTGGTTGAATTGTAATATTCTTGCTTTATATATAGAAAAACAATAAGCACAGAGACCAGACACTTAAAACATTTGGATGAAAATCCAGTTGAAAGCAAACATGGGTGTCTGTCATAAACACAGCTGGGCTGAATGCCTTTCAGAATTTTTTTAATGCAGTTTTATGGTATTTTTTAGTAACCCCAAAACTTTTACTATTAAGTTTGGAATGCTGTCTGGACTATCCAGGCTGTGTTTTCTCTTGCTAGGTAAATACATGGCTTATTTTCTGAAATTGTTAATGTAACTGTATAATATATTTTTTGATGGGGTGTGTGTGGTTTTGTTGCGCTTTGGTTTTGTTTTTTCCCAAGTGTGCTAGACCTGTACAGAGTACAAGCAACTCTTGGAAAGACTGGCTTATGTAGTAAAGACCTAAAAACTAAAGGGAAAGCTTGAATTTTTTTTTTTTTTGGTTAGTTTGCCACTTTTAGGCTGATGAAACTTGAACAAAAATATTAAATTTTAATTCCTATAATTAAATTTTAATTCTTATCTAGTCATAAGTGCGTGTTGAAGATCATTGGAGATACTCTAGATTTGGGCCTAACTAATACATTGAAGATGGAATTGAATGAGCTTAATATTTGAGTTTCTGGATTAGTGTCTTCAATACTTAAGATTTAAGCTTGAGTTCGGTATTATGAATGCCCTCTAGAGCTTTTGCAAAAGCTCCAAGAAGCCTGTTATTTTTTGGTACAATTGCTAGAAATGCTAAAGAGTTTATTTTTGCCAAAGAAATTTAATCCGCCGTTTTTTTAAAAGATTGTTTTCATATGGAGTCGCTCCTTTAAGACTTCAGTTCCTATTTACTTATTTCAGTAAATACTGGTTTGTCAAAAGCATTATGAAATTACTGGCTGTGCTACTTTGCAACCTACTTAACAAGCTGCAAATTTTAGATTTTTTTTCTTAGTGCTGGACTCTTCTGAAAACATGCCCTGATACTAATACTGAATCTTTCAGAAGATATGGCTTTAGTTATTTTGTCTGCACTTTTGGCTGTCTTCATCACTCTTTTAATTTGATTTGGATCAAAATCTTTTTCTTCTCTTTAAAACACTGCATTAGGGTTTTTCTTGGGAGGTTTTTTTATCTGTTTAATGTGGGTCTTGAAGCAGGTGTGAAAAAACATGTCTTTCAAGGTGGTCATATCAACACATCAAAAACAGCAGCAGAGGGAAGCACTCTGAAGTTTTTTATCTATATAACCCATATGCTATCAAGATGCATTTGAAGTATATGTGCTATCCTATGGAAACTCGAATTTTCTCAATATTGACAAGGCTTTCCAGCAATGTTTAATGCAAAAGCCTGACTATTCTTACACAGTGCTAGCTATAATGGCACACTGTTTATTTGGGGGGGAAATCCCTTCTCATGTAAAAATAAGTATGATGTTTGGCATAGCAGGTCCCTTGGTATTAGTAGGGTTGAAGCTCTTTACTAAGGCAGCAATGAAGCTGCCGAAGTAGAGTTTTCCAGGGCCTCTATGGCACTGTCTTTCTTTCACTTCTCTCATGTTGTTAATCCCAGATTGCTGGTCTTGTGCTCTGTGCCTGTGAACCCTGATAGAATTGCTGTGGCAGGTTCATGAGGCAAGTGACTGCTACTGATACGCAATTCATCTTTCTCCTCTCTAGTTATTTTTTTGTGTTTTGTAGATTGGAGTTTATACTCTTTAGTGCATATGGACTATTAAGGATTAATGACTCAAAGCATTTGTCCATTTGTGGAGGTGTCAGGGTGTTTTGCTGAGGCCAGGTTTGCATTCCTGGAGGGAGGAGGTGAGTTTTGGGTGTGTGACAGCCAGTCTGCATAAGACAGGGGGTGAAGCTACAGGCCAGGCTTTGAGGCATTTAAGAGGCAACTTCTGCAAGGTGAGATGGTCCCTCTTATCATGCTAATTGCCCTCCCTTCATAGGCTTTATGACCTTGCATTTATGCAACTTTTTTCAGGTTTATTTTAAATGTGTGGGTTTCTTTTCGTTTCTGCCTGTTCCTTTAACACAGACATGCTCATTTCTTGCTAGTTCACAGCATTTTATAAGGCAAAAAGTTGGTTATAGTAGTTAGTACAATATGAAAGAACAACCATAATGATTAAAAATACTGATCAGTTGGACTAAAAAACCCAAAGCAGCTAAATATATTTAGACATAGGGGCTGTCCAAGTTTGCCACATATGTCTTCAGGGAAAGAATGGTTTCTTGAGAGAGTATCAGAAGAAAATATTAACAGGAAAATGAAGCACAGAAAATTGAATTATAGGTTAATACTCTTCAACTGAAACAAGAGCTGGAAGATCTACTGATTAGATAGAGTTATGACTTCAAGGATGAGCTTCAGATGAAATATGGGAAGTTTAAAAGGGATATCAGAAAGACAGCCTCCATGATCTGTAGTGTGTTTTATAACAAAATACTTAATGTGTCAAGCATAGGGGATTATTTTCTAAAATATTAAACCTTTCAGAAAAAAAAAAAAATCCTCATTACCCTTTTAGAATTGCTTGGAAGCTATGGCCAATATGTAGAAGCTTATATGAGGCATCTTGCAATACACCTCTGGAAAGAGCCCTACAGTATTGGTTAATAATACTGTATAATAATTTGATTGTTAGTCCATTGATATTGTCATTAGCACTTATTTCCAGATAGGGTGAGTAGGAATTTTTTTTTTTTCCCTAATTCATATACAAATAGTAGAGCATATACCTGTAACTGGCCACTATTGAAATGTATTAAATGCACAGTGTTTTCCTATGTGTCTCATTCTACTAAATTGTTTCCCTTCCCTGTGATTTTTACTCCAAACTCTTCTTACTAAATATTCACCTGAAACTATGGAGCAAAACATTTCTGCTGAATGGAGACAGCACATATTAAGCTATTATTATTAGTCAGATTTAGAGGAAGATGAGATAAAAATTAATTCTTATCATGACTGTTTTGGCATCAAGAAATTGTATTGTTTTTACTTCTCAGTCAGCAAGGAGAAAGGAATGCTACTTTAGCACCTAGGTTAATCCAATACACGGCTTCACCTGGAAGATGATATATAAAGGTGTAAATATTTTTTAAATGGTGCATTAAAAAAATCACTGAATCCAACAAGGAACTGTTTCCTATTTCTGCTTTCAGGCAGCTCCCATTAGGGGAGTAATACAGCTTCAAATTACTCCAAAAAGAGGAGAGACTTATTAGTATATAACACTATATAAATATATATATTTATATAGGCTGGTTAGCATATGTTATTTAAACACTCTGTTCTTCTGGAAATCTCAGCATTATGGAAGTAGTCTACATTTGAAGATACTTTAGGGTCTACATTTAGGTAGACTTCTCCACTTCTTTAAACAAGTCTTTGTGCAAGGGTGTCTATAAGAATTTAGGTCCCTTTAAAATGTATTGTTCAGGAAAGTGGATTTCTCTTAGTCTACTTCTGTTATCTATCCTAAAATGACTGTGCTGTCATTCTTTAGGATTAATCAATAGGTATGTTATAGAGCTGTAAAGGGGCACCGTTTTGCTGGGTGAAATTTTGCTACAATGAAATATGACTTTTGCAAGCACTTGTAGGTCAGGGCTTTTTCCCCCTGTGCTGAAGATGAAAAATAAGAATAAATCTAAAATTGTGATTATCTTCATGCAGTACCAAAGGCTTGCATTTCTGGCCTCTTTCTTTCCTTGCTTAAACTTTTTATGAATACCCTTGGAAAATGTCTGAATCTTAGGCTATATAAAGAATTTCATTTAATCTTCTGGGTGATGCCAAACTTTTGTTGACATCTGATTTTTCTGTGGTATTTGTGCTTTTAGAAGTATTGTTTTGGGATGTTATGCTCATGCCTATATTGGTAAATTAAATAAGCCTATGGGTATGTCATGAGTACAGCTGTACTGTGTCAGCTAGCCTTAATGCCAGAACACTAAACTCTTAGTCTTTAAAAATATAATTGCTGTTTCTAAATTGGCATTTGGGAGTAGTTTCTGAACATTGCCAATTCCTGAATTGTGCCCAAGAATAGTTTGGGAGAGCACTCTTTAGTCCAGGCCAAAAACCATGCCAGACAGGACTGTTGTAACAATTAAAAGGACAGATAATTGAATTCCGATGCTGTGGAACACTTCCTAGTACTTCTAATGAAATAGTACATGTCTAGCCAACATAATAAGCTAAAAAGTGTTTTGGTTTTGTACATTTCAATGTGTCAGTTAAATTTAGAATTGGCACTTATAGGGGCACACACAAACTGTCTTAATAAGGAAACATGTAATGAGTTTAAACTGTAGGCAAAATAATTGACACAGCCTTGAACAGTTCAGCAGTTCACTTGTGTGAAAATCAACTCATGATTTTGTAAAATAGCATGTTTTCTTTGTTTTCATTTGCCTTTCATTTGTTTTCTCTTAATGTTCCGTTTCACTACCTTAGACTATTTCAAATGTCAGAGTGCTAAGAGTTGGAGAAAAGTACCTTTAGACTCAGGATTAACCAATGGAGAATGTATTGCAGATATAATCTTCCTACTTACCAGTATTTTGTTAAGGCTCTAGATCTTTTAAACATGTTCAGTAGGAGCAGAATCTGAAATCTCAACTTCTGGCTTTCAGCTACCAACATATGACAACATGTATCTTCTTTAAAATAGTGATCAAATATTTTTCCTCACTGCTGTATGAATTTCAAGTGTTTATATGGCATGCATTCATGTTCAGTCCTTAAATGTTCATCATTATTTCTTGAGCACCTAATTGGTGCAATTATAGGAAGAATTTTATAGCAAAGAGTCAGCTGCTGTAACTGATACATTGGTATCGTAGAGAATTTGTTAAAAAAATAGAAAATGTTAACCTTGCTGTGGGACTTTGTCTTTACCTGCTTGTACCACAGAAGCTTGTCATCCCTGCTCTGCATAATATACAGACATTCAATTTTCTGTTTTTAAGGGGAAAAACGTGAGATTATTTTCTTGATTTTTTTCTGATTATTTGATATACCTTAGACTCCCAAAATTTCTGTAAGGAGCTAATAAACAAGAATGGTCTAAAAGCAATATGGGCTAATAAATGTATGGCTTTCAACTAGCTCTTCAGTGGATCATCAACTGTGTGAGGCAGAATATCTTGAGGGAGGGTAGATTTATAGTTCAGTGAAAATCTCAGCCACAAATAGAGTTTTCTAACAAAGGATTTCTGAAGTGATAAAGAGCCACTTGGGGAAAACAAATCTTTAAGAAAGGCAGAAAAGAAAGGAAATATTTGGGTGTGGTTTTATGAATGATTTAAATATACTGTTACAAGATGTAGTCAATCACATTTCCAGTGTCAGCACCAGCACTCCTTGGTCTGACTGCAAGCTAGCTGTGTAAAATAAACAAAGCTTGAGCTGTTTCTCTTGACAAAAGGCAAAGGCAATTGCACAAGGGATACTACTAGAAACCTCCTTTGCACAAGCAAGGAGAGTTGGAAAAATTAGACCATCAGTGAGCTTGAGGAGAAAGCTGGGGGCCTCTGTTTACAACAGCAATGCTAATTGGTTTCTGAAACTGCACTTCTTCAGCATTGCTTTGAAAAATGTGGAATCTTCCAGAAACAGGCTGCTGCAGAGCTTTTTTTTTTTTTTTTTTTTTTTTTTTTTGTAATAAAGCATAGAAAACAAACAAAACAAACAAACTCCCTCCGGCACTCAGAAAAAGTTATTTTGCATGTACAGATCAATCCATCTAACTGGAGCAAGAGCTCTCTATTACAGACTTATGTATGCACTTGTCATGTATCAGCACTTCCTTGGTTTCTGTCAAGATGTTTTTAATCTTAAACTGGAGGGCTTGACCTCAGGATGCTTGTCTTCTGTATTCCAAATACATAGGCATTGCCTAACCACAACTGACCTCCTCTCCAGAGACTGACAGAAAGGTGAGAGAAGGGAAAGGATTCTTAGAAAACAACCAGATCTGTTTGACACCCAGGATTCACAACATAATACTACATGAAAGCTACATCAGAGACTACCTGGAAGGAGTATTCAAGAAGATATTCACAGCAAGGGTCTGGAGCAATAACTTCTAACCTATTCCCTCAAAGGAGTTGTAGTGTTGCATCAACATCCTGTGGAGAAGTATAGGAACAGTACAGAGAAATTGCTTCAGGATTTTTGCATTTAAAATAGCTTTAATTCAACTACAGGGGATAAATGCCCAGGTATTTTACAGAGGGTGGGTTTTTATTTAGCAGAATTGGGCTGTCATTAGGATGCTTGAAATTCAACAAGCAGGAAAGAGATGGCAAAGGAAATGGTATCTTTCAGCATTGCTGTTTTGAAACTTTAAAATGCATGCAGTACTGAAAAAGTAAGTTGTTACATATTGGCAAGTAGTACTGCAGTTTATTACTGCATATCCTGTTTAAAACATGTTGGCAGTTTCCTAGTCAGACTTGGCAGTAAGACATTCCACACTTCATGTGAAGCCTTCATTTTATCAGAGTATAACATAATGATTTAAGGAGTTATGACATTCAACATCACTGATTGTGAGATCACTTTAATAATTCTCCTTATGTCGGGGTAGGAAATTTGTTAACTTTATTAATACCTTATCTTGCACATCTCCTCCTCATGAGCTGACATTTTGTGCAAAGTAATTCATTTAAATTCCCCATTTTCATTTTTTTTCCTTCTGGGTGTATTAGGTATAAAGTTTAAAATCATACTTATAACAGTGGAGGTTGGCTAAATGAGAACTGCCTTTAAGATTCTGTTCATTTGTTTCTTAATAGCGTACTGTTTTTTTCAGGTAACTCTATTACTTCTTCCAGCAGTCAGTAGATGAGGATAAATAGACTGAAACCCCACCAGAATAAATGATATCCAAATGAAATAATCCTGTGTCAGAAGAATGAAGAGTAATGTCTTGATTTATAATGTGAATTCTTTTTGTTCGAGAATGTGAGGTAATGAAATATGTATTTGATAGGCCCAGCTATCTTTGATGTATAGTGCTGTCATGGCTAACCCTAGCCAGCAACCGAACACCATGCAGGTGCTCCTCCAGTGGGATGGGGTAGAGAATAGGGAAAGCAAATGAATACCTGAAACCATGAGTTAAGACAGTTTAAGAGGGAAAGCAAAAGCCACATGCACACAAGCAAAGCAAACCAAGGAATTAATGCATCACTTCCCATGGGCAGGCAGGTGTTCAGACACTTCCAGGAGAGCAGGGCTCCATCATGCAATGGTGACTTGTGAAGACAGATGTCCTCACATCAAACATCCCCCTGCCCATTTTCCTCTTCTCCTCCCAGCCTTATAAACTGAGCTTGATGTCCCATCGTATGGAATATCTCTTTGGTCATCTGGTGTCACCTGTCCCAGCTGTGTCCCTTTCCAACTCCTTGTGCATCCGCAACCCCCAGTGTGGCAGTGCTAAAAGCAGAAAGGGCCTTGACAATGTGTAAGCCCTGGTCAGCAATAACAAAACATCCCTGTCTTACTGTCTTGGGGTGACCTTATGATGTGTATCCCATATCGCTGCCTATGCCCAGAAATTAATTCCTGTGTCTTTCTGTGCCTCTAAAATGAGCCTGAGACGGGGAAGGAAAAACT
The DNA here is from genome assembly GCF_041296385.1 of Aphelocoma coerulescens. Taxonomy (NCBI): domain Eukaryota; kingdom Metazoa; phylum Chordata; class Aves; order Passeriformes; family Corvidae; genus Aphelocoma; species Aphelocoma coerulescens. The sequence continues at coordinate 86,581,141 of NC_091015.1, forward strand.
GAGCGAAACTTTTTCAAAGCAGTTTGCAGCTTGTTCAAGGTCACACACAGACAGCAATTGGTTTCTCAGCTGTGGCAGGGGAGGGAGGAAGCACTCGGCTTGCTGTTTCCCGAGGACAGTTTTTTTGACCAGTGGTTCAGCTGCTTTGTTCTCCAGAGAGAGACTGAGAGTTGAACTTTTCCTTCTCTGGAATTTCGGATTTTTCTCCCTTTTCTACTGGACTGCTTGATTGCTGTAACATCAGAGCACATCAGGAGGACTTTCCACCGGGCACAGAGGGCCTGGCCCTGGGCCAAGCCCCAGCTCCGAGGAGACCAAAGGGAGGACTCTAACTTTCCCAGGTTTTTCTCTCCACAGTGAGAAATGTTATTATTTAGCATTATTATCCTTTTCCCATGTGTTTGTAAATAGTTTTCATTTCTTTCACTTTCCTTTGAGGAAAATTTATTTTTCCCTGAGCCTGGTGGGGGAGGGGTGGTTACCTGCCTTCTCTCAGAGGATATATTTCTAAATTTGGCCAAACCAGAACAAATTTAGTGGTGCCCAACTGCGTGGCTCGAAGGTACGTGAAAAAACCTGCAGTAATTACATTTTGGTTTGAATTTACTTATTCTGTGTTGGGGTAAAGTAGTCACCATGCTGGTTGAGTTCATAATGTCTCTCTGGCTCGATGTACTCATGTCTTTCTGGTCCTTAGGCTTCATTGAGGTACTGGTGTTTTTTTGGTCCCTAGGGTTGTTTGCCTATCCACAACTTGCTCCAATCTTGTCCCTGATATGTAAATTTTACAGAGCAGGGAGACGAATCAGGATTTCTATCTTGCTGTGCTCGGTGATAATAATTTATAAGAAGTTGACAGAGGTACAAGCAGCTGTTCAAAGAGTGTATGATATGTGGTTTTTCCGTCCTAATCCCAGTCCTAGCTTCAGTAGCCTGTTTTCAGAATTTATTAATAATTGCACCCAGATTGTGAAAAGAGGAGGAGTCGGGGTTTCCCTTCTCTTTAAATTTGATAGGTTATCTTTTGAGAATGTTCAGTATCCCCTGGATGTTAAAGAGACCACCTTCCTGGTATTTTATCTGGTAAGCTCCCTCTATGTGGTTCACAGCTTGTCTAGAATAAGAGCTCAGATTTCCAGGGTGACTGATGAGACACCTGGCCCAGAGGTGGAGCATCCTGAGTGGTGTGGGGAATGGGAGGATATAGGCCAAATCTTGAAGAAATTCTCTGACCCAATGGTTTGCAATTTTCCCCCTGAACAAGTTCAGAAACCAGCTGAGGTGGCGAAATATCTGAAAGAGAAATACAATGACAATTCCAATGAGAACAAGCTCCTTGCAATATGTTGGGCTTTGGCATATGCCTATCGCACACTGCAGCATGTAATGGTAGAGAGACAGGAAGATAAATCAGTAAAGCCTGCAAACACCCCAGTCACCCAGGCTGCAGATAAACCAGACAGCAAGTCCAAACCAGATGGAGAGTCTAAGCCACTGACAGTGGCTCCTGACACGAGGAAAAAACACACAACCAAAACTGATCACCCAGTGGAAGATGAGGACAATGCAGGGGAAGGAACCTCAAAAGATGCAGGGGAAGGAACCTCAAAACCACCAACTGACTCAGGCACAGAAACCATTACTGAGTCCATGTCCATAAAGGACCTTCACAGCCTAAGAAAGGATTGCACCCGACGGTCTGATGAATCCATAATAAGTTGGATGGTCCGTATTTGGGATGTGGCGGGTGATGATGTGATGCTGGACGGTGCTGAAGCGAGGCATTTGGGATCCCTGTCACATGATCCAGTGATTGACCAAGCGATAAAAAGGGGGGCTGACTCTACCAGTCTCTGGAGACGAGTTTTGACAGGCGTGACTGAAAGATATATGTGTGGAGATGATCTCTACATGCAGCAAACCCCGTGGAAGACCATAGAACAAGGGATCCAACGCCTGAGAGAACTAGGGGTGGTAGAGGTTGTCTTCACAAATGACCGAGGATTGAGGAGTCCAGACCGGGCCAGAGTTATTCCATATATGTGGCGAAAACTCATACAGCTTGGGCCACCAGAATACGCTTCTGCTTTAGCAATAATGAAACCGGACTACGGTGTGAATGAGACTGTGAAGGATATGGCAGTGAAGCTCCGAGCATATGCAGATTCTGTGCATGGCCCAACACATGCAAGAATCGCAGCTGTGGAAACACGCATGCAGAAAATGGAAGATGAAATAAAAAATAATCTCCAGGAGATTAAAGAGTGCCTTCTCCGCGGACGTTCCCCAGAGAGAAGGAACATCCCACGAAGTGAGCTGTGGAAATTCCTGTGTGACAGTGGGGAAGACATGAAGAGGTGGGGTAGACAACCCACTTCTGCTCTGGCAGCACGAGTGCGTGAATTGAAGGAGCACAAGTTTCAGAAAGGAAGCTCTACCAAAAAGGAAGTAGCTTCAGTTGCCTGTAGCCAAACTGCTGGAAATGATGGGAAAGATGATGACTTGTCCGATTCCCAGGAAGGAACCTCTAAGATGCAGACCCAGGAAAAGAAGGGTAACCAGGCATAGAGGGGCCCTGCCTCTAGCCAGGTAGAGGCCAGGGAAAACCGTGTTTTTTGGACTGTGTGGATTCATTGGCCTGGTACATCAGAACCACAAAAATATGATGCCTTGGTTGACACTGGTGCGCAGTGTACAATAAGCCCATCGCAGCATGTGGGGGTAAAATCTATTTCTGGTGTAACAGGTGGATCACAAAATTTGACTTTGGTGGAAACTGAGGTGAGCCTGACTGGAAATGAGTGGAAGAAGCATCTCATTGTGACTGGCACAGAGGCTCCGTGCATTTTGGGCATAGACTTCCTCTGGAACGGGTATTTTAGAGACCCAAAGGGACTCAAGTGGGCTTTTGGATTAGTTGCTGTGGAGATAGAGGGCATTAAGCAATTGAACACTTTGCCTGGGCTATCAGAGAACCTATCTGTAGTCGGCCTTCTGAAGGTGGAAGAACAAAGAGTACCTATTGCTACCTCGACAGTGCACCACCAACAGTACCGGACAACTCGAGATGCTGTGATTCCCATCCACAAGATGATCTGTGAGCTGGAGAGCCAAGGGGTGGTCAGCAAGACCCACTCACCCTTCAACAGCCCCATCTGGCCTGTGCGCAAGTCTGATGGGAAATGGAGATTGACTGTGGACTATCGTGCCTTGAATGAAGTGACTCCACCACTGAGCGCTGCTGTGCCGGACATGTTGGAGCTCCAGTATGAGCTGGAGTCCAAAGCAGCGAAGTGGTATGCCACTATTGACATTGCCAATGCATTTTTCTCCATTCCTCTGGCAGCAGAGTTCAGGCCTCAGTTTGCCTTCACCTGGAGGGGTGTGCAGTACTCCTGGAACCGACTGCCCCAGGGGTGGAAGCACAGTCCCACCATTTGCCATGGACTGATCCAGACTGCACTAGAAAAGGGTGAGGCTCCAGAACATTTGCAGTACATTGATGACATCATTGTGTGGGGGAACACAGCATCAGAGGTATTTGAGAAAGGAAAGTTATCCAGATTCTCCTGGAAGCTGGGTTCGCCATCAAGAAGAGCAAAGTCAAGGGACCTGCCCGAGAGATCCAGTTCCTGGGAGTGAAATGGCAAGATGGACGGCGTCAGATTCCCACTGAGGTCATCAATAAGATCACAGCAACGTCTCCACCAACCAACAAGAAGGAAACACAAGCTTTCCTAGGTGCCATAGGCTTTTGGAGGATGCATATTCCTGAGTTCAGCCAGATTGTGAGTCCTCTTTACCTGGTTACCTGCAAGAAGAACGATTTCCATTGGGGCCCCAAACAGCAACAAGCTTTTGCCCAAATCAAGCAGTAAATCACTCATGCTGTAGCCCTTGGCTCAGTCAGGACAGGACCAGAGGTGAAGAATGTGCTCTACTCTGCAGCCGGGAGCCATAGCCTGTCCTGGAGCCTTTGGCAGAAGGTGTCTGGTGAGACTCGAGGTCGACCACTGGGATTCTGGAGCCGAAGCTACAGAGGATCTGAAGCCAACTACACTCCCACAGAGAAAGAAATCTTGGCAGCCTATGAAGGAGTCCAAGCTGCCTCAGAAGTAATCGGCACAGAGGCACAACTCCTCCTGGCACCCCGACTACCGGTGCTGGGGTGGATGTTCAAAGCAGAGGTTCCCTCTACCCACCACACCACCAATGCCACATGGAGCAAATGGATTGCCCTCATAACACAGCGTGCCTGTATTGGAAAACTGAATTGCCCTGGGATTTTGGAAATAATCACAAATTGGCCTGAAGGTGAAAACTTTGGTCTCACTGATGAAGAGGAACAAGAACAAGTGATACGTGCAGAAGAAGCTCCACCATACAACCAACTGCCATCAGAAGACACATGTTATGCTCTTTTCACCAATGGTTCTTGTCGCATCATAGGGATGAAATGAAAGTGGAAAGCAGCCGTATGGAGTCCCACATGACGGGTTGCCAAAGCTACTGAAGGAGAAGGTGGATCAAGCCAACTCGCTGAACTCAAAGCTGTTCAACTAGCCCTGGACATTGCTGAAAGGGAGAAGTGGCCAAAGCTCTACCTCTACACTCATTCATGGATGGTAGCCAATACTCTGTGGGGATGGCTAGAAAAGTGGGAAAAAGCTAATTGGCAGCATAGGGGAAAACCAATCTGGGCTGCTGAAGAGTGGAAAAACATTGCTGCCCGAATAAGAAAGCTGGTTGTGAAAGTCCGCCATGTAGATGCCCATGTCCCCAAGAATAGGGCTAATGAGGAACGCCAAAACAACAAGCAGGTAGATCAGGCTGCAAAGATAGAAGTGTCACAGGTAGACTTGGACTGGAAACATAAAGGAGAGTTGTTCCTAGCTCGATGGGCCCATGATGCCTCAGGCCATGAGGGCAGAGATGCCACCTATAAATGGGCACGAGATCGAGGGGTGGATCTGACCATGGACAGTATCTCCCAGGTGATCCATGACTGTGAGACATGCGCTGCGATCAAGCAGGCCAAGCGGGTGAAGCCCCTGTGGTATGGTGGGCGGTGGTCCAAATACAAGTATGGGGAGGCCTGGCAGATTGATTACATCACACTGCCTCAAACCCGCCAAGGCAAGCGCTATGTGCTCACAATGGTAGAAGCCACCACTGGATGGCTGGAGACCTACCCTGTGCCTCACGCTACAGCCCGGAACACCATCCTGGGCCTTGAAAAGCAAGTCCTTTGGAGGCATGGTACCCCTGAGAGAATTGAATCTGACAATGGGACTCATTTTAAGAACAGCCTTATTAACACCTGGGCTAGAGAACATGGCATTGAGTGGGTGTACCACATCCCTTACCATGCACCAGCTGCAGGCAAAGTGGAACGGTGCAATGGATTGTTGAAAACCACTTTGAATGCACTAGGTGGAGGAACTTTCAAATATTGGGAACAGCATCTAGCAAAGGCCACCTGGTTAGTTAACACCCGAGGTTCCACCAATAGAGCTGGTCCATCCCAGTCTGAATCCCTGCATACAACAGATGGAGATAAGGTCCCAGTAGTGCGTGTCAGAGGTCTGTTAGGAAAGACTGTGTGGATAAATTCTGCCTTGAGTACAGACAAACCCACCCATGGGGTTGTCTTTGCTCAGGGACCTGGTTGCACATGGTGGGTAATGCAGAAAGACGGAACAACACGTTGTGTACCACAGGGAGATCTGATTGTTGTGTGAAAACCACTGGTAGTGTGAAATGCTTGTATACCCCTGCTTGCTGATTGTCACTGTCACTGTTCGTATATAGCTGTATATAGATATATAGATATATATAGATATATATATATGTGTATGTAGAATTGGAATATCTTAGTTTGGGCATTGAGCCAACAATATGGGATAAGGGGTGGAATGTCTTGGGGTGACCTTATGATGTGTATCCCATATCGCTGCCTATGCCCAGAAATTAATTCCTGTGCCTTTCTATGCCTCTAAACTAAGCCTGAGAGGGGGAAGGAAAAACTGAGAGAAACTTTTTCAAAGCAGTTTGCAGCTTGTTCAAGGTCACACAGACAGCAATTGGTTTTCCCAGCTGTGGCAGGGGAGGGAGGAAGTAACCAGCTTGCTGTTTCCCAAGGACAGTTTTTGGACCAGTGGTTCAGCTACTTTTTTCTCCAGAGAGAGACTGAGAATTGAATTTTTCCTTCCCTGGAATTTCGGCTTTTTCTCCCTTTTCTACTGGACTGTTTGATTGCTTTAACATCAGAGCACATTGGGAGGACTTTTCACCAAGTGCAGAGGGCCTGGCCCTGGGCCAAGCCCCAGCTCCAAGGAGACCAAAGGGAGGACTCTAACACTTTCCCAGGTTTTTTCTCCACAGTGAGAGATTTTATTATTTAGCATTATTATCCTTTTCCCGTGTGTTTGTTAAATAAATAGTTTTCATTTCTTTCACTTTCCTTTGAGGAAAATTTATTTTTTCCCGAACCTGGTGGGGGAGGGGTGGTTGTGCCTTCTCTCAGAGAATATATTTCTAAATTTGGCCAAACCCAAGACACAGCCATGTACTAGCTATGGTGAAGAAAATTAACTCTACCCCAGCTAAAACAAGGACAAATTGCTAGCTTTTGGCTCACTCAGGCTTATTCTCTAACATAAGAGGGTGTGATGGTGTTTTTGCCTAGACATGCATTATCTAACAATCCCATGTGGAACAGGTCATATAAATTACATAGACTATCTTATCATCAATTTGAAATAACTAAGAAGCCATTCATACTTCATTTTTTGAGTAAGGAAGCTTAGTTAGGGTATTACTTCAATAAGATAAAACCTGAAAGTGCCCATTTCTTTCATTACAATTTTGGACTTTGTTAAGGAATAAAAAAGAACACAGAATAGTATTTGATACACATCAAACCTGTTAAAATGCATTCACTCTCCTTCAGCCATTTGTTCTTCATGGGATGTGGAGTGGGTGGGGAACGGATGGGGAGCTGGAGGCATATTCATGTAGGATAGTGTTTGACTGAAGTTTAATATAATAAATACCAATTTATTTAATGATCCCAATTTAAGCCTTCAGATTTATCATGTGTTGTGCTACCATACCTGGAGCAGTTTCTGGTTCCATTAAGAGCACAGATCCTATGCTGTTTCTCAGGGAGCAGAGGGTAAATGGTGAATATATCTTGCTGGTTACAACAGCTTTTGCAAGAGGAAAAATGTATCTCATCTTTAAAGCTTATAACAGTAAGATTTTTCTGCATGCCAGTCTTGTCAGTTTTTCCCCTCTCCAGTAAGAAATGAGTTTGGAGGAAATTATCCTTGCTGTGGAGACCCAAACAAGTATGTCTAAGCGGTAAAGAAGTGAAGCGAAAAGAAAGTGTGACAGAGGAATATCTCTTAACTTGAAACATCTTGGCCTTCCCTCATCTTACAATATTGCATTGTAACTACAAGTGCTACAAGCATGACAAGTGATGCCACCCAAAATGTGGCAGTAAAACCTTGCTCTGCAGTTGAAGGAGCTCTAGAGTTGTGTGTTCTTAAAGAATGAAAGTCATTCACAGTACACGGAAAATACATAAAATTTATTCACTCATTCTGTTTTCTTTTTTGAAGACTTCCTCCACGATAAATGAATCTAGTACATTAATTTCTCCTTGCAACAGAGTTGCTGTGTTCTGTGCTTTACCTGTAACATCTTTTTGTAGTATTAGGACTAACTGAAGAAAAGCAGTTTGCTTTCCTGTATTCTATCTATCTAGCCCAGTGGGAGTAAAATTCCTACAGGTATTACTGAATGCTTGTAATGCTGTAGGTGGAGGGGGAATGTGGAGAAAAGCAAACTGTCCGCTACCAGAGGCTGAAGAGAATGCAGGAAGCCTGCCTTTGAGAAGCCTTTACTAACTCTTACTATAGTTACCAGCCCATATGTTTAATTGCTAACTCAACAGCAGGAGGACGGGGCTGAAAAGCCAGGAATAGGCTTTGTCAAGCAGCAGACCTTGCTAGAATGGCTGGCTTCTGTCTCCTTAGATGCGGGTAAAGGAGATGGTCTGCAGGCTTAGCAGACTTTCTTTTTTTATTTTAAACAAAAAGAAAAAAAATCTAAATACACTGTAATCTGCAGGCTGTAAGATTTGTCACATATGTCAATCCATTTTCTATTCAGACCATCATTGTGGAACAAAAAAACTCCTGTAATCAAGTGGTTTGAAATATTAAATTGCAAGGCCAGCAGGAACTGAATTCTCAACAGTACTGAAATTATTACCTAGCACGGAATTGTCCTTAGCCAGATTGGCCTCCCTTGCCATGTCTTTCAGGGAGTTATTTTGGCCCTTAAGGTGAGAGTGGAAATCTTTGTTAGGACAGAATTAAGTCTGCACAAACAGGAATATGTTCTGTTATGTCACAGAACCAATTAGGTTGGAAAAGACTTCTGAGATCAAGTCCAACCTATGACCAAACACCACCTTGCCAACCGGATCAACGCATTAAGTGCCACACCCAGTCTTTCCTTACACATTTCCAGCGATGGTGACTCCAGCCCCTCCCTGGGCAGCCCATTCCAATGTCCAGTCACCTTTTCTGTGAAGAATTTCTTCCTCATGTCCAACCTGAACCTCCCCTGGTGCAGCTTAAGACTGTGTCCTCTTGTCCTGTCACTGGTTCCCTGGGAGAAGAGACCGACCCCCACCTGGCTACACCCTCCTTTCAGGCATTTTTAGGGAGTGATAAAATCTGCCTGAACCTCTTTTGCTCCAGGCTAAACAATTCCAGCTCCCTCAGCTGCTACAAACCCTTCACCAGTTTTGCTGCTCTTCTCTGGACATGCTCCAGCACTTCAATGTCCTTCCTAAATTAAGGGGCCCAAAACTGAACACAGAATTTGATGTGCAGCCTCACTAGCACAGGGGATCATCACTGCCTTCATCTTTCTGGTCACACTATTGCTGATACAAGCCTGGATGCCACTGGCCTTCTTGGCCACCTGGGCACACTCCTGGCTCATGTGTCCAGTAAATGTGCAATCTGTCTTCCTGAAATTCTGCAGTTTAAGTAATGACTCAGGCATTTTCTCATTATTTTCACTGAATTATGCTTGGAAGTAAACTAATTTTGTTTCTGATTAGTTTCTTTTGTCTTTCCCATTCTTATCCAGTAAAGTTGATACATGACAAAAAGCAAAATTCAACGTCAAAAAATTCTGTGGTATCAGTCTGATAAGGTGATGTAAATAGATTTGAACAAATTAACAGGAAAATAATAAGTTAAGAGGAAAATAAAATATGCTAGCTGGCACTTGAGACCAGCATTGAAGGCTTTGAGAATCAAAGGCAATCATACACCAAATTTAAGGTCATCAATGAAGAGATGCACTTGGCTGTCTCCTGGAATCAACTTTATAAAGTTCTGAAATAGTTAACTAACTGGAGAAAGCCGTAGTAGCTTTGTAAAATTCATATTATATGTTTATAGACTTTATAGATACTGGGAGACTGCATTGGTGATTTACTTTGTGGAGTGGGTTTTACCTCTTTAAACTGAATGTGGATGTGAATATACCACCAAAAAAAAAAAAAGAAAAAGGGGAAGAGAAAAAACTTAAGGCAGGAAAATATCAAATTCTGTAATGTATTAAAGCACCTCAATGAGGCCTACTTTTCCTGGTATGATGTGGCTGTCCTGAGCAACCAAGGACAACCAAGCTGTTTGTCCCTTGTACAAATTCCTCCCCTATTCCTATTCACAGTGTGGCTGAATTTAAATCTAGATTTGATATTTGTATGTTTCATCTTGTTTAAATGTAACCTTTGAAGGAAGGTACTGCTTCCAACTGAATTTGCCTGATGATCACCAACCTTCCTTTGGTAACTTTTTGTCTTCATGGTAATGGGGGCTAGGGAGTCGGGGAAGGTTTCTTTGACTTAAACCTAAGATCTGAGAAAAATCTGAAATCTTGAAGAAGAAATCTACAAATCTGGTGTAAGATCTATTATTTGCTAGTTATGGTGCATTAAACAAAAATCTGAGAATCTTTATTGTGTTGCAAAGTGGAGAAGAAAGAAAAAAGTAAAGACAAAAAGAGGTAGAAGAATAGTAACAGGGAGAGCTATGCTGCTACACTTAAACTTTGTGTTTCTTAGTGGGTGATCTCTCTGTATTTAGCATATAAAACCTTTTGGCTCCAGTTCGGGTCATTATTCTTGGAAGTCTTTATAACAACAACTTTCTTTAAAAAATAAGTCAGAAATCATAGGGAAACTATGTTTCTGCCATACTTTCTATCTTACCATACATCTGTAAGGAAGCTCTACATGCAGGCGGAATAGTCCAATGAAGGTGGCTAAATTGTCTCAATAACTTGAGAATAGTCTATAGAGGGTCAGTATGACAGAGGTCTGTATTTTCCTAAACTTATTTCCTTGAGTTGCTGCTTGTCATGGGTTCTTTGACTTTATGTAGCTGGTCCAGACTGTAATTAGGACCTCATTGTACTCTTGTAGAAAACCATGAGTCTTACAAAAATTCTTAGTTTTTGTGGTTTTGAACTCTAGAAAAATCTTTCCTGCGCATCTTGCGGGGGCTGCCTTCTCAAATCCACTTCAGATGTTTCTTTATCAGGTAACTAGACATCTGTTGCAACACAGTGCCACAGCCATACCCAGCCATTGTGTATGCAAGCAGCATCTGAAAAAAAATTTGGAGGCTGTCTAGTGCATTTAGAATGCATTTTGAAAATGTTAGATACTCTTCTCCTAAGATGATGACCTTAATATATGTTATACCTCTTCTTCTTACCACTGTGGAAAAGAAACATGCTCTTGCCTTGTTTTGACACTGGAACTTTAAGATACTAAAGTTTGACATTTTGTCTCTGAAATTAAATTGTTATTGATATCCAATCATAAGATTAGTCTCTGAAATTAAATTGTTATTGGCATCCAGTCATAAAACAAATCTTGAGACATTCAGTTCAAAACTGACTGTGCAGTGCAGCTTTTTGAATATGTCCCATACTTGCAGTGAAGTTACAGGTTTATCCATAGAAAACTTTTGAGGAAATATTTGCAGCATAGTACAGTTTTATACTATTGCAAACACATTAGTACAGCAGATTTCTCTCACTTGGTTATGTAATACATGAACAGTGCCTTCATTACCAGCGCAAATGGGGAAATTAAAGTATTTGACAACAGACTGTTCTTTCTAGTACTAGCACTGTGGAATGTCTTGTGACAGGAGTAATGTGACTTTGAAGTATTTCAGTTGCAATAGAAGCTTGTGAAAATGACTTCTAGCTCTTCATTATGGCTAGACAGTGACTAAAACTTCCCTTAGTCTGTTCATTTGAACAGCTTTAAGCCTCCTGATTACTCCTGTAAGTTACTACTTATTTTATTAAATATAAGAACTTAGATTTTTTTCTAATTTATATTCATAGTTCAACAAATCTTACCTGAGATGAAGGTAAATTTATGAAATACTTAATTATTATAGTGAGAAAAGCTACTCAAGTACACAAACCAGAAATGTTTCTCGAGTAGAGAAGAACAAGGTCATTGCTTTGTATTATTTAGTCTAAGAAATGCTTGTTAAAGTCTCAGAGAGGGAGAAGGAGGAGACAAAAACAATGTTATTGAATAGTGAAGGAAATATTTCTCTTCTTGTTTTATGGGAGGAAATTCTTAACTTTTGAATTGAGCAATATACCTTTGCAGCTGGTAAATTCAACTATTTTCCAGAGTTGTCATGTTCTGTTTAGTACAGAGAGAGAGAATGGAATTCTGTTGATCAAATCAGAAAGACAAAAACATTGTACTATAGAAGGGAAATATAGAAGAAGAAAACATTCCTGCACAGTGGTCATCAGTTTTGATGCATAGTCGTTTCATATGACTGTATATTAAACTTGAAGATAATTTGTTTGAAGTACAGTTTAGGCAAAGTGAATGAAATAGGAAGTAGTTAAAAAAAGAGAAAAAAAAAGCTACACAGCAAAAGCTAATATTAATGGGCTTTGAACGGGAAAAAAGGTAAATGTTATTTAGTTAATGGGGAAAAGTGATATGTGGTTACCAAAACAGATTAACAACAGATTGTGGTTATAAACAAAAACCTCAACTACAAAGCAAGAAAAAGCACACATACACTCCTCCCATAAGTCAGACTGTCTTATGCAGAGCAACAAGATTAGATGAGGTGGATGGTCAGCTTTGTGTGCCACCTACCATCTCCCAGGAACATCATTATTAAAAACGTAGTATTGACTGTAATCCTATCTTTTGACAGCATCTTCAACTTGTAATATGGTCAAAATATTAGCATCTAACACTCAATTTTTTTCCAGTCTGTGTATTGGCAGTAAACAGCTGAATATCTCTGACATGCCATATGAAAGATAAAAGATACATGGAAATGAGTCAGATGAAAGTCCAGTATGGTGACTTACGTGGGATGCCTGAATGCTGATAGCACAGGTGACACTGACTAGTTCATTATACTTGTGGCACTCACTTGATGCTCATTCAGCACATGTTCAAGCAACATCAAGGTATTTTCTAGTTCAGGTCTTAACTATTAGATATGACTTAAGAGTGTCCAGATCTTCCTGTTGGCTCTCAGATAAATTACACTTGATAGATTACTTGTTCCTATAATCTGTATTAATATACTATTATTAATATTAATAGGATAGCTGTGTATTAGTGGTATTATTGTCATTATAATTAATAGTAAATAATTAGTATTATTATAATAACACCATTATCTTAATATTGTTGTCTCGGATCAACCCAGATTAATCCCCTGCAATAATTTTAAGTGAGAGATATTTATTTGTATGTTTCACTACCATTGCTACTTGTATGGAACCCTTTAGACAAGGTCAGGCATGCAAAGAAACCATTCTGAGGTGACAATAAGCTCAGTTACAACTACTTGTGTGCATTCTATGACAGCACCGAGGCTGCAAAACTACCCAAGCTAACTTAGCTTAGGTTTGGAAAAAGGCCTGCTAACCCAATTTTTTTTCAACAGAAATGCATCTATTTGACTTGAGAGAGTTGATTTATTGTGTTTGAACTCATAATTATATTGCCAAAAAGAGGAAACAAGACAATTCCTTTCTGAGATGGATACTTATGTATACAGTATGTAAAAATCTCCAAATACTTTGGTATCTTCAAAGAGCAAAAAATAATATATTTTAGAGATAGAAAGGGCAAAACAGACAAATCTAGAAAGCTTACTCATTCTTATCAGATTACAGAAAAAAAAATCTTTTTTCCAAAATTGAAAAAGAAAAAGCTTAAATTTACTTTATAATCTGCTTGTCTAACCTTTTTTCTTTTCATAAATTCAGCTTTTTTTTGGACATTTCTTAGTCACACTAATGTGACACATTAGTCAGAAGATCAAAGAGACAGCATTACTTTGATACAACTATATGTTATATCCTTATTAAGCGCAGAATACATTTAAGATACAGAATTCTAGCATTGGTTTAGGTTCAATATCTTTGCCACTAACTATGGAAAAGGATGATCTTTAGTTATATCACAAATATGTTAGCATGTATGTATCGCATTTACCTTTACAAGTCATGGCTCTGTAACAATCAAATTAAGTATGGACAGTACCTTGAGATTTGAATATGAAGGGAAAGCTCTAATTTTAGTGCTGGTGTCCCTCAATTTCTGAACCCTTGAGCAGTATTATTAAGAAAAATCATTTTTGGCAGTTTTTTAGTCTCTGAATACCTAATTATTCACCAAGGATACCTGTTTGTCCTTGGACAGGTACTTCATAGAAAATTTTTCTTTAGAGAATCATGTTAATTTGCCAAAAGGTGAAATGGCAAAATGAAAACTGAATATTGCACTGCTGCTGAGACTGGAGCCACTGAAGAGTATGTTGTAATAAGATCATTAACACTCTCTCTTAGCAAAAAGCCACAAAATTACCCCAAACCAACCAACCAAAACTCCAAAAACCCCCACAAAAGAAAAACCCAAATACCAGATGTTATCAGCTGAAAGATCTAATTAATAATTCATAAGATCTTAATATTACCAAAAGAGGAAAAAAAATATATATTTTGATAACTTATAAGTGTCATTGATCCTATCCAGAACTGATTTTAAACATTAAGGTTTGAGCACTGATACAAATTACAATTCACTGATGCTTTTATTTCATCAGAGCTTTGCTAGTGGTCTGAGTGACTGGATGCAGAATAAAATGTGGTGTCACTGAACTGAGAAAGACTACACACTTGAGAATTAAAAATGTTGAAATTGAAGTTACTTGGAAATAAATAAGATGCAAAATTTGTGAGGAAATACATTAAAGCAGGAATTTAAAAACTGCACATGTATAGGACGTCAAACAAAGGTTCAGGTGGCAGCTATTCTAAAAAGCTCAATAATGGACCCCTAGCTGAGCCATAACAGAAGGATATCCTGCTGTTCTGGGGGAAAAGGTAAATACTATATTCTGGTATAAGTGAATCTACATTCTGTAAGGCCTTCTGAAGTAATCCTTCTCTACCAAATACTAGAAGGATCTTGGCCTCTGTCCAGTTCTGAGCTTTGCACAGCACAATTGGAGAAAGCTCAGAGGGAATAATAAGGGTGATCACAGGTCAACTAAACACGGCTTACAACAAAAATATTATTCAATTCATGTTTTTCTGTTTAAGAAGATAGTCTTAAGTATGTAAAACACTATTGCAAAGAGAACTGGAATAATTTTTTACATGTCCATGAGAAGATAAAAGATAATTAACTCATGAAATGGTAAGAAAGATTAAGGTTAGATATTTTAATTTTTTTTTCAAAATGCTTAAGTGGGTAAGCACTGAAATGAATTTCCTGGATATAGCTTCTAACTGTGGAGAACAAGTAGATAAGCAGGTCACAGAAATTATGTAGATAAAATGATGCCTTAATGTAAGGAAATAGACTTAAATGATAATGCAACATGTCTTTAAACCCTGTAATTTCATGGTAAATGAAGAAGAAGTATGTCAGTCCTTTAGCCTTAAATAATAGAAAAGCTTTCAATTATCTTCCACTCACATCTGTGTCAAGGGTATAGAATCCTGCACCGTTTTTTTCTCTCCCTCTGTAGCTGCTTGTAACCTGCTCTGGCTGTTCCTGTACTCACAATTTCCTATACTCCTTGTCTATAACAAGGCAGCAGTCAGAATACTTCAGTCTTGTTCCTGCTTTTCATCTTGGGATTCAGGCATTAGCAAGGCTATCCCTTGCTATCACAGCAGAGAAATTACCCTTGGATATTCCCCACTGAGGAAGGTATGGTGGTTGGGGTTTTTTTATTGAGCTTTTTTCCTTGCTTTTTCCCAGTGAAAATTTTGTTTTCTCCTTGATCATGAAGTTAGGATGAACATCATATATGGTGGTTATTCATTTGGTTCATCCAGCTCTTTTGCTCACACACTATTAAATGTTTCTGTGATACGTTTTAAGGATTTTTGTCATTTTTAACACCAGGCTGTCATCTTTCTTATCCAAAAATAATTCTCTGCCAGTAATAGTGTCCATCCTATTGATTTGAGAAATTCAGCTGGAATGTGCAGAAGACAAGTGAGTTTCTAAAGCAGAAGATGGTGTTTGTCATAAGGTATGTATCGTTATCAGTTCAGATGATCTAATTTATCTCCTGCTTTTCAAGAAATCTGATTGTGTTGGCAATGCTCAGGTTAAGCTACTTTTCAATTGACATAGGTATTGCTGCATTTGCTCTTTTAATTCAGTACAGCTTTAGACTGTACCCTAGAGCTGTATACCACAAGCACACAAACCTTCATAAGATCTGTAGACTATTAAAGGTTCAGTATATTTGCAATAGGAAACAAATAGTATACTTCCTAAGGATCTGATAGTTCCCATTTACCAGTTACACCATCTGTTGTCTTTACATAATAAAGGCTCCAATTCTGTCACTGAAAGGTACCGAGTCATGCCTTATTGTGCAATTATTTCTGCTAACTTTCTCACAGTTCCTTTGGTTTGTAAAATTCACAGAAACTGAGATTCTCTTATTCCCTCTTGTCTTTCCCTACTTTTATAAAACTTAGTTCAGTTTGGCCACTTCAACCCATTAACTACTGAATGCATAATGAGCAAAATCCTGTCTTTATTACCTACTTACTGTGAAATGAGGCTTTAAAAAGGATGCTTACTTTCTAGTAGACTTGGGATACTTCATAGTATTTTTAGTCCTGAGATAAAGATAATAATGAGCAATCACAATGATTACTGAGGATCTGTGCTCATATAATAAAGTATGTAGACGCTAGGGACACTTGATTCCAGTCTCTGTCTTGGTTCTCAAAAATATTTTCCCTCTAAATTTAACTCACATGCAGTTAAGTCCAAAAAACTGATTGAAAATTTTAATTCTTACATTACTGATTTTATCCCAGTAAATTTTGTTGGTTGGTTGGTTTTTGGGTTGGTTTTGTTTTTCTTTAGAAATTAGTTAGAAAGTGGAGTTGCTGTGGTTTTGATTAGCTGGGAAAGCATTAGGCTTACATTTCTACTTTTGTTATTTCATGGAGAACGCTTCCACCAGTTCTTGATTTTATGTTGCCAATCATACATCCTTATTTGCAGCAGTAACATTTATATTCCAGGCAGTGTGTGGGATGTGTTGCTATTTGTAAACCATTCTAATTAACTTATTCTCCATCTTAAGTATCATATTAAGTAAACAAAAACTAATTATCATCTGGTTGTACCAGAATTAATCTCACTCCTTTCATTGACTCCTCATCACTCCTTCATTACTCTGATGGAAGAGCACTTGTTTTTCTTTCAGACTGCAAAGATATTCTAGTAAAGATCAAACTCCTGGATATATATTTTTTTAAATATTATTAAACACCTTGGTAAATACATAATTCTATTGAAAAGACAACCTGAGCATTTAATTGCTTCTAACTTCAGCTTCTTTTCTCCCAAGAGTTGTGTAACTTCTTTAAGCAAAATGTGTTTCATAAATATTGAGCTATAATTGTGAATTTTAATAGTTAGATTTTTTGAACTGTAATTAATAACAGAGATCTGGATGCTTTTTAGGTCTCTAAGTGATGTCTTCCTGTATAGAAATGACAACATACCTGCACACACCATGCTTCAAAAACAAGCAAAGGCTTCACTTTAGAAACAGTATTTCCTGTCTTTCCATGGTGGCTTTGCCAATGGCCATAAAGTAAAATACATTTGTAACTTGGTACTGTAAGAAATAGTCCTTTATAGAATGTGAGCATAGGAAGAATATATGGACTGAAGCACAGACTTAATAGTGTTAGTGAAAGGGATCCATATTTCTGCCTAAAACAATTTTTAAAATATTCTTAAAATTTTCCATTCATTCCTGGTCTGCAAACTGAGCAACTAAGGCAGTTGTAGTGGTTTGGTCTAAGATACTCATTACTGTTTATCTTCTGTGAGATAAGAATTAGGAGAAACGCAAAGCAGGCACTAAACTTGAAAGAATATAAAGAAGTTTATTAACAGGCCTAAAAGAAGGAAAAAATTCTACCACACCTTCAGAACTCTCCTCCTCCCCCCACCTTCCTCCCTTCTCCCACTGACAATGGAAAAAGGCAACCCTTAAGATGTTCAGTCTGTTTACCACTTCCATAATAACCTTGTTCAGTTCATTTAGGAAGAGGAGTCTCTCTTGCTCGTGCTATGAAAACATTATCACAACGAGACAGCCACCCACTTCCAAATAACTTTGTTCAGTCCATTTAGGAAGAGGAGTCTCTTTGCTCCCATGTGAGCCCCTTCCCTCGACTTGCAGCTTTTCCCACAACTGCTTTCGAGGGTCCACTCTTGAAGGTTTTTGGGGTACAATTTTAATGTTGAGCTGTTCAGAAACAAAAGTTCTCTTCACCCATCTCTGGGAGCATTTCATCTCTAAGAACAGAGGCCCTTCTCCTTCCCTGGGAGCAAAGGGTCTTCTTCATCTTCATTGCTAGGACTATCTCTGGGAGCATCTCTAGGAACTGAGGTCTTCTCCTTTCCCATTTGGAGCAAAAGTCCTCATTGCTTCCATCTCTCCCTGTCCAAACTTCTCATGAAATTACAGCTGCATCAGCATCTGCCTATCTCAGCACAGGTGCTTTTCCTAACAAGCACGAGTTGAACGCTCCACCCCCCATGCCTTCATGAAATTACAACAGGATACTCTGATATATCATAGCTTCACAACAGACTTCCAGCTTTAAGCATCTCCTCTTTCTCTTCCCTCAGGTTTTCAGCTCTTCACAGCAATAAAAGGGTTAATCTCACCTAGGCCTTGCAGCTGGAATGTGGCTTATCGCAGTGGAGAGGGGGGGGAGCCGAGCTGCTCCGGCTGCCCACAGCAGGGCTGTGGGGGGTGGTTCGTGGGTTGGAACAGGTCCATCGGCTCCAGGATGGCCGTGGCCCGGCCCGGCCTGGCCCAAGCAGGGGCCGGGCCCACTGGCCCCTTCACGGGGCCCACAGCCACCTGTCCCAGCACCGGAAATGAGACAGAGCTGTGGGGGGGGGTTTGTCTATTCTTAAGTGTGGATCACAGAGGTGGTCACAATTTTAAGTGGCTTAAAGAATTGTCCATATTCAAACTGGCCAGCTGATAGGTTCTGTCAAGTCATAGAGGAAGCTGTAAGAAGAACATCAGTTCCGAGACTTAGCTTGCTAACCTATGACAGCAGTTAAAAGTGACTTTCCATTCAGAAAGGAGGCATTGTTAGGCTGTTTCCTGAATGGGGTTACTAGTAACTTGTACTGTAGACTATGAACTGTGACAGGAAAAGTACTTCTGTATCTTGTGGTCTTTGTCAGCCCTAACATCTCCAGCTCTTAATGATACTCTGGGGAACTTGTATGGCTCTTTCTGCTGCCAGTCTTTCACACTGTTGCAAAGCATTGAGAAGCCATAGTTTTCAGAGAGTTATTCTGTTTATGGAATTGTTGGTTTTTGGTTTTTTTTTTGGAAAAGATCTCTAAGACCATCAAGTTCAAGTGTTAGCCCAGCACTGTCAAGTCCACTATTAAACTATGTCCCTAAGTGCCACATCTATATGCCTTTAAAATACCTCCAGGGATGGTGACTCAACCCCTTCTGGGGGCAGCCTGTTCCAGTTCTGGACAACACTTTCTCTGAAAAAAAAAATTGTTGTAATATCTAATCTAAACCTCCCGTGGAACAAACTGAGGCTGTTTCCTCTTGTCCTGTTTCTTGCAGCTTGGGAGAAGAGGCCAGCTCCCACCAGGCCACAACGTCCTTTCAGGTAGTTGGAGACAGAGATAAGGTTCCCCCTCAAAAACTGTCAAAACCAACTGTGTTAGAGAGCTTGTATTATTTATAGTGGTTTCAGTTTCACTTTATATATGAGATTTGTGAAACGTAATCGTACAATACTGAAGATCATTTTTGGTTGTTATTCTGGAATTTGTACTCTTTTGGGACTAATTGCTCAGCCAAAAAAAGAGGGAATTAATATTACACAATCTATTTACCTGGAACAGCAAAGGAACAAAATAATCCTATTTATATTCCTACTTCTTTGAAAGTGTTTCAGTCTTCCCTCTCCCTCCCCGAATCCCCTTCTGAATTTATGCAAGTGCTTGAGTGCAATAGTGTCTGACACCTGGATTCTTTATACAGAGGAGTGTATGAAACATAATAATTTGTTCACTTCAAACTTTCCAGTTTTTTATTTGCTGTTACTTCTTTCTTATAGCCAGGATACGTGTACCTGCCTTCTTGCTCTGTATGTAACGCTCAAATCATGTCACTGCAAACTAATTGGCAACTGCTGCATCTCATTCTCTTGACTGTGGTTCAGGTAATCAGAATAGTTTACATGTGGGAAAGGTTTTCTTGGGTTTGTTTTGGTGGGTTTTATTTTGTGTTTCCTCCCCTCTGCTCTCCTTCCTTACCTTCCTCCCTGCTCCACCAGACTTTAAGTCATACTGTAAATATGCCTGCATGGGTAAAAATCAGTTGAAGTTTCAGAAGTGTGTGGTCAGAATACCTGCATCCTGAAAAGACTTGTAACTGGGAAGGAAAAGCTTAGGAGGAAAGAAGAGTCATGTTCATTGTGAACTGGTGAGTTGAAACATAAGTCAATTATACATATTCATACTTAGCAATCAGTGACTGGCAGGGTAGGCATTTAAACAAAGATCTTCAGAGAATTGAATGTCTCTCTCCTTTTACTGTTACAAATCATTAAACTGCACACAATAATTAAAATGCAAATTATATCATTTTTTCTAAACTGACAAATACAAATTCCTCATTATTCATGAGTGATTTGATGGATAGTGAAGTTTGCCTTTAATGTCTGGATAGTTAGAAAACAATTTTGGAAAAGAAAAACATAAAAAAAGCACACTTTGTTAAACAGGTGTTTCCTTGCAAATGTTAAAAATACAAAGAAGTAACGATTGCAGGTGAGAAATTATCGCTTGTTAGCACTGCCCTCTGGCTAGATACGAAATGCCAAGTATGCCTATGCAGAAACCTGAGCTGTGTGTCTGAGATCCTTTATTAAGCACCTGATAAGGAGCTCTGATTTCTGCAAATAAAACCAGTGGTGGCGGTAACCCTTCTTAGACAAAAGCTGCTGCCTTTCTCTACACCTACCAATTTATTTATTGTGTATCTGACTTGCAACATGGTGTGAAAAGTAGTAAAGTATAACACTGTTTTTAACCTTTTCATTATCTATTAGTGGCATATTTGAGAGAGGCTTTATCACATCCTTTTCCAACATATGACTTTTCAACTGAAGCTCATTTCATGATGAAATACTAGGTACCATAGGATTAAATGTAATGTTGACTATGAAATTGTCGTCTCAGTAATCCATTTTTCTTAAAATATGAATGAATTCCTTGAATATGTAGTGTTGCAGCTCTATATTTTGTGCTATCTTGCAAGGGGGTTTTTGTATGATAAAAAGTAGTTAAAATAATTGAGTCTTATGAAATAAAATTCTTCACATTAAGCATTATCAAAAGTAAGATTACTGATATAACTTGTCTTTATATGATCCTTCCATGAGGCCACCTCTTATTCTGTTGGTTTGAAGCAGGACTGAGCACCTACTATTTACTACCAATTTCGAAATATATGTATTTTTAGGGCTAAGTAGGGTTTTGCAACAGCAGGTGACCTTTTCTGTTAGAAATCCTAGGCATTTTTTGAAAAAGATTGTGAACTGATTTTCAAACGTGCATTATTTTTATTAGCCTTTTGATGGAACTTTGGAACTTCGGAACTTCAAGAAACTACTTCCCAGCAGACAATATTTTCAAACAGGTTTGAAAAACTTGCCCAGGATGAAAAAGGGATTTTAAGAATGGAAACATCTAAGTGGTTGTAATAAAGGTTTTGATGGATGCTGCTGTTATCTTGAAATAAAGCCAGTGTATAAACACTATTATACTTAACACTACGGTAACAAATAAATTTACTGGTTTTTAGTTCAACTCCCTACTTGAAATTTACTCCCTGTGGCAAAATTAATGATCCATGTTGTTTACTAGAAGAAAATGGTGTACTGACATTCTTCATTTAAAAAAGAAGCTGAGGATCAGTAACCCCAAATTCAATTGCACACCACCTAGTTTTTACTGGTAATGATCTAGTAATAATTTCTTGAGATGCTTGCACGGTTTTTAATGCCTCAGTTGATGGAGAGTACACATTCCAGTGCTACATGTATTCTCTCTAAAGCAGTACAAGCAACTAACAAAAGGAACAGGGTTTTACCCTTCATTAAAGTAAGGATTTGCTATTTTAATCCAGGAGAGGAATTGCCAATACTAGAAAACCTTTTTTTGTAACTAAAGATGTCTCTTTCTTTAATTAAGAGGTGACTAGACTATGTTGCAGGAGGAAGGAAAAACTGGTTTAGAGTGAAGGACTTAATCTGCAAGGAGCCCTTGGTAGAGGAATTCAAAAGAAAGCTCAGCTCTAGAAATAGCAACACTGTTAATGCCAACACAATACAGGAGATCTGAGAAGGGAGATCCTTTGCAATTTACCTGTAAGAATACCTTGAAGCTCTCTAAAAATGGCTTAGTAATTGGTTTTTTTCCTCATACAGTTTCCTAAATAAGCATCATCTGTAGCATAATGTCAGCCTAAAGCACACAATCCTAATTCTGATCATACGGACTTTATAGGGATGCTAGTGAGGATTTTTAATGAAATGTTAGTATGAGCATGCTATACACAGACTCTTATTTGTCTTTAGTAAGTGTTTAAAGTTGGTTTTGGTTTAGTGTTTAAAAAGTGATTTTATTTGTGTTCTTCTTACTTTAGATTGAACTGAATGTTTTTAAAGTTCTTTAAAAAAACAAGACACTGCTGACATAAGGGTGTCCTGACTTTGTATCTTCAAACACCTTACAAAGTGCAGTCTGGCTCAAAAGGACTTGAGGGGAAAGATTAATACTAACTTCTAGTAACACTAAAGGCCTTGTGGCATGCAGTGAAATATTATCTAGGTACTTCAACCTCAAAGTCACGAGAGCAACATCATGCTTATATAAGATAATTAATAATTTTTTTTTTTAAAAAGCTGCTATTTTACTAGTCACCCATCTAAATACATTTACTTTTTTATGAAGGAAATCTTATATGAATGTAAGATTTGAAGAGTGGACTGTATCTTAAATACAATCAATACAACCCTATGTTATTTTTTTATTTTTCTAAGTGGACCATATTTCTTTTTCCTGACAATCATCTTTCTTTTGTCCTAGTGAAGTCTAATACGATCATATTCAAAATGCACAAAAACACAAGAACTGCATCTCTGAACTGAACTTGGGGTTCATTTGCTGATTACTGCCTTCAGTAGTGCTCAACAAAGGACAAAAGAGCTTGTAATTGCAATTAGGCAGGACATGGTGAATGAAGCCTGAATCATCAGATATAGTAGCTCTTCTAATCTGCTTTGAATTATTAAGAGTACTTTGTCCTTTTTCAGTATCTACTCACTTTTTCGAAGTTCTGACAATCATGGCTTTATTCTGCCATCCTATGACAATGTGCAATAGGGTGGTCATACAAGATGGTCATATATAGTGCAGGAGGAAATAGAAAAATGCACTCAATTATTCTAAATTTAGCAGCTCTTACTCTCAGAGGGTACAGAAGTTCTTGTTCTACCAGGACTTTTACCATTGCTATAGTAGTTGTGCATCCATTCTGTGCATTGGTGGGGTTTAAAGAAAAGAAAAATAAATTTTGAAAACCATATTACTAGTGGATTATGTCATAGCATGCTATTTTTGAAATTTCCTAGAATCATAGCTTTTTCTAACTGGTGGGACAATAGAATCATTATCTTTTTATTTTATTCAACTTATAGCAGGGGCCTAGTTATATGTACTGTCATCTGACACCAGAATCAGCTTTATTTAGAAAGTCTACTTAAATAAGGAATAATGACTCGACCAGTCAAGCTCAACAGTTTGTAGATAAGTTAATGTTATTGCTAACAAAAAGCAAGAGTATTCATAATAATCAAACACTTTCTGAGAAAATATGCCATCCTCACTGTATAGTTTAAATAGAAAAATGAAGTATTGGAAGGTTTGTATCTCTCTTCAACTGGCTGGGGAAGTCTTGGGACTGTCACAGTTACTTTTTGGTGAGCTTTCACTGATCGTAGGACCCATCATTGTTAAAATGCAGAAATCAATGAAAATGTTGCTTATTGCAAATGCTGTGCAGCTTGCACAATGTGGTCCGTACAATACAGAAATATATGTTTGTATGGAGATTTGCTTCCTGATGACAGAGAACATTTTTGTTATCAAACTGCAACAAAATGTGACTTTTGTAACAGCACTGAAAGCTGAAAATCTATTGCTTAGTTAACTGGAGTATTAGTGTGGGCTACGGTTTTGGTCGCTTCTCGGGAGAAATGGTAGGAGGTGCTGGTGCCTGCTGATTAATGTCATATGTTTGATAATCATTAAGATAGTCCTAATCTGAGATTTCATTTATGTTGTTAATTATGTTTTAAGATTATTAACTGCTTCATGCAGGTTTAAAAGCACCTTCAGTCATTCCACGTTACTGATTAGGCTATACCAGATCTTTTAAAAATGTCACTAATTATTGTTTTGTCAGGCAAATTAAATGATCATTTGTTACTTAGGAGAAAAGGCTGATCCCCAACTCAGTGCATCCTTCTTGTGGTACTTATAGGGAGCCATAAAGTCTCCCCAAACCTTCTCTTCTCCCAATCCCAGCTCCCTCAGCCACTTCTCATAGGACTTCTATATCAGATTCTTCACCAGCTCCATTACCCTTCTCTGGACACACTCCAGCATCTCAATGTCCTTCTTGTAGTGAGGGGTCCAAAATTTAACACAGACCCCAGGTGTGGCCTCACAAGTGCCGAGTACAGAGGGATGATCACTGCCGTGGTTCTGCTGGCCACACTGTTGCTGATACAGGCCAGGATGCCACCATATCAGGTCATTTTCCTCCAGGACAGCTTTCCAGCAACTCTTCCCTAAGTCTGTAGCACTGCATGGGGTTATGACCCAAATGCAGGACCTGGTTCTTTGCCTAGTTGAACCTCATACAATTGGCCTTGGTCCATTGATCCAGCCTGTCTAGATTCATCTGCAGAGCCCTCCTACCCTCCAGCAGATCAACACTCCCACTCAGTGTTCTTCTTCATCCTTTGTCACCATGTTTCCCCCCACATCCAATAAAGGGTGGACATTCTTCTCAGCCTTCCTTCTGTCATCTACTGTATTTCTAGAAACAATTTTTTGCTGTCTTTTGTGGCAGTAGGCAGGTTAAATTTTAGTTCAACTTTGACTCTTCTAATTTTCTCCCTGCACAACCTCATGAAATCCTTACACAACTTACTGGCATCCTTGTAGTCCCTTCTTCACCCTGAGGTGAAGCCAGAGAAATGAGGGTAGGGAATCCTCCACATCATACATCCTGTTCTCCCATGAGGCCTGTCCCAGGTCAAGTAGATTGCAGATCCAGAGATAGTGGATCTTTCTTGGACTCTTCCACCTACTCACCAGAGCTCTGTCACTAAGCAGCAAAGCTTCTCTACCTGAAAGACTCTTCATTCCTCCCTCTAGAACTTAACAGAAAGAAGAACAGGAGGGAAAGGCTCTTATTTTTTCAGTTAAAGCAGTAGGATTCAAAAAATAATAAGTAGTAAAGTGGTAAAAGCAGAGCGCTTAACCATTGTAATTTGGTTAATTAACAAATTTAATATAGTTCATTTATCTCGGTTTCCTTTGTTTTCAATTGTCCTCCTCTTTCCATGAGGAAAGCATAAGAGACTAGTCAGCAAAATGCATTTCTGGTTTGACTGGCTATGCCTTTACTTAAGAGTGGGTTGCATAAATATCCCCAATGGTTGTAACTCCTTTGAAGGGGACGTGGGACAGATAACTATTGTTTGGGAGACCCACGGATGTTCTGCACTTGAGAACTTCTAGTTTGGGCCCAGATTAACTAATGATTTCATTTCTCACACAGATGTCATGAGGAGGGAACTCAGGACACCCAGCATACTCGGAGTTCAGTGTTGAGCAGGACTTGCAGCATGTTACACTACTGCATGAGAAGTTAGTACTACTTTATCACTTAGCCGCTTTTCTTTCCTGGAGCTTCCAAAAGATTTTGTGGATTATTTAATGCAAGCCATACATTTGTCAGCCATGTAAACTCATATTCCAGGAGTCTCTTGGAGAATTATATACCTGTGACATTTCTAGATTTTTTTAAATCATATTATTCAGTTCTAATTATCCTGGGAAAGGATAATGGAAAAGACATAAATGAGTACAATCTCTACCCCATTCTTAAAAGTCTGGAAAATAGCAAATATGTCCTTGTAATATGTCACTTCAATAATTATTGTAGTCCTCAGCATAGTCAGTTGTGGTTGGAAGTTATGATAGGGGCTTCTAAAGAGTTATACACCCAGATTTCATTGGTATAGTGTTTGAGGGCTTGGATATCTGAAGAATGTTTATAAGTCTGAGATTCAAAGATTTTGACTGCACCAGGAATTGGCAGGGACAGGTAGTTCTCTGTCATCAATATCAAGTGTTTACCTATGTTAGAAATTCAGACTTAAATAATCAAACTCTTAGCTACCTGCAACCACCTAAGTAAACTACAATGATAGAACATGATTTAATCTCATTTTAATGAAAAAGTTCCCCAGTCTCAAGCTTATCTTTGCTTATTAACTACTGTAGTATTAATAATTTCCATTTTTTAGTAATCAAAAATGACTGGGCTTAATAAATGGCTTTCTTAATTGGCTAATTAAAGAGGTCTGAGTGAATGAAGTTTAAATATTGAAATTTACAGCTTTTGAGACATCAGAAGCAAATATTTTTATTTTTATTACTATGTTTAGTACTTCATTAGATAAGATCATTACTTAAGTTTAATTTTTGAAGTAAACAAGATCTCATCAAGACACAAATGATACTGGAAACCTGGTGCAGTGAAAGAAGTTATTCCCTGTTGAATTATGGAGTCAATGAAGTATGAAAAAGGGAATGCTTCAGCACTTTAAACTGGTATCTCATAATTTGATCTCACCTGGCTAATCCAATATCACAATATAGCTGCCAACTTTTCAAGCTCCAAGTTTCTGGTACTGTTATCAGATTTAGAGAGGAAAACCTACAATAATAAATGTGATATTTATAGACATTTCTAATTAGGACATTTTAATGAGCTGTAATATTTATGCAGTTTTAAAAGCCATTCATTTAAGCATATTGTAATATGAAAACTACTTCAGTTAGAGAAATTAACCTAGTTGCATAGCTTTTCCATTTCTTTGATATTGATGAAATAGAAAAGAAGGTGAAATCTTCATGTTTCTGTATCCAAATAAATTGTCTTTCTGTAGGAAATGCATGATGGAGATTTTGTGAGGATTGCTAAACCTGCAGGAAAAATTTCAACAGAAATCAAAATTATGTTATAATTTTGAAACTTAATTCTATAATCTATCTAGACCTTGAGGGGGGGCAGTATTTTTTTTCTATGTAAAATATCCTATTACTTACTTTGAAGGGCAGATTAGTCTTATTCTACCATCCATTAAACCTGACATGTTTCAAAGGACTGGGTCCTGCCCTTGGGTCACAATAACCCCAGGCAGCTCTGCAGGCTAGGGGCAGAGTGGCCCCAGTGGAAAAGGATGTGGGGGTGCTGCATGTGAGCCAGCTGTGCCCAGGTGGCTGAGGAGGCCAAAGGCATCCTGGCCTGTATCAGCAATAGTGTGGCCAGCAGGACCAGGGCAGTGATTGTCCCCAGTACTTGGCACTGGTGAGGCTGCACCTTGAATTCAGTTTTGGGCCCCTCACTTCAAGAAAGACATTGAAGTTCTGGAGCGTGTCCAGAGAAGGGCAGTAAAGCTGAAGAGTCTGGAACACGGGTCCTATGAGGACATGGCTGAGGGAGCTGGGATTGTGTAGCCTGGAAAAGAGGAGGCTAAGGGGAGACCTTTTTGCTCTCTTGAGTTACCTGAAAGGAGGTTGTAGAGAGGTGGGGGTTGGTCTCTTCTCCAGGGGAGCAAGTGACAGGACCAGAGGAAATGGCTTGAAGTTATTCCAGGGGAGGTTTATATTAGGTATTAGGAAAATTTTCTTCACTGAGATTGCTGCCAAGCCTTGATACTGGCTGCTCAGAGAAATGGTAGAACCACCATCCCTGGAAGTATTCAAAAAACATGTGGATATGACACCTGGGGACATGATTTAGTGGGGTAAATGGACGTGCTAGCTTGATGGTTGAACACTGGGATCTCAGAGGCCTTTTCCAACCCTAAGAATTCTATGATTCTTAATACTTCTTTTGTTTACTGCAAGAGCAAATTACTTATTGGGGGGGAAAATTCTTTTAGGTCAGGTTTCTTTTTGGTTGGCATTTATGCACTGAGACAGTGCTATAGATATTTATTAATAAAAACCTTTTTGCTCGGAAGCCCCTTTACACTCACAGACACGGCAAGCATGTACATTATGAGATCATGGAGCCCCAGCAGCTTTGCATTTTTGACTAATGTGTATATGTACTTAGACATTTGAGTGTGGTAGGGTAAATTTTTAGCATCAAATTTACTGTAAAAAATGTAGCATAAGCACTATTTCAAAATTAGGAGAAAATAGTAAATGGATGCATTAAAAATAGCTGTATTTCTCTGTTTCTCTGTGCTAGGATAAGAAGAAAATACCTCAAGCAGGGATGTTAAGGGCTCTAGCATATCAGTATCAGAATACATAAGGGTAATTGTGTCCCACTCTTCAATTTCATAAATGTACAAATTTTGTTCAACACTTTCTTGAGGATATGTCTCCATACCAAACTAATGGAACATGCTTTATCTCAGAGACAAAGAGAAGTATAGGTAGGGCAATGGAGCATAAAAGTAACATGCGGCCATGTTTGATTTGCTCTTAGTATTTATTGTATTCCCTACTTTATTATGTCTTGAAAAGTTGAGGTTTTGCACTTCTTTAACTTGTTACTTGTAATGGCTTAATGTTTCTTTTCAATGAAAACAGTAAATATTTAATTCCATTAATAAAAGTTTTAGGGAAAAATTACAGAAGAAGCCCAGGTTACAGGAGTTGAAATGTCTAAAAACCAAGGTATTGTCCTGAGGATCCTTAGGTTTAGTACAAAGAAAGGTAACTCTAAGAGTTAATGCTACAAAGGCATGTTTTTTCCATTTACATAAATTGTTTCAAACTGCAATCCAATTCAGAACTTCTCATAACTAGTTTTTTAAACTGTTTTTAGCAGTATTTCATGGTTCATTTTTTCTGATGCTATTAAGCTTAACATGCTTACTTATGTTCCATGTGAAAAACAAAGCCACCATCTACCGTAATTGAGGCAGGTAGAATGTGATGCAGATACTCAGATTATTTTTGGTCAGAGGGGAAGGATGCCTTAAAAGTTTTGTTTTCTTGCATAGTAACTTAACCCAAAGAAACTAGGGTTAGATTTAGATGATTCATACTGTATTCTGAATCTAGCTAAAACCAATACAATTTTAGAAGCCTGCTTATACCTAATGCTTATATCTAATTTATAGGCAGAGAAACCAGTGTAGGCTGTTGGGGACAGGTGGGAATAAGTGTTGGGGAACACAGTGAGGGGAAGTATCTTGTATGTTCAACTAAATATCAATATAAAGCTGAGCGCTTGTATGTGGGAGATCTACCTAGCAGAGTCAAGCTGGAGTAAAGAGGGAGAAAGCAGTAGGTCTAGGGGAACACTAGTTATGCTGCTGTCAATTAGCATGAATATCAATGCACCAAATGATGTTTTTGATCACTACAAAAGTATTCTTTTTTAAAAAGGCCTTTAAACTGTAAATTTTAGTCTAGCAGACCTTTATGATGATCCCCTCATATTAATGAATTTCAGAGCTTAGCTCTGAAATTTTTATCATCTTTCCGACTATTAATATTCATCATGCTGGGGTTTCTAGCTGTAAACCACATTGTTATTAATAAACCATTAATTGCAGAGTTGAACAGCAGGCATGCTCTGCAGCGTAGCAGAGCATCATAGCGTATGGGGGAAGGGAGTGGTCCTGACCGAGGGAAGCCCCAGGCAGTGCTGAGACCTGCAAGGAAGTGGCAGCTCTCCTGCGGGTGGATGATGAGGTGTGCGTGGGGCCAGGAGGAATGGTGTCATCCCCCATGCCCACTAAGAGCAGCCCTGGGGAGCGCGAGCGGCCAGGAGCAGAGTGGGCAAACAGGACATGGCATGTCAGTCAGGGTGTGGTGAGGCAGTTTGCACTGGAGGTCATGCAGGAGGGAGGGTGCTTCTTTGGTGGAGAGGTATTCCACTGGCCAAGAGGAGAGACTTCCCCCAGTATCTGTTGGAGGTTCCTGGAATGTATTGATGATACCTTCCTTCTCCATGTGATAGAGGAGCCAACGAGGAGAGGTGCTATGCTGGACCCTGTTCTCACCAAGGAGGCACTGTGGGGAATGTGCAGCTGGTTACAGCTGCTGTAACCATGAAATGGCAGAATTCAAGATGTGAAGGCAGTGAGGAGGGTGCACAGCAAACTCGTTACCCTGGACTTCAGAAGAGCAAACTTTGGCCTCTCCAGTAATCTCCTTGATAGAATAGCATGGAATAAAGCCCTGGAGGGAAGAGGAGCCCAAGCAAACTGGTTGATATTCAGGGATCACCTCCACCAAGTTCAGGAGTGGTGCATCCCAACAAAGAGGAAGACAGGCAAAATGGCCAGGAGGTTCATGGAAAGAAAAAAGGTCTCCTGGACGAACACAAAAAGCAAGCCTGCAGAGGGTGGAAGCACAGACAGGTAGTCTGGGAGGAATATAAAGAGACTATCTGAACAGCTAGGGATCAGGTTAGGAAAGCTAATGCCCCGATAGAATTAAACCTGGTCACGTGCGTCAATGGCAAGAAGTAAAGCTCCTATGGGTTAAGCCTGTGATAAAATGAAGACTACAGAAAATATGACCTCACTTCATAAGGAAGTGGGAGACCTGGTTTTCTGGGATTTGGAGACGGTAGAATGCCCAACAACATTTTTGTGTCAGTCTTCACTGGCAAGTGCTCCAGCCACATTGCCTGAGACACACACACAGAAGGCAAAGGCAGAGACCTGCCTCCTCCACCTGCTGTAGGAGATCAGGTCTGAGACCATCTTAGAAACAAGACAGTGCACAAATCCACAGAACCTAATAAGATAAATCGGTGGGTCCTGAGGGAACTGGTGGAAGAAGTGGCTAAGCTGCTGCCCATATTTAGGAAGTCATGGCAATTTGGTGGAGTTCACAGTGACTGGTGGTTACCCCTTCAAAAATAGGGGTTACTTCTTTAAAAAGGAGGGTGGTCAGGCACTGGAACAAGTTGCCCAGAAAAGTTGTGGATGCCCCATCCCTGGAGGTGTTCAAAGCCAGGTTGGATGGGATTTCGTGAAACCTGATCTAATAAAAGGTGTCCCTGGCAGGGGGTGATAACTAGATGATATTTGAGTTCTCTTCCAAATCAAACAATTCTATGCTTCAATGATTAAAAGACTGCTAAGACAAGGATCAGGATTTTTTAATAACTGTGAATTATTATAAATAAAGGGAAGCTGTGGTAAGGAATTTGTTCCTGGGTGGTGAAGAAAGGCTAGAAAAACATTCCTTTACTAGTCATGAAGAAACTTACCATCTTTCAGTTCTTCCTCTTCTCTGCTGTTTGTTCATTGAAAATTTTGTTTAACAGGAGAAAAGGGTTTTTCTTCTGCTGTGACTTCAAACCACAACAAGCTATAAAGAAGGGTTTTCTGCATGATTTTACTTTATTGATAGCAAAGATTTTCAAACTTCTATTATGCATAATTCAAGGATGTCAGGCAAAGAATTCAGTTCTTCTTCATTGAAAAGTTACAATATGGAATAAAGCGAAATACAAAGGTCTTCTAAAGTTGATTTCCAGTATCTCTTGAACAATTACAACTCCATGAAAAATTCTGCAGTTTTTCTTTATTTGGTATTCTCAGAAATTATATAGGCTAGTATAAGTGTTAACTGTGGAGCATGTGTATGTCCTGCTGGAATTATATTATTATTCAAATAGACAATTGTGGGAGGGGAAAGGAATATTTTTTAACTCCCACATGGAAGGTACGACCAAGATCTTAGAACATGATCCAGATACTGACTTGCATCTACTTTTGTTTTGGAGTGTTCCCATTCATTTTACTGTTATGGTGATAGTTATTAAAACAATATATAACTTGACATTCCATTTGATCAGGGGAGTATAATTTGACAGTATTTCATAACATCTTCTTTGCCTTATCAGCCACCTACAGATTTTTAAGAACTTACTGACATAATAAGTATATTAACAGCTTTTTGTTTTAATTAACTTCTAATGACTCACCCATTAGTACATGTAAAGCACAATCACAATTCAAGAGATGGCTGACATCCCATGACAGCACAGCTAATCAATATAAAAGCAGCTGAGACAACACAGCTCTGGCACTGTAGTAAAAAGTTAGATGCCATATTTTCACTTCTAATTAAAAGTAAACATCGTGACCCAATCATATACATCTCAAATATTGACATTTCTAAGAAAATATCTGTTTTGAAACTTTATTCTGTATAATTCTTCTTGCACAGATAAAGATCACAAAGGTATTAAAAAAACCCCACACAAATAATCCATTCTATTTTTAGGTCTGTATATACATATTAATAAAATTTTTGGATTAAGCATTTCTTGCAGTCATAAACTGGACAATCCCTTAAGTTTCTAGTTTAATACTAAAATTTGAAAAATAACAAACCTGATAATATATAATCAAGAGATTGTTTTTATGAGAAAGTCATGACTTATTTATCTTTCAGTCTGTCCTCACCTTCTTACAGCTCTCATTCTATCTGCATATCTTTTCTTTGTCTGATTTTTGGTTGAAGGGAGGCTTTTGGATATGTTTTGATTGCTGTGACTTTCAATCATAAATACTTCAAGGTGGTTGTAGGAGATCTAAATTAGGCTTTGATATATTTCCTTCTTGTATTGCCACTTTTCAGTGATAACTGTTTTCAGGAATGGGATAGAGGCTTGTTTTTAAAAGAAGTCTCTGAATGTTTATTGCTTCTGCTATAAATGACTACTCAAATCTATGTGTTGCTATGCCCAACAGGGTTTGATGCATCAGAGTAAACCTGGCCTGTGTGTTTTCACAGAACCAGAAGCTGGCCCATCAGGAGCCTCAGTTTCTTTAAAGGTTGCTTAACAGAGCAAATGCTTAACCTTAAGGAGCAGCAGAAACAAGGCTTGATCTGTGTGCTGGAATACTTCCTGAAGTTTAGACAGAATTATGGAGGTTAAACCTAGAGTACCATAACTTTACCTTGAAAATACTCAGAAAGGGAGATTACAAATAATTTAAACACCTAACTTCCATTTAATCTCGGTAGTACCATGGACTCCAGAGTACCATAATGGCTGGAGTTTTGTAAAACCATCTACATTTAAAAATGTGTCATGAAGGTGTCTGTGGATTCCTCTAATGTACAGAATCATCTGTTTAGATAAAATTCTGCAGATTTCAGGATTGAACAAAAGAATGCCTTCTTTCATAAGAGAAAGATGAAGGAGAGAGAGGAAGGCAAGCTGTGGGAATGTTTTCTTCCACTTGAATACAGTTAATGAAGGTGAACAAAGTTAATAAAGATTAATATCCTTAAGCTTGAAAAATTGATTTTGATGTCAGAAACTATGGATGTGTTCACTCATCAAAGTTTAGCAATCTAAATTCAGGAACTTGAAGCAAGATACCATATACCCTTTCTAAAATGAATAGCTATAGAATAGCCTTTGAAATGGTTGAATGATTTGGAGAAGAAATCTCACACAGGCAGGACACCTGTGTAATGTTATGAAGGAGCTTAATTTTTTTTGTGCTCTTATTTCAAGTGGTTAAAGCTGACTGTGTGTGTATCCTTTCTTTCCAATATATATTACATTCTGATCTCATATTCTATATGTTAGTCATATAACTGAACTGTGACTCTAATGAAATGATTCCTCCCCTGAGGAAAACTCAAGACCTTCATCTCCTCTATAGACATTAATCTTTGCTGTGTTATGCATGGCTTCACTTTCTTCAAAGTGCACTCTGTTAGTGTACACCATTCAAAGCACTACAAGGAATTAATGGTCCTCTTAAGCAAAGCACTTAATTCCTCTACTTCATTTGCAGCTAGGGTAGACCAAAAGAACAAATAAGATCTTCTACCTCCTTAAATTGGGGATAAGAGGTACCTTGGTTACTTAGAAGTTACTTCAGATTTTAAAACTTGTTTGTTTCTGTTTAAGATCATTGGAAGATTATTTGGTGTAGATTCTAAGTCAGCTAAGTATTAAATTACATTTAAAGCCTTACACTTCAGATACGCTTAAGACAGAATTAAAAAAAAAAAAAAAATCACTGCCTATCTAAATATTTCACAGGTCTTGTATATTGAATCATAATAGTAATACTTAAAAGTTTATATGAAGGTTGCTGTGAATAATTCAGCTCCTCTGGGAAAATAGTATGGGAATGAATATTTAGAAATGTTATATTAGCATGTGAACAGGATTTCATATGGAGATGGGTGTGTTCGGGATTTTCTCCATTTGGAAATTTGACTTTGCAAAGCCAAAGTCCTTTAATACCTCATTTTGGACAAAAGATTTCCTAACAATATACAATAAAGTAGGATAACAATATTTAAAGTACAAAGAAAGACAGCTTCTGTATAAAATATGGAAGGAGAAAAATTACTCAACTAAGCAGTGTATCCTTGTTCTTTCAAGCATCTGTTTGAAAAAAAAAAGGGTGTTTTGAAAATTGCTGGTTTTATTTTCACACTATTACATCTAAATACATCTTGAATAAATAACCTGACCTCCAAGTCCTGAAGTATTTAGATATGTACAGATAACCCAGAAATATTTTAAGAACTATTTGTCTCCAAACATTTGGAAAAATATGTATTTGAAAGTAAACAGCAAATGATATTATGTAACAAACTAGTACCTCAAACTCTGCTTGTATACATCACCTTAACATTTTTTTCACATGCAAAGATAAAAAGCTCTTATAGACCTGTTTGCATTGCAGAATATCTAAAGAAGGATGTATTTTTTTAAATACTTTAGAACTTGTGGGTACTGTTCTATGACAGTTTTTGTAGACAAAATCTATGAAATATTCTCCAGTAAATATATAAATAGAATGTGGGGATTTTAGCATTATGATCTGGTTTAAATTTGTAGGGCTTTTTCCCCCCTCAGACTTAATTGTCTAGCAAGTAAAAACTCTCTCTAATTCAGAAAATGACGATTACAAGAGTAATCCTTTCTTTTCTTTTTTTTTTTTCCTTTTTCTTTTGTTTTTTTTTTTTTTTAAGAGGAAGGAGAATAGTAGGACTATATAATGATTCAGGCCCAAGGATCAGTTTGAGTAGAAACAACCCACCTTTCATTATCTTACCCTACCTGGCATCTGTGCTAAGAGGATTAGTTCACAGAAAGGTAATAGCTTAAACAGATTAATACATTTTTGTAAACCTTTGTCTCAGCTTTGTGGAGCTCTGATCATGAAAATACAATCTGTTGTCTGTATTACCATAGTATTTCCTTTCTCTAATTCTTAGCTTAGACTCATTATCTGAATACCCACTAGTAAACAACATACCAGTAGGGGACTTTAGGACTATCAGTCCCCAGGATCATGCTCTGTGCAATAAAATTGCCCAAAGTCTCTCAGTGATGCTACCAGGCACTGTCCTACTCAGAAAAACATAGCTCAACTTTAGCACTTAAAGATGCTAAAAGAGTGAAGCATCCTTATGGATAGAGAGCCCCCCATAAGTGGTATGAAGTGGGTTTATTTAGCTCCCTGTAATTTTAACTTCTTCTTTGGCAATGGGCAAAAGATCATTGCTAACTTCTAACTTGTGAGTAAGATTACTTCTGCTCTGAGCTGTAGATATGCTGTTCATCAGCCTACTAGTTGGTTTTTTTAGGTTTTTTTTTTTTAAAGCCTGATAGAATTGCCCTAGTGTTGGCTCAAAGATCGAACAAAAGAGTCATTACTCCCCCTTTGTGTTCCAAGGCCTCACGTGTTCAATCACTTTTTCCTTTCAGTTTATAGAAGTTTTTGGAACTGGGCTCTCTGTGTATTTGTAATGCCATACACGTTTCATGTTACAGGGTGGACTAGGCAGAAACCAAGTCATTCAGTTACTACTCAAGTTAACAGAAAATCACAGCACTGCAGAATCAATTAGGCTGGAAAGGCTCTGAGATCATCAAGTTCAACCTATGACCAAACACCACCTTGTTCACTAGACCATGGCACTAAGTGCCATCTCCAGTCATTTCTTGAACACCTTCAGGGACAATGACTCCTCCATCTCCTTGGGCGGACACAGTATCTTAACCACCCTTTCTGTGAAGAATTACTTCCTAAAGAAGAGAAAGATGGTCTCTGGAATACATCATCTTTTGGAGTAGTCTCTCAAGTAGATGAGCTTTAGTCTTTGGATTGCTTGGTAAACATGAGCATATGTAACATGCATTTGCTCTTGTGCTTATTAAAATAAATGAAACCTCAAAAATTCTTTTTTTTTTTTTAATGAGAAACTCTGGTCTGCTTCATTATGATAATTAGTCCTCTGACATCAAATTGATTATTGGAACCAGCGCAGAGGAAAGTGAAATGGTCATCAACAGGAGGTACTTAATTTACAAACCAGTGTACTGAATAATGTAAATTTTAAAACACAAATTAAAAGAGAATTATTAATATATAATCAATTAACTTTGCATTAAAAAAATAAACAGTCATGTAAAGAGAGCATGAAAGGGACCAAACACTGTCTTGATAATATAGCGCTACATTACTTGCATGACCATAGAACTGCTGCTTCATTTTTTCCTTTTTTTTTTTTTTTCTCCAAGAATAAACTGGAAATTAGGGGTGTTTACCTGTATATTATTTTTTTCTTTCTGTTAGTGGAATCTCTTCAACTGAAGTAAAGGAATATTGAACAATGGTTGGTAAACTGGTATCCACAGGAAAGGGCTAAAGGTGTTTTTCAAAAGCTTCCTTAGCTTGAGAGCAAATGGGTATAGAAGTTGCTGTTACTATTGAAAGATGATCATGTAAAAAATGCCATTGCTATGAAATCTGCTATATAAATAAACTAACAAACAATAGGTGTTTAATTGGTTTTTGATAATTTATGCTAGTGGATATTTTGCAACTTCTTATGGAGAGATCTCATAATAATGGTATTTAAAGATGTAAGATAAGTACTATATATTTTCCATGTCAGGGAACACAGAGAAGAATTCTATTATAAAAATTCCAGTAAACACAAATTATCCTTTTCTATTTTTAAAGCAAATTAGAGTTTGGTATATTTAAGATATGTAGTGCCTTTAAAATGTGAAGGAAGCAATCTCATTATCATGCTTGTCATGTTATCATTTTTTTTCATGTTTTGTTAAGTACCTTACTGAAAATGCTCTATAAAAAATGTAAACAAGGTGACTACTACTGCAAGCTGTTATATTTTTCTCTATTGCTATAGAAAGCTGCTGTGCCACTTTAATATGGCTTGGTGGTTGTAAGGTACAGAATGGTTGTTGAAATTGATAGGTCCTTATATAAATGGCAGTGAAAACCAAATGCTTTTCCTTTACTCAGCTCTGGAACTATCCTACAAAATTGCTTTAAATATTTGGATGGCTTTGTCAACACTTAATGAATTCTGGCCATCATAAATCTCAGATGCCCTCCCTGAGTAAAACCCAAAATTATCAGAGTTTCATATCCTAAGCTGCCCTTGCCATATGGCGAGTGCAAATGTTTCTAAAGCAGCAAATGTTCTGTCAAGAGTTCCCAGTGATGTTTTTATTGGATTGCTCTATTATCTGAACAAGTCTGCCAAAAGAAAGCACCTGCACAATGAAAAGTGTGCAGAAGCTGCCAGTCTGTAGCAAGGGAAGGAAAGTGAAGCATGTAGTGGCAAGTCACTTGTCATCAGAAGATATGCTGCATAGGTTACAATAGATACTACAGCACACCCAATCTCAGAAAATATCTCTCACAAAAGAAAAAAGGTGGGAAGCATGAGTGTGTGAAAGAACTAACCTAGCTCCAGTAAACTTCTGCCCCTGAAGATGCCAAGTCATAGCTTAATGTGCTGTAACAGCTTACAAAACAATGAACTCCTCAGTGGCTTCTTAGCCAGACCTTTCCAGAGAGGTTATCAAACAATAACTCCAGAGAGGGTAGATACGTTCCTTTTCCATATTCAGTTTTGCTGCAGTTCTAAGATGCCAATGCTATATGCAGATTTTTATTCTCTTGGACAATCTGGCCTGAAGCATATCATTCACTTGTTATAACTGATAGCTGAATATGCAAATGCATTAAAGAACTGACAGAAGTAAAATTTTTTTTGCTTTTCTGAGGAGGAATAGTTAATGAGATCCCTTTGCTACAGTCCACTTTTCTGGACTGTATATCATCTCCTAGTAGATTAAAATTGTATTTTGCACAAAAAAAATATTTCACATGAACATGTGACTACTATTATCAGTTATGTGTGTAGATTTACAGGTCATTACCACTTGTGTCACAGAGAAGGATATGCAACTATACTGCACCGGTTGTTCTCAAGAAACAATAAAATTCAATCTTACCTATTAGTCAGAAGTATGTGAAGTGTTACCAGGACATGATCTCTGTGCAAATCCTTTGACTCGGACTTTGTACTATAAATTTTGCTCTGTACTCTGTCATGGAACTGAAGGAAGGGAAATGGTGCAGAGAGGGAATTGTAGATCAGCTCAGGGGAACAGAAATAGACCCTGTCAGAAGAAAAAAAAAAAAAAGGCAATTGGATGGTGGGAATAGGGTGGGAATAGGGTGGGGGTTGGGAGGTTTCTCTTTCAGTAAGGTAGATTAGACCTGAGTGGGAGTACAGTAAAAATCTGGGGGGTGGAGTTGGGGGGGGGGACGGGGAAAGCAGGGAGAGATAGATGGTATTAACAGTTTTATGAGGACCTTTTGGGATAGATTTTTTATTTTATCCCCACTGTAGAAATGGATCAATTAATCTGTTAATGGATTTAAAAATTCCAATTTAAGGTCAATAAAATTTAATTGTCCTTCCAGACATACCTTTGCATACTGCAGTTCTAAATTTTTTCCCACAGTAAAATTTCATCAGAAATAAAAGGGAGAACTGGAGTAATAAAAGTGAGTTGCCCTCAGTAAAACATTCTCTCAGCATACCTGATCTCCTACCTCTCACAGGGTCAATGCAGCTGTTACACAGACACTGCATCAAATGTCAGTTGTGCACTGTCCAAATGCCAACTGTGTAGATGTTTTGAAAGACTCATGTTCTAGACCATACTGTAACAAACCTTGTCAAACACGGCATCAACCTTGGGACTTGCGATGTTCTAGCTCTCAGTAAAGCATTCTGTTAAATAAGCCAGTTCAAAATTCCTGGAGGATGTGTCTTACTCTTTAAAATTCCAACCTGGAGTAAAAGCAAAAGTGAGAAAAATTTATGTTGTCTTTGGACATCTGTCTGATAGAGGCAGAATGAACTTTGCTACCAGCATTTCCATAACTCATGGAGTCTTTAAATGATATGCTCACTTTCCCTTTCCCAAAGTGTGCTTTGGGTATTTAAAGACTATCCATTTTGACTTTTCTTTATTCTACTCTGTGCATCCTTTCATAACTCACCTGAGTCTGAAGTTGACAAACTAGGAGAAAAGGCATAATGCAAGAAGGTTTTGCAAAACCTTCTTTTACATTTTCTCACTGTGTCTGGGGGTGACTTTACGATGTGAACCCCCATCACCTGCTCTATGCCCAGACATGAATCTTGTGCCTTTCTGTGCCTTGAAACAGGGTCCGAGAGAAAGGGGGGGAAAGAGCCAAGCAAATTCTTTGGCATGGTTTGTGTTTCAAGGACTCGCACTCTCCCCTGTGTTCTCACTGCTGCAGAGCCAAAAGGAGCACTTTCCTGCTTAGGAAAACTTTAGCAGCTCTCTGCAACAAGGAAGAGTGTTGCATTATCTTGCTTTTTAGCTAGCTTCTTGTTTGTTAGCTGAATGGTGTCTTCTTTTTCCTTCTGGAACTGTTCAGCAACACCGGAACAACATCACCGGGAGGCCCCACACCGCGGCCCGAAGGGGCCCACACAGCACCCCAGCTCCAGAGAGAGCAGAGCCACACCTACAGAAAGGACTCTGAATTTACCCAGGTTTTTCTCCACAGTGAGAGGGTTTATTATTTAACATTGTTCATTCTTTTTTACGCCTGCATGCACCCTGCTTGTTAAATAAATAGGGTTTTTTTCACTTTACTCTGAGAAAAGTTTCTCTGAAGCTGGTGGGGGAGGGGCTGCGGAAACCTGCCTTCTATTAGAGGATACGTTCATTTCGCATGTTTCCTCCAAATTTGAGTCAAACCAGAACACACCATCAGACCACATTTGCCTGATGGTTTTCTTCTTTTCTCTCTTAGTTTACTACTGTCCAAACCAAATCGTAATCTAACATGGCACTAATGCAAGATTGTTCTTTCTCATATCAATGATGTATCCTGTACTCTATAATTATTTTCTGTAAGCTTTTCAGCACTTTTAAAATTGTATTTTTTTCTTCATGGATGCTAAGTATGATTTAGGGCTTTCAGAGCACTTAAGGCAGTAGAACTGAATATTATTAGGGTCTTAACCCTGTTTAATATTGGAGTTCATAACTGTTTTCTTCCTTCCTTTTCATTATTGCCCTACTTAAAGTAGGACACTTTGTAAAATAAAAGGGGTCAGAAATAGGGGAAAAAAAGAGTTCTGTGATTACAATGTCCTGAATGCTGAGAACATGCAAGAAGACCTCTAAAGACTATCTCTAAAGACTATACAGAGTAACTCTCAGTTATCACTGCATAATTTCACACTACTGATATGAATGATAGGAATACAATTGGTAGAAATACTTACCCAAAAAAAAACCTACTAAGATTATCCTTTTTTCTGAAAGATCAAATTGAAAAGCAGCAAAGTTAACACTGATTGAAGGAAATGCATTATATTACCTTTTAAAATCTGCTGTCATTTAACTTTCAGGCATTTGCTAGAGGTTTCTCTTTAGTTGCATGTGTTTGGGGGCAGTGGAGAGAATATGTGCACCGTGATCTGGTAGGTAACATGCATACCTGCATTATAATAAAGAAAATACCTCTGACAAGGTGAATGAATTTATTTAGTTGGTAGTCTTGACATTTTCCATGAAGCAACAGAAGTTAGCCACTGGATTAATAAAACTGATTTTTGTTTTCGTATGAATGCCCAGATATGAAAAATATCTTGCTTTGTTTATACACAAATATTAATTTTAGTGACATGGAATTAGTATTAAAACCAGTCTAGGTACAGAAGACTGTAACTCTTATAAGCCACTGCAACACAGGCATTTCTTCATGTGTGTTTTGAAGAGAAAAGCACTTAAAGCAGTTATTTTATGAATCAAAGAAACATTTCACTTGCAACTGTTGCTGGCAGATCGCAAAACCAGTACACCTGCATGACAAGCATTGTGTCCTAGTGATACCAAAATAAAGAAGAAATCTAGGCGCCCAGTAGTGACCATTTTGTTGCTAGACTTAGGCACATTCATCAACCGGGAGGTTTATACTGGATCCATTAAGTGAAAAAAATAATTTTTTTTTAGATGTTTATTCTAAAAATTGCGAGCAACTTGCTATGCTTGTTTTTTGTGAGAACAATACGCAGAACAAGAAAAAGGTTATTTCATTCTCTGGCTCTTTAATTCAATTATATCCTAAAACTCATTGTGTGCTTCAAAAATAAATTAACTTGAGACGTTATTCTGCTCTCCATCTGCTGCATTCCTTTAAATGTATTACTTCCACTCCTAGATCAGTTTAAGTGATTTTTTTTCCTATCAAACCCATAGGCATATTTTCTTTTTTTTTTTTAATGTCTCTGTTCCAGAAATTGCCTTATAAACCATGTGACTCTCGAGTTTACTCTTTTTTTCTCTTGCATGAAAAGCAATCAGTAAAATGCAGCTAAAGGCTGTTTTATAACTATGCTGCTGTAGCCTCTGTAACAGCATGCTTCGTGTTTTCCATCTGTGGTCTGCGTCTCACTCGCAGAAGAGGGTTTGTGACTGTAGAGCAAATGATCAGAGTACAGTTGTATCATTGCCCCTTGATACTGAGAGGCAGAAAATGGCAGAAGAAGCAACTTTAGATAACCAGATCTTGGGTCTGAATTCAGCTCATTTCCTCACTCGTAGATGTTCCCTTCCAAAGCCTTTTTGCTTTAGTTTGATTGGCTGATACTGCTCTTCAAGGTTTCCACAGTAATATTAGCCATGATAAATAAAAGATGTAAAATGTCTATATAGCACAGAATATTTCCAGTCTGCTCTTCGTGGTGTAAGTACAACTTTATGATCAGTGAAGGAGTAGAATAAACTTGTGCGTATTTCTCCCAAGTATTAAATGAATCTTGAATTAGTAGCATAGCTAAATATTTATGGTAAACAAATAAATCACAATTATACCTGGTTGATAGGAGCTCAAGGATAAACATTAAGTTTCACTGGTTACGAAATGGGAAAACTGCAGCACTTTTCCTAAACAATTTAAATAATCTAAGTTATAATAGCACTGTCCAATTTTGAAATCTCTATATACATTTATATTCAAATTATTATACATGGAAGACAACCATGCTTTCATTGGATTAAGGGTAGCCTGTCTGAGACTTTGTCCAGGAGGCCAAAGAAGTTGGTACAATTTCTTTAAATATATGATTTGAGACTGGGCAAACCAATTATTCTTGCATCTGTTTTTCTCTTGTGAAATACATGTAGTTCTTTTATACCTTAAAGATTTTTATTATGTGCAATTTGCATTTTTGAAGTTGTTTGGCATCCTTAAATGAAGATTTATTAAGAAACACAGAAATTAACAAACCTTCAAGATAGATGTATGTGCAGTTGAACAGATGTCTGTCTTGATACCTTTATGCTGCTCTAATGCTGCCTTCATAGAGACAAAAATTGAACAGCTGTTGAGTTTTCAAATGAATATAGTGAAATTGAGCATTCATGTCATGCTGATAGTGATCCTAAAAACAAAAAAGACCAGTTTCATGCCACTGCTCCGGTGTTTAGTACAATTAGTCTTAAGAAGTCCTATGTAACTGTTTTGTCTAACTGTGTTATCTGAGGTTTGAGTACCTGATTTGTCTTACCTCCTTTGCAGAAAAGCCCATCACTTTTAGAAATCTTTTCATGTTTTTCACTGCTTGTTGTACATGGGTGTGCTGGTTTTGTCTAGGGTAGAATTCAATTTCTTCACAGTAGCTGGTATGGGGCTGTATCTTGGATTTGTGTTGAAAACAGGGTTGATAACACAGGGATGCTTCCACCATAGCTGAGCAGGGTTTGCCCAAAGCCAAGGGCTTTTCTGTCCCTCACCCCACCCCCACCAGCAAGGAGGCTGGGTGTGCACATGAACAGGGGACAGGAGAAGGCTGGGATAGCTGATCCAACTGACCAAAGGCATATTCCATACCATATGGTGTCACGCTTAGCATATGTATCAGGGGAAGAAGGAAGGGAGGGGACACATTTGGAGTGATGATGTTTGTCTTCCCAAGTCCTCATAACATGGGATGAAGCCCTGCTCTCCTGAAGATGGCTGAACACCTGCCTGCTGAACATCATGGGAAATGGTGAATGATTTCCTTGTTTTGCTTTGCTTGTGCGTGAAGGTTTTACTTTGCCTATTAACCTGTCTTTATCTCAACCCATGAGACTTTTCCTATTTCCTCCCCCATTCCACAAAGGAAGAATGAGTGAGAGGCCATGTGGGCTTAGATGCCTGCTGGGCTTAAACTATGACAACGGCTTAGGAGATTCAGAGGTTTCTAGATGATTTACAAAGGTGACTGGGACACAAAAATCCTATCTGAAACACATACACTATTCAAGTTTTCTTTAGTCTGTGTCTGTATATTCTAAATCAGAGTGAGAAACACTCTGAAACTGTAAAGAGCAGAAATCTAATCTGATTTGAATCATATCTTTTTCTGCACAGACTATACCTCCTCAGGGCTGATTCACCATTTTTTTGTATCAAGCAGAACAATTTTCTGAGAAAAGGCAGCTGCTATTGTCCTATTCTCTTCTCACTTTGCCTAGGATGTTCTGTATCTCACTGATATATAATGAATCCCAAAGCATCCTCCCCAAAAGAGAAAATATTGGGAATTTTCATTCTTCTTCTTTTGGGAACTTGTTCAAACAGCAAGTGAACTTAGAGGCAGCAATGATTCTTTTTCAATTTATCCTAACACTTACTTTCCTCAAGGGAAATGAGTTCCAACATGGAAGGTGAATACTGTAGGTAAGGAATAGAAGCATTAAGAAACTATTTATTATCATCTTAGATTCTAATTTCTAAACAGCCACATGTTTGGCTGTTAAACCTTTGTAAGCTACTTTGTGAGCTACTGTGTATGAGAAGGTGGAAAAAACCAAAAGGTGTTAGCTATCCATGTGATGTAAGAAAGAATATAGTAACATAGAAAAAATCCTTCATCTTTAAAGACAAAATGATTCAGTTCTCTGAAATATTAATCTAAGTGTAATGGTGACCTTTCATCATAGTTTTATTTTATTCTAATCTGTTTTCTAAGATTATAATTTTGAGTTTAGTGATGTATTAGTTGTTTCTAATTTTCATAAAAGGTAAAAATGGACACATAAACCATTTATTTCTTGATTTACTACATAAGCCACTAAACTTCAGTAATTAAGGCAGTTGACCCAAAGTGTTTTTAAAGGCACTTCACTCTGTTTAGATTAACATCTGTCTTGTTCAAGGACTCTATTTCAAATGAAATCCTAAGCATGTGACTTCTGTTGCTGATGGTAACCATAGGTATTTTCTCCTTCTTCGATTCT
Source organism: Aphelocoma coerulescens (assembly GCF_041296385.1). NCBI lineage: Eukaryota > Metazoa > Chordata > Aves > Passeriformes > Corvidae > Aphelocoma > Aphelocoma coerulescens. Next base: position 86,625,801 of record NC_091015.1, read on the forward strand.
GAGGAATAACTCTTCTCCTACCTATCCTTGCCTAATAATTGCTTTCAAACTCTTCTCAAACGTAACCTCTGAAAATGAGAATATTTCCTTTCTAAAACTTCTCTGCCAAAAATGTGGTAATTCCCAGTATGTGTAAGAGTAGATCACTTTTTCTCAAATTAGATGGATGTGAAAAACTTGGTAGCTAAAAGTTCTGTAAGTGAGTAAGTTATCAGTAAATTATATGAAATTATTGCGTTCTGCTGAGAAAATTTATTAGCATTTCTGGATATACTTTTGATACTGTGAAAACTAGGAATAGCTTATTGAACACAAATAGAAAAATACTCCGTTTAACTGATCTGTATTCCATTACAACACATGGAAAAATCGGATATTCTGGGTACTTGCCATGCCATAGTGTTAAAAATGAGGCCAGCAACCTTTAAAAGGTAAGCCTGTTTATTGTGAACAGTGGAGTATTGGAAAGGAGGCCCCAGGATAAGCCCGGGGCCTGCGCGACAAGCCAGAGTAAAAACAAACAGCGTGACACACTGGGTGCTCCCTTGGACTTCGACTTCTGCAGGAGGACCTGGTGGGTTCTAAAGTCTTTGGTACCACCGAATTGGTACATTTCTTAATCCTCGCACTGACTGGTCCTTTTCCTGTTCACTGGTTGGGTGTGGGAGTGTGTTTGTTTTAGTTCAGTCCAGGTCTCCCCTCTATGTTCCTTAAGTTTGGTGTACCCCAGTTGGCGCCCCCCCTGTTTTATTAAAATCACCCTATATGTCATTTTTGTCTCCTCCCAGGACCCTGTCTGTCACTCTGGCACCCCTCCCAGGCTTCTGGAAAGTTCTAGCCAGGGGGCCAGGTGACTGGTCCTGGGAAAGAAGTCCCTCCCTTCCCCTGTTACAGTTGGTTCCCTTATGTGTCCCTCGTTCTGTTTGCCGCACCCTTCCCTTCCCTGGTTGGTTGTTCTGTACACCCCCAGGTCTCCCCCCCCCCATAAAATCCCCTGCACGAGATCTGCAGGTACGCAGAATTGGGCACCCCTGGTGGTTGAGGTCCCCCCGTTCGGAGGACCAATAAACTTTCTGGATTTAACCCAACTCTGAGCCTGCCCCCTTTCCTCCGCCGTCTGCCTTTATTGCCGCGGTCCCTTGGAAGGACCCACGAGCCAGACCTCTGTTCACTCCGATATCAGAGGCTGGTCCCCGCAGCCTGCTGTGTCCCGAGCTGAGCGGGCTGAGTGGGAACTGTTCACAGAGGACACAAAGGCAGTCGGTCTATACCTCTGTGCATTCCTGACCAATCATTTTTGAATAAGTCCATTTCATTGGTTAGGTCGTTTTCCAATCATGTCTAGGGTGCCATCATCATCTCCAGTACCCTATGAGGTAATGTGCTGGAAGGTTCCTTCTCTTAAATCCATTGGGTCCTTGTTATACCCCCGTCCAGTGGTTACATTCCAGTATTACACCCATACATCAGCGCATTTAACTTAATAACTCATAACTCTTTATTATTACACTGTAATATTATAATTACTATTATTATTATCAATACTATTATTATTTTTTTTATTATATTATTATTAACCCTTGAATAGCCACCTACGAAAGCCAACTTATCCGTAACAGTAGTAGAGTCTACCATATTAGAGTGGAAATATAACTTGTATTTCCTGAGTCCTCTCTCTTGATTCAGTGGAAGGACATATTTCCTATTCTACAATTTAAGAAGTCAGTTCATGCTGTTGAGTAAACTTACTGATTCTACTAAAATTCAGAAATGCTTCACATTAATTGAGGCTGAGTTTCATGCAGTCAAACTACATGTCAGTAATTACGCGATTTGCATTAACTTATCTCCAATTATCCTTGATATTCATTGATCTATTTATACACATATGAAAACTATTAAGAGAAGTTACTATTTAGGTCATTACGGCAAAAACTTTCCATCTCCAGATTGACATTCAAAAGCCAGGGTTAGGAATTTAATGGCTCAGTATGAAAGATTTGTATACTTATGAAAAGCTCTGGTATCTGCGATGAGAAACCATGCAGGACCCTATTAGTAGTTTTTTTAATACTCTCCTGAACCTAGATGTTTCATAATAATTAGGAAGCAGGTGGAAAGCCAATTTTCACTCCATTTGCTTTTGGACCAGGTAGAAAAACAATTAATTTGATCTAATATGATGGGGAAAGTAAAATTATAAGTGGTGGAGCTAATACAGACTTTCTGCAGAACTCAAGAATCATGGAGAATGCCTTGCAATTTTCCTGTTCTGTCTCTACTTGAGCATAACAGCCAATCATCTTGAAACAAAGTATGGATGAAAACTAAGTACCCATCCGATTTCAAGTGTTAGTCCTAAATTATAACAAGAATCTATGAAGGAGAATGAAAAACATCCTGTGTCCAAATCATCATCTCCAAGAAACTGTGGGATGAAATCCAGATACAGGAAGTGGATAACATCCTACTGCAGTGAATTGAGAGCCACAAAAAGGAGCTGTAAAGGTGCAAAACAGAAGAAGAAGGTGAAACACTCCTAATTACTGAGATGTCTTCCAGAGACTGAGATGTCTTCTTCATCTCTCATAGGCAGTTCCACTGGAGTAGTGGGCAGGAGAAATGCAGCAGCTGAGGAGCTATGAAACTGATGGAGTCAACACCATTAGTTATGGCAATTAAATTGTAAAGGAAATGGAATGAGATATTCCATCAAAAGTTGTAGGTAGCTGGGATGGTACATTAGCACAACTAACATTTTTTTTCATAAGACAAGATCAAGAATGTCCGTCATACACCGTTTTCCTACATTAGTAGGAAACCAATCAGTAAACCAATATATTGTTTTTTAAGTACTGTATGCCCTCTTTCCCCATCCCCCCAAAATTAAATTTGCATCCACACACAATCAGCATGGAAAAATAGGAGTGTCTTGTCCTAAATTGACACGAAATGTGCAATAATCATGCAAAGGAGAATTTTTCATCCAGAGAATGAAATTCTTTGTAACAGAGGTGATCAGAAAATCCCATGGTTAAGAATCTTTAAGCAGCTGAAACAGATGGGATTATCACAGTGGTTTAATAGAGCATGAGAAGAGGGAACACAGGCAAAGAACTTTTCAAATCCCAGCAAACAGAATAATAAGCAGACAGTAATTCATAGGTTGAGGAAATTTTATTGTAAAGATATTATTTTCTAAGTTATCAAAATGGAAAACTTGTCCAACAAAATACCATTTCTCTAGTGCCAGTCTGAAGAGTGCTTAAACGGACTATTTTCCATTAATAGAGCTTATAGTTATTGTAACAGTAAAATAAACATTAATTGTTGGCAGACATAGGAATTTTAGAAATCTCTTGTGTAGCCCTGCATTTCCCAATAATGCACTGTTTTTCTTAGAAGTTATACCACTTTCTGTACTGTAGTAGTTAATAAGTCCCTCTATGGATGTTCAGTGTTTTTAGCCTTTCTCTGCACGGTTTTGTGACCAAATCTCCCACACAACCAGCAGATCTTTTCAAATCAAAGGAAGGGAGCAAGGGAAGTCCATATATCAACAAGCATTTTGGGTTGCAGCTGTGTGCAACACCTCCATTTGAAGTTTTAATCTTCCATTGATTTGTTTTCTTCCATCAGTAAATGAAAATTTTGTTGGTTTTATATCAATGAGGAAAATTTTAGTTACCTTTCACGTCATTTTGTGTTTTATTGTAGCACTTTAAATTAAATATAAAGGTCATACAGTAATTCTGTAAAAATCCCATACGAAACAATCATAAAGACCATTAGGTATGACAGGAATGCCCACCCCACAAAGAAATAAATTCAAGCTGACTTAAAGACATTGATGTTAAAGGAAAACCCCTTTGCAGCAGTTGTCAAAATGTCTGACATGCCAACTGTCAGTATCATCCTTTTGAATTAAATCAAATAACAAAGCATTGAAAACTCTATTTAGAGTCCTCTGTAAAAGTTTTTGATATATTTTCTTCCCAATAAGAAGGAAAACCAAGGCTTAATTAAACAGATATTCCTCTTAACATATGCAGACAAAAATGGGCAGCATTAGTTGTGTTTGTTTTCTTAAGAAAAAGATAACTGAACATTTATTGGCTGTGGAAGTGAGTGTGTGACAAAGCAAACAACCACAGAGTTTCTGAAAGAGCAGCTACTGGAGGGTATCCACCACTGAGTGAAAAAACCCAAAATTAGTTTCAAGAAATGTACTTTTTTTTCTTCTAAGACCTTTTCATAGAAAAGGATAACCACATATCTATGTGGATACATAGATGGATAAATATATCTCAGTTTCTGTGATTATAAACATGTATGAAAATTACAGTAATATAATTTCATAGTTAATAAAAACAGCTATTTTGATTCCAAGACCATCTTGGAATAACAATTGGTAATATATTTGTTTCAACGTATTTTCTTCCAATGCTATGCATTTCATGTCATTATATTTACAAGTCAAAATTAATGAAAGCTGATCATTCTGGAAGTAGGCTGTTAATTAATTAATTAAATTATTTATTTATTTAATTTATACACTAAAGACTTGGGTAATAATTTCTCAGGTTTTGAAAGGGAGCAGCCTTCGGTTTTCGGTAATGACGTACACTGGGAATTAGAAGATTTTGATTTCTGTTCCACACCTCTGTTCCCTAATGTCACAAACTACTGTGTAATCTAGGTAAACTTTTCTTTGAAGAATGGGTTTATCATTTCTTCAGTTTTTCTTGTTTGTTTAAATTTAAAAAAAAAATATATATATTCTACTGGTTGCCTTTTGTTTTACAGTTGCACAATGCTTACCTTACCTATTACTCTAGTCTCGGTGGGAACTTTTAGATGATGTTGGAATACAGATCTTTTTTTTTTTTTTTTTCCCTGAAATGAATTGTGCCATTCTTGAGAAAAGCGTTTTGAGATAATTTTAGGCCTCTCCCTAGAAGAGTACCTACGGAGGTGCCTTTAAAATAAAAGTGAGTATATCATGGACAAAACTAACTTGCTAATAGAAATACCTGAGTTTAATTGGCGCTTAAGTGTTCATCACTTCCTGGCATTCTGTCCTCAAACCACAAAACTTACTGAGTCACACTGCAGCTTATTTGAAGGCAGCAGAAACCTAATTCACTAAAGCCTAATTCTAAATTATTAACTTGTTTTTCAACCTTATGGCAGATCTAACATCAACAGTGTTCTGTTTTATCATACCAAACAGTGCAGGTTGAGTAGATTATAGTCATCAGCTAAACTGCATTCACAGCTATTCTATTTTACCAAAACAGCATTAAAGTAGCTGAAGTACATTCTCAAATATCTCTCTACCTCTTTGCTGTCAGTCCCTCATTTTTCTTCCACAACCACAACATCTCTCACAAAGATACTGTGTATTCCTTTTCAATATTGTTAACATATACATTGCTATATCTATCATTTTCTTCTAGCTTATCTGTTTTTGTTTAACACTCTGACAGCAGTCTTGGGAAATAAAGAAGAAAACACATTTTGAAGTCACCCTCCCAAGGACTGGGAAGAGCTAAAGGTCTTTAATGGCTTTAGATATGCGCTGGTGTGCCAGGAGATAGTCAGTGCTGGCCTGGATACATGAGGGAGACAGGCAAATGAAATAATTGTTCTGGAACTTGAAGGTGATCAAACCTTTCCATGAACCAGGTGACAAAATTATATAATGTGTGAGTGAAGCAGCCAAACCTTATTTCTTTCCATATATACATTGTCCCATGCACAAGTTGTATGTATGCATACTTGGCAGTGTTCCTAAGTCTTAGACTACCTGAGTGGAAAAAAGAAAGTGCTCAGTCAAGTTGAGTGCCGTGGAGAATTACTGAAAAGAAATACTTTTACTTATACAGTCGTATTGGGATTGTAGATATTTGCAGCTTAATTTATCTATCTTTAGAGGACTTACATGAACTTTCTGTTCCAAGAACTGTGCAAGTTTCCTTCTGAAATGACTGCTGCATCTCATTGCTCTCAATGGCACTGAAACAAACTGTCACCTTCCAAAAAAATCCTGTCTCTTGTTATTCCCCCTGAGGAATAAAAGCTAGGAGATATTCAAGCATCTTACACTGTCAGAAGTCACAGTCACATTGATAAGAGTGGGAGGTAGAAGCCATTTTGCAACTGGATAGTCCTTTTGGAAAACACCCATGAGTCTCTAATGTTGAACCTTCAAAACGCAAGAGAGAGCAAGCTATTAATTAAAAAAAAAAATTAAGAAAAAAACTAATTAAAAATTTTTAAAAAATTAAAAGTCTTGAAATATTTCAGTGTACACTTTTTAAGAGTGCATGCACTTTGTTCTTTAGGGGGAAAATTCAAGGGAACTGCACAAAGCACAGCTTTTTCTATAGACTCTGTGTCATATTTAAAGGATTTATCTGTAAATGGATACACTTTTCAGTGGAAACAGGTGTATGATGAAGTCTCCCCAGACATCACAAGAGGGACCGAGTCAGCAGTGGTTAATTTTATTACCTGAATAGTACATCTCCATATTTACTATATGGGATGTTCTCTGGGTGCCCACTGCAGCACCACCACTGTTTCACTTGTGTGTTTGGTTTACCTCAGCACCTACTTTGCTGTGAAACTGCATTCTCAGGCATTGGATTTCTACAGGTGCACCTGTGTATGTAGTGGTTATTCAAGAGGGGCTCTGTGGCCAGGGTGACCAAGGCCTGATGGGGTATTATACTCACATGAATCTTCCCAAGAAGCAACTTGGTTTTGTGTCCTTCGTGGAAGATTGCTCTTAGACATTTTCCTTCTTGCTGTTCAGTACTGAAAAATTATGAAGAAACATTTTGAAGACTAAACAGGCTTCCATCTCCAGAACAGGAATAGTTTTTTTCTCCAAATTCATGTGAGTATTTTCATTTTACTTTTTTTACCCCATGGAGAGACAAGTGACTTGTCATAGCTCAGGAAACTGTGGTGTATTAGCACACGACTGCATGGATAAAATGTATATCATACTCTTTTGATAGAAAATATTTAAAGCTCTCATTAAAGATATAGTTAGTGATATTTGTTGATATACCAATGATGACAAGTTGGTTTATGTAATTTGGCATTCAGTATCCACTTTTGTATAGTTTTCTATTTAATAATCAAGTATTTCTATAGAGGCATCATTTTGTATTATGGTTGAATATTTCCTATCATTTTTTTACCTGAAGCTCCTTACATGCCTTGTTTCCAATTAGAAAAAAAAAATCATCACATATACAGGTGAAAAATTTGGTGATCTGTAATGCATGAGGTTATTGACTTGATGCACATTGTGTCCCTGGTGTTCTTGAGATAGGTATCTTTAACTTGACTATTTTCGTAAGGTCGGAAGCACGGTTCTTGCGCCACTAGATCCGTGATGATCAGTACTAATGGGCCATTTGTCAACTTCTGCCCAGGGTGAGTGCTGTACCGAACAAAAACAGACTTGGTGAGCTAGAGGCCAACTCAGATGGCAGCTCTATCAAAGCTGCTTAGATTATAAGCACGATATTTCCATTCTTTAACAAAGGGAAAAACAGTCATTTGCATTGCCAGTAGTAGGGTACAGCAGGTAAAGCTTCCCACAGATGCCAAAAACAGATAAAAGGATATGAAATGAAAATAGTCTTAAAGTGCAAGAGGACTCTTTTGTAATAGAATCTCATTTGGACATACAACTTGAAGTATTAATCTAGTTTTATGTGCCAAAGGAAGATGCTTCTTGTTTACTAGCTCTGACAGTCAAATGACATGGTTTCCTTCTCAAAACTCTCTTTGGAAGGACTTTCTCTTTTTCAAAACTTATAAAAGGCAATGAGACTATGTTGTTGCTGTGGTGATCCTGTCTAATGAAAGCTTTATGTCTCCCTGGCCAATTGGCCCCCCAGATCTGACATCAGGAGCATGCTGTTTCTAAAGCAGACTGCCTGAATCAGTGCTGAATACCACTAGTGGGACAACTGTGGATGACAAATATGTTTCAGACACTTCTGTGTGTATTCTCCCATCAACTTTTTTAGCATGTGTAACATATACATTTCTCTAGTTTGTGCACACATCATGCATTAAAATTGAGCTCAGCCTTGAGTATCACCAGTAATTTGTTACCAATTGTGATAGTTGTGACAACATAGCACAGTCCTCTGTTCCTTCTGCCGAGACCTCTGCCTTAGCTGCTTTCATTAATCATTAATCATTAATCGTTCCTGATGTGAGAGACATTCCCACTGTTTCAAGCTGAGGAACCTAACTTTTCAGGATGATGGTAGACAAGCTGTTGTAAAGTGGGTATAACCTGCAGGAAGTGGTACCCTCAGGCCTATGGAAGAAACAAATTATAAATATGTGATGCCCCATCACTCACTGTGTGTTAGTAGTGAAACCATCTGGGTCATTGTTTCAGCGGGGATACTGTAACACGCCTATATTGAACCAGGAATCCTGTGGAAAAGGAATATATATATATAGACAGATTCTTGCTAGATGTTTCAGAGGTGTTTATTTCCCCAGCCGCATGGCCGGGCTCTGCCAAGGAACTGCTACAGTCAGGACCCGAGCTGCTTTGCCCGCGCAGGGGAACACAAACCAACCAATGGGGAACGAGGCTGACCAGGGGCAGGGAAACCCCGTGTCTCCCTCAGGGCTCCAAGGGCTACATGGCGGGGGAGGGACCCCAACATTTCACCCGTTTTATTTTAATAAAAGGAGAATGAAGACAACTGAATTAACAACAAGAACAGTTTCAAAACAAAACAAGCCCCTCCTGAGTCTTTAAATGTCCAAACAGATTCTGTGGAGCATCTTAGGGCTGACAGAAGGGAGACAAAACTCTCTGAGCATGCTTGTGGGGAAACTGAGGCAGGAGAGTGTTTAATTTCTTCCCTCCCCCTTTTCATCCCCCACTCGGCATTGGAAAGGGATTTTTGGGGAAACAATTGGCAAAGGCATGGTTTTGTGAGGGAAACCATGGATGAAAAAATGGATTGGGAATACACTGGGGGTAATAGGACATAGGATAAAAGGGAAACGTGGGATTAGGAAAGGAAGACTGTAGGGGGGGTTTACAATGGAGATATTGTCTAACAGGACTATGATTTTTTGCATATATACTGCCTTTTACAGGAACACCATCAGGCCCAGTGACCTGCGATGCTTGTAACCCTTTTCTACCTTGTATGATTTTGAATTCCACCACCTCTCCATCTCCCAAGCTTGGGATGCATTTTTCAGGGTTATTCTTTTTAATAGCAGTTCTATGCACGAATATGTCTTGCTGGTTATCACTTCTTGTTATAAAACCATAATTTTGTTTAACATTATACCATTTCACTATCCCTAAGTTCTTAGCTACAATGGTCTTTTCCTTTTTCCGAGTGGCTGCTGTTTTCTGTCTCGCTGTGTCTTTGCTCTCTCTTTCCGTCGCTCCTGTGTTGGGACTGTTGGGGCTGCTGGTTCCTGCGCGCTTTTCCTGGGGTCACGTTCGGGGCCACGCGGGCTGGGCCGGGCCGCGCCGCTCCGTTCTCCGTGCGTCGCCTCCTCTGGCCGCAGCTTCGCTGCCGCTGCCAGGCTCTGCATCCTGGGTCGCACGGTCCCTGAGCCAGGCTTCCCTTCACCAGGACACAGCTGACATTGCTCAACAGTCTCGGTAATTAAATAATATTCATGAAAATATTCTTCCATCGGCATATATTTTGACTCAAATATTAACTGGGTCCAAACGGTCTTCCAAAAGCCCTTGGTCCCAAGAAACATAGAAAAAGTTCTTAAACAACCATGCCAGGAAGTGTTTCAGTTCTTTCTGAGCTTGAATCAAGCTAAAATTTACAAATCGTTGTTCAAGAATCATTTTAAGTTTAAGATAAATGTCCATATGCGGCTCTGAAAGCCAAGAGTCTTCCCACAGTTCCTCCATAGTTTAGATATGGAATAGCAAAACAAAACCAAGAAGAGGAATCCAAAGTTTCCAGGGTTTACTCACACAAATCAGTCGCTTAGGGATCGGAGATCGTTCTGCTCACAATTCTCCACCATTTTGTTACAGTGGGGATACTGTAACACGCCTATATCAAACCAGGAGTCCCGTGGAAAAGAAATATATATGGACGGATTCTTGCTAGATGTTTCAGAGATGTTTATTTCCCCAGCCGCATGGCCGGGCTCTGCCGAGGAACTGTCACAGTCACGGGACCCGAGCTCCTTTGCCCGCGCAGGAAACACAAACCAACCAATGAGGAACGAGGCTGACCAGGGGCAGGGAAACCCCATGCCTCCCTCAGGGCTCCCAGGGCTACATGGTGGGGGAGGGACCCCGACAGGTCGTCTCCTACAGACATCTTTCTGTTTTTCAGAAGCTGCTGATCTGGGAGACAATACCCTCTGGTGGGACAGGGGAGTAGTCTGCACCTAACATGACAGTTATCATTTAGGAAATATAAAGTGCACTCATGTGGATGTATCCCTAAAGGCGCCTTTTTCTTGCTACAGAGCACAAGCTCACTTTCTTAATCTATAAGTAAAGAGGTTGCCATCAGCAGCCTTTTAATATTTGTGCTCTTTTTAAAATAGCAAAATAGAAAACAGAACTTTCTGAATCCCTCCTTTCATCTCACAGATGGGATCCACTTCCAGCTCCCACACTAGCTGTAGCACAAACTAGGAAACTGACAAAGCAGTCTCTGTGCCTGGTGATCTGCCCTGAAATGACAGAATATATTTTAAAACGTTAATAGAAAAAAATAAAAGTGCATTTTTCTCACAAAATTTCTCATAATCTTGTGTATGAAGTGATGAGTATAGTGTTTTGTATTCTTCTAAGGAGAAGTGCTGCTGCACCAAGATGAGGATTCATCTACATGTCATGGAACACTGGTGTGATTGCTGCACACCAGAGGAGCACAGCCTTGCAACCCTCAGCACCTGCTAGAGCAGGTCCATTTGGTTAAGCTCAGAAACTCACAAAAACTCGTTGAAGTGTCAGTCAATACATGGGCTGAAGATACAGGAAATAAGAAAAGTTTAAATAAATAAAAGCAAGTCAGCAAATATTCATACGACATCATTATCAGAGGCCATCACAATAGTGCTTAGCCTAACTCCTTAATCCCAGCTGTCTTTTTATGTGAATTAGCCAACAAAAGATTGCTTTCTACTACTTAGATGCTGTTTACTGTTCTCTCAAAATTCAGGCATTTTGTCTTCCTCAGAAGAGATGGTTAGCATTTTCAGAAACATGTGATCAAAATCAGAGATCAAGATAAATTTTTTACAGTCCATTAAATTCATCAAAATTATGAGAAAAGAATTTTAAATTTAAATAGATTTTTTGTGATAACTGTGATTTTATTTATTTTTTCAGGCAAGCATGTCCTTTCCTCATCCAGCCTCAGTTTTTCCTATGGCTTGAATTTTAGTTTCAAATCTTCAGTAAACTTTATTGACCTCTTAACCTTCCAATTCACTTTTTATTTTAAGTGTCCTTTCTCCCTTCAAGTTCCTCAAAATCTGCATCTTTGGTGTTAAACTTTTAGTTGTTGATTTTAAGTAAACAGGTGCACATGGTTTAAAGATTGAACAAATCCTAGTCAGAAAACAGAGAAGTTTTAAAGTTTCAGATTAATGAAGCTGGCGGTCAGTCAGCCACTCAGTCCTATGACATTATTCCCTCAAAAGCCTTGCTCTGTCTTTATCTAAACTTTGTTTAGATATGTTTTCCAGAGGTGAAAACTTTTTCCACTGACATATTTTTTTTGGTTTTCTAGGGGAAGTTTTTGGTTTTCTCCCATTTGGCCCTGAGGGATGCTGAGCAGGCAGGATTGCTCCTGGGCATGCATTCTGCTGCGAGCTCCTCTGTGACTGTGGGAGTGGTGCCAGTGCTGTGGTGCGTGGCCACAGCTCCAAGCTGGCCACCTTGTGCCAACAAGGGGAGCTCCTTGGGAAAACTCTCAGCCAGGCTTTTGCAAGGCAGTGGAAGGTGTGCAACAGCTGGAAATCACTAATGAAAATTAATAATTTCCCAATTATCCTCTGTCTTAGAATAGACTCACTGCCTTCTTGTGTTCTGAGCTATTATTTACACTTGAACCAGTCTTACAGGCCACTGCTCTGACACCGCGACATTTTAAGTTTTTCAGGACAGACGCACATGATTCCACAAAGCAAGGGGTAAATAAAGCTCTAATTCTGCAAGTTCAATGTTGTTCTTTCAGCCTTATTTTCTTCTAATCCAGTTGAAGTGAGAGAAGAAATTAGACTTTTTTATATTTTGCCTTCAGAGGTTCTTTCATTTTCATGGGATTAGCAGGTCAGTCACTGTATGTGGCTTGCTTATTCTGCCACTTTATTAGACAACTCAATGCTGCAATATTATAGCAGGAGCAATTTGCTTACTACACTTGAAGTTTAAAATAAGTAGTTTTTGAACATTATCAGTGTTCCAGGAAAGAGGATGTTTAGAACTCTTTCATAGATAAGGGAAATGGATGACCTTATTAAAGTATTTGGCTCTAAACTTTAAAATGTTGTTTCAGAAATGACCTATGCCATTTTTTACTGCAAAAGTGAATATTTGGGGAAAATAAAAGTAGATCAAAAGAAGGAACTTAAAAATGAAACCCTTTTGAAGCTCTGCTGCATTTGCTGCTAGCATGAACTGTTTTGCTTACACATGCATATTTATCGTTTTCTTCTCCTGAAGCCCACCACAAAGCAGAAAATTTCTTTTTATCTGATATCAGTGAAAATGGTAACCCTTACTGATATCACTGTGCTTTCTAAATGAAGTGTTTCCTCCCTGTCCTTGTCTGACAGAACTATATATAACCAATATATGGATATAAGGTAATTCTGATGCTTGTCTTTTCTTTGTAAGCATGTGTCTGTGTATATATAAACACAGACCCACCATAAATGTATGTAATCTATACAAAAGCAGAAAATGCAAAGTAAAGTCCATTTCTAAGGGGTTTTTTTATATTCTCAAATTCTATAGCTATATTACCTAGCTTAATGTTCTCAGCAGATTCGGTGAAGAGATTCACACGATTTATGTAGTGTTTTGCATGCAGGAATTCTATAAAATTATGTAGGCATCTGTTCCTGCAGATGCTTTTGGAGATGTGTTGAGCTCTCAGATTGAATGCAGTTACAGTATGCACATTGCAAAAATTATGAATGTGTTACATCTTCTCCAGATAAGAGCCAAAAATTGATGTTCATTTGTTTTCTATGACCCATATATATATATGTGTGTGTGTGTATTTGTGTGTGGGTGTGCACACATAGAATTAGTGATTGTTCAGTGACTGCTGGTTTTGAGACAATAAGCTAACATCCTTTTCATTGCTCTGACTTTTCCTTCTTGCAGAAATAAAAATAGACTATAAAAGGAATTAAAATATCTGCCCCTTTTTCTCGCTGCAAGTAGACAGGAGCCTATCAAATACCAGGTATTTTTGAAACAGCAGAGATACTGAATTTCTGCTGCTTTTTCAGTTCTCACAACAATGTTTGTTTTCAAGGAGATGGGACAGACACTGTCTTTTTTAAAAAACTCATTAATCCTGTTGAAAATACAATCAGAATTTTAAACTATTGATTAGCTACTGTGGTTTTGCAACATTTTAGAATGTATAGTTGATAATATATCTCACCTATAAAATCACAAGCCAGTTCTATTTCAGATTATAAACATGGAAATAAGGTTAGGAGTTACAAGTATAGGCATTGATTTGACATGTGGAAATATTGTACAGCTGGTTTAAAAAATCATCAATCCAAAGATTGGGAAAAAAAAATACAGAAAGAAATAATACTGGAAGGCATGAAGTTGAAATTAGATAGTGTGTTGACAAGGGATTTAAACATCACCTGTATCAGAAAGAGGCAATTGTGATTTTTAGCTGCTCTCACCAATGCTATGAATTGGAGAAGCAATAAATTTTTTTCAAGCCTCAGAACTTCTGTTGCCATAAGTTTTTTACAGTATCTTACCAGAATGCTATTCATAAGATTCCAGTTCAGAAAAGAGCAATGAAAGTTATTGTGAAGAAGAGAGAAAAATATCTGGAAGAAGAAAAACAAGAAACATGCAACATGGAGGAGAATTTGACTTAATTTTAACAAGCTCATACATCTATTAATTATCTGATTAATGATATAATGATATAATTAGCATATAATTCAAATATTCAGATGTTTTAGCAGATGAGAAATTTTTTCATGTAATCTACCTTTTATCACAGGGGCACATGTGCAGGGTATCTATAGTACCATTTTTTGTACAGGAATTGTGACTTTGTGGAAAGAACAATGTTCTAAGAGATATTTGAAGCTGAATTTAATTTTATGCCATCATTCATTCTCTATTGCCATGTCATATTTTACTTCATATCATCTCTGTATTGAACTGCCTATGAAATAACAGGCAGACTTTTTTGGCAAGCCTTTATTCATTTTGAAAATTCCTTTCCAGGAGAGAGATGAAAAATTATCTCCATTTGACAGGTAGAGAAATGGCACAAGACAAGTTAAAAATTGTTCAAAACATACAGTGATTTTGAATCTTAATCTAAAATGACAAAAGCTTAATTTTTTCAAGTAATTTACCATTTGAACAATATTAGTAATTTTGAGCCACTTTTGTGATATTCATGAGTGCTCACTAAGTTCTGTCAATAAATTCTGTATTTTGGTTATTTAAAGAGATGCAACATCAAAACGATGGTCATTTATGAAAGGCAGTACTGGGAGAAAAGGTTGTTAACCATTGCACAGAAATTCTGAAAGAGAAAACAGCACCTACATCTATGGGGAGAAGGGCAGCTGCTCATGACAGTAATGCAATTTCTCTGTTTCCCCACTGTAAACAAATACCTCGGTGTGCAGTCATTGTTTTGTTCCTTGAAGGTGCCTGGTTCTAAGTACAGAACAAGAAAAATCTGCAGAGAATTGACTACTGAATCCTAAGAAACATGCCCATTAGGATTGGACAGACAATTTAATTCCAGTCTTCTAAAATTTTGTGATCTTTGGTTTTGTGACCCTTTTCATATATTTTCTAAAAAGAGGCAGGAAAATTATGCACTTCAAAACTTAGACCACTGTAAAAACCGTGAAATATTTGTGACATTGACAGCGACTGACCTGACTGGTGGGCAATACTGATGCTCACAAATCACAATTTTTAGTTTGGAGTCAGATCTTTTTGTGTTTAGGAGTACTATTAACTGTAGTCTGTTTCCACCACCTCTTACATTCATTTTTGCAGGAAGGCAGGAGTGCACAGAGAGCCTGGGAGGGTGGAACCGTGTGGTGCTCTGGCAGCTTCAGCTGCACCAGCAAGCAGGCAGGTGCTATTCTCCAGAGGAATGAGAAAGGGTATGTCCCTGACAGACTGACAACTGTGTGTTAAAATTCAAACTAGTACAGCAGCAGCAAAGCAACTGTGAGCAAGCAAAACAACAATAAAAAGTGTAAACAGCATTTCTTTATTATAATTATGGCAATGGTTTCTTTTTGTTGCTATTTTAAAAATAAATAATGAAGTATTATATGATGAGGTAAACATCTATCATGGAAAGTTTCACCCTTCGTGCATAAAGTTTAGCAAAATTATAAGAATCTGAAAGTGGACCCAAGTATTGGGAAACGATGTGCAGGATTAAGTATAAATGAGCTAATATTTATAAGTTGAGCAATGATCCAGAGAAAGATAGATGATTGATAGATAGATAGATAGATAGATAGATGATAGATTCTGCAGATTAAGTTGAAATTTAAAAATTAGAGAGGATGATATATCTATATCTTTTCAAGAAAAGAAAGAATAGTCATAGAATAACACAACATTTTGGGTTGGAAGTGGCTTTAAAAATCACATTTCAAACCCCCTGGTATGGGCAGAGGCACCTTCCAGTAGACCAGGTTGCTGAAATCCCAATTGAACACTTCCAGGAATGGAGCATCTGGATCTTCTTTGGGGCAACCTGCCCCAGTGTCTCATCACTTTCACAGCAAAGAATTTCTTCCTAATATCTAGTTTAAACCTGTTCTCTTTCAGTTTGCTCCTTGTGCTATCACTACATGCACTTGTACATTTTGTAGGAAGATCTATTTTATATCAAAGCATATGTTAATATTTAATTATTGAGAGATGCCTCTACCCAAATTAAGGTGCAAACAAGACCATATGTCAAATTCAGTAATACAGAGTTTTTTAACAATTAATGTGAGGTAGAGAGATAGAAAGGATAATAGAATAGAGAAAGAGATCAAGTAGAAGACAGTCACCACCTGTGGATCCAGTGTGTCATAGGTTAGCAAGCATAGTCCCGGAAGGGATGTCCTTGCTAAGGGGTGCTTACAGCTTCCTCTGGGACCTGATAGAACCTATCAGCTGGCCAGTTTGAATATGGACAATTCTTTAAGCCACTCAAAGTTGTGACCGCCTCTGTGATCCACACTTAAGAATAGACAAACTCCCCCCCAAGCTCTCTCTCGTTTCCAGTGCTGGGACAGGTGGCTGCAGGCCCCGTGCGGGGGCCAGCGGGCCCAGCCCAGGCCCTGCTTGGGCCAGGCCGGGCCAGGCCATGGCCAGCCTGGAGCCGATGGACCTGTTCCAGCCGTGGAACCTCGCCCCCCTCCCCCCCCGCCACTGCCCTGACATGGGCAGCCGGAGCAGCTTGGCTCTCCCCCCTCTCCACTGCGATAGGAAAAATTCAACATTCCAGCTGCACAGCTGCAAGACCGAGGTGAGATTAACCCTTTTATTGCTGTGACGAGCTGAAAACCTGAGGGAAGAGAGAGAGGAGATGCTTAAAGCTGAAATTCTGTTGTGAAGCTATGATATATCAGAGTACCCATTGTAATTTCATGAAGATATGGGGGGTGGAGTGTTCAACTCGCAAGCAAAAGCACCTGTGCTGAGATAGGCAGATGCTGACGCAGCTGTAATTTCATGAGAAGTTTGGACAGGGAGAGATGGAAGCGATGAGGACTTTTTCTCCAAATGGGAAAGGAGAAAACCTCAGTTCCTAGAGATGCTCCCAGAGATAGTCCTAACGATGAAGATGAGGAAGACCCTTTGCTCCCAGGGAAGGAGAAGGGCCTCTGTTTTTTGTTTCTGAATGGCTCAACCTTAAAAGTGTACCCCAAAAAGCTTCAAGAGTGGATCCTCGAAAGCAGTTGCGGGAAAAGCTGCAAGTCGGGGGAAGGGACTCACATGCGAGCAGAGAGACTCCTCTTCCTGAATGGACTGAACAATATTTGGAAGTGGGCGGCTGTCTCGGTGTGATACTGTTTTCATAGCACAAGCAAGAAGAGACTTCTCTTTCTAAATGGACTAAACAAGGTTATTATGGAAGTGGTAAACAGACTGAACATCTTAAGGGTTGTTTTTTTCCATTGTCAGTGGGAGAAGGGAGGAAGGTGGGGGGACGAGGACAGTTCTGAAGGTGTGGTATAATTTTTTTTCCCTCTTTTAGGTCTGTTAATAAACTTCTTTATATTCTTTCAAGTTTAGTGCCTGCTTTGTGTTTCTCCTAATTCTTATCTCACAGAAGATAAACAGTAATGAGTATTTTAGACCAAACCACTACACTAAATTGGTGTTTCTGCCCGGTTATAAACCCAACCCACGACACAGTGGTGTCTTGATGGTCTCTCTTCACCCTGGGCTTCTCAGCAGTGCGGATCCTGAGGCCGTTCAAAACTTTTCACCATTTATATATTTTAGCAAACAAAGGAATTAATGCTCATTGCCTACATGGTTCTCTTATTCTATTGGTTAAATTATTCCCTTTTTTCTAGTATTAACTAGTCCACATGCTCAGTCTTTCTTTTCTTCTTATTTGGTGGGTTTTCTTGAGTTGGTGGTTTATGATTCCCTGCCAGAATTACCTTGTACACAATCAGAGCTGATTCAGCACACTTGTTGTTTTGGCTTTCCTTGTGGTCCATAAATTCTGTGTTCTTTGTGTCCAGTATCAGTCATGTGTTCTTCTCCCCCCAGTTTTGTTAACCTCCCCCTAGGTCTGAGATAACACTTGGACAATAGTAACACCTTTATCTTACCTCAAGTTCTCTCTGTGGCGGCTTAACTTACACACTAAGTTCTGGGTATCCACGCAGGCATGTTTGGGGGGGCGTTCACTGGTGGTCACAGATGCCAACTGTGCCATAACTTGTGGTGGTCTTTGTTTGACCAGTGATACGTGTTCGAGCAGTTGCTTTATATAGTCTGCCACTGGGGATTTTGGTCCAGATGTGTTAACCAGGATGAGCTAACCAGATCTCCCCTCTGCTGGGCCTGGAGTTCACGCCATCCTGGTGCTCCATTCTGTGCTTATCTCATGGCAAAGTCCTTCTGTGGCCTGAAGAGTGTTTGAGACAGGCACCTGTGCTCTTTAACTCCTTAGAGCATATGACACTATTTTGACCTTTGCAGTGAGTCTGTGACACAGTTCTTATGACTCTTTTGTAATAAACCAGTAATACGTAAGACCTTACAAAAAGTACACAGAGAAATTCAGCATTTCATAGATTTCTAACAGTTCCAGATCTAATATTATTCTAAGTGACATTGGGAGTCTATTGCTGTTTCTGGGGCATGGAATGATGTATGAACTACTTCTCTAGTTCCATATGCATCTGGAAGTGTTTTGGGAATGGTTGTTGTAATCATATTCATGATATGTCGGAAAAAATGTTTTAAAGACTAATCTTGATATTTGTACAAATTTCTTCCTGGGATATCTTGAATTACTAACTTAGTAGTTATCAGAAACATTCAAACTCCCTTGGCTTCTGTTTTCTAATGCAAAACTTGTTTATTATGGACAAAGGACTTCGTTGTTACCTACTTTTAATGGAAGTCTGGAGGGACTTGAAGGCATTAAGGAAATAATAGACAGAATTCTCTTCTGAGCTCTGCCAATATAAACCTGTTTCAGAAGTCCTATGATAGTTTAAGTGTTGAAAGTTTTTTTTTTAATAGTGTCACAGCATGTCACTGAAACCTTTAATTGTGTATACTGTATTCCCACATCTGCAATTATCTCATTTCACTAGCACGAAACTTCCTTGATGTAGAGTATCTCATGCTGTCTTCTGAACAGTAAGCAGTGAGGGAAAGGTACAGACAAGAATCTAAAACCTTGAAGTTTGGTTCATTCATGGCAGTTTGTCAATTTTTCACCTGAAGGTTTTGTTCTGTTCATAGTGTGAGGTTATGACTGTCAAGAGAATTTCTGTAAAATGAAATTTTACCTTCTTATAGGTGTCTCTTGAGCTGAAGAAAGATCAAGCCTGGCATATTTATAGCTCTACATTAGAACATCTTTGGCCATCACTGTCAACATATGTAAAACTTGCATGGAACAGCATGAAAAGACTGTTCAAAAAATAAAGTAGGCATACTGTAGACACAGCAACCAGCAAAATCCCTTAGTACACAGAACTTCTCAGTGTTTTTCATTATGCCTCTCTTAAAAATTCTGAGTTTGTGTTGAACAAAGATGTTCATCCTATTTACTAGCATTAATTACATGGCTAGTTGGATTTCTTTTTTAACACTTTGGCAATTGACAAAAGTGTGGAAATTCTGTGCCCATCAGTGCTCAAATATAATTGTCATTTCACAAGGCTTACTCTTTTAATGGGTAAGAATTTTTGTGAATTGATAAAAATACATTATCTTTGCCCCACAGACCACATATTGCTTACACAAACTGATATTGCTTGTCCATATGTGCCACAAATAATCTCATAAATTTTGCATGATATGGTCAGTGATCAAAACTTCAGAAACATTATTCTCCAGCACTGCAGCATCACACGCATGTATTTGTGCAATAGAAAAGTATTCCCTGGTTTCTTGTTTCTCCCACACAGAGTAATGTCAATCCTCCTCAAGCAGAGTTGTCTTATTTCATCTATTAGTCATAGCACTTGTCTACTGAAATTTGGTATAATTTGATGACAATTGAAATCACCATGTTACATTTTTCTTCCCCAAATTAGATTGACAAGCGAGGTAGAATGTTTGCAATGAATTTTCTCTTCAAATGTATCAAGGAGAGATGGGTAGCATAATCCTTGACTATGTGACTGCAAGAGATTTCCTTGTTTTTCAACTATCAATTTTGCATGAAATTGAATTAAGATATTTCTTAGAACAAGCAAAATTGCACTGACATTACATTGACTTCTATTGCCTAGAAGCAATGCATTATATCTTTATCTGATTAGAGTCATGGCTACCTTATTGATCACATCAGTATTATCCTTCTGTGAGAGCTATGTAAAAATCAGCCTCTTACAGAAATAACCTATTAAGTATGGCAATTATTAGTATGGCTGGCAGTCAGACTATGCCCAAGTTAGTAAGGCTTCCCTTTATTCACACTTGTTCTCCTTTGTACGGTCAGAAAGTTCAAGTAAGATACTTTTTATCAGATTCTTCAGAAACTCTGTCTTCTGTAAATTTGAATTGCCCTCTTGATCGCATAAAAGAGCATCTGACAGGCATAATAGAGATGAAACTTGCAGTGTCACTTTTGATTATTTAAAATTTAAATTGCCTTGTTCAAATATACTGCGGATAGTTGTGGATACCATTAGAAATTTCTCTTGCCATTTTAGAAGTTTCAATGTAGTGTATTCCTATGTTATATCTGTTTCAATTTAAGCTTCATAATTTTATTTTAAAATAACTTTTTCTATAAAGAGAATTTCTAAATAACCATTCAGGTGCATATAGAAAAACATTCCTAACTACTGCTATTCTCAGAATCTTGACTTTCAGGAGTCTTACATGACAAGTGAACACTGCAAAAATCCTAGAATACGGTTTTGGGAGGAATCAATGGAGAATACTTAAATAGATGTTCTGTAATCCTTGCAGTTGGTGAACTTGTTGCCTCAGACTAGAAACCATATTTCAGAGAAAGGGAGCATGGGTCAGAGGATGCTGAGCTGTCACTTACAGGCACAAATATTCACAAAAATAGTGTTTTATTTTTAAACTGAGAAACATAACAACAAGTTTGTCCTTAGTACTTCTTTAGAAATGCATACTTTAGAATTTACAGAATTACTAAGATAAAAACTGCTGGTGAAATAAAAGGGTTTATTTTTTATGCTTGAAGTAAAAACAACATAAACTATAGGAATTAATCAAATTCATTCCATAAACCGTGTATCACATAGCTGAAGTATTATATTTGAAACATAATACTTCCAGTTAGTGTCCCAAAAAATTAATAGTATTTGTATAAGCTTGTCCTCTTTCCAAAGTAAACTAAACTAGAAATTTTGAAAGTATATAATGGATGGTAATTATTCTTTGGCTAGATCAAGGTTACTTGAAAAACAAACAAGCAAATAAAACCCCATGCAATTTAAATAGGTAGGACAGATGAAAAGTGAGATAGCAGTATCACAGCAGATACTGCAATTACTCTATCACTGTGGTATTTATTTACTTTTACTTTGAAGATGGAGATGTTAGGTAGGGAACATGACACAAGAATAGGACAGTGAAGCAGCAGCAGGAAGGAAGTCTGTAAACAGCCACAGAATTGGGATCCATTTATTTTAATAAGTTCTTTCTTATATTTCATAATATATGTGTTTCCTGCTTCAGCACAGCTTTTATCTTATAATATATATCTGAATGTCTCATGGTTTCCCTCAATGACCTTTGGATATTCAAACAGGGATAGTCAACAATTTGGTCCTTCCCTTAGCAAGTCTGAGTGTAGCAGGAAATTTAAGAATTTGCTGATTCCTTTTCAAGGCAATAAGTTTTCTTTACCTATCTTTATCTGTAGACTGTTCTGTGATACCCTGAGAGAAGCTCATAGGTCATACTTTCTCATTCCTATTTTTGTCAATATTCATCATTGTACAATCAATAATTTATCAGCTGCTTTCCCACAGCAACACAAGCTAGTGACACAAAACCAGCTCAAGAACATACGTGTTATTCATGGCTCCCTCAGTCACTCACTGCTATTGTGATATCTCAGCAGTGTCTTTATTTATGCAGTTATCATGCTGCTACATGAACCTTTGGCCCAAAGCTATGCTGTAAGTCACTGGTGCCCATTCTGCACAATCCATTTTACTAAGTGGATACACTGTGTACTGGGAGAAGTGCATTTCAGCGATGAGTAACAAGGCAGAATCTTAAAGGAAACAAAATCTTTTTGCTGTTTTGTTGTAAACAGTAGTTGTCAAACTTGTGCAACATTTATTGTTGGTCTCATTCTGGTGCTTTTATAGCAGACGTTACCTTGCTATATGAACAGTGTGAAATGAGATCGAATAAAAGTATTACCGGCATCGAAGAGCCATACCAACATTACTTTTAGTAGGACAATGAGTTGCTCTGGGAGAGGAAGGTGCTCCCACAGGAACTAAAGACTATTGTAAGCATTATCTCTTTCACCTAAACAGATAACAGGATTTAGAGATGAGGGCACCTCTTTGGTTGTGCTTTCTCTTGGGCTGTATTAGCAAGCATTCAGGAGCTGAGGGAAGTAATTCTTCCCCTCTGGCATTTATAAGACTGTGTCTGGAGTACCATATCTACTTTTGAGCTCCACACTACAAGATGGTCTGTGACATAGTCATGGAAGGCAGTGAGTAGAGCTAATTTCTGTATAGAGGTACATGATGGAAGGGTACAGAAAAAACAGAATCAACCTCCTCTAGAGGGTGCACAGTAGTAGGGCAAGAGTCAACAAAACCAACTTGGAGTTAGTAAGGGTTGGTTAGATGTTAAGGAAAAAGGAATTGACCCTGAGTGTGGTCCGACACTGACACAGGTTGCCCACAGAGGCTGTTGGATCTTGATCAAGTACATATTCAAAACCAAACAATATAAGGCTGTAAGCAACCTAATCTAAGTGGAGCTGTATAGGGCAGGAGGCTGGGCTGGATGACCTTCTCAAGTAGTTTTCAACATGCAAGCCTTGGATATCAGTGATTCCATGAAAAAATCCACACTGCAGACTGAAGAAATGCTTTACAATATGAAAGGAAAGTGATAAAGAGAACACTCCAGAATTTTATATCCAAATTCTCTAATCTGTGTAACAATGCCAGTATTTGGATCTCAAGGGGAAATGTAAAACCATTAAAATATATAAAAGTATAATAATATACATGTTTACCAAAATTCTTTATTATCAAAGTAGCTATGGAAATAATATCACGTATTTACTGCATCTTAAATGTTTTTATTGTAATTGTGCTTCTCATTCCAGTACATTTACATTGTAATTGATACTCTTGGCTTAAGGTGCTCTGTGGCTCCTCTGCTGGCATCATATTTTATCCTATTTGTCAGGCACAGCTTGTGATATGTTATGACATGACATAAAGCTGTGCAACATAAAAAAGGGGGGTAAAAAAGGCAAGTAATCCACTCTGACATAATTTCTGTAGTGCAAAACAATTTTTTATTCTAATTCAAGCCTCAGAACAAAATACAACCTATCAGTTGTCAAGCATGACTTGTGCTAATGCAAATATATTACCTCCCAGAAGAAAAATAAGGCCTCAGAGAGACTATTTTTATTTTGTTATAAACAGTTATTTCCTTGGGTTTTATTATATAAGGCAATTAGACTTCCTACATAAAGCATATTAAAAGTGCACTTCCAAACTGTCTTTGTTTTAACAGCATACCTTTTAATTACTGTGCAAGTTTCTTTTCCATCACAACAGCTACTATGATAGTAGAAGATAAAAGTGTATGTTAAATCCTAAAACTACCAGATCAAGTCAAAATAAATTTGAGTCAAAATAAAGCCTGGAAAAATAATGGAATTGGAAGCAGTTTCTCTGAAAACAAAAAAATGTCCTTCGAAGAAATAATTTCAATATTTTTCCTCTTATAATATCCATATAGCATCTCCCTTATGTCAGTAATTTTGTCATCACATGCACATTTTCAAAAAGAATTGCAATGGTTGTTGATTTTTTGCTTACTTTTTGATAGACTATCCTCAATTTACTGCATTTCTTAAGTTCATAGTAACAGTAGCTACAGGATTTTAATTTTTTCTGGAAAGATTGCATATTTGTATCCTCACACATAGATTATATATCACTTCTAATGATTTCTTGAACACACAGGATTTTAAGGACTTTATTACCTTTTCAAGTGTCATGCTGATAGATTTATAGTGCTTTCATAGAAAATAGCTCTTATGTTTAAAAGATAATACTTCTGGTAACATAAGAATGATTTTCTCTGTAATACCCATAATGTGCAATCAATTGGTGGTTTACATACCCAGTTTCATATGCTTAAATTTCTGTCTTTAAATAGAATTGCAGCAGTAGGCCAAATGAGAACTAAATACTTGGATTAGCACAGACAATCCCAAACCACAATGACAAAGAGTATCATAGAGAGGAATAAATTGTCAGCTATCTTCTCTGGATGACTTCATCGTGCGTGCAACCTAAGGTTACATGTAGAAATGTTTAAGTGGCTCTTTCATTCAAAAATCAAGTATGGGCATAATAAAAGAATGGTATCATTCTATACAGGATTTAAAATTCAGAGATTTCTTTTTTAAATTAAGACTCAAACTAGTTCCATCAAATAACCCAGGTGATTTGCTAAGTATGGAAGATATTGATCTAAGATTTGTCTTAGCTAGGTTTAAAGAATGGTAATTTATATTATAAATTCTTGTAAGCTCACAGCTCTTTATGGTGTGCTGCGTGCTAGTCCAAAAGAGAGCCCGGAGGTCTAGCCACGGAGCTGTCCACACTACGGGAGGCACACACTCACAAATATACGCAGGCAGACAGGGTATGCTCCTCACCCGAAAGAGCTTCCCCTTGAACTGCTGTGAGTGCACACAACAGCAGAGGCAAAGAAGTAAAAGAGAGGGGACTCTCCGTATGTGCTCCACGCAGAGGTTTATTCCAGTGAACGGACAGGGACGAAGAGCCAAATTGGTAGGAGGGTGCAGGAATCTTATAGTGGGTACAGATAGGCAGGGAAAGGGACCTCAGCCAATGGGATAGGGGCAAGTATGTGGGGTGGACAGTAAGGGAACCCATGGAAACAACACATAGGAGGGACTTAGGGAAGGATCCAATGGGGCATCGAGGAACAAAGAACTTTCTAGAATATATGCATATTAAACAAGGAAAATGAATATACATAGAGTCATACATAAAACAGGGAGGGGGAAACATTAACCTATCAGGGGGAAACATGCAAATATCAGAACAAAGGACTCATGGGTTCTCATCCTAACTGCAAGTGATATACTAAACTTGGGTTGCTGACCATTACAGCTGGTTGTCTGAATTCTCATCAGGAGGCAGAGTGGCTGGAGCCACCTGCACCACCACACTTACTCTCTGTTAAACTTGCATATATACCTTTATAATAAATAGATGAGAAATTGAATGCTTTTATGGCAATCCAGTCTTTGCCAGTTGTATTTTCTACAATGAAAGGATGTACTTTGATTTAAGTGTACTTCAATGAGATTATTTGGGGCATTACAACGCAACAAGTCATTGAGTTGCCCTGATGTAGTATCTACTGTACTCTTATTTGACATCCCCCATACAAAATAGGTTCTAAGAAGCCTGGCATGACAAGTTTTTATTTTTGTATTTTTGAAATGAATTATTTTTTTATATGAAACAGGCTGGAAAATCTATCCTATATTTTCTACATTTATTTTTCTATAATAAAAATATTTGATTACCTTTATTACCTTTGATTACATTATTATTGAATAAAAAATATTTTATTACCTTTCTATAGCAAAAATGTACCTTAAAGGCAGGAAAGCTTTCCTCTCGTTTTTCATTTAACATTCTCTTTGCTCTCTTGGAAATTTCTGAGAAACTGGAAGTCTCTCTCTGTCATTTCTTCCTTTGATTTTTGAATGATTCATGCTGATAAAGATTAAAATACAGTGAAGGAGAAAATTATGTCTAATTTTTTACTAATTGAAGGTTTTATCTTCTAATTTATGTCCCGAGTTTTCCAGCTGGAATTTCAGCAGGTAGACTTGAATTTAGTAAACTCTGTTTCCTACGGTCTTGGGTCCCCTTACCTGGAAGAACCTGAGAGACATGGCTCATTCCTGATCAAGTTTGGGTAAAATCTGGGGCCTATTGACTCAGCAGATATTCCACTCTCTAATTTAATAATGCCCCTCCAGGTAGACCAAAAAATTCCTTGCATAGCTTTTGGGGCAAGACATCAATGTTGTTCTGCTCTTCCTCTACAGGACTTTCTAATCATTTGCAGTGGCACAGCTACAGTAGCAATTCCTCTTCTTTAAAGATTCAGTCTTCAAAGAACCACCATTCTGGAATGACCTCATTAAGTAATTCAAAAAGGAAAATAATGTTGCTTGTTAAAATGCTAGTGGGGAAAACAGAGACATCTCTACAAAAAATGTCAGAGATTAGAGGAATTTCCAAGACTGATTCTTAAAATTATTATTTTGAATATAAGACAACTTTTTCTACAGAAATAATAAATAAGGAAAAAAGGAGCAATGAAAATAAGGCAGATTGACCTTGGCTGGCTGCCATGTGCCCACTCAGCTGTTCTCTCACTCAACAGGATGGGGGCAGAAAAGATCAGAAAACTCATGGATCAGGAAAAAAGGCAGTATAATGAATGAAAGTAAAGGAAACAAGAAACAAAACAGAGCAAAATTATTTATTCTCTTATTTCCCACCAGCATGCAGAGTCCAGCCACTTCCTAAGAACTGGGGATCAAGTATGAATTACAGTTACTTTGGAAGGCAAATACCTCTATAACAAATGGCCCCTCCAGGCCTTCCTCTTTTCTCTCAGCTTCTATTGATGAACTTTACAGTGCATGGTGTGGAATATCCCTTTGGTCAGTTTGGATCAGTTGTCCTGCCTATGCCCCCTCTCAAACTCTTACTGCTCTGCAACCCATTAGTCTTGGAGAAGGGGTTGGAGAGTCAGCCCTGATGCTGTGCCAGCACTGCTCAGCAGTAGTAAAAACACTGGTGTATTATCAACCCCTTTCTAGAAACATCTCTATGAAGGCTGCAGTGGTGAAGGTTAACGCCATTCCAGACATGCTCAATACAGAAAGTTTGGATATTTGGCTGTTATTCATTGTTTACAGAGAAAATGAGAGTGAGCCTAATACACCAGGATGTCAGCTTATGTATCAATCACTTTTACAAGTTCATCTGTTCATCTCTCATGTAGACAAATAAAATCTTGCTTCATGTCTATCCACTGAGTGCTGATACCTTATAATTTTATAACCAGTTGTATTTCATCATGTTTTTCTTCTATTCTTCTCTGTCCATCCATTTTCTGGTTCCCTTTCTTTATATTGCAAAACAGTACAAGCTTATCACTGTCACTCTGAGGTCGATTAGTCCATCTTCCACCCTTCCTGTCACCTCTAATTCATTATCACAAATATTGGTGCAGACCACCAGTCTGAGCTGGAAGCTTCCATCATGCTCCTCATTTAAGCACAGCCAGGCTTTTTCTACTGCTTCCCATCATTCTGCCTACAAATACATGAGCAGTTTTAAATGTTTTTCTCTTCAAAAGTCTCCTTAAGTTTTTCTTGTCTTGTGTCGCACATATGAAGTTGGTGATAGCCTAAATGTTCTGTGCTCTTCTCTCTACAATTCTTCCTGTAGTTTCATTGTTTAAATTTCCTTTAAGACAATTTTCAATGTTTGTACAGCAAGAAGCTCAATGGAGTGAGTATGGGTCTCTTAACAGCACCATGTGTTATCCTGATAATATACTGATAAGTGAAAACCCACGATTCACAACCAAATAGTGGTGATGAGTTGGGGTTTTTTTTCCTGTTCAACTACTTGTCACTAACTATTAGGAGCTTTAGACAGTTTTTAAATTAATGGATTTATAAATGGAATGGAGGGCAGCTTTTGCTATAATGATGAATGTTTACAGCTTTGTACTAGAAATTAATATAAATAATAAAGACAAATATAAGTACTATGTAGTGGTTTTGAATTCAACTGAAATCAGAGGTAAGGAAAACTTTTTAAATAATAAATCATTCATTGTACAATTTGTTCCTGCTTGTTTTGTTAGAGCTTGATTCTACTGCCACACTGGGTTGCTTATACACACAATATATTATTTCACAGTGTGGTGTATGAGCAAGTAAGGAAGAGAAGTTTGAAGTGATGGCTGCTTGGAATATTTATTTTTGCTAGTCAAGTCTTTGAAATTGGCTTTTCTGTCAAGATTCAAAACCTGCTATTAACAACTGTATTTCTTCCACTGCTCATATACTGAGGGAATTTAGTCAGTTTGCATATTTTATAAACTGAAGGAAAAATAAATAAAAGAAAAAAGAAAATAAAATCAGGAAGCAGTCCATATTTCTAAAGGCAATGCCAAAGGGTTTCCAGCCTGAAGAGTGTTTAAAACAAAACAAACCTACAAGCCAAAACAACTTTGGAGACATTTTAATCTCAGTATAACATGGCCATCATCAGCCTGAGGAATACCGAGTGAGAGATTAAGTATGTTTACTAACTTGAGATCTAATTAAAAAGCTGTGTGACGAAAGAAATTAAGGAAAATATTTCTTATAAAAAAATTCTCTAAATTAAATCCTAGCTGCTGACAGAACTTGGAATAAGAATAAAGCCGAGGAGTTATACTTTATTCAATATAATGCTCCTGTTGAAGACAGGCACATAGCAATGTTCCAGTCTGCAGCAGATGCATAAAATCTATTCATTTAAATGAAAATACATGTAGAAATTTTCTCTTATGCCCTACCCACCTCCAGCAGAGTAGATAGGTATTTGGTTTTCTGAAAACAAGTAATTTTTGAAGGAATGCCTTTATACTCAGAAACTGTCATGTTTGTTTTTGAAGTAATTGAAAAGGCAGTTGAGGGCTTTCAGAAGATTATCAGCATTTTAATGAGTTGGAAACTTGTCTTTCACTAATACATTAGAATAATGAGCCTGATTTATTAAAATTTGCCAACTTAAAAACATTCCAGTGAACTATTCAGAAGGGACTTGAGAGGAAGATGGAGGATCTAAGTTCTTAGAGAAAGAATAATGATTCTTGGGGTGCAGATGCAAGCTTTCCCTGTGTTTATTTCTCCCTGCAGTTGTACCATTAGGTTACATCTACCCCAATTTTAGTCTGACACTTGCAAGAGTCATTCTAGCCCATTGTTAAAGTTTTTACAGAGATAAAAATGTCATGGTGTCATATACTGTGTCATGTATAAGGGTGGTAAATTCTAATGGGAAAGTTGCCTGAAGTACTCGCTTCAACTTTTTCCCACTCAAATTCTACCTATTTAATTATTTTTCAAAGACTGATGATTTATAAGCATAAAACATCCTGTAATCTGCTTCATGAATGTTCCAATCTTTTTGAGTCTTTATTTCCTTCAGCAGCTTTTCATTACTTTTTAAGAGTTTTTCTCTTTCACTCTATCATTGGTCTTTCCTAGTTTCAAGTAGGTGCACCAGTGGTGGCGTATTTCTTCCTTAATGTGTATTAGTTTCTGTTTTCCTCACATTCCATCATTACAGTCCTTCTAAGAGAGAGAAAGTTGACAGGTTAACTCCATAGCTCTTATATGAAAGGACTTAATTTCGTCTTTGTTCAAAAGCAATGAATTTAAAATGTTTCTCTCTCAATGTTTATATGATACATTTGTGTTAAATCAATATTAATAAAAATGTTGTAAGTAACATACATAGAATTGTAGAATCACAAAAAACCCTCTAAAATATCGAGTCCAAATGTTAACCCAGCACTGCTGTGTTCACCACTAAACCATGCTTCCAAGTGCCACATCCACACCCCTTTTGAACACTTCTAGGGATGGTGACTCAATCACTGACCTGGGCAGCCTGCTCCAATGCCTGACAACCCTTTCCATGAAGAAAATTTTCATAATATCCAATCTAAACCTCCCTTGGTGCAACCTAAGGCCACTTCCTCTTGCCCTATCACTTGTTACTTGTGAGAAAAGATCAACCTCTCCCCTTGCTACAGCCTCCTTTCAGATAGTTGTGGAGAGCAATAAGGTCCCTCCTGAGCTTTATTTTTCTCCAGACTGAAAAACTCTATCTCCCTCACTGCTCCTCCTAAGACCTGTACTCTAGACACCTCTGTGTGTTGGTGAAAACACAGTAAATTGATTGAAAAACTCATTGATATTAGTGTTATTAGATGAGGCACAAATTAGAACGATAATTTTAGTTAAAATTGAAAATAAGCCTGTATTTAAGTTCATTTCAGAGCAGAACTTGTGATAACTACTTAAGGAGGATTTTTGCTTCTCTGAGATATGTTTTAGAAAGACAATATTCAAGATTTTAGACTTTACTTAGAGAGATTACTCAAAGAGTGGTGAGAAAACTACCATTGACAAATAAGTTTTTCAGCTGTTATATATTGATTTTAATGTGTCATTTTAAATGTCACATTATTATTAAATTTTAAGCAAAGACTTACAGGAGAACCTATGTACCTTAGGTCTAAATGGCAACACAATTTTAGCCTAAGTACATAAATGAATATATTTTTATTTATTCAGTCATTTTCAAAGCATCTATTGTTCTTGGAAATTTTAATAGTGGAAAAAAAAGTTGGGCTATATGACTCCAATAATTCCATATTCTGGAAAGAAATAGAAACATGATTACAGGAAGAACAAGGCATGTGCCTGCAACATTTTTTCAGAACTTCAGCTTGTCTTGAAAGAGACAGGAATAAAATTATTAATGACAGCTAGTCAAAAACATTATCTATTATTTTGGAGACTGGAAAGATCAGGGTTGGATAGATTTTCTTACTATTCTCTGTGTCTTCTGAGTGTTGGTTTTGCCCGGCCTGGTTTTTGGAAGCTTCCACCATGTCCGGCAGAGCCAATCCCTGACGGCCCTGAAGATGGACATGCCGCTGGCCAAGGCTGGGCCAATTAGAGATGGTGGTAACACCTCTGTGATAACATATTTAAGAAGAAAATCAAAACAAAGTTTGGGTGCAGTTTTAATTCGAGACAGAGAAGAGGAGGAGGTGAACATGTGAGGGAAACAACATGGATACACCAAGGTCAGTGAAGAAGGAGGGGGAGGAGGTGCTCCAGGCACTGGAGCCGAGGTTCCTCTGCAGGCCATGGTGAAGACCATGGTGAAGCAGCTGTGCCCCTGCAGCCCAGGGGTCCACAGGGAATGGAGAGATCTACCCACAGCCCGTGGGGAAGGTGCTTGTGCCACAACAGGTTCATGCCTGGAGGAGGCTGTGATCCAGTGGAAGACCCAGTAGGGAGAGAGGGCCCCTGCTTCCAGGCTGGAGCAGCCTGTCCTTGGAGGACTGCACCCCATGGGAAGAGAGACCTACAGCACAGCAGTTCTGGGAGGACTGTGTGCCTGTGGGAGGGGCTCACATTGCGGCAGTTTTGGGAGGACTGCTGCTCCTGAGAATGGAGCCATGCCAGGGAAGTGCGCGGAGAGCTGTCTCCCGTGGGAAGGCACCCCATGGTCTCACAGGGGAAAGTGTCTTCTCCCTGAGCAGCAGAAGAAAACTTTGGGTGATTAACTGACCAAACCCCCTGTCTCCCTGCACTGACGGTGGGGAGGTTGGAGGGGTCGTGGGAAGAAAAGGTGCTTTTTAAGGGCTTATTTTACTTTTCATTATCCTCCTCTGATTTGTTAGCAATAAACTCACTTGGTATCTCTAGGTTGAACCTGTTTTGCCTTTGGAGTGTTTTCTCCTGGTCCTTGTCTCAACTCATGAACGCTTCGTTAAATTTTCCCTCCTCTGCCCAGCTGTGGCAGGGGAGGGTGATTGAGCAGCTCTTGTGGCTGCCTGGCGTTGGGCCAGTGTCAGACCATGACAGTTTTACTTCGAGGCATGCAGACATTCAGGCTGTATACACAAGTTCACTTAATACTGTGGTGGAAAGAACAAAGCTGTTTTTTTTTTTACATCATCCCAAATACTTTATGGCTTGTGGAAGATATTTAGTGGTTGTCTGGAATGCTAAACATAGTTTTTAATCCTAATTTCTTTGTTTAAAAAGTGTATTCAATGAAACGATTTCCTTGAAGTCCATACTTCATCGGTCAGTATCTATTTTCTAAAACACCTCATCTCTGAAATGCACTTAAAGATGGTTCTCTTGAAAGATTGTGTCATTTCACACACAGAAAACTGCTGCTGACTTCATAATTTTGCCAACTGACATCTAATCCATATTGCTGTTATTTTCTTTATAAGTGGCTGATAGCTGATACTGAGGCTGAACTGATAAGAGGTAATAGATCTCTAATGCATTTGAGAATTTACAGATATTCAAACTAAATCAGTGTCACAGTGCTTCTTAATTTCCTACTGTCATGACATTCAAGTTTTGAAGAGCCAGTGTAGCTTGGATGCATGATCAAATGTAAAAAAAATGGAAAGTGTTAATATCCCATGGCAGAAATAAAACTTTTTTATCCCCACTTAAATATTGCCACTTAACATTTTATTAAATATAATAGCCTATGTTGCCCAGGTGGCTTCCTCCCCTGGTATCTTTATTAAATATTTACTTTGTTTAAGAGTCAACATAGGACAGAAAAAGCTCAGAAAATGCATTTTTAAACATTCTCTGAAGGTTCATATTAAAAAGGAATTTTTAACAGAACTCTGTAAAATGCATTTTATTTGCATTAAAAAATATTTCATATGTTTCTTGAAAAATTAGACAGTTGCACAAGCTTCAGTTTTGAATTATTCATTTACAGATATTTGCTATGTAAAGGCATAGAAGAGGAAAAACAATACCAACAAAAAAGGAAAAAAAAATCCTGTTTCAGATATCTTAAATGCCAATTAGTAGTTACAAAAAAATTACATCAAGCATGTCTACATGAGTTCATCATGATCCCATGACAGAAAATAATTCTATTCACTTTGGACAGGGGCTTTTAGCAACCTGATGTAGTTAAAAATGTCCCTACTCATTGCACATGTACATGGGATTACATGACCTTTAAAGGTCTCTTCCAAACCAAAATATTTTATAATTATATTATCTGAAATTTATTATTAAAAAATGACATGCAAGTTTTGGGAAAGGAATTTGTGTGAAGGAAGTCTACAAAAAAAGAATACTATTGCAAAATTGCAGTAGTATCTAGATTAATCTACAATAGTTTATGTTCCTTTTTGCTGAAATATTCCCTAAGAGAGATGGTGTTTCAAAATTCTAAGAAATTTCAAAGAACGGAAGAAATTAAGTATCCACCTTTATTCAAATGGGAAATACAGACATAAGTAAGACTTTTCAAATGGTAGACAAGTTGTCTGTGGCTAAGACATAAGAGAAAACCTGTTCTTTCTCTGGAAGATTTGCTCCATAACGACTACCAAAACACAGTCTTTCTTACTACTGTGGCAATTTAAAGCACTAGCTGTAATCTGCAGGCATCATTCATTAGAGGTTACCAGGTGTCTTGATCTCTTTTCTGGAGTGACCAGAAGGCAACATTTCCTTTTGCATCTTTTTTTTTTTTTTTTTTGCTTCTGTGATAAACAAACAAGCATGGTAGAAACCACACTGAAATAACCAGATTTGTTTTTTTCACAAGCCTTAGAAGGATGGTTTTATAGTAAGCCGTATTTCCATCATTGCACCACTGTCAGTCCTAAGCAAAGATTGTTAGTTTCCAATGAATATATTAATGGCTCTAAACTGTTACAGCGGGGATACTGCAACACGCATATATCAAACCAGGAGTCCCGTGAAAAAGAAATAAATATATACGGACGGATTCTTGCTAGATGTTTCAGAGATGTTTATTTCCCCAGCCGCATGGCCGGGCTCTGCCCAGAGACTCTTACCGTCGGGGCCCGAGCTGCTTTGCCCGCGCAGGGGAACACAAACCAACCAATGGGGAACGAGGCTGAGCAGGGGCAGGGAAACCCCGTGCCTCCCTCAGGGCTACATGGCAGGGGAGGGACCCCAACATCTCACCCGTTTTATTTTAATAAAAGGAGAATGAAGACAATTGGATAAACATAACAAGAACAGTTTCAAAACAAAACAAGCCACCCTCCTGAGTCTTTAAATGTCCAAACAAATTCTGTGGAACATCTCAGGGCTGACAGAAGGGAGACAGAACTCTCTGGACATGCCTGTGGGGAAACTGAGGCAGGAGAGGGTTTAATTTCTTTCCTCCCCCTTTTCATCCCCCCATCGGCATCGGAAAGGGATTTTTGGGGAAACAATTGGCAAAGGCAGGGGTTTGTGAGGGAAACCATGGATGAAAAAACGGATTGGGAATAAACTGGGGATAGGGTAAACTTAGGAAAGGGTTCATATTGGGTATAGGGTAAAAGGGGAAATTAGGCTGTGGGTAGGGAAATTGCTGGAATGGATATTGTTTATAATTTTGTGCATAACGGCTGCCTTTGACGGGAATACCTCCAGGCCCAGTAACATTCGCTGCTTGTAAACCCTTCTTTCCTTGCACTATATCAAATTGAACAACTTCCCCATCTCCTACACTTTGCAGGTAATTTTTAGGGTTATTCCTTTTAATGGCAGTTCTATGGATGAATAAATCTTCCCCTGTATCATCTCGTGTTATAAATCCATAGCTGTTTTTCACATTGTACCATTTCACAGTTCCTGTGATTTTCGTTGCTAGAACGTCTCCTATCACGTGCTTGCGTGTCTGTCGTGGGTGCCGGTCCCGCGTGGCCGCCGCCTCGCCGACTCCGACGTCTCGGTCAGGCCCCCGCGCCGCGGCCGCTCTGCGCTCTCTGCACGGCCCCGCTCCAGCGCCTGTCTGGGCTCTGCGCGGCTCCGCTCCGCAAACTCCACGCTGCTTTGAGAGCGGCCCCGTTTCGGCTCGGCGCTGCACTGCACAGCTTCTCGTGTCGCTGTGGAAACCGCCGCTTCTCCCTGCATAGGGCTCTCTGAGCCGTATGCACAGAGCGGGCTTCCACGCTGACCTCCGCTTCCTGGCTGCTCGTGGCCCACGGCACCCATGGCGCCTGCGGCATCGCTCCCTCACTCGCGGCCGCGTAGCCGGGGACCCCGAGACAGGGATGGGGTCCGCGGTAAGGCGCGCGCTCCCGAGGGGGCCGGGCGCATCCAGCGCAGGCACCTCCGCTGGCACAGCTGCAGTCATACACTCCTGGGGTGGCCGCCACGCGGTCTCGGCCACGGGAGAAGTATGATCTTCTGCTTTAGGGGTAATGGGATCATACAGATGCTCCTGAAGAGCGTCACTGATTATAAAGGATCCACGGAGAGCTTCTATCGCTAGTCCATCCCTTAGCTTATCACAGATCTCGTTCCAGAAACACTCCTGAGAATATCCAGGAGGTTTGATATCAAAAAGTAAGTCTCGAGAAATATAGGGGAACTCTTTGAAAAGCCAGATAAAAAAGTGTTCAAGATCTCCCGGTTCCAATACTTTTTTGTTTTGTTGTTCAAGGATCCCTTTTACTTCTAGATACATTTTTTTCTGTGGCTCAGAGAGCCCCATTTCCCACGATTCTTCCATAGTCCAGATATGCAATAGCAAAACAAAACCAAGAAGAGGAATCCAAAGTTTCCAGGGTTTACTCACACAAATCAGTCACGGGGATCGTTCTGCTCGCAATCTTCCACCATATGTTACAGCGGGGATACTGCAACACGCATATATCAAACCAGGAGTCCCGTGAAAAAGAAATAAATATATACGGACGGATTCTTGCTAGATGTTTCAGAGATGTTTATTTCCCCAGCCGCATGGCCGGGCTCTGCTGAGGGACTCTTACAGTCGGGGCCCGAGCTGCTTTGCCCGCGCAGGGGAACACAAACCAACCAATGGGGAACGAGGCTGAGCAGGGGCAGGGAAACCCCGTGCCTCCCTCAGGGCTACATGGCAGGGGAGGGACCCCAACACTAAACCTCATGAGATTAGACATATAATACAATCTTGTTAGCCTTAATATTCCATGCTTCTAGCATAAATTTTTGTTCCATTTTAAGATTATAAGAATTGGTGAAATTCTGTTTGAGCTACATCTTTAAAAATCAGATTCATCATAGATAGTAAAAAAACACCCTAATATGATTCAAAGCAGAGCAGAAGACTAAAATATCCATCATGAACCCATGAGAGAAGAATTTTCATGTGAAAGGGACAGAAGATAAAGCTTGGAAGTATGCCTCAGGTGGGCACTGTATTGTCAGCACAGATTGCTTTGCCCATAGAGGAGCAAAAACTCACTTACTGATTTTTTTAGCTGTATCACTGTATCACTCCTACCAGTTAACAAAAACCAAATCAACCCAACAAAAAAACACAAACAAACAAACCACGAAATAAACAAAAGCAAAAACATAGTCAAAGTTCACTCTCAAAGAAACATTCCTATTCAATCCTGGCTCAGAAGTCAAGGTGAATCAAACCAATAGGCAGCTTCCAGGAATTATAGTTCTTAGGGGTTTGCTTAACCAGCAAAAAAATGTGATTAATAAAATGGAGTTGCTCTGTAAGCAGTTTTTAATGTCTGAAGACTGGTAAAATTGCTGAGTTTGAGAAAGAAAAAAAATTATTTATTTTTGACAAGTTAACATGAACTCTTGCAGTCCAGTTCTATGCTTTGAAATATATTTGCCAACAAGTCACTGTCACTTTTTTCTCTTGCTGTTTTGAGGGTCCTGCTTTTAAAGCGTTATTCCTAGTGCAATTTATATTAGTTCAGGTCTGGTGTATATATGTACAAAGTGCTGAGGGAAAAATGTGCTTTTTGAAAAACATCCAGAATCACACTTGCGGAACAACAACAAAGAGTTGTTTAGAGACAACAAAACTACCAAGAAAAAGCAAGCAAGAATTTTAACTGTACACCTGACATCTATGGTTTTTGCTTATTTCTTCCTTCATACTAATTTGTTCCATGTTCTTATTTACTTCTAAAATGTGTTACAAAGAATGTCCTGGCTCTTTTAAATGGAATACTTAGTGGGTATTAAAATGCACAAATAAATTTCATAGATCTGGATGTTTCTATTTTAATATTCTGGCATAATTTTTTATGGACTGTGCAAACCAATGCCGTAGACAATTTTATTGAAGAGTTTCCTTAGTTGTGAAGCAGTTGATGTATCAGTCATAGCTGTCTTTCTGTAGATGCAAATT
Organism: Aphelocoma coerulescens; assembly: GCF_041296385.1. NCBI lineage: Eukaryota > Metazoa > Chordata > Aves > Passeriformes > Corvidae > Aphelocoma > Aphelocoma coerulescens. The sequence goes on from NC_091015.1 coordinate 86,663,037, forward strand.
TCAAAAAGAATCTAAAAAGAAGAAAAAATAGCATCAGAAAAAAATTGAAGATGATTTCATAATCCAACAGAATTACTGTTGTCATAGTACACAAACCCTTTCTATGTTTGGAGGTTTTTTGGTTTGGTTTGGTTTGGTTGTTTTGGTTTTTGGCGTTTTTTTTTTTTTGGTAAAGATGCAGACATTGATATTGTGATTAACATGAAGGTGCTTATGGACTTAATCTTGTGCGATAAAAGCAACAGTAACCATAAAAAGGACAGCATTTTTATCGAGAAAGAACTAGTTCTAGAATCATCATGTAGTACAAAGGATAGAATATCCAAGTGTTTTTTTCTCTTCTATCAGACAGTAAAAGAAAAAAGAGTACAAGACCAAAATGAGGAGACCTTCAGCGTTGCAACAGGCAAACAAGCAGAAAGAAAATTTGGTAAATGAAACCATCTATCCTAAAAATCCGTTCTGAGGAGTTGGTTACTACTGAGATTTAATTAGCAACTCAGTACTGGGAGGAGAACCAATTATACAAGCACAGAGATTTAACTAGGGAGGCTGGATCTTCAACTACATCTTTAAAAAGGTTCTTGTTTAGAGAGACAAGGAGGTTTTTGGTTTTCTTGTTTGTTTTCAAAAAATAGCCAAACCACTGAAAATAATTCCAGGAAAGACTGCAAATTAATTTTATTTTGGATTGCCATCCAAATTTTAGACAGGTTTCCAAATGTATTTTAACATGCTAAAGTTAAAAACCTTAGTAAAACATGTTGTCCCACACACACCCACCTTTTCTGTGCATGTTATGGCTTGTTCATATTTGAGACATAGTAGTGTGCTGATCTTTCTCTATGTATCTATATTTTCTATAGATAGAAAACATGAAAAGTCATCCAATGTAAAATCATAAATAAGTCTTCCTTATTTTTTGACACATATTCTCAACCTACAAATTTTCTACAAATATGTTTCTTTTCCTTTTATATTACTAGATGATGTTTACTGTTAAAACATTTCCTTTTTATTGGACTACAGTATACCACTTAATCAATGAAAAAATATTATTGGTTGCTTTGTATTTAATATTTTGATCAGTAAAGCTTATTAAAATTCTCAATTCACTTCTCACGCATTCACTTAATTCTGAAATGCACATCATTTTGAATACATGCAAAGTTAATTTATAGCACAAGTACTTGCTTAAGTTTCTACATTAATTTAATCCACAAATTTCTGCACTTATTGTCTATAGATAAGACATTAAATATTTTTCAGTACTCATCAAATTCTTTAGTCATAAAGATTGAGTTTGTCTCTTAGACCTACTGCTGCCATACACTAGAATTCTCTCAGTTGTTCCCAAAGACAAGCAAGTGTTGAGTATCCGATACTTCTAGGACAAGAACTAGAAGTTTTTGCGAATACGAGATTTCTGCAGTTTTCCATCTGTGAAGCCAATGTCCAAATGGTTCTGAGTTCTGCAGGCTTGTGTTTAAATCCAAACGATGGGGTTTGACCTCTTTGTTACCAGCTACTGTCCTTACATTGCTATAACCTGGTACATAGACAAACCAAGCTCAATTAAAACACAGTCATACATAACCAGCAAAAGGAAAAGGTTCAGAACTCTCCATAACCAATAAATAATGCTCACAGCCACCCTTTGAATGTGTCAATGATCCAATTTTGTATGCCATTTTTGGCAGCAACCACATTCATGGTTAGATGGAGCTGCTGCTTAGATGGGAAAGAGTCTGGAGTCAGGAAAGGTGAAAACTCGTATTTTTTTCCTTCAATATGTGCTCTAGGAAAAAAAAAAAAAGACCTTTTATGCATTTTGCTTGTATCATGATGACTCCAGCCCTATCAGTGTGCTCATCTCCTCAGAAAAGTTGTTTCTTTCTTGGCCAGCCTGTATCTTTCAGAAAGTCATCAATTAATGTGTATTTACTGAGTTAACAATACTCAGTACCATGATCATACAAGCCAGTGACACTAGAGAAACAAACATTTTGAATACTTGTATCTGGAGAGCTCTGATTGTGACAAAATATATATGAATAATATAATTTGATTTGGTATTTGGTATAACTATAGAAATCCAGAGTTACTTAGGACATCTGGATGCTTAGCACAATAGGCAATAAAAATTAGCAGTTTCTGAAAAAGCAGATTTTTAAATACTCATAGTAATAATTCCACAAAATATACACCAACAAAGCACAACTTTGAGATTTATGTGCTTTGTTCCCTGAAAACTATTAGAGCTGTTTGGAGCTAAAAATGTCTGTTCACCTTGTAAGGTGTTATAAAAGTCCCTATTGCTTTTCTAAGTAAATTATTTTTCTGTAGCCTGAAGCTGCTAACAGTACCTGAAGAATTAATAATGGTTTTGGCACGGGTGTCCATGTATTCTGCCAGTTCTTTCTCCCACTGAGCACAAGCACTAAGAATACAAGGCTTGTGACTCCAGTGGGGTTTATTACATTTGCTTATGGTGAAGATGGCAGCAATCTTAAGTGCCTGTTGAAACAGGAAGGCAGTAGAAAAGATATCACTGAAATACAACAACAAAAGAAATGAAAATTTTCTGGTGTCCATCAAAAAGCCCTTGGAAGAGTTGAGGTTATCAGGTACTCCATCAGTGCTCCACTGAGGAAGTTTCACTTCTTCCTGCAAAAACCTGGCAAAATTAACTGATTTTACCTACCTGAAATTTTAGGCAGGAGTTTGAAAAATCAAAATAACAAAATCTGATGTCAATTCATAGCTTTGGTTAGCTGCTGGTTTATTAGTGTATTGAACAGTCATCTTTCTAGTAGGTTTGAAAAGTCAGGTGATGTTCCAGTACTTAATGGGGCCAGGAAGGTTGTATTTTCCTTAAGTTTCCTTGTAAGGGTTCATGAAGCTGCTCTGGAGACTGGATTTAGGAGTTTTAGGAAAGTTTGATTAATAGTGACGAGCACTTTTTGATTATGATTGGTTTTACTTTTCTTTCCTGGTATGAAAATGAGGCCAGAGCAGGGTCCCGTTATAGAAGTCACTAAGCAAACATATAATAAAATGCTAATCCCTGTCATAGAGACCTCACAACCTAAACAATAGCCTGACATTTCAACAATGCTAATCTAAAGTATATAAGTGAAATTTTATTCTCATTGATATTTAAGCCTTAAGAAGTGTATATGAATATGAATACAACTTGCCTCAGAAATTAATATATTTTAAATTATAATTTTAATAAAGTGGTATAATTCTGAAGTGGTGGGTACTGTGTTATAGCAAGATGTCATATTTTTTAATTTAAAAAGTAAATTTTTGCAAATATTATTTTTTAGAGAACATAAGAGAAACTTTTATAGAAACAACCAGATATTTTCCACACACAAACATGCAAAATATTACCTTTTTGGGGAGAGCTTATATCATCTTGGCACTACATTTTCAATCATGAGTTAAATTACAGTGTTGCTAATTCTGAAGATCAAATGAAATCTTATACACATACCAAGAAGAGTTTGTTTGATCATTATGTTCATTTCTGTTCTATCCAAATTGAAGTAATGAATGTTACTTTGAAAAAGCTGTTCTGACTCAGTTTAGACATATCCTGACTTTAGTGATACTACCAGAATACCTGTAGACAGTCCAAGCTCCAACAACGATCTGGTGAAACGACGTGGAAATAGGTGAAAGCAGTGCTCCCCCACCGCGATGTGTGCTGACAGCAGGTGGTGCCGTACCTTTAAACTGAGGCAAACTGCAGCTCCCCATTACATCTGCGTGTGTAGAAAAGTATGGTTCAAGCTTCATCTGCCTTCCTTGGTAGGAGGGAACATGAAATCTGAAGCGCATTTTAATATATTTTTTTTTTTCTTTTTTAGATAGGTATGGATTTACATAAATATGTGTTTATATATATGGTACCTGCTATTTCTGGTTTTTTAGTTTAGAAGTTCTTGTGCAAGTTGTCCTCTTTGTGAGGCTTTACAGAGCTAGCAGTCAGGTGGCTAATTAATCTTCTCAGATATGACGCTCTTCTTACAGAGGAGAAACCTCCTGGTTATTTATTTAATGCTTTAAAGCCCGAGGTGGATAAGGCATATGGAGCTACCTGGAGTGGAACAGCTCACATCTGCGACAGGTTTCTCTTTGGTCGTCATTGCTGGCTTTAAGCGCTTTGAATGCATTATTTACTTTGGTGGTTTTTTTTGTTTGTTTTGGTTTTTTTTTTTTTTTGTTTGTTTGTTTGTGTTTTTAATGCCAGATCTGCTGAAGGGACAGCAAGGCACAGCCATATTATTTAATTTTCCTGGGAAAAGTTTGAGCTTCCCTCTTAAGTCCTGCTCCAGCTGGATGGTTTAATTAAGGGATAGATCTGTAGATGGTGGTCAGGACTCTCTATGTAGAACTGAAGCTGAATTTCAATGTCTCTGACAGAAATAGTTCAAGTAAGTAGTAAATTACAGCTAATTACCACATTCTTAGAGAATCTTGCAGTGAATAGTTATATGAAATCTAAATCAATTCATTTAACCTGTCTCAAGGAAGGGCTAACAGTCATGCTAATCAAATGCACAGAATGTTATAAATCTCTTGAGATTTCTTCCTCCATAATAATTTTTATATTTGAAGTTTCCTTTCTGTATTCATATAACTTCACTGGCAAACAAGAGGTTCAGATAGAATATCGTATATGGGAAAAAAGGTCTACATGAGGTGTTATGAAAAAGTTCACATCTCTTTATGAGATTTATTATGCAAACTCTGTGATCTGCTGGGTTAAAACATAGTGAATAAATCTATGCATTTCCTGGTTGTGAAGTATTATCAATGATGAGTCACAAAATTGACTTGTTAATTAAAATCCAGCTGAGCATTATAAAAGTATCACTACCACTGCATTCTCCATTGACTACATCTACAGAGAGTCCTTTTCCATTTAATAAGACAAAAAAAAAAAAAAAAAAAAAAAAAAAGAAGAGGGTAGTCTTAGATCCTGATGGTACCTAAAACAATTACCAAAGTAACTTATTGAATACCTATTTAAATACATGCCTGCTAAAGCTAAATGAAAACCACAGTATTTCTTGTATTCAATTTACAGTCAACTGGATGTAAGGAAGACCATTATTGACAATCCAATTATCACTTTGAGCTGGATGTGTGATACACTTATTCTCAAAACTTAGCTTTCAGTTCTATTGATAGAGAAGCAAGTGATGAATTCTTTCAATAAAAGCGGTTGTTAGAGTTGAACTGCATACTGTATTTTACTGTTCTGCAATTCAAACAAAATAGATACTTGTTATTAAGAGAATGATCTAATTACTTTTTAACATAAATGAAGAAAATAAAAAGAGATTTTGTAGTATTCCTGTAGCTTTCTAATATATGCTAATTATAAAATGTGTTTTGATTATATAACTGTTTTCAGGACTGCTGCCCATGTTGACGGTTTTTTCTTAGGTAGCGTTAAAAATTAGGAGAAACCAAAATAAATACAACTTTCCTTTAGCCTTTCCACATATAGATAAGATTTAATTTGACATTTTTATATGAGTTGATTAAGACCCTGGTGTTTCTCGTCCTGTGAGATATGGTAGGTTCTAACAGAAGAGCATGGGTTAGAATCTCATAAAGGATTTCATTGCTTAAAAAGGTTTCTCTTAAGCATACAATATTTGCATGTTTTGAAATTGTTATTTAATTTTTTTTTATTACATTTGAATATACATCATATTTGTTCAAAGTGAGTATTACTACAGAGATATGTGTTCCAGAAGGAAACATCCTGGGTTTGCTGGTGTTAAATTCATAAATTCTGCAAAAGACTAATTTAAAAAAAACAAACCAACAAACAAAAAAAACATGCAATATGCAAGCTTCATTTTGCCTCCTTTTAATAATGCTCTTTTCATCATATGCTAGATCTTGTTTAAAGTTAAACACTTACCTAGCTCCTTCTTTGGGGCCAATGTTTTTTTAATCATCTTACAGATGATCAATAAAATATTATTCTATTAAAATTTCAGAAAATATTTGGAATAATGTCATGCTTGCAGTATATGTCACTGAAGTTCACTGCAGTTCTTTTGGAACAAAGTTGATATAGTCATTAGCAGGGAAACCCAGAAACAGCTTGTACAGCTTTAAAAGTATGCTTGTCTAGACAGCAGATGAATGGAGAAGAAATTCTTCCTGCATTGGCCTTGAGCAAACTCTACACAAAATCAAAAGTACTTATATAAGCCAAGACTGCAGTGACCAGACAGGAGAACTTAAAATCCTCACTCTAGATTATATGTTATGTAATCATGACTTGTCTACGTGCTATATATGAACATATATCTTATGTGTTAGGTACTCTGCAACAGTGTAATTCATGGCTCATGGAACCCCAATGTTAAAAATTTATAAGTAGAAAGAATTAACTCTACAGAAGGAGTAGTGATAGTATTCTTTCATCTCTCATTGTGTGCCATTCTTGGCAGAAAAAAATAAGCTTCAGGACAGAGCCATTAATCTGATCTTTGGTACACTCAGAAACATTTATAGTGGTCCTGCAGGCTGACAAGAACTGTGAGCCTTCCCCAGTGAAATCCTTGTACTTGCTTCCCCAGTGTAGACCAAAAGGCTCAGTTTTTTTTTACACAGAAGCCACCCTCTTCCTCCAGGGAATTTCCAACATCCAAAGCAGACTATGAAACATGGTGAACAAAGAGACACAGAAACTCCCAACACTTGGTTCTGTCCTGCAGTCACCAAGAAACACAGCAAAGTTGGCTGATGGCTTTCACTACCTAAGGGCAATGGAGCTCTTGCTCAAATATTGCCTCCCTTCCCCCTTCACTATTGTGGAGGCAAATATTTACTCTGGTAGATGTTCGTATTTGCAGTCAAAATACATCATGAACTGAACTAAGGGCATATATCTGCACACTTAATTCCTCTATAGTATAGCTTAACCCATAGTGAAAGAGTTCAGATAAATCATGTTACTTCACAATTGTTGCAAGCTAAAAACATACAGTGTATGTGAAAGGTAGCTCAGCAGATGCTTGGTAAGCCACATTAACTTGATTCATTATCAGTTCCCCAGGAAGCAAGGCCACAAATCGTATAAAGTTGCATAGGTTAAACTCTCAAGAGGTTTTCACAGATTCCTGGCATAGTGTATTCAATATATGACTGTCAACATATTGACATTTGTGAGTTTTAGCTGAACTCTCTTCAAAACATCTTCAAAAGAGAAATTCTGCCCAAGATTTATTATTATAAATGATAAAAAGGGTACAGCAGATATTGGAAGCATCAGAGTATGGGGTCAAACCTCAGGAATCAGGCAAGGAAGATGTAATCAACGCCATCTCTAAGTGTTGGCACAGACTTGATAAAAACCTTGGGGGAAAGGAAGGAGAGAGAGCAGTTTGAGCAGCTGCTTTCACAGTGTGCCAACATAACCTCAATGGGAAGTAAAAACTGGACAGAGTGGATGGATCTCGTGCTGCTAGTGCAGATCCTGGAAATGTTTCCCCAAGTCAGCATACACACAGACTCTGGTGCCGTTCCTAAAAGTACTGCATATCAGTTGTGAGCATAAGCAATTAAGAATGATGGTAAGGAGCTCAGAGCAGCAGAGATCTCACTGAGCCATCTCTGTTGCTCAGCTCAGACTCAGGAGTATCAAAGACTCAATAATGACATGCTTTAACTGGAGGAAGCTTAATACAAAGCACACATGTATCTAGCCCTGCTAAGTCAGCCTCTCAATCTACAGACAATGGCAAAAAAAAGGCATTTTCAAGCACAGCATGCTTCATGTTTTACTGATGCCTGAGCTTACATAATTTCCCATTTGCATAGTTAATACAGAGGTAAAATATGTGGGATCTGCTTGTGACCTGAAAACTTAAATAGGGGGCAGCACACTGGGATGAGCTTGGTGGAGCTGATACTTTCCTGATTGTATCAGAAGGTTAAATGATTAGTTTCTTCAATCATCCCAGCAGTGACTTAAGCCACTGACTGCCAAAATTTTCTTTGATCTATTCTCAACTGAAAAAATACTAACTTTTCCACATTCACCGATTCTGATGCTGTACTTTTTTACCCTCAGTCTGCTCTGCTTTGAGGAACTTATCCACATCTCTGATTGGAAGCCAGAAGAGTAAGCAAAACTTGGTCAGTGAGCAACAATTTCCTGAGGTTTCCATTTACATTTTTGTACATTTGTTAAATTCATTAAGTCATTCAGAGCAGTTGCCCAAAAGTCACGTTAGGGAGTCATATTGGCAAAAGGGAAAGTAAGCCTGATTATTGTCTTTATTAATAAAATAAATAAAATTTCAGAGAAATTATTGTCTTTATTAATAAAATAAATAAAATTTCAGAGAAATTAATTGTCGCAGCCCCGACAGCATAGGCACAAAATGAGGAAGCATTACTATAAAACTTTTGGGAACAGCTGAAGAAAAATCATTGGTTTTGTTTCCTTTCCAAATCAGAAAATGTTCATGGTTATTACTTCTCTGTATGTAATATATGAAACCTGGGAGTAAATTCAGGATAGTACACTTGGTTAATTTATCATGTTAATTTGAATCCATTAAAAAAAAAAAAAAGATTACATGTCTTTTTATCTACCGTAACAAATAAGATTTCCTTTTTCTAAGGAAGTAAATCTACATACCATTTTTCTCTGAAGTCATTAATGAGCCTCAGACCTTAAAATCAATTGGATTTTCTTCTACCAGACACCTTGCTTCTCATGTTAATGTTAATAAAGCTCTTAATTTTATTTTATTTTTCCATTGGCAGGAAAATGGTGAATAGGAGCTCTCAGTCACAACCTTCTCCTCAAGATTTCTGTATTCCTAACTTCACCAGAACAGGCAGAGACAAGCTGGCAGTCAGCCTGGAGGAGGAGGAGGGGTTGACAGTCAGGGCACTCAGGCTCCAACAACTTGCCAGAGAAGTGCATGCCAATTTTACTTTCCCCCTGCAGTGAGAAAATTAGTTGGATAAAAGCCTTTCAGACAGGCAACAGGCAAACTACTTTTTTTTCAATTTGTACACCCAGTATGGGATTTTTCTGTAAATCATCCTCTCTCTTTCTTCTCATCTCACTAATTTAAAAAAAAAAATTATCTTTATCCCAATTTGCACCATCAAAAATACCTACAAAAAGCGTGGAAGGAAAAGCAGATGGATGCAGATAGTGTTGGAGAGAAGACTGAAGGCTGAATAGCTTTGTATGGTTAATTGGCTGGTTAATAGCTCATATCACTTTACAGTATTGCACAGTAGCTGGAAGATTCCTGTTGAGGTGGAGTTGGTTGAAGGAAGCGCAGCACAGGGCTTCAGAGGCCCAGTGGACTTACAGATAAAACGGTGCTGAGTAGTAAAAATGAAGAATGTTTAGAAGACCAGCCATATTGTGTGGCTGTTGGAATCCCTGATCTAACCTGATTATTTGCTAAAATATGTCAATTAATGGATTCAGTTAAACTTCTATATGTAGTGCATAAATATAGTGAAAGCAAAGAGCAGCTTTGAAGACCAACAAATAGGTTGTAGGAAAGAAAAAAACATTCAGCAGCTGTGTGCCTAAACAGTATGGAGGAAGACACTGCAGTCTACCTTCTGTAATTGCTAGTTACAGAGGTTCCAGAATTTATAGACCACAATGCACTACTGTGGTTTCTTTCAAAGCAGGACTCTGAAGAGGTTTTAAATAAATGTTTACAGTTCATCATAAACTTGGAACATGTAGTGCAGTTGCATATACTTAGTTTGTCACAGTGAGAAACATTTTAAGTTCATATTCCTTGAAGAACAGAGTAAGGACTCTGAGCTACTTCAGTAGAAGTATGCAAAACTTTTGTGTCCTCCCATGCTTCTTCATAGGAGTGATGACCAGGATATTTCTGTAACTTCCATTATTGACTTTAAAAGGTGATTCTAGATAAAAAGATTGCAAAAAATTTCAAAAAAAATAGCATTGATTTATTTTCAGGATATTACTGTTACTAATGTATTTTTTTTTAAACCATACTCCCTCCTCCTGCAGTCAATTTTCTGGGAATTTTTCAGGTTTTTACATACTTTAATTCCTTGGAAAATGTGTTGCTGGTTTTTAATTTACTTTTAGGCCTTGAGGTGTCCAATAATCAATTGGAAATATAACTAAAGTATGTACTGAGTTTTCATTTAGGTTTGTTCGGGTTAATTTTATTTTAAGAAATAAATCAGCAGAACTCCAAAGCCATGTTTGGGGTTTTTTTGTCACTTTTAAGACAGTCTTGAGATTTTGGAAGGAAAGCTGATACTGAATTCTTGTGGCTGCTAATGCTGTGCTAACAAATATTTGACTATGTTAGCAAAGAGAAAAAATCAGGCAGTATGTCACATTATTTTGACTGATTGTGGACGAGGGAATTTAAAATTTAATTCTTGACTTTTTACAGAAGTATGTTGGATTTCAAACTAGACATAGAGAGGAGGCTCACATGACAGAAAAGAGAGTACCTTTATTTGTATCTACAAAATGAGGAGAGTTTACACAGGCTTGGGTGTACCTGCTAAACCTTTGGCCTTGCTGAGGACTGGTCTGGTCGGGTGCAAGCCAGTAAATTGCAGAGGTACTAGCACCACAACAAGCTCACAGAGAATTCAATGCTTACTGTTTCTTTGCTGTGAAAAATGTGGTGTTTACAACTTGGGCTAAGGAGAAGATGAGATACAACTTGTGTTTTGGGTATTAGGTCAGCGAAATAGCTAGCTTCTCCAGAACACCTTACAGAACACAATATACTGGCTAGACTTTTTGCAAGTGCAAGTTCACTTATCGCTAAGCTGTAAGAGCTGTGCCAATGTACATCAATCAAAGATCTCATTGACTAGGAAATATGGAAATACAAGAAAACAAAATTCAGACCTAAGCCACATCATGAGATCTTTCTGGGTATTACTTTCTGTTTTCTCCTCAGGTCTCTGGTTTATCACTTTCATGGTATTTCTTCACTGGACAAGTAAACTGTTGAAGAGGGAGAAATAAAGAATAACACAGTGTTGATTTATGGGACATAATGTTAAACTTTCACCGAATTTTATTAGCTAATAATATTTTTAATTCTCAGAATAATCAACTCCATCAAGTGTACAGTACAGCAAAGAGGTCAGCTGGGCACAATCATATGGTGGTGTTTCAGGGAATATCCCTCGTGGATGGATGGTGCTCAGTAAAAAGAGGGACTGAAAAGTGTTCTTGAGGAAAGAGTAGATCTGTGAACTTCATCGTTTCTGGCAACTGAAACCAAAAGACAGTTGTCTATATTGAAAGGTGAACCTGTTGCAAACTTGTGATTTCTGAAAAGGAACAAAGTTCGTCCTAAAGGTGTGACCTCAGTTAAATGGAAGTGAACATCAGAAGAGGACTTTTTTTTGCCGTACATGTGTGTGCCCTAGGACATGAGAAGCAGACCAGGGCTGATGCAGCAGGTAAAGGATGTCCTCCTGCATTCTCAGCAGTCTGGCCAGATCTCCAGTGGCCAGGGGCTACCACAGGGATCACATCGCAGCTACAATCAGCTGGGTCCTGATTACAACAGTTTTGTTGAAAGAACTTTTATCCATATTTTGTTACATCTCAGACCTAAACAGCAGCTGTGTATCTCCCCAACATATATTTTATTTATTTTTTTTATTCCACTCCTGAAATGCACATATCTCTGAGAGAACCAAACTAGAATTTGGAAGAATCATCAAGGAAAGATCATAGCAATGTACTTAAATTATAGTATCAAATTGTAACAACAAAATGGAGACCGTAAATAAGGCTATGTGAGTTTATATTAGCAATATAACACAGGCTATGTGGGTTTATATTAGCAATTGTATGGCCAGCAGCACCAGGGCAGTAATTATCACCCTGTACTTGGCACTCGTGAGGCCACACCTCAAATCCTGTGCTCATTTTTGGGTCTTTCACTACATGACAGACATTGAAGTGCTGAAGCATGTCCAGATAAGGGCAGTGGAGCTGGTGAAGGGTCTGGAGCACAAATCTTATGAAGAGCAGCTGAGGGAGCTGGAGTTGTTTAGCCTGGAGAAAATGATGGTCAGAGGAGACCTTATCACTCTCTACAACTGCCTGAAAGGAGTTTATAGCCAGGTGGGAGTCGGTCTCTTCTCCCCAGTAACAAGTGACAGGACAAGAGGAAACAGCCTCAAGTTGCACCAGGAGAGATATAGACTGGATATACGAAAAATTTCTTCACTGAAATGATGCTCAAATAGTGGAACAGATGGCCCGGGGAAGTGGTGGAATCACCATCCCTGGAGGTATTTAAGAGATGCATAGACATGGTTTAGTGGTGAACTTGGTAGTACTGGGTTAACAGTTGGACTCAATGAACCCAAAGGTTTTTTTTAAACCTAAATAATTCTGTGATTCTATGTAATTTGTGTACAGTTGTTTAGCAAACAAAGATCTACATGTATCTTTCTTTTCTATCTGAAATGATTCTTCTCTTGTTTGACTGAGAAATTCACCTGATTTGGAAGTTGTAGCTATAAATCTATAGTATTGGCAGAAACCTATTTATAAAACATGGAGATTTCACTGTAAGTTCTGGAGGAAAGTCAATGTTGCAAAGTGAAGTGTAAAATTATTCCTGTCTCAGTGTTATTTTTGAGTCATATATCTCTGCCTTTTATGAACAGCAGGCATATTTGGAAGAATTATGTCTGAGTCATAAATCCCTATTTGCCTGGGACATGACTAATAGGTGTCTTTAACACAGTAAGATGATATTACTGTCTTAGCTTGCATTTTTTTTTAAGCTCTGAAGCACATACAACAGATGAAGTTTAAACAGTACAATGACATTTATCTATGGTCTGTCAGGATGTTGTTACCACCCTCCTTTTCTGGTCCATTGATTCCAACCAGCAGATGCTGGAATTTATATGGGTCCCGAAATTTATTATTTCAATATTTAGCAAGCACAGTCAGCATGGTTGCTTTCAGAACCTGCTGAGTGCCATGGTCTGTGGGAGAAAAGGAGTGAGACAGTCGAGGCAGGGAAGGAGGGAGGAGATCATTGTTCGAGTACTCCCTCATGCTGCGTCGCCTGAGCTGTGACCAGGGAAAACAAGAGTCTGTTTAAATGAATAATGTTGCAGATCTTCCTGCTGTAGCTACCAGTGGGGGCCAGTCTGTTTGTAGGCAATTAGCAATGCCTTCTGTTTCGAATAGCTATGCATCTTGAGTGCAAAAAAATAATCTTCAGGAGCTGGTTTCTGTCATCCTCATTGTCTTGTAGAGAAGACAGAGAACAACTCTAACAACACATCTTAATATTAATATTTAATATTTGTGAATATCTCTGCTAGTCTAAAGTCTGCCAAGCATTGCTTATGAATAGATTTTGAATTTTACAGAAGAGCTTATTATTACAGTGGAAACAACACCACTTTCTTTACATGCCTTTACTAGTTTCCTCCTTGCCATTATCACTATTATTAGCTATTTATCTATCTGTTGTAGGTCAGACTGTGCACTCCTGCACAGCATTATGCATGGTTACACTTGTTGCCCCAAGCTATTCCCCTAAAAAGCCAGTCTCTTCATAAGGGTGTGCATATGCAGAGTGTGTTACATGGCACGCTGATACATAGTATAGCATGTAACAGGAATGAACAACGCTTGCTGTTTCCTGAACATCCTCAATTGTTCCTGAAAGTGTGTTACCTGCAATACTAATTTATCTTGGCTGGGCAATGTGAAAACACCATCGAGAAGTTTTTGTGGGAAATTTGGATTTTTTTTTTTCCAAATATTGAAGCTTGCACTTCAGTATTCCTGGTATGCAATTTGTCCCTTAAATCACATGGGATTGTATTTGCTCAGTCAATTAGATGGCCTAAATTCCTAGAAGAAAATAACTGTTGAGGAATAATGAATGAGGAATAATATATAATACATCATTAATATGGAAATTAATCAAAATTTATGCAGAAACTCACAAGCCCTTCAGCAATTATCAGCACTTTTTATAAATAACATGGTAGCTGTCCAAGTATTTACAAACAAATAACATGCCCTACCACTATTACAGGCCTAACTGATGAGATATATATGCTAAAGCATCAACAAATTATGTTTACGCTGTTCGATCAGTTCTAATTAATTCTAGATGTTCCTCAAGGGAGATTCTGTTCAAATGAACCGATTATTAGCAGTGAAGAGAGCTGGATGGTGACAAATGTATCATTTTCTACAGCCTTCAGGAATGTGATAGCATTTGGTTGGACATGAAATAAGGCAGTGATCTGTGTATTTAAATATGACACATAAAAGAGATTTTCTTCTTCTGGTAGAAAAGACCATCAGAGGTTTTGTGTATTTATTTCTTTCCACACCCTTTTAGCTAGAAACATAGTGCAAGATAGTGCTGCAACGCCCTAAACCAGAAAGTGACTGACTGTGGCTAGGATTCAGCTCACAGCCCCTACCTTCAGATAAAGCATGCTGGTGGTTATTTAGTTTAGTACTGGGGAGGAATTTATATTCTTTACATTGGAGGATGACTTTGTGAGCTTTGGGCTCTGCTTGAAGAAGAAATGTCATCTTGAGGTACCAAAAAGTACACATTTAAAACAAACAGCTGAAATGACAGCAGCTGTTGCCCCCAGGCTGATCAAGCTGAGCACTGAAAAGGATGATTTTATCTCCGTGCTGTGGAGACTGTCACTTTCTGATGCAAACAACTAACATGCAGCATTTCTTCTTATAATTGCAGGCAGTGTGCCACATATGAAACTGTGCTACTGCATCTGCCAGCCCTTGAAGGCTACAATTGGTGACACAGGCTCCAAAATTTAGACAATTATTTGAATTCCTTTTAATTTAATTATGCTAAACTGTTTTAGAGAAAGAATAAAAAACGAGGGGCTGTGAGAAAACTGCAAGGACAAAGTTGATCATTTTTGCTTTGTCTCCAAAGTAAAAACTCCTATGTTATCGTGCTTAGATCATTTTTGCTTTGTCTCCAAAGTAAAAACTCCTATGTTATCGTGCTTAATTTTAAATACATATTTAGATATGTTTGGAGTGTAGATTTCTAGCGTCAGAGATCTAGCTTCCTCAGACACCATTGCCTAACAAGTGGAATTATCAGATGTGCATCCAATCTCTTTGTGATTGAATTTTCATCACTGCTAAAGTTTCATACTGCTTTTCTACACCCGTAATGTCCTTTGTAATTATTCCATGTTCTTAGTGTAGTATATTTCTTTCCCACAGAATACCACAGTTTACATGTTTTTCAGGTTTTTCATAGAGCTTATAACTATTTCATGTCTTGTGTAGTCAGGAATGGGTTTTGGCTAAAGCAAGATGATAGAATTAATCAATGCTTGAAATATACCTTCTTTGGAAAGCTAATTTCCTACGTTAAGAGAAATTGAACTCCTGGACTGCAGATGTTGCTTTACGCTACTTTTAATCAAGGATATTTGTTTAAGACTAAAAATACCTCTTGAATAGACATTACTTGTCAAATACTTTCATTTTTTATTAAAAAGGTTAATTTTGTTTCAGAAAGTTGTCATTTCTGATCTCATTTCTGAAAATACGTTGCTCTCCATTTACCAAAGAACTCTCAGACTGTAGTCTCTGTTCATAACCAAACTGAGTTACAAGCAAACTGTGTTTCTGAGTACAAAGATCAGGAACTTCACTACCAGGCTCCTCGGCTGCTTGAAAACCTCCTTCAGAAAGTTTATTATTTTAACTGTACAAGTAATCACAAAGAAAAACAACAAAAAAACCTGTGGAAAATTTGGCTTAAATACAATTTCCATATTCTTAATATACATGTTCTTCAAGAGCAGTCAAAAGCAATATATCATGAGAGGTTTCTGAAGAACCACTGAAATGTTCAAAGTGCTTTTTACAAGTTTAAGATATGATCTCATTACCATACTACTGAGGTAACAAGAAAAAAGTGTTCAAATTCAAATGTTTGAGTTCAAGTGGAGAGAGAGAAAATAAATTTGCAGAGAATTTGAAAAAAATATCTTTTCATTTTGGCATGCGCTGTGGATACTGTTGGCTCAGTGACCTGTAAGGGAGAGAAAAAAGAGGAAAAATATCCACCTTAGTTGAAGTGTGATTGTACATATACTTTTGAGTAGGTGAAATATCATTATCTTGCCAACAGTAGCTTTCTGTTGGCAATATATGTGCCGGGTTTTTTGACAGAAGTTTATATGGGACCAATGTACTAAAGTACAAAACTTTGTGCTTTACATGCCATTAAAGATCTTTTTAAAATCATATGGTAGTAATGTAGGAATTACAAGAGAAATATAACTTTGATGTCAGATTCTGATTTTGCCTGGCATATAAAATTATCATTTTGGGACCCATAAATATCATAGCAGACCACTAAAGAAGAAAAGCTCTGAATTCCCATAGAGTTTTGTTATAGCATTCTTGCTATACTAATTGAATCTTGAATTACTAATTCAAATGATCAGCTGAAATTAACTCTGGAGACAGTGTTAATAGCAGAAAATACCATCACTATTTATTTTCACAATGGAAGAAATCAAATGAATTATTTTAGTGAGGATTCAACTCTGAAACAAATTCCTTTGAAGTTAACAGTCTCATGCAAGAGTACTCCTCTGCAGTAATTTCAGTGGAATACCTATGGACATACCCTCTATTAAGTTACTACTGTTTTATTCACTGATGATCAGGCCTGCTAAATCTACCATTGCTTTCTCTCCATAGGTTTTCTTTATATTCAGTCAAATTTTATCGGAATGTGTCTGCCTCACATCTCTAGCCAGCATGGCAGCATGATATTTCTAAAGTATTTCTGTCGTTTCTAGGATAGAAAAGTCCAGTCCCAGAATACTCCCTTTTATTTTTTTATTTCTGAGAAACTGGTATATTTTCATGTTCCTAAGAAAGACTCAGTGAATAAAAGAGGAAGAGATTTAGAAGCTGGGTTAGAAGCTGAGTATTTTTCTGGCAATAGAAAGTTTTGATAGTTTGAAAAAGCACTGATGTTTACCCAAATAAAAAGTTTCTGACATTCTCCCTTGTTAGATTTATGTTTAAATCTTCTGTTTGTATATCCATTTATGCCTGCTTACTACACATTGCAGTGGTGTGGGTGGCTTATTTGTGTCCATGATAGCTTCTTTATACTTCTACTTTCAAATGTTAAAGACATATTTCTACTGAGAGTAATAAAACAAGACCAAAATCTGCTCAAGAGCTACTGCATTTCCTCTGTCTTAGAAATAAAGGATAGCTGATGGATATATAGTCCCTAGTGAGCTTTTACATGCATCTTGGACTAGACTTTTTGCAGAATCTAACCTCCTTCTGCAGAGAGACATAAGTCTTGCTCCCTTAGCTGCTGCTAGCAAGGACATCCTCCATTATCATCAGCGCATTTCTAGATACTAATTTATTTGCCTTTATAGAGATGGTGTTAGTCATACAAATCTTAATAGAGTTTTGTATTTGACTGTGTTCCTCTGCATATTCAGTAAAGTGCATAGTGAACTCCCCAAATCAGTACAATTTCACTGGCTAAACATGTATTTTACTAGAATGATGTAGCTAAGAATTACTGGGAACCATTTTTTCAAGATTTATCTCAGCTTCAAGCTTCATTAAAACACTAAGAATATAATGACATTAGAGTTTTATCTCAAACATCTAATTTAATCAGAATTATTTCTCGCTCTATTTTTTCAGCTCTATAAACTTGACTTACACAAGTTATTCTTAATATTTTTCAGTCACAGTGCAGTCAAAATCAAAGCTTTCTAAATGATACAGAACTGAGGGACATTACTGTATTTTAAATGATATTGCTTTCCATTTATTATATTATTTTTATTTTTATTTTCTTTGCCCTAGTGTTTTTCGTTTGGTTGGTTGGTTGGTTTTTTGTTTTTTGGTTTGTTTGGGTTTTTTTGTCCTGAAAACAGTCTCCCTGGTATGTATTTGAATAGGCAAAGTGCTAAAACATATGAGAAGTTACAAATAAAATATTGCCATTTACACCCAAGCAAACTTCCACAGTCCATACACACTTCTTAATTACTTGCTAGTTTCAGTTTTTCAGGTATTACTTATGCAATATTGTCATTACCAGGCACTTGCAAATTAATACTTTTAAGCAATGTCTGCCTCTATCATCTACTCACTTGTTCTCATTGCTTACAGGCTATGTCTTGAAGTAGACTAGAATAAACCAGAAATAAGTAGAAATGAATAGATGACATTGAGACAGTCTACCTGTTCAGTTGGGGAAAGAAGGAAAACCAATGGTTCACATATTCAAAAATCAGATATTCTGTGATCTTCTCTGTACAGCAACAACCTCCCCAGAAATAAATACATAAGGTAGAAGTTCCTTGCAAAAAAGTTGGATTGACACCCACCAAGACACCATTCAGACAAATCAAGGAGTTTCAAGTCTTACCTTTCTCTTAAGCATGGAGCAATGTACATATATAAGGGGGATTACAAAATCAGTTGCACGTACTATTTCCTTCATCTTTATAGCATCCTTTCTTACCCATTTCTGGGAACAGGTACCAGACTTTAAGCAGTGTATTTTAATTACTACAGGTATTATAGGATTATAAAATAATATCTTTGCACCCTTTACTACCTTGTCTGCAAGTTCCCTTACTACCTTGTCTGTAGGTTCTTTTAGTTTCTGTCATGATAAAAGTCTGCAATAACTGTATTATATAGGTTCCATGTTCTGAAGCAGAACAACAAGCCTGCATTTCTTAATAGATTAAAATTCTCTTTAATGTTTTTACATAATGCAACAATTTCACTTCTCCTTGGATGTATGTCTATACATAGCATTAGGCCTCAGGAAAAAACATAACAAACTGGAGTGTGTGTGGGGGGTGGTGTCAAGGAAAAAATACGTGTCTGCTTCACAACTCTGTTTTGATTTTCCTGACTTATCTACTTAAAAACAGTATCAGGATGGTTCCTTTGGTCCTCATTGTGCTTGTGACATAAAAGGAAGGAGTTGTTAGGACCCACTTTGTCCAAAGCAGAGACAACACCTTTTGGTACCAGTGGTACTATGCGTTGCCTGTTCAAAGTTCTTTTGAAACTGCAGTGTTGGAAAAAAAATGACAAATATTTCAAGTTTTTTAACCTAAATCTTAGACCACTACTTCAGTATTCTCTTGGAAAAGCAAATTGTTCAAGAATACTTTTAATTAAAAAATGGAATGAGAAAATTAACCATTTTCTAATGATTGAGACAGATATCAATTACCTTGCTTCTTTTGCTTCTATAGTGTGAGTGGGAAAAAAAAAACAAACAACCAGGGAGAGGACAGTATTCAACATTTCAGCAATAAACAAAAATCCCAGGTGTTCCTTTGATTTCTTAGTTATATGTAAAATTAGGAGAATGTGTACTAGTTTCTTATCTATAGCTATTAATAGAACTTGCAATAATCTTGTATAGACGGCTGTATTTTTTATGCTGCAACATGCACCTAGACCAGGTCTGTATAAGCCACTGGCTGGATTTTTGTTCCATCTTATTTTTAGTGCTCTCTCTGCTAATGCACTTGGAAGCTAGAGCGAGCAGTCAGTGTAAATATACAAAATCTATGTGAACAGTACTGAAAGTTTGTTGAAACAAACTCTGTAAAGCATTTAAAAATGTAAATATATAAGTTTAGAGACAGCAATTTCCACATGCTACAACACTATGAGATGCAATTAAAGTTGAAAAAATAGATAATTGCTTCCATTCATATTTTCAGTACTATTAATTTGGTTCTATTCTAAGCCTGATAAATGTTCATTATTTATTTTTGGCAGGGAGTGTGAAGGATCACTTGTGCTTTTATTTCCAACCTACTACTTTTTTTCATCTAGTAGTAGTGGCCTGTTTTCAGCAGGATGGATGGACGCACTGGCCTACATACAGCAGCAGTAACCAAGGTACAGAATCAAAGATATAACTCCCAGCTAATAGAGGTTTTGTGGACTGCAAACATATGTTCTGTGAACACAGGGGTTGGAGGTCCCTTGATGCTTCTCGAGCATCTTTGTGGGGAATACTGAATGAAATACTACTGTGCTATATGCTGTATTCACTTATCCAGTGGCTGATAAATCTTGCCACCTCCAAAAGCCTTAGGAGAAGAGGGTAATGAATTTCAGGGTGATGTAGAGGTACACACTGGAAACAAAAGGAAGGGCACTCTTGTTGAGACTGACTGATGTTAGAGCACAAACTGGATGTGAAAAGACCAGAGGAAGCAAAAACTCAGCTGAATTGCAGCCCCTCAAAGACAATGCCAAAATACCCTGTAAATATTTTTACTCTCTGTATGCTCTAAGGCAACACTTCATCCCTGTGTATGTATGCTCAGGCTCAAAGGGCTTTTCCTAACCTGAATTCCAGGAAAAAAACCTTCAACTGGTTGGTAACTATGTGGCACTTTTCAGTGCTTTTATGCTTCGCTATTAAACATATCCAATCTTCTCCCAGAACAGTTTCTATCTTAATGAAAGTGTCTGTATTCACATTTCACACATTAGGGTAGCAAAAAACATAAATGAGGGAACTTGTTAAAAGTTTCAAGAAACTTGTAAAAACAGTGTGTTGATTTTTGAGGTCAGAATAATAATTGCATCCACTTTCATCAGTAGATATTAAAACACTTTAAATAGGTACACATAAATTTCATGCTGCTCTTTTTTGGAGGACTTGCAAACAAGTACGTGCTATGACTTTTGTAAGGTCTGCCATGCTGTTCCAGTTCCGTGATTTAACACATATCTAGCCTTTGTTTACAGAAAATATTATTTTTTTCTTTATTGTTTTCTTGTAAAAATAGTTCTGCTACTGCTGTGAAAACTAGTTTTAGACCTACATGTATAAAATTATTATTCAAGTGTAGCATACATGATGTAAACACCTGATGGAGATGAGTGCATTGTACACAGAGCACAGTTGCAATCTTAGCCAGGAAGAAATGTAATTTTAATAAGTATAAAGAACTGCCACTTATTTGGAAACTTCTGCAAGTTTATTGTGTTTCTTGAGAGAATCTTTGCCTGGATGTAACATCTAGACAAGTATATAAAATACTTATATATATATAATATATAATATTTTAATATATTATATTATATTATATTATATATTAAATAATATTTAATATTTTAATAGTTGCCTTATAAATTAAAATAACAGCAACAAAATATAACATTGTTTTAAAGATAATGTCTATTGCTCAGAAAAGGTATTGTATTGGGATTTCAGAGTTTCTGAGTTGCAGGAAAATAAATTTACCTCTCAGTGAAATAAATTCACTGTCTTGTTAGAAATGTAGTAAAATAAGAAATGACTAAAAATGGATTACATTAATATGTATGTATTTATAATTGCACTCCTGTGAAAAAGCTTGCAAGAATCTAAGGTTAGTGATAACAATTTATGGAGACATACTTATCCCCAGAAGAAAATAGTGATAACTTGCTAGAACACAACAGTTTCAACAGTACTATCAAAATATATAGTGTAGAAAACTTACCATTTAGGAAATGTAGGTCAATACAATACATTATTTAAAAGCAAAGTTTGTATTGAAATTTAAAAAAGCAAAACAAAACAGAACAATTTTATGAAATATTGTCTGTGTACCTTAGGGTTGATTTCCATTCTGTGATAACCACACATAGTTCTCATCTGTGCTACTGACATAACTTTGTATTCCTTAATAACTGCTACAGCCTTTGATGTCCTGCTCATTTTGATAATCCATTTGGTGCTGGTGATGCTAATTAAGTTCACACACAGCCAAGTTTAGTTTGCATCAATTTGACATATTTCAAAACTGTATGAGTTAGCTATATGAGTCTATTTGACTTATTGCTTTTGTGAATGCATCAAAACATGGCTGTTTTACTGGAAAGTGAGATGAGTACTCATTTGTATGTGTTGGTGGTGGAGAGCAAAGCTAACTGAATTAGCAGGAAGGTCTTAAATGGGGATAAGCCTCAAAAGAAGGCTGCAAGAAGATTGTCCTGATGCTTTGTTTCATGTTTTCAGCAGTAGGTTAGGCAAAGTGTGACTCAGAGCTGGAATGACCAGCAAACACTATTCAGCTGGTGAAATCTGCTCTCCCTTTTTTAGCAGTCATTATGTCGTTTTCTAAGATACAAGAGTAAAACCAAAAAATCAACAAATCCACAGAACACATTCTAAGAAGTAGTATCAATTGCAAAGTTGAAAAAAACCTAGGTAAATAAACATTTTATATTAAAAGGTTTACAAATTAAATGTGGTACAGGTTAGGTTTCATGTCTAAAGGTGCATCCTCCAATGGGTAGATGGATAAAAACACTACAGTGTGCAGACATGTAGACATTATGGAAAGTAGGCAGTTGGATGAGACAAAAATAGTGACATGGACAGTGACAAACTGAAATCTTTGGGGACGGATGTAATAAGAAATACAAGAAGTTCAAAGTGCCTCATGCAAACGCTGTTGCATCCTGTTTTTTTTCTCATATCCTGTGTTGATGATGACAATAAAGAAGCCAACCATGCCTGCACTGTTCAGTTCATAGAGTGCTGCTGCACTGATTGCACGTGAGAGTTCTCTCTCATGTTTTGTTTAAAGTGCAAGTTCTTTAGAGAGGGGATTGATTATTAGGATAACAGCATGACAAAGAGAAGAATGGCATTGACCCTGCATAAAGACAGTGCTCAAATTTGAAGGTCTTACCTTTCTAATAATCCTCAGGATGTACCTTACTAGCACAGAGCACAGCAACCCTATTGTATCCAGTATTAGACACTCAATTTTAGGAAACGGAAATCTGTTGAATAGAGAAGAGAGCAGAATAAAAAGAATGATCAGAATCTAGGAAGCAAAAAAGTCCTGTGAAGAGAGATGGAAGGAATGGGGATTGTTAGAGATGATTTATCTGTATTTCATATCTGCATGATATGAAATATCATAGCAAAAAGGAAGAGAATAATACACATTATGCTAAACCAGAGTACATGTAGATCAAAACCCAGAGGATTAAATTTCAACCAGGCAGTTTCATGTTAAGCACCTGGAAAATCTTTCACTTGTAAACGTAGCTAAAATGTGGAAGAAGATAGCTGAGAGACTGAATTCTCTGTCCTCAGAGGTTTCTAGGGACAGATTAAACATCATCTGGAAATGACACCTGTGATTTCTGACTCTGCTTGTGACCTTAGGGAGGGATTCCAAATACTATCCAGCTCTACTTAGGATAATGCTGGATCTCTGGTTGGTTTCTCTAGGTGTCACTATAACAATCTGTATAAATAACTACAGTAAAAACAGAAGTCTGATGGCTACATGGATAACTGATGAACAAGGTGGGAAATCACTTAAGAGGCAGGTTACCACTTTATTAATGTAATATACTGGTTTAAGTTTAGGGAGGTCTAACTGCAGAAGTTTCAGAAATTATAGAAGACACCATAGGTTCCTAGTAAGTGTACCAATAAAATTAATCTTTCTCTTTGAATCTTGTCTAGAATAAGGTTGCCCAAACAAAAGGAAACTCTCAGACAAAGACTGCTTGCCTGATCTCACAAATACATGTAAATATCTATCAATTAATAAAGTTCAGATACCTTTTACCTATGTTGTGCAACAGCATGTGGGGTTTTAATCCTAATTTTACATGTGTAGATGAGTGAATTCTCTACAGAAATGGCTAAACCTTGAATTCCACCAGGCACAAGTCAGATGAGTGAGTAGCTGCACAAATAAATTCAGTTATTCTCATAAATGTGTTTCCATGATGCTGCAAGACTAAAAATCTCAGACTTTATCTTGGCTGTCATGGGAAAACTTTCTTTTAGACTCTGTAAGGGGTATTTGTCCAGCCTGCATTTTCTTAACTGAAATCTTTGAAGGAGGACTCTGAGCATCTAGCAAGAGAAAGAAGAAACTTGAGGTATCTGGACCAATATTAAAAGAATTTGTAGGGATATAGGGGCAAAATTCAATCATGTTTGCTTCTACTGGCATGAAAGGACCTTTTCAAAAAGGAGGAATTCCAGTTCCTCTGGTAGCATTTTCTTCCATGCTACATACATTTTTAACTTTAATGAGTATTCTCTCATAAATAAGTAGTCCTATCTCCCCTTTAGAATGACACTAAGAAATGAGCTATTCATGCTTCAGTGTTTTCTTAAAAAAAAACATTTTTAAAAACAAACGGGATTTTAAAACACACACATACTTCTTTATGACAGATAGCAAAATTGGAGGCTAAAATTAGCAATTTAACTTTGTGGCTTTGCAAAGACTCTTATACTCCTTTGTAAATGATACTGGTCTGTTTTCTAGGGTTTCTTTTGAATTGTCAATTGTCAAACTTTAATTCAAACTGTAAAGCTGAAATAAAGATAATTTAAAGCAATCTTTTAAGTGTTGCAGTAGTTTTGCAGCTAGTATGAACTTTATTATTGGTCTACTTCATTATAAGGGAATAACTAGACTGAATGAACTTTTTACAGCCACCTCTATGTTATCATTAAAGGAAATGCAAAAACAACGTTTTCCTTGTCATCAGTTAATAGGATCGACAAAGATGAAAGTTATACTTGCTGATGATCTCCTGGATTTAAAATATGGAATGTCTTCAACCCTTCTCCAGTAACTACACATTTAAACTGCTGTGATTGGAGGACACTTTCATGGCTTGTTCACATGATGGACAAAAAAGAAATTATTTCATTTTTTAAGTCCCTAGGAGTTATTTCAATGTCATGACACCCACAGCTTTTCCCACAACAAAGATAGGACCCCATTAGTTATCTTTCTAAAGAACATTGTAACAGGAGAACCTAGTGGCTTTGATAATCTATACAAACAGTTCTTAGGCCATGAGTTTTTTTCTGGTTAACTACCAGCATTTTCACATACAACACAGTAACTGACTGTTTTGAGGAAGCTGGACTTTCAGGAATAGGTTATGTATTAGTTTTGAGCACACATCATATCTGTAAGGGATGAGAAAGAGCTACAGGACAGGAATGCTGCAGGACTGGGGGGGCTGATCAGCTGTGGAGGAGACCATTTCCCTACCATCAATATTAGAATCTTTCATCTTTATGGGCTTAATGCTCACTGGGAGAAGAAGGTTTTGATTTTGTTGTGGTCCTTTATCTACATGATAGCTCCCAAGCTATTAACTCTGGGAGAAGAAACACCCTTTTTTCATGTTATCTAGTGTAAGGAAAAATCATGCTACGAAAAGCCAGTGTCCATAAAGGAGACAGAGGAGTCCTGAAACTTTATTCAAATACAGGGAGAGAGTCCACTGGGGCACATGCCTGTGGGGTTTTCTCTCTCAAGGTTTTGGAGGATGCAGCCTCCTGTTATCCTAAACTCCCGGCCGCATGTTGCCCTCTTCCTTTCCCCATTGCTGAGGTACCAGGAAGGTGCAGCCTTCCCGAACTGCCTACCACATATTCTCCCCTTGAACCTGTGATTTTAGCCCAAAGTTCTGAAGTTCAGGCTTGTGCAGATCCACTTGTCTGTTTCAGGAGCCAAGCTGTCTGCGCTCTGCAACAAACCTGCTGCCCAAAATTAGACTGAGACATTAAGACCCATTTCAAAGACGCTAACACCCTTACCTTCACCCACAGAATTGTTTGTAAAGACATTAGCACACATCTTCCCTACCACTAGGAATTTTGTTTTAACAAGTATCACAGCTACATGCAGTTTGATTTCAATTGTAAAATATTGTGTGGCGTGTGCAAAGATAGAGAATCTTAGTTTGTCACAGCTTAGCCTAACATCTGTGGTTTTATGACTTGCTGGCTGGCTGGAAAACTCACCAATCTCCTGCAACTGGACAGCAGTACGAGGTCTTTTCCACAATGTAGCCTGTTGTGCATATGTCTATGTACATATACAGATGCACAATATGATGAATTTGGCAACGTTTCTTGTGCTTCTGAATTTTATGATGTTGGTATGCCTCAGATATACTCCATACTTTTTATTTCTTGCAGCACATATCCTGTATACTCACTACTCTCTGCAGAACGTTCTCTGACTTGATCTGAGAAGCACACATGAGCAGACTGATAAAGACTTTTTAAGGCTTCTCCAGTGATAAACTGTGGATCAGGGGTATTTTTCTTTTGCAGGCACCACGCTCAGAACTGGCATCACATTGGGGAAGCAGTTCCCTGAAGGTCAGGGAGCTCTAAGCTGTCATACAGCCACTACCAGAAAAGCTCAGCACACCCTACCCTCTTCCACAAGTTACTTTTGGAAAAGAGGGCTAATGAAACTGAGCCTAGACGTCATACAAATTATCCTGACAGGCTGCAAATGGCCCATGAGCCAGAAGCCAAACCACCCTGAACTATGTCCTTGTAATGCAGAAAGTGGTACTTATTTTGGCTGAGAGGAAGGCCTTACCTCATACGTGATAGCTGCTTTGTGTTTCCCAGAGTAGTTAGGCCTGTTTCCCTATTTGACTAAAATTAATGAAGTTGCTGCCTGCCACATGAAAATCCATGCACGTATCTGTAATTTATTTGCCTGTCTCTGCCAAATGAATATTGTTATATATAGCACTGCACTTTTTTCAACTAAATTGAGGGAAACCCAAGTGTGTTTTTACCAGGCAGGCTATCTAATTTGCAAGTACAAACTTCAGAATATTGAAATGCTATGAAGGTTGTATTGTCCACATGGAAGGGGAAGTGCTAATGTTACATGACTCACTTATCTCCGAGTCTGTGTATTTTAGCCAAGTCTGTTTTGTTCAAAATTTAATGTAAGTCCTTTTAAAATGTTCTATTTTTGCAGTAATTCATGTAGCATACCTTTAAGTCAGAAAAACAGGCTCTCAGGATTAACCTATTTTAAAACAGTTCTTGCTTGCAAATAAACACCAAGAAACAAACAAGAAGGTGGTGTATTTACTTTGAGGGTCTGGGAATAAAATTATAAAGGTCTAAAAGTAAAGTTATTTCTGCAAACGTAAAGCATTCAATGTCCTTGATGAACTGGTGAGGTCATATCCACTAAATAAAATTCAGGACTGGTCAAAATAAAAATCTCTCTTCTCTAGGTATGTTATTGTGACTGTATATGCCTCTATTTATGTTCTTTTTTTCTTGTTTGATTGAAGTACAAGCATGTTTTGTGGTCAGAAATACAGAAAGTTGGTGGGGAAAAAAAACATGATGCCTGGATGATAGATTGGAGGGTAGTTTTTTTGGTGGTTTTTTTTTTCGGTGTGTTTTAGATTTCTGTGTGTGGGGGGGGTGTTTTTGGTTTTTTTGTGTGTGGTCTTTTTGTTATTTTTTTTTTGTTTATGGGTTTTTTTGGTGCGTGTTTTTGGTTTTTTTTGTTGTTGTTGTTTTTTGTGTTTCTTTTTTGTTTTTGTTTGGTTTTTTTTGGTCAAGGGCTATATCTACCAGATTGCAAACACATCATCCTCCTGGTCAGTTGATTGCAATGTCAGGTTTTTAGTTTTCTCACTGCATGTTACCCAGCTTTAAAGAGTCCAGGTGGGGATAGTTTGGACAGTCAGAGCTTTTTTTAAAGCAAAAATCAAAAAGGGAGATTATCCAGCGGTCCCGAAGCACAGGGTGGTTTTCAAGCAAGGGGTTAAAACTACTTTTCACAACTCACAAAATTTCCAATGCAGACGGTGTATTTTTGTGGGAGGGGGTTACCGAAAGGGAATCCTCAATACCAATTGGCTGCTCTCTATCAGCTGCAGCTGAGCTCAGGCTGCTGCTGAAGTGCAGTATTGATCTGAAGGGTAAATGTGCAGGGAGCCTCAGAGAGCGGTTCAGTCGTATCTGAGAAGGGAACCAACCTCATTCAGTAAGAAAGTGGTTTCTACCTGCCTTTCCTGCCCGTGAGATCCTTTGTGAATGCAGGGGAACACGAGAAAGGGCAGTTTGTTGCTACAGCGATTGAGAGAGCGAGGTGCTGCCGCTGTGCTCGCTGCTGCTGCCGGTCTGGCTGGTGCTGCTGCAGCTCCATGTAGCAGGTAAGGCTGCTCTTCCCTGGAAGCGGGACGCAGAGAGGTCGGGATGGCACCGCGGTGGCCGGGGCTGTGGTGTGGGGGCCCCTGGACCCGGGCACAAGGGGACGCTGCTTCCACGGAGGAGCCGCCGGGGCACGCGCGAGAAGCCCGACCGTGCGGGTTTAGCAGCCGGTATTCCCGGCTCATCCCGGTCTGGAATCGCCAAACTTCAATAAGTTCCAAACAAAGTGTGCGAGTCCTCAGTGCCTGAGGGAAGAGGGAGCAGCGGAGGGGGAGGAAGGAGCTGCACCTTCCCCTTCCCGCTGTGCAGGCGTCCAGCCCTCCAGCAGTCGGGCAGTGGCTCTGGGAGACACAGGTACCTGGGTGGCACAAAGGTGTGGGCGCAGCCACTCCGGCTGTGCTGGTGCTGAGATCAGGGCTGATCAAAGGGAAAATACAGCGTGCCAAACTGGGCACTCAGTTAAACGGGAAAATAGCTAAGAGATGGCGTGAAACTCGCGGGACTGGAAATGTATTTGCCATTTTTTATGTCCTTTTTTTTTTTTAATATCTATTTTTTTTTTCTTTTTAAAATGCTCAGTCCTCTCTGTGTGTGAATACGGGGGGTGGGGGGGGGATTTCTGCAGCATTGACGTTTAAAGTAATAAGGTTCAATTAAAGGAATGAAGGTAAGGAATGTGAATTCGACTTGAAACTTTGAAAACACCTGAGCAGCCTCCTCCCTTCAAACAAACAAAAAAAGGCACTGCAGAAGAAATTTAATGGTGAGAAATAAAATTTAGCCCTGACACAATATTTTCAAATGTGAGCTGTGATTTATCATTATAATATTTCAAACTGATCTACAAATTAGTCATGTGATGAACAGTATGGCATACATAATCTTTATACAAACGTTTTAATTGTGGATTTTGCTTTGAATTACAAATCATGCTGCAAGTGTGCCTATGACAGAGATGTGTGAGGGTACTTACCTTGAATATTTCATGTAATTTTTGATGGAAATGGCTCTGTGGCTTTTGTATATTCTTAATTTAATCTAGAGTAAGGATGATAACATGTTTCTTTTCTTTTAAATACTCATTTCAATGCATGTTATGGTGTGGTGGTGATGATGGACTTAGTGTAAATTTCTGTGTTTATTGAGTGATGGTTAACTGTTTTGTTTTTTTTTTTTTCCTGTGTCTGCAAATATCTGTACAGACCTAAATAGGATGCTGGATGGCATCAATGAATGGTTGGGGTTACTGGTATTTTTTCCCCTATTTTCAAACTCAAATATAAATAGCAGAAACTGAACAATTCAGGAATACTAAGTAGGTCTTATTATAAGGCACCTTTTGCTGTGTTTGAGATTGCATTTCGGATTAAAAATAAATTAGTATTAAAATATTTCCATGAAACCATGCTTTTATGAAATTAATAAATTTGTCAGGACGTCTTTATTTCAGTCTTCTGCACATGTTTTTAAACCTTTCATTGATCACAGTGTGTTTTCAAGAGGTTTCAAGGCTTCTTACAAAATATTTTCCCAGCTCTGAAAGCCAGATGGTTACACTGAAGAAGTCATAAGCAGTTAATTGCTAAACTGATTTGAGTGCTCCAGAACATAGCATGCAGACCAAAGGCTTCCAACGCAACTGATCAAACTAGTTACCTGATGTTGCCCTTTGCAGAGGTTGGGGCCCCTGTGAGAAGCAGTAGGGGAAACAGATTCTCCTTTGGGGAAGCAATAAACAAAATACTATGTTTTGAAAAGACTGTTTTAAAAAACTAATTTATTTTGTCTTTCTTGCATCTATCTCATACATGACATTCGTCCTCAAGTTTGCTTCATTTCAATTAATTTGTCCCTGTCCTGCCCCCCTCACTCCCAACTGCTCTGAATGTCAGGTCTATGGTATTTGTTTATCCACTGTGCTCAAGGGATCTCCCACAATTTCTATTCATAATACTTAGACAGAATTCCCTCAAAGTGTTTGATATTTTGTAATTTCTTCTTCCAAATATATAAGAAGAAATAATATTTTGGTTGCAGTGACATGCAATAGAGAATAGATAACAGAATAAGAGTATAAATGCTATAGTTGTCTTGCTATATGTAGTTTCTCATTTTGAACCCATCAGTTGGATTTTTGTTCTTCTGATGAAAAACATGACCAGTAATCAGTATTCAGAAATAAGCATTTGCTTTCCTTTGCTTTCTTTTAACTTTAAATAACCCATTAGTTCAATAGTACTGCTTGAGATGGTTTAAAAATTTTATAGGTTAGCAAATTCCTAAATTGCTTTTCCTGTAGTGAGTTTTAGACGGAAAGCTTTTTCAGTATTCAAATTATTTTAAATACTTTTATATAAGAGAATGTTTTAGAAATCACTGACACCTGTGTAATAGGAAAATGTCATGATGTTTTTGTCTTTATTTAGATGCTACTACCATGCTATCTTAAAGGTATGGTTATAAATGTTTCATGAAAGGTTGCAAAGTTGTGCTTAAGTAAGTATTTAAACAGTTATCACAGAATTAGAGAAGGGAGTAACTTACATGTAACTGTGCAAGGCATCATTATCAAATTTTTCAAATACTCTTATATTAACCCACAGCTCAGGTAAATTGCCTTTAATATGCTCAGAGGATCTGCTAGTCCCATATTAACTTTTCTAAACTATTCTGACGTGCACAGACAATGTGAAGTCTCACAGAAAAACAGAGCAGATAAAGTCAGGGTGGAAAATTGTGCTGTCTTCATGTAATGAAGCACAGAGACTTGGGGGTGGGCACACAGCCCGGTGCTGGCTGTACGTGATGGCACCTGAGGTACACGAAACCACCTTGTCATTGGTGGGGACTGGGGCTCTCCTTACCACGTGCCCTGCTGTAAAACTGGTAAAACAGTCATCATTTCCTGTGCAATGACTGATTCTTAAATTATAACAACTAAGATTATTTGGAGCACAGTTTTCTCACTAGGTATAACATCGTAAATATCAACTTTCTTGGGAAGGGCATATCAAGGGAATTTCTGCACATACATTTCTTCATGACAATGTCTGACCAGAGGGATCTCATACCTTTTGCTCTGGAATGCATTGTTTTTACTCATCCTCATACTTTTAAAGATTATGAGAGAATGCATGAGCTCATTGCATCTCTATTCTTTATTTTCTAGGTATAATAAAATTGTCTGAAACAACAAAGAAAAATAATATATTTTAAGTTTGGATATATTTATTTATGAAATTTTATTTTTGTCATATATTTTACTTCTGATTCCAACAATGTATACTGATTTTTATATTAAAAAATATTAAAAGTTTACTAAAACCTTTGCCTCTATTGCTTATACTTCATTACCAGACAACATAGTTAATAGTGTAATTATTATACTGAGTACTGCGTGAAATCATTTTGTGATGAGAACTCGCATTTTGATTAAATTACGGCAGTTGTCCAATTCACAGTCATAAGGCTTTGAAAAATGATCACGTATATGTATTGCTCTTGAGCATCTCTCCTTCTTTTAGGAATACCAAACTGTTTTCAGAATATTTTTCATAATATTGACAAACAGTGGTATGTGTGTGTGTATGTATTGAACTATATGTGTGTCCAGAGAAGGGCAATGAAGCTGGTGAAGGGTCTGCAGCACAAGTTTTATGAGGAGCAGCTGAGGGAGCAGAGGTTGTTTAGCCTGGAGAAAATGAGTCTCAGGGGAGACCTTATCACTCTACAACTGCCTGAAAGGAAGGTGTAGCCAGGTGGGGTTGGTCTCTTCTCCCAGTTAACAAGTGACAGGACAAGAGGAAGCAGCCTCTAGCTGCACCAGGGGAGATTTAGATTGGATATTAAGGAAAGTTTCTTCAGTGAGAGCGTGCTGAGGCATTGAGATAAGCTGCCCAAGGAAGTGGTGAAATGGTCATCCTTGGATGAGTTCAAAAGGCACGTGGATGTGTCACATTCCAACATGGTTCGCTAGTGAACATGGCAGTATTACGTTAATGGTTGGACTTAATGATCTTAGACCTCTCTTCCAACTTTAACAATTCTATGATAAACTATAAATACAAACTCAAATATAAACAAATTGATGACAGTTCTGCTGTAGTTATTTAATGGTTTTTGAAAGGCTGGAAAAGAAACATAGTTCAATTTTAGTGTGAATTATTTTAAACAATAAAATATGCTGGTTTTTTTTCCAGTAGGTTGCTGAGTGGAACAGCCACCTTTTAATCTTATTTCCACATTTTCATTCATTTCTGGCAGCTTATGTATTTGAACCTGTGTATTAAAGACTCTTAATAAAAAGACAGAGGAGAGAAACACAGAACAAGAAAAATTAAAGCCGATGCCATAGTGTCTTTGATTTTTCTTACTTTAACCATGGCTTTCTATTCATGTGTTAAAAGAAGAAACTCTAATACCTCTGCATTTGTCTGCTCCCCTTCAGATCATATGTACTTACCTATAGCATCAGTATCTTTGCTGGTTTCCAGGCTTTTCATTTGCACAGCACTTTCAGGTATCTTGAATGTGAAAATTGTTATATGAAGCCAAGTACTGTTCTGCTTTTAAGTGACTCATAAAAATGTCTCCACTTAATGCATTTTTATGTATACATGAGGTTGGGTGTGTTTATACATATCCTTTAAATGAAGTCATTTTTATGAGACATTTTAAAATGTGAACATGATTTGAGTTTGTATAGCACATAGAGTCGACAGTATCGCAGAGAAATGAATTATGGTTCAGGGTGTCAACAGAGACTTAATAGACAAATGCTATTACGAAGGTATTATGTGAAGTGTTATGTTTTATAACACTGCATTGTGAAAAATATCATGTGATCTTTGCTTTTTTGTAGGCACTTGACTGTTCATTAAAGGAACTGGAACATAATGTCTGCTATGAAAGATGGCACCTCTTTTTTCAGCTCTAGAATTCACTTTTAGAAAAGTCTTTGATGTGGATGGAGGTCTAGGGTCTGCTGTGGTACACTGGTTTCTCTTGGGGTATTCACTCCTACTGGCCTGCGTTTAGGAGCTGTATGATACTTATAAGTGGTTGTGTCATAGTAGTGGAAATAAAGGTGAGGTATGTTTTCACATATGTGTTATTTTGTATTGTGATACTACCAGATTTCACAGAGTAAACATGACAGTGTGCTTACTTCTTAAGGTAAAAGTTAGGGTAAAAGGGTACAGATTCTGTCACCCCTCATTAATACAAGTTGCTGCTCAGAAACCTAAATTTCAGAAAGATGGTTAAGTCTGTCTATTTTTAGGATGCAACTTAAGGGTCTGCCTAATATTAAGAGATAATTCCCATATGTGTCAGTATTGTTCTAAGAACCTGTCTGATAAAGAAAGTACTCTTTTTCCCTGGGACATAGTACAAGATATTAATCATCTCTCATTACTGAAAAACTTAAATTGCTATCGAATAAAACAGGGCTAAGACATACTATTTTGGCCTCTTTGTTTTAAAAGATCCTCTTTCTTAATTTCATTATCTTTATTGGTTTATCTTGGCTGATTTGTTTTCTTCTATTCAGTGAAACCAGTTGTGAGTGACTCTGAAATTGCTACTTTGCTAAACACCAGAAAGGGATTGCATTTCCCTGACAGATCAAGTGGATTTTGTCATAGCTTGTTATACCTACCTCCTTTTTGAAATCTCATAACAAATACTTTGCTTCTTTTTTTTTCTTTGTGCTTATTCTCTGTTTTGTCTCAGCACATAGATTCTTCCTATGTACTATAAAATTTAGTTCTAAACTGAATTTTGAGATGCCCTGACCACTGCTTCAATGTAGACACTCCTGCTGCACTTACTGTCTTTTAATTCCCACTGTCAGTTACCAAGTGACAGATTTTTTTTTTTTTTTTCCCAAACATCTGTCCTCTAGTAGCAGAGTCAGAGGTGGTAGACTGTGCAACGCCTTCACTCACAGAAGCAGTCTCTTTTTTCAGGTCTGTTCTGTACATTATGTCTTTCTTATCAACCACTGAAAACTTCGACAACAGCATGAAAAACAACAGGACTCGCATGGAATTAGAGATGAACCTTGAAAATTACTTCAGTGACAGGAAAACACTTCAAAATAACAAAATGGGTCTCATGGATAATGTGTTAATGATCTGATGGATTGAACTGCATAATAAAAACTAATGATGGTAGATATGGGAAATAATACCAAGGTGAAAGAAGAGAAATAAAACCTATCTAAATTTAAATAAAAGCTCTTTGCTTCAACTTTCCTGTCATTGATAGAAATGGCCCTACTTCTGGTCTTTGTCAGAGAAATAAAGCTGCATGATTCAGTGAAGAGACAGCTCAATGAACAAGCATGACAGGCTTGATTCATCAGAGTCTTTCATGTTGTATTCCAGTAATAATTATTTATTCCTGTAGACATTTGCTTTGAGGCTAGGGTTTTGGCGAGGTTGATTCTAGCCTTTTTGGGAGCACAGAGCAGGAATAAATCTGGCTTAACCTTGGCTGGAGACTCCCTCAGTCGCAAAGCTGGTACTGTTCCATGACTGGCAAATAGCAGGCCTTTGGCCAGGCAGAGTATGGCCACCGTGTTGCTTATTACATACCTGCTGCTAGAGCTTCTTTTGGGAGCTGCTGTTAACATGATTTAGGGAAGCCCTGAAACTGAAACCAGTGCTCTTTAATCTCTTTATCAGTGACACAAACAGTGAAATCAAGCACACCATTAGCAAGTTTGCAGATGGCCCCAAATTGAGGGAGCGGTTGACCCTGAAGAACAGGATGCCATCCAGGCAAGCTCAAGAAGTGGGCCCATGAGAACCTCATGTGGTTCAACAAGCCCAAGTGCAAGGTGCTGCAGCAGGGTCGGGGCAATCCCAAACATGAGTACAGACTGGGAGCTGAACTCATTGAAAGCAGCCCTGTGAGAAGGACTTGGGGCTATTAGTAGGTGAAAAGCTTGACAGCAATGTGTTCTTGCAGGCCAGGAAGCCAAATGCATCACGGGCTGCATCAAAAAGAAGTGTGGCCAGCAGGTTGAGGGAGGTGATTGTCCCTCTCGTCTCTGCTCTTGTGAGACCCCATTTTGAGTACTGTGTCCAGCTCTGGAGTCCCCAGCACAGGAATTGTGTACACTTGTTGAAGTGGGTCCAGAGGAGGGCCACCAAGATGATCAGAGGTCTGGAGCACCTCTCCTACAAAGGCAGGCTGAGAGTTGGGGCTGTTCAGCCTAGAGAAGAGAAGGCTCCACGTAGACCTTTAGCGGAATTTCAGTACTTAAGGGGGGCTTATAAAGAGAGGGAGAGCGACTATTTTCATGCGCAGATACTGACAGGAAAAGGGAGAATGCTTTTAAACTAAAAAAAGAGAGATTTAAATTATATGTTAGGAAGAAATTCTTTACTTTTGAGAATAGTGAGACACTGGCACAGATTGTCCAGAGAGGCTGTGGGTACACCATCCTTTGAAGAGCTCAAGGCCAGGTTGGATGGGGCTTTGAGCAATCTGATCTAGTGGGGGATATCCCTGCCCATGGCAGGGAGTTTGGATCTAGATCATTTTTAAGGTCCTTTCCAATCTTAACCATTCTATGTTTCTATGAAATATTGGTATTTATTCTCTCTTTCTTCTGATAGCATAGTATCTCAGTGCTAGGAACAAAGACTAATTCTATCTATTTATAAACAAATATCAGTGTAAAAGAAAAAAAAAGAACCAGTAAAATTTTGCTAGCGTTGGATTCCAAAAGCTCATCCACATAAGTCAGGAGACAAGAATGAATTTTCAGGACCATGTAACTATTTTTTCTACAGTGTGCAACTCAAAAGAAAATGAATTAAGTGTCAGTGTCGTCTGTTTGGCTATAACAGAGAAAAAGATGATCAAAGAATAAATTGGAGCTTTTTTTTTGGTCCTAACTCTTGTCATAAGCAATTGCATTGATTTCTATACATTCTCCCCTAATTTGTTAGTTGCCCTTTTACACTGAGAGAATGCATTTTTATTCAATTACTAGATCAAATAGAAATAAAGAAGAACTCATCAGTGGCCCACATACAATCCTAACAGTTCAAGGGTAAAAATCTTCTAACTATAAAAGTTGATATGCTATTTAAGTTTTAGAGACAATTATAGATAACATCAGGGAGGTTCCAGAAATACAAGTGTAAGTCAGACTTCAAAGTGAGAGGAGGGTCTGATACAGTAGCTTACTCAAGCATCTAACATTCTGCATAGGCTGTGTGTGGTTCATGGGGACCTTGTTATTATGCACAGGAAAGGCATTTCACTGGATTTCTTTTTCCCACAGCTGTAGAGTGAACTGAATTGTTTAAACATGAATATGAATGTCCTTCTTGAAGCTGCAACTGGAGAAGAAAAATTGCATACCCTCATACTCAGCTCTTGAGAGTAAAAGCTGCCCCAGTGAATTTCAGTCCAGTGGGGGAAAGTGTCAGAGGGTCTTGAAGAGAGTGTGCAGGTAATGAGTATGCAATTTGGGACTATCAAAAGAAAAGTATGTCCCAACAAAGAATTTAGCAAAACAACAGTAAACAACAGTGTATAGTAATGTTTAGTAACTTATTCTGGTAAACATTTAGAAATGTAACCAAAGTTGTTCTATGGGAATGCCCTGAAATTCAGGAAAAGTGCTGCAACACACTGTTCCTTAAAACACCTTACATATTCTCAGAACAGCTGTTTAACAGAGTCATATGGTAAATGGCCACAAACATTTTTTAACTTTCAAGGTAAAAGTGAAGAAAGTGGAAGCTAATCATCTGTCCTTCCTAGAAGGAAATAGAAGTATTTTCAAGTGATTACCAATTTCTCACTATTTATCAAGTTCTTTGGCATATGCTCCTCCCAAGTTACCCATGCAGTTCTTGAGAAGATCTCTTCTTCTCAAATTCCTAAGCCCATTCCTATGTTTTTTGAGGAAAAACTGGTTTGATGGTGTATAATAATTTGATTAAAACATTAATTTGTTTCCTTCCCTTATTGCAAAGAATTGCTATAAGCTTTATAGCTATAAAATTGTAATTCTTGATTTAAACTTGATTTCAGGAATATATAGGGGGAAAATAACTCCTTCTTCATTTATGGTTCAGCTTCAGAGGATGTCCATATTTCCTTGTTACATCCACAACTGAATAAAGCTGCCAGGATGCAATAAGAAAAAGAGGGTGGTCAGAGTCCTTGAAAGGTTTGTCTCAACTGTTTTTAAAGCTCAGTCCTGTTATCTAAACTGAACAGTGAAGAACTGGTATTAACACCTGGACTTATGTCTATGCAAAATCCAGAGTTCCTAAAGTAGCAGTTAATTGGCTTAATTCTGAATTCTGAAGCTCTTTTCTGAAGGGCAATGTTAATTTGTCATGTAGTGCTGATTCAGAACAACTGGAAGTGCATTAATTTTCATACAGTCCCAAAGTCTTAACTCCTTGCACTATGAAACTATGAAAGTTTGTGAGGAATAAAAAAAAAAAATTAAAAAAATTAGTGATTCTCTTCTTTCTTTCTTTAAGACAGAAACCAAAATTGAGACACATAGAAATACCTGTCTATATATGTGCAAATAACTTTTAATGGAGCATTTTAAAATTATTCTTGTCTAAATCTCAGGTTTTCCCTTCATTGTTGCCTATCCTTTAAGAACACAGAATCTCAGTGGTACTTGGGCTGTATGCACTAATAGAATATAAGACCTTGGAGTATTAACAAATCTCTCAGCTTTTAAATAGACTGTGACCTATTCATTTACAGGGCTACTTCAATAAAGCAATAGCTCACTTAGGCTAATGATGGATCATGGTGTGATTCGATTTGCAGACTGCAGACTTGCCCATTATCCCCTAATGTTTGTATGGGTCATGTTATCACATCCAAATAATGATTCATGCCACCCCTTGTTCCTGAAGATATCACAGTGATTACAGGAAGCTCAGCGTGCTAGCACACAAAGCCTTTAGGGTTCTGTTGGATGCTGTTGAATTATAATTTTTGGCTAGAGCATGAAAAAGCAGGGAAGTCTCAGGTTTCTCTGTGACACCTTCCTCTTGTGATTCAATTGGCCATCTGGCTAAGCAGACGGGCTGGACATTTGCAGAAATCAGATCTGTCTCTCCCTGTCTTTTGATTCTTTCTTTTTCCTTAATTTTGGTAAGGAAAGTTAGCTGGCCGTGACCTGCTGTGACAGATTATTTACAAGTCAAGTGCTTTATGACTTTCCCCTCTCTCCCATCTCACAGCTTGAGTTTTTAACATGAAGATGGAGCTATTTCCAACAGGGAGAAAGCATCAGTACTATGTCCTCCTGTAGTTACCCACAGGAGAGACTCAGGCTGGTAGCCACACTGAGAAGGGAAAAAAAAGGATATGTATCCTAGTTATGAATACACCGTGAGTATCAACATAATTTCTTTTCCCAGTGTTGCCACATTGTCATTTACACTGAAGAATTGTCACTTAGGCATAGCAATTCAAGACAGTCTAAGTCATAGGATGAGAAGAAATTTTGGCTGTGATTCTAAATGTTTGTACAACGCTCTTAAGGTTTATTTTTACTTCTCATTTTTGGGGACAATCTGGATTTTCTCACCCTACCACTGTGTTTATGCTGAATGACCATCAGGCTGCTTACTGGTTCAGCTGCTGACAAACACTAAATCTTGATAAATGCTTCCAATAAAACTGCCATAAACCTCACTAGCTCTAAACTCTCCTAGACATAAACCACTCCTAGTTAATATATAATGCAGCTAAAACATGAATGGGTAGAGGAATAGTTTTCTTACTTTTTTTTTTTTTTTTTTTTAAATACAAAGATAGAAGACCTATGGAAATTAAAAATATTAATTTATTTGTTTTCTACCCAACTGCATGTGCAACCTAGATACAGAAGAAATTGCCATAGAAATAGTGCTGTTCAAGTAAATTAGTTTTCTTATAGCTGAATTTAAAGATTCTCCAACAGCTTCTGTCACTAAGGAGATACAATGGTTTCACTCAGTTAAAGAATATTTTTCTAAGGAAAGCCACTGACAGTGGAAAAAACCTAACTTGAAAGTACCTGTTAAGATTGTTTCTTCTACTTTCTCTGCTTCTACACTTTGGCAAACACAGCCACACTCAACAGTGTCAAGTAGTGATGAAATCTTTAAAAATATGCTTTTTTTTTAACCCCTTCGATTTTTTTCTCATTCACCCATAAAAAAATTTCCTAATGATTTTGAATACTATAGAGGATATTTGCTGTTTAAATCAGGCACTAGAAATAGAATTGTGATTGAAATAATATTGCTGTGTGGACCTGTTGGGCATGGGATATGGTAAAAAGATGGGCACTTAAAATATTTCATATATTTGGCTCTCATTATATAACATTTTTATTTTGCTTTAGAAGTATCATACAAGGACCTCCCCAGAAATAGTGCCAAGGATCTCAAAACTGTAAGCAGATTTCAAACCCAAATTAGGTTTCCCAGCTGCTTAGTGGTATGTACTCACATTCA
The DNA here is from genome assembly GCF_041296385.1 of Aphelocoma coerulescens. NCBI lineage: Eukaryota > Metazoa > Chordata > Aves > Passeriformes > Corvidae > Aphelocoma > Aphelocoma coerulescens. The sequence continues at coordinate 86,702,653 of NC_091015.1, forward strand.
AATAGTGAAAAATGGCTTTTGAAATGTGTACTACATTAGAACTCTGAAAAGTTTTATGTATTTTAATTTGCTGAGTGTTACAGCAAATTTAGGACTTGACAGTCCCTTGTGATAGCTGCCTGAAGCATTTATAGAAAGAGATTTTTCTTCCTTTTTCCCTCCCCTTGCATCAACAATATAATGATTTTTGAGGATCAATATTGTATTCCTGTGTTTGAATGCTTAAACTCAGGAAATTTTATTTCTGTCCAGTGTTTTTCCTCCTTAGGCATGTAGGGCTTATTGAAATTTTAAAGGATATTCAAACTCACCATTTCCAAAGACCGAAATCCAAGGTCATTCTCTTTCCTTCCCAGATCCCATTTCCAGTGATAAATTTCTCAAAAAATCCTGGTGTTTTAGTTGTGTCTAAGAAACATGCTGACTTAGTTTATAATCTGAATACAATGACACATCTTTCAAGCTCAACAGACTAACACCAGAAACATGTGTGCTTTTTGCAAGCAAAGCAAAGATTTTCACTCAAACCATAACCATAGTTGTAACTATTGCCTACTGATTTTACAGCAGAGTGATTTTTGTAACGAAACATAAAGACATTTCAAGAGATTTCAAAGTTTGTGTTAATGCTGATAATTGTAAATTAAACTGGCTGTTAGGTATAACAGACAAACATATCATTTTTCCATTTTGTTTTTATTTTTATATTTATTTTCAGTATGTAAATATAATGTAGCATATATCCTTATTTTCTTTACATTGAAAACAACACAATGAAAAGATGTCCTGAAAAAAACTGTTGGTTCTATTGTCATTTTTCATTTAAACCAGTGGAATCCATCTCTGGAAAGAAGAAATTGTAAATGTCACCACTATAAGATATCTGACATAGGAATTTGTGAACTTTTTTATTTTCCATGTGAAAATATGTACATACTTAAGTCATTATTAATTTTATTGTCTTTGAGATGATAGAACTAGTGGGGTTTTTTTCATGTCTTGATATTTTAAATGGGAGAAGAAGCTTCTTAGACAATTGAGGGCCATAATATCCTTCTGTTGCATTCTAGCTCTCAAGTAGGAGCTAAGTGCTCAGATTTTTTTGAGGGTGTAAGTTAAAACATTATATAGAGACTGAACCCTGATAAGAAGCAATGCAAAGCAAGAAATCATGCTTTTTAACTCAAGTGCAAAGTGAAAAGCTTTGCTTTGGAAGCTGTCAAAAATCTCTTGCCTGTGTCTTACCTAAATGCCCACAGACATGCAGACTTACCCCTGTTACGGGAAGCTCATTAAATCCTACTCTTAGACAGAACACCTGACAGGAAAAGAATCTTCCTCTCACAGCTTCTCCTGGAGTTTTCTTTATGTCATGGGCCTTTTCCTCTATGAAGAATAGACTTTTAAAACTTTTCCAGACTTAGTTCAGAATTATAACATTGGGCTTTCTTGTCCAATTCATTTAAAATGACATGGAAAATGTTATTTCTGCCTCAGATATCATTTAACAGTTACAAGAAAAACTTGGTGTCATGGTATGTTGGTAAAAGGAATGAATAAGTAAGAAAAAAAATGGCCTTATTTTGGTAACAATAGTGCTTTTATCATGACCAGCATCATTGTATTATTTCAATGCAATTTACTAATTTATTTGTGCAATATGTGAGGCTATTCAGCACTAATGCTGTAGGTAATGTAAATTTATTTCTGTAGAACAGCTTATTTTTGATGTTAGGCATCTAGTTCTGGTTCCTGGTGCTCTGTACTTCCATATTGTATGTGACAATTTCTTATTTTGAAACATTTCTTCCCCTGTTAAAGTTGTCACCCAGTTGCAACAATAGATGTTGTCATAATGAGATTCTTATTAAAAAAAAGGAAATTAAACCAGTGGAATCATAAAATCATGGTGGTTTGAATGTTATCTAAGTAAATGTACAGATGTGATGGTTCAGCTTTCATAAATGGAGAAATGAAAAGAAAATTACTTTGTGAATTCCTGAGAATGAGTCAGCTTTGTCAGCCTTGGGAAGAGCTGTAGAAGCCCTGGTCAAAACTTTCCTGAGGGAAATATTTTTGCTGTTGAGAATTTGATTTGTAGCTGAAGAAATAATTTTGTAAACAGAATTTGCTTTCCTGGAGAAAAATTAAAGGAAATAAATATATAGTTGAAACAAAATATTCTTCAGACAAACACGTGAAAACTGGAAGTATTTAATTCAGAAACATTGCACGGCATTGTAGCTGTTGCCTCATGCTCCTTACTGAAAAGCAGAGACACTATTTCTGTGTCCCTCCATGTAATGCTTCATGACTTGTCAGTCTTGTTCACTAAAGAAGGCACTGATCTGTGGAACAGCATGGAGAATACAGTGAGTTGGAGCAGTCCCATTAAAAAGAAGAGTAAGACTATAAATCTGAACCCTCTCTTTCATACAGGATCAACAAAATATTCCAACAGGGCATTTTAGCTAAAATTATATTTTGTATTTCGGCCCCTCTTTTCTCTAAAAAGCAAATCTCTTTATTTTGAACATTCCTTAACTCTCTTATTTAATACTACCTTAGTTCACATTTCATGCATAAGATTTAAGCCCCCAAAGTGTATTTTATCTGTTGCTTGTGAACTTAATAATCTGGAAAGTCGTGTTTATCCATCTTCTTTATAGAGGTTTTCACCTCTAGTTTATTCACCACTCAGTTTATTCTATTGCTTCTTCACTCCAGATCAAGACTTGAAGGAGTACAAGTGACACCACAGACTAAATTGTAGAAGTTTAAGTGCTTGGAAGAATTATTAGGCCCTAGTTGTTGTCTGACAACCTAAATAATTATTTTAACATCGAGGCTTGACCCTCTTCTACACTTAGTGGAAAGACTGCACGCTGTTTCAGCATTCTTGTTAACAGCTAAGGCACATTATTTTTCATCTTTCCTTGAGGATATTTATCAGATAGATGGCTTAATGTTGGTACCTTGTGATTTCTTGACAGCTGGCCATAAAACCTGATACATGCTCCTGCCAACAAAACAACACGTGGGTTCCAAAAAAAGTTGTGATTTTTAATAAGGTAGATTATTTGATTGATGTGCAGTATGCATTCTAATTACAAAAAAAAATGAGGAAGAGGAAATTTGTCGCTTCCCCATTCATTATTCCTTAATTAGACTACAACTAATCAGGATTTATGATTGGCTAAAATAGCCTCAGATTTAATTTACTGCACTGCCATTACAGAGAAATAAAAAGAAATCATGAATTATATCTCACTGCCAAGACAGCACAAAAGAACAAGGAAATAAGATGAACCTTGAAATATTGTAAACATGACTCTGTCTGCAGTCTCTCAGATTAGTAATTTATTACAACAAATGAAATGCTTCTCTTTTAAAATGACAGAGTACATTTTTTTTTCAATATGTAATATTTATGTATATTCTGAGTACCAGGATTAGATCAGTACTGCATGTGAGACCATTGCATTTATTTCGGTTTTGGCTTATGTAAAAGCATTTTGCATACTTTGCTTAACATCAAAATATGTCAAATGGGCCAAATGAGTGGTCATAATGACACAGCTCTGACATTGTTACAGTTTCATTGTGGAGCCTAAATGTAGAATGCAAACTTCTATTTAGATGGGCTTTTTTCCCTAAATCAGCTTTATTCTACCCATCTGGGTTTGCTGTGGTGTTTGTTACGTGCTTCCACTATGTTGCAGGTTTCTGTTTTAATGTGTGTGTATTAGGGAAAGGAGACAAAAAGAGAGAGTGAATTTTCCTTATTACGTTCTCATTCATGCTATTTTCATAGATGGTGACATCAAATTTACTTGTATCTCCATGATACATGCATGTGCATATGAAAACAATTTCTTGGTTTATGGGAATCTGCTAACTATGCAGGCAAACACACCAGGCACCTGTGGTGCAAGGGGTGGAAAATTCCAATTAGTCAAAAGTAGTTCTTCTTCTGAAGCACTGTCATTGTTTCGTATGCTCAGTAGAAGAAAAGAGAGATAGGAAGAAAGATGTCAAAACAGAAGTTAGCACAATGGTTGCCAGTTAAGGAATGCTTTTGGGATGTAAGAAAATAAAGTTTAAATCCCTGTTTGCCTGGGCTTTAACCCAGGTCTCATTTGAAGTAAGTAACTTCACCTCCATGTTTTACAGCCTGAGTCTCTCTAAGGAAGTTATTTAAATTTTTATAAAAATATTAAAAGATCATTGGTAGGGACAGGAATTGTAAATTACTCAGTAGCACAGTGGGTGGAATACTTACCCACTCTTTCAGAGGCAGGTTGGGTTTCTGTTCTGAATTTGATCCAAGCAGAGGCTTCAAATCTTGGTCTCCCTAAACCTCAGATGAGTTACCTTCTGCAATGTTAGCTGGTCTAAAATTTAACTTTAGACTTTATATAGATGATTCAATATTGCCTGTCAGGAGTCTTCCCACTTGAAATCTGTAAAAGTGTGTAAGGGAGAAAAGGCACATTTTAACTACTTCTTCATCCAACTACTTATTTTTTGGAGTTCTAATCTAGGGGATGTGTTTCGGCTGCATTTATTTTCTCTTGTATTAGCGTAGATCCAAAATGCTTGAAAAATAAAGACAGACAGTGAGAAACAGTAATCTGAAGATCTGTAATCCTGAATTTCACAGTGCAAAAACTCTCAAGGTTCTGGCTACAATAAAACCAAGTCATTGAAAACGCTTATCTCCTTATAGTACAGCTGCACACAAAAACTGCTGTTGTGAATCACTGTGGGCTCAAGCAACAAGCCACAGGGTCATTTTTATTTCCTTTGATTCTGTGTCTTGTAATTAAGTAGGCGCAGTGTGTAAGACTGAGTCATGTTCAGTCAACCATTGGTTCTTACTGCTTCAAATAGCATACGAAAATGATCAGTTCACTGATCATCGACAGTGGATCACTGAAAATGTCAGAAAACTGTGTACTTGTCTCTGTTTCTGCAGTAAGGTTCTTTCCTGCCTGCTTTTCCAGGCAGAGCTTGTCCATGATGTGCAGGGTGTCCTTTCTGTGTATGTGTGCACAAGTGAGATCTCAGCATCCTGCTAGTGCTGCTGATGTTCTTATTATCCCTTTTTCTTTTTTTTTTCTTCTTTTCTTTTCTTCTTTTTTGATTTTTTTTATTTTACTTTTTCTTTCTCTTGCATATTTCTTTTCTTCCATTAATTTCGGCCTCTTCTAGTCTTTCTGTATTTTCCCTTCTTCTGTTGGAAAAAGGTAGTGTAGTTCAGTAATGCTACTGTATTAGATTTAAGGAACCTTCTGTTTCATGCCAAGAAAGCTGGGTCACATCTGCAGCAAACAATAGTTCTCAAATGCATCAGATAGAGATAAAGAAGCCTGAGGCTTTATGTAGCACAAAAAAAGCTGGAATACTTTTGTAGTGAACTTCATTTGCATCATGCTTGTACCTTAGTAGACATCTCCCATTTGATTGCATATCTATTTTTACTTCTGTACTTTGAAGCAATACACAATTGCACCATGGAATTGAGGATGTGAAGACACATCCAATCTTTCTAAATATTTGTCTGCAAAGACAAGAAAATAAGCATATATTTAATGGACATTATAATGGACATATATATTATGGACTGATATATGAGAAAATTATTTAAAGGAACAAACTGGAAACTCCAAGATATAGGTAATCAATACAACTGGATTTCTGCAAAAGTTCTGATAGCATTTTATTGTGCAAAGCTGAATCTTAATTCTGGTGATTATTAAAGCATTATGTAATAGAATGGATTCTTCAGTACAGAAGAAATAATTTCCTAATTAATTTCCTTTTGTTATTGAGGCACTTGAATAATTACGCAACCAGCAAAGAAGAAATGGGACAGCCTATTTAGGCTAAGCCTAGACTCATATGCTTTTTAAAAGGTGCAGAATTATTTTTTTTTATGTTCATTTACTTCAGGCACCTCCCATTTGACCTTGGCAAGACTTGCAATGAGGACTTTTACAATATGATTTCAGGGAAAATGGATGCATTTGAAATTTCCAGATGGATTCAGACATCTCAGCATTCTTTAAAAAATGCCCAGTGTTTTATTTTTTGAAGAATTTAATTTTTTTCTTTCAAGCATACAGGCTCTGGTTTTATCCCGTTTGTTGGTAAGTTTTGAAAGCTTTCCAGGTGCTGCTGTGTCTCTTGAAAAACTAAAACAATAGCTTTGCAAGCTATGCCATCTGCCTGCATCCTTTGAAATATGTTAGCTGAAAACAAGTAGCCTTGGAAAAGGATTAACTCTTTCAGTACTGACCGTATAAGCTGCAGCTGAACCTTTAATACTGTAAAAGCCTTGGCTGTAACTGAGGCTGAAGAACCACACAGGAGCTTCTCTGTTGTGTCACTGAGACTGTGACTGGCACAGCAGGTGGACTCCAAGGAGGTCTGTGGCCTTCTCAGCGAAGAAAATCTGTACCAAATAATGCACAGGTAAAAAATGGTTTCTGTAGGTTGAATGTTTCATTATTTCTTAGTTCAGGGAGGATTTGCACAGATGAACAGATAAATGCTGTTTCCCATGTTGCCAAATAAGATGGGGCAAGAAAGGTCTAAATAGGAAAGGTGGAGAAGGAGAATCTAGTTATGAACACTTGGCTATGTGAGACTGCACAGAAGTTAGTTGACAAGTTTAAAATTGCTAATTGAGTGTTCCAGCAGATACTTCGATTAAAATTTTTCCCCAAGGAGAACTATCCTTACTGTATTTTTCCCCAAATCCTTTTTCTGAATGTGGCTTGATCATTATACAGAATACGTTAATATTTTGTCCTGTATAATATTTTATATCCTTATATGGCTGACACCTATAGGAAGTAACTTCAAATGTAAGGCTTTAGTGAAACAAAGAAGAATAGTTGTACTGGTGTTAGCTTAAAAAAAGCTGGAAAGTATTTTCTAGAATATATTTGTCTATATATTACATATTAAAAGAAATGTATAAAACTTCATCTAATAATTCCACCTGGCATGATTACTTTTGGCATAATTAATCTTATTTATCCATATGATGAAAATGAGATTTGGCCACTTTCAGTTTCATCAAAAAGCTGCAGCTGATTAACTTCCTTTCGTCTGAGTTCTTCCATAATGGAGTCCTCACGACACCAAACAAAAAATAACTAATTGATCAGCTGCCACTTACCATTTCTTCCTTTACACTGGCTTTTTCTGAAAATGCATCTCCTAGCCTGAGGCGTAATCCTGGGACGTGCATGCAATTAGGGATGATAAAGCTGCAGGACAGGGTGATCAAGCCATATAGATGTAGTGACAAAGAAAATAGATCCCCTGTGTTCTTTATGTGGCTTGATTTTGTTTAAAATCTTATTTACACACTGCAGGGGATAAGTAAAGAGTAAAATGATGCAGAAAAGGTGTAATGAGCATGACTGGATACAGATATTACATACATGGTACATATATTAGAAAGCTAAAAGAACAGAAGAGCACAGCATTGACAACACTGTCAAATGGTTCACTTACTAGGGATTACACATTGTATCATATATCTGTATTTTGTAGATCATGTTCCTCCTGAAAAGTGGCATAGCTGGCAGCATCCTAAATCAGGGTTTGTGATAGCCTGCAGGTGAGAGTCTATGTGCAACCTAAGAGTTCTAGGAAGGAGAGGTATCTTGGAGGACTTCATAGTTATATTCATTAATAGAGAAATACACTGCCCTAAATAGAGCAAATATGTATATTTTTCAAGCAGATATATCTATTTTATAATTTATTATTACATAATCTGTGCTTCTGAAAATATAGCAAGTTTATTGTTTCAAGATATCTTGTTTCTGACTCTTTCCCTGGCTTTTTCTTGTGTTGATGAATTGAAAGAGCATTATTTTTATCCTCTGAGAGCTATACAGTATGTGGCTCCCAGTATTCTTTCAGAAGTGAATGTCTTCCACCAGCTTTAATAATACCTGACTTAGTGACTTCTTCCAATATTTGAGAACATATTTCTTGATACATTTTTGTACATGTAAGTACAATATTTGTTTCCACTTTTCCTTGCTTACTCGTGCACTTAATTCTCCCCAAATGCACTTTTCCCCTGTGTTAACAGGTTTCTGTTTCCATTTTCCATTCAGTTTGTTCATTACATGTTGGATTTAATTAGATCATCTTAACTCCTAAAAAAGCATTATCCCTTACTGCTGTAAGGAATGCACTTAAGATGACCTTCCTTACTCCCTCTTACTTGACTTGCTCATGTTATATGTGGTTGAGTTATAAAGTGGAACACAGTTAGGCTTTCATAGGTCATTAAGTCTGTGTTGCCATGAAAATGTGCAGGTTTTTAAAATAACTTTCTCTAGGAGGCTTTTTATTAGCAGTAGACAAACTGAAATTCTATCTTTGGCACTGGTTATCATATTTGGTGTAATATTCTTCTGTCTACAAGGGGCCAAGTGCTGTGAAAAAGAGGTAGCAGTGAAACAGAGCAGATGGTGGGGCAGCTAGAGAGTAACCAGGAGGGTGCTTCTGCAAGCATAATATTTCAGTTAGCAAATGCTGTACTACAGCTATCCTCAAAACAGTGTTTACCTCAGTGTCCCTTGGAGCTTTACACCTAAAAGGGCAACAACAGAATAAAGATGGGCAGAGACGATCATGAACCAACAGCGAAAGTGCTGCTTCTGCAAAACTTCCTGTTCCCTCAGCTGACATGGGTGTGCAAGCCTTGCTGAGCAGAAGAAGTGGAAAGAGAAGATTGTCATTATTTTATTTTCTTTTGGAATCTTTAGTTAGTATTCAGGCTGTCCTAATGGTTAAATTACCTTGCTATGGTTTTTATATCTGCAATGTTGACAATTTGGATTTTAATTCTCAGTTATTAGGGAACTTGTTATAGGGAGGACTGAGATGCATTTTTCTCCTTTGAACATAACCTCTGCAAAGAAGAGGAACCTCTACATTCACTCAGTGCATTTGTGCAATATTGTTTCTCATAAAAATGACCAGTTTTATCAAGAAAAACAGTAAACCAGTTAAAATAAAAACATTTTAAGGCAATTTACCACACAACTATTAAGAATTCCTCCCATTTCTGGATAAATGCCTTCTAAAAATTATCAGGTCAGAAAGCAAAGATGCATAAAAGAACATGGTACCTGCCAACTATCAATATATTAGATAAAATAATTTTTTTACACTGTAATTACTACACATCTCTACAAGCAGATGAATTTTTTTTGCATGGATTTACACATCCAAGATTGTCTTTCTCACCCAATTGGGAGTGCTTAAAATGCAGTTAATTTGCAGCTTAAATATTCAGTTGTTTTTCAGTCTCTGTGTTGTTGATATGGGCTTAGTCTGTTATTTAGCATTTCAGAATTTAGGATTTGTGGATGGCTAAATTGAAGTAATAGAACTGGTACTCAATTTGCCATAGAGCTGTGATGGACTTTATACTGTTACTTGGGAAGAGAAGAAGTAAAATATATCTGCCACTGCTTTGGGCAGATAAATGTATCCACTGCTCAGTGGTATTACAGAATCAGAAAAAAAATATTTATTTCTAAAAGTCTTTTCTCACATTACATGCTATTTCTAACTTCATTACATCACCTTACCTGAATTTCAGTTACCTTGAAGTAAACTGCTGTAAATGACCACTGAAGCTTAGCTTTATTAGAGGTCATGGTTCTGAAAGCTTTTGGATGGCTGAAAATACAACTTTTGATTCTGTACTTGTTTCCATCAGTTTTTCAGTAGTGTCACCTGATGGTTTTAAGTGAGTAAGTTTTTGAGTTTGGGCAGAGCAAATGACAGCAAAGCCAGTTTGAGGTCATTCTTACTTTGCATATAACAGGTTAAAAAAAGAAAAATAAAAATCTTCATCAGACAAGAAGGGCTGTGTTTTACTGTGCTGGCAACTCCCTGCATAAGAAGTTCTCTCTCTTCTTATGATACTGTAGTGGTTTGGCCCAAAATACTCATTACTGTTTGTCTTCTCTGAGATAAGAATTAGGAGAAATGCAAAGCAGGCACCAAACTAGAAAGAATATAAAGAAGTTTATTAACAGACCTAAAAGAAGGAAAAAAAATTATACCACACCTTCAGAACTCTCCTCCTCCCCCCACCTTCCTCCCTTCTCCCACTGACAATGTAAAGACAACCCTTAAGATGTTCAGTCTGTTTACCACTTCCATAATAACCTTGTTCAGTCCATTTAGAAAGAGGAGTCTCTTCTTGCTCGTGCTATGAAAACAGTATCACAACGAGACAGCCACCCACTTCCAAATATTGTTCAGTCCATTTAGGAAGAGGAATCTCTCTGCTTATGATGTGACTCCCTTCCCCCGACTTGCAGCTTTTCCCGCAACTGCTTTTGAGGGTCCACTCTTGAAGGTTTTTGGGGTACAATTTTAAGGTTGAGCTGTTCAGAAACAAAAAACCAGAGGCCCTTCTCCTTCCCTGGGAGCAAAGGATCTTCCTCATCTTCATCGTTAGGACTATCTCTGGGAGCATCTCTAGGAACTGAGGTTTTCGCCTTTCCCATTTGGAGCAAAAGTCCTCATCTGGTTCATCTGGTTCATCTCTCTCTGTCCAAACTTCTCATGAAATTACAGCTGCGTCAGCATCTGCCTATCTCAGCGCAGGTGCTTTTGCTTGCGAGTTGAACACTCCAACCCCATATATTCACGAAATTACAACGGGATACTCTGATATATCATAGCTTCACAACAGACTTTCAGCTTTAAGCATCTCCTCTCTCTCTCTCTTCCCTCAGGTTTTCAGCTCTTCACAGCAATAAAAGGGTTAATCTCACCTCGGCCTTGCAGCTGTGCAGCTGGAATGTTGAATTTTTCTTATCGCAGTGGAGAGGGGAGAGAGCCAAGCCGCTCCGGCTGCCCATGGCAAGGCAGTGGGGGGGTTTCCATGGATGGAACAGGCCCATGGCTCCAGGATGGCCGTGGCCCGGCCCGGCCTGGCCCAAGCAGGGTCTGGCCGGGCCCGCTGGCCCCCGCACGGGGCCTGCAGCCACCTGTGCCAGCGCCGGAAACGAGAGAGAGCTTGGGGGGAGTTTGTCTATTCTTAAGTGTGGATCACAGAGGCGGTCACAACTTTAAGTGGCTTAAAGAATTGTCCATATTCAAACTGGCCAGCTGATAGGTTCTATCAGGTCCCAGAGGAAACTGTAGCAGGGACATCCCTTCTGGGACTATGCTTGCTAACCTATGACATCATCCACTAGCACTACAGTCAAGCCCATAATCCACAAAGCAGGGAAAGAGGACATATAAAGAGTTTTTTAGCTCAGTTTAAACCTGTCTTCTCTACAGAGATAACAAAAGGTGAAATACAATGTCTATGTACACTTTCATTAAGATCTTAAAGCACCCGAATGCCTGTGTCTCACAATTACACCTCTTGCTTCCCTTGGTTCTCCTTAGAAAGCTGCTCAAGAAGAGGAATAATAACCCTACAAAACTGTCTAAAACAGTTGGCCTACAATTTTTCATACAGGAGCACATCTTTATACACTGATACCCACAAACCCATTGCTGAGGTGCAAAGGAATTTCAAGTGGCAGCTAGTACCTGGTATGTTCATTTATCAATCCTACTCTGCAGGGCTTTGGCTTATTAAATATGTAATTTTGGAATCAGCTCATACTGAAACTGCTACTGGTTTTACATAAACCTCTCAGAATCACACCTTTTTCTGTGTATACATTTGTGATACTCAAACTCTGAGAACTCACTTTATATAAATGCTAATTGTTCAGTAGTATTTTTAGTCTTGTGGTTCCCTTGTTGGCCTATTCTGTAGAAATTACCCTCAGCTTTTTCTTCAAATTAAGCAGCCTTTTTCCTGCTTTCCAAAAGATATCTATCAGTTTCTGAACTACATATAGCTGCACTTCTTAATTTTTGGTATGATATATATTATTCAAGATGTACTCATATCTATATATATGTATAGGACAGGGACCAAGTGACCTGGGAGACCTAAGAGAAAGAGAAACTAAGGAGGGTTTATCCAGTAATGAGTAAGAAAATGAGAAAGGAAAGCAGGACAAATTGTTTCTTCAACTGAAGAAATTATTAAAGACGGTTTGGGGGCAACTGCACTAAGTTTTCACTGTCACAGATTCTTGGCAGTAGCTGTCCTAGTTTCAAGCAGCATGAAGTGTCTGAATTTATAGCTGGTGTGAAATCATGCTCTGGTATCAGCAAACAGTAATATTGAGTTCAGATCATTCATAAGTGCTTCAAAATCTAGAGCTCTGAAATAGATGTTTAAGCATCTAATTTTAGGCAGTCTGATTTGAAACTGGACGTATTATTTGTATATGTTTTGAAGACCAGCTGACAGTTTATCTCACCACTTTAAATCTCCAACATTTCAGATAGTTTCACACTGCTAGAAGGTATGATATTTGAAAGGCACTTTACTGTGTAGCAAAGCATTCATTCTTACTTCAATGAAAGCTGAAATAAATTTGATGGAAGTAAACAGATTTGAAATGTAATAGACTGACAGTTCACTAGTTATATCTGAAATATCTGACCATGAGCAGTCTAAATTTCAAACCAGTTTTTCAGTGTCAGAGAATGTATTTGGGTTTTAGCTGAAGGGCAACTAAATGGTTTCTTTTCCTGCTCAGATCAAACTTTTATTATTTTCTGGCACGGTAAGGACCAGCCTAAAATTCAGCACCAAATTAATGTTCAGGTAAACAGCAATAACACCAGTGAATGTTACTGACTTATATTAAAAATTGATAATAATTGTCTCTTCAACTACAACATTCAATAGTAGAAACAGTCAGAATGGGTGTTTTCAGTTTTAATAAATATACCAACATTAAGGCTACAAGAGCATGAATAAACTTGGAGCATTGTGGGAAACAGAGGAGAACTTGCAGCTCGCAAAGACCAGACATATTGCAAAGGTTTGAAGAATTCATGTTAGATACTAGAATTTCAGTCAAATAATTTTATAGTAAAGATAAATTCAGCTGTCAATTTTAAAACCATAGTAAATGATCTATAATTTTTTCAAAATTATAACTTTCTGAAAACACCCCTATTTTGAAATTGTTTCAAGAAAGGGGTCAAGTTGACAGATTTTTATGGTTTTGTTGTGTTTTTCAAAAAATCAGCTTTTTTTTTCCAACTGTAAGTAAAAGATTAATATATGGCACCTTTGACAGCCGGGATTTTGTGTGTGTAAGACTTGTAAGGGATAGTGATATCAAATTTTGAAGTGGACTTTTCAGTAGTCCAAACCAGTCATTTACACAGGTGAGCAGGTTGCTCAAATAAATTACCTCACTTGCTGATTTGGTCTAGCAAAAGCCTTGTTAGCTGTCCTAAGTTTTTACACTTAAGATTGCTTTATAATGAAGTTATTGAAGAGAGGTGTGTCCACCTCAACAGTGAGTTGAACCAAAGATTTTTATGTAACTCCACAACGAATTGCAGAGTTGAGGTTGATGTAATTAATATTGCAAACAAAGCTCTTTAGCAGAGCCTTATGTATTAACTCTCTAATTGCATATATAAATATTTGTTTAAAAGGAGTCATCTTATTAAGAAAAAGCAATGACATTTAAGAAGAATCCTATAAATGTCAAGGCAAAGGCAGTCTTGAGGAAACATTAATCTCCTCTTAATTATTACAGTCACATGAAATTATCAGAATGGAAAATAATTAAAATAAGCTGATTGGCTTAAAGGATGTTTAAAGTGTGAATAGTATCAGAACTTTTGGCAGAGTGGCTGAACTGAGAAGATATTTTCATTAGAAAAACATAGTGGCATGGCCAAAATCCTTTTCTTGTGTGCTTACAAAGTTCTTTCTTTCTGTATGTGCATAACAAAATCTTTCTTTTGGCATAAAATGCTTGCAATAAGACTACATAGCAGGTCAGAAAATGCTGGTATGGTTTGGGTTTTTAATTTTTTTTCCCCCCCCAAAAACCAGGTTACAGTTCAACAAGGATTTTCTCGGGAACCATTGTCAGCTTTAGCATAGCCTGCAAGTGTTACAGTACAGGCTGTGTGTGGATGTCTGTGAGAACAGAGTCATATGCAGGAACCAAAATGTTCACCTCTGATACACAAATCACAGGTTGAAATCTCAGTTCCCGCTGGCAGAACAGGGATTTTGATTTGCATTAAGGTCTTGAAATAAAAGACTTGCAAGGAAGAAATGCAAACATCATAAAAACAGAGAGCATTTCTTTACAAGAGGTTGTATGTAATTATTTTTAAAAGGTGGAAGAGCATAAAATATTAAACAAGGCATTTACTTCCAAACTCTGTGGTCACAGACCTTATATTGTATAACGTAAACAAGTTAAATCCTCCAGGTAAATAAAGCAGACATTCACCTGTGACTTCTGTGACCCAGGTGACTGGTCTAACCACTGTGCCCTTAGCCATACAGGGACAAGGCAACACGTTTGCTGACAGGAAACAATGTATTGTATTTTTGGGAGAAAGTAGGCGTGACGGTAGAACATCCTATCTGTTGTTTGTGTTGAGCAATGGAAGGAAACAAATGGCAGTTCTACGTGCTTAGACATGTCTGTAGGTCTTTTGTAATTCTGAAGCAAAATATTTGAACAAAAATTCTCTGGATCAAATGAATTTTTTTATCCTTCTTCCTTAACGTTATCAAAACCATTTTCTGTTTCATTCCAAAATTAGTCTAAAATCTTATAATTCCTATGAAACATCCTGCATTTTGGTCAGTTGTACTCAAGAATTTCTATTTATCTCCTCCAGGTATTGGTGTGAAACAGTTGTTCCAGATTCAAATAATTTTCCTGTACAAAAAAAAAAAAGGAAAAAAGAAATGGAAAAAGTTAAAATTGCTTTTTGTCTGATCTTAATCATCAGTGGGTTGCAGATCTGTGCCAAATCCCATTGAATTCGATGAGATGACCTGCTTAAAGATGCCATTATGGCATATTGGGACATAAATTTTTAAAACAGAAGAAAACTTACACAAATATTTAAGTAAATATATTAATACACTTGACATATCCAAATAAAAAAACCCTTTATAACTGTAAGAAAATATAAGCCAAAAAGAAATTTCCAATAATTCCTCTATGTACAATCTTACTCATCCAATGGACCTTGTTTAATTACTGCATTAATAATAAAGCTACACTTGCCTTTAGTTTTTTACTCTTGTGTATTTTGGGGCAGTCAATAATTCTTCATCTGCATTAGCTGTCTAACACACTTGTGAGAATAAAAGAACCTATTGAGTGCTTGGACAAAAACCAGTGTTTGCCATTTGGTCAATGTGTTTGAATCTGGAAGATTGAGTCAGTTTTTTCACTTTTGCTATTTACTGCTAGTAGTCTTTGATGGGTACATAAATCAGGTGGCACTGTTTCAGCTTCCTAATTAGTCAATTGATGTTATTTCTGGGGAAAAGATAGTAAAAAAATCAGTAAATTCTTTAGTTTGCATATGTATGCACTCATTATTCACATGTCTTTGGTGGGAACTACTGTCAGTGCTCATGCATTTCATGTAGAATTATAGTAAATAAGATTACAGAGAAAGGAAAACAAATCATATCCTGTCGTGTGTGGCAAGTTTTTTAAGCAGGAATTTTCCATCTGATTTTCTTTTATGGAAGAAAAATAATCTCAAAATTTACTACTAGGAAAACCTCCCATCTGTCTCAGGAAAGGCCTGATGCAAATTGTTGAAGGGTGGGTTGATATTGGGAAAAAACCACTGATGTTTGCCATGTTCTTCCACTCTTCCCCCAGGCACATTTTGTTGATCGCTGGAGGAGACAGTACACTAACATAGGTGGACATTTTATCTGATCCAACTATGTTATCTAAGGTGACTCTTTCCACCATTTCCCAGTCCTCTTATAAGGAAACGACCTATTGTACTAGTTTGAAAACAAACCAGTGGGCGGCACCAAGTCAGAATAACAATTTAATGGAAATTAAAGAAAAGGAAAAGAAAGTAAAAGAAAACACTGACAGAGTCAAGATACAACCTGAGTCCCTGTTAGGCAGGGTGGTGGTAGCAGTCTGGTGGAATGGTGGCTGCAGTCCTCTGAAGTCGTGATCCTGTGGTAAACGGGGTCTGCCCTTCCTCAGAAAGTCCAGTGGTGGCTGTGTAGCTCCTGTCCTCTGGAAATCCAGTGGTAAGAGAGTCTCTGGTGTTCAGAGTCCCAGTTATATCCACGATGGGATGCTTGGTTCCTCCCTCTGGGCGGAGCATCTCACAATAGGGTAATGAGTCATGAGGCCAAGTGTTGATTAGGCTTGTTAACAGAAGATAGTCCGGAGGGAGTTATCTCTGAGTCATGCAGCAGGACAATGATGGGCCATTAACAGAAAGATAGTCTGGGGGAAGAGGCAAGGAAACACTGCCCCACCTGATTTCAACGGATCATGAGGATGGTAATAGAATACACCTCAACCCAGGACACCTATATTATTCCAAAAACCTATCCTTTGTACACACCTCAGCAGGTCAGTGACCTTTTCCAAAACTTCTCATGCTTCGATGTTGTCATGAGATTGATTTAGAAATTCCTCAGGGGTGAGATACACTATAAGATCACAAAAATCTGGAAAATAGACAAATCTTTTGGAATAAAGTATGAATAAAGTTAAAACTGACCTAAAAAGTAAAATTCATCTTCATTCAAAACCAAATTCAAGCAAAAATTAGAAATATTTAATGGAAAAAATTTATAATGGAAAAAATTTATAATTAAAATTCCTGTTTTTCTGTATGCAGAAAAAAATTTGAGCTGGTATTCGTTTTCTCTTACGGTAGTTTGGATCACTATCACTGGCAGCGTTTTGACTTGAATGAAGATGGAAAACTGCAAACTTCTTAGGAGCTTGTTCCTCAAGCCTTCTGAAAGTAATTTCTCCTCCAACAAATATTGTGGCAAAGGTAGATCAACAGGTAGATCAACAGGCAAATCTACATACCGATCGTATGTGATATCTGAAATTCACAAAGCTTATCTTAAGAAAACAAACTGTTGGATGCTTATTGGGACTACTACAAGAAGCATTTGGAAATATTTTAACTTGTTGGGTTGGCTATTTGTCTGTCATCGTCTTTATATGGACTATTTCTTCTCTGTGCACCATCATAAATCATCTGTTCAAAGTACGTTTCTTAATTTCTCATAAGATTTTTAATTTTGAAATAATACATTAAAAATGTTGCTGTTGCTACAGATGACCTCCTCATTTACCAGAACTGGAGATGAAATGCACCAAAATGTTTCAGTGTTAATGATGTTCAGAGTATGGTTTTTGTAATAAGAGATTAATTATCAATTCTTATCCAGCTTCTCTGATACATGCCACTGATAATGCCTGTGGATTAAGCTGGCAGTACTCTTAATTTGTCCTTAGATATGTGTTGTGCAGCATAATTTACATATTTTCAAATGCTGCAAATCTGCCGTATTAAAATAAAAGTAAGTTTTAGTGTCTACTACCAAAAGACAGTAAAGGTAACAAAAATGTAGAAGAACTGGAAATAAATACTATAAAAATCCCTTTTAGAGTAAGAGCACTTACTTTTGAAACTCAAGAAAGGCATTTATAAAGTTAGGATTAACTTGTGCATGATTATCTCAATACATTTCACTGGCAATACAATAAGAAATAAGTTAAACTTTCAAATATTTATTACTTTAATTTTGTTTGGTTCCTTGCTTACAAATGTATGTGCCTTTCCTTTCTTCCCTCCCGCTAATGACATCTGGATCATAGGTATTCCACAGATCATGGTAGAGGTATAATGATCTGTAATTGGGTTATAAGACTGTTTTGAACTAGAAAGAAAACCTACTAGTAAGATACTTATACATTTGCAGTTCTAGCCACACATGAAGTGTATATGTCCTGCTATGGAAAGACATGAAAGGTGCATTAAAGAAGGATTTTTTTCTCTGGTTTTAGTATTTTCTTAATCTAGTAGTATTTTTTGGACTTTGACATTCACTCGAGGGACCATACCCTATAAAACGACTGCACCTTATATTCAAGGGCAGGTTTAACCTGGTCTAGTGGGAGATGTCCCTGCCCGTGGCAGGGGGGTTTTGGGACTAGATGATCTTTAAGGTCCCTTCCAACCCCTTAACATTCTATATTCTATGCTTCTGTGAAATTAAACTTTAGTTTGTATGGACTTCACATGAAGTGCAACAAATGCAGGGTATAGTGGAAGTGTGTTATCAGAGTTCACTAAATAAGTTTTTCTGCAACTATTTTGAACATCAGAGTGACAAAGGTATTTGTAAACATCTAGGCAGGGAAAAACTGTAGGGAACAGTAACTTTTTTCTTCCTTTTTTTTGGCACTAAAATGAAAATTAAATCTAATCATGTCCCCTCAATACTAGATTATGCACTGAGCATTTATAATAGTTTCTAAAGAAATTATACATAATGTGAACTTAGGTTAAAGGACCAAAAAATGACGTATATACTGAATTAATCACTTAAAACTGTATCATAAAAGCACTGCTACACAGCAACATGTTCTGTATAGATCAGCTGATAAAAAACAAAAATTATTCCAAATGTTTATAGTGATCACTTTTTTTCCCCCAAGGGTTCTGGGAAAATCATCATAAGATCTTTGAGAGTAGTACTTGTTTAGTGTTTTCAGAGGGCAAGTTACTAGTTCCAAGTGTTCATTAAAGTTTTAGGGCTATGTAGGTATCAGGATAATCGAAGTACTACAGTTATGTTTAGTTTTGTTTTTTTTTTTTCCCCTTTGGGATTAAATTTATATGGAAGGATTATCTTGCTCTCTTCCTAATTCTTTCCCAGCTAACTGTGGAAATTTGATATGTGGACATTAATTTGCTAATTTAGGTCTACATTTTCAAGTTTTATTTAGGATATAGTATTTTTTAAACTAAATCTCCTGAGAAACAGTGTTTTTCATTTTTAGACAAAGAGAGAATTTTAGAATTTCTTTTCAGAAATTCACTGACTTTTAAAAAATTCTTTTGGTTTCTGAGGGCTGCTTGGTTAGAATTCTATATTTTTCAGTGATTTCTTCTCTTCCCCCCTTCATTAACATTTACTGGTTTTATATGTTCTTGGTTATTTTTCTGCCTAGAATAAATTCTGTAAATGACAATGTTGGAAGGCCACAAAGATATCCTTTTATCATGTAATACCCTTCCTGGTCACTGTATCTTCTTTTTTTACTATTTTAATAATTGTCTTCTCCAGTGAAAGTCTCCATTTTAATGTACAGTTTGTGCTTGCCTTCACATGTAGAGTAAGCTGAGTTTTTTGATAGGAGTACTAAACTACAGGTATATCAAATAGAATAATTTATGCTAGCTTATTAAAACAGGGTTTTTTGTGGGAGGTGAGTGAGTGTATGAATCAATCCTATTACAAAAACTTCTTGAGTCCATCAAAAATCTGTGAGGAAGGCAGGTTCTCGTACACCTTAAATGACCAAAATCTGTAGAATGTGGTTCTCTCTTAAATGACAAAAAGCTATAGAATTTGTCTCATTCTCTGCCCTGCCTTTCAAAAACTAGATGGAAAGAGACATGTTTTTTTGAATACCTTGCAGCATACTCATTGCAATAGAAACATGGAGTGTGAGATGCTGGTAGAATAGCTGGCAGATTTTAGAAATCTTTACCACTCCACTGATTGTGTTAATCAGCAAAATATGTGTCTTTTAGTGATTATTAAAATCTCAAGCATTTTTTTCCTGGAACGGGGTGAATAATATTTGTATTTTTTCAGTCATCTTTTTTGGTTTCTGCCAGTTATTAAAATGTTTTAAAAAAACTCCACATTGTCCAGAAATGTCACCTCAGTGTCTTCTCTTTTCAATAATTATTCTGAGGTATTTATACCAAATATACTAAATTCATTTTCTTCTCATCTCTCTTATCAAATACCAGTCATGAGTAGTACAGCTGGTTTCACTAGTATCTTTCACCAATATTCATGAAGCTAACATTTATGTATTTTCATTTGCTTATGCTCACCTGTGTGTCTGCCAGGAAGAAGTACACTCATACAGTCTATACAGGAGCTTTGTAGTAAAATGAATGCTACATTCAGCTGGGTCTTCCATTAGGAAGGAGCATTCCACAGGCAGTGGTGCAGCACAGTAGCTCTTTAGGATAGGAAAGATCAGTTTTTCCCTCAGCTGAGATTTTCAGAGAGCCTTCAGTAGAAAGCCAGATGAAAAAGAATCAAATGAGAGAAAACTTCCAGCACAAATCAAAATCAGCCTCAGGCTAGGCAAAACCTTGAGATGGTGTGCTAACATATACTATCTGTTCCTTTCTGGTATTTGCTAATACACCAGTGCAGAGACAGGAATTCTCAAAAGTAGTGTGTGGAAACCTGCTCCCCAGTGCTGCAACACCTCAGAAATAAGAGAGGGTCTTCCAGTGGGTGTTGATCCCAGCATACCACAGCACACCATATCGATACCACAGCATGGCAGTGGCACAACCTCAGGGGCAGCGGGGAGTTAGCTAAGAAACCCTTTATGATTACAGAGAACAGATTTTTAGACATGAAGGACAGAAGGAGCTATTCAATTGGCTGGTCTGATCTGAGTTCATAAGCAAATTGGAATGAAGGACTTCCTCAGATTAATTATTATTTCCAATCAGGCTTCATTCTTGATTTAGAAATTTTTGGTTTGGATAGTTTTCTGCCGTGCTTGGCCAGTGGATCCAATGACTAATTACTGTCATTATGGAAACCACCATGTGCTTTATTTGCAGGATACATTCAGCTAACATTAGCTTACAGACATGGGTTGTTTATTTTGTTGTTGGTTTTTTCATATTTTGATAATTTTACCTGGTAGAATGCATATTCTTTCATTGTTAAATGGGGAACAGAAAGCTGCAAGGCTAGGAGAAACCCAAGTCAGCAGTAAAATAAAGCAGTAAGATAAGAAAATCTGGTCCAGTAGAATATCAAATACTATGTGTGGTAATATTTATGTAAGATTATTTCCTCTATGAATCTCCTTAATTCTATGCACATTTTAACACTGCAGCTATAAATATGCCAGTATTAGTTAAATTTATAAGATATTTTAATGAAAATGGTAAAGGAGGGTTAAATGACAATGTAAAATGACTGAAAATCAAAATAAAATTGGAAAACCAAAACAGATTAACAAATTTTGTTTTGGATTTGGGGGATATAATTTTAGTTGCATTTTGCCCTTGACTGCCATAGATTAGAACAGTTAAAATAGAACATGTAAAGATGACATTTTTAAAGAAGCTAAACCAAGAGAGACTCTTTGGACTTGGAGCATTGCTTCCCCCTTCCCCCTCTCCAGAAACATAGGATAGAATGTCTTAATATTGGCTGGTACTAAGGAATATAAACAACATATATATTAGAAGCCATCAGGCTGTGAAGTTACATCTTACATGAAAATCATCTTAGAGTTTGTAAAATATTAGCATTTTTTTTTTCTTATCAGATGTGACTTATAGTCTTACATAAATCAGGGATACTAAAAAATAAAACCCATGAAATACTGTGTCAAGCATAAAATTAAATTCTTGGAATATTTTTTTTTTTTTTTAAATTCATTATCTTTTGTTTTACCAAATATGAAATTCATCCTCTTTTCTGAGGTTGAAGCTAACTGCACAATAGTCATTTTCCATATAGGTCATCAGTACTTTGTGCTGCTGCATTGTTCCTATCCTCTTCCCTCCCCAATCTCCCCCATTAGTTACAGAGTCATTTTTCTGCATATGAAGTCACATGTAACCTCTCTCTGCTGCTGTCCTGTGTCCAAGATTTCTGTAATCTTAAATTCATAAAATCCTCAGTGGCAGTGCTTTGCTTTGCTTTGCAGCTAGAGCATCTGGCATAACCAAGGGGCCTCATGCATAAGCCAGGAACGGAAGATATCCACTCTAGTCTCTCTCTCTCAGGCTGTGGCATACATACAGCCCTGGTTACTATAGTTCAATCTGTTTACACTCTCTAATGAATTCATACAAAATTCCTGTGAGATACAGAGGATGTACTGCTGTTCTCATTTTATAGGTGGGTGTTGAAGCACCACAAAAAACTTCTGATTCTTTTTGAAAAAAAAAAAGAATTGTTTTGCTCATTATGACTTTCAACACTTAGATCTCTGAAGTCAAGATTCAAATGAAACACTAATAATTCCAGCTGATCCTTAATTACTGTCTGGGAAGTTGTGTAACAGAGAAATTGATGTGGCTGGTGGCCCCATCTGGTTTGGTAAAATCTTGTAGTCTCGATTACTTGGGCTCTGTCCTCACCACCTCATCTGCCTCAGTCACTCTCTGTCTGGAAGGAAATGTGAGTCATCAGCAGACAGAACCTCCTATTTGGCAAGAGCTGCCCTGACTTTAAAAAATAGCTTTCCAGGCTATGTATTTCCTTATGGATGCCTCTCTTGTGTTTTGACCTTTATCTTCTTGATGGACTGAGATCTGGTTCTCTAATGGTGCACTGGACCTTAGCCAGATTTTCTTTTCCCTATTTCCTGGTTGTTTTGTTCTTTTTTTTTTTTTTTTTTTTTTTTTTTTTTGTTTGTTTGTTTGTTTGTTTGTTTGTTTGAATTTTTTTCTAGCTAATAAAAGTATTAGAATTTGAGTGGAATTCTGCTCATTAGTGCAGAGGTGACTTAAGGAAATGCTTAACACGGTTAAAGAGATGTTTTACTAAATCTCTTAAATTTTGCAAAGTTGAGCATTGACATACTTAAAGCAATCTGGGAGTGTGCATCTTTCCCAAGATCAAATAGGAGTGTTCTGTCATTTTTCAAATTTGCCACCAAGATTTTGTCTTTTTTCCGTTTTACGGATCCACATACCTGGAATGCTGTATGTGGAATCAAAACTACTATTGTATGCATTTGTTTCTCATTGCAAGAAAAGAATTCTTACAAGATGGGGCACTGAAAACAAATTACCTCTCTCACCAAACACAGATGTTTTGAGTCCCTGATGAAGTTCTGAAATGTAAGTCTCTATTTTCTCCTCAATTTCACACTTCACTTTTCCTAACACTACCTATTAAGAGTGAATTAGGGTGAATTGCAAAGAATTTAATAAAAAATAGTGTGGTAATGTGAATATATATATAGGTTTCATCAAAGATACTTCTGCTGTAAGAATCTTAGTACACCTTATATATCCTCTTTGATGTAAAAAGAAAAAAAGAAAATTTGAAGTTGTTTTAGAATGAATGGCAAATCTTAAGTTTTTTATGTTTCTTGTTTTGAAGAAAACAAAGCAAAATGTGTGCCCAGGATTTGTATTAATTACTTTATTTGGTTACATTATAACTGGTTGTTTTTAATTTATGTGAATTCATTAATTAATCTTAAAACTGAAGAACTTTCATGGGGGGAAATCTTTCAAAAAGGGATTTGCATTTTAGACATCCTTTTATATGCTCAGTTTATCCTTACACGATACTACGTACTCACTTATTTTGATACACAAGATATGACTTTCATTCTGTCTGTAATTAATTTCTAGCAAGAATAAGAGAGGGTAAAAAAATATTTTTCTGAGTGCCTGATATTTATCTGTTTGCAATAAGCAGAACCCAGAGTGAAATGGTTTCTAGAGAGTTACATGGCTAAATGAGATGTGAGAATCGTGTGTGTTATAGGGAAAGTGGGAAAGTTGCCATGACTAGTTTAAGACTTATAGCCCACTTCCTTGTAAGCCTGAGGATCAGGTTCTTACTTTTAGTAATAACAAGGGTTCAAATGTATTGCGTTTCTTTTTGTGACTCTTACTCTACTTGTAAGAGAGCTCTCAAAATTGGGTTTTGAATGTTCTAACCCAATCTTTGCACTTAAGCCAACAGTCAATTTATCAAATAATGCCAGGAATTATCAGATTCACACATAATTTATAGAGTATATCACTAGTTTAGCCAGACATATCTGTTTTCCTATATAAGTTAATCTATCCTTTTTATGAATTAAATTTTATTTCATATGAATAGTGTTTTTTGTTGTTACACAAAGGCCTATTTATTCAATATAAAGGCAATTATCAGAGTTGTTGAAGGAAATATTAAGGGCCGACTTGGTATGTTTAGGAAAAAAGAAAAAATTCAAATTGTTCTGAATTTTAATCAATTCCAATGGCTTGCATTTGGTAAATATAAATGAAACATTGTAATGTTATGTTTCATACTCAAGTAGTATCTCTCTTCTTGCATTTCAATGATTTGCCCTTTTTCAAGCTGCTGGATGAGAACCCAAACTCTGCTAGAGGTCAGCCTGGTGCATGAGATACCAGTAGATAAAGCAAATGGATATATCTTACCTGAAATGAGGCATTGTCTGTTCTGTTCATTTGTGTGTATTTATCTCCACAGACATTATAGCTACTGGTTACAGCAATGAATCTATTTGGAGAAATCATCTAGCTGAGAAAAAAAGAGACAGGAGTGAGAAAAAAACAGTGCCTCCACACCTAGAAATCTGCTTATATAGTTCATGTCAGCAAAACAGTTTGGACATTTAAGTATCTGCTGCTCATTTAAAACAATCACTTAAGAGTTTTGCTGAATTTAGACTTCAGAAAGGGTGAGTAAAACTCTTACCTATGGCCTTTCACTTAGTTTTAGAAAATCAAGTTTTACCATTAGGAATCATTTCTGTGGAGGGTAATAATGCCAATAAGATGCTAATGACTCTAGGACTGTTACTGTCTTTGTAGAATTGGCAGAATTGTGGGTTTCTGAACAGGGAAAAAAAGTATCACTTATATGTATGCAAGAGCACAGAAGAGAGAACAGTACCAGATGTAATTTTGAGAAATGAGATTTGCATAAGGTCTTGGTTCACAGTGTTTGCAGGTGTTGTGGCAAGGACAAAATAAATTATTTAGGTGTGTCAAGGTGAGGAGAGGACCTACATTTTTATCAGAATACTTGTCATAGAGGACAGAAAACCCAGCACGGGAAAAGAAGGTACCTTTTCAATGCAAGCGAGTATGAACAGGAAGTACAATAATGGCTGAGGAGGGAAAAGGCACTGCAAAGAAGATGCTTTTGAGTGAGAAATGTCTATAAAGATACAGAATCTAAAAAGCATAAGGGTTTTCTAAATTTATGATAGCAAATTGAAAGTATAAAATGTAATACTATGAAGAGGAAACAGGAATCTAATATGATGTTGAATTCAGTAGCAGAGTTAAAATACCAAGAAAAAAAGATACAAGAAAATTCTGATAATTGAAACCATTGAATGAATACTATTACTACTACTATTGCTACTAAAGGTAAATTAATTAAAAATTCCTCCAAATCATAGATCTCCCTTACTGATTTTGAAAACAAGCTATCTGAAACACCAGCAGACTGCAAATAGAATAGCCTTTATAATGGAAACTGGTCAGAAAACGACAAAACCAGTTCAGGATGGTAACATTGCTTTGTTAGACTGCGGTGATTAAGAGTGTGTTAGCTATTGAGATTTCACCCACTTAATGCTTTGTCCTTTCTCGAGGACACAATAGTATAATTTCATTATCTCAGAGTGCTGATTACTGGACTGATTAAAATTAGCCAGGATAGTCACGACTGGGACTTGTACTTGTTTAGCCTTGTACTGAGAACCTGTAAGGATCCAGAATGAGAATCTGAACTCAGTCTCTGTGTGGTGCAGGATTGTGAAACCATTTGTGATGAGCTCAGGCTGCAGCTGGCAGCTTGATGCCGATTTTCTGTTTCCAGTCTTGGGTTATAGGTTTTATACACCTCTACCAGGTGCAACTTATAGAATCATATAATATGCTGAGTTGGAAGGGACACACAAGGATCATCAAAGTCCAACTCCTGGCCCTGCACAGGACACCCCAAGAGTGGCACCATGGGCCTGAGAGCACTGCCCAAATTCTTCTTGAACTCTGCCAGGCTTCGTACTGTGACCACTTCCCTGGGGAGCCTGTTCCAGTGCCCAAACACCCTCTGGGTGAAAAACCTTTTCCTGATATCTAACCTAAACCTCCCCTGATTCAGATTCAGGCCATTTCCTTGGGTCCTGTCATGAGTGAAGAGATTCATGTCTGCCCCTCCTCCTCCCCTCACAAGGAAGTTTCAGATGGCAGTGAGGTCTCCCCTCAGTCTCCTCTTCTCCAGGATGAACAAACCAAGTGACCTCAGCTGCTCCTCATATGGCTTCCCCTCCAGACTCTTCACCATCCTCATGGCCCTCCTTTGGATGCTCTCTTAGAGCTTAATGTCTTATACTGTGGCACCCAAAACTCCACACAGCACTGAGGCCACCCCAGTGCAGAGCAGAGTTGCCTCGTTGGTGATGCTTCTCCTGATGTCCCCCAGGACAGGGTTGGCCCTCCTGGCTGCCAGGGCACTGCTGGCTCATGTTCCACTTTCTGTTGACCAGGACCCCCAGGTCCCTCTCTGCAGCGCTGCTCTTCAGCATCTCATTCCCCAGTCTGCAACAACCAGGGTTGCCCCATCCCAGGTGCAGAACCTAGCAGTTGCCCTTGTTAAACTTCATACATAGTAGGTGATTGCCCATGTCTCTAATTTGTCGAGGTCTCTCTGCAGGGCCTCTCTGCCCCAAGGGAGGCTCTGTGTTTGATTGCATCAACAATTGCAGAAATACAGTAAATATTTGAATGCAAGTTAGAACCCATATAATTTGAGTAATTTAAAATGGTGTTATATATATTCATACATGATGTGATTTTCAATTGAGATGAGATTAATCACTTTACAGGTGAAATACCTGTCCCATTGAAAAGAATGGACAGAATGAAGGACAATAAATTTTAACGAAATAATAGGAAGTAAGACATTGAAGTATTAACATTTTCTAGCTGAGAACTGCATAACATTTCAGATTCATCTGAGTCTCCTATCCCTTTTAACTAAGAAGAAATGTATATTGACAGAAAAAAAGATTCATAGGTTAGCCTGGAGCAAAATGTTCTTATTTTTCTGAATCTTTCACTGCATTTGAGAAGACGGCCAGTAGTATGGTTTATATTTTTCTGACATCTCTGCTTTTCTCTTTTGCCTAAAGCAGAGTGAAAGTGTAGGCAAGAAGGAACTGTAGAATCCTCCTTTCAAAAAATGCTGAAGGCCTGCTGCTCCTCAAAGTGGAATTTTTCAAAGGACAATTAAGAGTTTCTGACTCCCAGCTAAAATCTTATTTAAATCTGAATCAAGACTTAACCTAGCAGTTTTGACCCATGTCTTTCAAGGGTGGGAGAACTCTACTTAGCCAAGTGAAACAGACTTCCACTTTGTTAAAATATTAAAGTTTCATATAGATGAAAAGAGCTGCATTAATTCCTGTATAAACAAGTCAGTTATACAGTATTTCTGACACATAGGAGAATGCAGAAATGTGCTGATAATCCTTACACCATGATTCACAGAATTTCACATCATTTTTTCTGTACAGAATAGCTGTTTTCTTTCTTTAAAAAGTTGTCAAATACTTCACATGAGCTATGTGAATGAAGCAGATGTAGTGAGAGGATACAAAAGAGTATTACAAAGAAATAATAATAAAAAAAATGGAGATTGTTTTTTCATTATTGTGGTTAGGAGTTGTACATATTTGGCATTTCAAACTAGTGTCAAAATGTATTTCAAGGTTTGCAAGGATGGGTGTGGGGAAAATACCTCACACCTAGTTTCTAAAGGAGATTAAAATCTCTGAGCATACAAAAAAACCCGACCCAATACTCGTTTAACAAAACCAATAAGAGTGTAGTCTAATGTTCAGTTTTCTTCCTTCCAATCAAAGAACCTCACAAATTGCACTATGAGTGCGTTCAATCAACTAACATGAGCTCTATGTGGAAATTATATGATTTTTCAGCATTTAAGATAGTCTGTCAAAAGGGATTTAAGGTTTAAATTAAGAGATGCAATATTTATTACAAGTGGATTTTTTTCTGAGGTATTCTGGTTTATTAATCAGAAAAAGTACCCTGCAAGCTTTTCTGGATAGAATTGATACAAGTTTTTTTGAAGGGTGTTATTTGCTTCATTGTGGTGCTTCCCAGCTGTGGGAAGTGCAGTACAGTTTACAAGATGTTCTTTCAGCTGAATTACCAGCACAATTTGCTGGATGTTCCAGGGATTCTTCCCTCCTTCAAGTATTTCCTCATCTGGAGTTCCTTATTTTTTTTCTAGGATAAAAGGATATGACTGCAAGCCAAGACAAAAGAGACATACAGATCCAGGAAGCACTGGATTTAGGCTCAATACTTTAGGTATACATGTTCAGTGAAATTGCAAACACCTGAGACACAAGTGTAATTTCCATATATACCTTATTAGGACACTAAGTGGTAATACACAGTATATTCAGCTTCTGTGAACAGCAGTTATAAAAATTTTGCTGATTTCTGATAAATTGAATATACAAATGGTTTTGCTTTAGTACTGGTGCTTATCATTTGTTTATTATTATCTATTCCAGGAACTAGATGTAGTTCATTTATTCTATTTGTTTCCAAAATGAAGATAATTCACAAGACTATTATCTGACTGCACGAAGGAAATCAAAAAGGTTGATAGAACTAGTATTAATCAGGCTAAATTCTATCTAAGCATGTGCATATATATATGTAGGCATAATTTACATGTATATATGGTATGCATATTTGTGTGTAGTATGTAAATTTGGTTATAGATACATATATTACATATATATCTTCAAGTGCAATAACTGTAGATGAGTGAATTGACAAATAAATGCTATTTCTCTACAAAACGTTGATGTTTAGATACTAAAGTATCTTCCTGGTACTAAATTATTATAATATTCCGAACTTTCAAAAAGGCTTGTTCTTTTCTCCCCAGTGATGTGCCAGTTTCCTACCTTAGGTAAAATTTATAGCCAAGAATTGCAGTTTGCAGTTTATAAGTTTACTTGACCTAAGTTTGAGTGTCAAATTTACCAGTTATCTCTTTACTTCTCTGGTAAAAAGTCTTTCCATCTTTGCGATCTATTATCTGCTGGGAGATAAGAAGGAAGCCTTTGGGACTTTGGGTTGATTCAACTTTCAGTCCCTCATCAATTATTTCTCCTGATCCTGTGAGCAGCAAGCATATCAAAGTTTTTGTAATACCAAGAGCCACAAGACGCAGTTCATACCATGTAGACAGGCTGAAGAGAAATACCTGTGCACTCCTGAGAAAAGAGGTGACTATGGTTTCCCAAGGCTTGCTCTACTCTGCTGAGGCAGGAGATGTGATTGGATTGTTCTAGACACTAAGTGCAAGTATTTAGCCTACAGCCAGGGAAGGGAGTAGTTTGGATATCAGCAGTCATTCCTGGCTCATTTCCCTCACAGATGGACATCCCAGTTTCCTTTTGCCCATACATCGCCTTCCTTGACTGATGATGTCGCCTTGGACACAACTGGGCTGCTTGAGCTGCATGAAGCTGATGGCTGGATTTTCACCTCTGACCTAAAGTTACTTAGATTAAAGGGGAAAAACTATCTGTAGACACAGGTTCTTTTCAGAGCAGCTGTATCAGGGAAGATTAAACATTGATCCAACATGGTGTGTCATCTCTAACAGTGGTCAAAAGTTGTAGCCTAAAACAGTGAAAATGAGCCCCACACACAGAGTCAAACAGGATGATTGAGGTATGAAGTAAATCTGGAGAAATATCAGGACCAATCTCTTTTCTCAGAGCAGGGTCAGTTAAAGCAAGTTGCTCAGGATTGTGTCTCGTTAAGTTTTGAGTATCTCCAAGAATGGAGACTTCAAAACCTCTCTGTGTAATCTGTTTCAGTGTTTGATCAACCTCATAGTATAAAAGCATGTTTTTGTTTTGTGAGGTGGGTTTGTTTTTTTTTTTCCTTTTTAAGATTTGAATAGGATTTTTTCATATCATTTTTGCCCATTGTCTCTTGCCCTGTCACTGGATACTACTGAGAAGAGTCTAACTCTTTATTCTTAACTCTTCCCATCAGATATACACATTGATAAGATCCTCCTGAGCCTTCTCAGGGCTGAACAGTCCAGGCTCTCTCTTGGCTTCTCCTTCTATGTCAGATGCCCCAGTCCCTTGATCATTTTCATGGTCTTTGCTGGACTTGCTCCAGAAAATCTGTATCTGTCTTGTACTGGGAAGCCCAAACCTGGACACAATATTCTAGATCTGTCTCATCAGGGCTGGACAGAGGGGAAGGATCACCTCCCTTGAGCTGCAGGCAAAGGTCTTCCACATACTGACCAGATGCTGTTCATCTTCTTCCCTTCAAGCACACGATTGCTGGTTCATGGTCAACTTGTTATCCACCAGAGCACCCAGGTCTGCTAGAAAACACTGCTTTCCTGAAAGTTGTCCTCCAGTGGGTATTGATGTAGGGTATTATTTCCCCCACATGTAATTTCCATTACTGAACTTTATGAGCTCCCTGTCAGCCCATGCCTTCAGCCTGCTGAGATCCCTTTGAATGACAGCAAAGTATCAAACACGCCTCCCAGTTTTGTGTCTTCTCCAAAATTGTATCCATTGCCCAGATCACTGATGAAGAGATGACAGACAATTGTTGTGGTATCAGCCCCTGGGGCACTTGTGGCTCCATCCTCAAGGTTCAGCTCACTGACTTCCTGAGGTATATGTCCTTTCTGTAAATTCTGTACTTTTGTAAGTATGAATTGGTCTGTCATGAACTTCTCCTCACCTCATTTAAGCAAGGCACTTGCGTGCAGAGGTAACTTGCCTGGATGTCAGTGATACTCAGGATTTTAGACCTGTCAACACAAAACCACAGGAGGGTCAGTAGGGTGCTTTCAATTCCCAACAGTCACATTATTTTTTCTAAGAGACACTTGGTTATTGAACTTTTTAAATTTATTTAGAGACAGACCTCATACAGTTGGTAAATTTATTACAGTTTCTGCTTATAATGTGAAAATGTGAGAGCTTAGATATTGTGAGATATCTTTTGACAAATACTGTCACGAATAGCAATAGTATTAGTTTATGAGTCCTGTTTAATTATAAGCTTTTTGAAATGATTGCACCAAAGTTATATAAAATCTGCATTTTAAATGTACCAGTTATGAAGAAAATTGCCTCTGAAAATCAGAAAAGATTATAATGATTCACTAATTATAAAATAACTTAGTTTGTGTTTAGCTGATGTTTTTTACAAGAGACTGACAAATCAAGAGAAATTGAAATCTGTTTGTTGGTTGAATAATTTTGAAGCTCAAATTTCAGCTAAATGGTCTAAGTGGAATCAAGTTTATCAGATTTTAAAAAATTGATTGATGTGTGAGGGAAAAATCCATGACAGTAGTGTAGTACATGAACACTTTGCAATGTGTAAGAAGCACACAATTATCTATGATAAAGCTGGATGACTCTAATGGCTTGTGGGAATTCTTTTTAAAATTTTGCCAAGGACATCAAAACCAAAGGGACAGTAAGAAATTACAACTCTAAGCATGATTACAGAATGGTCAGCATTTTTCTGTAAATGAAAAAATACCTGAAAAAACCACTTTTTGCCCCATTATTTTTCTATATTTTTATCAGCTTTTTGTTTAATCAGTGAACATTTTTCATAAACACAGTAATATTAGACTTTTTTATACAAGTCTGGCTCCTTTGTTTATTCCTGTTCAAAGAAAAAAAAAATATACACTTGTCATTCTGTGGACCTCATGCTATATTACTGAATTTTGCATTATTACTGAAATACTTTGAATTTGACTTTAAGGGTTTGAAATTATACCCTATGAGAGAACACTCTCCTATTCTGACCTTATATAGGTAGAGACAGAGGAAAGTGACATGGACAGTCTAACTTAAAAAAGCCTTTTAAAAAATTTTGGCAGAAAACTACTAATTTCACACACTTGTTCTTAATTTCAGGATATGATAGTGATGATTTGGAACACCTTTCCCATGGCAGTGATAACACTGCATGCAACAATAACACAAATCACAGTTCCTTCATGGTATCTCAACCTTCACTTTTTTTCCAACGATGGTAAATCATATGATTAGATCATAATACTCTGTGACCTCGAATGGGAGGCTGATCTGTCTGAGTTCAGCATTGAAAAGCTAGACTTGCCCATGGCTTTGAGACCAAATAAAGTATGGCGTGATTTTATTATCTTTTATGACAGACTCCTGAGAAGCTGAGACAGATGAAAAAATCTAAATACCCTAATTTCTAGAAGAGGAAACAAAGTTTTTTAGCTAATAATTTCCCTGTAGTCAAACAATTTTTCTGTAGTGCTTAGAGGTGTTTTGTAAACAAAATTGTGCTTGTTGTACATTTAGGTACATGTACTTGCAACCATAGTGAAGTGCTGAAACTCAGCAAAGTGTGTTTTATTTGTCAATTAATGTACAATTCAGGTGCATTGTATGGCCGAGTGCTTTTACCACCTGAAGTATTAACAGGCTAATAAAAAATGCCCTGGAGTGTCTTAATACTATTACTGTATGTCTCTTTGAGCACCAATTAATTTATTTAAACCATATTTTTAAAACATTTTTTGTCTTAAGATTTCTTCTTTCTACATAAAATCCTTCTAGCAGTAAAAGAATAAAATAGGAAACTCACTATTTTATTGTCATAGTATTTTTTAATTCATTATGTATATTTTCATTTGTATTCACTTTCCTGTATTACACTTGAATCGTACTTTTTCCTTTCCTTGCATCTTAGCTCTGCTTTCTCCTTTCATTGCATTTCCAATTCTTCATATGCGTTTCTTCTTTCACATCACAGCAAATGCTGTCTATTTGATGTACAATTTTCACTGTTTTTTTTTATTTTTACCAGCAACTGCAATTATCCTCATATTTTAAGCTACCGAAGTGCTTAAGAGCTACCCTAAGCTTTTCAGAACCTGCAGGTTTGAGATGCTTCATCAAAATGCCCTAAGTAAAAATGGTTATAGAAAGATGGAAACTTGTGCTGAATCTTATATAGACAACTGTTCTACTTGTGGGTTGTCAGGTCCCTCATGGGTTGAAGAGATATGCTGGTTATTTTAAGCCCTTGCAGACCATAGGAGCTGTGCCCTTTAAATTCTGTGAAAGTCAATTGTAAAAATGTATAATATATCCAGGAAAAATATTCCATTTAGGAAATTGTTATGCAGCAGATTTCTAGTGTGTCTGACCTTTTCCTTAGTTGTGTAGATGTAACCATACAGATATCATGAAGTGCAAGCTGCCAGCTACTTTAAACAAAGTAGTTATATGGGACAAATTTTAATCATAGCATATTTCAAAGATGTATTAGATTTTTTTTTATCATTTCTATAGAATCATTGTCAAAATAAGACCATCCACTTTTTGCAAATAATTTCTGTTGACTTCTGTTAGATAGATACTATGTGGTCCCTTGTGGATGGCAATCAAGGGAGGTGCTGCAAAAATGAAAAAAAATTGTGTGTCTCTACAATGTTTGTCAGAAAACTTCATGATTGCCATTTAAGAATGTTAACGCCTTTTGTAGTCCAGCTACAACTTTAGGAGCTAAGTTGCAAGCTTCCATTTATATTTCTACAAGAAATCAAAATGCAAAGTAAATCATTTCAACATGTCTGAAATGCTAATGAGATGAGCAGCCAAGCTTCAAAGAAAATTGTCATCTAATTCTGGAGTCCACCAGTTACATCTTCTCTCAGTCTGCTTGAGTGCTGAAAGGCCTGCCTTTCACCACTGAGGTAAATTAGCTCTCTCTGAAGTGCTACAGCCAGGTAGGAAGGGCAGTTTCTCTTTGAAGTTTGGCCACTAGCACTTTTTTTCTCAAGGAACTGAACTTCAAAGAGAAATATTGTTTCTCTTCTTTTTTGGATGTTGTACTCAGTAGCATATGATAGACAGCTGCTCTATGCGTGTGTGAAGAAAAAACATTCTTTTAAACAATATTCCTGCCTACATATTAAATTGAAGTTTCAGATTAGTTTCTCTGTGATAGGATAAGCTGAATAGCAGTTAGGAAGAGCTACTAGAGACTTATAACTCTTTAATTTACAGGATTTTTAAAAGAAGTACAAAAAATGGGTAAGAAAGAGAGAAAATATCAAAATGGTGATTTTTCTTACTAGCATTCAAATTTATTTACAGGAGGGACCAACCCTTTGCCAAAGAAACCTCCAAATCCAATGACTGGGCATCTTGTTTAACTGTTTAACTTGTTTAACTTGTTTAAATGTTACTGGATAACATTTAGGAGTTTGTTATAGAAATGGTGGTTAAAAGCACCTATGGAAGCCATCCAAACTCCTGCTCTCAGCAAGATTATCACCAATAGATCACATCAGCCGTGGTTTGGTCTAATGAAGTCTTAGAAATCACCAATGATGGCAGCTATGCTGCCTGCCTAGGTGACCTGTTCTACAGCTGCAATAGCCTCCAAATATCTAATCTGAACCTCTCAGATGGGTAATTTTAGCTGCTTCCCCTTTAACTTTGTTATCTGCCATCTCTAGGAAGAGTTAGGGTAGGTTGTCTTTGTAACTTTCCTTCAAGTGCTCTAGTTTTCTCTTAGATTTCCCTTTGAGCTTGGCTTCTCCAGATGAAATAACCACGTTTCCCTCAACTTCTCTTGAAGGTCATGACCTTTTTCAGCTGTGGGGCCCAAAATTGGTCACAGCATTCCAGGTTTGGGTCCATTGTCACTGCGTAGAGTGGGATAAATGGTCTGGTAGTCATAGTCCTCATAATGTAATTTAATTGCTTTATTTGTGATGAGAGGACACTGCTGGATTATATTCAGTTTTGTGTCAACTGTAATATCCACTTTCTTTTCAGCTGGTTTCCATGGAGCAGTAAAACTATCATAACTGCAGCTGGTCTGATTCATACCAAGCAGCACCAATAATATGCCACGGCAGTCAGAGAAAGAGGAGTTTGTCATTTATACAGCTATCTGGAACATTTCCATTTACACAAAGTTTAAGTAATGCTGTTCATAAGCTCCACACTTTTCCTTTGCATGGGAGTGTTTCTTGCACATTAATAATACCCTGAAATTCGGCAGAATGAACATCAGTTGCAATGATGGAAAGAGCACTAGTGTCTTCAAGACCTCATGAATTATCTTTAGAACTTTTTTCTCTCATGATTAAGCACTAATAATCTACACTTAAAATAAACCAACTTACATCCCTGAAATATTTAAGGGTTTTGTATAGAGTAGATGAGCTGTAAAATTACATAAAGCCTTTCACAATTGACCATTTTCAATTAACTTCAAGGAGGGATGTTAGGAGTAACTTGAAATTTTAGTAGGTGCTGTAGCAGTTAGGAACATCAGGATGAAACTCATTGACTTCAATAGGTCTGGAGAGAAAGTTAAAATACAATTGCTAATGAAGAGGTAGAATGGTGTACTTCCAAGTCTCACCACTTCTTCCAAGATTTAATATTGATACAAAGCCAAAACAGCTGCACATTTCAAATATTAAAATAGACTATAACTAAATTATGTTCTACAGTGACAAGGAGAGACTTACAGCTGTGCTATATTTTTTCAGTCTCCAACATCAGTCAGGAGTCCCTTTAATCTCTGTTATTGTTGATCACATTTTCTTACCTGTGTGTTTCAGGTTTTGTTTGGTTTTACTTATTTGTATTAATCCTACATTACACAAACATTTTGATCTTAGCCTAGGTGCTTTTGAATTTTATTTTTATGTATCAGAGAGAAAGAAGTTGCATTGCTTGGCCTCAGAATTATGCTGAAATCTTTCATAGTAAAACAGGCCAGTTAGATTTTCTGATAAGAATTTTTTAAAATTTTATTTTATTGTTTGTGTGTGCAAGTTTTTTTTTGTCTTTAATTCTAAATATGCCAGTGTTGTAGAAAAAGGAACCTAGGCAAAAGAAGTAAACAAAATGTGCTGTAAGCCTGATCATTTTGCTATAGCATGGGTCAAATATTGTACTTTGTTTTCTTCCAGTGTGTAGTGGTTTGGTCTAAAATACTCATTACTGTTTATCTTCTGTAAGATAAGAATTAGGAGAAACGCAAAGCAGGCATTAAACTTGAAAGAATATAAAGAAGTTTATTAACAGACCTAAAAGAAGGAAAAAAACTTATACCACACCTTCAGAACTCTCCTCCCCCCACCTTCCTCCCTTCTCCCACTGACAATGTAAAAAGACAACCCTTAAGATGTTCAGTCTGTTTACCACTTCCATAATAACCTTGTTCAGTCCATTTAGAAAGAGAAGTCTCTTCTTGCTTGTGCTATGAAAACAGTATCACACCGAGACAGCCACCCACTTCCAAATATTGTTCAGTCCATTTAGGAAGAGGAATCTCTCTGCTCGCATGTGAGTCCCTTCCCCCGACTTGCAGCTTTTCCCGCAACTGCTTTTGAGGGTCCACTCTTGAAGGTTTTTGGGGTACAATTTTAAGGTTGAGCTGTTCAGAAACAAAAAACCAGAGGCCCTTCTCCTTCCCTGGGAGCAAAGGGTCTTCCTCATCTTCATTGTTAGGACTATCTCTGGGAGCATCTCTAGGAACTGAGGTTTTCTCCTTTCCCATTTGGAGCAAAAGTCCTCATCGCTTCCATCTCTCCCTGTCCACACTTCTCATGAAATTACAGCTGCGTCAGCATCTGCCTATCTCAGCGCAGGTGCTTTTGCTTACGAGTTGAACACTCCACCCCCCATATCTTCATGAAATTACAACAGGATACTCTGATATATCATAGCTTCACAACAGACTTCCAGCTTTAAGCATCTCCTCTTTCTCTTCCCTCAGGTTTTCAGCTCTTCACAGCAATAAAAGGGTTAATCTCACCTCGGCCTTGCAGCTGGAATGTTCCTTATCGCAGTGGAGAGGGGGGAGAGCTGAGCCGCTCCGGCTGCCCACGGCAAGGCAGTGGGAGGGGGTTCCACGGATGGAACAGGCCCATGGCTCCAGGATGGCCGTGGCCCGGCCTGGCCCAAGCAGGGCCTGGGCCGGGCCCACAGGACTCCGCATGGGCCCCACAGCCACCTGTGCCAGTGCCGGAAACGAGAGAGAGAGCTTGGGGGGGAGTTTGTCTATTCTTAAGTGTGGATCACAGAGGCGGTCACAACTTTAAGTGGCGTAAAGAATTGTCCATATTCAAACTGGCCATCTGATAGGTTCTGTTAGGTCATAGAGGAAGCTGTAAGAAGAACATCACTTCCAAGACTTAGTTTGCTAACCTATGACACAGTGCTTAGATTTTGTACGCATTGTTTCATGACAGAGACTACTTCTCTTATGGAGATATACATGGTTCACTGAGGTGATTGCGGATACAGAAATAGTTTCTTGTGGCAGTCTTCAGGTTTTTCTGTACATCATCCCTGTAAATAGAACCGTAGAATTTCTCGGTGAACTGAAAAGATTCTGAATTCATACTTTCACCTACTGGAGTGAATAATTTAAATGAAAGAGCTGATTGATCTAGCAACACAGTAGTTTGTTAAAAAAAAATAAACTGCAATTCATCAAATTAAAATGTTATTGTCCCACCAGTGTATAAGAAAAAGAAAACAGTGGAGATTGCTTTTCTGTTAGACAAAGCTGAGAAGATAAATGTAGGGAGATATATGTGAGGTTTATTCCAAGTTCTTGGAGGATTGTGGTGGGTAAGTCTTGGCTAACAGTCAAATCCCCACACAGCAGCTTGCTCACTCCCTTTGTGAGGGGACAGAATAAAATGAGAAACCTTATTGGCTGAGGCAAAGATAGGGAGATTGCTTACAGTTACTGTTACAGGCAAAAAAGGCTCTATATGGGGGAAATGAAATTATTGTCAATTTAAATAGGTTTAAATGGTAAGCAACAAAAGACAAAAAATAAAGCAACACCTTTCCTCACCAGTTTGTCAGGCCTAACTTCACTCCTCCACTCCCAAACAGCTTCCATTTTTATTTATTTTAGCCTTTCATGTCAGTCGTAGAAGACAGATGATACCTGGTTTGATAATAGGGGTTTTTTTCCAAATTATTTAAATAGCAGATTGAACTCCTACCAAATAAAGGCTTTGTATGATAAATCCACATTTTTTATTTTAACCTAAACTTAAATCATACAGAACTACTATCCTGATTTTTCCAGAAGCTATATACCAATTTATCCCTCAATTACCACTGAATGCTACTGCAAAATATAAATTTTTAAATATGTATATATATAAAATATACAGCAGACTGTTAATCTGATTAACTAACACTTAGACAATATTTTGAAGTTCTTGTTCATTATGTTGCATTAGATTGCTTCATCATTTCTGAAAGAAGGGCACTGTTTTGAGATGTTTGCACTAAAAAATACTCAAAGGTAGATGAGCTTACTGTTAGTAATATCAACTGACATTTTCCTACCAGTGTAGTATATTTTACCACTTCATCAAGTGCTTTAGGAAATGAAGCAATGTAACGTAACAGAGATATTGCTTCAGAAAAGTCAGTCTTCTACAGTAGGTGGCTTGAAATGTGTGCCAAGTAGGATGGAAAAACAAATCAGAACAAAACAACTCTTCATATGCCTGTGCTTCCCAGTATGAATTTTATAGCTCTGACACCCTGGGTTTTCATTGTCAGTAATCTTACATTGAAACAGTCTCTGTCTCATAACACCGAGGTTGTTTTTCAGAAGTTCTCTCTCATCAATTCTTGCTTGAAGCCATATAATTAAAACCTCACAAGGTGTTTCTTGGTAAAAGATGAGTACTTTTTACATGAAGATAGAACACAAATCCCACTCTTAATACAATGGACCTTCTAACCTGGCACTCTCATAAAACCAAGATGTTGCCAAGTAAATTGGCTGCGAGTGCTATCAGTGCCCTGCAGTGCTTTTGTTAATTATATTGCCATAGTGCCTGATGCAGATAGCAATCTTTCCAAAAGAGCAGGCAGATTTAAAGAGGCAGAATTAATTAAAATTGATTTGTGCAGTCTGTCATGTTGAGCTCTGCTGGGAGAATTTTCTTTCCCCTTCTCTCTCTAATTCCCGCTGTAGTAGTTCATGTAACAGGTAGTTGCCTCACCTTGGAGTACTAATTATGGTGAATGAATGGGATTTGTCTGCCGTGATAGGTTATTCACAGGATTAGAAGACATCAAATTTACTTCATTTGAGTACCACCCAGAGGGAATACCTTTTTCTTCCAACTTTCTGGGTTCATAAGAAAGAGGTCTAAAAAAGAAAATTTCCAAGGTCACAGTTTTTGCAGCTGAGGTTGTAGTTTGCTTCAGTATATCCAAAGATACAAGGCTGTAAAGCTTTGTTGCAGGTACGATAGAAAATGGCAATGTAAGACGTGCAAGAATGAAAATACTCCAACATTATACAGAGAAATCCAAATGTGAACAGTGAATTTATTTCCTGTGTATGAGGATACATTTCCTGTGTATGATAATGTATTCATTATCAAGGAATACTGCTCAAGAGTTCCTGAGCTCTTTTACTCCTCCACCCAGTTCAAATTTTCTATAGAATTCTTCCTGTATTTAAAGCTAAAAAAGTTGAGCATTATAAATAACCTTGAAGAAAACGACAGCTGTTTCTTTTACAGAAATTGGCCTATCCTACTGGCAAATAATGGGCATATGTGGGAAGAATTCATGCTCTTTAAGTATTTAAATCAAGTCACTCCAAGCTGGATTTTCAAGAACTTGCTTCTTTGAAAAATCCTTAACTTTAAATATTTTAGATTTGGTATCTAGTTTGCAGTCAGTTTTTGTCAACTGTGATTTATGTGTATTAAAGTAATTTTTATTATTTGGCAATGTGAGATAGGAATATGGTGAAGGCACAAACTATAAAACCAAGCTTCTCCTTATATTAAACACTTTTTTCCAGTGTTATGAAAAAAAAGTGTATTTAAAATAAGAGCTAAAGTGTATTTATTAATGAGGGGCTTATCAAGCAGGACTTGATACATTCAGTAGATTTTTTTTAATCCTTTCCTGGATTTTTCTAACTTCAAAAGCTTTGCCTGGGTTTCCAGTGCTGATGCTGCAATTTGAAAAAAGACATCTTGATCTAACTTTGAAGAAGGATTATAATTTGTATTTACTGTGAGAATTGGGATAAATATTTTAAGCAAAAAATTGCTTTCATGCAACTCTTTACTGAATCAAACTCTGAAAATGTATTTAAGGTGCCAATAACTGTTGAAAAACTGATACACCAACTGCTTGTCTTGTACCTTCTAAAATTCTTATAGTCCTCTGAGTGGATAAAAACTAGGGAAGAATCAATTATTCAATTATTATTTCTATTTCCATATTTAATCTAACAAGCAAGATGTTTCCATTGAAATCGGCTATTCAATAGCAGAATTTGCTTTATATTACATCACATTTATAGAAATTCTTCTGGGGAAAAGGGCAGAAGGGGAAATTTGTTATAAGAATAAGAAAAAGAGGCAGACACAGTAACAAAGTGGAAAGAAGCTAGATAGCAATTTAAATGTGCAAATACAGCCAGTACATGCCAAGGTGAGTATTTTGCCTGATACATTTCTTTCATGACCATCCTTTGAGCCTGGCACTTCAGCCAGCTTTTAGTCCATTTCACTATCTGTTTATCTAGTCTGTACTTCATTAGTTTGTTTAAAAGGATGATACAGGAGACACTGCTGAAAGCATTACTAAAGTGCAGATAAACCACTACTTTCCTGTGAATTACTATCTTGACATAGTAGTTTTCTACTACTCCTTTTAAGTAAATGGTGCTATGTAAAATATATCATGAGTGCTTAAGATAACTTTTAACCCTCAAAAACAGTTAAATGTATTGGTAAGCCAAGAAAATATTACTGAATTTAATAATAATTGGGGCGCTAGGAATTTATCTTCTTTTTCAGTGCAACTTATTAACTGAGCTCAGCCAATCTCTGATGATTTTAAGTATATGCAGTATCTCTTCAATGTTGATAA
The DNA here is from genome assembly GCF_041296385.1 of Aphelocoma coerulescens. Classification (NCBI taxonomy): domain Eukaryota; kingdom Metazoa; phylum Chordata; class Aves; order Passeriformes; family Corvidae; genus Aphelocoma; species Aphelocoma coerulescens. The sequence goes on from NC_091015.1 coordinate 86,743,629, forward strand.
ACTTTATCCAAAAATTAAGTTTTAAAAGTCTTTTTTGGGACTAAAGAAGTCTGTTTTGAAAGTCTTTCAGTCATGTAGACAAGTGTTTGAAGCTGTCTGATAGAAAAGTTCAATTCTTGCTATAGTCCGATGAAATCAATGAGAAATCTTGAATAGTAAACTGAATGGAATAATGAATTAAACCTCCAAAGAACCACAATTAGTTCTTACCATATAGAAAAGTTGAAAAGAAGTCACATCACCACTACATTTGTAGTAGATTGGCTGTACAGAATAGCCAATTACTAAAAACTTAACCAATGACAATACCGAGATAAAGCAAATCCAAGCTTCTCATTTTATTCAAATTCAACTCTCTTCTATTAAGAACAGAGGATTTTTATTTTCATCAACCATTTTCCAGTGACAGATGGAATTATAACAAGTCTTCTATCAGAATAACTAAATTGACATGAAAGTAAAACTCAGCAGATGTAAATACTTTGATGGCAAAAAACTTTAAACTACAGAACTATGAAAACTGATGTCTTCAACATCTTTATTTGCTTAAAATATTTTTATCTTGATGATTTAAATGTTATTTTTTAAGCAGGGCAAATCTGATTGTTTAAGTAGGGATGGGGAAAAGAGGTTTCACAGCAAGGCTGCAAGTTAGTAGGTGTTACTCTGTGTTATTTGTATCTAATAACAGTGCTTTCAGGTGAAGGTAATTTCCAGGCTTCTGAGGAGCTCTTTAATTATTTCTCTTTTGAGTTACAGCAAGCAGATGTGAGGTTAAAACACTGGGGGGAAAAAAAAACAAAAACAACAAAAAAAAGTATTTTAAATTATCTTAACAAGAAGCTGCAAGCTATTCAAATAGAAGGGATTAAAGCATAAAATGAAAGAGGTACTATCTACCCAGTAATAGAGTACTACAAAAAAACAACCAAATTTTTAGATTATATAAACCAGTATTCTCCATTTAAAATCAGTAAAGTTACACTAACTTACATCATCTGAGAACTTTATTTTTAGGAAAATACCACTGAGATGTCCTTATTAAAAGTACAACATTTATGTAGATCCCAGGTCAGCAGCAGTTTTTCAACAAACCTTGATAAGATTAGTTTTGAGAAACCTGTACCGTATATCTTTGCTGACAGTTAGAAAAAAGCTAGGAATCAAACAGGAAAAGAATGATGTCCTGATAGTTTCAGGTATGAAAAACTATACTGGAGTTTTCTGATTCTCTAGCAGACCTAGAAGCTGAATCCAAACCTAATGAGTGACTAGGGAGAAATCAATTCTGCCATCTATGCTTTGGTTTTCTTTCTGCCCTTGCTTCTCTTATTCATTCACATTCATCTTTTTTGAACATGACTTATTTCTGGCAAGGAATTTAGAGTTGCTGCAATATGAAATAATCGCTGGGAAACAGAGACCTTTGATTCTTCAAAGTGATCCTCAGATGAGCATGTACAATGATTATGAGAGCCCCTTTTCTAGGAATGAGGCATGTAAGATGAGGAAAGCAGCTTTAAAGCCATAGTCTTGGCTAAATTTACTCATCTGTGTTTTTAAACAAAACACACATTTTTTATATACGCATGTATTAGAGATGAACAAGAAAAGAAAATATAATCCTAATGGTTCTAATTTCCAATGACATTCCAGGCATACTGCTCCCCTCAGATTTAACAGATTTTCTTGCTTTGCACTAATGGTATCAAAGTGGAAAACAAATAACAAACATTTATTTAAATAATAGTTGGGGTTTTTTTCTTAATAAGGAAAGAAATAAAAAACAAAGCACAAAGAAGCAGTTAGCATTCGTTCCATACTGAGATCTCTTAATCACAGTTTCACATGAATATCTTTTAACTGGGGTTAGAATTACATCTGGGAAATATCCCATATGTCATCAATTAAATTATGGTGTTACATGTATATTTTTAAATTGTCTTCTGGACAAGATAACTTCCAGAGGTCCCTTACAAGCAACACCATTCTGTGGTTGTGTGATTCTTCGAAATGTCCAACAAAACTTAAAAATAGCCAGGAGGGTTCCATTTAAGTATTAAAGGGAATAGTGAATCCTGTTTAGTCCTATATGGAACCTTACAATGCAGTTAATTTACCTTAACTCCATCCTGTGAAAACTAATTCAAAAATCCATCAGTTCATTTTAAAGAGCTATCTTTAACAACAACATCAACAACAACAAAAAAAGAAAAATTGGTATTAAGCTTTCTGCATTCCAGAATGAAACTTATTATTGCTTTTAGCTAACAAAGTTTGAGTTTTTAAATACCTCTTCATGAATATACAGTTGTAACAACCTGCCACTTTAACAGAAGAAGTTAAGCCGTAAATAGAATGACTTTGAGATTTGTTACAGGAAAAATTCAAGCTTAGTCATCCATAGGGCTTTTATTTACATCCTTTTCCTAGTAATGGCAAGTTGTGCTCTGCTCCTAACACATAAAACATGCCAAAGTAGAGAGTTGAAGTTTCCTGAATTATCAGTAACTCTGTCAGACTTTAAATTATCACATATTAATATTGATGTTGGTATGTTAACAAAGCTTTCAAGCAGTTCAAGTATTGAGAGAACCAATAATGATAGAAGGATCATTAATAGTAACCAATCTGGATCACTTGGAATAAGACCTGCAAGTAATATGCAAACCAAATTTTTTTTCAAAAATTTGAAAATTGAATAATTTTCTTTTCCTATACTGGTCTTTGTGGTATTTGAGAATTTGCTCCTATGGCTTTTTTCTTTTTTTCTTCTAGACAGACGGTACCCAGAATTGTAAAGGACGATGGTCTGAAGTGCAGTTCACCATTACAGTTCTGTGCAATAAAAAAAGAAAAAAAAAAAAAAAAAGAGAAAGAGAACACCCACAAAAGCTATCTTAACTTTTAGATACACTTTTATAACACCAAATAAAAATATAAGAAGCATTATAGAATTCTAAAAGCTGAACTTCCAAGTCTGTGTGATGGACCTTACGGTGACATGTGCAAGTTTACAACCCAACAAGGGGTATATACCTGGAAGCTTTTCATGCCTGTATTCCTTGAAGGAGAACTGAGATTTACTTTAAGGCAGTCTAATCTAATTAGCCTGAACTCTTTATTTAATGTAATAAGCAATCAAAGACACGAAATTATGAATTACGTTCTTCAAGAATCATGTCTGAGGGAAGAAGTGTTTTCTACAAGTGAGTGTAGTGGTTTGGTCTAAAATACTCATTACTGCAAAGATGATTTTACAACAATTAATATCTTTCTTCTCTTTATTATAATTTATTACACCAAGTTATGCCAAATACTGCTGCAGACTTTGATACCAGAGTTGTGCTTTTAAAGCCTGTTTTTCAGACTTGTGTTTTAGTAATACTGAGCAGTAGGGTAGATGCTTTGGATTCAGGCAGTTTCAATTAATTCCTGAATATGTAAAAGTATAATGACGTAAATAATCATTTGGTGAAAACTCAGGACCTCTTTTACAAGCTCTTGCCTGAGCTACCGGACCAGGTCTATTAGTTCACACCCTGAAGCAGATTCAAAGTTTCACAGTCAAATTGTCTTTGGGAAAGAAGGTTCATAGAAATAAAAGTGTGTAATTTTTAGTCCTCTTTAATCATTATTCAAGGTGTTTTGCCGTGAGCTTCTGAGAGTCTCCTGCTTGAAGGCCATCTAAAATACTCATTTAGACCATTGGTCATTCAGACTAAAATTTAAACATGGAACTGCTCAAGTCCTTGAGTAGCTGATGAGTGCAGAGTTTTTCAAAGGCATTACATGAAGTCATGTGGGGCTGCCCAATACAAATTGGCTACAACTCTCACAGTAGTCAACATGGTTATTGTGCTTTAGCTCTGTGCTTAACCCTTCACATTTTCTGCAGATTGTATGACATAGACATGCATTATGCTTTTTAATTATTCAAAGAGGAAACAATACTATCCTGAGCAGCACTATTTGCTGACTGTCTTTTGGTCATCCACATCCATTCCATTAAACACATAAAGTGATTTCCCTGTCCAGCTGAATGTGAGGTGTCTTACTATCCCTAGCAGCATTCTGCAGTGTTTAAATGCCTTGGATGCTTAACATCTTCCAGGATAGCACTCTTACTATTCACCAGAATCTTGCTTAAAAGGAATAAAGAAAAGATTGGTTAGAAGAGAGTATTCCCTGAATATTCTTCCTAGCAAAAATGACTATTCTTTTTCCAATAGTAGCATGGAAAATTTCTAAAAGCAGCTTGAATTTTAAGGCAAAGACAATTGTAGTCTTAAATTTCTAGATATGAATATTAAGTATTCTGATTGGAAATACAAGAGGATCCATATATGACACAGTATTCTCTATGTCACTTTTCTTCTAGAGAGATAGAAAATAAAATCTTGTATGTGATCACATTTAATTTTGTCAGAACTCCTATTGACTATATAGATGGAATTTTTACTTTTTCCCTTTACCTTTTTCTTGAAACAAGTGCTCATACTACTATGATTATTACATTATATAAATATTGTCCTATATAGAGAGAGGACAATTTTTGTTACTTTTTAAAAATCTAAAATCATGTCACAGTGAATGTGTTATTTAAAGTCTTTTTCTATGTTCTAAGGAAAGATTTAGTGTTTAATGAAGAGTTGTTTTTAGTTCCTAAGTGGTGTTTTAAAAGGTGAAATATATTAGTGCACATTACAGAGTTTTTCTATTGTTTTGTCTTGTGTTTTGGAACGATTGCTGAACATTTTCATTTCCCCCTTCCAAGTTTAAATAATTCGTGGCAGAAGATACAGCTGGCTGCTTCTACTGAAAAATGTTTCTAATTAGCTCTTAAAGTCATCTTCTCTGAAGGGTGTTAGGACTCTCTCACAGATCACTTGTTGCTTTATTTCTCCCATCCATCTTCTTCAGGCATCTTGACATTTTATAGTGCATTATTTTTTATACACCTTGAATTGAGGCTCTTAACCTGATCCGAGAAAGAGTATTTTTCACTGAAGAGGGAAAAAAAAGACTTTCAGTTTTGATCAGACAATCTCTGGGCCACCTGCCTTAGTGGTACATGAACAACTGCTGTGCCATACTTCTATTCAAGTCTGTGTCTAAAGAAAATGCCACATAGGCTTACATTTATTTAAAGAACTGAACCAATTTTTTCTATTGGTGCTTGTTAATGAAAAGACAAGGTGACCTTATTATTTTCTTTATTTAATTTTTTTTGGTTGTTTTGGGACTGGAGCTAGAGATAATTGGCATACTTCTTAACAGTCTCTAAAGACCAATTAACAATAGGGAGCCATGTACTCTGCCAGTCTGAGTTTCAATTAAATGTCTGCTCCAGGAGGAGCTAAACTAACACACAGCTATTGAACAGCAGTTACACTATTGATATAGCTGAGTCCACCACAGAGGACAAAGACTCTTGCTTCATGACAGATGGCCTAATGCTCTGGCAATTAATACATTTTTATGACTTTTGAATCTTTCTGACCTTTTACTTTTCTGTCTGAATTAGTAGGGCACTGTTTTATTAGTGGAATGGAAGTTTAAGAACATGTTTATGTGACATCTTTTCAGGAACTCCTTTTTTTAAAAATGTAAAATATATTCTGCTGGCAAGACTTAGCAGTCCAATTTTTAATCAGTCAGGACTGCAATGTATTTATTCTGACTGTAGGGAAGGTGGCAATTTCTGGTGAGATTCTGTTGTTTTAGTATAGTTGGGCCACCAAGGTACAACGAGATTAGAGAATAGTAATAATTAGTAAATGTTATTAAGAACTCAGTGATGAACATACATGTAATAGAATTTGATACTTTTGTCCTAACTCATCTTGAAAAAATAGTTTTCCAAAAAATAGAAACTTAAGGATCAAATCAACATGGCATATATTACCATGTAAACATTCTTTCAAATTAAAATTTAGAAGTATCTGCAAATTTTTGTTAGCTTATGCAGTAAGATGTAATCTAAAAATGTAGTCAATTTGACATTATAAGCTTTCCAGTATAAGAAATGTGCCAGAGTTTCACTCATTTACTTGTTTCTTCCCCTAGAATGTCATCCATATAAAGTTAAAATAATAACAACAGTAGTTAAAAATGAAAGTAATATATTTCTCGCAGACATACCTTATCCTGAGTCAGTTTTTCAAACACGGCTAGAAAGAAATTATAAGTGCCTGGTGTTTGTGAAATGAACAAACACACATCTAGAACCATAGAAAAAATGATAAAAGACACAAATTATTAGGTGCTTAGCACATACTGAGAGTGTTTTTAAGCATTACTTAATTACTACTCCTCTAATTTTTTAATAGAATAAGGATTGGACAATTTGTGTATGCACAAAATGCTCTATTTCAATATGTCTTTATATTACATTTTTTTCACTATTTCTATCAAGTGTACATCATCTGAACAATGAAATCACTTAAAAGAAAACAAACACTCACAGTTATGCACTGACTTTATTTATAGACTACAGAAAAATTACTAGTTTGTTTAAACTTATATTTGTGTTCTAAGGCAAATTTATTTATTTGTGGTGTTCCCTAATATCTAAGTATTAAGATGATCTGTAATGAATTTCCCGTATTAATACATAAAAAGTTTTTGGTATTATTTTGACTACAGATAACTTAAACAATGCACATGTGCTAGTGATAACAATGAAGTAACACTCAGGAAAAAACAATAATAAACTTGTTGTTCCATAAAAATATTAATTAGTTTTTAAAAATTCACATATATAGCTCCCCCCAATACACATACACATACTTAGAAATTAAGATTTTATTTCTCCGCAGATTTGTTGGAAATCTTAAAAGACTGAAGTGTTAAACTTCTGTCATCCATATCAACCGCTTGGGAGTTGACATCAGCAGAAAATTAGACAACTCAGTCAAGCTCCTAGTTAAGGCAGCCATAAATGTTGGGAACTAGTCAGCTGACCAAACTCACATGTGCTCTCTGAAATTCACTGATTTTCATTGTTTACACTTTATTGGCTGATTAAATTTCCCACACCTAATTGCATGCAGAGTTTTTAATGCCTAAATTTTTTTGTTGAAAAGTGTACCTGCTTTCCATCTGTAATGGCATATAGAAGTAAGATTCATTTTGATCCTTCCTAGGTATATACTTCTCTTGCAATGTTTTTACTGTGTGTGCACAACTTTTCATTGTGCAGACAAGAATCTAGTAAGATTTTATCTGAAAAAACTAAAACTTAAAAGAACAAGGCTGAAAATTCTGCTCTCCATCTTTCTAAGATGGGCAAGGTGAACTTAGAATCTAGTTGTTTTTTTTTTTTTAAGGAATGTCAGACTATTCAGTATCAAGGAGTTGATACTTCCCCATTGTCTGTGCTAAACATGGACACTGGTTATTACTTGCAGGTGATCCAAATAAATAAATAAAACCATCACCTAACCTCTAAAAAATTGACTAAAGAAACTCTATTTTTCTTTTTTGTATTTTGTTGGGTTTATATAAGGCCCCTAAGTTCCCAAGCAGGCCTGTTCTAAACCACCTCATCAGTCACAAGGGAAAGAGGAACACCAGATGAAAGATATCAGGACCCTTTTTTTGATATAGGAACAGATAAACTGTGGGTGAATATTTGGCTATCTAGAGATAAATGAAAGGTTTACCAAGCAAACAGCACCTTACAATTATGCCTGTATTTATGAAAATAGGATTTATTTGAAAGTAAAAAAGTCGATTGTCTTCAGAAATGTCAGGTACACTGTAAAACCTATAATTCTTCCTGCCTTATAAAAAGAGTTATGTTTTCAGCATACAGCTTTACAAGTTAACCTAGTACTTTTAATATCTCATCCCATGTGAACAAACTCCTCTTATTTTAAAAAGTTTACTTTGCTCTTACAGCTGTGCAAATATATTGTGGTTGAATTTCCTTTCTTTTTTACTCTTCAGTACTCTAAGATAAGGAACCTATTAATGAATAGAAACTTTTAAGTTTTGTCTTTTAAATTGTGTTTTTCTGTAGTTTCCGTTAGTCTGTAGTGATAACTTTGTTCACACCTAAGTCTATTATCTCCTTTTCACAAAGTAATTTCTAACCTTGGCTTTTATCTTTCATAGACTTTTGGTTTGGGAGATTTATGGGCATGTGAGAAACCATATGAGAAATTTGCATTTTACTTTCCACCTAGGTATTTGCTGTTCATAGCAAGTGATTATTGAATGGAAGAAATGAGAATCAGTTTTTATTAATAGCTTGGTTATAATTTTATTGCTCACAAAGCACCCCAAGCTGGCAGCACTCTAGAATGCTATCAGTTGCTTAGCTGGGTGTAAGTACAGGATGATTAAATCTATGCTTTTTATAGTCCTATTTAGTGACACTCCAGCTCCCCTTAGGTGTATGATACCTTTGGGACCAAGAGTTTATAACTGTTCTTAAAGCTAGTTCAAGGTGTGTGAAGATCCACCTCTATCGTGCATGGTTATTATGGTTTGATAGGAGTTCATCTTCTTTCTGTCTTCCTCTTTCAGTCTTCCTTTCTCATTTCTTGCAGCCTTCTTCAGCACACTCTCTTTTCCTTTCCGTGCCCTTCAACCCCTAAAACAAACCCCATCCCACACTGAACTTTTCAGCATTTCCTGCTACCTGAATGAAATAAAATTAATCTGCTAACCAGTGTTATTCCAATCTATAAAAATGGTGTGAGGGAAGGCCGAGGGATCTGTTAGTGTAACTGCAGCTCCTTGAAAAATTATGGAGAAGATCACACTGGATACTAATGGAAGTTATTTACAGAATAGTACAGTCATCAGGCACAGTCAACATGGATTCACAGAGGGAAAGTCCTGTTTCAATAATTTGATATCCTTTTAGGATAAGGTCACTCCCCTAGTGGATGAATGGAAAGCAGTAGATGTAGTTATCCTGGATTTTAGTAAGGCTTTTTTACTGGCCCTCACAGCATCCTTCTGAACAAGTTGTCCAGCTGTGGGATGTGTGGGTTCACAGTGCACTGGGTGAAAAACTGGCTGAAGTGCAGAGCTCAGAGGGCTGTGGTGAATGAAGGTACATCTGTCTGGTGACTGGTCATCAGCGATGTTTCTCAGGGTGCAGTTCCAGGGCCAGTCCTGTTCCATCTGTTTATCAATGATCTGAATGCAGGAGTTGAATGCACCATTAAGAAGTTTGCTGGTCATCCCAAACTGGGAGGTGATGTTGACTCTTTTGAGGGACAGGAGGCTTTCCAGAGGGATCTAGACAGAGTGGAGTTTTGGGCTGTGATTAATGGGATGAAATTTGGCAAGTTCGAATGCCATTGTCTCAGCTTTGAGACAAATTTAAGAGAAGACGCTCTGCAATGAGTAGTCTCCTCTAAAGGGTTTTGGTAATCCCCCTCCCCCAACAGAAAAATGAATGCTAAGGAAAGTTAGAAAAACTCCTAATAGTTTATTAACAGCAGAATGCTCACAGAACTCACCCCCTGCCCCACAGAGACAGAGGAGCAAGGTCCCAAAAATGCCCAGAGAATGGGGCAAACATTAAAGAAATGCCCCTTCCTGACGTGTGGTGCAAGTTGGTGCTGGCTTTCATGCTGAGGGAAGTGGAGATTCCATGGAGGAGTTCTAGCAGTAGACAAAACCCTGGTGGCTCTCTGACATCCACCTCCTCTCCACGGCACTCATGGTAGGCAAAAGAGGTGGGCTGGAGCCTCTTGGTGTGCTTTCTCTCTCTGGCTCTGCTCCCCAAGGCTTGGGGCTGGAACAGGGCAGGTCTGCTCCCACCCATCCTGCTTCTCTGGTCTTGGGCTAGCAGCCATTCAGTTCACCTCGACATAGCTGAAAGATTGCTGCTGCAGCTTCTGCCAGCCAGCAGAGAGAAAAGCTTTTTGCCTGGGCCAAGAAAACCAAGCTAGCCAAGCAAAACCAAACTGCACAGCTCCACAGGACACCTGGGCTGTGAGACTTTGAAAATGCCCTCCGAAGAGCCCAAAGCTCCCCCCTCCCTGGCCCCACACACAGCCGGTCCCAGGCCTTAAAGACACAGCAGGCATTTTTGGGGCATAGAGCAGAGGATCATGGAATAGATTAGCATCAATATCACTCCAACACTGCCATATTCTGCACCTAGGATGGAGTAATGATGGGGAAGAGTATAAATGAGAAGAGGCTTGAGAGCAGCTCTGCAGGAAGGGATCTGGGGGTGCTGGTTGGCAGCAGCTCAGTGTGAGTCAGCAGTGTGTGCCCTGGCAGTCCAGAGGGAAAACCACACCCTGGGGTGCATCGAACATGGCTTCACCAGTTGGTCAAAAGAGGTGATTATCCCACTGTATTCAGTGTTGGTGTGGCCTCACCTGGAGTACTGTGTGCAGTTCTGGGCCATACCATTAAAGAAGAATGTGAAGGTCCTTCAGTGTGTCCAGAGGAGGGCAACAGAGTTGGTGAAAGAGCTAGAAGGAATGTCCTGATGTCCTGTGAGGAGCAGCTGAGGACTTTGGGCTTGCCTAGTTTGGAGAGAAGAAGGCTGAGGGGAGACTGCATTGCTCTCTACACCTTCCTTGAAAGGAAGGTCCTGATCTCTTCTCCCTGCTGCTCAGTGATGGGATGGAATGGGAATGCTTCATAAATGCACCAGAAGAGGTTTAGAGCATACGTTAGAAAGCATTTCTTTACCAAGAGGGTGGTTAAACACTGGAACAGGCTTCGGGTTTCTTTTAATACCATCAGTTGCTTGACATAAGTACACATTTATAGTGATTCACATTCTGAAAGATAACTGAAGTTAAATATAAAATTTAAAACCTCAGCAAATCTCATCTTTTTTCTTTTTTTCGTTTCTTTCATTGAATTGTAATGTTTCTAATGAGAAAGTTGAAGGAAAACATTTATTAAGGTAAAAATATTTCCATGGCATAGGATGAACTGAAGGCTCAACTGTTACTTTTGTTTTGAATACCCAGGATATCACGAAAGTCACTAGAATTAAGAAAATCTGTGGTAATGATTTTGCTGAATGTTGAAAAAAGCTTTCCACTTAAAAATATAATTAAAAGACTTTTTTTTCTGAAAAACAGCACTTTTAATTAGTGAGTTCATGATTCCAATTCTACTGCAATGAATACTATGCATAGCTCCAATGGAGCTGAACTGCCCTAAAATATGACTAGGAAGTCAGGATTCATACAAGGAGTGCTTAGTAAGGACTAAATGAAAACTCAGAAGAAAACAGCAAGAACATCATGATTTGGCCAATATTTGCTTATCCTACACTTTCAAGTGGGCAAAACTCTGTACAGATGAAGTTGAAGCAAGCTTTATGAATAATGAACATAAAATCTGCTCAACTCTCATCCTGATGCAGAAAACTCTTATTAAGTGTCAAGAGGTACTGAGAATGAAAAGAGTAGACCACCAGCAGATTAAACACTTGTTTGCAAAGCCCTGTTGTAGACAATAGAAGTAGTTATCTCATTATCCTGTCGTTACCTGATATTTTAATTAACAATGCAAAGAAAACACTTCCTAGTTACTGTGGAATTGCATTGATACAATGGTGCTTCCATACTCTTTGCAGTACAAAGATCTATTAAGAAATAGAAAACCTAATAATATGCAAGTTATGCACAGAGATTTGAAAGTATGAAATATATAATACACTTCTAGCAATATATTACAGCTTTCCTTATTTTTTCCCCTACAAAAACTGTCTACAGTATCACCGTGTCTCCCTCATATATTGCATAGCGTTTTAGTTGCTTAAATGTCTCACTGTCCTTCACATTAGGATTAACAAGATTCAACTGTAGCAGCTATACCTTCAGGAATTGGTTATTTATTCAGAAGAAAAGTGCCCTTAAAAAAAAAAAAAGGCAGTTAGAATCTCAGAGAATAAATAATTCAAGATAGTTCTCTTCCTTCTTGTTTCAATACTCAGGTGTACAAGTCTCATCCATAAGAAATTCCACATGGTTCTTCAATCAACTTCACAATCACATTGCGATATTTAACCCTTTAATTTTTATTCTGTGAGGTAAACTAGGGAGGTTCTGGGAGTCAGATAGAAGAAATATTTCTAAAACTGCTAACCTACTTGAGAAGGAAGAAAGGAGGCATTCTCACTGAGGAGAGAAACTTGAAAGTCTAAGAATAATAAAGAAGCAAACATGAACCAAAAGGTTTTTGCTGATGTTACTAGAAAGTAAATTTTTAATATTTATTTTATGCATTTTATGCAAATATCGAAACCATAATTTTCTGTAGCATGGTTTGAAAAACTAAAAAATGTGGAGTTTTTCTCTATTAAATTATGCAGAAAGAGAAGGAAAGCTTTTAAATATTTTTAACCTAAGAAGACTAATTTTCAACTGCAGGGATTCTGCAACAAGAACAAATCAATGTACAGGAACTTAATCTTTAGTCTTGAGGTTACAGTGAATACACTGAGGAATAGACAATAATAAGTATTAAGGAAAGTCCTTTGGAACGTTTCAATTGTAATGTATCTGTACATTGCAACACCTCCCTGAGAAGCACAGTGTCACGTATAATTATACAGCGCCCAGAGATAACACAAAAGACCATCTGTAAGCTTTGAACAGATGTAGCCTTTGAATACTTGAGCTTATCATGGTCTTAACATTTTCAAACCTCAAAGCAAGTACAGCTTCAAAAACAATACTGGAGTAGGAAAAAATTCAGAACTGTGATATTCAAATTCCTGTGAAGTTGATGTTTTGTTCACTGTTATTTAAAAGCACGTATCTGCTCAATACCTTGTGTTTTAAGGGAAAAGGTTTTTGTATACATAATTAAACACCCGCCAATTTTTTATTTTTTTCAAATGAATCTCCCTTCAAACACACAAGACAGAATAGAACAGATTAGAATAGACTATTTCAGTTGGAATAAACCTAGAACAATCATCTAGTCCAACTGCCTAACTAACTCAGGGCTGACCAAATTGTCAAGTCCAAATACTTCTTAAACACTGACAGTCATGGGGCATCAACCACCTCTCCACCATGCATACCTATTAAGTGTATTTTTTTGTTAAATATAGCCATGAAATGTGCAGTAAAGAGGAGCAATGCACACCTAGGTAAAACTGACATGTGCAGGATTACCTTCATTCTGGTAAAGAGTCCCAGCATTTTGACTCAACGTGCCCAGTGCTTTGAGGCATAGTACTTTTTCCTATTCATTTCTGTTCAACATGTGTTTTGTAGAGTTGCATAAAGTTTTGCAGGACTTAAAAGTGATACTAACTTTTGGAATTGGGCTGTGTGAATGCTGTTGCTGTTTTTCTTTCCTTAAAATAAGCAAGCTTCCATTACAAGAAGCAACGTTAGTAACTGATTAATTACTAATAATTACAGAGACAAAATATACTAATTTAAAAGGCTGTTCAGGCTGTTGTAAAATATGTTCCAAGAAAATAAACCAAATGAAGAGTATAGACAAAAAAATAGAGCATTGATTTTTGAAAACTTTCTGACATGCATTGAATATGGAAACTCAATTATCAGTAAAAGTCAAAGCAGCAAGTAAAAGTCTTTTACATTTTATCCCACTTCCCTTGACAAGACAATATTTTCAATGGAAAATGTTAGAATCAAATCAGATTTTTAGAAGCACTGATGGCATGTGGACATAATTTTTTTCTCGGGCATGCTTTTGTATCAACTGAGGTACAAATTGAACTTCTTTCTTTGTAGGCAGACCTCATGACCACAATTTATTCAATTGCCATATTTTAACCAACTCCTGTAGTACATTGTAAATGGTGATAAGCTAAAATATAAATAGAAAATCTTAATAAACCCGAATGCTATTGCCTGGTTCCATATAGATACATTGCATCAATTATTTAAGAATGTAGTTTGCTTTTAAAATTCACATTTCCAGATAAATATCCACAGTTGTGCAGAGTCTCCACTCTAAGAACCATTTACCTTCTCATACAGTAGCTGAGATCAACCAGAGAATGTCATTTGCAGATGATCTTCAAGTTACGTGGGACAACCTTGTTTTATCTTCAGTAGTCCTGTAAGCAAGCAAAAAATCAGGGGAATCTTAAAACGGACCAATTGACAGCCAGTTAAGGTCAAATCTTTTAAGCAATTTGATGATTTAGGCAAATATCCAATACTCATATCACATATTAGAATAAACAAAATTAGACTATATCTTACCTGAAAAAATACTTATCAAATTCACAATCATGTGGAAATAGACCACTTTCTGCAGAAATACCTAAACAAGGGAAGATACGCAAGAAACATAAAAATACCAGCAATGCATTGCAGAAATACCTTTCCAGAAATATCTCATGACTTTATAAATTATCTGGAAGGGGGAATAAACTGTTTATCAATGAAATTACATATCACACTAGGGTGGAATTGTCAGCATTAGTCAAAAAAGAGGAATAGGAAACTAAAGGGTATTCAAACATGAACAAAAACAAGATAAAAGCCATCCTGGTGAGAGAAACAGTTAATAAAACCGCGGAAAACAAACCAGCATGCTCGCTGTCAGCTGGAAGGCAGTAACACCTGAAAGAAAAAGGCTTACTGTCATTGCAGGGGACAGCTGCATTTCCATGAGCACATCAGGAAGAAGCAAAGGGAAGACTAATGCCATGTTGGGCTTTTTGCAGAACGGAACATGAGTAATGACAATAACAGACCCTTATAAATGTGGTCCAGGTGTGACCACATCCTGCTGCATTACTTGGATTGATTAGAGTTATTTATGCAGTTCTTATAACATGGTTCAATGAAATAATAGGGAAAGAAACAAAGATAAAAGATAGGCATTTCATTGTAAACATAATTGTTCTTGTGTTTAAATGGAAATCTTTTTTTTCCCCCAAGAAGTAGTAAAATTTGCATACCTTTAAACACTAAAACCCTTAAAATATCTTGGGAGATCAGTCTTTCTAATCCTGAGAAGAGGGACTATTTAGTGGATGTTTTTCATTTCACATTCGGATGTTTCTAGGAAGAGGACATAGTTACTCTGTCATACATCCTTGAAGTGAGTGTTCATTCAGTGTGTCCATGTCTATGGAACAGCTAGGTTTCTAGCATCCTAAAGAAGTAATTTTCCTGTATTACTATGCTATTACTGTCTCTGTCCGTCTCTGTGCCTCGCACGCATGCACGCACACACAAACGCACGGCTAGCTTCAACATAAAGACGGTTGCAAAGAGAAGGAAAAGGCCTTTACAGGAGTTCCAGCAGGAGCATTTATTGCGCCTACACTGCCGAAGATTCAGGGGCAAAGGCGAGAACAATGCCGAACTCGGGGGTTTTATCTGGGAGTGGGGAAAAGGCGGGACTAGGAAATGGGGACCAATGGAGAAGCTCTGGGGGAGTGACAAGGGGGTAGAGGCTGACAGCCAACCAGGGAATTCAAACTGGGATAGATTGACATGACAGAACAAGCATCCTGGGAGAGACTTCTTTCCCTCTTCATGACCGATAAGTCTCTGGCATCAGAGACTGTCTTACCAAGAGCTCTCACTGTCCCTTGTGCCACAGGCCAATCGGCCACCACACTATGCCACCACATCTACTATAGGAATCACCTGGCTGGCCAAGCAGCATGTCCATTGGCACAGTGACATATGACTGCAAGTAGGAATTATCTGGTTATTCTGTGATTGAACTTGCACCCTAAAAGGGATTCATAAAACCTGAAATGCTTAAAAACTTTTGCATTTCTGACAGTATTCGTTCTTGGCTTGGTATCAGCATTTTTGTAAAAGTACTTGTCTAAACTGTTCTATTACAATGTCCTTTCGAGGATAAATATTGAATGTTTAACATTGCTAGCTTGCTTCAAGCAATTTTTATGTGCCTCCTTCAACTCATATTCAGACCAAAGATGTGTGTCATGAAAGCTGAGTTTTAAATCACCTCTCC
This sequence comes from Aphelocoma coerulescens, assembly GCF_041296385.1. Classification (NCBI taxonomy): domain Eukaryota; kingdom Metazoa; phylum Chordata; class Aves; order Passeriformes; family Corvidae; genus Aphelocoma; species Aphelocoma coerulescens. The sequence goes on from NC_091015.1 coordinate 86,759,559, forward strand.
ATAACTTGTCATATCCCAAAAGCAGCTCTGGACTTCAATCTCTGCTCCTAACCAGTTTAAATGAAAGAGAAATATTGCCTCTTCTATATATGTGTGTGACTACACTTGGGCAAGGCACTGAAGAATAAAATCCAGAGAGGACAAATATTCCATCACTATAAGAATGAAGTCTTAGAATAGCAAAATGTAAGCAAGTTTAACTGTCATTGCAAGTAGTGGTCCTGCTGTAATACTGTTTTTGGTTAACTTTTAAACTTTTCTGTGAAAAAAGCACTTTCTACTTGTAATGAAAGCATAATATAGTTACAAGTAATGTCCTGTTCACAGTTTAAGACTCACTGATTGCCTCAAGCAGTAGACAATGAGTGAAGAAGAAAGTTGTTCTTATTTGGATGCTTTCAGAGTGCTTTTCAGCCTTTGAGATAATTTGAAATAATTTTTATCAGTTTCTTTTAGCTGCAAGTGATCAGTCATTAATAAATGGTTCTTAGAAAGAATAATTCTTCAGAAATATAAAAAAAATCTTTTAGCTATAGTATGTGGTATGGGGACTACTATCTGTGACCCTCAACTGGCCTCCATGAACAGAGGAAGGATAATGCTGGAGACATTTTTAGATTAGAGATTAGAGAATGACTATATCTTATTTTGGTATGTTAGGGATATCTGCTTCCACAGACTTGTGTAATGAATTGACACAACTTTTCAGCAGTGAATTCTTTTATCTGATCCTAGGCAAAATATCACCACTGCCACCATTTAAATTATATCATGGATTTATGTAAAGATATTTAAAAATTTAAAGTGCAATTTAGATGTGCAGAATTATAACTTTAATTAAAAGAAAATGCAAGGAATTTTTTCCTGGGGTGGATTGTAATGATCAGCAGTACTACACATAGTCAAAGCAGGAAAGAGAAACATATGGTCTTCCAGCTGTGGCAATACACGTTGCTAAAGTTAGTAATAACTTAGTAAAAAAACCCTAAAAATCTGTATACTGCACTGCACAACCATTCATCACACGTGCAGGGACTTAGGGCCAGAATAACATCATTATCTATTTAGATTGTAGGAGACAGAATCCTCAAGCTTAAATAAAAGAATATAAGTTTGTCATGTGTGTATAATGCTCCCTCCCTCTTTTTAGACCTCCTGAAAATTTCTGAATGGGAAAGATGAGATGTTGCATTATTACCTGCTGATCATCCCAGTGTACTGGTAATTATCCTATTCCAAATCACACAGTTCCTGTAGCACTGATAACCCTTTTAACTCAGGATGGCACTACTGAAAAAAAAAAAAAAGCCTCTGAGCCTTAAACTTCATTAGGTCATTGTGTTCTTTGCATTTCAGTTTGTATTCCTCTTTAGGCTTTTGGGATATCAAGAAACCATTTTCTCAAGAAACTCTCAAACCAGAGGACATCTTCATTGTAAAGAAATGGTATGAGTTTCTGAGGAAAGGCAGATGGTCATCTATGAAAAGAGATATGTAATTAGGTGAAATACATCTTTGTCAGCCTCCTCCTGTGCCAGAGCTTCCCTGCAGTAGGATTCTGCTGATTTGTCAGCAAAAGTCAGACTAGAGCCACAGTCCAAAGCAACCTGCAGCACTGCGAGGGTTGGGGTGGATAAGGGCAAGTTCAGGACACAGCTGACATTGCTCGACAAAGACCTAAGTTAACACAGCTAGCAAACATAGCCTGGGACCACCATCTCTCCAGATTTTGAATGAAAGCCAAATTCTAAACTATTTGAGAGTGCCTGTAAGAAATGCTGGTATTTAACAATATTGGCTTATATAGCATGTTGAAAGTGACTACAACAGAAAACATGCCCAGTGTCTTAAGTTAATCAATATCTAAATCAAAATTAGCTCTCCAGCCTCAGAGTTCTCCAGCCTCAGGAAGAGAAAAATATAATCACTCTAAATTGTCATTTATTGTATGTTTACATTTTGTAGTAGGATGTGGTCTTGATCTTCAGGTTCTAGAATCATGAAAGGCATAAGCAGTCAAGTACAGTAAGTCAAGTATCATAAGTGAACAGAAAGTTCTTAACAGGAAGATCTTTACAGTGCAGGTGCCTGTGCACTGAAGCAGATTGTCCAGAGGGGTTGTGGAGTCTCCCTCCCTGGAGATACTCAAGAACCATCTGGATACAATCCTGTGCCATGTGCTCTGGGATGACCCTGCTTGAGCAGAGAGGCTGGACCAGATGACTACTGTGGTCCCTCCAACCTGACCCAGTCTGTGCTTCTGTGAAAGTTTTCAGCAGTCATACGTACAATAAAGGTGAACAGTTGTATGAACATTTATGAACATTTCAGAACATTGTTATCTGTGCCTTCTGCCAAACAGAGGGTTTTAAAAAACAACAGGGATTTTCTAAAGAAAAAAACTTCAATTATTTATAAAAACTAATCCCAAATTATAAAATTACATTAAAACTAGCATATGAAAACCTAACACATTCATTCTAATGAGAAAAGGGTACATCCTTGTGCTTTTTTTCCTTTTTCTTTTTGTTGTTATTGTTGTTTTTTTGTTGGGGGTTATTTGGGAGGTTTTTTGGTTAGTTGGTTGGTTTTTTAGAACTTAAAAGTCTAGATATTTAGAAGGCCAAAACAGGTAATTTTCCCAGCAAAGTCAATTGGTATTAATATATATTTGAAATAGTTTTCTGCAGCTGAGAATCTCCAATCTTAATTTGTAGTGCTATCTCTAGAGAAACAAACTGGTATTTCTTCTTTACATCTATTGAGCAGTAATAAAATATTTTCCTGGATTTCTCTTCATTTGTTGCTTAACTTTCATTTTCTTATCATACCAAAATGAGATAGAGATTAAGGCAGTGCTGAGCCTATGTAAAAGAAAACCCAGCTTGCTGAAGTCAATGGTTCTGAGTTATTTGCAATTTACATTAGACTGATTCTGTTTATCTCATGTAAGTTTATTTATAAATATACCTTAGCCTCGCTCTATTTATCTTGATTGTAACTGAGAAAACTAAAAAGTGATTTTATTTTTTCTGAATGCTTAGTTACCTAGAATATCTGTATCATTATCAGTTCATTAATCAGTTTGGGTAAAATTAATATGTAGAACTGAGTAAAACATTTTGTTCATTGATATATGTGGTATTAAACAAATGGAGTTATTTAATCTATGCCAGAAACAGAAGTGTGGGCTTATAAAGGCCAGGAGCAGTGAATGCATATGGAATTGCATCCACATACATCCAACAATATTCAATCCTTGTTCTTTGGACAGTTGAATTAGAAGCAGTTATTATAACGCCTCCCATGAACATAAGGGATACCATCCACGTGGATTCATCACCACCAGTTCCTGGTTTGCTTGGCTATCACATTTCTGCTCTTCAAACAGACTTGAGTTCTGGATAACTTCTACTTTTATTGTACAAAGAGACTAACTGAGATATTTTTCTGCATAATTTTATGAGTTAGTCTCTTGATGATTTTTTGTTTGTTGGTTTGGCTTAATTTCTTTGGGTTTACTTTGCTCTTCCTGGATAATAGCAAAAAATTTTACCATGTAAAATTTAATATGTGTTTATTTATTTCCTCCTGTAGGGTTTTAAATAAGCTGCATGGATTAATTTAAACTAGAATAGGATGAATCTAATTTAAATTTCTTCTTGGGAGAATTAGTTTTGAACATCCACATGCATTTTAAAGTCTAAATTTTATTTTAAAAATCAGATATTTAATTTTGGTCTAAAGAATTATGCAAAGTAAAAGCTAGATTTCTTAAAAGTATTATCAAAAATATTAAGACTTGTATACTTTTGTGCTCAGAGTAGATAAAACATATGCCTACTTACAATTAAGGACTTACTTAGAAGTAACTTACTTACAAGTAAGTCCTTGTGAATATTTGTTAATAATTCATTTATACATATTCCTGATGCTGTGTCTTTTAATATATGTGGCATATTTTTTCAGCCCAAAGAGTCAATCACAACATTCCTGGTCAGATATCAGTCAGGAAAAAAAATGCTTAATGAATATCTAGGCATTCTGAGCTAAGGGTTGAATAAAGATATTTGATTTGCTTCTGCAGAAAGCAGAATTACCTGCATGAATAAATGTATATTTGTATTCAAGTACTGTAGATTTAATGGAAAGTAGAAATTTTATGGTGGATGTAATCCAGGAAACACAGCAGATTTCCAAACTAACAGTGCTTTGTATTCTTCCTAGCAAGAAATAGTTCACTTTTCTTTAAGATTTTGGATGTGTTTTAATCTTTTGTTTGATTACCATGTTTTCTGTTAGCAAGGGATTTTATTTGGCAACAGGAATTATACCCTTCCCCCATGCCATTTTTTTATATATTATTATTTATCACTTTAGCTTCTCAAGAAAGATTGGCCAAAAGACATTTGCCAGTGTCTGACAACAGCTATGATAAAACAGGTATGAAACAATTTGTTGACGTTTAAATAATTTGCATACTTACCATATCTCCAGCTGTTACAACAATTTTCTTAAAGAGAAAATTTGATAAACATCATTGTGTGATATGATCATATTGTTTCAGCTACAGCTTTTACAATGAGATAATAACTTTTAAACAAAAAAGCTGAAAAGCAGAAAGGCTTTTTATTTTTCTTATCTCCAGTTGTTGAATGCACTTTATATATTTCACGATTGAACATTTTAGAGTTATGTTGGACATCCAAACTCTCCCTTTTAAATTTCCTCTGTAAGAGAGAGTTTCTAGCTTTCAAAATTTTTATGAAAGCCTAAGTAAAAATGTAGAGATAATTGATGAAAACTATCCCTTTTGGCAGAGACCATATATTCTGAAACAATTCAGAAGTTTAAAAGTTAGCTTTCTCTAGGAAGTTATGATTAAACCACAGTATTTTTTTTAATTTCCAGCATTATGACCCAATCATTTTAGCTGGCAGAAAGAGAAATGAACTATGTATGGCATGTAATTACAGGAAACCAACAGAGTTTTTTCTGAAAAGGGAACATATTTACCTGCTGAAAGATAAAAAAATTACGAGAAGACAATGCACAAATGAGTGATGGTGATAATAATAATCTCATCTCTGATCTTTGTGTAAACCCAGTAACAAATTAACAGTGAATGACAGAGTGTAATGAGTCCAAAGTAAACACCCTACATCCATCATTAGAAAAAAACCTAGTTCTTATCTGCTAAACTGTCTTTCTGACTCATTAACCTTATCAAAACATCCTTTTGAAAGGCCTAGATTTTTTTCTCTATTTACAGTGCCTCTCCTACTATAATAATAATAATTAAAAACAAAAAAAAAAGTGAAGGGGGAAACAGCTTTCCAGTATTTTCCATAATGCAACAGTAAGGGAAAATGCACCAGCAGTTTTAAGCAGTCGTAGAGCAAATAAAACAGGTTGCATTTTTAAAAGTGCAAGATTAAAAGTAGCTCTGATTGCCCTGGAATGTTGTCAAGGCTAAAAGTATGTTTAGAATAGCCATACAGCAGTGGCCAATAACAAATGTCACCCAGACACAATTTCATTTTCAGTCATATTCTTAAATATTTAATTATGTCTCTCATGGAATTAGCATTTTCTGTGCTTTTTCTTCTGCTCCTTCCTGCAGTGTCTGCTGCTCATCCTTCTCAGGATTTCAGGCTACACAGACCTTTCATATGGGCAATTACAGGCATTTTTATGTTCACATTATTCCAGTTTTTGCTTTCTGCCTGGTTTCATTTAGCTCTTTTCCACCACTTATGGACTCCATTGGAGCCTGAACATCTGTAACTTCCTTTCCTGTGGATAGATTCAGCATCTTCCTTCTCAATGAGTCCTATTTTTCTTTATCTCTTTCTTTCCTCTTAGCCTTTTCTCTAGCATGTGGAGAGGGCATTTGCATCCTTGCCTCTTTTCAGCTTTTAAGCATGGTATAAGACATCCTGAAAATGTCTTTGATTAAGCTTTTTCTTATCTTCTTCATTTTGGGGTTAAGCTGTGAAAAGTCTGTGTAGCTGTGTGGCATGTGGGAGTTATAACAAGGGTCTGTGTAGCAGTGTGGCCTGTGGGAATTATAGCAAGGGTATCCAGGATGCCAGCTTAGTGGAACTGAATCCGAGGAGTTGCTATTTTCAGGTTTGATTAGGCCCAGCAGTCCTTTGGTATCACAGGCACTGCCTTGGGACAGCAGAGGCAAAGTCATTTCAGGTTGTCTGCTGATCAGCAGCTGTGCAGTGGGACAGGGGCAGGGACAAGGGACAGCCACTGGCAGAGTAGCAACCCAGTCAGAGAGGTGAGGGAGGCTGACAGAGACTGCAAGTGCAACTCTCAGACAACATAAAATATAAGAAAAGGCTCTGGGGCTTTTTATGATTAGCAAAACCTGAGACAAAATACCAAACAAATTTCATGTGAAGTAAAAGATTATTTTTTTCTGATTTAACAGTTTGTTCTTGTCCTCTAAGTTACCTTCTAAGTTATCTTAGCTCTTGTATAATAGGAAATATATATGCCTGGACAAATTAATCTGGAGCCTTTACAGAGAAGAACAGTATTGTTTTCTGTGTTTCTATTTATGAACCTTGAAGACAGTCTGGAGGCCAGGAAGTGCATGTTTTGGTTTTTTAACAAACAGAAATTAAAACGGTAGAATACAACAAGTTTTGAGTTTGTGGGGTTTTTTTTGGGTTTTTTTTTTGTTTTTTTTTTTTTAATCTAGGTAATTTCTGAGGGAATTAACAAGCACTTGAGTGCCTAGGGATAAGAATTTTAGTTTCCTACTAAATTTCAGGCTTTCTCTGTTTTACTTCCTAAACCTAACATTTCTTTCACTATTTTAAGTTATCAATTTTTCTAATTTTTCAAAACTTTGGCAACAAACAAATCCCCTACTGATGGAATTTTGGAAAATGTGTATTGTGTCCAAGCTTCAGAAACTCCAAACAAGACTCAGTTAGATGAATTTTACCTGGAGGTGGAGATACAAGATAGGAGACAAAATGAAGAGCTATAGGATGGCGGTGAGAGAAAATGACAGTCTGCAGTGGGAAAATATGCAAAACTTTTATAATTGTCAGAGACTTCTGGGAAAGGTTTTCACTGTTGTTGTCTCATGAACGAAGGTCATGGACAGTATTCCGTTCTCTCTGAAAATCAAAATTCTTGCTAAGGCCTATGAGGGAAGCGAACATAATGCACAGAATCGCTGTTCCATGTACTCTCCCCTGCTATCTCCTTTGACAAATTAGTTTAGTACCCCTTATATTTTTATGATTTATTTTCTATTCCTTGTCTTCCCTTATGTTTTCTTCACTTATTTTGATTTACCTCTACTTACTCTGGATAATTTTATCTTTTCTACTCTCATTTTCCTGAATATCTGTTTTTTAATACATTTTATATTACAGTTTAATTTAGCCTTGCAATCAGTTTATAGGAAAAAAGCCTTTTGTTCTGGAGGGTTTTCTTGGTGTTTTTTTGTTTGGTTTTTTTTTCTCTTTTCCTTTACCAGAAATTGAATATGATTATGATGCAGGTCTTCTAAACAACCAAATTTGTTCTGAGCCAAATAAAGTACTTTCCAAAATCAGCCAGCAGATAATTTCTCAGCCTGTCATTACTTTCACATCTGCTGCTGCTGATAGAATCTTCTGCCTTGAAAATGCATGCTTGAAATGAGCGCTGCACACAAACGGCAGGACATAAAGAAATATAATGAATGTAAACGAACAATAAAACCCCCTTTCAAATACCATTTATGGGCTCAATCTTGTAAGCTGCTTGGAGGTTTCAGAGAATATAAAGGGCAATCTATACCTCTGAAGAAGTGGTCAGGATCTTACCAGACTAAGATCTGTAAAATTGTGACCTTCCCTTCAAAAGTAACCGTAAGAAAAAATCTTCCTATTGCTAAGTCTGACAGAAAAGAGGAAAACCATGCAGGCTTATTGTGATTTGAAAATACAGCCTATCCTACCAAAATTCAGTAATTCATTTGAAAGGTCAGCCACCTACTGTTGACATTTCAAATGTCATTTTTAATTTCTAAAATAGGAAAAAGTGAATCTTTGACTCTCAAACTGATTTTTGAACCAAATACAAATCAGTGGACAAGCCTGTCACTAAAACCAAAGCTCTATAACACATTTGAATTCTATCAGAAGTCCAAAATTGTATCTAATAACATGCGGGCATTTCTTGTCACAAAAGTAGAGTGGTACCATCGTTGTACTATTCCCTTCTGGAAGGAGAGAGGGTCAGTCTTCTAGATTATTTGTTTCTCTTCTGCAAGGCTGACATATCTCTGCTCATCTGCTTCCCATGTTGTATTTTTTTAATCTGTTATATTCTTTACTGTGATGCCAAACCACAAATATTGCTCATTTGTATGTTTTCTGTTATAGCACTAGCTGGTTCATAAATCATGATAATAACAGGTGTATCAATATTTAATTCTGCATTAGTTTTTCTGTCATAAGTCTTTGCCTGTCTGTGTTTAGTATTGCCAAAATTTAACTCTGAGGATAATACAGTCCATGTTTGCTGTCTGCTTCAGGCTTACTTTTTGTGAAACAAGATTTAAGACAGATGTTTTACTAATATGTTCAGAAAAAAGAGCAGAGTATTATTTACTCAAAAAATTCCATTGCTTCTTGGGTGCTGGCAACTGATTTTTGAATGAGGCCAAACTGCAATGTTTTCCAATATAAAGGTCTATCAAGACCACCATCTTTTTGTCCTACCTATCTCTGAAAAATAAGACTTTTATTATCCTTATTTTTATCAATTCCATTATAATAAAATATTTTTCTAAAATCATTCACTAAATTGATTGCAGGTGCCAGTTGTGTCCCATATATAGTAGCTCTGATATTATTTCAATTGATTATCGTCTCAGTTTTTCAGATGTCATGCTTCTAGAAATAATTTCTTGAAGAGATTTCTAATGCACACCCACTCACTCCCTCCTTCTTCCCTCTCCCTCCTCCCTCTCCTAATTTCTAATTAGCCTGGCTGAAGTATAATTAATTCAGCAACAAAGTTTGGGCCCTTTTTTGATAAAACTATGAATGTGTCTGGTAAATAACTATGTGATGCTTTTAAAGGAAGTTCTCAGGATCAGAAGTCTTCTGCCTGTATTGTAAGCAATTACTTATATGAGAATAACAGGTCTGTCAGGTTTAATTTATTGTCTGTCTGACAAAACTTTCCATGCTACCATACAGTATTAATTCAAATGATAGAGTTCTGTATAGGCTACCTAAAAAGTCTGTCAGGTGGAAGATGAGTGCCAGGAGAACAATATGTTGAACCATGGGAATATGTGAAGGAGTGATAGGGACAAAACGTGCTTTTCTGGGAAGAGTGCTCTGCCTTGTGCCAAAGGCAAAGCTCCATCCTTGGCTCTCTTCCTGAGCTACCAGGTGACACCAGACAAGAAGGAATAATCCATACACAAAGAGAGAACGCTACAGAAGCAATCTTTAGACTAGTATTTTCGTATTTCTGTACTTAAGTTGTATTGTTTTCATTCCTTTAATATATCATAAAGCCTATTTGGATGACTTGAAAGACTTGTTTTCCATTTTTATTAACAAAAGAAGGACTCATTTAGGAGTGGTGACACTTTGTTATCAAATTATAAGCTAAAAAATGTGACTGAGGGGTCTATATCCTCTATCCCACCCTTCTTTATTACTGAAAATTTAGAGGTTCATTTAAAAGAAAAGCCAGCAGGAGTCACACTGAGTTTATGGGCTTTACATCACAGTGAGCAAGTGTAAAAAGAACAAAACAGAAATAAGCTTTGGAAAATAAATAAAGTCTCTCCAGAGGCAGTGATGGTATCTCCAATTAGTAATACTGGTGATGGCACTTATTTTTAGGGAAGGGCACATGCTGCTTGTATCCCTATTCAGCATAATTAAAGAGAAGGAACCTAGGATTATACTAGTCACTTACTGTAGCTCCGAATTATTTATGAAGACTAGCCACATGATGACTGGAGGATTATCAATAGGAGAAAGATATCAGCATGTAGCTGCTAGGGAATATCCTTCTCTTAGACCTCTTTATAAAGAACTGAGCATGAAGAATATGTCCAGGAAACTGAAGAATATACTCAAAAGATCCATCCCAACAGTAAAAAGTTAAGCTACTATTTCAAATGACTACTCTATACTTTCTCCTTCATGCCTAAGAATTGCCGGAGATTTCCAATACAAATTTGTCTTTCCTTAAAAGACGGTTTTACTGTGTTTATGCACAAGATGGCTGAACTCAGGTTGCACAAAGCATCTCAGTTTTGGGATTTCTTGCTTCATCTATACCACATTTAAAAACCTTTGAAGTCCCAGTATGTTGCTGTACATTAGTTCATATATGGAAAACAAACAAGCGTTCCTTCCTGCATTCATCAGTCTAGGCTGTTACACAGACTGAGCTCTGAATATGTTACCTATCAGGTAGCCAAGAGGGAATTTAGGTAACAGTTTTTGCAGTTTCGGGTAACAGACTCACAGGCTTTATGGATTTCTTCAAGAACATATGTACTGTTAATTATAGAGGCTGTTTCTTGCCCTTTCCCCGACTTATCCAATCTTTGCTACCCTAACCTTTTACTCCTGTTTCTTCACCTTTTCTGTACTGTTTCATTTACATTTCTTGCTAGGATATTGTATCCACGTTTGGCTCCCTAGTGCCTGCATCACAACATGGACAGTTCTGAGGAAAAACACACAGTGTAACAGGCTGGCATCTGGTTATTGTCCATATTTATTTATCAGATGGACTTAAAAGTAAACAGTACCTGGAAAGTTTTTCTTTGTAGCTTCATTGGCATACAGCTGATACTACTTCTGAAATAGAGTTAAACTGTCCTTTAGTATTAGTTTTTTTGGTATTCACACTTATGAACTCTGTATTGTCAAATATTGCCCAGTTGTATAATGAAACAGATTTTCCCCAGAAAGTTTATTATATATGATGTGACTTACTCAGATTTTCAGACCTTAGATCTTTGAAGATAATGAAAGACAACATTCCAAGTAGGATTTCTAAATAAGGTTCTCAGTGCTTTGGCTTTGAACCTCACAATTTTACAAACAGATGACCTGTAACACTGTGCTGTCTTCCCATTCTGATGTATGAACTTTATTCATCTTTTTAAATGTCTTGCTTCCTGCTAAAGCCATACTCTTGTCTGGCTCATTACCAGTAGATATAGCCTTTAATTTTTAAAACCAAAAATCAGAAGTGATTCTGATTCTATAGAAAGAACGACAAAAGGGAATAAACCACCATACCATATAGGCTTGAAACTGCTTACCTGTGGCCTCTATGTCTTTATTGCTTTTCTTGTCACACATTTTTTAAATAAAACTACCTTTCTTCATGCTTGTATTTACAACCTCAGTTCACACTTAAACTATTTTCTGTTCCTGCTGCCATCTATTGCAACAAAAACATTTTCATATAATTCCAAGGATGACAATGTGGTACTAATCTTTTTTCAGTTTTACAGACTGAAGTGGGATGCACAGATTGATTCAAAATAGATTCCAATATCCAGAAGAATTATATCAACTAAAATTCTTTGTTCTTCCCCAGCTAATGCTGCCTTCTAAACTTCTAGAAGTCCTTAATAAGAAACAATCAAAGCAAATTGTAATATTTTTAAGAAGGAGAAAAAGAAAGACATGGGGAGCTACAGGATGGTCAGTCTCACATCTGTGCATGGTGAGATCATTGATCAGATGCTCCTGGTGGAAACTGTGCTAAAGTACATGAAAAACAGTGCAGTGATTGGTGACAGCCAGAATGACTTCAGTAAGGGCAAACCATGCCTGAAAAATGTGGGGGCCTTCTATAACAGGTTTCAGTTACTGGTGAATGAGGGAAGAGCAACTGATATCATCTACCTGGACTTGTGCAAAACATTTGATATTGTCCCACATGACATCCTTGTCTCTAAAATGGAGAGACACAGAGCTGATGGACAGACCAGTCAGTGTATAAGGAATTGGCTGGATGGTCTCACATTCAAAATGTTGTGTTCAATGGCTCAGTGTCCATGGGGAGACCAGTGGTAATCGGAATCCTCAGGAGTCTCTACTAGGACCAGTATTATTTAATATCTTTTCGGGGGCATGGACAGCAGGATTGAGTGCACACTCAGCAAGTTTGTGGATGATGTCAAGCCATGTGGTACGGTCTACATGCTGGAAGGAAGAGACAAGGCAAGGGGATCTTGAAAGGCTTGAGAGGTGGGCCTCTGAGAACCTCAGGAAGTTCAACAAGGCCAAATGCAAAGTCCTGCAGCTGGATCAGGGCAATCCCAAATACAGATATAGGCTGGGCAGCAAGTGGATTGAGAGCAGCACCAGAGATGACATGGGGGTTATTGGTAGATGAAAACCTTGACATGAGCCTCAATGTGTGCTTGCAGCCCAGAGAGCCAACTACATCCTGGGCTGCATCAAGAGCAGTGTGACCAGCAGGGTGAGGGAGGGGATTCTTCCCCTCCACTCCTGAATATGCTCTCAATAGACTCCACCTGGAGTGCTGCATCTAGCTCTGGGGTCCCCAACATAAAAAGGACACAGACCTGTTAGATAGAGTCCATGGGAAGGACACAAAGATGATCAGATGAATGGAGCACTCCTCCTATGAAGACAGGCTGAGAGGTGAGAGAGCTGGAGTTGGGCAGCATGGAGAAGGTAAGGCTTCAGGGAGACCTTCCAGTACCTAAGGGGCCTTACAAGAAAGCTGGAGAAGGGCTTTTGACAAGGGCATGGAGTGTTAGGGCAGGAGGTGATGGCTTTAAACTGAAAGAGGGTAAATTTAGATTAGATGTTAAGAAGTAAGGGTGGTGGGGCACTGACAGAGGTTGCCTAGAGAAGTTGTAGATGCCCCATCTCTGTAAGTGCTCAAGGCCAGTTTGGATAGGGCTTTGAGCAACCTGGCCCAATGGAAGGGTACCTACCCACAGCAGGGGACCTGGAACAAATGATCTTTAAAGTTCCTTCCAACCCAAACTATCCTGTGATTGTATGATTAATTGTTTAACTAATTTGTTATCAAGTAAATACCTCCTACAGATTTGAAATTCAATTTGGAAGAATAGTCATGTGTGTTACACTTCTTAGCAATTGACAGTCTGTTTGAAATACTGAATAATAAATAACAAAGCCCTTTAAGAATATAAACATTGAAAAATAAATGAGTCATCTTTGTGTTTTGCTTGATTGTTCTTTCCTACTCCTGTAAAGATGGTTATCCTGACGGTATAGCAGCAGGTTCTGGGTAGTTTTTTTCCAGTTGGAGGTACACGAGTGTATTTCACCTACGGTTAGCCAATAGCCCTGTGCTGATGTGCATACCATAAGTTAGTGCTGTGGTTTAGTTGACATGGTGGTATTTGGGCAAAGTTTGGTCTCAGTGATTTCAGAGGTCTTTTCCAACCTAATGATTCTGCAATTTTATGAACAGTGAACTAAATTAGGCCAAATTAAGCTAAGTGCTACACCCAGTCATTTCTTGAACACTTACAGGGTTGGTAACTCCACCACTTCTCAGGGCAGCTTGTTCCAGTGCTGGACAAGCCTTTACGTGAAGAAATTCTTCCTGATTCCCCTGGCACAGCTTCAAATTATGTCCTCCCATCCTGATACTAGTAGCCTGGGAGAAGAGACTGACCCCCACCTTGCTACAACCACCTTGTGACAACTGTCAGGTACCTGTAGGGAGTGATAAGGTCACCCCTGAGCCTCCTCTTCTCCAGGCTAAACAACTCAACCTCCCTCAGCTGTTCTTCATAGGTGTTTCTCTCTAGACTCTTCACCAGCTCTGTTGCCCTTCTCTGGACATGGCCCAACATCTCAATTCCTGTCTTGCTGTGAGAGGACCAGAACTGGACGCGGGACTTGAGGTGTGGCCTTGTCATGGGTTATCATAGCTACGGAAGTGATTTTCTTGCAAAGAGGTGCTTACAGCTTCCTCTATAACCCGACAAAACCTATCAACTGGCTAGTTTGAATATTGACAATTTTTTAAGCCACTGAAAAACTTGACACGCCTCTGTGGTCCACATTTAAGAATGGACCAACCCCAGGAAAGCTCTCTCTTGCTTCCAGCCTTGGGACAGGTAACTGCGTTGGGCCCGTGCAATTCCACCCGTGGCCCCCCCAGAGCCCTGTTACGTGCAGGAGGCGTAGCCCGGCTCCCCCCCACCCCTCCAGTGCGGCCAAAGATTCAGCTGAAGCTGTCCTGCTGCCCGGCAAAGATCGTGTGACCAACAGCGATAAGTGAATTCCAGCTGCAAGGCCCAAGTGAGATTAACCCTTTTAGTGCTGTAAGTTTCCTCCAGAACAGATGAAGCTTGCAGACATTAAGTGAAGAAAGAAGAGCTGAAACCCTGAGGGAGGAGAAAGAGGAGATGCTTAAAGCTGAAATTCTGTTGTAAAGCTATGGTGGTGATGGACTATGACATATCAGAGTACCCGTTGTAATTTCGTGAAAGCATGGGGGGTGGAGCGTTCAAACTGTACTTGTGAGCAAAAGTACCTGTGCTGAAATAAGCAAATGCTGAAGCAACTGTAATTTGATGAGAAGTTTGAACAGGGAGAGATGGAAGTGATGAGGACTCTTGCTCCAAATCGGAAGGAGAAGATCTCTGTTCCCAGAGATGCTCCCAGAGATAGTCCTAGAGATGAAGATGATGAGGACCCTTTTGCTCCCAGGAAAGGGGGAGGGCCTCTATTCCTAGAGATGAAGATGCTCCCAGAGATGGGTGAAGAGAACCTTTGTTTTTGAACAGCTCAACCTTAAAATGGTACCCCACTAGCTCACGAGTGGACCCTTGAAAGCAGTTGTGGGAAAAGCTGTAAGTCTGGGGAAGGGACTCTCACATGCGAGCAGAGAACCAACCTGGGCGGCTGGCTCGCTGTGATACTGAGCCATGAGAGAACTTCTTGTGGAAATGTCTCCATAGCATGAGCAAGAGAGACTCCTCTCCCTAAGTGAACTGAACAAGGTTATTATGGAAGTGGTAAACTGACTGAACATCTCAAGGGTTGTCTTTTTACATTGTCAGTGGGTAAAGGGAGAAAGGTGGGGGAAGGAGAAGAGTTCTGAAGGTGTGGTCTGATTTTTTTTTTTCTTCTTTTAGTTCTGTTAATAAACTTCTTTATATTCTTTTAAGTTTTGTGCCTGCTTTGCTTTCTCCTAATTCTTATCTCACAGAAGGAAAATAAGTAAGTAATGAGTATTTTGGACCAAATCACTATACTCTAATTGGTGTTTTTACCTGGTTACAAACTGAAGCCGCTACAGGCCTCAGCAGTGCTGAGTACATGGGGACAATCAGTGCTCTGATGCTGCTGGCCACACTACTGCTGATACAGGCCAGGATGCCATTGGCCTTCTTGGCCACCTGGACACAGCCAGCTCATGTTCAGCTGGCTGTCGACCAGCACCCCCAGGTCCTTTTCCACTGGGCAGATTTCCAGTTACTCTTCCCCCAGCCTGTAGCACTGCCTGGGGTTGTTGTGACCCAAGTGACGAACCTGCCACTTCACCTTATTGAACCTCATACCTTTGGCCTCATCCTATCAATCCAGCCTGTCCAGATCTCTTTATAGAGCCTTCCTACACTCCAGCCAATCAACCCTCCCACCCAATTTAATACTGTCTGCGCACTTGGTGAGGGTGCACTCAATCCCCTCATCCAGATGATCAGTAAAGATATTAAACAGGACTGAGCCCAATACTGAGCCCTGAAGAACCCCAGTGGTAAATGGACACCAAGTGAATGCAGCACCATTCACCACCACTATCTGGGCCTGGCCATAGAGCTGTCTTTTAACACAGTGAATAGAGAACCTGTCCAAGCCATGGGCTGCCAGCTTTTCCAGGAGAATGCCATGAAAGACATTATCCAAGGCTTTGCTGAAGTCCAGATACTGCTGTTATGTTTACTCGAATTTCATTTTGGTTTGATATGGTTTGGTTTGTTTTGATCAGGGGCTAGCTTTCATTAAAAGAGGAGGAAGCATATAGGCGATAGCAGATTAATAACTGTCTTGAAAGATACTAAGGTTAAGCAGACAATGGAAAGGGGGACTGATTAAAAAGGGAAAAGGAAATTATGTCTGTGTTTTAGAGCTCAGTAATTAATAAAGTAAGAAGTGCCAAAAGTCAGGTTTGCAGAGGAATTAAAATGAGAAGCACAATTTCTCCAAACGTACACATAAAATAAGATTAAAAAGGAATTAAATAATGGGACTGCTATGTAGTGGGGATTAGGCAGAAATTAAAGAAAATCCTTGTTTGCCTTGATTTTCAGTAAAGATAATAATGGAGAGCATGGAACCAAACTAAAATGGCCCATAAGGCAGAGAGAGCAACGGCAAAATGAAGATATAAGACAAAACCAAAAATAGACAAATAATTTCAAGGCAGATGGATCATTAAAAAAAAACCAAAACAAAACTCTCAAAGGGGTTTTTCCTGCAGGGAGAATAAAGGGCTTCAGGAGAACCTAAAAGTAGCCTCCTTTTACTTGTGTGGGTTTACTGAGAAGACAGAGGTGGGCTCTTTATGGAAGTACACAACCAGAGGAGAAGATAACCTAGTCTGACTTCAGAGTTGACCCTGCTTTGAGCAGAAGGTGGGAGTAGGGACCTCCTAGGGGTCCCTTCCAGCCTGAATGAATTGACAAAGTTGTTAACAACAGTAAAAATATTGCCCCAAAATTAAATGATGCCTGGGAAAAGAGCATAATCAGTGTCTCTACTTATATATGAGATGGGACTGAACCAAAGGAAGAAATGTAAAGAGAATTACTGGTCCTAGAGCAAATAATATGCATATATTGACTTAGAGTAAATTCAGTCTGGAATGAAAAGATTTCTATTTGTTAGGGTCATGAAGATTTTGGAGCCACCTTCCAAACAGTAGTGAGGCCCAAGACTAAACTTGTTTTGTCTTGGAACTTGATTCCTATATGGAAAGAATTACAGTACGTGTCTTCCTGCTGCAGCATGTCCTTCCAGGTCTGTGGCTACTCTGATCTTCACAAGACACATTTTGTTCCTAAGAAAACTCCTTTGTTGTGACTTACTCTTTAATACCTGGGGGTCTCTAAAGTTTGTTTTTTTAAAAACCTGACACAACAGACTTGTAATCTCCTCCCTCTGCAGGCAGTCAATTGTAGATGTTTTTAGGAGGTAAGCAGAAGACACCCATGCATTTACCAAATAGAAAAAGAGATCTTGTTTCTACCAGTCATCATCTGCTCACACTCATCATGCTCAGTTGAGTAGCACTTTGAGATTCCCACCTTTTAGTTAGTGTTCAGGGATTCATTCTTATTTGGTTGTTAGTACACAGGTTTGTTTTAATGTCCTTCCTTTATAATTGAAACTGGGTATGATAATTTCAAGAGTTCTTTTGTGAAATACTGTTGTGTTTTCTTCCTACTGGTAAGTCTGCTTTCTAGGCTCTTAAATACAGTTCTGAAAAAAAGTTGTATGTAAACACTTCTAGAGTTCTAGATCATTTAAAGCAAGAGTTTCAAAACTTGAGATAAATGCCATCAAAAGATAAGGGGGGAGAGAGATCAAGAACAAATTTGAGTTTTTTCTATAGAATTATTCTTTTCATATTTCTGTGGTGTACTTACATTTGGAGCAATTTTTTTCAAAGAACAAACCTAAACCATCTGGTAGCATAATACTTGGTTAGTGCTTCATATCTATGTACTGTATGCACAGAGAAGCCTTGATTTAGACAATGTCTTTCTGAAGAAAATGAGATACACAATGCATAATTCATGACAGTACATCTTGGCATTGCATGGCAGTCTTGATTCTGATGTTAGAACCATTTTCTTTTTCAGAAGATTGTGATTCTTTAGGAGTGTGATTACAGTTAAGTGCACTGATGAGTGTCAGATATAATGAAAGGTTGTAGCTCTGTCTTATGTCTCTGTTCTGAGCATTTTGTTTTTAGAGCAGCCACAAGCTGCAGGCCCTCATGCCAGTAATGAACCATGGATGACTGACACTACCAGTATGCCTGGAGAAAAGCAATGAAATTTGAGAGGAGTTTGTTCTGATATTTTGAATAATTCCTTACCAAAAAAAAAAAAAAAAAAAAAAAAAAAGCTTTAATTGAGGTAAAAAACGCATAACTTTAAAGATTTTAGAAAATCATGGCAAGTGCCAGCCATATTGCTTTACAGATGGGTTATGCACCTGCTTCATGCCACTCACTAACCCTTACATTCCCTTTAGTCTGAAAACAGATATGGGACTTGGAATGGTTGCAGAGATGCATTTTAGGGCCACTGTGTTTTGCATGTGAAGTGGCTCTTGGCTGGCAGATCAGTGGAGGGAATGATTCCCATAAGCGCGCTTTTGGGTTAATCCTAAGACTAACTTCAGTGACTGTTGACATAACACTGAAGCAGCTGTCCCAGCTGTTCAAAAAGTGGGATGCTCCTTCACTGTGGAGAGAAGTGAATGCTTTCCCCACACATGCATTTCTAGGACTATATATTTTCTCAGTGAATCCTCATTGTAGTTCCTGTTGATTTCTCTCTCTAGATTCTTTTTCATAATGTCTGTTCACCCATGATAGAAACATCTTCTGTAACAAATGTTGTGTTTATGCATTCGCTTGGATTATTAACGGAATTGTTTCATAAAATAAATCCAACCTCTGAAAAATGCAGTAGTCTAGCGGATTAATATCCAGACTCAATATATAGCAATGTCCTTCAATATCTTGTCATCAGCTGCAATGACATGGCTTTCATTACTTCCTAATTGTCCATAACATTTCCTTGTATTTTTCTCATTGAAGTTAGCTTTAAAAAGCAGCCCAGTGGCTGAGATGGTTCAGAATCATCAGTAATGGTTGCACAATGACAACCCTGTAAATCCTTTATTTAAATTAAGGGAAATATGACACAAGCAGCAGTAAGGATGTTTTTGTGCTAGCCCTGTTCCCATCTCCCAGGTATGAACATCCTTGAGGGGCAAATTCCCCAAGCCAATTTATCTTTGGCTTCTCTTATGAAATTACTTACAAGACTGAAAATTAGCTTGCTAATAATAGTGAAGCAGACAGCTTGTACATGAATTCATAAACACCTTTCCCACTTATTAATAAAAACCTTTGAAGCCATCAAGGTTAGATAATACATAACATTATGCTTTTAACACTAACTTTTTTGTATTAGCTTTCTCCCTTTTAATGCTGTACTCAAATACTATGTATCCTCCATATTTTCTGCTTTTATTTGTGGCAATCCTTGGGACATAATTTTTTTTCTATTTCTACAGCGTTTAGAAAATGAGTCTCAGGATGTTGGCTGGGATTTTTCTTCTAGTAGAAGAGATTTCACAGCATGCAATATGTAATTACTTTTCTAAGATGCATCTAAGAAGTCTTACATTGTATGGCAAATATGAAAGAATATTCCCAAAAGGGACCATCTTTTTCATCCTCTTGCCTCAGCTGTTCCTGACAGTTATTTCAAATCCTGGTAAATACCTCCAAATGATGGAAATCTCATAGCCTCAATTTAATTTAGTGCTTAACTGTCTTTACAGTTAAAAGTTTTACTAATGTATAATCAACCTTAAGGCTTCAATTTAAGCCTCTTACTCTATGTTCTATACCCGATGGACATTAACAACAAGTTATTCATTCCTTGTGTGCAACATCTATGTAAATGTACGACGCTGTGAATGCTGCTCTTACTGTAAGCCATCCAAAGTGCCCTTTCTCTTCATATACTGCTTTGTCTCTATTTGGTCTCTCTCATCAAATGTTCATACATTTTGGACAGTGAAGACATTGCCTCCTAAATTCCCTATATATGGCATTTCTACATTTGATAACCTCACATCTTAATTCTAAACTCATCATTATTATTATGAGTATCTAAACCCTGAATTTGTAAATAATAGTTAATAAAGCTTGAATGTCCTTGCTTTTTTTCACCTTTCACATTATTATTCTGAATGAGGTGAAGTTGTCTTGAGAGGAAATTCTAGTCGTACAATTATGGAAGTCAAGCACCCTGAAATTACTTGGATTAACAAATGGATCTATTAGCTATACTTGTGTACATCCCATCCCACTGGTAGATTTATCTTTGTTTAATGAGATCAGAATCTTGAATAGAGTTTTAAAAAAACTTTTTTTTTTTACTTCAATTAAACAACATTATTACTTCAATTAATGTTAAGTCAGCCACAATAATGAGAAGTGAGTATTTGTCAATAAATCTAAATTCAGTGCAGTGAACTATTAAATATTAATATCTGTAAAACAGCTGCCTAACATTGGTAGACATCCATGCCACTTACATTAAATGTCCTTGTCCCTTGTCCAGGGTAACACCAACTGTGCACTAAATTCACTTATAAATCTATACTTATTTAATGGAGCATTAATACATCTGCTTACAACCCACAAAATCTATATATTTGAAATGGTTTTTCTTACTTGGGACATTAATGAGGTGCATGGATTTAAGTAGATCAATCTGACTCTTTAGGTATGCAAAAAAGCAGGCACAGTTATTTAACCCACTTAAAGTTCAGAAAATCTATATTAAGCCAGAATTTTCCAAGTTTAATGCCTCACCAGTTTGTGGATGTTACTTAGTGCTCATGAAAGCACATGTGGACACTGAGTCCACTTTTAGGGTCCCAACACTAATAACAATGAATACTTGAGTGAATACAGCTGGCTGGGATCTGGAGCACTTGTCCCATGAGGAGGTGCTGAGGTTCCAAGGCTTGTTCAGCCTGGAGAGACAACTTCAGGGTGCCCTAGAAGAGTATCCACCATCCACCCTGACACCTGTGAAAAGATGGAGCTGGGCTCTTTACATCAGGTAAGGTGGAGTAAGAGAGGATCAGACTGGCTATAACAGGGATGGAAATCGCCCTGAACACAGTCCAGAAGTGGAGCACGTTTCCCAGAAATGTTGTTCAGTCTCCATCCTTGGAGTTTTTCAAGAAAAAAGCTGGATAAATACCTGAGCAGCCTGATCTGACCCCATGTCTGACCCTGCTCTGACATCCCTGTCACCCTGAATCATTCTGTGAATACAAACTATGGACAATTTAGTCACTATACTGTCCTACTTGAACATATTATGGAAAGGGAGTGCTCAGGGTTTTTTTGCATTTACTGGGGGTTAAGTTTAAATATTCCTTTTTCCTGTTTGTTTGGGTTTTTTTTGGATGATGATGCAATTACTTTTAGAGTCTTCTTTAGAGATTAGTCAAATTGTTGGACATGTTAAGGAGTTTATTGCAGCATTTCAGCATATTTCCTGGGATGGTGAAAGATAAATTGTTAAAGCCATCATAAACATTGTATTTTCTCTCCCTCTCAGTAACTGATTCTTTGTATGATTCTGAAAAACTCAGTTGAATGGGTCTTTCAACAACTGGGTGTCATTTATTTCTGAAAACTTAAATTGACTGATTTGCAGAAGCCCTGACACATAAAACCTGGTTAACCAGAGCTGTTTTAAACCTTTGAGTTTACTATGAGAAATTGTTCTGTAAAAGCATACATTTGATGATACTTACCAGATAGCTCCACAGTCTTGTCTTCACAGTTGTAAAATGAAGTCCTATGTCCAGATCACAGTACAGAAAGGCTGATATCAGAGTGTCACTTTCCCATGAAACTTTGAAGAAAGAAAAAGACATGGAGCAAGTCTTCATTGGATTCATTGGATGAGACAGGGACTTTGTGGAAAACAAATTTGTATTGCAATGTCATAGTGTGTGCAAAGTGGATAATAGTGAACCAACCTGTTCTACTGCTATTTTGGAAGTAGTTCAGGATTATTTTTTATTATTACAAGAAAGTATTTGAGGCTGTATTACACAATTTGATTAGAAATTCTTTATATGATCAAAACATGGGAAAACCTAACATAAGTTTAGGAAACTGGTATTTGGATTGGACAAGGGAGACCTGCTCCATTGTCACAGCATTGAAAAAAAGCTTCCTAATAACCACATTCAAAACTTCTTTTTTCCTTTGGTCTCCATTTCAGCTTCCTTCACACAAGGGGAGATTGAGGGCCTCACACCTCATTGATATCTACATCACTATTTTACAAGTGAATTCATTGCAATATCTTTCACTTCAATGCACATCTCATATATTTCTCCAGCAGAATACACAACTCTCTCTTAAGAACAGCAAAACAAACTAAAAAAAACCCCACAAACAACAGAAGCCATCACTAGCCACACATCACAGGTCATTATTCCTGTTGCTTTGCTATCATCTTGTTTTTCTCTGTCTTGTCTCTCCTCCTGAGTGGAGAGAGCACATCTGGCTATAAAACCGGAAGTTTTTCTTTACTGAGGAAAACATTTCTATATTAGACATTCTCTTGTGGTATTTTTTTCCCCTGGTTATGAACCAACAACTGTCTGTCCAACAGTGGTGAAAGGCATGCTTGAAACAGTGTCCTTGAGGGTACATAATTTGCAGAAAGTTTTTTTTTCTAGAAAAGCCGATTTAAAGAGAAGGGATACATATAATCTGCATACATATAATCTGCTATGCCTCCATTCTCTCACCTCTAACACAAAACTTTTAAAATAATTAGTATAATTGAGCTGTTCCTTGTTGCTTCCTACTTTTGGTCAACTTGGTGTCATTACTAGAAATTAAGGCTTTTTAATTCTGCATCAAAATAATCAGACATTTCCATGTGTTTTTTTATATAAGTGAGCAGAAGTCAAACCCAGTGTCTCTTGGTGTAGATATTCGTATTAGTAAATGTGTGTTGAGACTGTGCTACCAGATAAGCATAGTCATACTTCAATTTTTCAAAGGAGTGTTGCCACTTAATGTAGCAGTCGAAACTCTTATTTTGTCAGAGACTTTTTTTTTCTACATTTACAAAATCTGTCCCTAGCTTTAAACCAACCAGCAAGAGTATGCACTTAGTCTATTTACATTATGTCACCTTGAATCTTTTCTCCCTGACATTTTAATGCAATCTTGCTTTTCAGTTTCTCATGGAAAGGAGTGCCATACAAATACATATCACTCAGTGATAGGTTTCTCTGTAATGTGCTAGTTTAACTTCTTTCTATTTCTGAGTTCACCAATTACCTAGGAAGCAATTCAGGGCTAACATAAAGTATTAGGACTAATCTTGTTAATTTGAGTTTATGTAGATGTAAGTCAGGGGCCTGACCCTACACCAATATTGAGAATAAGAAGACAGAAGTCAGACAGTCTGCAACTCATTAGTGTGCCTAGGCTGTGAAATTATCCCTTCTCAGTAGTTTTTTGGGAACAACTACTCCCAAGGATGAGTAGAAGTGGAATTCTTAGCCTTGTTCCTTCCTGTTCTGAAGTAAAGGCTGATGCATGATGCATAAACATTCATGTGGCAACATCAGGCAAATGAAAAACAGAAAAAAGGAAAAAAAAACCATAACATGATATGTCAGTCCCTGGGGAGGACACAGTCTTTCTTTAAGGCACATGTCTCCCCTGAGGTTTTTCAGATGAGTCAAGAGACTATGTCAGCTGACAAACTGACATTCTTTGGTTTTCATAACACCTTTCTAGTCCTATGCCAATAAAAACTATTCAATAGTTGGCAGCATGAAGCTGAAAGTAATTTGTCCCAAAGATAGTGGAAGGGAAAGAAGTAAACCAAATTAAAATATATTCTGAAATTGGTTTTGTAATAGACTTTTTTAATAGGTAATATTTAAACATCTTTAACACTTTAGGAAAGTGAACAGTAAAAAAAAATTGAATGACAGAGGAGTTTGTGATACATGTTTTTGTCCTTCTGGACTTCTCAGTTATCTGAAATAACATCACTGAGATAATTCTAGTGCTTTCCCATGCAGTCGAGATCCAGTTACTGAAATGCCTTCTTTGTTTCTGAAACATGTTACAAACCAGTAAAAAACTTTTTCTGCTGACACCCTCCTATCTTCATTCTTCTTCATGATCTCACTCCCATTAATTAAATCTCTTTTCTAATGAAATATTATTTCATAAGAATGGAATGTTCTATAACATCAGAAAAATATTTGTATTGTATTCTTTCATAGGGTTTCTGTTTACTTTGAAATGTTACTTGAAATTATAGTATACCTATTTATTATACCAAGAATACCTATACTTTCTCATCTATGTTTAAGCTCATTTCTACTTAGCTAGTAATTATTGTTAAAAAAATTAAAACTTTACATAAGTATTATAATGTATATTGAAATCACACTGAAGACAAACCACTATTGTGATCAGTCAGGTTAGTATTATGCATAGAAGGTTTGCAGTTTGTTCTTAGAGGAACAACCACTAATTTTATTTACTTATGTTATACATTAATATATTTGTATATTTATCAAGAAAAAAATCAGAGATCACTGTGATAGGAATGTCTAGAAGACTGATGCCATGGGCTAATTTTAAATATTGAAAATTAAAGTTTTTAACTTCTTTTATTAGCAGCAGACTTGCTAGAAGTTAATTCATACTGAATAGAACGGAACAGAATGCAACACAATACAATCAATACAGTATTTCAGTCAGAAGGGTCCTGCAGCAGTCATCTTGTCCAACTGCCTGACCATTTCATGACAACAAAAGTGTTATTAAAGGCATTGTCCAGTCATGGGGCATCAACCACCTCTCCAGTGTTTGATCACCCTCTTGGTAAAAAAGTGTTTCCTAATGTTCTCCTCCCCTACTGCAGCTTTCCACACATCCTGTTACCGGATAGAAGAGCTCAGCATCTCCCTCTCCCCCTTGTCTCTTCAGGAAGCTGTAAACAGCAGTGAGGTCACCCCTCAACCTCCTTCTCTCCAAATTAGACAAGTACAAAGTCCTCAGCAGCTTCTCACAGGACATTCCTTCCAGCCCTTTCACCAGCTTTGTCAACCTTTTGCAGGAACATTCATGGATCTTCACACCCTTTTTAAAGTGGGGAGCCCAGAACTGCACACAGTACTCCAGGTGAGGCCACACCAACACTGAATACAGTGGGATAATCACTTCTTTTGACCAACTGGTGAAGCCATGTTCGATGCACCCCAGGGTGTGGTTTGCCCTCTGGACTGCCAGGGCACACACTGCTGACTCACACTGAGCTGCTGCCAACCAGCACCCCCAGATCCCTTCCTGCAGAGCTGCCCTCCTGTTGCTGTGACCCAGCCCACTGTTGGGCTGGGGCAGTTGAATGTCAATCAATTCAGGGCTCTCTCTTGGGTGGGTTTGCCCACCCAGGACAGTGAGTCAGAGAGCGGCTCGATGGGCGGCACAGAAGCCTAAGCCGCATCCCCCTGGGCAGTACCTGGGTTCAAACTGCCTCCCCTTGTTCGAGAAAGTTCTCTGTTGTTGGGGTGTTCATTAGCTCCCTATTGTATCTCCCGCCTCCCGGTTTCCCCCATTGGTTCTTGTTAAATTGTATCATCGCCCTGCCTTCTATTCTTTTCCCCACTGTTTTCCACCCCCTACAAAACTGAAAGCAAAAACCCCTCAGGGCTTTTTTTCTGGTTGCTGGGCCCTCTGACAATAAACCTGTTGGAAACCAGACCAGAGGCCCCTTTCTTTTCCTTTGCCTCCAGATTAACGTGAGCCCAGACCATTGGCCCCTGACGTGCCTCCTCTGTGGAGGAACAAGCATGTGCACCCAGCCAGCGCCTTTCCTGCTACCGAAGTCGGTCCTGAAGGATGTTGCAGAAGTAACACTGTGTCCCCTGTGACTGAGGGCACGCCAGAGCTCGTGCTAGCGAGCCAGGGACAGTGTTACTCTCTAGCCACTGTTCTCCTCATTTATACTTATCCCCAGCATTTCTCTGTCCTAGGTTCAGAGTCTGGATTTGAACTTGTCAAATTTCATCCCGTTAATCACAGCCCACAGCACCAATCTAGATCCCTCTGCAAGGCATCCTGTCCCTCAAGAGTGTCAACAGCATGGCCCAGTTTGGGATCATCATCAGACTTGTTAATGGTGCATTTAACTCTTGCATCCAGATCATTGATAAACAGATGGAACAGGACTGGCCTGAGAAACATCTCTGATGACCTGTCAATACTTTTCAGTCAGTTCTTCTACTGGCGCACTGTGAACCCACACATCCCACAGCTGGACAACTTGTTCAGAATGATGCTGTGAGGGTCAGTATCAAAAGCCTTAGTAAAATGCAGGAAAACTACATCTACCACTTTCCCTTTATTCACTAAGGGAGTTACCTTATCCTAGAAGGGTATCAAATTAGTGAAACAGGACTTTCCGTCTGTGAACCCATGTTGACTGTGCCTGGTTGAATGCATTATTCTTTAAATAACTTCCATAAGTACTCAGTATGATCTCTGCAATTTTTTTGGTGGACTTAACAGATTGGTAGTTCCCTGGATCTTTCATCCTGCCCTTCATGTAAATTGGAATACCACTGGCTAGCTTCCAGTCAGTCAGGGCATCTCCAGACTCCCAAAATCTTCTGTAGATGATCAAGAGTGCTCCTGCCATTGCATCCTTCAGTAACCTGGGATGAATTCCCATGGACTTGAGAATATTCAGAAGATACGGCTGGTCCCTTGTAATTCCAATATCCACAGTTATGTCCAATGACAAGTGGTGTTCCTCAGAGGTTGGTATTGGCATGGGCACTGGTTAATATCTTTATAGGGACATTACATGTACCCCAAGCTGAGTGGTGTGTTTCATACCCTGGAGGGAAGGGATGCCAGGCAGAGCAACCTTATGGATCCAGTGGGCTTTGGAGCTGGCCTGTGTACTCAGGGAGATGATGTGCCTATTTGCAGTCCCTTGTGCTTATCCTGCTCTCTTTTTGATAAATTTGTGTTACTTGAATGCCTCCTGTGGGCAACTACACTCATCTTTGCCCCTTTTGGTGGTCACATTGCACATGAAATTACTTTATATGGTATTTTCTGTATTTGTTGGATATTTCTTCTTTGATTCGTTGACTCCAGAGAAGGTTTTGCCCATCTCCCAGGGTTATATCCTGATAATGGCATGTAATGCTTATTGATGAATCATTCATAGCTCTTCATTTTATTTTGTCCTGGCACTCACAAGGCTTATGGTGTCATCCAGTGCCTCTACTCAAATCACACAGCTATGCTAGTGTGACACTTCATTCTAAACAGAGTAATTGCACACTATCATAACTTACTGCCTTCCAAAAAATTATTACAACAGAGGTACCATGCAATTTTTCAAAGCTAAGCAAAACTGAAATAAATTGGGCAATAATAATCTGATTGCTTGATAATTGCTAATAGAAAAGAACAAGCTGAAACAAAAAACTTGGGAAACCTAAGGAAGCCCAGACAAACCAAGACAAACAGGTTCTGGTTCTGAGCTCTTTCAGAGCTATTACAACACTATTACATTTTTATTAGTGAGGGGAATATTTTCTTACTGAGGTACAGGGCAATGCGTTTGTTACAAGATGGACTTAATTTCATGCTTGTAGCAGATGAACTACATAATCAATAAGGAAAACAGTTTGAACAATATAGTTAATGCTAAATATTTGTATAAAGCAACTGACATATTAATGAAAATAGTGCACTTTTTAGAAGGAAGAAAGAATGAGATGTTGGATATTGAAAACATTGACTTTTTTCTGGTTTTATCCAATTATATAATATAAAAACTGAAACATGTTTTTACTGGTGAACAGAGATGAGTTACAAGGCTGGGTTCAGTTCTATGTGCAAATAAAACGCTGGGAAAGGAATTTGTTCCTGTTTTGGGATCCCAGACTTACAATGAATCCTGCTGCTAGGAATGCTTGTAAGAAAGTTACCACAGAAGATAACTGAGGAGTGATGGCAACAAAACTGGAAATGGTGCATACTGAGTTTATACATACAGATACACACCCACACATGTATATACACACATATATCTCTATATACAGAGCAGAAGGCCATGTGTTGTCATTCTTCTGAGAGAAGTCTTAAATATTCCAGCCATTTGCCTCTGCCAAGGCACCATAACTCTCTGTTTCTCAGGTAACTGTATTTATGTATTTTCTTCTTAGCTCATCTGGTTAAAAAACTACCAAATTTATGTATATTCACATATATTCATATATTCACACAATAATAGCTAAAAATTCACTGGTTGAGACATATGTCTGGCAAGTCTCTGTATGTGCAAGTATATGACACTTCCATATACAGAAAGTGTCATTTCACTAGCAAAGATGACTTATTACAATAAGGACTAGAAGTTTTATGTGTTACTGTAACAGTGTTTTGCTGTCTTACAAGCTGAATGATTTGGTACAGTGTGTTTGAATTTTAAAAGTACAATTATTTAGGTTTCTAAGAAATGTGATTAAGTAAAAAAAAAAAAAACCAAACAACTTAAAAAATAGCTTAAAAATAAATGAAGAATTTGAGCCAAGAAATGAATCTGTCTTTAGAGAGTTAAAGACCGTATCAATTTTTAGATCTTCAAAAATAAAACTGTAGCTTACAGTGAATCTAAAGTACAAAACTCACACTTTAAGGTAAGACAGGTTGTCTCAGCAAAGAAAATATAGCTGTTTGCTAAGGCAGATAGTATCTGTTCCTAAGATCCCATAAATTGTTCTTCCCAGCAAAGCATTTATATATAAAAATTTACTGACTGTGTGATAATCAGTGACCCTCAAAGGCTACAGGTCTGAGGCCAATCATCTTACAGGTGGGTTGTGCAACAAATGAGACTTTCCACAAAGCCTTGCTATCACAGCAGTGTCTCTGTGCTTTGGTGCAGCTGCCTAATTGAAGATTTTAGTTTATGATGATACTCGGCCTTAACACAACCTGGAGTTTTCTGCAATTTCTCAGGTATTGAAATGATCCAAATTAATTTTTCATATCGATGAACTTCAGAGTTGCCCCCAAGAGCTGCTGCTGTTCTCTTATTTGAGAGGAGGGCTTGGGAAAGTAGGAAAAGGCAATTTTGTATAATATTTTAAAATAGGCTCACTTGGTAAAGTTGAGAAACCTTCAGAAACACTGTATGGTAGCTGTAGGCCAGACTGGAAGCTGAGGTGATGGATTGGGTGTGAACCGAGAAGGAGTCAAAAAAGGGAATTGGACAGAGGGGCCAGTGGCTTCTTGGCTCAGCAGGTCTGGGCTCCCCACTGCCCTGTGATTTGGCAGGGGCTCCCTGGCACCTAAGCATAAGCGGAAAAAGGAAAAAAAAAGGGAAAAATGCAGGGAGCTATTCCTCAGAGAGGTCAGTTGGAGTTTTCATCAAACTTAGATGGAGATTTTATCTGTTGCTGTGCTGTCTGCCCTGATGGACTCAGGTCTTATCACCTGTTACCCATCTCATTATGGTAATACCAGTCTGTGAGGAAACATCCTTAAATCATGTTTAGAAAAATTTCCTGCAGAATAAAAGGAAGAACGGGAAAAATATAAAATTGTATATTTTAAAAAGAACCTGAGAACATTTCTCTTCAGAACATTTTCAGTATTCTGTAGCATTGTCTGAAATGAATATTTTCTATATACATCTATTGCCTTCAAACACAGGGAAGCTAGAAGACTGTGGAAGGGAGTCCCACTTCACCTTTCCTTCTCATTCTTCTTTGTCTGCTTTCTCAAGAAAAATAAATAGGCTGAAAATGAATGGACCTGGAAAATAAACTAAAAATTCAAAATCACAATCTGAAATATTTGTGTTTCCTAAAAAAGTGATATTAGTTCAAGTAAAATGCAACTTTTCATTTTAATTCAGAGCACAGAATATTAACTCTAAAGTTATTATAGGCAGTAACTAAACCAATGTTATCAACATATTTCAAGCTTTGAAGTCCTATTCCAATCAAACATATAAAACTATAAATGAAAACAATCTCTTCAAAGACTTGCAGTGGAAGGTGACCATAATTTTTTTTCTCTTATATTTATATATATATATACATGAGATCTAACTCTAGCTAATTCAAGTAATAATGTAGCGTTATAAATATTCACATTCTGAAACATGGAGAATTTACAAATAAAAGGGTATTTTAGTTCCTTAATCTTCAGCTTCATGTCAATAAAGGAAGATGAAATATCAGTTTTTATTATCCATACTGCTCAATTTCCTTTTTACATTGTTCAGGAAATGGCAATTCAGTAAAGCAGTGCCACAGGTTTTGATTTTTGGTGCAGTGAACATTGGGATGTTGAGCAGAAGTTGTTTGTTTTTGTGATTTTTTCCATGTACAAATGAAATGCATGAATGGTAGAAGTTCCCTTATTTGTTTCAGTTTATTGCCTCTCTCTTACCTTACTAGATTACATTTGTGCTAACGAAAGTCACTGTTTACACTTATTTAACAATATTGACTGAAGTAACACTGAATCTCTTTCAGTGAGGGCTGATTGAGCTACAAATCACTGTTCCAGCACCAAGATCATTAATCAGCCTCAGGCTAGATCCATTACGTGGATATTCAGTATAGAGAAAATATTAACAGCTCCACAGACGAAATGTTACCATCAGATTAGCTCTGACTCCCTGCTGGAGCAGCAAATTACTCTGAAGTAATAATTATAATACATTAGTAGAGGTTTAATTTCCAATAAGTGCTGTCTGTTTTAAGGGATGGCAACCTCACCATACCTCAGAGAACAATAGATCATGTTATCAGCAAGACAAACCTACATGTATTAAAAAAAACCAAAAAACAAACAAACAAACAAACAAAACAATAAAAAATTCATTACAGTCTCCAAATTGAAACAAAAAGTCCACAGAACTTTCCTAGCTAGATCTTTGTGGAAAAAATCCTATTATTCTGTTTGCTAAAACTTTCCCACAATGAGTAAGCAAGAAAACACATTCTACCTGTAAATAAGGCCTGATTACGCAAATTCCAGCCTTCTTTTCAGTAGTCATTTCTGGAACATGCTGGTTTAGGGTATATATAAGCAAGAAGAAAGAAAAGTGTGCTGTGCCTAATGTATTTAGTTTGATTAAGCATAGCACATTGATTTTGATGGAGTTTACCATAGCCCAGGGTCTGGACTTCTGTGTATATCCTTACACCTGTGTATGAAAGGATTTCATTAATCTGCACAGAGCCACTGCACACCACACCATGGGGTTTCTCTTGAGAATGAGTAACTGCTAAAAATTTTTGTGTGGGTTTTTTTGTTAATTTCTTGTACCTCTCTGCAGATATTCAACATTTTAAAACTTTTCAAGTCACAAAGTCTGTGCTTAAAGATATTTCAAGTCCACATGTTGGCATTCTGAGGATATAAAAGGAACTATTTATACCCATGGTGGCTTTGAAATACTCAGTGCAGCTCTGATCAATGCTACTGTCTGAAATGAGTTACTAGAAACTTAGAAACCCTCAATATCTGATAACTACAGAGGTGTTCCAGGAATGACCTGGTGCAATGTACTAATTTTCTGTACTCTGTGTTTGTTTGATTTTGAAGCTTGGGGGAGAAAGTAGGAATGGGAAAAACAAAGATGCTAGATTGAAAGGAAAGAGGGGCAACATGATTTATATTGTGAGGATTAAAATATTTAGCTATGAGGTATGTACTACTGTACCTTCAATTGCAAGTATTGTATCCTGTCTTGCCATTTTAATCACCCATTCAGTTCCTTTGCACAATCAGAAAAAGATAAGTTCCTGTGTCCTGGGGTGGAGTAAAGCTGATAAGAGTACATGTTACAGAATCAAGATAAATAACCTCAACCAGTTGTTCCATGACTGCCATCTTTTGCCTCAGATGGGACCAGAAATGGCAATAGACACAGTCTTTTGTAACATGAGTCAGATTTGCTGCCTCGGCAGAGGAATACATCTGCTTCCCTGAATATGAGCAGACTGGCAAAAATTGTGGCCCAAAATACTTTTCTAGACAGGGAGTCAAGGTAGGACAGCATAGAAAAAACCATGGTAGTTGGGTTAGTTGGGTTCCCCTACTCTCATTCTACAACAAGAATGATCATTCTGATTTATCTCACTCTACTTTTAAAAGAAAAATTACATTTAAAAAATAGTATTTTCTGGTTGTAATGTAGCAAAAATACCTGTAAGGATACTTGCTCAATAATACATAATCTTCTTTAAATTCAAACCCTATTTAACTCAGGCTTAATTTTTCCTGTAGACAAGCTGGTTTTGAAAGTAAATCTGATGCCTTCAAGGTTAGTGAGTTCAAGAGCTTCTTCTTCTCTTTCTGTCTATTGTATTGACATTTAATTTTTTTTCATGTTACCTATATCCGATCACATATTCCGAGAATTGTTCTCCATTTTCACTTAAACCTTGATTTATGGGATTCTTTGTGGGTCCATTATAACAGAAAAGAGATGAATATCTTTTAATTCAGTAGATTTTTGATTTGATTTATATCTCTTAAGAATGTATGCACTTGAAGGCTTTTCCTGCTCCTTTTTTTTTTTTCACTTTGAAAACATTTAAAGCCATATTGGCAAATAAAGAATAAATACAAGCTGTGGTGTCTGGATTTAAGCTTTTATAGCAGAATTAAAAACACAATGTTGAGAAGATTTTGGGTCCAGATCACTAAGTTCTGCAGAGTTTGCATAACAGAATTGAATTAATTTCATTCAGAAAAGGAACAGGCTTCTCAGTTCCACTGAAACAGAGATTTCTTAGATTTAAAAATGGTTGAGCATTCTAATTTCCTTTGTGTACTGTCATACTTTCAAGATAGGCAATGAACTGGAAGAGACTATCACAATATTTCAAGAGATGCTGTTTTCTTTGTATATGTGATCAAGTCAGAATTTTTCTTTGAACCGCTTACACTCAAATTCTTATATAGTTTAATAGCCCTGTTATATTAGGAGAAATCCTTCAGTGTTAAACTGTTTATGTGAGACTCCAATACTGAGACTTTGGCTTAAATCATCCAAACTGCATTCATATCCCCATGCAGGAACAAGGATAATTTCACATAAATAGAGCTTCTGTGAATAGCTGAAATAGTAGAATAAACAGAACATCCTATGAACTGAAAAGAGAGACGGACAACCCTAGAAGATATTTCTTAAAATCCAGTGTCTGTGTAGCACTTTGATATATTTCTGCACCTATGTCATCCAGAATAAATCCATCACTGCTAATTTTCTATGTAGCTATGAGTTTGACATTCATTAGATCAAAATAAATATAGATTTGTAGCTTATTCATTTAATTACAAAGAGAAAGCACAATATTATAGTAATATTTACTTCCTCTCCTGCAATAGTGGATAGAAACCAAATTCTGAATAACATATCACACACTTCAAATACTTGTACAGAGAATTCTATTTAATTCCTTTTAAATCTCAGTATATTTCAATGCAAAATGATAAACCTGTGCAATCACAGAAATGCGTATTATCAAAAATGTGAGTACAGCAGATAACTGTACTCAGAAATGCATAATATAAAACATATATAGATTTTTTAGCAAAATCATCATTATTGCAAAGTGTGAAACTTGGAATTCATATTGATGCCATGAAGATTTTTTGCCTTTTCTTTTATACCCGTTATACCTTTTTACAACTTCTGTACTCTTAGTGCTTTTTGCCTACATTCTTGGACTTGTTTGTCAAGCTAGGAGACTAAACATTTTAAAAGCTTCATAGCTAGGGATCAGTGTGCCCCAGACCCCAAGGTCCTCTCCAGAACACATCCTGTAAACTAAGATGGAACCATCCAGGGGAAGGTTCCTTGGGGAGGGGGGCTCACTTGAGCCTCTCATTGGGGAATCTTTGATAGATATGCTAATTAGTAAGACCTGTAATGTTATACCAGATCTTTTGGGGGTGGGCATTGCAGTGTGCATTTCAGTGCATTCGACCTGGACGTGTGCACCTAAGGATCCTAAAAATAAATACCAAGGTAAAATCCCTTTTTCCTTTCTAACCATGTTTGACTCTTGATTTTAAGACCAGGAAAAGGCATCAATATAAGATAATAGATAATGTAACTTCAGGGAAATTATATTTTATTTATTTAATTACTAAGTCTTTTTCTACCTGAATTTTGTTGACTGAACTTAGGTACTGTTTACATGAGCATGTGTTTTGTTGAATCCATGCACACAGTACTTTTAACGAAAATGAGTCATAATTACTCGAGTGCAGATGGGTCATAGTAACTCCTTGCTGGGTCCCTAGTAGCTAGCACAGGATGAATGATCATAATCCAAGAAGAATTTCCTGTAAAAGAAGGCATTGGAAATAATTGGCAAGATACGTTCTTATAATACATTGAGTATTATTTCGAAAATGGTATCTTTTTATGGCCTTCCTCTTTTCTCCTGCCCATAATTTTATTGATAAAGGAAGAAAAAGAGAAACAAAAAGAGGGAGAAAAGAAACCCTCTCTCTCCCACCACACCTCCCACCTTCAAGGATTAGAGAAAAAAACCCTTTTTGGTATCAAAGACTTGTTTTGTAGGCTTACATTTAATTTTAGCTACAAAAATCTGTATGAGGAAAGATGATTTTTGCTGTCCCTGAAATTTAATATATCTTAATGTTGAATCTCAAATCCCCATCACAAATAGAATTTTTTTTCAAGAATCTATACAGTTCTGTTCAGGGGAGTGGTAAAAAGTTTTAAAAAAATCAATTACAACTCCTAGGACTCTGAGTCTTGATTCCAAAGCTATTGATCTCATCTCGCAGTACACTCATCAGACTTGCTACCTCAGCCAACTGTTTTGGAGACTACAAGTCGAATTTTATAGCTTATTGCACACTTGCCCTGATTTAAGACAAATGGGCAAAACTGAATAAAGAAACTTTCATTCTCACTTTCTATTATGTCCTCAAAGTAAAGACAGTGGATTCTGGTCTCCTCAGTTTAATAGCATGACCTAAAAGGTAATTCCAGCTGTATGGAACACCAATGCACTCTTTCCTTCAAATAGCTGTAATTCCCCCATCTTTTTCTCTGTCTCCTGTAGATGATACTAATTAGCTTCCAGTCGGAACAATATGCCACCACATTTTTCAGCATTTCATCTAAAGGCCCATAAAAATGTGTTTCTGTAAATGTCTGAAGTAGTTCTTTGTAGAAGTCCAATTCAATATTCATTTTCATTTTGCTAGAGAATACATTCTGTAAATTGCAGTTGAAACTGCAAAAATAATTCCCATACTTTGACATTCTCATAGTTATTTATTCCAGATTAAAGATCACTGGTAAAAATATGAGATAAGGTAAAGCTTATCAAAAAAGAAA
Organism: Aphelocoma coerulescens; assembly: GCF_041296385.1. Classification (NCBI taxonomy): domain Eukaryota; kingdom Metazoa; phylum Chordata; class Aves; order Passeriformes; family Corvidae; genus Aphelocoma; species Aphelocoma coerulescens. The sequence continues at coordinate 86,794,840 of NC_091015.1, forward strand.
ATAAAGAACATCTTTTGAAACTCACCTTTCATCTACTGAAAACTAAAGAATGGCATTTTTTTATTACTATTTTTAAGCTAAAAATAGGATGATTTTCAAATTTGCAGGCTGAGTTGTTTATTTTTTTCATTTTTGTACTACAAAAAACCTTAAGACCATCAGATGATTCTAATGAAATCTGCTTATGAAACAGGTATAAGCATGATAATAGGTCATAAAATACAGACCTGCTTTCAACCGACTACCTCAAGTTCCAGGATCAGGACCTGCAATGTCAAGGTATAGAAAAGTCCTACTTTAATATCATAAACACAATGTTTCAAAAGACTTTGACAAAACACTTCCAAACAGTCAAAATAGTTAGAAATCAACAAGAATGTTTCAAGATGTTCACTATTATAAAACAACTGGGTTCGCACAAGCATTGGTTTATTTAACTTTTAGACACAAACTTTTTTAAACTTCTCATATTTACTAGCCTTTTGATTAGAATTCATCTCTGTCCTCAGGTGGAAACCATCTTCTGAAATCTTCCAGCATTTTTTATTCTTTTAAACTTTTAGAAGTACACCAAAGACACTGATTCCTCTTCAAGATGTTGATATGAGAATACACTTGCTGCCTGAGCTGTTACAGACATTGGGAATTGTCATTCATTTCATCATTTTCTCCACTGGAAAGGGAAAACAACTATTTATGGCCCCCAAGAGAGACACAGGCATGTGAAGCAGAGAGAGCTTTTAAAATTTTAATTAGTACTAAGCATCCTAATAAGAGGTTCAACCACCACAACACCAGGTAAACAATCAATCATTGTAAGCATTAAGAAAAATGTGACTAGGCTTAGAGCTATTTATTTTTTGTCTCACTGACTTTGATATGGTCATCTATTTGCAAATTATAACACTTTACTAAAATTCCCCTGTTGCATTTTCTTACTTTATTAGTTGTAACATTCTGTCATCTATATTACAAACCAGAGAAGATGATGGCACCCATTGTTAAGGTACAGTAAATCTTGTCAGTGATTGAATCATGGACCCAGACCAGCAGGGAATCGGAATCATTTATTCAAAGGAGTGAGTTGGTTTTATACACTTTTCCAAGGCACGGTATTTCCTTACATGGCATGACCTATCCTGTGTTGCCACATCAGCAACACACTTCGTAGGGGTCTGCTGTGTGACACCTCCTCCCCCAGGGTCCGGTGGAGACAAGCCTCCGTGTGCTGCCATGTGCCTCTGCAGGCAGGTTTTACAGCTCACAACCCAATTCTATCTTATAATTCCCCATAATTCCCCCTTTTCTGTTATATACAAATAAGAATTGTGACAGTGATTAAACAGATAGAACTTCAAGAAACAATGTAAAGTTGTCTAAAACTTTTACCATCACTCAGAGTCTGCAACAGCTGGAAGGTCCTGTTTCACAGTGCAGACTAAGAAAGTCTTCCCTAGGCAAGACTTTCAAGTTTACTTTGAAAGAGGGTCCAGCTTTTTTAAGATCAAATTGGTAAGTCAAAGTGACTTGATTACACTTTTAGGGCAGAAAAACCTGGGTCTGATGGTATAATCCCAGTAAGCCAGGGCTAGGGCTTGGCCAGAGCCTCAAGCCTTGACTGAGAGGGTTTCTCTAAAATACTTATAAAATTGCTTAAAAACTTTAATTTTTTCTTATTTTTTCATTCAAATAGAACAAAACATTTTCCTTGGTAAACTACTGGTGAGCCTGTTAACCATAAAGAAGTCAGATAAAACTCCTCATCATGTATGGTGGAACTTACCACTCATAAACTGCATAAGTGCTCAGGACAGTAATGATGGCTTCAGGACTTAATGTATGCAAAGTGGACAAGAGCCCCAAGCAGCCTTTCTACTCATTTCTTATTGTCAGGGTAAAATGCTGCCTACCTGCCATTGAGAGAGAATTAGCTGTGGACTGTAAATTTTGAGACCCCAGGGCAAGGTGCTCTGCAGACTTTCAATTACCTAACCAATCTATTTGATCAACTTTATTTCTTGACAGACAAAATTATTTGGTGTGCCCTTGCGTCAAAGCAGAGAAGAGAGATGATAGTCAGAAGTGAATATTTGCATGAGCATAAGATGTGAAAATCACACCCATACTGTAAAAGCCCTCATGAAGATGGAGTATTGACAGAGTGTATTTTCAGCTATTTGAAGAACAGCTGACATATCTTCTTCTATATCTGGAAAGGTATCACCTGAAAGAGTTATCATGAATTGGAACAGCAACATTGGGCTTTTTATGGTGCCAATTTACTTAAATATCAGATGTCCTACATTATGGGACTACTCAATACCCCTTCTAGAGTGGTTCTAGAGGAAGTAGAAACACTTAATCAGTGAGAACTGTGAGCCTCATGGGAGTTTGCAGGGCCATGAAACATGCATGGAATAAATAGATGCTAAAAATATCTTAATTGTCATTGATTAAGATTATACTTAATAAGTACATTGTTCTCTAGAAAATAACTATACTTTTTGTTGGTACAAGGGTGGAAACCCAAACTATCAATAACTGTCCCATAAGTTCCAGATTCCCATGGTTTAATGCCAGCTGGCAACTAAGCCGTGTGCAGCCATTTGCTTGGTCTCCTCAGTGGGATGAAGGAGAGAAGCAGGGGATTAAAAGTGAAAGAACTCCTGGGTTGATATAAAGATGGTTCAAAATGGAAAGCAAAAGCTGCACACACAAGCAAAGCAAAACAAGGAATTAATTCACTGCTTTTCATGGACAGGCATGTGTTCAGACATTGTCAGGAGAACAGGGCCCCATCATGTGTAACAGTTACTTGGGAAGACAAACACCATCCCTCCAAATGTCCCCCCGCTCCCTCCTTCTTACCCCCACTATATACACTGCACATGACAACATAAGGCATGGAATATCCTTTTGGTCAGTTTGGGGTCAGCTGTCCCAGCTGGGTCCCCTCAGAACTTCTCATGCACCCCCTGCCTCCTTGCTGGTAGGGTGCTGGGAGGTGACACTGTTGGGGCTGCCCGAGGCAGCACAGTGTCCAGCTGCAGATGTCCTTGGCTTCTGCTGCTGCAGGCAGGGGTCAGCTGCAGCAAACAGGGAAAGCTGTCAGCTGCAGCAAACAGGGAAAGCTGTCAGCTGCAGCTTGCAGGGAAAGCTGGCTCCTTCGCAAGGAGCGGGCCCCAAACAAAGGTGGTGTAAAAGCATCGGTAGAGACAAAGGTCGAGAGAGGGGTCTTTGTATAGGTTCCAGCTGGTTTATTGCAGGTGGAAGATCCAGGGACAAAGAGGAGGGAAAAGGGGAAAGCACAGCATTTTATACAAGGGTGGAACAAAGGGAAAAAAACAATGGGGATTGACTGAGCAGGAGGAGATAACAGGGGAATAACCAATGGGGATAACTTAGGGGAGGGAATTACATGAGTAGATCAATGGGGCATCAAAGAAGGAAGAACTTTCCAGAACTAACACATAAGCAACTAGGAGAAATACATAAACATAAACTTATACATAAAACTGGGTGGAGAACTCCTAAACCAATAAACTTAAAACATGTAAACTAAGAACCACTAGGAACATGGGAGCTCGCTGTAACCACGGTGAGAATCAGACCTCTGTGTTCTGGAGGGCTGTCCACCAGTCCTCTGAATGCTTTGTTGCAGTGGCCACTGCCACATGCACTGCAACAGGGAGGAACAGGTTGACTCTGTGCAAGACCTGCTCAGCAATAGCAAAATCATCTGTGTCTTATCAACACTGTTACATAGCCCCATTCTAGGTACTGAGAAGAAAATTATCTCTATCCCAGAAAAAAAGACAGCACACAAGCAAACTCTTTGTTTCTTGATTTGTACTCTTGGTTCATCGCCTTTAATAGCCACAAATAAAGTTAGAGATATTATAGTGGAGTAAATTTAAGTGAAGCAGACTTGGTAGTCTGACTACATATACAGTCTGACTGTATAAAATATACATCTTTCTACACATACACATATATATAGTATATATGTATGTATACTAAGGTTTTAATTAGGTTACTGGCCTTATTAAACTGGTAAGTAGGTTGACTTACCTACTTTATATTTTCACACCCTCTTATCTAAAGTGCATACTTGACTTCCATCTTACTGCAAAAATTTCTTTTCTTTATTTAGCCAAAAGAAATTATGATTGGGAGTTCATCAAAAGTCACTTTTCCTTAGTATAGTCTCCAGTCTAATCAAGGCAATTAAGTTTTGCCTTTTAAACAACTTTTTGTTCTTCATGTCTCTTCATCTCCTCCCTCCAAAAAATCTTATTTTTACTTTCCAATAATTTGGCACTGGTTTTTTTTAATCTTAACCAGCATTCTTATAAATAGACAGCATCACAGAGGATAAGGGAATACAGTTACACTCCCAGGGACAATTTAAAGTGAAATTCCTTCTTGAATACCGTCTTTTTTACTGAAAACCAGGTGGAGTAAGCATAGCTGAAAATTTCACTGCTGAGTCTAGATAATTAAAGCAGGACACCTTATGTGATAGATAAGAGAAAAGCAATTAGCTGTAGTCTCTTCATTAACCTGCATGGGTGAAACATCTGGGAACAACGTGAGAGGTACTACTATATGAGGAAGTGGCAGGCATGTGGTTTGGAGGGGTTTAAGTGTGGTGGGGGTATTTGTGGATGCTTCTGGGATATTCTGTGTGTTACTGAACAGTGTTATGGTGAGCTGTGGTCGAAGCAAGTTCTGTGTAATTGTTTCTAAAGTCTTGCATTGCAGAAGCAGTTGTGCTGGTAGGGGAATTTAGGATCCCTTGGTTTCTGTGTGACTGAGGTTTTATTGGAAGAGTTTCTTACTGAAGCACTAACTTGGAACAGCCAAAATGGTATTACTGAGCAGTGTGATTGTAGTTTGGTTTTTTTTTGGTAGGCTTGTGGGGAGCATGAAAGGACTTCATTGAGAATTTGGTTCTTCAAGCTTTTGGTTGAAGCCCATGAGCAAAGAATATTTACAAACCCTGTGGTTAGTTCATAGGAGCTGGTTGTTGTGTTTGTGACATGAATTCTATTTAGATATTTTCCTGCTACTGACAAGTTCTCTTATCTGCTTTTATGTAATTCTTACAGATTTAAAAATGGAGAAAAAGTTATAAGTGTGGGCTTCAGATAATTTGTACAATTTTAATGGGTATGATGTTTCGAAGGCTTATTTTTCTCCTCTTGTTTTTAGTACTAGCACTATTGAATGTAGCAGTATGGACTTTAGATCTATTCAGCCTTATTTCATTCACAGAGACTGAACACCACACAGAGCATCAGTCCTAAAGGATGTTACTACAAAGTGCACGAGTAGTTGTTTGATGTTTAAGAAAACACTGTGTTAAAAAGCAACAACAACAAAATCCCAAACCAAAAAACCAAACAACCCCCAAACTTTTATTTTAATAAAATAATCATCAAAACCCTAAGATGTAAGGGTAGGAGTCAGATACCTGTACTTCTAAAGAGCCTGTATGAATTTCCTGTCATGAATGATAATTCAACCAGATATTTTAAGTGTTTGATTAAATCTTATTGATCTCAAAAGTAAGCATATGCTGAAGAAGCTTAATGACTAAAGCTTTATTTAAAAAAAAAGAAAAATCTGTATAAAATTAGTAGTTGGCAACATTAATAGGATGGTTTTGAAAAGCAAGCATGTATGTATGTATGTATCTGTAAATATCTCTGTAAATAGCTTCTTGAATTCATGAAATATTCACTCACTTTCTTCGGCCTTTTTGGCTTCGTTCTGGGAAATGTTTTTATGTTAGCCTAGTGGATACTCTGGAAAAAATTTAGTCCCTTCTAAAAACTCAGGCTTCAGTTGTATGCCTGGTTTCAGACTTCACTGGGGTTCACAAAGAGAAGCTGGGGTTCTGAAACTTCAGCATGCTGAGTGAGAAATGCATTAGGGATTCTTTTAAGTTATTTCAAGTTTGTTTTTTCTCATGTGCCTTTGTGCCTTCAGTACCTGCAACAACATAGCAAACCCAGTAATATTTTGAGATTTTGGTTTTGCTCTCCTTTGTGTTAAATAATATTCAAAATTGTAATAAAAATAGAATACAGATGTGCTGTATTCTAAATTTTAGTATTTAATTTCAACTGATGAATAAAAATGCAATCATGTTACTGTTTTGTCCTTTTTTATTGCTTCTCCCATGTTCTCAGATTGCTGAGTTCATAAATACATATATCCTGTGCAACTCTTGTTAACTAATTTGTTACTTTAATTACTATTTTAGTTTCATGTTGTACAGTTATAAACAGGACACAGTCCAGTTTCTGTTCCTAGTAATTTTACCAAACTATATCTATCTGGAATGCTACTAGAAGAGAACAGTCCCTCTCACAAGTGTGTTAAATATAATTAATTAATGACAGCCTTGTCCTGAAGTGTAATAAGCTCTTGCTACATGAGGAAGAAGGGTAGTTGTAATAGGAGACTGCCTTCTCAGGGGAATGGAGGGCCCATTGTGCATACTGGACCCAACTCACAGGGAAGTCTTCTGTCTCCCAGGGGCTCAGATAAAGGACATCACCAGAAAATTCTCCAGTCTCTAGTAAGGTCTTCTGACTACTATCTCTGATTACTATCAGGTATCAGATATCCTCTGATTACTATCCTCTGATTGCTATCTGTTATTGGTTGTTCAAGCTGGCAGCATCAAAATAACAGAGTAGTCCAAAGGCAATCAAAAGAGGCTTCAGGGCCCTGGGAGAATTGGTAGAGATATCAGGAGCATGGGTTGTGATTTCCTCAATTATTTCAGTAACAAAAAATATTCATAGGAATAGACAGGACCACTGGGTCAATGTGTGGTTCCAAGGTTGGTGTCAGTGGAAAATTTTGGTTCCTGACCGTGGGATGTTCTAGTCAATGCCTGGTCTACTGATGCCTGACTAGATATGCCCTTCTCAGAAGGGAAAAAGAGTTCTAGCACAGGAGTAGCAGAGCTCATTGACTGAGCTTTAAACTAGCTTGGAAGGGGGGAAAGGGACAAACCAGGGTTGCCAGTGATGAGCAATGGGATGGTGTGTCAAAACTTGAGGAAATGGGTACTAAGGGGATCCCTCAATATGTTTCAGGAAGTGTTGGCTACAAAGAACCACATCTGAAATGTTTGTGTACTAATGCACACAGCAAGAGTAAGCTAGAGGCTCTGACGCAGTCCCAGAGATTTGACATCATTGGTGTAAGTGAAACCTGGTAGGATGAATCCTCTGATTGGAGTGCCCTGTTGGGTGGTTAGAGGCTCTTTAGGAGAGAGACAGGGCAGAAGAAGTGGAGGGGTGGCATTATGTGTAATAGAGGGTTAGAATGTACAGAGCTCACAGTTGGCAGTGGCGCAGTTGAAAGCTTCTAGGAAAGAATCAAGGGACAAAAACATAATGTGGATGTCTTTGTGGGAGTCTACTATAGAATTCCTAGCCAGGACAATGGCACTGATTAATTATCCTTTGAGGAACTAAGGGATGATTCCAAGGAAATTGCCTTTGGCTTTATGGGGGACTTCAACTTGCCAGAAATCAGCTGGGAGCATCACACAGCTAATGCAACCTGGGCCAGAAGATTCCTAAAAGACCTGGATGACAACATTATGGAAGAGGACCTGAGGGAGCTGACTCAGAAAGATGCCCTCCTTGATCTGCTGCTTGTCAACAGAGAGGCTTCTGTGAGGGAAGTGGTGGTTTAGCTTCTAAAAAGAATCTAAAATTATTGCTTTCTTTGCTTTCAAATAATTGTTTAGGCAGATATTATCAAATGTGACCGGGTTTTTTCTCATCGTTGTGGTTTTTTTCTCCATCCTACGCCCCCTCTGTCTTCTTTTCTTTGTCTTTCAGAAGTAACATTTTCTGGGTAATTAACAGTATTGCAGTACAAGAATTTCTTTGCTTGTGCCAAATGCTTTTTTAAGCTCTTATGCTACATCTTAGTTTTGTTACTTAATTTATGTTATCCTTGGAGTGTCTGATCCAATTATACAGTCAGCTGAGCTTTGATACAGACAGCTAAATTAGCATGTGATAAGAACCATGCTTTAGAATTGTTCATAAACAGATAAGTATTCTGTTAAAGCCTTGCTGGATGTCATCCCTGTTGATTAATACCTGTAAAAGAATAATCATAAAGGGCTAATTAGGAAGGATACGAGACATAATTTCATTAGCTATCCTAAGTTTTCATCTTATTAACAAACACCCTCCTTATTTGTATGTAAAAGAAAAAAGTCCAGGGAATAAGTACAGGTTTTATTATGTTTTGTTGAACCTAGGAATAATACTTTCAACAGGAGCAAGTCATACTTCCAAATATTTGGTGAATGCAGAGAGAAGTAGACACATGTAGTGAGTCATTAATTATTAATTAATCTGGTCACCTAGCTGGCTAACCTAAATTTTAGACAACATCTATCAATCTTCATTTTCCATGGGCTTTGTGGCATTTCCTGCTGATTGACTTTTATGTTCAAGACCTGACTCTTTCAGAGGGAGGGCCATTAAGAGCTTCTCCTGAGCATCTTGTAGTGCAATTCCAATACATGCTCCAACATTAATCTGCTACACTTATAGTTTCCTGTAATGTTAAGGTTTAGACAATACATAATTTCTCGTCAGAGCTAAAATACACAGTTCTTGGCTTATATCTGTAAAAGAACTCAGGAGTTTAGAGTTTTTTTCTGTCTCAACTCTTCTATAACATCACAGCCTTAGAATAGTGTGTGTTATAGGTGTGCTTAAGGCTTTCAAATTATTTGATTTTTTTTTTTTTTATAGTTAATATATTCTAGAGAAATGCAAGAGGTGGGGGAGCAATTAATTTTTTTTCCATATTTCACCTGTAATCAAATTCTTTGGGATGTATTTGATGCATAGCATGTTGTGATAGATTTGCAACACTTCTAAAATAAGAGATTCTTAGATCGTGCTGATGCTTATATATTTTCACTGTCCTAGCATCTAGTTAGATCAGCTGCATCCTTAACTGCTGTTGTACTGTGTGATGTTGCATAATCAGAATATGATGCTGCTACAGCTACAGGCCTTTCATTATTGTTGCTGCTGAATGACTGCATTCAGTGTTCTGTATTCCACTCCAGGGAGTACAGCAGACATCCTTTCTACAGATTCTGAAGCCCTGTTAAAAACACTTGAATTTTCCTTCCATTCAATGTGGGCTGTAACTGGTTGCATATATAAGTGATAAGCACTGCATCAAACAAATTTTATAGAGCTTCTGATCCATTAACATGAATATGAACAATTTTGAAGTTTCTAGAAGATATTGAAAGTGCCAAAATAATACCGTTTTTTTGGGGGGATTTTTTTATTTTGTTTTTTTTTTGTTTTTTTGTTTTAGCTTGGTTTTTTGTTTTTTTGTTTTTTTGGGTTTTTTTTGTTTATGTTTGGGGTTTTTGGGGTTTTGGGTTTTGGTTTTTTGGGAGGTTTTCTTTGGTTGTTTTGGGAGGTTTTTTTTTTTGGTGGTTGTTGTTGTTGGTTTTTGCTTTTTTTTTTTTTTTTTTTTTTTTAATATGCTTATTTATCCTACTCAGGATGAGAGGAGGCTAAGTATAGAGGAATGTGAGGTGTAAGAACACAGTCCTCTCTGGTTTTATTTAATCAGCAGTTTGGGTGAGGCTGCCAACCTTTTAGAAACCTTTGAGACTAACTGAGCAATGACTGTGTCATGTTAACAGCAGGTGTTCTTCTCACTTCTATCAAACTGGGATGTGCACCCTGAGAGAAGGTAAGGTCCCTGACCTATCCATCTTGCATCTCTCCAGTTAGTGCTGTGATATTATGGGTATGTTTTTGGGGGTGGGGATTAGACTTCACTCTCATGATGAAGACTTTCTTTTTTCCCCCAAAATTACCTAGTAATTGAAAAAGTGAAGCAACTTCATATTTTGAAGGTAGACAGGAAAGAGAGTTGAATACCACTCTAGGTTGTGGGGGATCTTAAGGCATTGTTCTTGGGTGCCTTCTGTAACTACTGGAGGCTTTTAGGCCTGTTCTTTTTGGTTCCTCTCTCTAGTTACCTCATGCAGAGTTTTGTAAATTTCTGACATGTGCTTCTCTCTTTACTCCTCTCTCCAGTTTGTCTTTGGTAGTAAATGTTCCTTGGGTTTCTGTGCTCCCAGAGGACATGAAGGCACCTAACTCCAGTCACTTAGTGTTATATAGAAATAGAGTAGAGTAACAGGCCTTTGGAAATGCAGGATTAACTACTCTGTTTAAATAATTTAAATTTCAATATTAATAAAGCACAACAGTTTGCTGATAGTTAGGAGTGTATCATGGTCTGATACTGCAGATGATTTGAATCATGAAAGTGAATTCAGTTCACTGGTTTATAAAAAAAAATGCAGATGCTACTAAATTATACATAATATTTCCCAGACAAATCAGTGTGGTTTTATAAGAAAAAAGAAAAATCTAGTCACATACACTGAAGTAATTATTTTCATTTTTTTATATGAAATTGAGAAATTAATGGGAAATATGAGAGCTGACTACTCTTGTAGTAGATGGCTTCAGCTCAGCCAAGGTTTCTTGTGGTATAGATCAGTTCAGTTCATCTTTCATTTGTCTTTTCATAAATCTTGTTTTGATTGGAGTTTCCATTTGGAAGTTACCTGATAAGCTATGGTTTATGTATGAAGCATGATTGTTATAGTTCAGGTGGGTTTACACAGTGATGTGTTTAAAAATTAGATTTTGGGAAATGCAATAACTTCATCTGTTTAAAAAAAAATACACTACTGTGATCCTTTAATGGGATCTTCCTTTTAAGGGTTTTTGAAGCAACAGAATATTTTGTTTCCAGGAAAATGTTTATATAGCAAAATAACTCACATTGGCTAATTTGAGCTGAGTGTTTGGTTAAGAATGTCAGATTTTGTCTAACTGGGGTTTAAATCTTCTTTTTTCCCTCCAGTGAGCAAAAGAGATTAGAAGCTGATGTTTGCCATTAAAGTTCATCATTCGATCCCCTAGCTATTGATAGCAATAGCCAGGATAATCAGATTTTTTTGAATGACTTCTATATGAGGAAAGATTTAGTTAATCTTTAACTTGAGGAAGAGACAAATGGGCTAATGGGCTTATAAAATGATGAATGACCATGAATTAATCATTTTATGCTCATTTTTCATGCCTCATGATACAGAAATGAAGGACATAAAAAGAATAATAAAACAGCAGGTATAGAACAAACAGAAATATGTATTTATCATACAAAATACAATTAAACTGTGGGGATCTTTTTGCCAGAAGTCAGCATGGTAAAGCAAAGTGTAACTGCCCAGAAGAATTAGACAGACTCCTAAGTTCTTCAAGAAGTATGAAATGCTAAGGTGAAGACACTAATTTAAAGAGTCCAGAAAATGTAGATTAACATATCTCAGAATGAGGTGTTTCCAAGACTGCCTTCTCAAGCACACAGTATTCTTTGGTATAGCTGCTCGGTTCCTTAGTCAGACTGGATGTATCCTACTAGGTCAAGAAAATGAAAATTCCATCTGAGATTATAGAAAATGAAGAAACTTTCACTGCAGAAGATAAACGGGGGGGGGGGGGGGGGGGGGGGGGGGCAGGAAATGGGGATGAGGGGAAAGCAAGAGTGTATCCAAAAAACAAAACAAAAAACCACCACATGAATTCTGAATGAGGTAACCCGGTAGGCGAAAAAAAACCCAGACCTAACAACCTCCAGTACTTGCTGAAGGCATCCAAGAAGCCAATGTGCTTTGCCTAGAGGCAGAAATATACAGGGAAAAGTAGATCTGTGAATATTTGGGAACTCCCTGACAAGCTTCAGGCAACTGCTAATGAAGAGCCAATTCTGTAACTATTCTATTTTGGTATTGAATTTTTATGTGTGTTCTTGGTGCTAATTGTTGACACAGGTAGCTTGTTTAATCTTAATTCAGTTCCAAGTTTGTTTGAACGTACAATATTGCTTCACTTCCTGCATAGGCTAGCTTAGCTTTCCGGGCAAATTGTTTATCTTGGATATTTTTGTCTTCATTTCATCATGATTCTGATGTGGCTTGTATATCAAGGCCTTCTTTGGAGCTAGATATGCCAGCTCCTTTCTCTTAGGTTTTCTTACTTGCTCATCCCTATGTGTCTGTTAGGGGCTAGTTCTCTTCTGGCTCTCCAGGTTGCTTTAGCATCTATCCCCCTCAATCAGAGACCTTTCACTTAAATAAACTAAAAATAAAAAATAACAAAAGTCGAGGGAAAAAGGAGGATAGCTGTGAGTCTTGAAATACTAGAAACTTGAAGTAACTGAAAGGGGAATAAGCAGACCTTCCCCAGCAGTACCTTTTGATCCCAAAGGTATCCAGCCAGATGAAGCCCTAGGGATCTAAGGACAGGAACAGATTCCACCTTGCCTTCCTTTTGCTTTAGATCCCTGTGACTATCTGGGCCAGAGCAGGGAAGGGGTTTGAGGAAGAGCTCCTGTAACTTGCAGAGGTCTTTGGGAGTGACAGTTTGTGAATTGTGAAAGTGGATCCTGCTGAGCTCTGAAAGGAGAGCAGCATCCCAGTGAGTGCTGTGCAAAACGTGCATGTCCAAGAGCACTGCAAAGGTGCTCAAGGAGCAGCAGGTACCAGAGCCAAGCCTGACCCTCAGGGCTGGTCAGCGCTGCCAAACGCTTTGCAAGGTGTCGTCTGTGTTTGGCGAGAGGCACAGGGAATTCTTATTTGTTTAATGTGTTTGTGGCTCCCCCCAGTCCCATCTGTAAGAATATTCTGCCCAACATTTACCTAAAGTTTCTACTTGTTGAGTGATTATTTCTCTTAAATTGTTTAGTCTTGTGATTTGATGCTTCAAAGCATCACTCTTCCTACTTCCTCACTACCACCAGAAACTAATTACTCTGCTGCTTCTCTGCTATCCTTGGTGGATGTAGAGGAGAGGAGTTACTCTGATACCCAGGCTGACAATAGCAACACCTCCAGGTTATTTTGAACCTTTTTTCTCCTTTGTTTTCTCTCACCAATCTCTCTGTAAGTTTTGGAAGAATATTCTTGCTCCTGCTTCATAGCAGCATGTGTGAACAATAAATATCAAAATGGAGCCTGCTAACCTTTCAGTTCTCTGGATGCCTAGTTTCTATATGTTCAATAGGAGTCATCATCTTAAATTTCATTTATGATTTTGAAGATATCAACCATTGTTCTGACAGTTTTGCTTATATTTTCCTGTACCCAATGTACCCAAGCATTCCGTTCGCATTCCTAATACCTGACAACCAAACTCATCAGCTTGTCTACAGTGAAGCCCAAGACTCATGTTAACAAAAAGAGAAAAAAAAAAAAAATCACTGAGAAATTGAAGAATGATTCTGGAGGTTTCTTATCTTCTGTTCACTAGGAACAACTTCACGAATTGTAATAGTCAAGTTACATTTTATATGCTATCATCTTGCTTGTTTTATTACAGAAGCAGTGTGGTGTCACCAGGAAATGTTATCCATTTGATAACTATTTCCGTTTCCAAATCATTAACTGCATAGACCCATGAGATTTTGCTATTTAAAAATAGCTGTGATTGTTTTGAGGAATAACTTTTAAACTTTATTTCCGATTGCTTAATTAGTTTCTAAATCAAGATATTTGCCCCTCAGAAAACTACCTAGTACACAGCTGGTGACAGAAGGCTAAATAATTGATATCCTTATGTGTAATTACCAAGAAATTAATACTCCTTTAGGAAAGATCTAATTATATTTTTTTTTTGAAAACTGAAGTTAATTAAGCCCATCTTCATTTGCTCCCTTTCCTTTCCCCTGTCCCCCCATTTTGGGTGTGCTTGCAAAAAAGTACCTCTACTGGGTTAAAGGAGTGAGATTTCCTTCTCCTCTACTCTTTCTCCCCTTACTGGAGCCATGCTGGCTTGAGTCTATCAAGTTATATTTATCCAACTGTTCTGCCATCCTATCTTTAATTAGATTCTCTATCAGTTTACTCAGTAATGGGACAAATCTCACCAGGCTGTAAATTTTAGATTCCTTTTTAGCAGCATTATTTAAAAATAGGAACTGCATTATTATTTCCCCCACTATTCATCAGCAATTTAAGTGTTTCTGTAAGGATGTTCTGCAGATTTTTGTTTCAGCACTTTTTAAAATATTCTTTTGTTTGATGCTGCAATTTGTTCTCAACCTTTTCTCAAGTGCCACCTAATCTTTAATCCTCTTCTCCTGTAGATAAAACTTGATTGTTTGATGTCAAGTCACTGGTTTTAAACTAGTGATTTGAAGACTAGCATGTTCATCCATAAGGGATATTTCAGAAAAGGAGTCTTTATTGACCAGCATCTAAATTTCCAATGGAAGGCTTAGCATTTTATTGTAGAAACATGGTGAACCCACACTCCAGTAAAGCTCTCGACAATAACTGGTTTCAGCAATTTCTCTCTTTTTCTGGCCTTTGCACTTTATAGCTAATTTTGCATTTAAAGTATGCATCCATTTGGAAAACTAAATGCAATGTGAATACAGTCAAATAAAGATGAAGTAGAGGGTAATTAAGTGCAAGGCCAAAATTTTCACACTTGCACCCACAAGGAGCAATGTGGATGATCTGATTTGCTTAACTTTAGTCATATATAGCCTCATTCATGTGCACAGTAGGAAATTTATTTTAAATAGACTCGCAAGCATTTTCACACTGGCTCCTTATTAAAATTTTATTTGAAAAGTAATTTTTCCAAAGTAATTTTGAAGCAATATTTTTATTAAAAGAAAAAAAAAAAAAGGGGGATGTGTTCTGGTAGAGTTAGTATTTCAGCTTGGTTTCAACTGAAGTTGTTCACATTGCTCTACCACAAGTATGTTTTCACTGCTTCTTATGTTAAAGTTAAGACACCTGCATCATACACAATCTTTTGCTGGAAATTAATGCCTTAACTTAATGGGTTGGCTTATGATACTTGATTTTCTATTGATCATATTTAGTCTAATTTGCATATATAGAGCTAAACATATTAAAGCCATGTTAATATGCAGTATCTGGATACTTGTGAGAAAGGGCATTAGCTTCAAAGTGCAAAAGAAGTAGAAGGGAGATTACTTGTTTTTTACCTGTATATGGACCAGAAGTCTTGAATTTTAGGATTCCTAGCGATGTCCAAGATATGATGCTAAATCAGAACATCTTCGTTCTGAGGAGGAGGAGGAGGAAAGAAAATGTTTTGGACTATAATGAAGACCTGAGTCTGAATATTGTGCTGTGGTGGTTAGATACTGGCTGTCTGCCAGACACCCACCCAGCTGCTCTCTCACTCCCCCACTGGGAGAGACCCTGCATGGAAAAGCCTGTGGGTTTAGATAGAGGGAGGAATTCCTTACGAGTTACTATCAGGCAAAACAGATTTGACTTGGAGAGAAGTTGTGTTGGCATTTTAAAAAGATCTGAGTTGTAAGAAACAAAGACTTTAAAACAACAGTTTTCCTCCGTCTTTTCCTGGGCTGAGCTTCACTCCAAGTGGCCCTGAGGCAGAGTATGGGGGATTGTGATCAGTCCAAAACAGTTCCTCTGCCTCTCCTTTCTCCTCACACTTCTCCCTGCTCCACCTGGGTACCCTCCAGGGGCAACAGAGGGGTCTGTCACTCCAATGCCCAGAGCCCCTCCTCCCTCTCTCCCCTCAGGGCTTGAGGTACAGTTCCCTGTACCTCAAATGAGCAGTCTATTTTGCTTTGGGTAAACTGAGTCATGTGTCTTAATATGTTGATTTTTTTTTTTTTTTTTTTTTTTTTTTTTTTGTAGGGAAGATAAAATTTCCTCCTTTCAGGCATTGGGTTATACAATTTTGGAGCACTTTTATTTAGTGAAGGAGGAAGCAGTTGAATTCTTTACCTGCTTTCTGACGCTATCTGTGTCAAGGACTGCAAGCAAATAAAGAGGAGGACTTGGATTTCTGTGCCTCACTTCTGCCCCTTGGGAGTTCCTTTTAATCTTTGTTTGTTTTGGTCAGGTTGTTGTTTTGTTTTTTTTTTATGAACTGTTGGTCTGTTTTTAAAACAACTCACATTGCAATTATGCAGCTTTAAATTCAAGGTCTCTTCAATGAAAATAGTGTTTTTACTCTGTAGGTGATAAAACCTTTTTTCTTTCTTAAAAAAAACACTTAGGACTAAAGAGCTTGTATCAAATTCTAATTAGAGAAGTAAAAACCTAGATGTAGCTTAATGAGTAAATGAAGAGTTGGATAATGGCGGTCCCTTGTAAGAGGTTTTAATGTGGAAAACGCTCTTTAATCATCTGATGATTGTAGAAGAAGAGCTGTAATCTGTGCCACTTTGATGTCCTGGCAAGGTAATTTACTGTATTTTACTTTCTTGCTGTGAAACTGAATAACCTAATTCTGTGCCCACACAGCAATCTGAAACATCTGGAGTCTGCTGTATGCAAAAGTCTTTTTTTTTTAAGTGTTCATCCCAAATTGAGTGAATGGAGAGCAGGTGCTTTCTGCTGCTGATGTACAGAAACATACGGGGGCTGCGGATGTGGTTAGGTATAGGATTATTGCAAGGTACATTTTGTAAGCACTTTCCTTTTCAGAGAATCTTTATATCTGAAAGCTGTTTTTTTCTAGGGAGTGATCCAAATGCTTTGACTGGCTGTCTCAAAATGAAAAGCAACACCCACCACCAAATACTTATCTGCTGCCACAGAGCATGAACATGCCTTTAAAAACTAAAGGTTCTGAAGTGTTGTGGCACTTTCTTCACATAGTGAAATACATAAGGGATGAAGCCTATAATAGACTCTCCCTTCTGTATCTAAGTGACAAACTTAGGATAGGCAAAGCACCAATCTGTGTGCGATCAACACCTTGTTTGTTGCAGAGGGAAAGGAAAAGAGGCTTCTCACCTTTGCTCCACCAGTAAAGAATATCTTCTTAGTATCTAGTATAAACCTACTCTCAGTTTAAAAACATTACCCCTTGTTCTATCACTATTGCCATTGTAAAAAGTCCCTCTCCAGCTTTTTTGTAGGATCCTTGAGATACTGAAAGACCACGGGTAGGTCACCCCTGTACCATCTCTTCTCCAGGCTGAACAAACCCAGCTTTCTCAGCCTTTCTTCATAGGAGAGTACAGCCCTCTTGACTGCCCTCCTCTAGGCTCACTCCAGCAGGCCCATGTCCCTCCTGTGCTGGGGACCCCAGAGCTGGATGCAGTGTTCCAGGTGGGGTCTCACCAGAGCAGAGGAGCAGAATCCCCTCCCTCCCCTGCTGCCCACACTGTTTTGGATGCAGCCCAGGACATGTTTGGCTCTCTGGGCTGTGAATGCACAGTGCTGGGTCATGTCCAGCCTCTTGCCCACCAGAACCCCCAAGTCCTGGGCAGGGCTGATCTCCATCTGTTCATCCCCAGCTTGTGTTGGTACTGTGGATTGCCTCAACCCAGGTGCAGCACCTTGCACTTGGCTGTGTTAAATTTCATTATGTTCCATGGGCCCACTTCTCAAGTTTTTCCAGGTCCCTCTGGACGGCATCCCATCCTTCAGGTGCGTCAACTGCCCCACTCAGCTTGGTGTTGTGTTCAAAATTGCTGAGGGTGCACTCCATCTTGGTTATGATACCATGAGTTAGAAACATATCTATATATCTATCTATATATCTATCTCACAATATTCTCTAAGTATTTTCCATCTGGTTTGTTATTTTTAAGTGGTTTTGGTGTAAAGTTCTATGTCACAATGTTTTGACTTTTAATGCAATGTAAGTGGTTACTTTGTGTGTATAATACTGTAGTCTTACGGCTGCTAATTGTTATTGTAGAATTCTTCTACTTCTAGTAGCACCTATTAAAAAAAAACAAACAACAAACAACCAAAAAAACCCCACACCTCTAAACACCTCTAAACCATCCCTCTGTTTAAGAATATGTTACCAGGCTACCTGAAAACCTGTGAAGGACACTTTTATATTGTGATGACAAGATAAAGCTTAACCTTTCAAAGAGTGATCATGTTTTTCATTAATGAAAATGTAATCAGGTGGTTATCATGTATATTAAGTCAAAATAAGTATTCTGATGCACTGATTGTTGTTTTGTGATTTATTTCATTATCACAACTGCTTCTAGAATAAGATGTAGATGGTGGATTTGCTAAAACACTCCTTTTTTAAAAAAATAGAAGAAGAAGAAAAGTCAAAGCAGAGACGTCACGAAGCTATGGATTCAAACACCTGGGGTTTTGTTGTAGGGTTCTTTTGTTTGGGTTTTTTTTTTTTTTTTTGGAGAGCCTTTTGCCTTGTATGCTTTAAGGAAAACAGTGGCTGTGCAGAGTTTTGGTTGAAAAAACAAAAGCTGTGTAATGAGATTACTACAGCTATCACAGTGCAATTCCATTGTACTGCTGTGTCCATGTCCCAGTTTTCCAATAAATCATAATAAGCAGCTGACAATGCAAATATCACAGCATGTTGTCTGGGAATTATTCTGATTAGTTTGTAACTTGCAAAGGCTCCTCTCAGTCTTGAGCAATGAGTTCTTCTCCCACAGTTGCTATTTGTCCCTGATGCTTTGTGCCATAAGAGATACTGAGATTGCAGTGGCCATAATTCTGGTTCAAAGGTGGTTGCAATAGATCGGGTTTGTTACATTTCAGGGCTTTGGGGAGTATGCTGTTAATACAGAAGTATTTTTTTTACTATCTTTTCTTGCAGACTATCTATAACTAGATTTTTAAATCCCTATATAGAGCTTTGGTTTTAAATCTCATGCAAAGATAAAAATGTATATTAAACCACTTTAGGAGCATACAGTCTGCATATGTTTGTAACATGTCTGGAATTTTATAATCTCTGTAGAGGCAAAAAAAATATTAAATTGTAATTCTTATATGTTTTTTTCATTTTATTTTTCTCACCGAAATAGCAAGGTTCCTGCTCTAGAAAGGATAGATTTTTTTTTTTTTAACCTGTAATATATTTTTGTCTCTTACTGCCCTAATGATTTCTGTGTAATAAAACATGGTGGTCTTTTCCAGGAATTTGTTATACTGTGTGCTGAAAGCCTGTGTTCTCTGATGTGATGAAAATTTGAGACATTGAGTCCAAGATAAAACTTGGAAATATGTGCTAGGTACATTGATGCTTTTTTTTTTTTAAGGACTACCTTAAAGTTTAACAAGAGTTACAATGTTTGAAGTCATCACAGCATCTTATAGGGTGACCAAAGTGAAAGACCTACTAACGCTTCTCAAACTGTTGTCTGTTGCAGAAAACCTTAGACTTAAGATACAGTAAACCACCTCTTGTTTGTCATGTGGTCATGTCAACTTTCTGACCTCCTTCTTTTTAGGTGTTCAGTCTCATTATTGAAAACACAAAACAATCAGATTTTTCCAAAGAGTTTACCAAGATAAACTTGTACTATTTGTGGTCTTGTATACATCATTAATGTTTATTACATATATTTTATCTGGGAACTCAGGTAAAGCATCTAGACTCAATTTCTCACTCTGCCACAAATTTCCCAAGCTGTCCTGAGTAAGTAATCTAGCTTTCCTATAGCTTAATTTTCAATCTATGTAATAGATTATTATTTGATAGAGATTCTTCCCATTGTGAGAGAATACACACTATAGCTGTGGAAATAAACTTATGATGAATTCCAAAATGCTTAGGAAGTGTGGGATGGATCCACATGCCAGAGATGGATGTGAAAAGAAGCAGTTATGTCCCCCAGTGCAGAAAATGAGTTCAACCAAAAAGCCTTGTCCCAGAGTATATTTGAAATGTATGAAGAGTTATACTAGCTTCATATTAATTGCAGGACCCTTGCAGTATTAATGGAGTAGGCTTTGGTTGTAGGGAAAAATGTAAACTGTACTTTTTTCAGAGGATTATAATATCACCTTCTGCTCATCATGAATGACATTTTAATTTAGCTATAATTATGTGCTTCGTAAGGGAAGACAAAATTCTTTAAACTATGGAAGTGAAATAAGGGGAAACTGCTCAAATTCACTATATTGCAAGCCATAGAATCCCAGAATAGTTTGGGTTGGAAGGGACCTTTAAAGATCATTTAACCCAAACTCTTTGGCATGAGCAGGGACATTTTCAGCTAGATGGGGTTGCTCAGAGCCCTCTCCAGCCTGACCTTGAATGTTTCCATTGGGGGACACCTACCACTTTTCTGGACAACCTGTTCCAGTGTTTCACCAGACTCATTATAAATTTTTTTTTTCCAAATATGTACTATGAATTTGCGCTCATTTGGTTTAAAACCTTTACCCCATTCCCTCCCAGAGTAAGACCTGCTAAAAAGTCAGACCCTAATGTTATTTTCTATGGAAGTGTATTTGGTTTTTTAACATAAAAAAGGAAAAAAAAAAAAAAAAAAAAGATTATTGCTTCATTTATTAGAGCATAAATAAAAATCCCATTTCTGGCTAAATATTTTTTTCTCTTGCTTTTCTCAAGATGCATTCCTGGCAACAAACAGATAAAATTATTTGAAAAATCTACAAAGAGCAACTGCTTCACTACTAAAATATAAAAAGAAATTCAGCAGAAAAAGCAATTTAATTGAGAGAGAACTAGTGGGAAAAGAACTTGAAAGAAGCCCCCATGCTTCAAGATTTCTCTGAAGGACTGAATATAAAAAAGCCTGTTTTTTTAGAAAGTGTCATGGGCACATCTGAACATTTTAGATAAATGTTTTATTGGATGAATCCCATTCTAGTGGCATATGCTGGCAGCAGGGGTTATGACTGAACTACAGCAAATGCCAAGATTCAGTTAAATATGTTTCAGAGTGGCTGAGCTGGACTCTAATTACCTACTGTAAAAATAAGAAATTGTCATGCCTGGTGTTGTGGTTTAAACCCAGACAGAAGCTGAACACCACACAGCCACTCACTCACCCCCCACCCTGGTGTGTGATGGCAGAGAGAAGTGCGAGGGTCAAACTGAGAGCTGGTGGGGTGAGACAGACAGTTTAACAGGGATAGAAAAAGCCACACTGTTCTGGCTCTGGCCAGGACAGGGTTAAATTGTGCCATAGTGAGGAAGGGGCACGGCTGGGACCTGGTAGTTATTCTATGCCACTTCATATCATTTTCTGGGGATGGGAGAAGGGGCTCCCCTCTGCCTTTGGGTAGTGTGGCAGTGATTGGGTCAAGCTCCATGGTGAGAATTTTGATGTGGATTTCTTGCCTCTCTCTTGTACACTTTTATCATTAATTTTGTTGCTGTTAGTGTTCATTTTCTCATCTCGTTGCTGTTTCCAGTAAACTGTATTTATCTCAACCATTGATCTTTACCTTTTGTGCCTCCAGTTCTCCTCTCCAGCCCACTGCTGGGTGAGGGGAGGGGAAGTGGGTGAGTGGGGCATGGTTTCAGTGGCAATGCTAAACTGGAGAATACCATTCATAAACCATGACACACACATGAGCAAAACTAGGAATTCATTCCCTGTTTCCCATGGGCAGGCTGCTGTTCAGCCATAACGCGCAGAGCAGGGCCCCACCCCATGCAGCAGTTACTTGGGAAGACAAATGCCATCACTCCTCCCCCTTTCTTCCTTCTTCCTCCCCACTTTATATATTAAGCATGAAATATCTTTTCAGTCAGTTGGGATCAGCTGTCCTGGCTGTGTGCCCTCCTAACCTCTTGTGCACCCCCAGTCTCCTTGCTGCTGGTGTGAGAAGCAAAAAAGGCCTTGATGCTGTGTAAGCTCTGCTCAGGGGTAATGGAAACATCCCTGTTATCAACACTTTCCACCACAAAAAAATAGCCCCATACCAGCTAATGTGGAGCAAATTTTATTCTATCCTAGCCAAAACCAGTATACCTGCTGACATTGGAAGCAGCAGCATCAGGAATTTGTACCTTGAACACAGCAGAGCATCCGAGAGGCTCATGTATAGGCAGCCTCACCTGCTGCTCACCGAAACGTCTTGTGCTACTTCTTTGATGGGCAATATGTCATTCTAAACTAGGCCAATAAGTCAAGGAAACATATTGCTTTTTAACGTTGATACTTGTATTAGAAGACCTTTCATGTGTACAAACATTATCTTATGCATCTATAAATGTTAATTTATAATTAAATGTTAATTTAATCCTTCTGCTTTATTGCTGGACTTACTGACACTAATGTTCTAGTCAATGCTTGTATTGTGTTCCATCTCTGATTAGAGAGTCCCAGACATGGTCAATGGTCTATGTCTAAAGGATTATATAGGTGTAATTCGGCCTTTATATGACTTTGACCCACAGGATTAAGGATAGCAAAACAAATATATTTGTATCAATAAAATAAATTGTTTACTTAAATTGATAATGGTAATGGTTAGATTAAAATACTTTAATCAAAATTATTTGCTACACAGTATAGTTATGACTACTAGTATTGTACACTAATTTTTGGAGCAATGTTGAAGCAATGGTGTTAAAGCTAGCAAAATAATTATTAGTTAGAGATTGATGTTATTCAGCTATGCCAACAACTGTGGCTAAATCTTTCACTCAGCCTCCAGGAGTAACCTTGAGGGGCCTCTCCTCTCAAGAGAGGGATCTCCATACACATTCCTAGAACGGATGTGTTAGAAGTCCTGGCTGTTCAAAGGTGCAGCTGGGCTTTTATAGTATAAAGCGATTGACTGTCAGTCATAGTTTCTAGGCTGCTGTGTCAACTCAGCAGCTTTAGATAAGTTATCAGTAGTATCACTGGTTGGTTCCTTTATCAGGGACTTTGTCTGCCACATCCTCAATGGTGCCAGAGTCCATCAGGAAATGCTATTTTTCACATCCTCAAAATGTTTATCTTTAGGATTGATGAGTCGGGCTGATCTCAGCATTCTTCAGAAACAGTGAGACCCCCGCCTCCATCCATCAAGGATAACTTTTGCAAACAAGGTGAAGTTTGAGCTGTTTTACCCCCACTTAAGCAGAGCATCCTACTACATGTGAGCATCCGTATCAATAAGCAAAAAAATTCTTACATCTATAGTATATTGTTCAATAGCTCATACAAGATTTGTTCACAATTCCATTTGTTTTTCATGGCAAAGAACTTTATGCTTTTAGAGTAGCTTATTCCTTGGTTCACAGGTAGAAAGTTTTATACTTTATTTGCTAAATATTATTTAAATTGAAATATGCAGAATGATCCTAAATATTTTTATTTAGTGTGAAATAATTTTGGAGCTCAAATTGGAAGAGTTGGAAGTGGTAATAAGTAGCTGAAATTTCTGCAACATCTGCAAGACTACTGGTATTGTTAGAACTACAGTAAAATCAAGTCACACCTGGCATCTCTCTTCATCTCAGTTACTGTAGCAAATGTACAGACTAAAAAGTTGCTTCTATTATGTAGAACTTTTGGCTCTGGTTCATGAACAAAATACAAATTAAGGTTAGAGAGTCTTTCTTCTAAGCCCTTGCTATTGAATTGTGCTTTCTCAAATGAGAAAATATGCACAAAACCTAGATAATAAAGTTGACACTGCATATTATCTTGGAAAGGTTGTTCTATACTCTTATGAAGAACCACATATGGATATGTTAAAGTTAACTGGTACTTTGGAGCAGATGTGTTTTGCCTTTGGACAAAATCTTAGGATAAATCCTTGACTTTGATATTATCTGGTTACCTTTACTTGTTAGTCACATTAGGGTGGAATTCCTCTTGGAAATACTTTTATAGTCTAGAATACTAGATAATATAAACACTTCTTCAAGTTGTTTCTGCTTTCACATACTTTTTGACCTACTTGTTTTTATGTTAAATAATTGAAACATAATTTTACTAGAAATTCCTGAAAACAGGTGTCTGTATGCTCTTCTACTGCAAGTATTAGAGTGAGGAGGTTACTTTGTTGTTAAAGAAATTTTGTGGTCTATAATAGTTGAAAAAGAGAATAAATTAAAATTAACTCTGCATGTTACCAGCTGAACTTACACCTTCAGTATGATGTATAGCAAATAGTGTTTTCCAGAAAAGTTCTTCAAGGAACAATGGACTGCAGTGTGTCTTTGTGGTGGTAAGATCACATCATTTGGTAATTCTTGTACTTTAACACAAGTTCTGTACAATGATATCCTCAAAATATTTTCCTTCTGATTTCTAGAAGTGACAGACTTTGACAAAGCACCCTAATTTTTGTCATTAAGTTAATTTGTGTAGTAATCCTGGAGAGAGCAACTGAGAACTGTTAAAGCAAAATATTTCACACAGGATGCATCAGCCTGAGAGGTGAGGCGAGGGTGCTGCAGCTACATGTCCCCAGGCTCAACTAGGAGCAAGGCTGAAGATGTATTCCCACATGCACACACAGGGCTCATGTTACATATCCAGGGCCAGCCACACATGTACACACGTCATAGCCTTCTCACCCACAAAAGAGGTAGAAAGTAGTTTAATAAGGAGACAGGACAGGACGGTCTGTGCTGGTCAGGTGCAGGGCATGGGCAGATGAATATACTGACCAGCCACCTATTTATGTGTGACCCAGCCTTTATATCTCATTATCCTTCTATTATCCTACTCTTGTTACTTCCCAAATCAGCTAAACTTCTGGCTTTTCCTATCTCTGATTCCTCCTCTAAACATCCTACAGTAAGTCCTGGGACCTGGGACTGCTTTTTCTTTTCGTTCTACAGTGTGTCTCCTGGATAGCAACACTTTTAATCTGTGAAGGGATTTCCAGATTGCTCCTGATTGACTCCTTGTGATGGGTTTCACACCTGGACAATGAGGCTGAGGCTGTGCTGGGACAATCCTGGGAGGGGGCCAGATAGGATGTTTATTGCTTGGTAGTCCTTGGTTTGAGTTCCCACCTGCGTTTATGCGTCCCTGTGCTTCTCTGAGCTTGTGGAGGTGGGCCTGTGATGGGCAGATGGCTCCTGGGATGGGTCTGAGTGCAGCTGAGTGCTCCCATTCCTGCCGTTGTGTCTCTGTTCAACAGTTCTCAACCTTTGTGGTTCTGGGGATTAGTTTTATCACACAACCTAGCAGTAATGAATACAGTATAATGCCTTATGAATAACAGGCTGTGTTTGCTAGCTAATTATAATGGAGAATTAATGTTATACAAGTTGCAATGTATGCAAGTCTCCAGAGAGGAAGATGTCCCTAATTGAAGTAATTGTAAGTTAGATTGTTTTGCTGAGAATATTATGTTTGCGTTTATCTTGTCCTTAAAATGCTCTTCATAACTGATCCTTTTGCCTTCTGTTTTTAAGGATTTTTCTTCAGAATATTCTAACTATAGATTGGCTTTTGCAGATGAGTTTGTAAAAGGGGAATTGAATTTACTTTGTTCTCTTTACTCTTCCCTAGCTATCTGTCATGGTTATTAACAAGGTCATGCTGTGTTTTACTAATTGTTGAGTTTTTCTGGCATGACAGTATTGTTTCATGTAGAAGTTTTGCCTGGGATTATGTCAGCAGGAAAAAAAATTAGACAGTCCTGTGATTCAGAACTTACAAGAGATCAGTCTCTAGTGTGCAAAACTGCCTGTCACTGTTAGAGCAAGATGAAGCTGAATGGGCCGTGAGAGAGAGGGATAAATGTTCTTTATCAGGGAATTGAGACCTTTCTGAAAGGTGTCAACCAACTGGGGACACACAGCATGAGGATGTATGGCCTGCAGATGGAACTTTCCGTTCTGTGTTTTGTTTGATTTCTAAAATCAGTGACAGGGTGAAAAGGAGATCATTAGTTAAATGCTATTTTGGTTAATGTCATATTTTTAAAATAAAAATGCTTCTAGACTCAGGGAAGCTGAAACAGCTGGTGTGATATCACAGGATTTTAGCTGTAGTCATTGAACTGTCTTCTCATTTTCACCTTGTGTTTGAGATGAGCATAAGGATTTATCTCCTGGTTGGTGAGTGTTTGGTCCCCTGTTAGTTACCTGCAAGGAAGCATATAATTTTATAAGCACGTAGTTTAAGAAAAAGGAAGTACTCAAAAGTGCTAACTGAAAGGCCTTTATGAGTTGAGCTTGACTAGTCATATTTAGATGGTTGTGGGGAGGTAGACATGTGAAGCTTTCAGTCTGGAATGCCAGATGCCAGTCACTGGAATATGCGTTTAGCAGGTTTGAGTATGTGTGGAACTGCCTTTTCTCAAACTCTATCTATGTCTTATTGGTGTGAGAAGCCATGGTGAAAATCTTGATGAAAACTGGCCTGTAACTGAAGTAAATCCCTTATAACTGTATTTCCCATATCTCCTTTAGTGTGAGGTATTCTGGAGCTTTTAGAGGAAGGCAGAAGAGTTGTTAAAATAGCTACTTCTTATCATATTTAAATCTGCACAGATGATAAAATGTAGTACTTTTCAATGTTTTTTATAGTCTCATGTCAACATAAAGTTGGAGTCTTGGTGTAATTTTAACATTCATATATTCTGGTAGCTGCTTATTAATGGGCTTCTTTTTAACTACCCTACAGCAAGCAATTCATCAACAAACAGGGATGAGAGGTAGTGATGGGTGTTGCAGAATAAGATTATGAACAAAGACCTCAATGTTCAGATCAAAGGATTTTTATGTAAATGTATGTCATTCAGGCTTAACTGACTGAAAATTAGCCATTATTCCAGAATCTTTATAGGTTGACATTTTGGCATTTTATCTTATAAATGGGCAATCTGTGACTACCCATACTGTATACAGGCAGTTATTTTTCTTCAACTTGATGGTTATATTGCTACTCTCTTCTTTCTAAAAAGTTGTCAGATTGTCTTTTGAGGTTATGTTTAATTATCTGAGTTTAGCTTCATCAAAGTGTATTTCAGTGTTGGGTTAAAATGCTATTTCTATGTGACTACAGAATCAGTCCACCCAACAGGAAACACTTCTAGATTTGAATTACTGTTCTAAAAAGAGGTCTGACAGTTTTGTTGTTTATTAAATGTAATAGATTTATCAATGGCTTCAGATGCAACTGCTATTAGCAGTTTCATGTGCAGACACAGTGTTTTCTGAATCTATGCTTATAAGATAGCAGTGCTGCCATCTTACAAATATTAAATGAGTAAGAATAAATTCAGTCTTTGAAAACATCAGTTAAAAGGGCTGAAATTGTTCCTTCTGAACATATTCCAACCACTATCTGTTTTAGAAAAATTGGAAGTTGCAAAATTCTTATAGCACTTAATTTTACAGGGAACATTATAATACTATTTAGGTGGTTTGTTAGAATTCTCTGAAAATGGTTGAAATCAAAACCTACATTTGGCAACTTAGTATTATAGCCCTTTAAAATACCTTCTTTTTTTTCTTTCTCATTCCTCATTAAATACTTCAAAAAGATTTTCAGAAACGCGCTTGAGGATATCATACCTATAATGAAAAAGTGCACTGTAGAGGGAGGTGTCTTGAAGAGATCTCAAAAGGCCAGATTGTCATTCTCCCTGCTCATTTAAATCAGGAGATGAGTTGTGTTTGGCTATTCAAACAGCCACTTGCAACATACATACAATTTTTTCTGTTGAAATCTCGGATTAGCTATGCATTGTAAGATGCGAAGTCCAGTAATTAGTGCTAATAAACTTCAAAGATAGCAGCACAGGAAAGTGTGTAGAACAAATGTAATTAAAAGCTGTTATGATACTTTACAAAAATATGTGTGTGCTTTATGTTGCTTTCTGCTTTGATTCTTGTATGGAGCTTATAACAAATAAAATGGTCTCCAGAGATTATTTCTCTTGCTGCTGAGAAAGCACATCTCATACCTGGTATGCAGCTTTCTAATTCTCCATTGTTTGCCTTCCCTTGGGTATGAGCTTTTATCCTGTAAAAATGGGGGTTTAACATTCCGAGTCTTAAATGTTGAAACAGTTCTGCCTGTTACCTTTTCTCCCCACTGTATTTTATGCACCAAGTGGCTTGTAACTCAGCATGGCTTATGTTTCCAGCACTAGCTGGAATCCAGCACTTTCAGAAATAAGCTGTGCTCTGACTATGAGGGACAGCTGCAGTTGCACCACTGTTTGCTACTCGCAATAAATACTGGGAAAACAGATATATTCCTGCCTTTCCCGACGTAAACAAAAAGTCTGGCAAAATCATGGTGTGTTTGAATATGAAGCAGTCATACAAGGCAGACCTCTCCATTTAATAAGATTCACATTATCAGTCCATGGAAATAACCCTTGTATTAAGGTTAACAAAATTGAAGTATGCAAAATACACACATCTTCAGTGCTAGGGAATATACAGGATTGGACAGGATTGTCTATTATGATTTGTCCAGCTTTTTCATAGCTGTAATTTTACAGATAAAATTCCCCTACCATTACTGTTGGTGTACTCTGTTCAAAAAACTATTTATTCCGGAACATGAGTTTTCTGTTTCCCTATGCACTTCCTTAATATTTCTCTTATCTGAGAAAAGAATAAATAATACTTAGAGATTTTTCTTTTTTACATAGCGTATCTAGTTAGACTTGGCTGGTTTAGTTCTATGTAATTTTTTTCGCCAAAGGAACAATTCCATGATGTGATAAGATGCAGCTGGTCATGCTATCAGAAATGTTGATGAGTGGCAAATGATATTCAGATTTAGGACAAGGTTGTTTTTTTCTCTTAACCATCATCTGTCACACGTCACAATGGCTTAGCACATATAGGACATGCCTAATGCTTTCCTTTTTTTTTTTCTTTTTTTTTTTTTTTTCATTTTTTAAAATCCTTTTTCTTTGTGGTCTATGGGAAACCAGAAACTTATTTTGCAAGGCTTTTTTGACTAATAAATTTTGGGTGTATTGTGCAGTTATGGATGTACCCATCTTGTTCTCTAGCTGTAGAATAAAAATGCCATCACCAGTAGCTGAAGGAAGTCAGGAAATAGAGTTCAATATAGAGTATGCCACAGAAATAATGTTGGGAGCTGAATAAACAAAATGGAGTTTAAACCAGAATCACAGAATGGTTTGGGTTGGAAGGGACCTTAATGATCATCTAGTTCCAACCTTCCTGACATGGGCAGGGACACCTGCCACTAGAGCAGGTTGCTCAAAGTTCTGCCCAACCCAGACTCAAGCACTTACACAGATGGGGCATCCACAGGTTTTTTGGTCAATCTGTCCCAGTGTCTCACCACCCTCATTGTGTAAAACTAAACAAGTAAACAAAAACTAATAAAATACCCCAAAACTCCCAACAAACAAAATAAATTTTCTTCCTTATATCCCATCTAAATCTACCCAAAATCTACCATCTTTCAGTTTAAAACTGTTGCTCCATGTCCTGTTTCTACAGGCCTTGGTAAAGACACTCTTCTAGTCTGTCATGTAAGCCTTCAGACATTGAAAGGCTACAATGACATCTCCCTGGAGCCTTCTCTTCTCCAGGCTGAGCAACCCCAACTTTCTCAGCCTCTTCTCATAGGAGAGGTGTTCCACCTCTCTGACCATTAATAGATTTATGGATACATTATATATCAAGAAATATTTATTGAAGACTTTTCAAATTACTGTATTGAATGTACAACAAAGACTATAGCTATGCTTCATTATTATGTAAGTTTTCAGGAGAGTCAATTAGTGGATCACAAAAAGTATCTTTTATTATCTGGACACATGTACATTGTAAAAGACAAGAGCCTTTTTGCCTGTTTCTTTTGATGACTTTCTCAGCAGCACAAAAATCTTTCTGAATTAAATTATGTTAATGGTAATTTTATTTATTTATTTAATTATTATTTGGGAAAAAAGGTAATCTAATCAGGTTACAAGATCAATTGGCAAGTAACAGAAACTCATCTTCTGAGAAGATTGGTGTTAAAGGGGCACAAAGTACACACATATGCAAGTTCTTACAGCCTTGATTTGGATTTAGAAACCAGGCAAGCATATTAAAACAACACAAAAGTTGTTCAAATAAGGATTTCTTGTGTATAGTTCATTCAGAAATATTAACCCATTTCAAGGTTGTGGATGATGCCAGCTAGAGAAATGTAATTTTTGTTAAGTTACTGGGCTAAAATTGAGAAATGTTTCTACTGTTCTTTAGGAAGCAATGGTTTTCCTCAAAACTCTTCAAAAAAAATCACAGTGATTTTAACAGTGGTCACGGTGGTCTAAGCCTCACTGGAGACTTAAGCAGCTCCCTCTTTCTTATGTAGTTTTTCTTTAACACTTTATAACATTCTCAATAAAACCTAAATTTTGTGAAGTGCATTGGTAGTGTTGACTGTACAATTCCTAAGTTATTATTTGTCCAACAGCATCCAGGAGGTACCACAAAGAGTCAATAATTCTAATAATGGGCAGCTAGAATTTTTTTCAAAGGAAGCCTTAGCATAAATTAATGTTCACATTCATTTCATGGATCTGTTTATAATGATGGGTTTCAAATTGCATCATTAATGTGTTAGCACATTGTAATGGTCTGGCCACTCTCTGTCTGTACTGCACTTAATGATACTTTTTTAAAAATACTGAATGCTCCAGAAAATTGATACCAAAGTCCTGGGAACCACTGCTGAGTCAATGAATTATTCCAAGAAACCAGTTGATATTGGCATGCAGCAGCAAACTATGATTTTTCAAGTGGTGTGTTCATAAGATTGCTTATAATGTGTACATTCTTATAATGCTTTTACTAGAAAAAGATAATGTAAAATAATTTTCTGTTTTGCTGATGATATATCTGCTTTCTTAAAGCTGTATACTAAACATGAAAGGAAAATTTTGCTTGGAAAAATGTTGGGGTTTTTTTTTCCTCTTGATTTCTTTGTTTCCATTCAACAGTCTATGGTCTGTAAACACAGTGAAAGGCAAACAGATGAAACCAGTGCATGACAGGCACTGAAACAGCCCTACCTGGAAAAGGAAAATTAATAAACTTTTAGGAGCCCAAACTTTTTTCCTGCTTTCCATAAACATACTGTAACAGTGTATTAAGAAAACAACCCTGAGTTTCCAAGATGAGGAGGTACCTAGAATAACAATTATTATATACAACTAAGAAAAAGCTATTGCTGGTCAAAGGGAAAGAAGTCGGTATGTCATAATGAATAACCTATTCCAGGCATATATGATAAACCATGTGAGGTGAGAAGAAGAGAGTGTTTCATAGGAAATTTGTGAGAAATATGAACACAAAAAGTAGTGGATGCATACACAAAAAAGCATAAAACTAACCTGAAGATTGTACAAAGCTGAGCCTTAGGCTAATAAAGAGGAAGTTATTCTTTTAAAGAAAGTAGAAATTCCCTTGCACTTTCTTACTGTCTGATGTACCCAAGACATTTTTATTTTTCAGTTTTCCCTTCAAAATATGATTTTGTTTTGTTGCTGTTGGTTTGGTTTTTTTTGTGTTTTATAGTCACTAGTGAGACTGGATGGATGAGTTTGACTTCCTGACAAATCAGTGCTGCTTCTCACAAATCTATTTTGGCATTTCATTGCTGTTATTTTATGGCATCTCTCCTTGGTATCAGGATGAGTTGGTAGCTATAGCTTTAGGGAGACTTACTGTCAGCTGCCTTCTTGACATATGACTTGGTCCTAATGTTTTATTTGACTGTAAATGAGAATAAGGTAATTTTTTTCTCAATTTCAACCCTGTAATAGAAAATGGAAGAAATCAAATTTGGTACTTCTTATATTGGTAGACTTAGATAAATCTGGCATTGATCCCTTGTACTGCAGAAAAATCTTCTGCTATAAAATGAAACAATATAACATTGATGTTGTTTGTCCGATAGTATTGGTCTCTCTTATCAGTGAAGCATGCATGGTTAGACAACTTTACTTATTCAGTGTCCTCCTTATAGACCTTCCCTGTAATGACTTTTTCCCCCCAGTTACCTTCTGGGATTGGTTTATTTAATTTAAGAGCTCTTGTAGTACATAACTTTGTGCTACACAACCAGGTTCCAAACGTTATTTCCCTGCTGAGAAGGCCCCTTCCTTGTTATTGATAAGGATGCCTGTTTGAAATTATAACTCAATGTAAGGGGTTCCATTCTTGCCACTACTCATATCTGCACACAGGCTGATTCCATGCAGAATTAAGTTGGGGGGTTTTTTGTTGTTTTTTTTTGTTTGTTTGTTTGTTTGCTTTGTTTTGTTTTGTTTTTTTCTAAAGGGAGTTAGATAAGTTAATCTGGTACTGTGGTTGTACTAATATCTGCTCTGTTGAACTTCAATCTAAATGAATGTCTTCTTTTGTAAACAGCAAAATTGCCTGTAACTTCTCAGGACTCTGGAGCTGAAAATGAATACCAAATTAGTATTGATGCTCTATTAGAATGCTCAAATTAGGTTTAATTTGAAGTGTCTTACCATCACAACATACTCTGAGATTTGAAAATGGAATAGATATCAAAAATAAAGATAGAATTGTTAGTGAAAATTGAACTTGTTTTCATTTTTTAAATTAATTGACTTGGTATCCTGATTATAACTAATTTACTCAGTATTCGAGGCCTGAACTTCATGCCTGAGCATCACTCCTCTTCATATGAACTTAATTAACCAACTTTCATTGATGACAGTACTGTAAACAGCCTGATAAAGTGACTGGTGGTACAACAAATTCATCCTCTTCAATAATGGAGAAACGGTGTGCCTATACTTATATATTATTGTATCCTGTTGTTGGTGGGAATAGACTTGAACACATGCAAATGGGAAAAAACATGAGAGAGAATTAAGCCCATAGTAAAAACATAGTTTGTAGTGGTGTGTTTGGATCTCTTGCAAAATAGGTGCTGGCTACTTAATACATGTGTGAATATAACTGTTCATGTGGCTGCATTTAAACACTAGTAGATATGTGTGGGCATGCACATAGGTTTAAAGGAAATGGTTAAACTAAATCCCTTTATATTTTAGCAACACTGCACTGGGAGTCAGTTGAAATTCCAGTCACGTGTTCTATTTGTCCTGAAGTTTTTCTTTTATTTTCTGTGGTTCTTGAAAAGAGGCAGTTCGCAACAGGAGACTGTTGCCTGCTGCAACAAGTCTTCAGATTAGTCAAGAGAACCACCAAAATCAAAGGCTCTATTTGTGCAAAAATACATGTGTATAATTCTGCATTACAATTATAGAGTAATTGGGTTCAAAGGGGCCTTGGAACGTTCCCTAGTCTGATTTCTTGCTCAAAGCAGGATCAACATGGAGTTGAGACCAGGTCTTAAAAATCTACAGTGATGGAAACTGCACAACCTCTTTGGAGAACTTGTTTCACTGCCTAATTATTCCCACAGTGCTTTCCCTGCTCCCTGCCACAAGTCATTCCCCCTTATAACAAATTGCATTCTGTTTTTAGTTCATGTTTATTGTGTCTCATCTTCCAGCTCAGTGTAAAGAGCTCCTTCCCAAAGGGCAAGAGCTTGGCTTAGCCCTGCCTCGCTGAACTTGACTCAGTTGTCCGACACCTGCTTTGTGCTGAGGGTCCAGAACAGGACACCATATCCTAAATATTGTCTCACTAGCACTGAGTAGGGGAGATTAATCCTCACTTCAGCCTCCTGCTCCTGTTAGCACAGACCAGGATGCTGCTGGCATTCCTTGCGGCCAGGACGCACTGCTGATGCAGGCTGAAATATAAACATACGTCCCTGCTTATGTCTTGGGAATATAAAGTTTGCCGTGCTAGGTTGAATCTGTTTCTTTGGAATTCACCTGTGTGCAATATTTCAGATCAAAGTAGGAAGAGTCATGATGTTCTAAATTGGAGCACAATAAATTCTCTGATCAATTTACTGCCTGATGCATGGGTGTTCTGACTAATCTCTACATTGTTCTAAAAATAAAAAAGCTCTTTTTGGCTATATGAGTGTTAGCATTGACTTTCACAGCTCCTTTACCAAGGACAAAATGATACTGGCTTGTATAAACTGAATCTTTAACTTTTTTTGTCTTCAGTACCAAAATATATGCTTTATACTTCTTTCTTCCACAGGTATTAAATACAGTCAAAATATATCTGAGCCTGAGTTTTTTTGATTTTGTTTTATTTAAAGAAAAAAAAGGTCACTCAGGCAAGTTTTTGACTTTGTGTAAAATTATGTCTTTAGGCATATGATGCATCTGCTTTTGAACTTATATTCATACTTGGAAATAGTTATTTATTTCAAATTGATTCAAGCTCATGGAAAGGTCCTCTAAGATTTAATCAAATTCAAGATCTTTACTCTAGGAATCTGATAGAAAAATAGTTTATTCCTGAAATTTTTTTCAATTGCTCTGTTTCAGAATATAAAACAATACTTTTCAGTAACTTCCTATAGAATATGCTAAAAACAATGTTCCATATAAAGACCTTTTTCATAATAGATATAATCAACAGGAAAGCTCTTTATGCTACTTTTCATGTCGCTTTTGCCTTTTCATCTGTTATCATAAAAGAAACTCAGCCAAAGGTAGAAATAATAGGAAGAAGGATTTTATATATTGTTTTGTGGCTTTTGTCTTATCAGCTCAGCCAACATATATATCATGTCAATTGTATTTATCTCTGAAATGTCTTGAGCCCGAAACAAGAAGTGCAATTATTATGAGAAATTTGTAAGAGGTTATCTTTGAAATTAAAAGGACGATTTATTACTCTAGCGATTTGCTAAGGAATAAAATGTTATATGCATAGCAACGGTTTAATCTGAATTGCAGTTTGCTGATAGATGTTGAGCCAAATATTCTGTTCATGAATTTCAGTGATAACTGAAAGAAAAGACACTAAATCTACTTGTAAAACTTTTTCATTTTGCATTTAATTCCCTTCATAAATCCCAACATTGATATTGACTTCTTTTGACAGTTGCACTTATGTTAGCATGCCTCATTCTTAGTAATTATATTTCATTTTGACCTTCTTATGGTTCTTGTCTGTTTCCCACCAGTAATTATAAATCTTTAAGTGGTGGAAGAATTACTTGCAGAATTGTTATCCTTTATCAGGGAGCTAACTGGTTTGTAACTAAGGATATTTAAGGGATAAATCTTGACTACCCTGGACTTCTGAAAGAGCCAAAACCCATTCACAACAGATGCTGGTAATTTCCCTTGAATTTTTAACTTCTACTTTTTCCTTTTTTAAAATTTCCTCTAAATGAGATGATTTTGTTATAACTGGAGAAAGAAGTAAAAAACCCTTTTAATTCTACAGTATATATTCTAATACTTTGCCTTTCAGAGATGCCTAACTTTGAACTCCTGCTCTAATTTTACTATAGTTTATCTGAAACTTTCAGTGTAGATGACCTGAAATTTGGTTTCAAGGGAAAGAAAGAAAAAGAAGGCAGTGTTGGTTTTTATCTCTATCTTGCTGTCTATGTACAGCCTTTTATTTTGTAGAATTTTAGCCCTGGAATCTGCTTGCATTTTTCTGTCTCACTCTGTCAAGGCTTTTATACTTCAGACTTGGTTTCCTCCAGCATATCTGTCTACCTTCACCTGTTGTAAAGAGGCAAATACAAGAGAAATGTAAGAGAAACTACAAGAGGAACTTGCGATAAAACATAAAATAAGTGGTCAAAATTCTCTGTGCAATCATATTCTTATATAAAGGAACTGTTCATTGTATAGGATTCTCTTCCCTGCACCTTTGCTTGCTGCTCACATAAAGCAATCCTGAAATACTCTGCAACTTCTATAAAGATGCAACTAGTAATTGGCAACTCTGATCTGTAACGCAAGAAAACACCAAAGTTTATAGAGCATAGTGGTAATGTTCAAGGTGAAGTGGATGGAGGGGAAAACAGAAGTCAAAATTATAGAACTAGTTTAGGAATATTATTTTTGTAACGAAGTTCAGCTACTTTCTAGGCTTTAAAGCTCTAGCAATTCTTCAAAGGTTTGCATTTTAAGAGGTTTTTTAAGTGTTGAGGTTGGTTGTTTTTTTGTTTTGTTGGGGTTTTTTCTTCCAGCAAGAGCTGTATTTTTTTTTTTTTTTTTTTTTTTTGTAAGCTTATGTTTTTGTTTATGAGAGATTCTTCCTACTGGCAGTTGTGCTGGATCACATTTCCTTACAACTCAATGTGAGTTTTTAATCTAACCAGTTGGGTGCTATTCATAGTCCTTATGGTCTCTAATCAAATTAAAAGGAAAAAATTCGACACCTGATGACTGCTTCAGGGAGTGTATTTGTAAAGCACATAAGGTGGTTTTATGTGACTCCAAAACACTGCTCACAGTAGTTCCAATACAGCCAAATTCTAATTTGGAAAATTTCCCCAAGTCCAGGAATGATGTCTAATGATGGCAGCACGACTAGAAATACCACATCAGTGTTTCACCAGTTGCTCAT
This sequence comes from Aphelocoma coerulescens, assembly GCF_041296385.1. Classification (NCBI taxonomy): domain Eukaryota; kingdom Metazoa; phylum Chordata; class Aves; order Passeriformes; family Corvidae; genus Aphelocoma; species Aphelocoma coerulescens. The sequence continues at coordinate 86,831,118 of NC_091015.1, forward strand.
ACTCATAATTTTCTATCACTTAATTAATTTATTTTTTGTTTAACTAGTCTCCTCCTTTGTCTGCAGCTATATGTTTTCTACTGATAATCTTATGCTGCATATGTTTTTCTGACATGTTCCCTTGTCAAAGTCTTCTTTCTATTTGGCCTCGTGCTGGTTGCTATTGCCAAGGCCCAGATCTGCTGTGATGTCCCTGACAGCTGACTGAAACGATGGAGAAGACTGCATGCAGTGTTGGTGCCTTTCCCTGTGGGAGTCTGTGGGCCGTGCTACAACACTGACCTGCACTACCTCTTTCTTTGCTGGTATGCTGCTTACTCACAGGTGTGACAACTAGTGAGTTGGCCAGATATTTTCTTCCTCTAATATTAAACTACCAAAATAACCTATTGCTATGATTACATGGCAAAGTTTTAAAATAAGTTTCATGAGCATGAACTGAAATCCAAAAATATCTGGATTGTATGACTCAAGAAACTTTTAGTGTTAGATTATTTCTTGTGTTTTGGACTTGAGGACACTACGATATTTTCACTTGCTTTGGCTTTTGAGGTAAGGAAAATTTTTGAAAATCATATTGCAATTAAAACAAAAATCATTTGGGAAAAGATACTAGCATGTTTTTGTCTTTGTAAGCCACTTGTTCTCTTAATTTATATACTAATTAATACAGTTGAAGGCTGATGTGGGAAACATTATATGATGGATAAAATTAAAGAGGAGTTTTTCAGCGTATTTACTTGCTTATGTAGGCAATATTACAAACTGAACTACGAAGGTCGTGGTTCAAGACATGGAATTCTATCATCTGCAAAGTGTCAGGGGAAATAAAGGAGTTCAATGAACAACGAAGAAACCAGCTTAAGTTATGTAATTATTGTCAAACTGCTAATATTAAGCAGAGCCAAAAGCATTGTCTCATGAAGTGTAGCAGTGAGAATAAGTAATATTTCACCATAAAAATTATAATAGATACAAATGTGTTGCATTTCCTGTTTATGAAGTAATTGAGTAGCAGTAAACATGGGGAAAACTGATAGCTGCTGGAAGGAACACAAACAAATGGAAAATAATTATGCCTTTTGTAGACAGAGATAAAATATTCCTGTTCCTGCATAATAATAGGAATTAAGATTAATCTATATGTAGAAAAGAAATTCTGCTAATTTGCATGAACATCGCCGTGCCTGGTTTATCCAGCTACAGTTGTCCTATTCTTGCTTGCCTGAGAACCTTACTAAAAATAATGTCTTTATACTTGTACTATAATGTGCACATGTACCAAAGAATTTATATGCTTGTTTCAAGATGTGCACTAGGTAAAGTGAAATGCCATATGTTTCATTTTGAAAGGAAAAATCACATTCTGTGACATTTCCAGTGTGTGCTTACATGCTTCATGACAACCTTGCAAAATTGTTGTGAAATATACAGCTCAAAACCAAAATTTTATCATCAGCCATTTACCATGGTTATAAATATGAAGAAAACAAATTCTGCCATGTCTTACCATTTAAAAAGATTGCTTTAGAGTGGGTGGAATTTTTCAGATGTGGTAGGGAGGAAAATGCTGCAGAGTAAGTTGTATAAATGTGTTTGCAGGCTTGACAGATATCAAGAAAGAAGTTACAGACAGTCTTCAAATCATGGGATCAGTGTATTAAAAAAATACACTTTTTTTAAATGTTATGCAGAGCAGGCTGTTGTTTTTGTTTTGTTTTGTTTTACTGAATATAGAAACCTTTTCTTGTGAACGGCTTCCAAGGAATAAATGTGGATTTCTATTTAAAGCAGCCAGTGAACACCAGTTTAAAAGCATCACCTTAGTTTGCTTTATTTCCTACTGGTAGGAAGTAGCTTTACTAAGTAATTTTCTGCTGTATGGAAATGAGATGATAATGTGTTTGTTTGTTTGTTTGTTTGTTTTGGTTAGCTCTCAAAAAGGACCTAATATGTGATTACAGAATTTTGGAAGATATTGTGATAGAGTAACTGTATGCATGTCCTAAGTGGGAAACAAAAGCTCCTTGATGCTGATATTTGTACCGTGAACCTGGCCTGTTATTCACAGTCAGACTTATAATGCAAAAAGAACGCTGTAAATTACATCACTTCTGCTCTCATATCCAATATTATAAAGCCTATCCAAAGCCTGTCTTGGCATACATTAGGCAAGATAACTAATATACCTATGGTGTGTTAATATAGCTAGAATATATTAAAGTCAATGTCTGTCACATTTGTGAGCATGTTACTGTGGATGACAACTTTCAGCATTCATTTATGACACTTTTTTTCCTAATAAGTACTTTTCCATATTTTCCATGGAATAGAAATGATCCAAATCTTTCATCAAAAATCTCTGAGTTGATTATAGCACCTAGCCCATCAGTTCTTTGATTAATGAAAAAAATCCTGGTCTCTATCTTGATGCATTTAGCATACAAATGTTTTTAAATATGTGCATAAGATATATCTAGCAGTTCAGAGTATTTGGTTATATTGTAGCTGTACTACAGAGCTATAACAACATTTGAACAGGGTGTCACGCAGCTTGGGTGACTGTAACCAGCTCTGTTCTTCTTGTCCTACTTTGGTTGTAAAAGGACATGAAAGATGTGTTTGCACTGACAGCAACACAGAACTCTGGTTGTCACAGCACTCGGGTGCCTTTGTGGGTTATAGAAGTGGTATTGGCATTTCTGTGCTTTTGGAGTATTGTTGAATAAATGGAGCCTGAATAACTGATGCAAAAATGATTTGTTGCACATCAGCTTTCCTAACTGGATTCTTAAGTGTGCACACATATTTATTGATGTGTATATTTTAAAATGTGAGGATATATAGATATATTATGTATTTATTAAACCCACTCTTCATTTCTTGCATTTAAAATACTGGATGTGTATCATTGTGCTAGCTGGTATTGCAGACATCTGACTTTTACAAGATATCTACTTTTTTCCTGAATTTACAAGCTAAGGCAGGCAATTTTATAAGTATAGACAGTACATCTGTGCTGGTATACATAGCATTAAATATTTTGCCAGTTGTGATAGATGATTTGTTTAAGGCTAAGGAAAAGGGAAAATATCCTCTGCAGGAAAATATATAGAGAAATGAAAGGATTGAGTACCTAATAAAGGACTTCTGAATCTAGCTTTGCTTACAAGCGCCCTAACCTTTTTCTCAAGTACTTTATGATGGCTGGATTCCCTCTTTGCCAGAGTGTAGTACAGGTTGTATACATTGGTTCAGCAGGCATTGCCAATGTTTTCAGTGTCAGATAAATCTGATTTTTCTGAGGATGAGCCCATACAGCTGAGCAATATAATGATGCTGATCTCCATGTGTAACAGCACAATGCAGCGCCTGCCTGTTGTATGCATCTACACAAATGCACAGCAAAAACCTGTCATTTGGAGTGCCAGGTCATGGTTTTGTGCTATCTTAAAGTCAGAAGGCAAGTGACCAATGATTATTTCAAACAAGGTGCTGTCTATACTCATACATATGCGCACATATATATACACACATATATGCATGTAAATTTTTCCTCTGTGTTTCTCTCATATCATGATGACCAGTCCTGTGTCCTTTTTGCTTAGGTAAAACAGGTTAAAAATCCCTTTTATGGACAATATTTCAAATAAGAGAATTGTCTTCTGTATATACTTTTTTGCTCATTATTTGATATTAGTCATTATTAAAAATAGAAAACTATTCAAATCTGTGTTATGTACTTTGGAATATGATCTGTATTTACAGCTAAAAAAGCCTATTTTGGGCAATCTTTCCATCTGCTTACTAATTTATGCATCTGTGGCCTTTCAGGGCATGAAATCTGTGTGAAATAGAGTGTGGGGTTGGCTTTCTGAAGTTTAGAAAATGGTACTGATTTCTGCAGCTGAGTTACCAGGCTGTGCTGAAGTTCCTGGGTATAAGGGTGAGCAGCCTATGTCTGTAAAAACTATCATGGTTTGAACTGGGTTTTTTTCTTCTCACCTTGCTCCTTTTTTACCCAATGTGGCTGGTTGTCTGCTGATCCACGGGAAGATGTTGATAACAAAGCGCTAGGCTTCCTGTGGGAAGATGTCTTGTCTTGCATTTGCCATTTATGTGTGGTTGCCCTCTCACCTCATGTTGGTAACCTAAATGTTCATGTCTAATATAAATTATGTATCTGATCCTCCTCTTAAATTACATGTGTTGCAGTAAGGACTATCCCACCAGCCTTTCGGTAGGAAGACTTGTCCATTTGGCTGTGCTTCTCTTTCTCCAGACTAAAGACCTGTGGGGTCAGCTAAGAGCTGAGCTGTTATGAGCCAGCTCAAGTCAGCCTACTGACCTTAACATGCCTTGTAGGAGAGGCCCAGATGCAGCTATGTCAGCTGGCTGGATTTCTTGTCTGTGATGCAGAGTGAACTCCTGATTGTGAATTGACCCACCATGGTACTCTTGCTAAACCAGAGGGAGCAATCAGATAGCTTCTTACTGCCTTTCCTTGTAGTACCTTATGCCAATACAGCAGGAGAAATTTCTGCTACCAGGCACTGCAAGGACATAGAAGTGTCAATAATTCTTTCAAAGTTGTAGTTTCTTAACTTTTTACTACTTACCGTGTTTACACAATTTTGCCAGCTTTACCAGCTGCTGTCAGACCTAAACCTAGAAGCTTCTGCTTTGGGATATTTGTGTTGTTGCATGTTTCATCAGTTCCCCTTAGGTGCTTTGATGTGTTGTTTTGGAGCAGATAGCAAGACCAGGATCTAAAGGGAGAAGCCTAAAAAGGGAAAATGTTCTCAAGTGATGCTGCCTCTCATGTAGTATGTGAACAGCTTTTGTTAGTACCAGACATTTCTTCAGAGGATATTTTTTGTCTCTGTCTCGTGGTGTTAGGCAAAAAAAAAAAACAAAAAACAACAAACCAAAAAAAACAAACTAGCAAAGAATTAATGATTAGGTGTCATGATATTTCCTGACTTCTATGTTTCTTGTAGCTTGTGCTGTCTGTCTCAGCCCAAGCCAAAGTGGTGACTGTCCATTATTTTTATTTTGCTTTCTCCTCCTACAATTGATTATTGACTCTGCTTTGCTATAAGCCAGTTTATAATTGTATAATGAGTGTTAGGATTTTATAAAATTAATCTAGGCTCTGAACAAAGAAACAGAAAATTAGAAATACTAAATTTACTTTAAATTTCTGAACATACTATGTATTGGTGCTGAAATCTCCTATAAATGCAACCTTTCAGTCTAAGAAATCAGTAGTAGGCCAAGTAATCACAAATTGGCTAAACATGACTGATTAAAAAGCTGAATCTACATATAGGCACCCCACTCATGAAAATCCTACCCTCAAAATGAAAATGTTGTATGTTGCTTAATCCCATTCAATACATATAACTTCTCTGAGACAAGAAATGTTAGATGGCATCCTTTTGAAAACTCTTTCAGTAATATGTGCTTCAGTGAGTACATCTCCAAGACAAAAAAAAAAAAAAAAAAAAAGATAAAAATTATTTTATCATTAGATTACTGTAATTGGCTTTAAAGGCAGACTAAAGACTGTGTAGAAAAAAATGTGGGTGTTTGAAGAGGCCTAAAATTGTATTTTGGATGATGGAGTTTGGAGATATTTTTCTGATTGTGTGGTAAGCAACTCTTACAATACAGTAATTTATCCTTATAAATAAAACAGATGCAAGCTGGGGAGATCAATGTTAAATATGAAGTTGTCTTAATGTGGTTGAGTCATCCCTATGTCAATCACAGAACTGTAAAAAGAAGTTAGAGGAGTACTTGACAGACTTCTAAGCAGGAAAACCTAAAAATGTTAGCATAGTTTAGCATCAAAGTGAGAGTATTCCATGTGTAATTAGTTTATTCTATTATTTCAAAGGTTTATTTTCCTTGTTCCTTTGTCTGCATTTTAATATTGGCTTTAAATTATTTTTTTCAAATTAAAAATTATGCTAACTAGATTTATTTGTGAATGGTTTGTGTACTGCCTTTAGTGACTGCATCTTGAAGTTGGTTTCTACTAGTAAATCTGTTCATTCTGTAAGATGTTACAGTTTCAAAAAAGAGAATGGGAAATTTCAAAATATATAAACTTTGTGTAATGAACCAGTGCTTCTATATTTTCAGTACACATTTAAATATGCTGCTGTAGCTATTCCGAAGATGCATTGTCAGCCAAGGAAATGACCTATGGTTCTGTTGTGTTTGAACACAAGGAAAAAGCAGCTGGAATGCAGTATAAAAACTAAATGGACTAAAGCAGTATAAAAACAATTAATATATTTTTTGTGGTTGCTTGGCCAAACCCTGAAGCCAGAGAAGGACCATTATTTCTGACACCATTAAATTTGTTAAACCAGTTTTAAGAAACTTCAGGAGGCACTCTTGCTGTGGGAGAAAAGCATTCAAGGCACTTTTGTCTGCAATGTTACCTACCCGGTACCTGTTAATTTCCTGAATCATTCTCCAACTTTAATGATAGCTTTATAACACTGGAATTAATTTAGTGATTGATTCACATAACCTTAATTACTGTGTGAAGTAATGGGACTCTGATTGTACATGAGCCAGACTATAATCAGTGATGCACGCACTCTGGAAGAAAAATCCTGTCAGAAGTGAATGGTCTTTGTGGGCTGTGGATATTTAAAAGTACAAGTTGACAAAAAAAAAAATCCAAATAAATAATCAATATCTTCATTTCTTTAACTAATGGAAGTCCAGTTTAAAAGAATTCTGTTGTGTGTATATATAAGGAAATTCAGCATTATTTTAATGATTTATTGGCTTTCTAATAGAGTCACAATATCTGTGTCTGTCAGTTATCTGTGATAGCTTTTTAATCTATTGGCCAGTTCATCTTAAATTTGTCAGGCAGTAGAAGCCTGCAGGCAGTGAAGGAGTTCTGTGAGTCCTGTGAAATTCTGTGGTAGGAGAGGAGTCTGTGCCTCTGTCCATGCTGAAGGAAGGCTGGCAGAGTGCAGCACTGGAGGAGGGGCAGCCAGGTGGCCTGGCCCCTGGAGGGTGTGCCAGGGCAGGCACACGGTACCTGCTGGGGCTTTGACATGGATTTGACTTCTATTTTATGTCTAGCCATAAATGGAAACAAGGAGTGGGAGGAAGGAAAATGAAAGGTTTCAGATGGCACAGAGGAAAAGGAGGAAAGTAAGGACACTGTATGAAAGACAGTGAGGGGAAGTGAGGCACATACTTGTAGTAAAAGAAGCTACAGATGCATGGACAGAGGACCCTGCATACTGAAATGTCCACAAATTTTTATGAAGACTTAAAGACTCATTTATTGTTGATCTACTGCTCCATATAGAGAAATCAGGAAGCTCTATCGGCTGACTGTGTGCAGAGATTGCATGTCAAATCTTGACCTGCATCCATCACATATCTGCCCTATCTAATGCAAATTCAGGCCAAAAAAATCAAAGTATTTCTGGGAATACATATGTAAAAATTAGTTCCTTATGGGGAGGAAGTTTGTAGAAGATGGGTAACTGCTGACAGTATTGGACACACAAGTGCTGCATTACCTGCTGTATCTCTAGGACATAAATGGATAAGGAATTTAGATCTGCCCTGCTTCTGACATTTTCCGCTATTCATTTGAATGTCCTACAGGGTAGAAAATTATCTGTCTCTTTGTCCTTTCAACAGACCTAGGAAATATTTGTGAAATGTGAACGGGTTCTGGAGGCAGTCTGAAAAAGTGTCCGTATATGTATCTTAAAGCTTGGACCACTTTGGAGAATGAAAGGCAATATAACAATATGTTAATCTGAATCTCACTAAAAATCAGTATTATTAAATGCTGCTTAATAGAACTCCTTAAAGACTTTTTGTACCTGCTTGCTCCCAATAAAATTAATGTCCAGAGAAAAGGAATTGCAAGGAAAAATAAATCTCTTTGCTTTCTGCTGTCTGATTGCATAGTACATACAAAATCTGAATACTACTTTATATTCAAGGATAATTTATATGTTCAAGGAATACATTAGATAGAGGTATTTTGAAAGAGTGGCAGCAGTCACCTTGGTAGAAGAGGTTACACTGACAGTGCTACTTTGTTGCCAGTAGCAACATCTGTGTCAAATGTGCTTTAATTACATTTGAGTTTTGAAGTTTATTGCTGTCACAGTACTTGGTGACATTTTGTGAAAATGAGGTGGGAATATTAACACATTTCATCAGAGCCAGGCAGTCTCTGCCCATTGCTCTCTTCTCCAGCTTGACACTCCATGTCTACTGTCATGAGGAAAAAGGTGGTATCCTGCCGAAAGTCATCTAGTGGGGAGGAGGAGAAAATTCTGGGGTCAGTTAATGCTGTATTCAGACACATAAGTCAGGTTCACTTAAATACCTTCATGAATTAACTCCAGTGTGTAACTCATGAAGTTCTTTGAAGATAAGAATCCAGTGAAATCATACGGCTTCATCTTTTCCTACTACATTTACAAAGTTCTACATTGTTTAAATTGTCCTCTTACTACAGAGTCAACCTGGCTCACTGTTTGTGACTCTCCTAGTTACTAGAAGCTCAACTAGAAAAAGTAACAAGGATTACCTATCAAACAGGGGTTCCATTTTACCTGAACTCCACGCTACTAATCACTTCTGAAACACAGGCAAAACATCTAATTACTCCTAAACATAAGACATTTTAGGTTAGGTGCATTTGGTTTGTGTGGCCAGGTTTTGGTAGCTGGGGGTGAGGGGTGGGAGGCACAGTGATAGCTTCTGTGAGAAGCTTCTAGAAGCTTCCCCCATGTCCAACAGAGCCAATGCCAGCTGGCTCCAAAATGGATGTACTGCTGGCCAAGGCTGGGCCAATCAGAGAAGGTAGTAGCCCCTCTGTGATAACATATTCAAGAAGTAAAACAACCCCATTATAATACAGATGTAGGTGCACTCAGAGAGAAGTGAGAATATGTGAAAAGAACAATTCTGCAGGCAGCAAGGTCAGTGCAGAAGGAGTGGAGGAAGTGCCCCAGGCACTGGAGCTGAGATTCCCCTGCAGCCCATGGTGCAGATCATGGTGAGGCAGCTGTGCCCCTGCAGCCCATGGAGGTCCATGGGAGCGCAGAGATCCACCTGAAGCCCCTGGAGGAGACCCATGCCAGAGCAGGTGAATGCCTGAGAGGAGACTGGGAACCCATGGGAAACCCATGCTGGAACAGGGTCCTGGCAGGGACCTGCAGACCCATGGAGAGAGGAGCCCACAATGGAGCAGGTTTCCTGGTAGGACTTACAACTCTTTGAGGGACCCATACTGGAGCAGGCTGTGCCTGAAGGACGGCAGCCTGTGGTAAGAGACCCACGCTGTAATAATTTGTGGGTAACTTTTGTCTGTGGGAAGGACTCAAGCTGGAGACGTTTATGCAGGAATGCCTCCCATGGGAGGCAATTCAAGTTGAAGCAAGGGAAGGACTCCTCTCTGTGAGCAATAGCAGAAAAAACCTCTGATGAACTGACCATATCTTCCATTCCCTGTCTCCTTGCACCACTGGGGTGAGAAGGTAGAGCCCCTGAAGGAAGGAGGGAGTAGGAGAAAGGTGTTTTAAAGATTTGTTTTAATTCTCATTATCTTGCTCTGATTTTGATTGGTTATAAATTCAATTAATATTCCCAAGTCTCAAGTCTATTTTGCTCATGACAGTAATCTATGAGTGATCTGTCCCTGTCCTCATTAGCCTTTCATTATAATTGTTTTCATCTATCTAGTTGCAGAGGTGAGTGATAGAGCACCTTTTGTGGTTGCTTGGCATCCAGGCAGGATCAAACAACCACGCTTAGGCTATTTTATGATGTCCTGTTTCTGGGAAAAAAAAAACCATTTTGGTAAACTATATCTGCAGTGCTCTGTGGTTTTTTTGGTGGTGCTGGGTTCTTTTTTTGGCTGTTGCATTAGGGTTTTTTGTTTTGTTTTGGTATTTTAGTGGGAGGTTTGTAAGAGTTAATCTTTGAGATTTCATCAGTTTAGTATACAAGTGTCAGCAAGTGTCTGAATGAATGTATGTATTTAATGAAATACAAGATTGAAACTTTGAATTCTTCCTGTTCCATTATTTGGACATTGTATGTATATGTAAAAATTGTAGTACCTGTGCATTTGATTTTCATTTGATATATTAGTTTATTTGGGGCTTTAGGTGCATGAAACAAGAGTAAGATTAATAGGGTTCCTTCATTCAAATCTGCAAAAACAATAGTAAAAAAATTAGTGGAAATTCTAAGTAGAAATTGGAGAAATACACTTAATTATACTGTGTAAAGACCTTTCAATTTTCTACTTAATCTACCACTTTTTTCTACAAAGTATAGTGCTCTTTGCTAAAGGGGAAAGCAAAGGTTGAGATTACAGAGCATCACCCTAATTGTTATTATTTATGTGGTTGTTGGCAGTGAGACTTGTAGCATAAGGATGAGCTGGATTCAAACATTCACAGGTGTGTCTGTGGTTTTGTTTGTTCTTTTCTGATACAAGTTGGATGAATATGGTTGGATATGTGAGATGAAGCATATTGATCAATAGTGCTGTAAGTTCATATGCTTTGGAAATGTTGAAAAATATTAGATATCTCTCTGCTAACTCTTCTGTTATTTTACCACAGATCTTTTAATTTACAACTTGTTTTCAGTGAGGTAGATTTAAATCTGATTTTTGTTCACCCAATATATAACCAGTTAATTTCCTATGTCACCACTACAAAACCATATGCATGTACAGACAGAAATCATTCATGTACCAGTACTGTTCAATAATGCAATTCTTTAACGCCTATTGCCATTATTCTCTAATAAATGCATTTTCTGCACTTGAAATGCAGGACCAATTTCTTTCTTGTTTTTGTTGGTTCAGTGTAAAAATAGCAGTTGTTAAAAAGCAGTCCAAATTTTAAATTAAAAATTATACGTTGCATCTTTTTCTGTTCTCGGTGGAGGAGGAAGAACTTGATTTCCCTATTGATGTTTTTGTTGCTATATTTCTTAAGAAAATGAGCAGAAATATAAAAGCCTGTGTATAGATTTTGAAGGCATAATTGTGATGATTAAAAACCGCATGGGGAAACAATTCTAAACGAACTTGAATTTCAAGTTCTCAGAAAACAAAACACCCCTAAAAGCTCAGAGTCACTCTGAACAAAGAAATTCACTACTAGACTGTTGAAACGTCAGCTTTATTTGAAGAGAAATCATGGGCACAACCCACAGTTGGGAAGTGCTATTTGAGATAAATAGATGCATTTTGTTTTAAAGCTGCCAAAGTTATAGTAGATACTAGTGTGAGTCATTAGTTTAATTGCTGAAATTCCTGCATCAAGCCTGTGAAAGGTAATGTGAGTTCCCTTTGCCACATGTATCACCAGTTGGAGCTGTGGCAGGATAAAAGTCATTTCTTGCAGGTAGCAAGCTGGAGATGTTGCAAAGGTGTTCCCAGGAGTGTTGTGTGTTGGCCAAATCAGTAACTTGGTCTTTCAATTTACCACACCTATGAGCAGTTAGTCATAAGTGAAAAGCATTCACAAGGCTCCCTGCACCCATTTCTTTACCTGCAGGCCACAGCTGGCAGGCTTCTGCATGAAGTGTGCCTGATCAGCAGTTGTGTTACTGTGATGTATGATAATGGGTTATCAATGAAATGGAAGTAAACCTGGTCAATAATCTATAAAAGGCAAACTTATTGCAGTCATGGCAAGAACTGGATAATCAGTTTAAAGAAAAAAACCTCAAGTACTTGCTTTATGAAGAGCCTCAATAACTGCTCTCTGTGGAATTTTTACTGTCTGTTTGACAAATAATAAATATTGAACAGAGCAAGTTATGCATCTGTAAAACACCTAAATGCAAAAAGTATTTAAGTGAAGCTAAACCATGTAGATTGCAACATGAATATAAGTTGGCAGGAGAGGATAAATACCACATATATTTCTGTGTTTCACTCTTTATGTATGTTAAGAGAAGACCAGTGGACTTTGGAATTGATGGCAGTTCTCAAAACCAGAGGGGAGGGCCTGCCATCCCTGCTAAATGCCAGACTGCCACTTTTCCTGTTCCTGTTATCCCTAATACACCAGGGTACATACCCCCTCACACACACACTGTGAACATGGCTGGGCACAAGAACATCACCTCCAGTTGTTCAGGTGCCCCAGATCCATAAACAGCCCTCACATAAGCCAGAACTGTACGTGTGCAAATCTTGTTCTTACCCACTGGCTAAATGTGTTCAAACTCGCACACAAAATTCCCTCTGGTAGCTCCCCTTTGACCTACTCTCACACTCACATCCAGATGCAGATTTACAGTCTCTCCTCTCTTCGTTTCCTTGCTGCCTAGTTAAGTTTGAAACTTGTGAACATCTCGCTTGCTCACACACACATGGAATAGAGAACACACTCCTGAAGGAAGTGAGTTTGGAGTGGAGTTTAAAAAGAACCTAGGATGGACTGCCAGGTTCAGGCACCAGACTTGCATCTGCCTGCATTCAACCAGCTGCTTTCATCCCTGTTTCTGTCCTCTTTGCTGTGCATGTTACTTCTGTATCATCTTAATCCCTCTGTTTTACATTCTGTCTCCTCACAGATAAACAACCTGCCCCAATTTACTTTTACCCTTTAAGTCCACTGTTACTACAGACACTCTCCATTTTGATATGTCTGGTGTTACTGAAGGTAATCTCAGACTTGTTGAAGTCTTAAGGTGTTTGCCAAAGTTCCGTTGGCTTTACAAGACTCCCAGAAATGTTTCAGTGCTCCCCATTCAGTTATCCATGCAGTATCTGCTTCTCCCATACCCACCCCATTAAACCATTCAGTGAAACCCAGCCCTTCCTCACAGCACCAGGTGTAATTCTTATTAATTTCTTTCCAAGGCCTGTGTTGTGTCCAGCAGATTCTCACATGATCTTCAGGAGTTTCTCTCACCCTCCTCAGTAAGTTTAACCTTACTTCAGGGCCCAGTTACCTGCCAGCTTGCCTCAATATTACATTTGTTCTCTTCTGTTCCTTATACTGAATTTAACCTAGTTTTCAGTCCAGCTTGCTGGAGTAGCCTGTGCATAGACTCAGAGACAGTCAGTCTAACATTGAAAGAAGCAATTTTAATATTTTTTCAATTTTTTTTTAGACTGAGTGATTGTAGTATTAATCATCTTTGTACAAAACACACATGTCACTCTTCTGCATATGAATACGTGTGAACTGGGAGTCTGATTTGCTGCAAAGTGGGGTAGAAGATCTGCTTTTCTAGAAATAAGGAATCAGGAAAACATCTGATTGTCAGTTTTTCTGAATGTGTGAGAGGCTGATCCCTTCTCTTGTTTGCAAGCAGGCATGAATTTAAACTTCTTCTGCAAGTCATCAGCCTTGTTGTCAACACTCATGATTTTTTCAGAAATAACTGAAAATTGATTAATGTTAGAGGTGACCAGCAATGCTGATAAATGTTCCAGATATTTTTGTAATTTTAGCTTTGCATGGCAAAAAAGTCTGACTTCACCCGCCCACTTGATTTTGATAGATTCAAATGAAGTTATTATAAAATAGACCTATTAGGCCTTGAGGGAGCTTATAGTACATTTTCAGTAAACAAAGGAAAAATAGAGAATCTAGAAAGTTGTGACTCATCATTCCTACCCTTCTTCATTCAACATCAGATGGAATTGAAAATTTCTGAAGAAATACTTGAGAGAGGCTTCTGCAGATTTTACATGTCAGTAACTGGCAGATAATGTGACACTATCAAGAAAAACTCGAGCTCCATTAACTTTATCATGCAATAATGCCACCAATGTAATCCAGGGATAATACCTCTTTATATGCCATAACCCAGGCCATTCTTCAGGAGTACCTTGCCTTTCTGGAATATGATGATTTTCACTGGCATGCAGGTAGAAAACATTGAAAAATTAAGTAAGAGTATCTCATTCTTTCACCAGCTAATTCTCTCAAGTAGTGATTGTCTCTTGCCGCTTGTGTAGGCTCCATTTGATTTGATATTTTTGAGTAAATATGATCTTTCCCCAGTGTTCCTGGTATTATGTTTTACTATTTTTCTTGGTTTTATATTTTAATCAATCTGTGGTGTAATTTACCACTAAATGAAAAGGAATTATGTTGTAGTTGAGGAATGCGAATGGCAGAACCATATACGACTAATTTAGTACCGTGTTTACCACACTGTAGTTGGTAGAAAATCAATAAGTTACAAGGCAACCAGTAAACCATGATATGTGACTCCTTGCATGGAGTGAGATTGCTCAGGCCATGGCTTTTCCTTTAACAATGCAAAACTTATTATAAAGTTAAATATTGGAGCTATGAACCCAGAAAGAGTAATGCAGCATTTAACAGTGGGATTCTCCTTAGACCTGAAAATAATTTCCCTAGCTCAATATTAGCTGTCCTCAGCAATGACAGACTAGCCAGGATCCACCCCCCTAAGAGGAAAGACATTTTCAGTCTTCCACATTCATGGTTTTTATAACTTAAAAAGAAAAAAAGAAGGAGATGTTAGTTATCTTGATAATTCACAATAGTGGAAAGGAAGATGAAATGTTAAATTCTGCCAATGTGAAGATTATTCTTATTTATTAATTCTCAGTGCCTGATTTTAAGAGCTATGGATTATATTAACAAAACTTGAAGAAAGCTGGTTATTACAGTGAGTAGGTGCAAGTGTGAAAAGAGTGAACACCAAAATCTAAGAGTTGACAGATTCTTTCACAATTCTTCTACTTTTATCTTTGAAAGTGCAATAGTGGAATTGATGTGTAAGTGCTCACAGCCCTTTCCCTTTTGTGCAAAACAGTGAAAGTGCTGTGTGGGTGCCTCTTGCTAGCACCTACTCCTGTTTGTCAGTGTTATGTCCAGTGTTCCCATGTCTCTTTGGCCTCCCTGTAGCAGAGCGGTACCGAGGTGCTGCAGCAACTGGGAAATGCTTGATGCTGGTGGTGACAGCCACTTATTCCATAGTCTGAGAGGCTGTGCGGGGTTATTTTATAATGGAGGGATCATATTTGAATCTCCTGAAAGGTTTCTGAAGGATCCCTTGGAAAAACGTCTGGGTCTAAGCATCCATGAGAATGGAGGAGAATTGAAAGAAGGTTGGAGGTACTGTGAGATTATAATGCCAATGGCACTCACAAATTGTGTGTATATTTCCCAGTCTTGAAAGCTTACACTTTTATTAAGCACTTGTTTTGTCCTACTTGCTGACAGACACTATGCTCTTTGAAGCTAATTATTTGGAGTTGGCCTTACAAAACCAAGCTTTCATATTTAGCATAAAGGTTAACTCTTATTTATGACTTACAAACTTCATATATTTTAGTAGAAGAGTGAAAGAAATTCTCAAATCCTTGAATAACATCCTAATTAGGAGTTTGAAAAGATTTTTCGTAATTGTGGAATTTCTCTTATGGACTTTTCACTTGAACCAGCTCTTTCTGAGTCTCATACAGTTTTAGTGAGACTACACACTGTAGTTAGAAGAAATTTGAAAACTTGATTCAAAGAAAGATAGAGCTTTCTCTGCACCCCCTTCCCACACCCACCCCCCCTGCCATGTTTATTATTCAGAGTAAAATTCTTCTCTTTAGACCTATGGGTGGTAGTCTTCTGAAAATTGGAAAGTAGGACATGGAGAGGTGTTTTATACTTTTGTTCTTAAAAGAAGCTTCTTTGGGTCATGGGTAGTGCAAAGGTCATCACACCTGATGATTTTAATTGTAAGGTTTGCTGTAGATGTAGCTGTTTTTTCAAAAACCCAGGCATCTGATATAAAGGAACAAATGAATTTTGGGTTTCATTAAAAAAAGAGCATTTTTCTGATGTCTGTAGTTGAGGAGAAAAGTTTGAAAATACATTCTCTGTTGCAGAATTATAAAGACAATCTGAGAAGAAAGTCTTTATTCTTCCCCTTTCTCAAAAACATGTTCTCTTAGTAATCAGGCTGTATTGCATTCCTAGTTTAGAATTTCCTTACTGTGGTATCTCTGGAAACTTAAACTACTGCTATCCTTCCTATAGAATTAGTGGGTGTGCCGGTTTGAGACAGCTTAATACTTGGGTGAAAACAGCTTCATACTTGGAAATTATTAATTTTCTACATTATATATTGAGGTGGTTGGTTGGTCGGTTATTTTTTTTTGTGGTGTTTTTGTTTGTTTTTATTTTTATTTTAGGACTGCAACTGTATTAAAATATGGGAAATAAACCTCCCTTTCAAAATATCCCTAAGATTTTTCTCTTTTTTAGCATTGACTTCTACTGTTATATATGTTTTTTTTTTTTAATAAGTAATTCTATGTCAGCTTTAAATGCCTGTTTCAATACTGAGGAAGATCAGGTGAATTTACCTTGCAACTCCTGTATTGGTATCATTATCCATGTAGTTGTATTGGGCCGTGGCGTTGTAGGATACAATTTGAAGTTCACGTTTCTGTGGGCATGACCTTTATCAAATGTTAATTGCTACTCTATGTATTTTTGACAAGGTCCAAAACTGAGAGTATCTTGAAGTATATCTGCTGGCACCTTTTCTTTAAAATAAATGTACTGAAAATACTGAAAAGCTTCCAGCTGGGGTTTAATGAAACATCAACAAGAGCAATGTGTATTTTTTTTGGAAATCAATTAAAATTCAGCTTTTAACATCTGGAAATGACAGGAACATGAATCAGTGTACCTGCTTATTCTACTCTTGTAGAGCAGTTTGTTTTTTTTTTCCATGGGCTTGCTCTACAAATGGTTTCCAGTTCTTCACACATACACCTCTAGATCCAAAGTTGTTCTAACTTTGCCTCCTGTGAAAACTTGGCAGTACATATGCTCCCTATATCTCCTCAGGAGTCTCTCAGCATGCACTCTGTCTGCAAGTTCCTTCTGTGTTCTGTTGCTGTTTCTGCCCATCTTATCTTGCACTCCAGGAAGCTTTCTCCAACTGAGCACCCTTATTTGCTCTCAAGGCCATCTCTCTGCCCATCAAGCATATCCTCCTAACACAGCACACAAGCACAGCAATTCTTGTCATGAATCCTTTTAAAAAAATTGAGTGTGCATTAGATGATGAACAACCAGAAAAAAAAAAATACTATCCTTCAGAACATGTAAAATGGACAGCAGACCATCAAGCCCAAAGACTTGTTCACCATCACTCCCAGAAGTTAAAGGTAACATTGTTAAAATGTAATCTGGCATAGCTTTCCCTCTCTGGCAAATCTGTGTAGGAAGTGTGGACTTAGATGACACGCTAATATCCTTTTGGATGAGAAGAAATGCTGAAGAAAACATCAGACAATACTGTTGCAAGAGAAATTGCTTAGGTTAACAGTTTTATAAATGTTTTTAAGACATACCAGCTTTGATTTTTTTTTTTTTTCTTCTGAAATGAACATGGTAAATGCTTTGGCTTCATAGGGTGCTGTACATATTTTGTTCAGCAAAACTAGCTTTACTGATATAAGTATATCCTCCATTTATATATATGTTAAGAGCATTTGGAAACAGGTTATGTCTGCTGGCAAGTGTCTGACAGTTTTCTGAAAATACATGTACATACTTCTGATGTTTTAGGGCTTGTTGTTATCTTCTTACTGCAGAGTATCTGTGTCATAACTCCCTGAAACCACGCTACATGGAATACAAATACTCAAAGAAGAACAATACAATCTTTTAACAGTATTTTCATTTAAAAAACCTGTATGTTCTATGAAAATAAAGTTACAATTTTAGGCCATGATGAGAGTTCAGTCCTTACCTTCAGAAGACAGTATGGTAACTGGAAAAATTTTCTAGTCTTTCTGCAGTGAAGCTACTTGTTTATTTCTGATTTTCCAAATATTCCACCTGCCTATTGAAAAGGGGAAAGCACATTTACAGGTTGTTAGGATCTCAACCCGAGATGCATGCGGATAACATGTATATATACGACCACAAATACATGTGGTCCACAAGACAAGGTCCACAAGGTCCTGCTGTTCCATTAGTAAGGTTTTAAGCCTTTACTAATTAGCTTGGGTGGGAGGCAGTGTTGGAAAGGAAGTGAGGATAGACTGTGATAAAAGCCCAGGGGTTCCTTTGTCAATGGTCTCTCCTCGGAGGTACCAGCTCAGGCTGTTTCTGTGTTACTGCACCATAAATAAGTCGCTTCATGGAAAGAGATAGCTCAGATTCTGCTAAGGGAAACCTAAGGTCAAACCAGTCAGGGAACCTGGTCTAACTGTGTGAGAGTGGGGTGTGTAGGGAGTCGAACAGGCGCCTGTTGCTCACTGGACCCACTGGCTGTGAAGGGCTTTGGCCCCAGCACTGAAAATCTCTGGTGGTGGCAATGTGACTGCCAGAGTGCCTTCTGAATGGTCACACTGAGAAGCTTCCTTGCAGCGGTCATGTACCATAGGTGCTGCTATCCATATAGCACTCGGACTTTGCTACTGCCTTTGCAATATAAGCAAAAATGAGATGTTTGTCAAGACAGACTGACCCAGCCATCTGTGAAAAAGACACAGGATACCACAATCAGACTGGTGACTCTGGTGATTAGCACTGAAGCCAAGGTTTCTTGCTAAGAGGTGTCCTAACCCCATGTTCACATCCTAAGCCCTTCTTAAAATTATTGTGTCTCATAAGGTCAGACATCCAAGATAGGAACAGGTATACCTTGCTTGTTGATCCTAGTATAAGTTACCACAAGAAAGCAAAGTGCCCAAACTGAGATGCAATTAGTTTTCATTATTATAAAAGGGGGGGTTTGAGTTTTTTATGTTCTTGAGAGGTTAAATAGAGAAACCTTCAGATGCAGTTTCTTAATGCTTGGCTCAGCTACAAATCCAGAAGATGCACCAAAAACGCTTGTGAAATGTGATTGTATTAAATAAGCTTTAAAGTTCTGCTGCTGCATATAGTTTGTAATGTTTAGAGATATTTGCAAAAATGCACGCAGAGAAGGTAAGAACTGGGAAATCCATTCAGGCATGTGACTGCATGAGAAAAATGAGTATGTAATTGAAGATTTAGTTTGTGCCAAAATTTATTGTGTATTATTTTTTATTTGTGTTTCTAGATGGCTAGCTGACAGTAATAAATTGAGTACATAGGTGCAGACATAAGTGAGGGCCTGAATGTTATGCTATATAGAGCTGATTAAGATGTTTGATAATGTCAGAATGTGGATTTTCCTAAGTTTCAAAGACTTGTAATTGTATTCCCTCTCTAGGTAAAGTACTTATCTTGCAAGTAATTATTTTTTATCCATGCACGTATGAACAGTAACTGGAAAATTAACTGTCTTACTACCATGGAAATTCCACCCTACAGGATGATCCTAATCAAGTTACACAAAGAATTGCTCATAAATATTATTGGGAGGGGAACTGAACTGGCACACTAATATGGCTCTAAAAGGAGTTGCACCAATTGGATTCATGTCAGCTTTGTTGCATTGTGAACAGCAAGATGTTGCAGAATAGAAAATTAAAACCTTTGTGTTCCTAAACTCTGAGATGAGATAACATCTTCTACTCTGTCCAATCTTTCAATCTTTATTTACAGTGTAAAATCCACTTTAGGAAAGTAAAGATATTCCAAGACTCCTAAGCCCTAATATTTTACACTGCTCTAACAGGAAAGTGTACAGAAGCATGAAATATAGGCCACACTTTGTGCTCCTCTGACTGTTGATGTGTGGTACATACATATTACAGCTGTCTACTCTTGGGGAGCTCCAGCCAGGATTCACTGATAGAAAGTCAGTAACTTTTAAATTTTAAACAATTTGTTCTTTATCATCACAGCTTTTAATTTACTCAGTATTAATAATATAATGTTTAATTTAGATGAATGCTAAAGTATTGTAGGATCATGGCTTTACTTAGGCACTGTATAGCTAGTGTACAGCCCCATATTTTGGCAACAGCAAGTTTGCACAATGTGCTTCAGTTTTTAACAAGGAGTTAATTATATAAACATGTCATTTAAATGTACAAAAAGGCTCTCAAAAACATTTCATTTGTTTTCTGAAAGTTGTACAGTACCTTGCTGTTTTCAGCCTTTAAAAAAAAATCTGAGAGGGTTGGTTTTTTTTGTAGTAGGGGATTTTTTGGTTTTGTTTGCTTGCTTGGGTTTGTTGGTTGATTGGTTTTTGGTTTTTAAATTAGAGAGAGGGGTATAGATTCAACCTTATGGACACAGTCTACTTTTGGTCAAGACATGGACAAAAGTTCCCACAATGGTAGTATAAATTTGTATTGATGTATTTAACTATACTAATCTTTCAGATACTTCTATTTCTGTGACATTAGGAGAGTATCTTAAGATTGGGCTATGGCAGAAGAGCGTAAATGTGCAGTGTGACACTTCTGCTGATTGGTTTGTTATGAAAGTCAGAGTTAGGTATTATTTTGGAATAATGAGCTCTGTTATTGTTACACACAACATAAGTATGGAATGCTCAGCATTCTTTCATGGGATTTTATTTTTAACTTCCATGTTTTTCTGTAGATAAATTTCCGCCTCTCTCTTTTCGGTCTTGCTTAACTGTGGTGTTCAAGACAGGAGAAGGCAGATACTGCAGTGAGTTGAGTGCCAAAGACAACTCAAGCTGGATCATGGCTGCACATGCCCAGTTTTCCTGTGAGGCTCCTCCTCCATCAGCCCAAGTCGTTCCTGCTGTAGTAGTTACTCTAACATGCAACTCAAATCAGGAGTTATTTTTTCCTGAAATTAAATCTCCTTGAGATGCACACTTGATTTCTTCACCAAGTGCACCAAGGTCCTCTGCAATCTCATGAATGTGTTTTCCAGAGGGAGGAGCAGCCCAGTTGGTTCACAACCCAGTCAGTGCCATATGTGGACTATGGTGACCTGTCTCCTTTCAAAGTGTACAGGGGCTTTGTTTGGGCAGGGCCATGTCAGTTGGCCTCTAGTGCTAACAAAGTGTCTTCTGCTAAACTTGCTGAGGATACAGTTAATTCAAGATTTCCAAAAAGGGATAAAACTGTTAGCTTGGACGTGATTTAGCAATGCTCCTTTGAATGTGCAGGCAGATCAGACATGCAGTACTTATCTCTGTTCAGAGTATTCCTTGTGACTCCTTGTCAGTTGTTGCCATAATCTTGCAAAAAAACCCAATTCTACAAAGAAAGAGGGCTTTTTTTTTTTTTTTTTTTTTTTTTTTGCAAGCAGTTAGAAGTTCTTTATTGGTCGCTGATGTAGTTTCAAGGCTGAATGAAGTCAATGGGAACATGCATAGCCATGTGAGCCAGAGCACATATGTTTTACTGTTTGATTACAGTCTTCTAAATCCCGTTGATAAACTTCAACTTTAATTCCATCTGTAAAACAGAACTTTAAAATATTTGGGGTTTTTTTCAAGTTAAAGTTTTTTGGCTCCTGCCTTTTGAGTATGTTAAATATTTTGTAAGAGTCCTGAGGAAACAACCAGGCATGCCTTTAACTAGAGGGCATTTCTCAAGAGAGGAAAATGAACAATAAACTTCCATTCATGTATTTTGACCAGAAAAGGGAGACACTCAGCATCTTAAATTTTAGTATTTGCTCTGAAGATATGGGGGATTCTTTGCGTACACCAAATACAAGTTGGATTCTTTGGTTTACTAATTTCAGCAAAAATCTGTGGAAGAATCTGACCCAGGTAGAATGGAGAAGTTGTTCAAGGCAGCTTGATGTATTTTCTTGGAAGTTTTGAAGCAGAGGAGAAGCAACACTTGTGGATGTAGCAATTTCTGTGAATTTGTACACTCAGCTATATTTTTAGGTATTAGTTTAATTTATCAGAGAGTATGTAGAGACAGATTTCTGCCAGAATTCTGCCAGCAAACTGAAAGGGCTATTGACTAGTTTTTGTCCTTGTTCAACAATATCCAGTAGGTGGCACAAATACACAAGGAATTTGTACAATTCTTTTCTTATCGGAGTTCTTTTATGTTTGATTGATTGATTTCAAGGATTCTAATTAAAATGCAATTATTTAACTTTTCAGTTTCTCTATGATGCTATGCAACTTGCCACTACAATTTTCAGGTAACAGTTTGTATTTTGTATGATAGCAAGAAGTTAATTATTTTGGAACATGTAACAAACTGCTGTCCTTAATCATAGCAAAAGCTCTAAAAGCTTCATCCATATGTAAGTCACATGTGAGGCTGATTTGAGTCTTGGAAATGATTACAAGGTTTTCACTTACACTTTTATTTTAATTTTGTCTTTTGTACCAAAATGTCCTCGTGCTGAGTGCATACTTTGCCTCATTGTCTTCCCTACCAGTTTCCCTGACAAAACTAAAGTAGTTAGTTTTCCATGAAAACATGCAAGGAAGTACATAGCAAGGAATTTGGACTGTAATTCTACTTTCCATGTAACTGATCACGGATGGAACACATTAATTATTAGGAACAGAGAAAAAGCTGTAATGTCTTATTGCAAATATACAGTCAAGGTATATTGTCTATCTACTGATTTAATATTTATCAGTTATTTGTATAATTATCTGCTTTTTTCTCAGATTACCAAAATAAGAAAAAACCCCCAATTATTCTTTTACTATTATGCAATCAGTAAAGCTTTGAGAAAGAACAATGCACTTTTAGATCAGCATGTCTCTACGATGTAAGTGCACCATATTTACACTGCATTAATGCTATCCAGGTCTACTTACTTCAGAAGCTTCTTTGTCTCAGAGTATATTATTTGATCCCATTCTCCACGCAAAGAGACATTCAGATCTGGTAGCTGCATTTCATCCTTTTACATAAGGAAAGAGAGCCAATCTAGTTCTAAGGAAGTCAGACATGAGAGAAAAAATATCTAAGATCACTGAAGAGGTGTCATTTAAATTCTTCTGTGAGAAGACTTTATCATGTGGGTAAACTCCATGGACTTCTGTTGTAATTGGAAAACTTCAGAGACAAGGCTGTACATGGAGTTTGTGCTTCCCCCCTGAGCAGCAAAGGCACAAGGACTACTCAGTTTACTCACAGCAGCAGGCTTGTAAAAACATGTTGCTAAAACAGAACCCAATCTCCAGTATCATATTGCTTGGCTTGTAAAAATGTGAAGACAGCTATCATACTGTTTTTAATTTACTCCCTTGGCCTATAACTATGATAGTTTGTGTAACATTGTGTCAGTAGTGCTTCCTTTCAGAATACCAATTCAAGATACCGCTGTGGTGACAGTGGCTGTGGATGCTGCATTTTTCCTTTCTTTTCTTTTCTGGCATCTGGACATCAAATGATGGGTTCCTTGGAGAGCATACCTGAAACTGTATCTATATTTTAATCTTACATTACTCAATGAAAGCTCCTTGGGGAGGGTTTGTTTGGTTTTGTGAACAATATAGCTCTTGGAGTAAGAAGAAACTACCTCCAGGTGATTTAAGTATCACATTAAGAGATTCTAAACTTCAGCTTTGGTTTCTTGTTAATTTTGCTGTTAAATAAGAAAATTGTCACACTGTTGACTACAATAGGTTTTCCTACATAATTTGTATTTGCCTTAAAGTCCTAAAAAAATCTTCATTAAAATAAGAAAATACAGTCAGGTGATCTGTGCATTAACAGTTTTAAACCTCAGTTTCACAAATGTGAAACCAAATTAAAGCATCTAGTAACTTTAATTTCTTCCATGACATCTGCTAGAATTATGAATTATTTCCTAACATGTCTACCCAAATAATGCCAAAAATAAAGTACCTCTATATCCAGAAATGTATTGTGGTGGGGTTTGTTTTTTTGGGGGGTTTGTGGTACTATATATTTGAAATAGAAAAAGAATTAGAATCTGAGAAATAAAGTAATATAAATCAATGTTTTGGTTTAATTCTAATTGAGTTATTTAATGTATCTTGTGTATGGAAAGACTTGTGAATATGGAAAGAGTTCTTACTATTATGAAACACTTTAATTGAAAAATACCTTTAAAATTATGAATTTGTACTTGAAGTGTTTCTATATTCAAATGTTAAAATCCCAACTGGAGAAAATTTCAGTAAACTAAAACTTGCCAACTGACAACTTTGTAAAAAATGTTTGTAAAATTGCTAGGTTATTATTTAAATATATTTCAGAGTAATTTTTCATGCATGTCTTGTGATGAATCCCAAAATTGCTTGGTGCTTGCCAAGAAAATGTGAAGGAAAAACATGTGATATGAATTGTTATCCATCTTGATCAGTCCTTCAGGAAATAGTTGCTTGGGTTTTTTACAGGCTCCAGGAAAGTGTTTTTACCAGTCGTTAGCAAATGTTTCAGACAAATCTTTTCCTGACATGGGGATTAATTACTGCTAAATTACATCTTATGAAAAAAACAATAGTATTAAGCGTTAAATTCACTATTTTCTCCATCATACAACATAATGTCCCACCTGGCAGTGCAGCTGCACAAAGCTTTGGCAGTTTTATAAAAAATCTTGTTTGCAGCCCCCAACCTTGGTTGATTTGTTGGGGTTTCGTTGGTTTGGTTGGTGTTTGTGTCTTTTGCTTTTTTAATCCTATGATTAGAAATATTTCAAATCTTTATTTTCAGCCCTTCTGTCTATATATGTTTCTATAACTCATTTCTCTCCTGGATAGTCACTGTCAGAAAGAACCAATGTGGTCCTAGGGAACTGGGGACTTTTGGGGGGTCTTTTTCAAGTCATCTTACAGACAGGGGCCAAATACCATTTGAATAGTAATATGTAAACATTAAGAAATGCCAACCAAGTTTAACAGATAGTATCATTTGACCTTAACCTAATGTGTACCTTAAGTGTGTTGTATGTAAACAGATATTTTTGAAGTTTAAATGTTTAGTAATCTGTAGGACAGTCTGATTTACCAGCTCCATTTGTATCTGAGGAAATGCCTATCAAATAGAATATTTTTTTGGTAAGTAGTTCTGTTTTTAACTGAATTTTCTCAACTAAACTTCCAAAGAAATAATGAGTAAAACAAGTGACTTCTCCCAGTAATTGTCATGTCAGTATGCTCAATATGGTGTCTTTGTCACTTTACAGCCAAACTAACTCAGGTCAGTATTATCAATCACCTTTTTCTGGTGAGCAACACTAGGAATTGCCCCAGACGCTGTCTAATAACTGAGAACCCTCCTATGGTGCCTGAATGCTGATGAGAGGAATATGGTGGAAGCATCATCTTCTCCCACCAGTTGTGACCTTCACTGGCCACTCAGTTATATCAGTTTCATCCAACACGATGGCAGAAGCTTCAATCAGTGTCAGGTTTTTCCTAGTGTCCTCATTGTGAACTAAAAGTAGGAGAAGAAATTGATTAAAATAATCAGTTAGATGGAATAGATTTATTGTAGCCAAATAAAACCTTTGCTAATGTGAAATAGATTTCACAGATGAAGCACTGGCTATTATTTTCTTATTGAATGTGAGCTTAGTAATTATGCCAAGAAGAACTCATTGCATAGTGAGGCAATGCCACTTCTAAACATCCTTTCAATAAAAAAGATTGAAAGGATTTTTAAAAATTATATATATATATAAAAAAAAAAAAAAAATCCAGGGGACTTCTAGAGGTTTTATGGATTTTAGAGGAGGTTTTTGTTCCATCAAGGGATGATAAAATAATGATAGGTTTGTTTGATCAAAGCTGATTTCATATGGCATGTATAATAATGATACAGTGGCTTTCCCTCCATTCCCATCACTCATAACAGGAAATTAAGATATAATAATAATACACTGACACAAAATGACCATGGTTAGATTGAAATCCAGCCCACTACTTTTGCTCTTTCTGACTGCAAAGTGGATGATGTACATAAATTTGGCTACTCTGGACCAAACCCTGGTCAGCCTGGTAGATTAATAGACAGGATAGACCCCGAATCCTGAGAAGGTTTGTAGTGAAATGAACATAAAAAAAAAAAATAAAATGAGCAAGTGTTGCTTTTTCTATTAGCAGGTGAAGGAGAAGGGTGTGTATGTTCTGTAGTTAGATTACTACAAAGATTGCATAACCATACACTAAAAACAAGATTAAAAGACTGGTAGCTTAACTGAAGGAAATAGAACTTGTGTTTGCCCTGCCATAAAAGTTACTAGTGAAGAAGTACAAGCTAGTATCTTTGAAATAACCTAAATGCATGAAGAAGCAACTTGCAGGTCGAGTGCTGGAGGATTCTCATTCACCAAGGATGGATCCCTATAGACTATGTATTTTGTAGCATAAGCTGTTAACACATGTTCAATTACACATCTCTTTGATGTAAAAGTTAGGGTTGCACCTAGCTCCTAACTGGGAGTAACCGTTAGAAATTTAAATGGTGTTCCCAGATAATCAGTGATTTTCTACCCACTGATGTCCAAAATGCTTCCATTCTTGGCACATGTGTTCTCCATCATTAGTGAGTTATGGGGTTGCCAGTCTTGGTGTCAAAGATGCATTGGTTTTGCTTCCAATCTGTCTGAGAGGTTTGATTTCACAGAACAGGGTATAGCTATTTTCCAGTTCTTTGTCTTGTCTCAAATCCATACTCTTGAAGATAAAAGCATTAGAGGACCATCACATCCTCCCCCTATCATGGATGCTGTGAGCATTGCTAATGGGTGCATTGCTCAGAACTGAGAAGAAACTTGGGTCAGCAGCTATATTTTAATAGAACTGCAAAGACATGCCTAGTGTTTCATTAAGCACTTCAGTTTGACTTCTTAGCTTCAGACAATGCTGTTACTGGCACTGATGCTTGCTCCAGTGAACTAGGAAAACAGAGAGAACAGTGCGGTTAGCGTTGTTTGTTTGTTCTACTGTTCCAGCTGGATTAAGCTAAATTATTCTCATCTCAGTGACTTGCTGCAGACATAAAGCATTGTGGCTCTTACTCTATTGAAAAACAAGAACATGGCCTCTGCTCCAATTTTTTTTTTTTTTTTCCTTTATGCATTGTGTGTTCCTCCAATGTTTGGTAGCTAAGTGAATCATAAACTTTTCATGCTCTGCAGTGGGTATATTCATATGTAAAATTACTACTATGCTTGTCATGAAATTGTAATAGGACATAGCACTTATCACAGCTGTGGACTTTTTCCCAACCATCTGAATCTCCAGGTGTGCCCTTGAATTGACAATAACAAGGTGAGTGATGTGCTAGTGTTATAACTTTACTGTATTTTATAGTGCCATTGTCTGGGAAAATCGTTTCATAAGGAAGAGTTAATATAGATTCCCGTTTCTAACTTTTTTCCAAGATGTACATGCTTTTACATGTTAGGAATTTCATGTGAAAACATATAAAGCATAGGTGCATAAAAGATATAAAGCTTCATTAACTTTATGGATTAAAAAGTTAAATTTCAATTAATAATATCTTTTATAGTTCAGGTTAATAAAAATATTCTATAAAATTAAAAGCAAAGCTTTTATATTGTTGAACACAGTTTCTGGCTACTTTGTCATTTCTGCATCAGTGTAAGTCATAATAACCTGTAATTAGAACACTTGAATTCCACTCTCTTTGCAAGAAAGGAATCAGCAACAAATATAACTTTTCTGCCTTATGGAAAATTCACATACATCTGGGGGTTTCTTAGTTTCACACGGACTGCCCCCTCTCCCTGGTCCCCTCAACTTGGAATTCCATTATCTTTGTTTAACGTTTCTCAGAATAGTCATCAAGGGTGAAACTCATCTTACACAGATCATCAGCAGAAAGCCCTTTATTGCCTCTGCATTTTTCATGTAGTTGGAGAAGAAACATAGACAAAATGAGTCTTGGGTTATATTAGGACCACCTATTCTCTCTCTGCTACATCTGTGTAGTTGTGGCTGTTGGCATCACAGTTAAATGGACTTCTGTTGCCACTTTTGCAGATCCTCCAGAGGACATTTGGGCTACTCAATGACTTCCAAATGCCATTATCTTGCTGGAATAATTTCATAGGACTTTATCTTCACAGGTGTTGTTTTAGCAACATTGTATTTTATAAACTCCAGAACAGAAGAAAGTAATTAGAAAGAAGTAAGTGGATTTTGAGGTGTTCTCTGTTAGTAGATTTCTATTAGTCTTTGCAGGTGTGGTTAGGGTTTTTGTAGGGGTTTTTAGGGTTTTTCTTTATACTGAGAACTAATACTTCAGGTGATGCAGTGAACCTGATTTTTAACTATTCAAATTGCACATTTAATTGTCACCATGTCATATTTGTACAGTTCCGATAACTTGTAAAAATTTCTTAAGGAAATTAATAATAGAATATTTTTTCATTTATAGTATAGACATCTTGAGGACACACACACATACACATACACATACACTTTCTAGTGATATACTATTTTCTGATGGGAGAAGGGAAGAATCTGTTTTCTCACTTTTTTTTTTTCTTAAAAGTGGACATACTCATCTGTAATCTGCCAAGAATTTAGTATGGAAACATTGTTTGTTCATAAACTACTATGCTGCCTGTATCCTGCTATTCCTGCCCTTGAGGTTAAGCGTGTTTGCATTTTTTGAGACCAGATTCAGCTGTTGAGTCTGCAGAGTTTTGGTTCCTACCTTACATCCACCAGCTTTTGGATGAATCTAGGCTTAACCACAGAACTTCAGTATACAGCCTCTTCAAAATAAGGTCTTGTCATACCTGCACATGGTATTGTATGTAAAAAATGTACGTTGCACAGGTATCTTGGGCTTAGCATTTATTTGTAGACTATGGCATTTTTGCTGTACCTAAAATTACTACAATACTTACCTGTAAGGCAGCTATTGCCTAAATCACATAAAAGCTGAATCTCATAGAACACATTGTGAATCACTGATATTCGATGAAGTCAATTTTGCCTGAGAATGTGGGATTTTAAGCTATGATAGTGATGCATTTTTTCTTTTAAAGAATGAAATTTCACGACGGTAGAGGAGCCAATTTAGTTGTCAAAATGTAAAAATCTTTTGAGGTTTTACCCTTTATTTTATTTATATTTTCCTATATTTAGCAGAATATTTTGTCTTTAAAACTTGAAAATTAGAGTGTTTTTATATTTAGGTCTGGAACTGTTTGCCCTTTTCTCTAGAAATAACTTCAGAAATAAATTTACCGAAATATTTTTTCTCTGAAATTCTAGTTGCCGAAAGCAACCACATAAAACTTTAAGCTGGAGTGTTTATTGTGGAAAGCCTTATTAAAAAAAGAAATGAGGCCTAGAACCCCCAGGAACAGTCATGACCAGTGAAGCTGTGCATGTAATGGGGGAATTAAACACTATTAACACTGTCATTATGTTTAATAGAAGTGCTTAGATCAGTTCTCACCACAGAGATGAAAGAAAAAGAAATGGCCTAGTTATAAGACATAACTGATAACCAAATACTTTGAACAGTGATCTCATTATATAGATATATTTTTTTTAACTGAAAAGTATAATTGAACAGTGTGGTTGAAAGCTGTTGTGCACCTTAGTTTTCAGCACTGGAGTCTAATCGAAGACCTGTAAATGGACAGACAACACACATTTTTGAACATTTAGACAGGTTCAAGTGCACTGCATATGAAAACCCCTGGGTTCTGATAATACCAAATAAAGGCATTGGCTTCCAAGAAATAAAAAATAAAAGGCAGTGCACTGAAAAAAACTTGCTGTGCTTGGCAGTGGTTTTCAGAAGAAAGCAAGCAATTTTGGTTTCCTCAAGCTATAAAGTGATAATAAAAATTATCTCAGATACTGAGTGGTTTGCAAAACACAGTATAAAATTGCCCTTGCACAGGTGGGCTTAACTTCTCTTCAGAGAGCTTGTTTCTGTACATGAGTAGACACAGTATCATGGTTCCAGATGCCTTGATGAAACTGAGGCAGCTGTTTGTTCATTCAGACTTCCACTGAATAGTTCTGAGGAGGGTACAAAATTGAATTGTCATCCTGTTTTCAAAACGATATTTGCTACAGTTAATGTAAAAATAAATTTTGGAGTGGGCAGCATTTAAATGTGCTAGATAATGGCCACCTTATGAATTCGACTTTGATCTGTTATGTTAGACTAATAAGAGTAGAAAAAGCATGGTAATGCCCCATATCAAATGAGAACATATGGCTTGGATACATTACATTTCGTTTAATGTTATTCAATTTTTACATTGCCCATGTGCATAAT
Source organism: Aphelocoma coerulescens (assembly GCF_041296385.1). Taxonomy (NCBI): domain Eukaryota; kingdom Metazoa; phylum Chordata; class Aves; order Passeriformes; family Corvidae; genus Aphelocoma; species Aphelocoma coerulescens. Next base: position 86,861,257 of record NC_091015.1, read on the forward strand.
GGAAGTACTCTTAGAGTGATATTAGAGGCAATGTTCCTTTTTTCCCTTAATTCAGACTTTTAATATATTTTTATCAAATAAATCAATTAGAGTTACTGGAAAAAAAATAGCAATGAAAAACATGCTAAATTTAAAGTAAAACATGTAATAAAAATCTGTTATGTAGTAGAAAGAAATTATATTTGTGCACTTATGAGTCTCTGTTAAGCAAGTTCTTACAGAGGAAATGGAGAGAAACTAAGGGAATACCCATTTGTTTTTTCACTTAGACAAATTATCTTTCTACAGCCGTTAACCAAGTAGACATATTGCATGATTTCACAGAAGTATTTATGTATAGCAAATTATTCATCAATTCCATGTTTTTCCTGAAATATGCATTCAGCACAAGTATTGTTTGAGCTATTCCAAAAGAAAAAGATGCAAAAATATTTTGGTGGTCCACAATGATTTATTCTAAGAAGTAAACTAGATATATTTAGACGTAACCTTAAAATTCATCTTTTTTTCAGTAGAACTTAAAAAATAACTTCTCATTTCTCATGAGGCCTGTGTATGATATAAAAAGGCATGATATCTGGAAAATCATTATACTTTTGATCTGGAGATAGCAATAAACTGGCTAGTGTTACAAGTAGTCTAGCATTATCTTAGATAATCCTGTCATGCTTATCCTTCTACTAAATTATATCTTTATGGGAGAAGGAGATTAAGGCAGACAGACTGGAGCCCATAAGTTGATTTTCAGAAGGCCAGGTATAGATTCTTTCTATGTATTTCAAGAATTCTGTGAAAATTTTGATTGCCTAATGATAAGACCATATACTTTTAGATGACATATCATGCTCTGGGTGTTTGAAACCACATGAATTCCTGTCTGAAAATTCATACAAATTACAGATGTTTAAGAGACCATGAAATCACGTTTAGTGTAGTGACAGACTTCTTTGTCTTAATTCCTAGATAAATCCTGAACAGTCAATATTTGATTTTTTAGTAATATTTATAGTAGTAATTTTATTATGGTTTTCTTGACTCATTTCTGTGACAAAGGAGCTGGAGGATGGAAGTGAATGCTAGAGTCAAAGGCTTATTTGATTAAACTGTGGCAACAGCATTAATCTTCAAAAGGAAATCAAGATAATAGAGGGGTCTGGATGGACCAGGAGATTGATAATTGGTTATAAAGCTTTTGACCTTTGAGCCAGTAGTTCAGATTCAAGCTAAGTCAGTAATGACTGAAAATCATTACTCTCTGATAGCAGTGCAATTGCTGTGTGAAATGGGTGATTGGTTTCATTCCAGTTTCTAGTGAACTGGTACTCACATTGCAAAAATAGCTACTCCCATTGTCAGGGGTTTAAGGAAGAAAAGGATGAGAAAACTTCTTTACTTGCTTATCTTAGGAAGTATTTTGGGGGGTGAGGGATAGGAGAAGCTGCAGTCCATTGGCACACTGAAAGCCTCAACACCTACCATCAGGCTCTTGTTAAGGATCTAAAGCCTCCAATTTTGTCCACATGACATTTCTCGTTGACCTCAATAAAAGTGAAGGTTTTATATGTCATGCAACTCTGTGTGCCTTTATAAAGATATTTCTCATTCTCATGGATTGTTTTCACCATTTTTAGTAGGAAAGAATGTGTGGCAATAGAGGTTTGTTTTGGGTCTGGTTTTTTTTGTCACTTGTAATTCACAGAAGAAACTGTTTTTCAAATAGTTCATATGAATCTATTTGACCTTGGAGTTGTGCTTGACCTGTTTTGAGTCAATGGGTGACTCATACCTGAATTGAGTTGCTAAAGATTTATAACTGCTTGTCTGTGTTGGATTGTGTTCTTCCTCCTTAATTGGATGACCTGATGTTAATAATTAATGCCACCTGAAACCAGCATCATTTAATTCTGTAAGAAATCATTTAGGTTGATGGCAATCTCAAAAACCACAGAGTCATATTAAAATGTTGGAGCATTATGAACTTGGTAATGCTGGGTTAATGGCTGGACTTGATGATCTTAAAGGTCTTTTCCAACCTAAACAACAACCTAAATTCTATGATTTGTCCTTCTGAGTAAAAGTTATATTTATCATCTCCTTCACTATCCATTACTTTTCATTCATTTTAACTGTGAAGAATGTGGCAATGTTGCTCACTCAGGCACACTTCTGACTTCATTTTGGTTTGCCTGCCTCTTCAGTCTGTTTTTTGAGTCCCCAAAAAAGCAGGAGGATGTTCTATTGCTTCAGCATGCTTATATTGTCGTGTCTTTTATATGATTTATGCTTAATTAAATTATGTCTCTATTCCTGCCTGTTTCTCTATCGCCTTTTCTTTCAAATGCCTTTAAATTTATAGTTTGACTGTCTGCTATGTATTGTCACTGTAAGGTATTAGGTTTGTTTTCCTTCAAATACAGCCACTCTGCCTCACCTGAAACTCCCCCCAAGCCCCCAGAATTTCAAATGTACTTCTGTCTCATTTTTCTGTAGCTAGTCCAACTAGTAGACTTGACCACTAGAAATTTTTGTGTAGTGTTCAGTTCTACAGTAAAAAAACCACAGGAGAGAATAAAAATAGCATTGGACCATTTAAAACTCAATTAATGCTCATGTTGTTGTCATAAAAAATATTTTTAAAGACGCTGATTCAGAGGTTGCTGCTGTAGAAACTGATCGTGATGAGGGATGAGGTTCAGTCGGGCCTGGCCGGAGATGGACGGATGGAGACGAGAGATCTCTATAAGCAGGTCTTTGGGGTGCACGCTGTTTATTGCAGAGGGCGTGGGTACAGGGGCACTGCTTAGAGCTGCCAGCTGCAGCTCCAAGCAGGCCCAAGGTGCAGGAGAGAGAGAGAGATGAATCAAGAGGCTAAGAGCAAGTAAAAGAGAAGAGCTAAGAGCTAAGAGCAAGAGCAAGAGAGTTACTAGCCTAAGGTCCTTGTTACAATACAATAAATCATCTTCTGTACTGAATATTCTAATTCTCATTAGCCAATCTAATACAAGGTACAAATCCTATAGCATTTGCATACAGCCTATAAGAGTTATTACATTACCATAGAGTGTTACATTTTAACTTCTAAAAACTACTCCTTGGACCCCTTCTGCTGAGCTAGTAGGGTCTGCTCTGACCCTTGGACCTGTCTGCAAGCAGAGGGTATTGTCTAATCAAGAGGGGATTACCTTCAGCCGGCTATACCATTGTTTTCTAGTTGTTCAGTAACTAAGACTTTATATCTCAAAGGTGGCCTTCATTTCGATGTCGCTTATAGTTTTCATATTCCCAAAATCTTTTGTTAGGCAATCATATTTATAAGGCTTTCCTGTTTCATCTTCCCCAACAGCTGCGTTCTACTTTCCATGGAGAGAAAGCTGGTTTAGAAACCCTGTGGACTTGTGTAGGGTCTTTTGGAATCCTTTCAGCTATGTCTTTGTAAAATACAAAATGCTAAAAGGGTGAAGAAAAATGATACTTTTATAGCAAATGCTGTTGGTTTTTTTAGTGTAATGAGTGGGTCTGGCTTAGACTGTCAGCAAGTTCAGGAAACAGACTCCATCTATTGCAGGCAGAAGAAACGGGGGAAATGTGGGGGTGGATGTAAAGACTTACCCTGAAGTGCTGCAGTTCATGAAAGCTTTATTGTTGAATTCTGTCACAGGAACTTGAGAGTTCAGCAAAGGAGTTAATGCTGCTTGTTTTAATATTGACTTGTCAATAAATAAACATGAAAGCATTATTAGCTGTACATTGTTGCATAATTGTGTTAGAAGTGTATTTATCAAATAAGCCCAGAAGGAAATGTTGTTCTTTACAAAATTGACTATTATGGTTTTGAGGAGTGTGTTTAACTGCCACATTTCTGTAAACACAATAATGCAGTAAAATGAAAAACTAAGAATATTGAAAAGTACAGGGAGATGTGAGGCCTTTCAGTCTGTGATTCAGCTCTTTCTGAATGACCTTGTATGTGGGAGTTTCTTGCCCAAAAACCTTTTGTTTCTGAAGAATAAATGTTGATGTAAAGGAAGTGTGAAAAAAATCCTAAAACATAAGCCCAGATGCCAACTTCACAAAGGATGAATCATCACTTTCATTAGCAGTTGTGATCCACCTCTCCCCAGTGGGGACAAGGGAGCACAGACAGGAAAACATAATGAAATTCAGTCCGCCTGCAAAACCAAAAGAGAGTAAGGAACCATAACTTCATGCAGCACAATTTATGTGCATTCCAGTTAAATGTTATACTCTGAAAAATATCTGTAAATGAGAGTGAATGATATTTCACCAAATAGGCACATTCTGTATCACTTGGTTCTTTCTGCAGTTTCACAGATGATAACAATTGTGACAGCTTTGACTTTGTTTTGCAAATGTGTTTGAAATGTTCTCTGAATGTGAATATATTCCAAGGTACTCAATGGCACCATAGTTCCCATTCAATCTCCTCAGGTTAGCTGATTAATGCAAACTGTATATTACAGTTTTCATGAGGTACTTTTCCTCCAGCTAAGTAAACTGGATTATTTGCAGAAAAGATTTTTCAAATTTAATCAATGCAACTGAGAAAAAAATTGATAGGGTTTACAGAACCACTCCAATCTTTATGTGAAGTAAGAGTCATTGGGATCTCTTTCTCATTGCCAATGTTTTTGGTAAGATGTGCCAAGCAATAAATAACTAGGGCTGTGTGCTGCATTTTAAGAATATTTTTAAGGAAATGGGAATTTGCAGTGCTGACACCAAAAAGCTGGATTCTTTTTTTTTTTTTTTTTTTGGCTTTTATGAGCTTCTTTATTTATTTCTACATCAGCAGACTCTAGAGTCCTTCAGTGTGTGTAGTTCTGGATGCAAATTTCAGCTGCTCTTCTGAACTGATACCAAGTGTTATTGATTGATTAAGTTAATATTGTTGCTATCAAATCAAATAATGTGAAGAACTATCACTGAGAGAGAGCAAGGTGTTTTGTTTCCGACTTCTGTTTTCTCTTAGGGGTTTCTGCAACAAAAGAAGTTTGTACAATGTTGGGATTCTTCTCCTTTTGGACGGCTTCTTTTTGTTTGTGAGTTTCTTTTTTGGCAGGTATACTAAATTTTTAGTGTAAGGACCACAATTCTTCAAAAGAAAAGGGAGTGTGGTTTTTTGGGCAAGTTTGAAATAAATCATGCAATTCAAATCCTGCTTGCAAGAAACTCAAAAAAGAATTCTCTTTTTTAGAGGGTAGGTTTGGTTCTGGTGCTGCCTTCCTCACAAATGCGGTGAATTTAAATGGTGAAATAGATCACCACATCCATGTGGACTAAGTATTTGAATAGTACCAGCTGTTGCAATTAAAGTCAATCACTCCTCCAGTAAATTAATTCTCAGTGAATAGAATGTCTTGGGCATAAAAATTGTGGTTGAATGGTACTAATAATTTCAAAATTTAATTAAAATAATTATTGAATAGGTACTCCTTCCTCTGAACTTAAAGGAAATACTATGATTCCCTCCCCCTTCCCCCACACCCCCAAAAAGATATTAAAAGTTCTGAAGGTACCAAAAGTGGTTCTGTAATAGTTCAGTGGAGGGGAGTGAAAGTACTGTAAAACAAGTTATATATTTATAAATATGCAGTTTATGTTATAGTATACTACCAGCTTTTCTTTTAATGTTTCCTTGAAGTATGGAGACTTGGGTTACTAATGTTTTATAAATGGCTTGTTCTCCTCTGCAGGAGTAATTCACCTGCAACTCCCAAGTTTGTAAATTTCTAAAAGCCTTAATTTAATATAATCGAATGGTTTGGCTCAGAGTGGATGTTATGCTTCTCTTTAGTAGCCTCTTATCTTGGATAAGAGCACTGGGATATGAAAGAAGACAAATGGATAGTCGTCAGCTCAGCTGTTTTTCTTCCCTTGAGTTTTCTCTTGTTTTATAGTTGTGTATCTGGATGCCATCTCTTTCTTCATATCCCTTTAGTCTTAGGTTTGGAATCCCAATGCTTTTTTAATTCCCTTTTTCTCTTCCCTCCTATTTATTTAGTTTTCTGTCCATCTGCATCAAAAAAAATCCCTTATGCAAACAGCTAGACAATAAATAAAAGCACCAAAGAATCCTCCAAGTTTTCATCCTACTAGAGTAATAGAAAAGATTTTCCAGTATTTTTTGTTTAGTTCCCCCCACCCCCATCATCTAAACATCAGATTGAGGTTCAAATAATGTGTATCAGAGCTGTAATAGAAACCAGATCAGGATGGGCTGGTTATAGACGTTACTTTTGTGAGTTACAGAATTGCACTTATGAGAAAAATTACCATCCTGCCATATATGATACTGATTTATACCATTATGGTAGTGACAAAATTGGCTGTAAAACCATCCTGAAAAGAACAAATCATTATATGTGATGTCCCTAGCTCGTATTATTGCTTCTCCATCCTTTTCAAAAAATTCTTTGTATGTTTATTTTCATGCTGTGATGAATGATAGCTGACACAAAGGAAATCCAACCAAGGCAATGAATACAAATCAGAGCTGTAATATGATGCTCTGTAGTAATGCCTACTGGCAGTAAAATCCCCCAAGTTTTAGACAGCTGTAAGGAATGTGAGCAGTTTATTTCTGAATGTTTGTGCAGTAGGGTCTATCAGCTTCAAGGAGTATCTGTGTCCTGGTCCTCAGCTTGTCATATTCACTCAAGAGGCACAGAAAAAGTGCTGTGTGGTGATCTGTTAATATTTTTTTTAAGCTAGATTGAGTTTTCTAATAACACAAATTGTCCATTATTCTTTCCTTTTTGATGAGAAACAATTGCTGACAATGACAATTTAACTTTTGTGTGTTTTTTACAGATTATAGTGACCCAATCACTGTTGAGGATTGTGGTGAATAAGACCAGCTAAGGGCTGAACTTCATTTAATATAAGGTCTTGGAAGATGTGGCATCATATTCACAGGTAGACTTTTAAAAAGATGTCTCTGTCATCTTAAAGAAATCTGCAATAATTGTGATGAACTTACTGTGTTAAACCTGCTGGATTCAGTTCTCACGTTTTAGTTGGTGGAATTTTTTTTCTTGTTTATTTTATTTTATGTTTATAAATTATGTTGTTTATGTAATTTTATTGTTATTTATTTATTAAACAGAATTTAGTTTTAGGCCCACTTAACTGAGCTCAAGAAATTCAGGATTCTAATTATCCTTGCTGCATATCTCAACAAAAATGCTTGATGCAATCTAGAGATTTCACTGCTACAGACCAATTCACTGTTTACAAAAGAGCTGTGCTGTATGTTACATTTCTCAGACTATTTCAATTTAGATGTAGATTGAAGAAAATAAAAGTACCTTTAGAGTCTATTCTGTACCTCTTAAAGGACAGAAACTAATTTTCTCTCTGAGCTTTATTTTTATGATGTTTTTTCTTGTAATTGCATGGTGTTATTTTTGTCAAATGGTATTGTCTGCTTTCAAAGGCACACCTTGGCAGAATCCCTTTCACAGGGGTAAAAAACAGTGTCATAGCTTCCTCATGTTTATTAATAGCCTATTGTCTACTTCAGTTATTGCATATGGAGTGTACTGTAAACTGATTTTACTATATTCTGGACAACAATTTAATGCTGAGGATGGCCAAAAAAAAACCAATTAGATTGGAAGGTATGAATTTTATAAGTTTAATTGTAATGTATTTTGAGGTAAAAGCCTAAATCAGTTTAAAGCACAGTCTCCAAGAGATGGCAAAGGTTGGTAAATTTTTTGGGTTATACTTTATTTTTAGTAATTTGGTCTATGAAGCATGGTTAAAAGTGTTTGGATCCTAGTTTTTTTGCTCAAGTCTATCTTTGCTGTCTTTGGGACAAGGAGCACAAGGCAATTTTCAGTTATGCATCTTCTCTTACAAAACTCTGGGCTTCTGACTAGTCAAAAGAAATCAGGAAATTGAGATTATATCTCAGTGGCTCTGACAAATAAATGAAAAGTACTTCTCTGATGTCAATGCGATCAGCACTTGCTATCTTGACTAGGCTTGCTGGAATTGTGCCAAAAGAGCGTGGGATGTGACTATCATTTCTGCTTAGTAAAATGGTTTGGATGATATATTTCCATGCATTTTGCTTTTAAAACATTATTTTTTGACACTTGGATTGTAACTTAAATTGCATTTTGTTTCAGGACACTCAGGTAGACAATATGAGAACAAAATGAGAGGATAATAGAGAGCAAGTAGTGTGGAATTATTTTATTAAATTTTATTTGAATTTAATGGCATCAGCACTGAGTAGACTATCTTCTAAAAATGCCTGTGTCTGGACAAAGATGAACCTTGGCATGCTTGGCATATGATTTGTTATTTGTAACGAGTTTATACTCTCACTACATTTATTATGAACTAAAATTTTAAACAGCAAGATTATAAAATTAAGAACATAATTAAAAATCTGGCTCAGCTTTTCATATGGCTTAGATAACCCTATAAGTGTTTGATAAGTTTATATTGATACGTTCATATAAGTAGAGATGTGGAAATCAGCATATTAATGAAAATGTGAAAAAGAGGTATTAGAATAACAAAAAGCTATCTATTCACCTCTTCAGAATGGTTCTAAGTGCTCAAATATTTGGTTTAGCTACATGTATTTCTGGAGGAGGAAAATAATCTCCACATCTGTGAATTATGAACTTTGAAGAGCTTAATGGATAAAACAAACCTTGCGTAGCTGTCTGTTCTGTCCCTCACAGCCCATTCCCTCCCCTGCTTTTTACTGTGGGTTTTTATAGTGGAACGTGTTGGTTGAAAGTGTGCAGAGCAGGCAGCAATCAAGGTCATCATAGTATCACCCAGTCTGAAAAACAAGAGTGATAAACAAGGGGAAAGAAAGCCTTTTGCTGTTATCAAAGAACTACTACAGGAGAGATCAGGAGGCAGCTTGGTTGTGGGACAACAATCCATAATTTACTTTGCAGATGTCTCTATAATTTAAGCAGCAGGCAGAACAACCGCACAGTTGTAGATGCCCTGGGGAAAGGATACCCAGAGCCTCGTAAATCATGGTAAGGATTAAAAGCAATGAACATTCATCTTCTTAACCTCATAAAGCGGTATCGCAAAGCCAAGGATTACAACTTACTGTGCATGTAATCTTCGTTCGGGGATAAAGGGTGTCAATTTTTTTAAAATGCTTTTCTCAGTTAACAGTAACACCTACCTTTGAAAGGGAAAAAAAATTGTTTTAAAACAGACCTTAAAAGAATTTCTGCTATTAAAGGAATACTTAACATTTCCCACAAAAGAAGGGAAAAAAATATTGATTCTTGCTGAGCCCTTTGTTTCTAAGCCCTGATCTGTTTTTAAAAGCTGAAATTTACAAATATGTTTGAAAACCTTGCTTAATAGGAACAAGACAAAAAGGATACTTGCCTTTCCCATTTTAAACTGGTGGACTCCTGAACAACCCTTTGCCTGAATTCAGCTACTTTTTCAAGCACAGGTATTAAATTCAAATACTCATGGTGATTAAAGGATAACCTCGCAATGGGAAAACCTAGCATTATTCAGTCTGCTAAATAAGCACTGTAAAGCCTGAATCTATTTGTTTGGTTTGTAAATGTTGCCAGTTTACCAGGTGATAAGTTTTAACTTATCCACCAATGTTGAAATGTTTTTAACTTATCCACCAATGTTGAAAATATTTTACTTGCATACTCAGAATGCCAGTGTGGAGGGACTGAAAACATCTGTAAGAGAAATTAATGTATGTGATGTCATAAGGAGCCCTTTTCATAGCCCTGCAAACCAAGAAAATTGGGGAAGCGAGACCTTTTTGGTTTTGGGGTTTTTAAAAAATCTGATATGTGGCTCAAAATTCTGTAAGTTTCTGTCAGGGAAAGAAATACAGGAGTATAATGTTCAGCAGAGTCCTGTACTGCATGAGGGACAATGGTGGTGATCATACACTCTGATGAAAGCAAAACTTTAAAACTTCTAAAGCTCTAATCCATTGCATAATTAGCACAATACACCAAGAAACCAAGAAAGATGGAGAGAGACTTTTTACATGGACATTACTGACAGGAAACGGGGGAGTGGGATCAAAGTGAAAGAGGTTTAGATTAGGTATTAGGAAAAGAAGTTCTGTACTGTTAAGGGTGATGAGGCGCTGGAACAAGTTGCTGAGAGAAATTGTGGGTGCCCTAACCCAGAAGTGTTGAAGGCAAGGTTGGATGGGGCCCTGAGCAGCCTGGTCTAGTGAAAGGTGTCCATACCCACAGCAGGAGGATTGGAAATAGATGGTCTTTAAGGTCCCTTCCAACTCAGGCCATTCTATGATTCTGTGATCTAAAGGTGAAAGATAGAGTTGGACCACAATTTTACATCCTGAAAATAAAAAAAAAAAAAAAAAAAAAAAAAAAAAAAAAGTGTGTGTGTGTAGTTTGAGTCTTTTTGATAATTCAAACCTTTGGATTGTCAACAGAAAAACAAACATGGCATTAGGAACTTAATATTCAGTCATTATGTACAGAAAGTGTTTTCTAGAGAGCACTTCCTGAGTACTGTCAGATGATCACCATCAGGACAATATTGTTTTGTCAACTGCTTCAGCCCAGACCATTTTATAGCTGCTTAAACAATGCTGTAAAGTTTTACAGGCCCCCAGCAAGAGTTGCTGTCATCTCTTCAGGATAGCTGTTTCCTCTGATTATCTCATAAAGATTGTACTGGAAATGTCTTCCTGGGCAGATTTTCTGTGGTGATTTTTCTTCTAATTCGACTACTTTCCTTTCCCTGCTTTTTCCCTACTTTGATGATGTGAAAGTTCACTTAGTTTCTAGTATTCCATTGGGATGTTTGATTACTCTAGAACTCTAGCCAATAAAACAGATGATTGAGGAAGAGAGAGATTGCTTATACATTTACCATGCTACACCAGAATGATGCCATTGCTATGAAACTAAACACTGGCCTTGAATACTATTTGTACATAGACTTTTTTTCTTTCTCTGATTTCATGTAAACTTGAAAATGAGTTCTTTATGATCAAAATTATTTTTCATACTATAAATATGAGGTACATGCACAGTTTCTTATCCTCATAAAGCACACCATACTGTATTCATGGATCCTAGAATGGATCACAGATTACAAGTTCATGATTCATGAGAACCATTAAAGTAAAACCGTGAAGAAAACAGCTGGCTATTTAGTGAACTGGCAGAAACTGCTCTTTGTTTAGCAAGTTTAATTTGGCCTAATGTAAATGTCTTTGTATTCTTTTTAATAAAGCCTTCTATAATTTGTACTATGCATGACATAGAACAAACTGTTTTGAGAGAGCAGGATGGTCAGGCTACAAATGCTGAGACACATTTCTGTAATCTCATGTGCAAACACATGCACCTTTCAATACCAGTTATTAATTTAGAAATCTTCAGATTTTAGTGACAACTTGAGATAATTTTTTAAAAAGCCATTAATTTTCTGAGCATGCATCAGAAACAAGCTGACTGAACAAATATTCAGGTTTAAAGAACTATACATGATGAAATTGGGAATTCAAAAAATGAAGTCTAAATCTAATGCATAGTAATAAAAATCTTTAGATAAGTATGAATTTGTTTCACATGGTTGAAATGAAAGAGCTCAATTAAGCCAGAAATCTGCAATATTCTTATTCACCTGAAACAAATAATTGAAAATGGCAAATTGTTGTTATAATGCCACAGAAATAACTGATCAAGAAATTGCTTATAAAATTTTACAGGGAAAATAGAATGTTTTGGAGACTTAAAATTTCCTCAGGAGTAAAGATCAAGTTACAGAAAGAGAGGGGTTTTGTTCTCATTGTTTTTGGTTTTTCCTTAGCAATGAAAAATTGCATAAAAGTATTCATCCTTTTACTGAATCTTGTTATTTTAAATATGTCTGAGTAGTGATAGTGTCATTAAAGCCCAAGATGAATGAGTACATCATTGCAAAAACCCCTGGAAACGATTGATTTAGTTAAAAGAAGGACTTGAAATTTTAAATATATCTAACTCTCAACTATTTCAGGAAGTGGTTTATGCTGTGGAGAGTCATGCCGTTGCTGGACTTGGAAGCAGTTTATCCTGCTATCTTTCTAGTAAAACATCATGCCAAAAATAATTAGTTTTGATGAAAAAGACTGATTTGCAGTGGGGTATCAGTGGACTGTCACAACAATTTGTTTTCTACTTCTTATTGAGTGCCCTTATGGTACTGTGCTGTATTATGTGGACATCTGCTTGCATTCCACGCACTGCAGTGGGCATGCCTTCAGAAACTAGGGAGGGTGAAGGAATAGTGAGATTTACAGGATAAAATATTACATCCTTACAGTTATAGAAACCAAAATACCAAGCTTGCTCTCTTGAGAAGGTGTTCAAAGGGTCAGTGGCATTCACTTAAAAAGATTCTAAACTGTGCAACATGAAGGGCTTGCTTTACTCATTTACAGTCAAAATTATCACAGATTCTTTCCAGTCTTAATTCTGTATTTAGATGAATGTTATCAAAAATAAAGCTGGAGTACATTTCACACAACTTGTACTTCTCCAAGGAGTCTGTCATTAATCAGATGCTGTATTGATGCAGTTTTCTTCATCCTTGCTTTTGAAATGTTGTCCTTGTTTTCCAGGCAGCAAAGAAATAATGTGTCTGATAATGGTTTGCTGTGCTGGTTGCATATGCTCTAAACATGGAATTGATATGGAATCCTGTAAGTCAGCCAAGATCAGTTTGAGTATTTCCCACTATTCTTCAGTGCTGACAGCTTGTAAGTTCAGAAACAGTGTGTCCATGAAGGGCTGCAGAGACTTCTGTGTTTTCTATACAACCCCTGTAGGATTTACAAGAGTAATAAGGATGTTTCAAATATCCTATTATTTTGGGTGTATGGGAGTCCATAAAAGTGTTTCCAGATTTTAGGGTTGTTTTTTTTGTTTCAAACTATGTTTTACCTAGGGATTAAGATTGGTAATAGATGCCAAGGCTAAGTTTATTTATCTGATTTTTTATTTATCGGGTATGGACATCAGTAGTAAGTATATGGGAGCCTCTACAGGGCCAGGTTCTACAAATCTTTATTTGCATTGGTAAGCCTGGTACTGAACTCATGACTCTTAGTGGTATTCCTCATACAACTATGAGCTTTGAAAGGAATGGAGCTGAGATTTTGAATTATAACACAATATATCCTTTTAAGAATTGTATAAATATGTATTTCAAGGATGGGATATTACAAAAATTATGTTTCTTGCAGTCCACTGGGTAAATACAATGTGCTATTAAAATTTCGTGGAGAAAAACACGTGTACAAAATGCTGTAAAATAGTCAAGTGCTTATTGTACAAACAATATCAGGAATATCTGTCACCTCTAACATGAAGTACCACCTATTAAAAATCTTTCATTAAATGGGGAAATTAAGCACATAGAGACTATAACCACTTGATGTATTATCACTGAACCAGTTAAGCTGGAATAGAGCTCTGAAGTCATCGAGTCCAGCCTTTGACTAATCACCACCCTGTCAATTAACCATGGTGCTAAGTGTCATGTCCAGTTGATTCCTGAGCGCTTAAAGAGATGGTGACTCCCCCACCTTCCTGGGCACTCCATTCCAGTGTTTAAGAACCCTTCCTGTGAAGAAATTCCTCTGGTACATTATGCATGACTGATTCCTAAAATCAAGGCGTTTTTTATCGACATAGATTAAAAAGCAATGGCAAGAGTGTAGGATTTTTTACTTTCCTTATACCTTAGGGAAACATTTTTCTGATGTTAATGTGATGTTTAGCTGATATAAAGCACAAAATAAGGCATTTGAATATGAAAATCCAACTAAAGTGTAGCTGAGTTGTCTTAAACAATTTCAGATTTTTAGATGAAAATATTTAATCATAAATTGAATGACTGTAAATGTTACTTTTTTATGTCAAGTACATTATGCTTAGATATTAAAAAAATGGATAATTAAAGTGTCATTGACAAATTGATTTTAAGTAGTTACTGTTTCTCTATTTTTGCCTATCCATCTTGTGACATCATGCTGCCACCCGTATCTCAAAAAGATTGATTGGTTAGCTGCTGTTGCAGCATAAGGCTGTTGAATTTCGTTGACAGTGACCAGGTCAAAATATACGAAAGCTAAATTCCCTAATGATGTAAAACAAAACAAACAAACAAAAAAAAAAATCGTTAGTTCCTTTCTTATATTGACCATTCACTTGACCAAGCAAAAAATCTTTATTTGTTAAGACCTCTTCAAAGTTATAGATAGAATCAATATAACTGTTACATAGTTCTAATCTTAAGACATAATGCTTCTAGTTTGGTGATAAGTGACCTCACTTACAACATTTTGACTTCAGAAATGAGAACTAAAAAATAAATTGAATGGTCGCACATATTTTGAATAAATTATGTCAAAACTTTTTAATCTTTTTATGGAGAGAGGAGAAAACAGCAGGTGTCTTAAATCCTGACTAAGAATTTTAGTACTGTTTCACATGGTGGTTTAGTCTGTGTTTGATCTAGATGCATCAACAAAGAGAAAGCACAAAGTTGGTTGTAGAACTGTCTTTATAATGAAAAGATATCTTATGTCCAGAGTGAAAGTGTGTGGTCATGAGCATTTTATTATGGGTGTAGACTTGGCTTTATTCAATATTATCATTAACCTGATGGGTGATGAAATAGAAACCTGTATTTCTTATCAATTTTGTAGATAAATTTGCCATCTGCAAAGCTGATGAGAATTAAGAATGTGTAGAGGCTCGACTCTGCATTGAAAATAACCCTGAGAAATGGAGAAGTAATGACTAAAAGGTGTTGTGAAATGTAGACAAATGGAACATCCTTGCACAGAAATCACCAGAGACAAAATACAGACTGAAGAACAATTGATTAAGTAACTACTCAGGGGAAAGAAGCAAGGAAGAGAGGAGGGACTGCAAACTGAAAATAACTGCTGTAAAATTATTTTAACTGAAGCATGAAAAATTTGGGACATGATCTGGTGACTGGAGAAAGGCAAATTTTGCACACATCTTCCAAACAAGGCCCAAAAGGCAATACAGGAAACTGCTGTATAGACGTCTCATGTTAGTTTCTGAGGGAATCATGGAGCTCTACTAAAGCTCAGATCTGGGCCCTTGAAGGAGAAGGAAGGGATTGGGAACAGCCAGGCTGCCATTCATGCCTGGCCAACCTGATTCCTTTCCGCTTTGTAAGCATGGAGAAAACAATGGGTAATATTTGCCTTAACTTTAACAAGTCTTACATAGTTGGTGTTGAACATTGCACTATGGTTGATAGAAAACTAGATGGATAAAAAGCTGTTTGGATGGCTGAGACAAGAGTGTATTGGTGATTGGATCGTGTGCTACTTGAAGGCCTGTGATAAATTAAGCATATCAGGGATCTAACCTGGGCCAGCAGAAGTGGCATCTAGGCTGTATTCATAAGGAAACAGAAAGGTCATTGAGGGAAAAGGATTATCCTTCTGCTGTTCAGAGCTTGTGGGACCTCATCTAGATAACTGCTTGCAGGTTTGGGTGATACAAGAAAGACATCAAATAGCTGAACTGTGATTAGCAGACAATCCCCGACCTAGTCAGGAGCTTGAGGAGAGAATGGAGGCTCAGGGCTTGTTCAGCCTGAAAGAGAGACTGCTTTGGGAGAATGTGTCAGCAGCTTGCCCTTGCCACTAAGGGGGTTAGCAAAAAGATGGAGCTGGGCTCTTCATGGGCGTGCATTGGAGAGAATGAGAGGCTACAGGTGTAAACTGAAACAAGTGGGGTTCAGTCTGCACATATATAGAAAGACCTTGTAAGTCCTAGGGCAGTCAAACTGTGGAACAGGTTTTTCAGAGACACTGTTTGGTCTCTCTGTTCTTGGACATATTCAAGACCAGACTGAATAAAGCCCTGAGCATAGTGGTCTGACCTCACAGCTTACTCCTGCTCTGAGTTGAAAACTGGACAAAAGATGTCCTGATGTCTCTTCAGCCTGAATAATTCTGTGATTCTATAAATAGTTTAGGAGACAATTTTTCATCTCTATTTGGCTCCAATAATGCTTTTGTAGTGTTTTTGACGTTGCACTTTGAGATATCTGATTGGTTAAGAAAAAAGTACTCATTGCATGAGACAACCTTTGAACAAGTACATCTTCAAAGTAAAGAGAAGATGGAAAAAAATACATATCTTAATCTGCCATGATAAGTTCCCGAAAGAGGGGAGAATAACCTGTTTTTTTTCCCAGGACAAATAGAGCAAGAATTAAATGTGTTCTGACTTTATAGCAAGAGAGACTTGGATAACATAGAATTAAAAATTTTATTATGGAAAATATTATTGAAATAGACTGTGTAGGAGAATCATGAATTCTTCATTATTAGAGATATTTGGGAACATAAACATCTGTCAGACACACAGAGATTTCTGAGAGTAGAAAATGGAATATTTTAAAATATTTTGTATTGTGCATTCAAAGGCTATGCTAAAATGATTTAAAGGTTTCCTGACCTCAAGCCTCTATTGTTTGCAGTATAACTGGGAGGTAATTTAAAAAAAAAAAAGAAAATCCTTCAGACAATGTGTCAGGATTTCTTCAAAGACTGACTTAGCTGTCAGCTTCACTACTTTTCTCTGTAAGATCTATGTCAAATCATGTTAAATTATAACAGTACATTTTTACACACATCTATGTAAAAAACACGCAATCTTGTTGGGGTTTGGGCTGCTGCAATTTAAGCATTCACAGTGTGTATCCTTAAATGCTTCTAATAAAATACTTATATGATGCCTTTTTTTTGTTGAGGTTTGTTTTTTGTTTTTTTTTTTCCTGAAGCTCATTAAAAGAGTGAAAAGCAAGCCATTAAGCCATTATCATCTTACAAAATTTAGTTACCTGAAATAGAAGTAACAGCTGACCCAGAAACAGGTGATCCTGTTCATTTCAGATGTTTTGGAATCATAACTGTTCATTGTCCACCATGCAGGCAGGGTAAGATAGCCTTGTCTGAAGTAGGGGTTTCTGATGCTTCTTTTTCAGGTCCCTTTAAGTCTGTTTTTTGCTGGAAAGCAGACAAGCTGGACATGAGATTTAGCGTAGACTGCTAGTCTGCATATGTGGAGATGAGGCTGAAGGCTCTAATTCTTGTAAGATTAAAGGCTTTAAGTGAAATGAATTGTAAAGGGAATAATCTCTTTCCTATACTGTCAAGGTTGATAACTACTCTAAAGGTCGAACCTCTGTTTTAGTCTGAGTGGTCTCTGAAGCAGACATGTCATCTTATGCAAGGACTGACTAATGGACCAAGTAATTTTATAGCAGGATAAACAAAGGGAAAAAAAGAAATTTTATTACAGCATGCCCTCTACACTGTGTTTTTTAAAGTGCTATTTTGCTCCACAGTCCTGTTGCATTTTTTTTTGCTTTCAGTAATACCTCACAAACCCCATTATGAACTAATTGGAAGCAAAAAAACCCTATGTGAGTTACAGTGGTATTTCACCCAGCTGGTCAGGTGACAGAGGGACAACAGGAAAAAAAAAGGTAAAATACTGTTTTAGTTTAGTTTGTTTTAATATTCTTTTGGATGACTTTGTGGAGTATAATGGATGTGTGCCTGAAACACATCTGAGATATCTCGGATGATTGCTCTGTGGAAATGCAGGTTAGCATTAAGTAAACTGGCAAATATTTCCATGTTAATGGACAGCTCCTGTTTCTTACCTTCATGAGTTGTGATACTGCTTGTGGGGTTACCCCCTCCATGCACCTAATATCTGATGACACTAGAAGAGAAATTGCTTGCTTATTCTTCAGAGAGTCAATAGCTGTGTTTGAAGCTGTGACTCTCATGATATCTCATGAGTCTGAGGTTTTGCCCTCACCATTGGCAGTATTGCATGAATATAATCAGTAGAGAGAGTTTCACTTTCTATTCTAATTGCCTGATCTAATTATCATGAAGGACATCCCTATTAGACCAGCTAAGGGTTTTCCATTTTTTACTGAAGTCACAGTATTCTTGTCTGGCATGTTGGATGTTGAGTTTGTGCTACAAATCAGAGTTTGGTTTTTTTTATTGCTCACTTGATTTAAGTAGCATTTTACATTGACTTATTTATATTACTAAAGATTGTAGTAGCTCCTTAAATTTTACTGCGTTATATATTGTTACATGAAATACCGTAGTAGGATAGTGTACAGTTTAAGAATTTGCAACTAAGGTTGGTATGGTAACAAGTGTGTTACAGAAAATTGAAAAGATTAACAAGCCAGTAAGAATGTTAGTTTGAATTGATTCTGGTTGTTATCTCACCTACCAAGAACTTTGAAATCTGCAGTTCATTTTGTGTCCTATAACTTATGTGGTATCAAGATCAGATGGGCTTGTTGACTTTATGAGCTAGACAAGTGGAGTACAATGAAATATTACTATCTGAAGTTCACTAACCATCACCTAACATATGGTGATTTGTGTGAGGTCTTCCATCCTGAACCTATGGGCACTTAATTTTGTAGTAAAGGTTTGCATTTTTTTGTTTGCATTTTTTCCAGTAGTGTGGGTGTATGGTTTCTTTCTGAAAGTTGGCATACCTGCATCATGCTCAGCAAAGTGTGCACTCACAACTGCTACAGATATTTGAGAGAAGTGGAGAATAATACCTCAGTGTGGTTTTGGGGTGTTGCTAATGAGAATTCTCAGATACTTCTCCTTGGCTCTACCTCTCATTTCAAATGGAAGGCTCAAAGAGGCACCTAGAAAAGCTTTTTTTTTATGTTACTTTATAATATTAAAAAAAGAAAAGGAGTATTGAAACTGTGTAATACCTCAGGTAGAAATACCTTGTACAAAATGCCAAGTTAAAGTTCATGTCTTGGGTTTGGGAGAAGAGTGAAATGTTAAAATTCAGAAGTTATATAAAATTTCAGAGTAAGAGATGAGACTGGGTGGGGAAATCATGAGTGACTAAAAATTGTCACAGTAGAAAATTCCTCTTTTTGGAGTCAGGAGCACTCACCAAATAATATAATGACTGATTATAAAATAAAGATGATGAAATCAAGAAGTAGAATACAGAAGAGCCTATATTGATGTTCAATTATCCCAACACTTCCTTAGCTGGAAACAACGAATGGACTAGGGAGGCACATTGAGAATGAGTTACATGATATAAAGTACCTTTTTGCCCCAATCATTTTCTGTGAGGAATGAAAGATTTGTTCTGTAACTGAAGAAAGGACTGGGCTAGAAAAGATAAATATTTAACTGTCTGAAAGTGCTAATACTCTGAGGCAGTTCTATGCAAAAATATTAAATAAGTAATAGAGTAAATGCCAGCTTTGTCTCCTGGATCCCACAAGCTGGATAATTTTAATGTAAGAACATTAAAATTTTTTTGTGAATAAACATGGAAGCTTGAGAAAAAGTTGTGCATACTTACATGATCAGCTGTTGGTATGAATAAATGTAGCAGGACTTTGTGGATGAAAAATGGATATTAGGGACATGAAAGTGAGGCAAGAAGATAGCCTGCAAAAGTAATGCTTTATTGTAAACTTTAGCAAAGGAGGACTACTTTTACAGTATTATGTGTTTTTCTCACTAATGTGTATTTCTGCTGTCCTTACCCCCCATGCATTTACAGACCAGTTATAAGGTGCTTCAGAGTAGCACTTACAGTGGAGTTTTTGATAAATGTTATGTATTTCAATACACTTTTCCATAAATTAATTACATTTTCTAAAATTTTTGTATTATGTTCAATTCTGTTTATGGAAAATATTTCTGTCACCATGGTGGGAATGGGGATAATAAATTTGCACAAGTTTTAAGAAATTGAGATGGCTAGGATTTGAGGATAAGTGTCACATTCTTTCAAAATACTAGACATCTGAAGCATTTTTCTGAATCTTTCACAATTGCTTTACAAATGATCTACATAAAACCTTTTTGTGAGTTTACAGATTTAAAGACAGTTTCTTGTATTTTTGAACGTGTATTTTAAGAAAATTATTAATGAAATTAAGATAATTTAGTTCCTTGAACAAAAAGCTATGGTAGTACTGTGTGAAATATCTTTCCCATCTTTTTTTGCTATGATGTACTTTAGACAAGTGGGTGGGTGGGTGGGTGGGTGTCAGGGTAGGGCCAATATTTTAATATATACAAATATGTATTCAAGACTGAAAAAACTGAAGTATTTCCTCTAATTCAGAGATATCTTTTAGTAGTTAGTTATAAAAAGTTGAAAAGTCTTCTTGCATAAGTTTCAAGATCACATATATGGGCCATGTATGGGATTTTTTTGTTAATCTTGAAGTGTTATTTGGTGACAGAAAGTTAAGTCATTGTCTATGTCATTAGTCACAAATATCATTATATTTTTATGCTGCACTTTCACAGATTTTTTGTTAGCAGGAAGCCAGTTTTATATAGTTGCACATTTTAATAATAGGAGTTTTAAGGTGTTTCTTAAAGTTGTAGTAGAAGTTTTTGTATGATCTGTTATGTTTACATGACTTTTTACACTTGTCCATGATGAGTTGAAAAGCCACTATTACACCAAGTATGATAAGCTTTGTTACAATTACTGCTAAATAATGCAAAATAATCTCTAGTCAACCCATAAAGTATAAAATTATTTTTCTTTTGAATGGCTTTTTCACCATCATAGTTATTTTTCTGACTTATGTAAGGAGAGAAGCTAATGTACAGAAATTGCATAAGTAATTCCTAGGTCATGGTCACTACAATTTTTCTCAGTATGGGATGACAGTAGGTTCCAGAATATGGAGTATTTAGCACCTGGCAAAATTATATTGTAAAGTCATTGATTCATAAGTAGATTTAAATGCCATGAGTCCAACTATAGAAAATGCTCTTACTGAAAAAGTGTAGGTTTAGATTAGATATCCTGTAAGGAATCTTGGAAGTCAGGATTTTCTTTGTATTTTTGTGAGAGCTGAAGTATGTAAATAAATGTGGTATCATATTTTAATTTACAGCTGAACAAGAATAGCAAATTTAGTTTTGTCTGACATTGTAAAACTGGCTTCTATTCTGCCAGTGATGTACTAGTTTGAAAACAAACCAGTGTGTCCTGGGTTGCAGTGTATTCTATTACCATCCTCATGAGCTCTTGACACCAGGTGGGGCAGTGTTTCCTTGCCTCCTCCCTCCGGACTATCTTCTGCTAATGAGCCCATCAATGCCTGGCCTCACGACTCATCATCCCATTGTGAGATGCTCCACCCAGAGGGAGGAACCAAGCATTCCATCCTGGATATAATCTGAGATTCTGAACACCACAGACATCTTTCCACTGGATTCCCCAAAGGACAGGAGCTACACAGCCACCACTGGACCTTCTGAGGAAGAGCAGACCCTTCTACAGGATCACTGCTTCAGCAGAACCACATCCACCACTTCACCACTGCAGCCACCATCTTACGGGACTGCTACCGCCACCCTGACTGCCAGGGTGTCATGTTTTATCCTGACTCTGTCAGTTTAACCCAGTGTTTTCTGCCCTTTTTTTTTCTTTTTTTTTTTCTTAATTTCCCTATTAAATTTTTATTCTGACTTGGTGCCTCCCACTGGTTTGTTATCAAACTAGTACACAGTGAGAAACTCAAAATCAGAACTACAATTTAATACGAAAATTAAAAATAAATGCAATAGTACAGAAACACTGACAAAGTTAGGATTCAACCTGACACCTTGTTGGGCAGGATGGTGGTAGCTGTCTGACT
Organism: Aphelocoma coerulescens; assembly: GCF_041296385.1. Lineage (NCBI taxonomy): Eukaryota > Metazoa > Chordata > Aves > Passeriformes > Corvidae > Aphelocoma > Aphelocoma coerulescens. The sequence continues at coordinate 86,883,028 of NC_091015.1, forward strand.
GATGGTGGTGGCTGCAGTCCTCTTGAGGTGATAGATGTGGTTCTGTTGAAGCGGTGATCCGTTAGAAGGGTCTGGTCTTCCTCTGAAGGTCCAGTGGTGATTATGTAGCTCTTGTCCTCTGGGAATCCAGTAGGTAAGGGCTGAGTGTGATGTTCCAAACCTCAGATTATATCCAGGTAGGAATGCTTGGTTCCTCCCCCTGGGCAAAGCATCTCACAATGGGATGATCTAATTTTATGAATCATGCAGTGAGGCTTGGTGGCCCATTAACAGAAGCTATCTTTCCAGAGGGAGTTATCAGGGATGTGTCATGGAAGAGATAAAGCACACTGCCCCACCTGGTTTTAACAGACAGTGATAGAATACATATTTTGGTTACATCTTACATTATAACCTAAGACAAGTGATTTCTAGTTTCTTGGTTTTATTTTTCTTGTTCTGACCATATTTTTTAGATTACAAATACTATTTTCTGTTTTATTCAAATGAGACATTCCTGTAATTTTCTGGAAAGTCTGTTTTTCTCTAAAAACCTAATCCTGTAATGAGTTTAAAGGGAAAACTTTTCTTTTTTTCCTCTTTCATTTCATGACTTGTAAAATACCCTCTACAGTTCTCTCAGTAACTTATAAAACATCAAACAGCACAGCACAGAAAAAGCAAGAGGTAAAATCCTGCTTTACCCAGTGCTCACTGAGCCTGAATGAAAATTTCAGGAATGGTCTGGTATGCTTCCATGCATGAACTTGTAGACTCTACCAAAAGGAACTGAGTTGGTGTATGTTTCAAAGTCATGATCTGCAAAAAATGCTCATGGAGCCTTTTCACTAAAATATTCTATGGCCTTTGTACAAGCAGCCTTTTCTGTCACTGTAATTAGGTTTTCTAATGACACTGCATGTATGGATTACACTCATAAAACAGACATTCAGAGTGTACAGGAAGGAAAAAATTTTAAATATAATCTCATATTTTGTGTTTATTGCAGTACAGGCTTGGATTAATCTGTTTGCCTGTGTTGTTTCGTGCGTGTATTTTTTTTAGATGGCTACATTTCTTCAGATATTCTACACCAAATAAAAGTTTAAATCGCAATTATACATGTTTCTGAGTAGTAATTTACTTTTTTCTGTATTTATGTGACAAAATAATTATGAGACTTTCTTAAAGAGTTTTGGGATCCTCCCCACAGCACTGTGTGGAGCTGTATTGTATAAGCAGAAGGAAGAGGGAAATAAATTTAAAAACTGTAATTCTCAAGGCATTATTTGATAATCAGTTCATTCAGAAATCAATGCAGTGAAAGCCTTTTAGGGGAAAGGGAACTAATATGGTCCTAAAGTGGGGGAGTGCAGAGAGAGGTTTTGGGGAGGGAAGGAGACTATGTAAGCCCCATCTTCCATGTTGATACTGGAAGAAATGTTTTTCACTATCACTTTATTCTGAAATTCAGTGTGGATCACGACCTGGTTATGTGCTCTGGATTGAGATGAAAGAAGTCCCACAGTTAAATGATTAAAGACTTATCAAATTGTAAGTGCACATATGCTGGAGAGGAGAAAAGCTGGGGGAATAAAAGGGGAAATATAAAAGTTTGTCTCTTCTTCTGAAATCTGTATGTTGTATTACACAATAATAATTATAAATTGACAAAATCTAAGTGCTATTTAGCAAAACTTGTGGAAGATGTGGAGTGGCTGTTAAAGTGGGGAGGTCTGCTGTGTTTTTATTGCTACCTTTTAGGAGAAGAGGTCTTTGGTGGTCAAAATCTGGTTTCAAAGAAAATACTTCTCCAGCTCACTGATCCAGCCTAGGCATAAAGAGACTTCACAAAGTTGTGACACTTTAGAAGTAAAATTATATGCAAATAATTGGCAATTATAATAATAGAATGGTAATTGAATTCTTATTTGGTTCAATTTTGTGTGAAAGTAGTTTCAGAAAAGATATTTTAAAAGTGGACAACTAGAACTACTTGCTATCTACAATTACACAGACAAACTGAAAGTTTTTTACTTTCTGAGATTTTTTGATAATTAATTCTTGTGAAATCTTAAAAAAATTCTGAGTAGGTGTAAATTCCACTCCATGCTCAAGTTCAGTTATTTTACCAAACATTTTATATTGCTTACCACACAGTCCCTATCCTAGGGTTTAGAAGACAGATCTCCATTGCTGTAAGGGCTTTGCTAGGTATTTCTACATTGCTCTGTTAATGGCTTGTCCTGCTTCCAGCTCAGATCAGCAGATCATGGCCATGGCTAAGACATTATGTTTTTCTGTACCACATTACGTCACTGCCAGGGGCAGGGAACAGCAACCTGCACTTCAAAAGAGGGTCATGCTTTTCCAGTGGAACAAGTGTGACTGATGCAGCAGTGGGGTAATGCTGGTCCCTAAGAGAGAGGCTTGGGTGGAATGACTGCAGCCAGCTCGGGCTTCTGCACTCTTGTTTTTGTACAGTTTTGTTATTAATATTGATGTTGTTACTGTTTAGTTTCTTTTCTCATTGCTGTTTACAGTGAATTACTCTTATGTCAACCCATGATCTTTGCTTATTGTGCCTTCAACTCTCCTCCCCCCACCAGAGGACGAAAGGGCGCAGCAGGGGGGGAAGAAAGTGAGCAGTGTGTGGTTTTGGAGTCTTGGGCTGGGGGGCACTAAATTGAGGACTATCATTCCTAAACCACAACATGTCTAAAGGAAAAGTATTTTATTTTGTAGAATATAAAAATCAACACCATTTGGAAGCTGTTCTTATAGTATATTCTACAGCCTGGGTATAAGGCATTCTGCTGGGCTGAAACTGCCAAGACAAAAAAAAAAGTTACATCTATCTTTCACATGATTTTTTTTTGCCAACTCTTTATCATTAACATAATATGTAGAGGGGGCAGCATTATTGTTCTTTTTCATGAGTCCAAATGAAAGCTGGTATCATTGCTGTACTTGTGTGGACTTCATTCTCTAAATGCAACTACAATTCATCATCTTAAGGAGTCTTCAGATGAAGATAGAAACTAAGTCATCCAGAAAATATTCTACAGAAGCACAGAGGCACTCAGGAAACATACTTTCTGATTGGGGCTATTTATGAGCTTATGCTTGAATTTGAGGATAAGACTGCTTAACTTGAGAGTTCTTTCCAAATGCTGTTTTGGTTCTTAACATTTTTCTTTTTTTTCAACTTTTTGCTAGTTCTGTGCTTCCAAAAGGGAGATGGTAGCATTATTCACATTGCTGCAATGTGTCTATGCATGGCATTGATGTTTTTAAAGGGAAATCAAAACTTTCATATGTGACTGTCAGAAGCACCTTTATTAACTTTGGTAGTCACTTCACATGGGGTTTAGTTTAGCATCTGCCACTGACACATCCTGTATTTTATTGTTTTTCTTATTCAATTCCAAGATCATTTGGCTTACTGCAATGATTCTTGGTTGCTTATTTGTTGGCTAGTACACTATACTCAGTCAAATATAATTTTAAGCTGCTCTTGGAGCCCACTTTCTATCTTGCTATAGGGACACATATATTTGCATGAGACTTTTTTGTTTTGTCTATTGTAGCTGGTTTTTATTATTGCCTCAAAGGAAGAAGTGCACATAAGATGTGTTAGATGAAGAAGGGAAGAAAGCAAAGGAGAACAGAAGTAAGTGGAGTTTCATGAGCAAGAGGGGAAGTGAAGAAAAAGATGGAATAAGCTGTGAAAGCATTAGATTTATTTGGGACACACGCTCACAAGGAGAGTTCACAGAGGAAGGAAGACATGCTCAATGCTTGCCAAAGCATTTTGACTTTTATGTTTGGAAACATTCTACTCAAATAAACTCCAGCATGAAATCACACCTTAATAAATGCTGTAAATGGGTGTAATAATCATCTTGGTGCAATACGTGACTCAAAGAGGGACTCTTAATTATTAGTTAAGAATTTTTGTTTCCCATGAATTGATATCATGAAGTTGTTATCCCAGGTAGAAGCCTCAAACAAGCGTAGGCGAAGTAAAAACACATTTTCCATCTCTCTTTTATTTGTAGGTGCTTGAATAACATGGCCTTGATTCTGTGGGTGGGAATAGGGATAGGTATGGGTGTTCATTATTTGACTTCAGTAGCAAGGAGGTTTCATTAAGTTTGCTACATTCGAGCTCTCTTTTCGTGCAGCAAATATGTGAGGTCTTATTTCCTGGTTTTTGTTGGTTTGTTTTTGTGGGGTATTTTTTTTTGTTTGCTTGTTTGGGTTTTTCCAAAAAAAGCCCAGAGAGTGAGAGAGTTAAAATGATAGATTAGCTGGTCCTTACATGATGATGTTGACATTTTCAATTTTTGTCATATTAGAGAAAGCACACTGAAAAGGAGATAATTTCAGTGTGTGTGTTTAGATATTTTTCTGCTTCTTTTGAAGCTGTTTCCTTCCGAAGATACTGCCTTCCTTTAGAAAACATTAAGTACTATAGTATTATTATGATTTTCTGCAAAACCAGTTGTGAAGACATAGGACCTATATTGAGACATCAGATCAGGAAACAAATGTATTAAAATAACAATTCATGAACATGTACAATGGATTTATAGAATGGACTATGAATCGGATTTGATTCCACTTTCTTCTGGTCCATAAATGAGCATTAAAGAAACAATTTTTTGTGTATATTTCTAACAATTTCACCATATCGAAACACACAGTCGTACTGTATTTCTAGTATATGTTACAGTTTCCTTATCTCTTTCATGGTAAGTAAACTCTTGGGTTCTTTTTTATTAGAAACATTTACTCCTCATTTTATTTTTACTATCTCTAGTTTACATCTATCACCAAATAATTCTTTAGAAAGGAGGACGGCTTTTTTTATGTTTTGGAAAGGATGCATTTTAGCATGAACAAATACATGCTTCTTTTGTTCTCTATTTCTAGAATTTCATAGAAATCAATTGTTTTCCACCTTGTCATTGAATATTCGTATTGACAGGAAACAGAATTAGGTGGTTTCAGAAAGAATCTTCTTGGGTAGCACTATAAACCAAACACCTAAACTAAAAATCTCCCAAACAAAGAACATCAACCAAAAAAACCCCAACCTTGGTGCAAAAGCATAATTTCCATTCCTCGGGCATTGTGTTAGTATAAGGACAGACACTAAGCAGGAGTGCAGAATTTCAAAGCTATTGTAATAGCAGAAAAAAATCCTTTTGTTATCTTTACCGGAGAAATTATTATTATGATGTCTGTAATCAAATATTTTTCATATTCAAAATAATCTATTCAGACGTGCATTCTTCTTTCTTGTAACTTTTCATATGCTTACTTTATTTGAATTTCCATAGTACACTACAAAATATATTTAGTATTGAGTTCTTTGAGCTTTGTTCAAGGGAGCATTGTATTGTTGCAGAGAGTTTTAAACCTATAATTTCCTGAAAAGCCTGGGGGAAATGGACAAAAAACACTCAAAATCACCATCTCCTCTTAAAGACCTAAAATAAAATGTTATGCACAAATAAAGTTTGATAATGATCAAAACATGGAATACAAAAGGATGAAAGCTTTGTAACTTGTGCCATAAACCAGCAGTGCAATAAACCAGAGTTGGATTAATAGAGTTCAGCGTTCTAATGCACAGTTGAAGGTCCTTTCTAGAAACTGGCAGTTCTTCAGTCTGAGGTAACTTGAATTGTGGAAGTTACTTTCCATTCCCAACTACAGAATTCTCATATATCCAGAGAAGGTCTTTCAAACTGTGTTTATCCCTTGAGAAAACGTTTTGAACTAAAATAATGTCACCCACACCTCCTCTGGAAACCAACACAAAGGTGCATCCATAATATACACTTCTTGTTATAGGCCTGTAATGAAAAAGCAGGGTTTTCTCCCCTAGGCCATTTTCATTTTCTCTGTAGATCCAAGAAATATTAAGCATAAAGTGAGCACTGATTGCAACTTCTTGATAAATAGCAACAAGGAATCAAAACTATTTCATATTGGATTTCATACCAGTGCTTATACTAGATGCCATATGTAGCTAATAAGATGGGAAAGCCAAAGCCCACCTAGAGTTGAATTTTTCAGGGGATGTAGGAGGAAACAGACAATTTTACACATACATAAAGGGCAAAAGGAACAGAAAGGAAAAGGTGTTTGTCCACCTTCTCGTTGAATATTTATATTGAGAGGAAACAGAATTAGGTGCAGTTCCATAAATAATTTTTTTGGGTACTACTACAAACTGAAAACCTAAACAAAAAATCTCCCAAACTAAGAACGTCAAAGGTGGGCCTGCTGCTGAATGCATCTGAAGAACTGCTGACAAAGAATGTGTTAAAGGCAAGGATGCTTAATGCCTTTTCCTGCTCCATCTTTACTGGTAAATCAGGCTTCAGGAACTGCAAGAAACTAGGCATATATGAGTCCATGGAACTTGGTGGGTGGCACTCACAAGCGCTGAGGGAGCTGTTTGGTGTCACTGTAGAGCCACTTGATTATCTTTGAAAGGTTATGGCAATCAGGAGAGATTCCTGAGCACTATAAGAGAGCAAATGTCACTCTTATATTCAAGAAAGCAAAGAATAAAGACGTGGGAACTACTACAGGTCAGCCTCACCTTAGTGCCTGGGAGGGCAATGAAGCAACTAATCCTGGAAACCATTTCTAAATGTGAATGAGACAAGGTGCTCAGGAGTAGTCAGTGTTGACCTATGAATGAGAAGCCATGCTTAGCCACCCTTATAATGTTCTGCAATGAGGTGACTGTCTTAGTAGGCAAAGAGAGAGCAGTAGATGTCTTTTACATTGACTTTAGTAAGTCCTTTGACACTGTTTCCCATAACATCCTTAGATAAAACTAAACAGGTATGGATTAGATAAGTAGACAGCGAGGTGGATTGAAAATCGACTGAATGGCTGGTCCTAGAGGATGATGATCAGTGACAAAAAATCCAGTTAGAGGCAAGTCACTAATAAAGTAACCTAGGGGCCAAGGGTGGAGACAATACTGTTTAACATCTTCATTAATGAGCTAGATGATCAGGCACAATGTGTGCTCAGCTAGTTTTCAGACAATAAAAAACTGTGAGAAGTAGCTAATATATAACTGATATCAGTTGGGTGTGATTCACCAAGTTCAGCCCAAGTCCAGTGATGGGCAGAGAAGAATCTAATAAAATTCAGCAGTGGGAAATTCCAAGTTCTGCATTTGGGGAGGAGTAACCCCAGGCACGGGTACCGACTAGGGTTGACCAGCTTTAAAGCAGCTCTGCAGAGAAGAACCTTGGGATCATGAGGGACACCAAGCTGACCATGAGCCAGTGTGCCTGTGTGGCAAAGGTCACCAACAGCTTCTCAGGCTGCATGTGGAACAGTGTTGCCAGTAGGTAAAGGAAGGTGGTCCTTTTTCTTCTGCTTGGCACGCATGAGACCAACTCTGGGAGTTCTGGGTCTGGTTCTGGTTCCCCAAGTTCAGGAAATGCATGGACTTTGCTAGAATGGGTCCATTGAAGGGCCACAAAGGTATATAAGCAGCTAGAGCATCTGCAATACAAGGAGAGGCTGAGAGAGCTGGCACTGTTCAGCATGAAGCAAAGAAGGCTCAAGGGGACCTTATATATTTGGAAAAGTACCTGGTAGGGAGGGAGTGAAGGAGGGCTCTTGTCAGTGGTATCCAGTGACAGGACAAGAAACAATGGATGTAAATTTAAGAATATGAAAATACATCTGAACACAAATTCTATGGTTCCGTAAAAACAGCCATACATACCTAGGAAAGGAACAGAAAATCCTTCCTATGTATGTAGGTGCTTCATCATACCATTATTGCTTTAATTTAATCCAAAACAGCAGACTTCTATCCACAGTGATTAAGAACTCAGAGAGCTCTGATACAGTGTAAGACTAAAAGTCATTGACATGAAGAAGAACCACAATCTAGGTTTCATCATTTATTACAGTAATGAATGGATGGTTTATGACAACAATAAAAGATTGGAGCCATTGCTCCCATAGAGCAAGAGAGGAAAAGCTGAAATATGAATAACCCTATTCATGCTTCATAGTTTTCTTGCCACAGAAACCAGGTCAAGGCCTGTACACAGCAAATCAACAAAAGGTTTATCCCTCTCTAGTCTTGTTAGAGTAAAGATCCTGTTGTCAGGAGCAGTCTAAAAAGACAGATAGCAAGGGCAGTTTGTGTGCATCAAGCTGAATGATAATTCATGCTGGTGTAGCACACGGATATCATTAAATTAGTTGTAAGGCTCTTCTGCCTTGTTCATCTTTACTGCATACAAATCTAAAATCCTCAGTGGTGGCTGAGTATAGTATGGGATATATATTTTTCCTTGACTTTTTTCATAGAGTGTACATACAGGCCATAGTACGAAAGAGATTAGGATCTTTTTTTATAGCAGATAACAATCCAGAATTCCTTTCCAACATTGCTCTTCCCACAGCCTTCAATGACAATTTTAACTTGAAGTTTCGTTGAAGCAAAAATAAGATGAAAAAATGTTTTCACTTCTAATATTCAAGGTGTAGGATTTAGAAAATTTCCAAAGGATCTGAAAATCTAATGTAATATTCATCAAATTATAAGCAAAGAATGAAAAAAATTAAAGAATTGCAAGATGAGAGCTTGAAAATAAATCAGAATTAATTATGTGAACAACTGAATGAATTGACTAAATTTAAAGAACAATTATATGACAAATTATGCTGAAAATTAAATTGCTCACTGAAATAGAAGCAGCTCCCTGGAGGCTGTGTATGTTGTGCAATAGTATCCTGAAAAGCACCAATGAAAAATGGCTTTGTCTTACTCAATAGATTTATGTATATGGAGAACCAGTTTGACTATTTTGCTGACTGAACTTTTAGTAATTTTTGTGGCTTGTCTCTTAGCACTGAAGTGTCAACACACAACTTTGGGAAAGTAGGATGGATCATTAGCAGGATTCTTGACTAAATTCTGATAATTTGGTGAAACTCACTGTTAAAGGTCATCAGCATAAATGCCCAGGATGCCTTAAATTCTACTTTGCATGGATCTGCTAAGCATGCACATTTCATATTGCGTAGTGCTTTTAAGAAATAAAAAAAATGCCAATGAAGCTGACAAATGTTCTGAAATATAAAATATTATTTTTCTACTCTGTTCGATTTAGTAATATAGTCCTAATGCTACTTTGGAGTATGCTTGTGTGCTTGGATATGTAGAGCGACACAGAAACTTTCTGAAAAAAACATGTTTATAGCTGAATTGAAAAAGTAGTTAAAGAACAAATGCATCACAAGTTGTGTCACTAAGTTGTCTGTTTCTGTCTATGGCTAATTTTTTTTCTCTTTAATAGATTTTAATATGCATAAATGTGTAGTATTTACTTATGTATGTATCTCCATCTGTGTATGTTCATTGTATAAAAAAAAGAAGACAATATTTAAAGACCACAAGATAGTTTTGATCTCTAACTATAACAAATATATTGAAAACAAAACAAAGCAAAAGTGAAGCCTAATGATTTTGAAGTGGTAAAAAGAATCTAAGTGAAGCAAAGCCTCATTGATTGTCGTTATAAGAAGAAGGAGAAGAAAAATCAATAATAGAGAATAATGTGTAGATAAAACTTCTTGGACAGAAAATGTGGTTTTGAGCTTCTAAGGGAGTATACTGTAAATAGCTATGAACAACAAAATCTGAAGTTGTTAAGCAGTAGCCAAATTTTCCACTAGCACTTTATTCCCTGGTTATTTTTAGTGGTATTATATCTTATGAGAATGCTGTGTTTCAGAGACTGGGGAACAGCAGAATAAACGGAGAAGGATTCATGTTCTAAAGGACAGAGTTAAGGTTTCTACAGAATAGGAGTCATCCCTTCAACATGTTCTGAATTGTTTCCTGCTTCCAACATAACATTTCTTTTACTCTGGATATCAGATTCTAGCTGTTCTTTTAGATAAGATAACAGAAAAGAAATAAATAAAGCATGAGAGGGGCAGGAAGGAGGAATACCTGCAGGAGGAAGGTCTGCTGCTGTTATAAGGACTGTCTGATGCTATGATGAAGGATCGAAGAAGAGGGTGCCAAACTGTCTCTTGGTGCATTCAGGAGATGAGGCTTGGCAGAGCAGACAAGATGATAGAACTCTTCCATTCCTATACAAAGGTTCTCTTTTTCTCATGTCAAGGCTCTAGAGGAAAGAAGTTCATGAGAGATTATATAAAAATGATGAAAAGATAAAATAATTCAGAAATTTTAATATTTCAGTAAGCAAGGATTGTAGTGTTTTGGGAACCAAGGTTTGGATTTTAATTAATAATGAGTATGGGCACATCTCAGATGTAGCTATATCACTTGTCCTGTGTTTGAAGACTAATAGAATTACAATTGTAAGAGCTAAAAGTTTTGTTCCAAGTCATGTGTAATTGGCAAACGGAAGCTACCAAGATCTGTAATGCCCTTGAAAAAGTCCTGTGACTGAGCAACCTCTCCTAAAGGCATTAAGGTAGGCATTATTAGTAAAAGTGGTGTGCAATTCTAGTGATTGAAGCATGATCCTTGACAGTTTTTCTGCTCTGGTCTTTGATTCTTCTTATCTGACATGAGCAAGCTGAGCTAGGCCATGAGTCACTTCTGAGGAGTGATTCAGAATTCAGATTCAAAATACATGGGCTCTGTTGCAGGGGTGAGCAAGAAATCTGTATCTAAAAATTCACAATAAGGATTTTATGACACCTAGGTAGGACAATTTGTTGACCTTACTCAGAAGTTGAAGTTCGGATGCACCTGATTATACTGGAGGAGGAATAAATTGACATAAGAATGGTGAAGAAGAAAAGCATTCAGTCCCAATTAAAATAGTTCATTCTTTTGCAACTCAATAGCTTGAAATAGCCAAGATTTGCAGGTTTCAGTTCACTGAGACAAGAATGAGAAAAAAACTTTGTCATTCCTGACTAATAAGGTCTCATAGCTCTTTAACGTTACTGACTCTTCCTGAGTCTTTCAGATGAAATCAACACAGATTTGTAGTAAAACATGGTTGAGCCTAAAGAAAATTAATTAAATTCCATGAACAAACTTTTTCTCACTTTGTTGTTTGAGGAGTTGCAGATGACACTGGAAATAAGGATTTTTTCTGTTACAGGAAATAGTTTGGTTTTTATAATCATTAGCATGACCTTTATAGAATAAAATGCTGTGTAATAGCATAACTATATGTACTGACAGCAGCCATGGGTTAGCAATGAGTCAGCCATTTTATAATGGTACTTCTGTGTGGATTAAGTGCTTTGCAATTCTGAAAAATTTATGCTAATGCAAACAAACACATCAGTTTCTTTCCTGGGTCATAATCAAAGGAATCATAAATAAGTGGAATGCATAATGCAGCCTGGAACTGAGCAAGGGGTTGCTATCTGAGGTCCTTCCTATTTATAGGCAACCTGCATAAAGGGGGTCATAGCAAAGATTATGGTCTGCTCAGTTTTCTCTTTGGTCAACATATAGCTGGTGAGTTGTAGTTGTGAAAGCAATGTATGAAACTTAAAATTATATTGTGGTCAACATAGGTTGTTAGCTTTGCATGTAGTACCACATGTGAGAAAAGATTCTGTTGCTTGGCACTTGGTTCTATTTCAAACTTCTCCCTAGAATGTTGTAGAGTGTTTTAATGTCACAGTTTGGGCTTAAATTAAAAATACTTACCTTTTACGTTTGTGGTGTGGTTGTTTCAATAGGTTGATGTTTCCCTCAATACTCAGCTGGATACGTTGAATATTAGAGAGAAGGCTAAGTGCTATATTCTGTATCAAAAATTGTTCTGAAAATGAAGCCATGTATTGGCAATGAAATGACACACAAAGTTGTTGTTTTCTTTGTTGAGGGTTTTGGTGGTTTTCTTTGTGTTTGGTTTTTTGTTTTTTTTTTCTGGTGAGGGGAGGCTGGGGGTTGGAATTGAATGAATACAACTGGGCACTTATCCAGTGCTGAGTTGTACAGATCTTTTTCAGGTCAAGTACTAAAAAACTCATTAAATTATTCTTGTCTTCCTGAAGCAGATTGATTTACATCAGGAGAAAGAAGTTTGGGTTTCTGGTTTTAATTATGGATAATTTAACCCATGTAAATAATTATCAGGACAAACAATGTCCTGAATGCCCATGTGATGTTTGTCTCAGAAGTAGTCTAAAAACGTCTCTTACTGCAATTAGTATCTATGCAAACAAGTCAATGGTCATAAAAAAAGTCAAAGTTCTTTAGGGAACATAAAGAAATTATGTAATATTTTGACAACACATCAAAAGACACAAGGTACGTGACTTAATAAACAATGATACAAAATATTTTGGGGAGGAAAATACCTATGTCTTTGAAGCATCCTGTTAGAGTTTAGGCTTTTGTAAGACTGAAACATTCTGGAATCTTCCATGCCTCATATCAAAAAGATATTAAAACACTTATTAAAGAAGTTTGTTATTCCATACTGAATATTCCATCAGAAATTGCATTAACTTGCTAGTTTTGGGGAACTACTGGATTGCACTTTTTTAGTTAATGGGTAAGGCAGTACAAATAAATCTATCATCTTATCTCTGAAAAAGATCAAATCAGGTAATGAAAACTGGGTTTCCCTATAAACCATCTTGGAACATAGGTGCATACCTATGTGATGGTTCAAAAAATACAATTAATCATGACTCTTATACTTTATAATTTTCCCCGTGGTTAGTAAAAAAAAGCTAAAGTCACAGAAATACCTTTCTGTTGTGTATATTTATTTCTGGGCCAGAGTGTAATTTTCCCACAGTTATCTATAATATGTCCTATGTATTTATATCTATATCCATATCCATATCTATATCCATCTATACCTGTATCTATATATCTCCCACCTTGCTTGCTTTTTTACTGAATTGTCTACATACTTTCTGCACCTTAATGGTGTTTGTATCGGTTCACCTATTCAAGCGTATATATAATCATTGCCTTCATGCCTTCTAAAAATTGGAAATAACAAGAAGAGATCTTTTTGGAACAGTGGTCCTTTAGCCACTGTTAATTATGATATCTTTACAGATTTCAGTCATATATTGCCCGTGGCTTGAGTTTTGTATCCACATAGTATTTCTTGAAAAATGAAGTGGTCTAAATTATGCTGAAGTTATTTGAGAAATACAGGTGTGACCAGCACACCTCTGAGCAGAGGCTTGGGTTTCTTAAAAACCCTAATTGTCTGAAAATCATTAGAAAATGTGAAGAGGGTTTGGAAAAAAAAATCTATTCTGTTCTGATAATTATATGGACAACAAATAATGAGCAACCCTATTGTAAAGCAAATCCTGAAGAAAATCTCAATACAGCAAGGAGACATACACCAAAGGCACCATGGTGTTTATTGTTTCAGGCTCCCATCTCAAATTTTACCAAATCACTTCTGCCCTATGAGTGGCATTCTCCTGGAGCTGCCTGGTAAAAGCCTACCTGGTGTAGACTAGGAAAGATAACCTGTAAGGATTTTCTCAGTGCCTCTTCTAAGTGGCATAGTCTCGTTGCTAAAAGTGGTTTTACACTATTGAGAAAACTCAGCAAAAGGAACTAAATTACAGGGAACATTTCAGCCTTTAGTGACAGAACTATTTTCCACTGGGGACATTCCACTTTCTCAGACTCAATACCTGGAACAGATAAGAATTTAATTCTACTGCTAAGGTTGCAGTTAATAATATAGGTAATAATTACAGCAGTGAAGTTAATGATCTCATTTTGTGCAGTCCTAGATACTGTAAAAGGCTGCTATAACCTGGACACGTTAAATATTCGGTAATAGAATTTCCTTAAGCTTGTCTCACGTAGACAGAAGGAGAAACACTGAATACAAACTTGGATTTTTAGTACAAGAATTGTGTTATGACTATAAAAGTGAAGTCTCATGGACAATAATGTTTTTCCATTTTTACCTGTAATTGCAGGCTAAGTATCTTCACAAATACCTGTCTCAGTCCTATTTTAGAAAAAAAAAAAAAAATTGAGATTAATTATGCCAGTTTTTCAAAAATAGTGTCTTAGTGTCTTAATTTAGTTTTCTTTTTAGAGTGTGCCATTTCTTAAAAAAATTGTGTTTTATCCAGGAGGGTAATTTTGGTGGTATTTATGCCTCTAATTTTTTTTTTTTTTTAATTTTTAATTTTTTAAAAATTTTTTTTAGGTTTTTTTAAGTTTTTTTTGTTTTGTTTGTTTGTTTTTGTTTTTGTTTTTGAATCTGATTCTTATTGTCAGGAACTACCAGAGGTTCCCAAGCAATGTTCAATGGTCAGTGCTGATATAGATAAGCGTATGTAATGCTACATTATTTAGTTGCCTTTAATATTAAAAGAAGATGTTTAAGTCATGAGGAATGCCTGTCCTGACATGCACCAAAACCTTTGGATGTGATTCTTTGAGGGAAAATAAGGTAATTTGGAATACTGTAATTTCCATATGGATAAACAAGACCAGAATCCTACCTATCTCAAGATGTTATTGCCAAAATCAAGCCCTCAGAACAGTGAATCTGGTTTACAAAAGCACGAGATTAAATTAAAAATCAGAAGGCAGAAAGTAGAAGAATTAAATAGACATGTACATATATGTGTGTGTAGGTAGGTATGGTACACATTATATATGTAATTATGTATATACACGTACTATATATAATGAACATAATATGTAATGTATATATTTTGTATGTATAAGTATACATTATAAAATGTAATATATTCTCTAAAACACATATTAGAGTTTGTTACAATTAGCCTTTAGTTTTGGGAAGGAAATTTAAACTTCTACACAATTTTTTTTCCAACTGACTCTTCAGAAACTCTTAAAAAAAAAAGTAACAAAATTTTGTTGACAGAAGTAATCAGATGCCTTAGTAAGCTTTCTCAAGCAGTATACGTATGCATGGTAGTAAATAAGAAGATATGTTCTGTGTTTCACAAAAAAGAAAATTAAAAAAAAAAAAAAAAATTTTTATCTTTGCCCATTTATCTTACGTATGGTGAAAAAACTTTTGTCCAAATGAGTATATGCTAATATGCCATATTAGCTTTCAGTTCAGTAAAACATCTTTGTACAGGTTTAAATACTACTAAAATAAATATATATTCTCTCTGTTAAACTGATCCCGAACAGAGGTACCAGGCATGAGGAGAAGGAACAGAAAGTTGAAGTGAACTGGTCAAGGGTAAACAGCTATGCAGAAGTGGAACAAAATCCCCTACAATCTTAAATTTTTTTCTTTACTCTGGTTTGAACCATGTACCTGTTCCCTCCAAAGTGAAAGATCAAGGAGTAAATCAGTGCCTTCACCTGAAAATAATAGAATTAAAAAAAAAAAAAAATAAGCAGAAACATTCAGTCTTAAGAATTGAAGAAAAAGAAATATTTCTAGCAGAGCTAGGCCTAGATTTCTATTGAAAGATTATACTTTCTTTTTTCCTTAATCATTTTTAAATTACCTTCTCCATTGTAGTAAGACAAGAATTCAGACAAGAACCAGAAATGCCAGATACATAACAAGTATTCTATGTGGTCTCAGTCCATATACTAAATGTTTTTATTGTTTATAAATATCTAATGATTTTGTTCTTACGATGATTGTCTGAGACCATTGAGGCAATGTGGGTTAACTTGAGCTGCTATTAGGTGTGTGGACCTCCAGAGAATTTTTTCTGCAAAATCCTAAAGATGAGAGTTTTGGTGTTAGGTTTTTGTTTGTTTGTTTGTTTTTGTTTTTGTTTTGTTTTGTTTTCTGAAGGATTATTGTGACACAGGGATATTAATTTCAGGAGATATGCTTCTTGCAAATGTCTTTCTGAGACAGGTGAGAAAGTATTCAACAGGTTTTTTGACAAAGATTTATTAAACCACATTATTTACTTGTACATATTTTCATGTGTATATACATATAATTGTACATACAGGACAGATATAGGTTATGTGTATATATATCAGATACGGTATTCCTGCTGTGCCAGGTGCAGGTCCCAGGTGCTGGCAGGAGCCTGTGGGGCTGGGAGGAGAGGCTGACACTGCCCCGTGCAGTACATAGCCAGCTCCAAGACAAGGCCCGGGCTGAAGCAGAGAAGGTCCTGAGGAGGAGGGAGCAACAGAGAGCAGCTGTTATGGACTGACTGCAGCCCCTAATTCCCCATCCCTTTAAGCTGCTCAGGCAGGAGGAAAAGGTAGAAGAACTGTGAGTGAAGGGGTGAAGGTGAGCCTGGGGTGAAGGTGGAGGAGAGGAAGGTATTTTAGATTTTGCCTTTGTTCCTCACCGTCAAATGGTGTAATATGGGCAATACATTAAATCAATTTTCCCCAAATCGGGACTATTTTGCATATGGCAGTAATTGACCAGCAATCTTCCTGTCTTTATCTCAACCTGCGAGCTCTTCTGTCTTATTTTCCCCCACTGTCCTGTTGAAGGGAGTGAGAGATTGGCTGGATGGGTGTCTGGTATTTTGCCAAAGTCAACCCATCACATTTTTGTAAAGAAAACTAGTCAAGGGAATAAAATAACAACCTGACGAATGTTTCAAAGGCTTGTTTTAAAAGGCTAATTTCAACAGCACATTGCAGATACGTGTTCTAAGTGAAGATCCTAGGTCGTCTATTTGCTGGAAAGTATCTTCCAGTCTTCTGGTTGTCTCTGCGTACAAGGAGCTACAACAAAACTTGTCATTTTGTGGAAAGCTAGAGGTGTCACAGCAGAATGAGCACCCACCTGGAATGATTGTATCATAACGACTCATGTCTTTGGATAGTGCTTTTCCATTGGTACTTGTGTTATCTGACAGCTGAAGGCAGTCTTGTTCAGAAAAGCTGTTTTGTTGCTGTTGTTGTTGTTGTTGAAGCACCTTCAAATTAAATACTTGTGTTGTCTTCCATCACATCTGTTTCTGAATACATTGAGGAATAAGCGTTAAGTTGTATATGCAGTCCCAACAAGGTTGTAGGTGATGGGGGAATAGAAACCACAAAATTATGGAAAGAACAGGGAAATTATAAAAGCACTTGTTCATACTGGGTAATTTATATGTTTATCATTTTTTTGTAGTATATAACCAAAACCTCTGCAAATAATCTTCCAAGTTATTACTGATGAGCTCTTAAATATTTAAATATTGTATATATATTACAGTCTATAACTATTTGGGAAGAAATAAACCTTTACAAATACTAGAGGGATAACCAGTTAAGTTATTCAATAAAGTACTCTGGTTTTTCTATAATTATTAAGAACATAATACATTCATTAATTATATGACATTTTAATCAAAATTAGTGCTGTATAGTGTGACAGCTAAGTGCACATACATTTTAACAAAAAAAAAGTCTCTGGCAGGAAAATCAGAGCTATGCTGAAAAATTAACACAGGCCTATTAACCTGCTGATCTCTTGAAAATTATTGTTTTCCTTTGTACGAATCAAGAGACTAATCTATAAACCTGCTCATTGCAAATAAGACAAATGTTTCCTTTTTTTCTTTTTAATTCATGAGTAGACTTGGCAGTAGATATCCAAGGCCCACTCCTGCCCACTGTTGTTGGATAAAATGTTACAGCTAGAAATAGAATAGAAGAAGAATAGAAACATCACTCCCATTTTTAAAAAGGGGGGAAAGGAAGATCCAGGACCTCTGTGTCTGGGAAGATCATGGGCAGATCCACCTGGAAGATGTGGTAAGGCACATAAAAGACAAGAAGATGATCTGAGACAGCCAGCACGGCTGTTGGAGTGACAGAAATGTTTGACAAGGGAAGATTTACCAATGTCATCTATTTAGAATTCTGTAGGGCCTTCAATATGATCCCACATGACATCATTATCTCCAAAGGGGAGAGACATGGATTTGAACAGTGGACTATTTGGTGCATAAGGAATTGGCTGGGTGGATGCAGCCAGAGAGTTGTGGTCAATGGCTCTGTGTCCAGGTAGAGGCTTCTGACAAGCGTGTCCTTCAGGGCACCTGCCTTGGGGCTGGTACTCTTTCATATTTTTATTAGTTATACAGATGGTGAGATCAAGTGCACCCTCATCAGGTTTGTAGATGACACCAAGCTGAGTGGTGCAGTTGACACACCTGACAGATGGGACAACATCCAGAGAGACCTGGACGAACTTGAGAAGTGGGCCCATGAGAATCTCATGATGTTCAACAAGGCCGCATGCAAGGTGCTGCACTTGATTTGGGGCAATCTCAGAAATGAGTACAGACTGGGAGAGGAAGTCATTGAGAGCAGCCCTGTGGAGAAGGACTTAAGGTTGCTGCTGGATGAGGGGCTGGACATGACCCAGTAATGTGCACTTGCAGCCCAGAAAGCAAAATATGTCCTGGGCTGCATCCGAACCAGCATGGTCAGAAAGTCAAGGGAGATGATTCTATGTTGCTGACAATTCTACACCTCTACTCTGCACTTGTGAGACCCCCTCTGGAGTGCTGAATGCATCTCTGGGGCCCCCAACATAGGAAGTACATGGACCTGTTGTAGCAAGTCCAGAGGAGGGCTATGAAGATGAAGGGCTGGAACATCTCTTCTGTGAGGAGAGGCTGAGGCAGTTGAGGTTGTTCAGCATGGAGAAGAGACAGCTTTTTGGAAGAGCTTCTAGCAACCTTTCAGAACCTTAAGGGGGCTTATAAAAAGGAGGGAGAAGAACTTTTTATATGGGTAGATAGTGACAGGATAAAGGGCAATGGTTTTAAACTGAAAGAGGGCATATTTAGATTAGAAGTTAGGAAAAAATTCTTTACCCTTCTTTAGGAAGAAGTTCTTTATAGCGTGGTGAAGCTCTGGAATAGAGGTTGCCCAGAGAGATGGTGGCTGACCCACCTCTGAAAGGGTTCAAGGCCAGGTTGGATGGAACCCTGAGCAGCCTGAATATAGTAAATGGCATCCCTCCCCATATCAGGGTTGGAATTGGATGACCTTTAAGGTCCCTTGCAATGCAAAACATTATGGTTCTATAGTAACACACTGGTGCTGATCCTTACCTTATAGGACACTCAAGAAATACAGTAATAGTGATGATAATGAATCACACAGAAAATGCAGGAACCTCAGAAACAGTAATTTAATGAGTGCAAAACTTACTAGGATATTTGTCTGCAGGGAAGAGTAATTCAACATTTTCATTAAAAAAAGCATGAATCTTTGTAGACACCACACATTTTTCACTTGCAGACTCTAGCAAAGTATGTGTAGTTCATACGAATTTTATATATGTATATAAAGAATTCGATTCAGTGAGCCTACATACATATATATATGTGGGCTCACTGGGTTGAATTCTTTTCATTTTAGCTCACAAGGTGCTGTTTAATTAACCTGTTGACTTCCTGAAAACTATTGCTGCTTGTGGAAGAATATCAGAAAATGGGTTTTTTTCCACAGAAAAAAATGTTTTGAAAACAGAAATTATTTTCTTTTAGTGAAAGTCAAATAATACCTCACAAATACTAATATTCAAAGACCTTTAGGGACAAAAGTATCTGGCAATCATTTATCAGAAACTTCATCACATTGTTAGATATAAGTTAAATGGTTATTTTGCAAGGTTGCTAAATCAAATTCCTCAAAGCAATTTAGCAGCTTATTAATATGTAGTTATTAAGTCTGACATTCATGATTAAACAATATTTTAAGGTAAAAGATTGTTGTTCTTTTTTCATGGAATTGCCATAATTCTGGTAGGAGTTCTGCCAGTTTAATTTTATAGCAGGTGATACTGTTACGGGATTACAGTGATACAAAGACATTCATGCTTTGAAATGTATTTTGTAGCCATGGTTGAAAATATAATCAATAAAATACTGGAAGAAAAGGGGATTTTTTTTTTTTTTCCAATCATATGAATACTACAAATATTCTAGGTTTTTGTGGGTTTTCTTTCCTTCCTATTGTTAAAAATCACTAGAACTAATTAATCCTGTTGCAACTAATGTTAAATGTATGCTTTCTTTTGTTTGAGGAGCCCTAACATTACAATAAAGACCCCGGACAGGAGCAATTATTGTCTGTGCATTATGTTAAAGCTTATGCACCACCTGGTGGTTTTGAGAGGTGGTTCTGTGCCACACGAGTTTCATCCGAACATCTGGTTCCTCAGGGCAGAGGCAGTCCAGCTCCAAGCAGCCACAATAGCAGTGCAGAATGTATCTGTGTGTCTGGCATTGCTTGATAGAGAGGAAAGATAAGGTGAGCTCTGATCTCACACAGGGGTCTTAAGACTAGCTTTTGCAAATATTTTTTTTCTGGAGTTCCTGTTATTTACAGGTGACGTAATCATTCCCTGACCTTTCCTCCTCCTCCTCCATCTCCTTTCCACAACTGTGCATGTCCAAGATTGATTAAATTAATAATATCCACCAGACTTACTCCACTAATTTCTTATCTGTGAACCATTGTGAGGAATTGGGTTTTTCACCCAAAGGCTATTATTCACACTGATTATTCTCTCTGCGTTTCGATTCAGTATCTGCTTATATATATATTTCTAAGATATGCCCTATTTCCTTTCTTAACTGGTAAGAAAGTAAGAGGACATGGATAACAGTCTTGCCATGCAACAAGATTACCTAGAGCCATCACCTTACTTTTACACGTGCTAAGTAATCAACAAAAGGCAATGCGCACTACTGTCCTCAGTCAAATACACACAGTTAGAGAACTGTTGTTTTTCCCTTCTCTAAGACTACATTGGAAATATCTTTCTGTGCTGGCAACATCATGCTGTTTATTCCTCAGCGTAAAGCTGATTTTTCTCCCTCTTCTTGTACTCCAGCCCCACTTTCAGTATTTCACATTAGAGTCTTTTTACCCAGTTTTCCTTCCACAACTCCAGACAAAGCCTGGTGTGTTTGGTTTTGTTGTTTTGTTTTGTTTTTTTTTTTTTTTGTTGTTGTTTGTTTGGTTTGATTTGGTTTTTTTAACTGAGGCAAGGCATTTTTAAAAGTCATTCCACAAAAATAAATATTTCTTCTTCCCTAAGCACATAAAAATTCTAAATTAAAATTGGAAAAACAGTATGACGGAATCTTCCAAAATGTTTCTCCAGCTTAGTCTGCATGAAGATGCCAAACTAGAAGGGCAAAGGTAAAGAGAGATAGAATGTGTTTGAAATAGACCTGTATATAAATCAGAAGTTACCAGAATATATTTGCAGGGTAGCTATGTGGCAGATGCTAAAGCAAGAGACAAACTCAAATTATCCTGCACATACTCTTCAGGGAAATCCATTGAAAATTAATTCAGAGAAGTGTAGAACCCAATCAGTAATCACTCAATAATTTCAAAGCCTTGATTTCTTTTATTCTCTTGTATTGGATTCTAATGTTTTTTAAGTGTTCTTCACCCAGAGACTTGTATTTCAGCTTACTTGTGCTTTGCATTCTGAATCAAAACAGTATTTCTTTGGATTTTAGGCGCTGGTTTTTTTTTTCTGGAATGGAAAAAGTTAACTCAGAACTAGTTTCACTGCAAAGCATTCATAGTTATTGCCTTCACATGTTTTATGCAGAGCTTGCTGACTGTTAAAATCTCAGGAAACATAGAAATGTATGAAAGATACTCTTCTAAGACAAATCATAAGGCCATCTATTATCCTAACAGTTTCTTTTTGGAGGCACAAACCATTTCAAAATAAGGCTATTAAATTGTTTTATAACTTCCTTGCAATTTATTTCAAGATTGAAAGAAGATATATGATAAATTCTGTGTCATGCTGGTTTTGTATATGCCATACTTCAGCAAAATAAATAAATAAACAAACAAACAAACTGGGCTGGTATACAACAATTCTTTTCTGCTATGGATTTTTTTGATTGTTTGTTGGTTTGGATTTTTTTTAAATTCCAAATCAAATCTATCCTAGCAGCAAACAAATTCCTCTGAACATTTTCAAGGTTAGTTTGACTTTTACTCTCCTGTATGGTGTCCCAGATACCACAAGTCCCAACACATGGCAAAAAGGCAGAGGGTAAATATAGAAGCAATTCTCAGATGATGTCATTTCCATGAGCTGCAGTACCTCAGTTAAGGGTCTAAAAATATGATGACTTTCAGATAAGGATGCATCAGGGAGAAGAAGAAAAGGGGGTACTTTTCCATTCTCTAATGTTTTTGGATACCAGGAGGTGTTGTTGAGTGAATTGCCTGCCTAGTAATCTTTGAATATATATGATATACCATTTTCCATTCACAGTTGTCTTTAGCAAAGACTGCTATTGAACAATGACTTACTTATTTTGAGTCTGGCTGCAACTACCTTTACTGGACATAAACAATAGGATTTTTTTGTTTGGTTGGGGTTTTTTTGGGTTTTTTTTGGTTTTGTTTTTTTTAATGGGATGTGGGAGAATACAGATTTATACCACGGCAAAATGGTTTTCTCTCTCAGATTTTCCCTCTGCGCTTTTGCTCCCCATTCCTATCAGTGCTTTTCTGTTTTTGTACATCTTCTGATGAAATTCTCTGAACACCAACCTGATCCTCCTTATGTTAAACTAGAGTTCATTGTTTTATTTGTGGAAGTGGATTTATTTTTCGTCATGTACACCTTTACTAATGTATAATGTTTTCCATGTCTCATTTTGTCATTCTGTTGTTTGGGCCCCTAAGAGCCTTCAACAATCCTTTGCAGTTTTCCTTGTTCTCTTAAATATCTCCATCAGCAAACCATCTCACCTTGCTGCTTGCCTCTTACCCTTGCCTTATTATTGATGAGGATGTCAGACAACACAGGGGGCAGAACTAGTTCGAGCAGAGGCTCTGGAGGGATTCCATTGATGACAAACCCTACCACCACTGCTCCATTATGTGAAATAGCTCTTTACACCTACGGTCTGAATTAATATTTTTAAATGCAGTGGCTGCTTATTTTTCTTAAAAGCCTGAGGTAAGGATATTTATCAAAAGTCCTTTGGAAGTCTAGAACTTGGTCACTCTCATCCAAATGTGCTGAAAAGTTAGGTGACAAATTTTGCAACATCAGCTTCTGTAAAAGAAAGGACTGTTGTCCCTTCCCAAGTATAGCATTCACCCAGATGTACACAATTTTTAAAATTATTATTTTTATCTTTTAAAATGCCTATTAACAAGTCTGAAGTTCCCTAAATCTTTTTGAAACCTTTTGTAAAAACTACCGTTCACGTTTGTCTCCCTTCAGTCCAGAGGTATCACGTAATTTTCACAGAGAGTTTATACATCATGACTAGCATTCATTTTTTTCTTTCCTTGAGTTCTTGTTAAACTCTTAAGTGAGTATCATCTGATTCCTATCATGGTTGTTGTGTGACTAATATATGTTTTTAAATGTTAGTATTACATTCCCTCAAAAGACTAGCATATCTATTTTTCATCCATTTACCTATAGGCCAAGGACAGAGATCCTTTCTACCTTATACAGCCTTGTCTAGGACTTTAGGGCTAAGTTACATCCACTCAGGGAAGTAGAAAATGATGTTGGGATAAAGTAACATCTCCCATACACACACAGACATCCAAATCTTGAGAGGGGAAAAAAATTGCAATGCTTTGCTCACTCATGTTATTATTGTAGCTGTCTAATATGGGTACTAGATACTGTCAGTTATTTTTAATTACATAAAAATTACACAATAGAAAACTAGTTTGAGGGTCTAACTACAGCTAAGAGAACTCATGTTGATGTGTGAGGATAAGTTCGCTTTCTATGCACTGCACCTTTCTTTGATGGAACCATTTATTGTATTCTGGTGTAATTTTCTGCCTTCAGGTGTAATTTAAGCAGTGAATGTGTTACTTTATACACACACCCACGCTATATAGATTTTTTTTTGTAGTTAAAGAGATGAGAAGCAGAGAATTAAGTGAAATGGTAGTATTGGATCCAACCCATTCTGCATTTAAATGTAAAAGAGAAATGAAATTGCTCTACCTATTTTAAGTGGATTGTCTTCACAGTCTCATAAAGATGAATTCACTATTTTGTTTGTTCTTTGTGCAAAAAATCATGAAAAGGTTCAAGTGATTTCTGAGTCACAATAACAAAAAAAACCCAATCTATTTTATTCAATATTTTGCTAAACCCTTATTTCCAAAAGAAAAGAATACAAAATGTATTGGTCTTATTAATTGAAATCATTATGGGAATAGGGAGGAAAAATAAAGTTTACAACACTGACTAGCCAACAATAAACTTCTGACTTTGTGTCACTAGTGAGTTTTCTCACCACTCATGTTTTTCTGAAGATGCCCTGTCTAGAAATAACAAAATTTCATAGGGTGCTGGATGATTTATAATCACACATAGTTGTTCTGAATTACAGGTTTTTATTTAATTTATTTCATGACTTTTGGAACCAGTTTGTTAGGATTAACTTCAGAGGTAGCTTTTCACTCATTAAGCCCAGAATGCTCAAATCTGGTATCTCATTTCAGGTTCAAAGTACTTCATTTTGCAAAGCAAGTAGAGAGTGAATAGGTAAATCTCTCAGTAATCCTGAAGGCCAAGTTTGACACATTAATTATATAACAATTGATGTAAACTGCTGCAGGTGGCAGCTCTGAAAGAAACAGCATAATGGGTGTAACTAATATGAAGTAAAAATTAGAGCTGTAAAACCCTTGAAGCAATACTTTTTTTTTAATGTGAAATCTTTTTTCAACATGAAACACTGTGACTTTTACCCTATATATCCATGTACATATATGTACATGTGTATGTATACACGTATATATATATATATACATATTTTTTATTTTTAAAATTGAATACATGTAGTAATCCCAAAGTGAAAGAATTAGGTTAGAAGGTGAAAAAAAATATTTTGACAGGACGTACTTCTTTTCATACTGTAATAACCACATCTATGTTTCAGAAGTTATACTGAGTGTCACATCCAAAGAAAGAAACTGCAGCGTGAGTTTACTAACCTCTACTGCATGAACACATGATTGCTTACAAGACAGATTAATGTTTCTAGTAAGAAAATAAGGAAAGCTAAAAATTAATTTCCATGGTAATCTGAAGTTTGATAACAGCTTTTAAAAGCCAGGAATTATATTGAATAACTTATAAACCTTAACTTATAATACTGAATTTTTAACTATTAAAGTTTTGTGTTGGGAGCTGTCCTTTTTTCCAGATTTGTACCAAGTGCCAAGCAAAGTGAAATTTGACTGGAATATCATTATTAAGAAATAGCATCAGTGTAATAGATATCCTTCTTGATCAACTGAGAAACATATGAATGTACTTTTTGTGTGCATGTAATTGCTTGTAAACGATATTTAAAATATACTTGTTCATCCTGTTGGATTTTACACAATAAAATTACTTCTACCTCAAATCCATTTGTTAGCATTAAAATGAGAACATTTCTACCATAATAGTTTATCCTTTTTTTTGTTCATATTCATTACTTACAATTTTCCCAAGTAAAATTCTTAAATATGCATAAGTATTTCTGAAAGAAATGGAATAAATAATCAAGACTCAATATAGTTCTTTTGGACTTGCTGAAGTCCTATGGAAAATTAAGTTTTTAGCAATAGTTTATGGGGCAGGGCAAACACAAAAATACTGGTTCAGATTCAGAAATACTGTGCTCTACATCAAAATTTAGGGCATTTATGCTTATCTATATCTACTAAAAATCTAGCCTAGCATTGTATACATAGAGAAAAGATGAGGGAGAAAAATTGTCTTGCACTCTGCAGCTTCTGAAAAGAGACAAAAATTGCTGACCACTCATATTTTGATCTGAAACATCCTCTCATATGTAGAAATAAGACAAAGATCAATACAAAATGTCTTAAACAGCTGATTAATTGTCTCTCTCTTTATCATCTCTCTTTTCTGAAAAAAATTTTATGTCTCTAAATACTAGATTGTCTTTAAAGCTATGGGTTTTTTACATGCATAAGAAGACAGAAAATTAAATGTCTTTCTAAATTGTCTAGGTGCCTCTTTTTTTTTTTTTTTTTTTTCCTAATGTTTTCTCCTCCTCCATCTATCAGGACACTCCGAAGACAAATTGTATTTTAGGATTAAAGGGAAATAAAGGGTCAGAAATAATGTTGTGTGCATAATCTGACTACTTATGTAGCCCAAGCTGTGTAAACAAATCAGCAAATTTGAAGTCTTTGGAGAAAAGAACACAACAAACACTGCCTGAGTATATAGCGTATCTAGTTGGCCAGCTCAATTATAAAGAGCTATTGTATGACCAGCAAACATGTAAGAACAAAAATGAAAATGCAATTCAGTGCTTTCTGGGTAGGCTGGTTTGTTTATGAACAGGACAGGTAGCTCACAGTGACACTGTTGTTCAAGACAGACCACTGCCTTGGGATCCAGTCAGGTAATTCTTTTCAGCAAGGCACACCAATGCTAATGATATATTACATATGAACAGTGAATTGACAGCGAGCACCATTCTAGGACCACCAGGAAAAGGCAATAAAAAAAGAAGTTTCACTCCTCAAACCCAGGGGGCAAGAGGGGAGACCCCATGTGGGAGCAAACATGGCAGGGGTGCGGGGAGGAGGTGAAGATGGCAACAGTGAATTAATTAAAAGACAACCTTGGGAAAACAGTCATCAAAGCAACACTTTATCTCACATCAAAAGATTTAGCTCAGAAAGAGTACCATAGCACAGAAATTAAACCCTTTGACTGGAGAATTATTTAGGAGTGCTGTTTAGTAGCTACTGTTTAGATTTAGTGCTTTCACAATGCAATTACTGATAAACTAGAGTCTCTGCCAAATCAGTGTGTAAAAAATATGTCATTAGAAATTTCAAACAATCCAATCACTTTGTTCCTGGAAAAAGATGATTCATCTTCAAACGGTTGACATTCATGTTTAATTGTCACAAGAGTGGCAAAAACTGGCATGCTATAGCCATTTCAATGCAAAAGACAAATTAATGCTTGTTTCTGTATAAAAAAATAAATGATTGAACTTTTTCTTGTTCTCACCAACATATCACATCTGTTTCCTTTATCTATTTTATTAATTCCTGCTATCAATTTTTTTTTCTTTTGTTTTCACAAAATGTAGCAAGTGGTTATTTTTCGTGGTCTGTGATGTTACCCCATAATTCATTTCTAGCTGTGTTCTAAGCAATTTATTGGTTTATTTTCTGTTTAAAATTCAGAGAAGACTGATGCCTAACGAAAATTTTGGTATCAATCAAAGGTTTATGTATTCAGGCTGTCTTTTTTAAAGATAAATTCTTCAGGCACCATATTATGTGTAACTCATCTACCAGGTTTTCAGCTAATCTGCATCCTGTATAACATAAGTTTTTTCCATAGGAAAAAGCTGATTTCCCCTTAGCAGTTCTATAGTGGTTCTGTGGCAGCTTCTATGGTCTCTGTCATGGAAAAAGAAATGTACTTACACAGGTGCACAGGTGTAGCAGGTTTGTTTGTGTTTTGTTTGTTTGTGCTTTCTTTTTGGTTTTTTGTTTGTTGGTTGGTTTTGGTTTGTTTGTTCGTTTTGGTTGGTTGGTTGGTTTTTGGGGTTTTTGTTTGTTTGTTTTTTGTGAGATATGGCTGAAATTACGAAATCTTTAATCCTTTTCTGAATGGGCCACAGCAAATCACAGTCTGAGACCTGCCTAATTCATCCTTTTAAAGCATTCACCCTCATCAAAACGTCAGAGTTCACACTGATCTTTTGTGAACCATAACAAAACATAAAAACATATCTGTTTTATTTCCAACTTACTTAAATGTAAACTTGTCTCATTTCCCATTGTACCTCCAATTGTACTGGTTTCTTCACACATCTCTGCCCATCTTCATGTCTCCCCAGCAGATTTTCAAGAAATCTGCACAATAGGCACTTTTAATTCTCTGACATGTAATGAAAGAAAAACTTAACATTTAAAATATATATATATATATATTATTTCAGCATTTTTTAAATAGATGTTACCAGTTATTAACTAAAATTAAAATCAGCAAAGCTAAAGTACCAGTATTGTCACATGCAAACAAACCTTTACATAACTCCTAAAAAAATCTGTACTAGTAAATGAATGACAGCTAAGTTGCCCTACAGGTAGGATTTCTAAGTTCTATAAACTAGGCCTGTTCACTGTGAGAAAGACTTTCAGAATTCAACTTGATCAGGAAAGTTGCTGTGAGCTATGTACTGGCATCATGCGTTGTAAAATGGGAAGAAGCTATAGCAACACAAAAAGGAATAATACTAATGAAAAGAGATAATTAGTGTGAAATATTTAGTTAGGGTAGACTTCTACACAATTTTCAAGCTTTAAAATATACTACATTAATAAACAGGATACAGCTTTTAAAAAAAGGACTTACCCATTTTTTTGGTGACTAGTGCAAAAGATGGAATTTTCAAGTAAAGCTAAATAATAAATAAAATAATATCAGCAAAATAATTTAGAAGAACCATTTTTGTTGTTTTCTGACATGTGAACAAAAGAATATGAAAAATACCCTCACAAATGCATAATCTCTTATTAGCTGAATTAAGAAATAGCAACATTTAGTCACACATGTTGTTCTTTATCATTATATTTAGGGGGTTGAAAAAAGAACAAAGAAAAAATCATCATGATTTCAAGGCACAGCTGACAGTACTTACATTGGAAATGGCCTGAGAAATAGATCTAGGCTACACCATAAGGCAAACCAAAAGGGGTTATTTTTCCTAGAGCCAACAGCAAGAAGAGTGTTAAGATAAGTAAACCCTGCATTGTTCTCCCATTTTTCTTTGCCTTCAAGCACTATACCCATTTCTGTAATTTACTGTCAATTCTGAAGACAGCTAATGATGGAGTAGCATAGGCAAATGTCACAGCGATACAGGTGGAGATAGGTCAAAGATTTTTGTCCAAACATTGTTCCATTTATTTTACATCCAAATCTTTAAAAGGGTTATATTAAGTAGATAGATAATCTTATTTGAAGATAATAGGAAGAAAATTAATATTTATGCAACTGAGCTACAATACAGCGCTGCATGTTCTATGTCCTGTACACAACTGTTCTCCCTTTCAAATGAAGGATTCATTTACTTATTCCATTTCCCCAGCAATTTGTGGGGTTTTTTTTTGTTGTTGTTGTTTTTGTTTTGTTTGTTTTGTTTTTTTTTTAATTTGTATGAGGTGTTTGGTTTTTTTTTAATATCTCAAGGGAAATTACTTAGAAGGGCACATCAATATGGAGTACTTATTGTTGACTTAAAATATTATATTCTTCCTTCATGGTTTATATTAGTCAGACAGAGTCATTCCAGGCCTTTACAAATCTTTCTAGTAAAATGAGTGATCTTTCAAAATCTGCTGTTGAACTAGTGAACAGCGAACTGGTGTTCATATTAGTGTTGTTGATACTATGAACCTAATAGTAAAGCCCATTCTACTGCGTGGCAAGATATCAGCTCATTCAGGACTGCATCAGAAGCCAATCCTGATCATGAGAGGAGAAAGTCAAACGTCTCCATCACTTTTTTGAACAAATAGTAGTTACATTTAAAGACACTGTATCATGTTCTCTATAATTGTGTTTTTCGATGGGAGAAACTGTACAGCTGTGATTGTTGCCAACATGTGGAGTGTCACAAAATGATAAGATGTTTGAAATTTAAAATCCTTCTGATTAGAAATCCGTGTTTGGTTTCGGCATATGTTACATGTTTCACAGGCACCACTGGAGAGTATTTAATATCAACCATTTCATAAATGATCCATTAGGGTCAGACTTCATGATGACTCCTGGGAGAAGTACGTGTTTATATCATTGCCGTTTACTCACTCAGCTTTCCATCCTGTTGGGAATTAAGAGCTGTAAATTCTCCAGATAAGCTGTTTGTAGTCATTGAGAATCTGAGATGACTGGGATGGGATGTTGGCTGCTGCAATTTCCAACCTGTCCACGGACAGAAGACACCACTCTCTCTTTCAGAATCTCTCAGTTTTGATTGTGAGCTGACTGTTTTGGGGAGAAAAGGGGGAATTGTATTAAACCATGTTTATCATTGGTTTGGCATCAGACCCTTCCTAAAATTTGTATTTATGTATGTAAATATTATTTTGCCTCTTCCAGACTACCTTATGTCCCATACAAGAGCCATCTTCTGTCATCTTGATTGATAATTTGCTTGCTTCAGAGTGATATTTTTGCTAATGATGAATTAAACCACATCATTTTCCAAACAATTCCGAGCTGCAGAAAAGTTCATACTGAGAACCAAATTTGAAGTGTGACATTTGTGGCTACTTCTTGAAGGGCCTGGCATTTCCTGTAGGACAAGATGCTCTTTAGAGCCTAGCTGATAAATGTGACATCAGTCAATTAAAGAAAAAATAACAGAGATGTGTAATCACAGAAATTACAATGTAATCATGCAACCCAAAGTATTCTAGATGAGAAAAATTTTAACTATTAAAATCAAAACTACATTCTGTGACAGAAACCATTGAGTATAGTATTGGATGTATATCTGTGTAAGTAAATATAATTTTTGCAACTCACTAGCACATACTTAAAAGGAAAGAAACAAGGATAAACTTGTTAACACTTTTCAGAAGTTTTGGAAGAAATCAATCAAATGGAGATCAAAGCTCACTGATGCTGATGTCAAGATGGGATGGAATTATCCTTGTCAAAATAAGGATGACTTTATTTTAGCTCCATTTTTCCCAATTTCAGCTTGTACTTATTTGTTCTTATGAATTTATCACCATGTTTAAAGGAACTTTTTTAGTAATATTTGTGCTAAAACATGTACCTGTACACCAAAATCTTTCTGATTTTCTCATTAGAGGAATTAGGATGAGTTTTCTGAGTATTTCACTATGTAACAAGTTTTTTGTTCCTTGGATCATCCCCTTGGGCAGGTGCAGCTGCAGAACATACCATACTGTTGTATAAATGATCTTGCAAATAGGTTTATACAGGTCATATTTCCTCTGGAATTTTAGCAGATCTTCCCTTTACTCAGGTGCACCTGAGAAAAGTTGGTTTTTTAATTAGTTCATTATATCATATGCAAAAATCATCTGATTGTCCTCTCTTAAATCCTTCCGAGACAGTTTAGAGTACTCACTGTGTTTCTCCACTAGTTCTACATGTATTCTTGATTTATACATATAGGATATAGCAAACGATATAAGCATATATGTTTCTCAAGTGTACCTAGTTTACCTAAAAGTCTTAATTTCTTTGTAAAATAGCCTCCACTTAGCATTAATATGTCAAGGACTTTGTGTCATCTGAAGTTATAAAAAATCTTTTTTTTCCAGATAGCTCATGTAAATGTACATAAATATGTGCAGAATATTGATTTTCATTTCTCCTGAAGGACCATATTAAAATATTTCAAGTGAATTATTCTTCCTTTGCAAATACATTTTGAAATCTGTCAATGAGAACATATCAGTCTTGTCACAGGCTGAAACACAGACAGTAAGCCCTGCCAGTGATAGAATTTTTATCTTGGTATTTAACCCAAATGGCTCTAGATTCTTCAGGGAGGCTAAAAAGAGGAAAAAATCGGTTTATATTTTCCTGTCCATTAAAGAATGAAGACATCAGCAATCTACATATCCTCCAAGCAGGAAATCTAAGTGACAAAGATGTCATATACAGGGTGCTGTTGCTTTTTTCAGAATTGCACTATTCTTCATATGAATTATTCCTTAATAATTTAAAAAAATCAAGTATTCTTGCCTCTCTCCATAGGGAATTGAGAAGAGCCATCAAGTTTCTTTATTTTTAAGATAAAATAATTGTTGATGACGATCAGCACAGAAACTTGGATAGATTATTACTGATCCAGATCTATAGATCAGCTGTTGTGGATGTTATTTTCAGACTAGAGCTATGACAATGTCTCTGGTTTAAAGATCTTATAGACTGCATTAGAATGCAAGCTTCTAGCCTGGCATGGACTTCAGCTTCAGCAATTTCATTGATTTCATTGACTGCTCATTGTCATTTAAAATGCAGTCTTAAGATAAAAAAGTAATGATTTCTTTTGTCCTTACAAAGACTTATAAAGCCAGAAAAAAAATCTCTAATCAATTTATGCCATTTTTAGACTTATGCATTTTTGCTTCTTCCCCTCCAGATCTAGAACTTTAAGATTGCTTTGCTTTGCTGCCTCTTTATCAATTGGTATGCACAGGTCAAACGTAAACATGTTAATTATTGATCTCCATTACAACATTCCATTACTTATCTAAGCCTAAAATAGATTATCAAATTGAGTAATCTCAGTAGGGTTTTTTCACTACATGATCCAATAACTGGGCTACATAGTGAGAAAGAATATAGCAATTCTATTATTAATTTACAAGTGTGAAACTGAATGCATTTAAAGCAGATCAGAAAACTATATTATTTACCAGTGTGTCTAATCAACCCTGGTTGATAACATAAAGCAAGAATTCCCAACTCATTTAAAGAAAGATAAAGGAGACATTAAGTACAAAATCTTTATGTAGAACTCCTTCTATAACATCAGGTGATTTTAGTCAATTGTGTAGATGGTACAACAATTGAAATGCTTGTCAAGTGCTTCTCACTCTCAACAAGATGTTCTTTCAATGGACATAGAGGAAGATTTACCTAATTAAGAAAATTTTCATTTTAAATATGCTTTTTTCTATATTTAAGAGAATATAAAATTTAAAATTACATTCTATGTTATTGTAAACAGTTGACTTCATAAAATATAGGATGTGTCCCCCTAGATTTGCCAGAATTATATTGTTTTCCTGAATTGTTTTGACTTTACTAAAACTCCTGATGTACCTAAAATATAATAAGCAGCACTATGTTTAAGCTGACATTTGATAGAAAAAGGAGCTGTGCTAAAACAGTGATGTTGAAAAGATGTATTCTGTAGGGATGGTAGCCAAATAGGTTACAGTTTGCATTTTGCAATATGACATTGCATGACAGTTTCTGTTACTTTGTTAGATGCTGATATAATTTGTTCAGTTTTCAAAGCTACAGTTTGATCCAGTGACTTTGGGAACACTACACAAACCTTTTTTTTCAATAAATACTTTTACTGTACCTATTCTTTCCCTGAAGCATCCAGGAAATTCCATTATCTTTTTCACTGTACTAATAGCCTTTAGTGAACTGGACTAGCCAGCGTTTATTGCAAATGAGAACACCTTAAATGTCTTGCTTTACCATTAAACTTTACAGAGCGCGAACAAAAGCTGCACCAGGGTGGCAGTGAAAGTTTGTTCCAAAAATGACTGCAGTAGAAATTGTTCACTGTCAGTGGCCTGAAATATTTTTAATTGCAAAAAATGGTAAAAAGGAACAAAACAAAAAAAAAGAGCCACACAGACTTGTACATAATGGAATGAGCAAGCCTAGGAGGTGTTATTGATCATAATATTGCTTACATCAAATTGTTTTGGCTCAGCTTGCCTCTAAAAGCAGTTGTCACATTGAGTTCTCATCTGTCTCTGTCACTTTTCTTCATTCCATTAAGGTACTGCCTGCAAGCTAAGGACAGGGTAAGAATACTGCACTGCAGTTTGATTCCTTAATTCCTTTACAACCAGCATCACTAGCTCCTTGGTAGTGGGCTCTTACTGGACTACCATGCCCTGATGCTAGCAGTGAACCTTCCACCTTGGAGGTATGAGTCACAGAAAGGATCAAAATTCTCTGTGAGTATTGCAAGCTCCAATGATGAATGCAAGTGAAAAAACAAATTGCAGTTTGTCATCTTCTATTTGCAACAGCTATTGCTTGAAAATACATGTAAATTCAGGGGTCTCATGTACTTGGAGTAGACAGGTATTTAGAAACAGATGGTTGTCAATAAGTCAGATATTTCTTCACAAGTGATAATGACTGGGAAATGTTCAATTAATGCTCAATTGTCAGACATAGTTCGACAAATTTTGGCCTGTTGCCACATATCTATTAATAAATATTGCTTTTCATTCCTGTATAAGCTTTGTGAGGCACACAATTGTGCAATTAAGGCAAATGGTTTAATGGAAAATAAAGTAGTTGCTTACTAACATAGTATCTTCAATGTCTAGTTTAGCAAGTTAAAGACTGGGGATACTCATATATTACTA
This sequence comes from Aphelocoma coerulescens, assembly GCF_041296385.1. Classification (NCBI taxonomy): domain Eukaryota; kingdom Metazoa; phylum Chordata; class Aves; order Passeriformes; family Corvidae; genus Aphelocoma; species Aphelocoma coerulescens. The sequence goes on from NC_091015.1 coordinate 86,917,139, forward strand.
CTCATCAAATACTTTCAGACTGAAGGTTTGTTATTCAGACCAGACTAACCATTTTGCTCTGCCTGTTTACATAAAGAATTCACTCTTACTGTAATTATGCAAATAGGACTTTAATTTCTTTAGAGGTTAGGCATAAATAAAGAATTTCTGGTAAGTATGTTGCATGTCAATAAATATGTCAAAACACTACATCTACAAAGACAGGAATCTTTGTCAATGTAAACGTAAAGAGATGGAGGTATACATAGTTTTTTCCTATTCCTGAATTGAATAATGCTGTAAAGTCCAACCTTCATGTTTCCTTATTCATTGTGGCAAAACACACAACTGATTTGCTGCCAGTGTGCCTGTCTCCTGTCTCCTGTTATCACCCTTGTTGTATTCCTTATCTGAACTGTTGCTCACCTTTGATTCTGCTCTAGCTCACCTGTTTCCTTTAACTCTCTTTCACTTAAATAATGCATGACAAAGATAATGAGGAATTAAACCATAAAAATGGTCATGTAAACCATCCTAGTGCTGGTTGACAGGATTTGGTCTACTGGAGTTCGGTCTCTGATAGAGTAAGATGAAAAAACTGAGCCTGGTTATTTATTATCTGAATAAATACTAACAAAAAATAATCACTTTATTACCTTTCTACGAAATTTTGGATGAGCTTTAAGCAAGCAAAGCTCTTTCTGAGTCAACTAACATGAAAGAGTAAAAATTTAAATCAAGTTTGGAGCTAATAATGATCATAAATATAAATAATATTCTTAATGAATATTCTGGTTTTTGCTCATTTGTTTCAAAGTCATAAGTGAAAACTACCTCCACCACTGAAACACTGAGTGATACTTAACAACTGTTACACTAAGCACAGTAACAATGACGTGAAGATATTATCACATCTGGGTCAAAAAGAAGGAAAAAATAGGAAGGCTTGGTGAGGAATACTTTGGGTGGTCAAAGTATAATATTTTGTCATTAAACTTTAGCCAGGTCATCGTTATTATTCAGTAATGTTCATATCTTCTTTCATGTGAGACTAACAACATTTGATCTGTTTTCTTTGTGTGACATCCCTTTAAAAATCAGATCTAGAATAAAGCCCATTTTCTTAGTCAAAATAAGCTATTTTTAAAAGCCAGCATAAAAGCTGTTTTCTGATCCAAAATAAGACACAATGAGAAGAGGACCCTTATTCCTTGAACTTCTAAGAGTGATCTTGTCATTGTCAGCAGTTTTCTGCCCACGTCAGCCTATTTCCTAAATATCCTTACAAAAGAATGATGACTATGTTTTCCTGTTGTTATACAATAGTGTTTGAAAATAGAAGAGATGATTATTTTCTCCACCTCCATGTTTCTCTTGCAATTTTTTTTTTTGATACTAAGTTCATATGAAAAGATTCATGATAACAAAATTCATCCAGGCTCCCAATTGGGTGGTGTGCATTTGATGTCCAGCTAGTGGAAAAGAAAAGTTAGTTTTAATTTTAGTTTGTATTTCTATTTTAGATTAGAAGGCAGAGACAACTTATTTTACAGGGGGCTTCAAAAGGCTGTGCTATATGTAAGTTGTTCAGGGATAACTCTTGGCATCAACGATGTCAAGAGTCAATTACTCCACTTCTGCAAGGATGAACAGCTTATAAAGTATAATAAACAGTGATATTTATGTCATGCCATGTATAACTGCTGGAGTTGAATATGTGGATCCTGACCTTTGGGAGGTGGTACTGCTGGCAATATTGTCCATCTCCTGGAAACTTTGTACCATGAGTGAAATTCCTAATGGCTCAGAAAAGCACTGACATAAGCACAGTGTGCCAGCATCTAAGCTGGTTTCTAGCTAAACTCAGTGTAAGTCTGTCAGAATGGACATTAAAAGGTTTTAAGGATTTGTGTCATAGTTGTGGTCATCCTCTCTCATTAGAAAAAGAGGTCACTGCCTGCTTGTATTGGAGAGTCCTGGCCGTGGAATGGCCATGACTATCTCACATATATCTTAAAGACAGCCTGTCTGGGTGAACTCAAGCACTGAGTAGTAATCATGTATATATGTCCTGCAAACATAGCCTAGCATGCTCTGCATGCACTCAGTGTAGGCATATTCCCATATTCCCTACATGTAACTGGCTTCTCCATGCTGTTTCAATGAGTGGAGCACCTGGATCCAGATGATCTCACACGAGTTGTAAACTCTGGTTTTAGTGAGAGAGGAAAGCAGGACTCTTTGAAGGGGGTGGTTCTTGGCTGTGGAACTACTTCTTTTTACTTTTCTTCTTCAGCTCAAAGTGATGTCAGTGTGCTGCTTTTCAAAACCAAACCATCTCTTTTAATCTTTGAGACAGGGCTGGGCTGAAAGGAGTAAGGTCACTCACACAAGGACTCAGCATCCTATTGGCTCAATTTGGCAATTAAAAATACAGCCATTGATGCCTTATCCAGACAGATAATTAGTGCATGAGCCTAAAAAAAATACATATTTTAGATATATGTTTCAGCAAGGACTTTCCTGAAAAAAAAAAAGGCGAAGTTATTTTTAAAGGAGTTTTAAAGATTTTTTCACATGTTGATCTATCAAAAGAGTTTTTCCAGTGTTGATACATCAATGAAAAAATGTTATGGTCTTCTAACTATCTTAGCAAAATTTTGGTTAAACACAAAATCTGTTTCTAACACTGGTATGGTTTTGTTTGTTTTTTTCCCTAATGATTTGAATGAATGAGGTTTTAGAGAGAATGTCAAGGAGATCATAACCCTACAAAATATTAGCAGGCAGAAGTTCCACTTGTCCTGGTGGTGTCTTAAATTTGGGAACATAACTTAATCATACATTATTTGCCATTCAAATGTAGGCATGTCTTAATTATTTTTTTTCTAAATCTGGTGTATTTCTAAGAACTGGACATTTATTTACTGACTGACTCTGTGTCCACTGTATTTCAACAAAGACGAGCTAAGAACAAAGTTCTTTTTCTAGCCAAACCATAGCCTTTTATAAATTACCTTCTTAATGTTGTTCCATTAGAAACAGAAGAAAAATATGGGGGAAAAGGCTTAATATCTACGTTTCTTATATGCATGTGCTCAGCCCCTAATGCTGTTTCTGTGAACTCACAAAATAATTAGATTCTTTCAAATTACAGCATTATATGCGTTTTCTGCCTTACTATTTGCCACAAGTATGAAATCCCTGTTTATCACGGAGATTATTCTGAAAGCAATCAAAACCCTGTCATTGTCAAGGTCCGTGACTAGAGGACAGAGACTGTGGTATGGAAATGTGTCATGCTGCATCTTCCAGTGTAAACAGGAATTAATCTTTGATGTATTGAGCATATTAACCATTATCCAAATAGCAAGTCCACAGTAATGCAGCTGGAAGAGGCCTAAAGAAAGGAGTCCATCTACCATTAAAGTGGTTATTGATTGAAGGTTAATGTTGTGTGTCTGGGAGATCACTCTGCATCCTTCTTTTAATCAAATAAGTGCAGAACTGAATAACTGACTAAACTGCTTGGCTAGCTGTTCATCTTATTCAATATGGGATATCAACATTGATTGTTTAAAGTAATCCAGTGGCTAAAAATCTACATCTCTATGTCAACTGGAAATAGTCCTGTATTCACACATACCTACCTGAAAAAACTTGATATTTTTTTTACTTTGTTCACATTCAAGCTGTGAACATCTATTGTTTATTCCACTCTAAAAAAGGTTTCACCTCTTTTTTTTCCCCCCTGTGAACAGAATAATTCATGTTCTACTACATATTACTGTGCATTTCTATATGGTATTCATACAAAAGAGAATGACGAGGTTGGATAAAGGCTCCTGAGGGATGGAGAGATGGAGGTAGCCTAGGGAGCATGCTCAAAGATGGGGAGATTCAAGTGATGTTGGACTGCAGGCAGTGGCTATACAGAGCCTTGGGGTAAGAGCCAAGCCAAGTGATGAGCACACAGCACAGGATGGACAGGAAGGCTGCTAAAAACAGGCGGTGGAAATAGAGCTAGGTTCCCAGAGTGACAAAATTAAGAAGTTTTCTTAGGAACACAGACTGTGCACAGATAGCTGCCCCAGTCATGAAAAGGACTGAGTTGCTGAAATGAAGCTGGGGGTGAGGCTGGGGCAGAACTTACACATCTATGGCAGAGTGGGAAAGGTTTCCCTTTTATTTCTCTTCTGTCTTACCAGTCAGTCAGAGTTTTCTATACTTTCAAAGTAGAAAGGGATGATAAAGAGCTAAAATCTAAGCACATAAATTAAATGGCTTAGTCCCTAAATGCTCAAGGATTACACGGGAGTTAACAAGGCATTTCAGAGCACATAAATGAAAAGTCCAATTAAAGTCTGCATAAAGTAGGTTGTGTAAATATCATACCAGTCTAGGACTTGACAGTGTCAACTTGTCAGCTGATATTTCCTCTTATCTGGTATATTCTCAGTGGATTGATGATTCATTTCTCTGTTTTTCTAGCTTAGTCCTGACCTTTATTCTTCAAGGGCCAAAATGAATTGTGGTGCAATCTTCTAGAAACAGCAGTCATGAATGTCTTGTTTTTCACTGTTAATATATAAAGAATTCCATGCAAAGAAGTGGTTCTAAATGAGTATTATGGTGCCATCTTTTTGCTGTGTGGTCTGAATTTGAGCTTTTAAGCTGTACTATACTGAAGTTAGTGACAGTTTAAAAATTGCAACAAATGTTTTTATCCTCCTATCCTTTGTGGCAATAATAACTAGTCTGTATAAAATGAATGTCATAAGCTGCATCTCTTTTGAGGAGTTTAATTGTTGCATGACATAATTCACAGAACACTAAACATTAGTCTGTCTGACTAAAGAACCTATTTCTATTTACATGGTAATGAAACCTTCTCTCAAATAATCAACAAGCTAATGAGACTTTCTGAATGACCCACGACTATACGTTGGTTATTCTTGTAATTTAGATCAAACACTGCTGATAAATAAAGCAGAAAATCCTTAATTGAATGTAAACATTCAAACAAGAAAAGAGAGAAGAAATTAGTCTAAGCTAGAAATGAAAGGAAAAGGACAAAGGAGTTCTGAATGGAAGTTACTCCATCCAAGGATTGTGTAGGAGGCAGAAATGCACTGCATTAATGTCTATTGATTCAAGCACAATAAAGTTTCTCCAGGCACAATAAAGTTTCTCCCTGATTGCTTACTGAGCTACATAAAGGCTTTCCAAAGGACAAAGTAGCAGGACTTTTCCCCTTAAAGTGTCTGCATTCAACATCATCTCTTCTGTACTTGCTTGCTCAAGTATCTGGTGTCAGATATGAATTTATACAAACAACCTCAGAGGTTGCTTTGCTTTCAGATCTCCTGTAAAACAAGCTTTTAAATATTCTTCATAAGGGAGCAGCATTATAAAGACAAGGAAAGACTCCAAGGAACATGAAGGAACATGTATGATATCTGAGTACATTTTCTAAGATAAATGCAAAGCTATATGTTCACAGTATGCTTCTTTTTTATTTATATGCATCTATAGTGTAGCATGAGTACAGTTTTTGAAGCCAAAAACAAAAAAAGAAAGAAAATTACATTTGAAAATACTCATACTAACCCTGAAGCCCTGAACTTGGCCACTCCCTTCTCCTTGAAATCTCTAGTGACTGACTGCCAGGGCTTCCCACTTTCCCACACAGCCTATATTTTCACACACTTCCTTTCTCTTTTCATCATTGCCAGTTATCCCCTGTCCTCCCTCATATTCAAGGCAATTATGGATTGTGCTGCCTGTCCTGCTTTAGTGTGAGCACACTCAAAATGGGGGAAACAGTTATCCCAGCAAATGGCTGGTTGGTTCTGCAGCTGAATGTATATGAGAACAGAGAGCAGCAGAAACTGAGGAGAAAGTGTTTATGATGATACCTAGAAATCCCAGACAAAAAGCATTCTTATATAGATAATATTAGCATTACATCCTTATTTAGAGAAATTTTAAATTTATTTAACACTATGATGACTTTGGTATAGGAATGCTTCACTAAGAAATCTCATGAAATTAGAATATTAATTCATAGGAGAATTAGAAGAAAAGTCTGTTGTTTGATATTTTATTTTTAAATTTTAAAGGAACTAGTAACTGGGTATTAACATTCATTTGTCAGTGTATTAACCTGCATTTGTCTGTGTTTTCTTTTCTGGAGAAAATTTCACTCATACACAGATTTAAAACTACATTTCTCCTATTTTATGCATGCAAGCTTCTGCCTGCTACCTATATATATTTTGCACAATGATGTGCTAGTCATTTCTCAAGACACTGTAGGCTATTATATATCAACCTAAGGGTTTGGTCATTACCTTGATACATGAGATTCATTTTGCTGGTTGTGAATGGTACGGTTGCTACAGCTTCTTGAATCACGAGCAGATTTTAAACAAGAACATAAAAAGTTAATTTTTTTTAATACAGTAGTGTTATCCTGTGGCCATTTGTCTGTGTTCTTGAGCAGTCTCCTTAAACATGTGGTGCATGATAGTCAGTTGAGCAGAAATGAGATTAGTTTTCCTCAGCAAGGGTAGAAGTATCTGTTAAGGCACACTGGCAAAGGGAAGACATGAACCTGTTGGAGTGGGTCCAGAGGAGGTCCATGAAAATGATACTCCTGTGAGGAAAGGCTGAAAGAGTTGGAGCTGTTTAGCTTGTACAAGAGAAAGCTCCACTGAGGCCTTATAGCAGCCTTTCAGTACCTAAGGGGAGCTTATTAAAAAAGATGGGAACAAATTTTTAGCAGGGATTGTTCTGATAGGACAAGAGGTAATGGTTTTATCTGAAGGAGGGCTAGACTAGATATAAGCAAGAATTTTTTTTTTACAATGAAGGTGGTGAAACACTGGAACAAGCTTCCCAGAGAAATTGTGGATGCCCTGTCTCTGGAAGTTTTTATGGCCAGGTTGAATGTAGATCTAAGCAATGTGATTGAATTGAAGATGTCCCTGCTAATTCCAGGGGGAGCTGGAGTAGATGACCTTTAAAAGTCCCTTCCAACCCCAAATACTCCATGATTCTATAAGTATCTCTTTTCAGCATAATGAGTAGAACTTCACATGCCCTGTGCATGGACACAGTTCTGGGCTGAAGGAAGTGCAATTTCCTTGCACTTATGTTGGAGGAAGAAACACCATAAGACTCTGAGTCTTTGGCCTGTAAACTCTACTGCCAAATTTTAAATTGACAAATGTTAACCTCTGTACTATGAAAATAAACTCATTGGGCTTCATAGACAGTTTTGAAAATGATTCAGTTATGTGGAAAGAGATTTCTGATCTATGGCACCCTTTCTGAATCTTCTGGATGACAGAGAGGCATTGGTCACAATCTCAGTAGCTGAGTTGTTGCCAAGAGGAAAATTATGAATAGATAATGACTCAGTACATCCATAGCTCAAATACTGCCTGTACTGTCTTAGGAAAAAGTGGCTGTGAGAAGACAAAACAAGGAAGTAAACTCAACATGTGATTAATATTATTTGTGTTCTGGCTTTTCTTAGACAGTGGAAGATGTCTTGTTATAAGATCAAAAGCATTGCAGAAAATCCATATTTATTTATTTATTTATTTATTTATTGCAAAAAAAGTCATTAGACAGGAAAGAAGAAGGTTGGGGTTTTTTGGGGTGGGGGTGTTCCTTTTTGGTTTGGTTTGGGGGAGGGGTTATTGTTTTTGGGATTTTTTTTGGTTTGGTTTGGTTTGGTTTGGTTTGGTTTGGTTTGGTTTGGTTTGGGGGAGGGGTTATTGTTTTTGGGATTTTTTTGGTTTGGTTTGGTTTGGTTTTTAGGGGGTTTTGGTGGTTTGGTTTGGGGGTTTATTTTTGGTTTTCACTTATTTTCTCCTTTTTAAATTTTCATAGTTAAAACATCATTTGCTTTCACTTGTGATTCTCTCTCACCTATATAATCATTAAATTTATTGTTGCTGTGGTCTTCAGATTTTTTTTTTACAAACAAGCTTTTGATAGTTCACACAAGGAAAGTACCAAGACCATGTACTGCATTATTAAAGAATTTTGTCTGAGGGGAAAAGGAAATATTATAATGCATGTTGTACTACAGGGCTATTTGTCAAGGAAATTGGTAGAACAGACAAGAGCCTGAACAACTTTCTTTCTCTTTGAAATTAGCTGTACTTTAGCAAGAGTTTGGACAGGTGGTTTTTCACCCAACATTTTTTTTTCTGTGGAAAAGACTTGGTATGTATGGAGATAATATTTATGCATTTATGATCGTTTATACCAGAAAGTAAAAAGTTCCTTTTGCTACATCTGTCTTTGTCTTTCAACACGTATGTTCTTCAGCAGCATTGATAATGTTCCTATCGTAAATTCCCTAACTGGTAGAATGATATTTAGTTCTTAGAATCCTCAAGTGAATATTGTCTTCCAGAACCTAAATCTACAAGACTTCTGAAGACACAAGTTGAATAAATATGTAAAGTCTTGATAAGTTTCCTGATTTTGCATAAAGTAAGGGTATATTTAGGGGCAACGATTGAAATCCAGTGAAGTTGGTAGGTCATTCAGCTAATTTGGACTTTGAAGTCAGTAAGTGTTTTGCTGGAATTTTAGTATCTTGTCTACATTTTTTGTGAATTCTTTACTAAGTATTATGGTTCCTGCTGCTTCTGCTCTCCTCAGCTGGTTAGAAAGGAAAATAAAACCTGGGATCCTGCAGAAGGTGTTCAGTTTCTTGTAACAGTAACTGTTCAGTTGACTACTTATTTTGCAAATGAATCCTGTTCTCTCTGGATGATTTTATGGCAGTAAGATGCCTAGTGAAATAGGGTAAGAAATGTACTGACAAATGTTTGGAGGAGGAAAAGACTGTGAACTATATTTTGTTTTGAAAATAAAGAAGCATTTGAAGTGTATCGGTAGGAACAGGCAAAAGAGAAGGATAGTACTGGATTAAAGTGAATTGCTGGAAAGTTACCTGTAAGTGTTAACACTAAACTTCTTGACTTACTTGGATTCTTCTTCTTTTTTACTTCTGTGCTTGGAATTGCCTTTACCGGTCGACATTAATTTGTCTCTACTATATTGTTGTTATATATTTCTATTAAGTGTACTGCAGAATTAATGGTACAGAGACCTTTAGTGAAACTACCTGTTAGAATCCTAAACTGAGTGCAACGTCTCACAGCCCATCACTTACAATTCCTGTCTTGCCATATTAATGAGTCTCAGACAGCGTTAATGCACCTGGAGGACATGGGTCTCAAAAGCCCAAGTGCAGCATAAAGGAAATGGACATTCATTTGAGTCTTAGAGCCCCATGGGACCTTACAGGTATAAACTTGGCTATAAATTGACAAGCAACCTTGCTTGCCCTCAGGCTGTCTGAAATCTACAAGAAGAGAAGTTTGAAGTGTTTTAGGGAAAACAAAAGCTCTCTAATGGATTGCCATTTGTTTAAAATCCAACTGTGGCACTGTGTTCTGTGTACATACTTTGTCTTGTTAAAATATGTAAGGTGAATTTAAGCCCACTGGCTATAGATTTTCATAGCAAGTCAACCATGTTTCTACATTGCTCAATATTGACCAATATATATTAAACAGTTACCAATGTGGGCTTTTCAGAGGAAGATTAATAAATAACCATACAAATACTTTGCCAGAATAAGACTGAATTAAGATGTTCTGTTTTGTTTTACTCAAGAATACAAGGAGTCTCAAACAGTCTATTGCTGTCTGTTTTGGAAAACAGGAAAAAAAGTACTTAGAAAGCAGACCGAGGGATTTGTCTTGAGTGCTCAGATAAATAGTATAACCCTCAAGTAGCCTACAAACGTTGACAAGCTTCTTCCTTAGGATTAAACCATTGTTCAGTAGTCATGTAGTACTGAATTAACAAGTACCATCCAGAAAGAAAAGTCTTTTCAATGCTGATTCTTTCATGTATTAGCTTCTTTTTTATTTTTGTTTTCCTCTGATGACTTTCTGTACTTTTGTCCTCTGCCAGAAGCAAATCAGAAGTGATTCCAATTGACAGCAAGTCTGATGGCTTATCAATAAATAACAAAAGCACAAGAGGTTTCAGGTAAAAGTAGGTTGTTCCCATTCAGATAATTATCCTTGTCCATGAGAACAAAACTTGCCCTATTTTTATGTTTCTTGAGTAGGGCATTGGAGTAGGATACTGTTCCATTGATTTTTTTCCTTAGTTTTGGGCAAGTCACTTCCTTATTATCATGAATTGCAGATATACTTACACATAGCTTCCTTTTTAGAGATTGGTAAAGAGAAATGTGTGTAGTTGTTTAGTTTTATTTTTCAATTTTAACTTTAAACCTCCCTTAAAATAGTTTCATGTTGTATGTAACTTATTACAAAACATGGGTAGTTTTATGGAAACTGTCACAGAATTTTACCTAGAATCTTAATACAGTCAGTATATATGATTGCAGATATAAGTAGATGATTGGTTTGATTTTTCTGTCTTTCTTTTCCCTTGAAAGATCAGTTGAATTGGTAAATCAAGTAAGAAGGCAGCCAGGATCAACATCAGTAAAGATCCTGGACATTACAGCTGGATCTCTAAAAATGAGACTTCTGAAAGTTCTCTTTCATATTCTCTTCAAGGCACTGATTTGTAACTTGATTGGCTTGGGTTTGGCTCTTCTACATACATTTTGTATGAGTTTTGACAAGTTGTTTGGTTAAACTTTGCATGTGTTACATAGTTTACATTTATAAAATTGTGATGATTATTTTTCTGTTTGTTGTACAGCCCTTGTACTGCAACACACAGTGCTTGTAAATATCTTCACATGCTTCACATGCTTGCAAAGGACACCCTTCTGAGCTGAAATAGTGCAAGAGAACATAATCAAAACAGAAATAAACCACAGAATCAATTTTTCAGATTTCATAAAGCTTTTCCCTCTTAGAAAGATTTCTTGTGGAAAGTTTCACATATTGTATTTCTTCTATACAGCTTATCTGCCACTAATTCAGATGTAGAAATGTAGAATATCAATCACATTTTTCTGTAACTGGTTCTAGGTTTCTCTGAATTTTGCTCTAGGAAAATTTTCTTGAAAGATTTACATAGAAATTCAAGAATAGTTTCTAGAACAAACATTTAAAAAATCCTGTTGGAAATGTCTCTTAGTCTCTACAAAAGAAGTTAAAAAGCAATTACTCTGCAGTATCTAGAAGTGCTGGTTCTAATGTAGTCACAGGAGATCAGCATAAATGAGCACTATGGATATTCTCTAGGCCAGGATAAAGAAAATTGTTGCAAAATTAGTCTAAGCTGCTGTCCTTTCTCTCAAAATGCTCCAATGACTAGAAAAAAAACCATAATTCTGATAGTCTGGATTCCTGGGAAAGGAATATTGAAAGACAGGGATAAAGAAAAAAAGTAGATGAAGGATAATCTCTGTGTTTCCACATCAACACTCAGTAGTACGGTTGACCAAGTAATGACAAGTGGTGTTTCACTTGCAATATCTAACACAGTGTTTATTCAAATGAGCCTGTACATTATGTGATGTGCACCCCATCATATAAAATGCAGAAAAGATTCGTAGATTGTTCCTTTAGTATCCATCATCTTCATGGTTTCTTTGGCCTTAGTAAACAAATTTCCTTTTAAACAGCTGTTTTTCGCCATCTCACATACATTAATGCTTTGACCTCCTATTGCATTGGCCAGTTTTAAGTTGGTGTACCTCTGGTGAAAGTAGTGGTGGTGCTGTCTCTGGGAAAATGGAAGAGGACAGTAGTAACTTGTACGCCGGGTCTTACCTTTTTTCTCTGAAATTTTGTCAAGCTTGAACTGTGCATGGTAAAAGTTTGACCATCAAAATAAAACAAAGATAGAGGTGCTGGGAGCCACCTCCAACATTTTGCATTCTAATAGTGAGCTTTTGTCTTTTTTCCAATTCAAATGAGCACAGTCACAATTAGTCTTTATTATCCAGAGAAAAAACAAATGGTGAATCATAGCTTAATATCCTAGAGTGTTTCTTATATAATACACATTGAATTTCATTTGTATGCTGTATGCATATGTTTATTATCCTGAAAGCTGATTACCCAATTTCTTCTAAAGTCTTTGAAGGCACTGTGCCAGCCCTTCCTAAAGTTTGCAAGCATATTGTTTTTGACAGTCAGGAGAGTTTGAGATTTCTGTATTAATTACTTCGTTTACATAAAAATGAGCTTTATATCATTTGTGTATTCCTATTATATGTATTTTAGAAATTACAGAGTAATTACAGCAATTGCTTAAACTGCATGTGGTGTCTAATTTAATTTAATAAGATGCAGCTACATCATTTTTCAAATCGCATAAAACTAAATATGTGAGACAGTGAAGTCATAATGAAGTGTTGTACCAGTATATAACACACAGAGTTCTAAAAACATTATTCATTTACTTATTTCTAATTATTCATATAGTTAAGAAATATTGGTGCATTTGTCTCCATATGTAATGTATAAAATATGTGAATAATTATTACTTCTCACTTTATTACTTTATACAAAGAAATGCATGTTACCTTTTTTCTCCCACCAAGCACATAGACTTTACAAGTTTCAGTCCGGTAATATCAGCTATAGTCTGTGGTAATGCATTTTAGTGAGCCAAAAGGGATGGCCATTTATCAGACTTGACAAGTGGTGGCTGAATAATAACTTTCCTGTAATGCAGATGCTTTCCTGAATGTTTAAGTGCTGATGGTTTGAACATTACAGCTCACCAAATTTTAATTGATTTGAGGTTCACTGATTCACTGACCTCTAAGTAAGTGCCAGAACCACTGGGGTTTTATTTTCTTTTAGTTGTCTATCTGGATGAATTTACAGTCAAGAATTTGATCCTCTAATGTCCTATAGGTACCCCAGAAATGTACATCCTGCTCAAATATGTAAAGTCTTCTTCGCACAAGAGACGTACAATCTATACCCCAAAAAATACTGGTTTTAGCCCTGTGTGAAGTACAGGAAATGTAAACATTGCTTAGGGAGGGAAGTACTTAACAATGAGACATAATGTTTCTCAAGACTTGATTGCATGACTTAGGAGTGTGCATTTTACAGCTAGACAGTAGCAGAATAAGGATGAGATTATAGAATCTGGCACATGGTTGAGCTAATTCTACCTAATTATCGCCAAAGTTTGACTGGCAGCCTGATCAATGTTTTCACTTTCCTCTCATGCCTCATAGCCATAATTCATGAGTTTGTGAAAGGGTCATGGAAACTTGCAGCTATGTCCTTTAGTTCCTGAACCAAGAAGTTTCTTTTGTGGTTCTTTTTTTTTATAAAGCTTTCTGCTTTACATGCACGCAAATCCCCCAAATATTCTGGGTTCTTTCAGCTTCTTGGGTTTTTTCTCATTTTGACTTCAAGACATGGAGACGTTCCTCCTCTTAACTTCAAGGAGAAATGAGAATAAAAGCTCTTGTGTACTCTGCCACCAAATGGGAAACGTACTGACAAATACTTCTTATTGATCAAAAACATGAGAAAAAAGACATTTTGTTTTCTGTTTCAGAGCAATCATTCAAAAAAGCTGTGTTTCTTCAAAGACATCAGTGAAGGATGAAAAAATCCTAGAAAATAAATTAATGAATGTATTTATATTTTTTTGTTGAAAAATCTCAATGATTTCCTTGTATGCCATCATTTGTGTTTGGAAAAGGCACTTTATATAACATTTTCCGTTTAAATTGAAGTGATCTATAAGGCTTTTTCTGGAGATTTCTAGACCTTGTTCCCCACATGAGACACCTCAAAGTCAATAACAGGCATGTGGGCAATAAGTGAGGGGCCTAAATAATATCATTTTGTTCATCTAAGGAGCCAGGTAAAGGAAGAATGGCAAAATAATATCAATTTTGCTTTGTATCCTTATTGAAGAGGTGATATCATAGTTTTAGAAATTTTTAGAAGAAATAAATTCAAACAGGAATAGATAAGAATTACTCATAATATTATGGTTTCTCATGGCTACTTTCTTGAGAACAGTGCAGTCTTGTCTTCCTCCCCAGATCTTCGAAGGATGACATATTCAAAGGATAACATATTCATAAAGAGCAGCCATTTACACAGAAATTTCTTACACTGATGAGTAAGAAATGGTTACAATGGCAAGTACCCAAAATAAAACAAAATCCTAATTTAGACATTTAATTATTCCTGCAGCGTATGAAACTTTTCCTAGCTGCATAAAAAGGTTGTTTTGCTTAAAAAAAACACTTTAGTTATTTCCATCTGCTTTGCCAGTTACTCATGCTGCTTAGTGAGTTAATGTGTACACTCATTAATGGCATTTATCATTAATGAAGCCAATCACTACAGAATATATATATTTATATATACATATAATGGAACAGGCAATCCTGTAGTAAGTTTTCTCTTTCTTTTCCAGTTATATCTGTCATGGGTTAGCAAGCATAGTCCTGGAAGTGATGTTCTTGCAAAGGGGTGCTTACAGCTTCCTCTGTGACCTAACAGAACCTATCAGATGGCCAGTTTGAATATGGACAATTCTTTAAGCCACTTAAAATTGTGACCGCCTCTGTGATACACACTTAAGAATAGACAAACCCCGGGCAGAGCCTCTCTCTCTCGTTTCCAGTGCTGGCACAGGTGGCTGCGGGCCCCGTGTGGGGGCTGGCGGGCCCGGCCGAGGCCCTGCTCGGGCCAGACTGGGCCACGGCCATCCTGGAGCTGATGGGCCCTGTTCCACCCATGGACCCCCCCCCCCCCCCAGCCCTGCCCTGTGCAGATGGAGCGGCTTGGCTCCCCCTCTCCAGTGCGGCCAAGATTCAGCTGAAGCTGCCCTGCTGTCCTGCAAAGATCATTTGACCAACAGCGATAAGAAACATTCCAGCTGCAAGGCCTGGGTGAGATTAACCCTTTTAGTGCTGTGAAGAGCTGAAAACCTGAGGGAAGAGAAAGAGGAGATGCTTAAAGCTGAAAGTCTGTTGTAAAGCTATGATATATCAGAGTATCCCGTTGTAATTTCATGAAGGCATGGGGGGTGGAGCATTCAACTTGTACTCGTGAGCAAAAGCACCTGCGCTGAGATAGGCAGATGCTGAAGCAGCAGTAATTTCATGAGAAGTTTGAACAGGGAGAGATGGAAGCAATGAGGACTTTTGCTCCAAATGGAAAAGGAGAAAACCTCAGTTCCTAGAGATACTCCCAGAGATAGTCCTAGAGATGAAGATGAGGAGGACCCTTTGCTCCCAGGGAAGGAGAAGGACCTCTGTTCTTAGAGATGAAATGCTCCCAGAGATGGGTGAAGAGAATTTTTGTTTCTGAATGGCTCAACCTTAAAATTTCACCCCCGTAGCTCAAGAGTGGACCCTTGAAAGCAGTTGTGGGAAAAGCTGCAAGCCGTGGGAAGGGACTCACATGCGAGCAGAGAACCAACCCAGGCGGCTGTCTCATTGTGATAATGTTTTCATAGCATGGACAAGAGACACTCTTCCTAAATGGACTGAACAGGGTTATTATGGAAGTGGGTAAACAGACTGAGCATCTCAAGGGTTGTTTTTTTTTACATTGTCACTGAGAGAAGGGAGAAAGGTGGGGGGGAGGAGAAGAGTTCTGAAGGTGTGTTATGATTTTTTTTTTCTTCTTTTAGGTCTGTTAATAAACTTCTTTATATTCTTTCAAGTTTGGTGCCTGCTTTGTGTTTCTCCTAATTCTTATCTCACAGAAGGTAAACAGTAATGAGTATTTTGGACCAAACCACTACATATCTTTCACATATGAGAAAAAGACTTTCATATTCTTCTTGTCTTGTGTATTAATATACTTCAGCTTGAATTTTAGTGGATTTTGGCTTTTTTTCTTGACAGTGACTGAGTGCTGTGTGTGCTGACTTAAACATCATGTACTAAAATTCACACAGGACTGTAGTACTTAAATAGTGAACTTCATGATACAATAAGTCATGATTAAAATCTACTTGATATTTACCTACCACTGGAGAAGGGTCCAAGGTGGGCAGTTTCAGCATTCGCTGTCGTTCAGCAAGGGGCTAAGGGATGAGTTGAATCTCTGTAATGTGGAGCTGGTTCACAACTAGAAGGTAAATAGTAGAATTCTTAATACGGTGTTCATTCTTATTAAATTACTGTACACTAGTTTTCACTTTTTTTTACACAAAATATACCAAAGAGAAGAAGAAATAGTTGATGGAAAATTGCATATTTTACTACAGCTAAAGAATTTTTCTGGTTTTCCAAACTGTTAGTATGCTGGATAAATAAAGTGAAAAATCTGACCATATAACTAAATATATGTTTAAAGATCTATTTCCAATTCTATCTTTTTAAGCTACCTAGTCTGGCCCAATCTTAAAGACCATCCATTTTGTCTAGGTAAATAAAATATGCTCAGAAGTAAAGTGAGATCCAGACATGTAAAGATGTAAGCATGAGTATTTTATACTTACTTTTTTTTTTTTTTTTAACCTTATAGTAACCAGTATAATCTCTATGTACTATATGGAATCTAAACTCCAACAGGGAAAATTTTCTGATAAATTCTTCTTTACCTTTATACTCACTTCTTTTTCTAGATTGTAAAATGGCATGCAGGCTAGCTGTGCTACAGCATTGTTTTACATCCATGGTTTGTGCTATTACATATTGTGTTTTAATCTTTTGTGAGACAGCTGCCAAAATAGCACCAGTCTGTGTCAGTAATGGGCTTAAGCATGTGCTTTTATAACTTAGCTGTGATTTTCTCTTGCATATTTTGGTAATATATTAACTTTTGCATATTCGATTCTGCTTTAAACCTGTATATGTGTGCATATATTTGTACTTCATATGTGTACATGTGCTTGTAGTATACAGATAGTACTGTTTATATTTTCATATATACACCTATACACACTTATAGATATAAAACAGTTTCCATTATCAGCATGGAGATGTATTGCTATTCATACTGAGACAAATCATCAGTTCCTTAACCAGGAAAATTTTGACAGTGAAGTGTGACTTATTGAGACTTTACTCTGAAGATTTTCCTATGTATTTAGACAAATACTATCGTACTTTTTTAAAGAGTTTTGAAGACAGACATGTAAAAGTCACTGACCAAATGATAGAATGGGAAAAATGGTAATGTTGCTTTCTAAGTTTTATTCCTCTTAACATATGTGACATAATTTTCTTCTGTTCTTGAGAAAACAGATTGTCTAAGTTTGTTTCATAAGCTAGAAGTTCGTAAGAGGAATCATTAACACTTTATTTTGAGAAAGATTATAACACCAAATTCAACTTTTCCAACAGGGATGCTATCCTGCTATGTGTTTTGAACTGATTTAATGAGCTCCAGTACTATTTTTCATGTCGAATTTCAAGTTCAGATTCTGTGTCATCTGTGAAAGCTGGTAATGTGTGTAATGAATAAAGGTGTAAATAAATTTCATACCCCCACTTTCATTGTTATTTTTGGTCATAACAATATCAAATACTGCACTAAGAGGAATGTCCAGTCAGGTCTTAGCAGCCTGAATGAAAACTCCCCAACAAGATTCCTTTTGTCTGACCTTTCAGAAGCTGGTAGATTTCCTATAGCTTTTTATATATCTATATTCTATAAGTTAAACTCTTAAGAAGTATGGAAGAAAACAAAACAAAACAAAACAAAAAACCCTGAAAATGAAGGTGGAAGGCTAAGATTTCTTCTTTTTCCAAACCTCAACTAGTCCAAAAGTATTTTACCTTACTCTTAGGGAAGTAAGAAGAAGGAAAAAAAAAAAATCACCATAATTGAAAGTAACTACAGTCTTATGCAAATAACATTTTCTGAAGTTTTATTGTGATAACTCTTCCTCCATAACTAAATCTTATTCCCTTGGTGAATCATGCCTCATATGGGATTGAAAAAGAAAAGCAAGGAGGTCTCTTCTCTCACTGGACTGTGACAATGCCTCCGGAAGTTGATACACATTTTTAGATGCACTTCTTGCTCTTCCCCTGACGTGCCTTCACACTAGGGTGAGGAGATCCTTACAGCACAGTGTTTTGATTAACCACTTAATTCTGAACCCCCTTTGAGGAAGTCTTTATTCATTTGCAATCTGGTATGCACAGCCTGAGCCCTTCTTCTATTCTATTCCTTCCTCAGAGTAGCTTTTAGGGGTCAGGCTGTTCCCATCCATGACACTGCTAGAAGATTTTTCACATAAAAACTGGCTGTGTTGGCTCTGCAGTGTTGTCAAACATTAGGACATCGTGCAAAAAAAAAAAAAAAAAAAAAAAAAAAAAGGTGTGATTTGAGATCTCACTGAATTGTTTAGATTCTCTTCAGCTTGCTGGGATACCCTTTTAAGTTTCTGTTTGGAGATTAGATAATTCTACAGACTTGTGCATGATCTGGTAACAGTTATGCTGCTTGTAAACTCCAGCTTCTTGATAATACAGGAAGAAAAGCTGTGTATTTGGCTTACTTCAACACAGAGTTAAAGTGATGTTCTAAAGAAATAATAACTGGTACAAAACGTTTTTTATTAGATAATTATGTCCCCTCTTGGGACCAGATTCATCCTGTGTTGTTTAGTAGTGAAAAGAGGAAGACCTTGGGGAGGCTTGCAAAGTTCACCTCAGGCAGGCTGGTGAAGTTCCCCTCAGAACTCTTTTATTTGCATCTACAGCCTGATTCCCTGCTACAAATTAGAAATCTCCTGTGTATCAACAGAAGCTGGGGAAGACCCTTTGATTCTCCTTATTGCAGGAGTGACATCATCCATGACATATGTATAATTTCCATTGATTCCACTGAGAGCTTTGTGTTAGCATCAATCTAGTATTTTATCTTTGGCACAATAAGCCCCTACAGCATGCTACCAAGAAAAAAAATAATTTTTAGGTTTCAGTTATCTAGTGAGGTTTCATAGACTTAGCACAAGAAAAAGTGACAGAACCCAATTCAATCTCTGCCTGAATTCAGTAATTTCTTCTCTGAAGCAATTGTCAAAGCAGAGGAAGGCTTGCATAGTCTGAAGAGTTTCCTGAAGTTAGCTTGGGTTAGTTCTAATTCTCTGTTAAGAAAATAACGTATTAGTTTAGCTAACTCCACTCAAGTAGACTTCTTTGCCCTTTTCCATTTTTAAGTGGAATGACCAGGTAATCTGAACCTCAAACAGACCCCTTCCTAGACCCTGATTTTATAAATAATACTTACAGTGTTGGGATTTAACATCCTACTTAGACTAAGGAAGATTTGTTTAGGCAATAGGCTGGAAACAGTCAAAATTTTATTTTTTTTGCATGAGAATAGAACTAGTCTCCAGCTTTAGGATGAAACAGTTCCACTGATGATAGTCCTAGGCAGCAGTCTCACTCATTCTGAATATGACAGTGAATGTCAACATCGTCAGCTGAGATGACAGCTTGACTTTGGGTGGGTAGACAATGTACCAGAATTTTTTTCTTGATCTTCAGATACACCCTCAGATGGAAATTTTTGAAAAACAAAGAACAAAACATAAGGATTATTGACTGTAGAGGTCAGGTTTGTTTTTATACTCTCAAGATGCTAGGAAGATGCATATGCTTTCAAAAATCATTACCAGTTGGGAGAAAAAATGCTCTTTTTGTCTCTTTGTGTGAGCTATCATTTATGATTTGAGGTGTTGAAGTATGAGACTAATGGAGAGCAGGGAAAGGTCTGGCATGGGTATTAAAGGCCTCTATTGTCACAGGTTAGGAGGTTGTAAGAGCTAGAATTATGACCACACAGGAACTAGTAAAAACTTGGTTGCCTTCTTTCCCCTTTTCCCAAACTAATCGCAGAATCAGTCTTCCTTATTGTAATCAGCTTATAGGAAACAGTGCAAAAGCTGAAGACAGTAAAAGCTGAAGCCTTAGCTTATCACTTTGACAATTTTCAGCTGCAGATGCACATGAAAAATTGAACTATAACTACCATGAAATATCTGTGTTAATTGTCAGTAGTTTCAAGAGGCTATATACAAGGTTGATTCTCTGGTGAGTACCAGATATGTACATTGAGTAATCGTGGATGTTTGTTGGCTTGGTTTTTTTTACTTAATGTATTTACATTATTATTTCTATTGATATAACTTTTTTTTTACTATTTTCTTTTTCACATCCTCCTTATAGGAGGATCTCCTATAGGAGAAGAGTTGATAGCATTTTAAAAGTGCTCCAAAGGAAACAATAACAAGAAATGTAATTTCTTGTAGATAATTTCTTTTTTGTTGTTTTATCACTGTTTTTCTAGAGAGATTAGAAGAAATAAAATTATTCTGCATAAATATAATGGAGCTGATAAGTATATACCATTTAATTCAGCATTTGGGGGCTCAGTACAAGCAGTATGTATAATGCAGCATCGTTTCAGAATTAAATCAGGAAATTTAAAGTCAGTTTCTATACTTTCTCAGAGATACTGGATAAACCACTTGATAAATTCTGTAAGTTAAATTGTTAATATGTATCAAAATGATACTTTGCTACTTTGCTGACTATTGAGAGAGGTATGTAATCATTTGAGATCTTAAGATGGAAATCTTCCCTCCTCCCTCTACACCCTCGCCTCCCCACAAGTTTAGGAAGAGAATCATTCTCTCTCTCAAGAATTGTTAGTGATTATTCTTTTTTTTTTTACATGCCTTAAAGAAGTTTGATTTTCATCAAAACTTGCTCCTTTTCTTAATCTTAATTTGTATAAATTTAGCTCATGTTCCAACAAGAGTGCCTTCATCTAAAGGCTGGTTATGGGAAACAGTGCTATTTGTCCCGAACACTTCTGCCTTCACACACTACATAACTAAGGTTGTGCTGGCTGACTTTTCACATGCTGATGGACAGCTGAACCAATCTGGTGTGGATTAGACCTCTAGGATGGCATGCATAATTTTGGAGGCTGAAACAGTTAACAAACAGCTTCCAGTTAACAAATGCGCTATTAAAATCATGATACCTGGCCTGAAAGTAGATGTTGCTATTGGAAGACAGTGGGGAAAACACATCTATATTTCAGTGTGGTTCTTCTGTCTAAATGAAAGTGTTTGATGTGCTCTTTGACCTCTTCTGTTAGTTCAGTTGGGTATAATGGCCTTCTCTTTATTACTTTCCACAACATGGTAATCTACCAATGGCAGCAAGGAGAATATTGTATATTACATTCCTAGCACTGGAATCAGATGAATGAAAATGCATACAGACTTTACAGCTTCTGAGAAGGAAATAGTATTGTCTTTTCCAGAGTCTAGACAGGCTACTTTTACTTTGACTGCCTTTTTTTCCTTGGTGATAACTGGTTAGAAAGAATGAAATACTTTGTAGTGATAGTTTACATTCTTGGTCTTATTTTTTCATGACTGGGAATTATGAAAAGTTGTAGCTCTTGTAGGAATAAGTATAACTTGAGAAATGAGAGCAGCTCTGAAAAAGTCTATCGACAAGATGTAGCCTATTGACGATCCAGTTGCATCACAGAAGTCACATTCTTGGTGGATGTATTCAAAACAGCGAAAGAAACTGCTACTATATCTGGGATATAAATTTCTAAACATTTAAAAATTTGCTATTAGATAAAATCTTGCATTCTTTATTTAGTACTTTGGAACTTACTTGAAATTTACTTGAATTTTTTAAAAAATGAAATCAAGAGGCAAGAACCTCACCTGATATAAACTGGCAGGGCTCCACTGTAGCCAAACAACACAGTGTTTGAAGCAGCTGAGGAGCTGACTGCTGCTTTCAGAATGGAGGCTGGTCTTTATTCTGCCACTTCACTTTATTTATTTATTTATTTATTTATTTATTTATTTATTTTAATCTATGCAGATCTATTGCCCTGTTAATTGGAACTAGAATGCCTAGCTCATTTATTACCTAAAGTATTTTGTGGTCAAAGGGGAGAGAGGGCTTCAATTTTCTGTGCAGATGGCAGAAGTACCGTACAGTGGAGTGGAGTGTATCTATTAATCTCATCTAAAGAAGCAGACAGTGAAGAGGTTCAGTTCTGTGACAGACTAACCATTAACAGAACCCCAAACTTGATCTTATTTCTTCACTTTTTTGGACTGAAAACACTGGGGCTAAGATTTATTATGTCATTGTCGTCTCTGCCTTTCCTCTGTCTCATCTGTATTCTTTACAGAGCCTATAAACATGGGCTGTCAGCAAGCTAAACCTGTCAGATTTCCACTTCCCCCCTCCTCCGTCTGCTACTATGCTTCCTGAGAAACAGCCCTGCACACTGCACCCTCACTGTGATTCTTATGATCACATCTCATTCATCACCGTGACTCCAAACTCAGCTCAACACATTAGAAAAAAAGGTCAGGGATATGAAAGGAAAAGAGAAATAAACAACTACCCAGCGGAAGCGGTTGAGCTACAGGAGACGTGGGAGGTAAGATCGGAGCCAATTTCTCTGCCAGCAGCTGTACTGGGCATAAAGTACTTGCTATACAAGTTCTAAGTGTTTTAAACTGGAGGGTTGTGTAGGGGTTTTCTGCAGCTCTTGGTTTATTTCCCCACACAGAAGCATAGTGAAAGGATAGAAAACCTTAGTTAAATGTGGGAAGGTGATAAAACTTTTTATAACTGGGGTAAAGAAGACAGATTGGCTGCTGAGTGACTAGAAACCTGATAGCATCCAAGATTTGGGCTCGAGAGTTCAATAAATACTGATGAAAGGACAAGTCCTATGTTGACTTTCTGAGCCAAACTTTTAGATGCTTTCATTTTGGGATGGGGAGAATTTTGTATGGATGAAAAAGAAATTGTTTATATGAAGTAGTAATATTCCTTTAAATGGTGTCAGTTTTCTCCTATGTGCTACACTGTCAATCTAATTAGGTAGAATTAATTTTAAAATTATTCTGGCTTAGTGATATACCTTCTCCATTCTCCTCACTACTACTTTGGTCATTTATACTGAGTGGGTTTGTTTTCTCAAACAGGAATTATGTTTTTTGCCTCTATACAATTTTTTTTCCAGTTTCTTGACACTTTTCATCATAAATAGAAATAGCGGTTAACTATTTTCTTTTTTGCATTTTGCAAATCTATATTTAAAATATGGATGTGATATCATCCCAGTAATTTCTTTCTCTCAAGCAGATAAGGGGGGAAAAAAGAGAAACTGCAGAACCTGAAATAAATAGCTTGTAAAACTCTGTTTGGAAGAATTTTTTCTCACAAAAAGTAGTAAACTTATCAGGATTTTAGTTTACACTTTTATTTATGTATTCAATAATTGGTTAAGAATTTGATATGCTCTCTGATAATAACATTGCACAGCAAGTGTGATGACATTGGTCAAATAGTCAAGAATATGAATATCTATATCAAGTAATAATGTGACTGTGCTTTATGCAAGGACAGATTGTTGTCTCCTAACCTTTTTAACATGTTTCAATCCGGCTCAAGTTACAAGATATTTTTTATGCCTTATGTGTTATTTAAGTTTAAAAAAAAAAAAAAATTGATTATTTGATAATTCTTTTTGAACAAAGAGAAAAAAAAATAAGCCAGAAGGCCCCTACTGAAATTATCAGGCAAATGATAAAACCAAGAGCATCCAACGATTAAGCAGGGAAGAGGAAATTTCATAGGAAATGGTTCCCATGATGTCGATTAAATGCAATACTTTGGATGCAGCCTTCAGATCTGTTAGACGTGCCTCTGGCTCTGGAAAGGTGAGAAGTAATACTACACTGTATATTTGCTCAATTTCTCATTCTCTTTGAAGCATTTGCAATCATGCCAAAGCTGAAGACAAAATGCTGGAGTTTGTGTCTCAAAACGCAATAAGACATCTTACAGAGTCACTTGTGGGAAGAATTTGGGGAGAAACTTCTTATCATTCAGAAAAGGAACTTTTGCATTAAAAATAAAATAGAGGACTGTAATATCCCTTACTTCTGCAACAGAGTTTTTGTTTTCTTCAGTAGGTGTAACTGCTCTCAGTGTCCATTAGGATGGTCTTTTCTCTATGTTCATCATACTCCATGGACTGATAGTATGGAATTCATCAGTTTTGAACATATTGAATGTCCTTGCTTTAGTGGATAGGGGAAGTTAAGATCCCCAAACCAGGTAACTGCATTAATACACTGTGTGCATAATAATGCTGAAACTAAAAAAGACAAAAAACTGAGCACATGGAGTTAGGATACTCAGAAAAAAGTTCAAAGTTGAGATGAGAATAGATAAATTCTAGATTAATGTAACTGTGAGGAGTAAAATAAATTGTGGAGAATGAGAACCAGGGATGAAAACACATTAAAAAAGAGGGACATATTTGAATTTTTACAATTTACTGTATATAAATGCAGCATTGTGATACAGCAGAGCTCTGTACTGACACTATTGATACTCCAAAATAAGGAAACAAAGCCTGCTAGAAATTTCAAACTTGTAAAAAAGAGGTGTGCAAAACAGAAAAACACCTGGCAGTACACCTATAAAAGAGGCTATAACTGCAGAACAATTAAGAAATAAGTGCGAGTGGCTCCCCATGAACTGCATTGAACAGCAATAATAACAGTGCTGTCAGTATGAAAATGATGATCCTACTAAAGGAAAACAAAATAGAGGATAAGATCACAATAATAAAATAAATTGCAGTAAGAAAATAAGAGTACTTTAGAAAATAAAGGTATGAGAAATAGAAATATTTTTTAGAACGTTAACTTGAAAAAAATTATAAACAGTGTTTTTATATACCACGTCACTGCAAATAAAATATGGATTGGGTGGAGGATGAAAAGAGGAAGAAGTCCAGAATCCAGTACTTCCCTCTTTCTTGTTATGCTAGGAAGAAGCCAAATACTAGCCAGTTTATCTTCTGGCATCAAATGAGATTACTTCAGTTATCTTGATCAATATCAGATGAAAATGAGGTGTAAACCAAATATTACTTTGCACTGGGATATCAAATATTCTTTTATATTTCTCTGCCAAAATAAACTAGTAAATATTGAACTTGGCAGACGGAATCTGACAAGTACTTAAAATTTGAAGTAATGTCTTAGAAAAATAAATGGGTATCTCACTTTTCCTTCTTGGATATATAGTAAAGTTTGCATTACATAATTCACTTCTGTCCACATAGATGCTGGAGGGCTACATTAAGCTATGAAAAATTGTCTTTAACTGATATATGAAAGGCAGCCATTTTAAAATAATAAGGCTAAGGACAGAAATGCAATTTGAAAAGTGAACACTTTCAAGTGAGTAATTTATCTCACCAAGCAAAAATTTCTGTTAGCATTCACCATCTAGTAAATATCTTGAATGGTATGTGACAGAACCTGCCTACTCTTAGTTGCTTACAATCAACAAAACAAGACTTGATTTGCCAGGTTGTAAACCAGATTCTTGTAATGCAGATATGCAGAGATTGGATTTTCTATTCCCATATTTCTTAAGGAGGATTGGTTTAGTTTCACAGGCTTCATTATCCAAGCTTTGCAGCTCAGCTGGCTGCAATCAATAATGTGTAGTCCTAGATGGATTTACAAAATAAACAAAAATTATATCTTCATTAAAGGCTTCATTGTGACTGATAGAGTTCAGGTCTGTATATTGGGTATGACAGCTATAATGCTTGCAGTGCACTCAAGCCAATGTTTGCAACATAAAAGGATGTACCACTCTAAAGACTGGCATGACCATTGACCCTTTTTAATTTTCTGGGAATATTTACTTCCCATTTGACAAGGTCTTAAAAAAAAATACTATATGGAATTATGAAAAACATTGACGCATTCAGGTTTTTCTTCAAAAACAGCTAGTACTCCTATTTCTCAGATAGGAGCCTCTTTCTGGGAGTTCTAACTACTCTGTTCTTCTATTCAAAACTGTGGATTTTATTAAGTCTTCTTGAAAATGTGAAGAGGGTATATTTGCATACTTAAGAAGTGCTTAGTCTTGATTAGTGGTGCATAGGAAATCAAGTAGGGTCTTATTTTTACTACAATTTATTCATTCAATGCTATCTATAATGCTATTTTATTAAATAGGTATAGTGGTAGTCAAACCACTGAGTATATTTGAACATTGAATTTTATTTTTGCTTCCACTTTTCCCTACAAAATTTCCATGATTCAAAAAGACCTCTCAGTTCCCTTGCATGTCTCTGTAATGAAAATCACTGTCTTATATCATCAGGGAATGCATCCTCTGACTGTGCTGCTTCACTTCTTTTCTTTGCCCCCTCCAGTGAAGGCAAATGGAACGTTTAAACTAGATTAATCTGTTTCAAATGTCTTACACAAATATGAACCAAGTTGTAGTTTAGAAAAGAATATATTCTTTCTTATAGTTATATTACTTTTTTTTAAATGTCAATGTTTGAAATGGTTTAAAGTCATTCAAGAGGGACCAGAAGACGTTATTGAATGTAGTTTGTTTCCACTTTCTTTCTTATGAGGATGTATAACACTGCTTGCCATTTTATTTTCTTCAGATCATAGCTTGTAATATTTTTTTTTGCCCAAATATTATATTAAAAAAAAAAAAAAGAAAAAGAAAGCAATTATTTTCTGAATAACTTGGGAATTAATTAGAACTGAAACATTCTACAGAAATTGATTGTACAGAAGAGAGAATAAGTAAAGCAGTTTTTTAAAAGTAGTCAGATAATTTTATGGTTAGTCTTACAAGAATTATGCAAAGCAGTTGGAATTCAAACTACTCCCTACATTGTGTATCATATTCATTATTAATACTGTAGTTAATATGTTCTTTGCATTATGTTGCCCATTACAATATTGGGATATAATGAGATCTCTTTTTTGGTGCTCCAGGTGTAAAAAGTGTATTATTCAGGATTTCTCAGGCAACCACTGCAATCTAGTCAGCACTGAGATATGCTCACTAGTAACCAGAGACAATCTGCACCCTCGTGTGTAAGAATTGTGGAGTTGTGGTGTAAGCCCAGCCAGCAGCCAAGCCTTGCACAGCCACTCATTCACTCTCCCTAGTCAGGCTGGGGAGGAGAATGGGAAGGTTGGAAGTGAGAAAACTCTTGCACTGAGGTTAAGACAGTTTAATAGGGAAAGCAAAATTTGTACACACAAGCATACCAAAACAAGGAATTAATTTACCACTTCCCAATTCATTCACCACTTCCCATGTGCAGCCAGCTGTTCAGCCATCTCCAGGAGAGCAGGGCTCAGTCACATGTAATGGAGACTTGGGAAGACAAACACCATCACTCTGATCATCCCTCTTCTTCCCCGAGCATGAAATCCTGAGCATGATGCCATGTGGTGTGGAATATCCCTTTGGTCAGCTGGGGTCAGGTGTCCTGATTCTGTCCCGTGCCAGGTTCTTGTTCTCCCCCCGCCTCCTTGTTGTTGGGGCAAAGTGAGAAGCAGGAAAGACCTTTATGCTGTGCAAGCACTGCTCAGCAATAAACATCCCCATGTTATCAACGCTGTGTTTTCAGCACAAATCCAAGACATAATCCCGTACTTGTTACTATGAAGAATATTAACTCTACTCCAGCTGAAACCATCAAAGTAACTTACCTACTTAACAAGGTTCAACTTACTTACTACAGTCCAACTTACAAGGTTTCCATGGGAAACCTTGTATCACGTGCCATGGAGAAAACATACTATTAAGCTGAATCTCTTAGTCACTTGAAGGGAACATCCCACCTACTGTATGTCTTGGCTTGAAGTTTTAAGCAGCAAATATCCTGGGAAGCAACATGGGCACAGCCTTTGGAGACAGTAAGTATCCTTCCCTTTCCCTTCAAAAGGGTTTTGAATATTTACATGATGACACTTGTATGCCCAGGAAAGGAAAAAACATTCTTGTTAGCTCTCTCTGCTCAAATATAGCTGAATGTGAATACTAACTCTCCTTCTGCTGTATTTCATAGGCAAGATGAGGAAGAAATGGGTCTAATTCAATACAGTGGTGTACTGCTGGCTGTGATTTGGACAAGAAAAATTGTCTTTTAATTAAAAAATCACAATAAAACCCTCCCATCACATCCATATTTATACAGGTTTTGTTTTAACTGTGCAGAACAGGAATCTATTCTTGATACCACATTGATATGGCACCAGCCTTACCAATATAATTTCCAGCGCATGCTTAGTGACAAAACAACTTGACTTCATAAAACACAATCTTCATTTACAAACCATTTTTATACTCTGTAAATTCCTTGTCAAACAAATTCTTTGTTTAAGATATCCTTATTCCCTCGAAGTTCATCTATTATTATTTATGACGTAAGGGCTGTAAAATGCAAAACTTTGTATATATCAGCTAGTTTGAAATACCTTCTTTTAATCTTTTGGTTTAAGAACCATACCTAAGGATTTCAAAACCTTATTTTAATTTTATGGAACAACGTATTTTTACTTTTCTTTTGTGATACTGCTGCAACCCTAGGTTAGTATGTAAAAAAACAGGGAACAGTGCTAAAAATAGTAAAGACCCCTAACAGTATCTTGAAGTATTGCTTCTCCATAGACACTCTGAAAGAATAGATTAAAATAAAATCCACCATTGTCCAAAGTCTGTTTCTTTGTATGTATCCAAAATGTTTCATTAGTGATAATTTGTTTTTTACGACCTTTTGCTTTTTACTATATTTTAATTTTTTTTTCTAGGTATCCAAGATAAATGCAACAAAAATAAGTTGTACTCAAATATTGTAATATTTGTAGAAGCATTTTCTGATTTAATTTTAACTTTATTTCTACTTAGAGGAGTTTTGAAATTAGCAGGAAAACTTCCCTTCCAAGAAATGTCTCCAGTTTTGCTTTTTTAATTGCCAGCTGTTAATGAAAGGAAAGCCTGACAAGAAACATAAATCTTAAAATTTAAATTCTTTAACACATTATAACTACCTAGAAGACAGTGATACAAGAACCTGAAAAAAAGTAATGAAATTTCCAAACTGGTGTTTTTTAGCGTGTTTTGAAGAAGTTCAGGATGGAGGATGTAATTTGATGCATTCCTTTGAAATATTTAGATAATATTAATCAATTGCATTTTTGATAGGAAAAGAAAATGACGCCACTGTTTTATTTTATACTGTGTCTCTGGATGGAGTAGCTGTTAACAGTGCTTTAGACTTGTGGGACTGCATGACTTATAGAATCTTTAACTAGTGAATACATGGATGAAAGAAATCCAGCTGGATTTTGGAGTTTAGGCTAAGCTTTCATAGTTGGAAAAATCACTATTTTGCTACATGAAAAAAAAGTCTTTCAAATATAAAGACACTATCAGGGCTAAGTTTTTATAATTTCATTGTAACAAAATATCTAGAAATAAAAAATTTAAAGCATTAAATATTTTTTTAAAATCCTTTAAATAATAATAATAATAATAAAATTGCTGCCTATTTACATTTTTAAAGTGCCATATTTGTATATATTTGGATTTTAGAAATGTTTCTATTCGCTGAACTGACTTACATTTTGATTAGCCTACAGAATAGTATTAATTTAAATACCCACTTTTTTTCCCCTGTGCTTTACCAAATCTTTCCCAAATTTTTCACTTCCTGTAAAACCATGCTAATGAATGTTTCTTCACTGAGTAGCATAATCTTATTTAAGGATTTCCTTCTTTTTTTTTTTTTTTTTTTTTCTGGTTAACATCCTTTAACAGTTTTGCAGTTAGAGTTTGAATTTTCCCCTCATTAGACCAAGACAAATACAAATGAAAGCATTAGACATAGCCATTTTTTCTATCAGTGTTCAAATTAAAATTCTGTGAGGCTCAAATGTTCTCTTGTTTTTTACTGCTGCTTCCAAACAGATGAATTTTGGGTTACTCTTCATTTATTTATTTTCATTTTTTCTTTTTTCCTTTGTCATCCTATACCAATCTTATATCAAATAACCCCAGCACTACACGCAGGGTATATCAGTTTACTTTTTATTGATGTTGCAATGAGAAGCCTGATTTTTATTTTAGAATTTTTTCAGGAAAATGTCCCACATTATATGTGTTCATAAAATTTTGTTGTGTTACTCTGTTTAGTTCAGATGAAAACACCTTTACATTTCCTAGCTGTTTTAACAGTTGTTTAACCAGAGACAAGACTTAGTCTGGGATTTAAAATACATGAGTTCAATTCTCCAATCCTTGAGAAACACTAAGTTGTTCTATGTTCTGTGTGGGAAAGGGGAATTTTATTTCTTGCCTCATAAAGATACTGAGAGCTTTAATTCCCTCCAGATTACATGGCATTTAAATGTTATCAGAAAATGAGGAAAGAACAGACAAATATCTATCGATAGACCTAGATAATGTGTCATTTTCAAAAGCATTTTAGGTTGGTGAAATGCCCCATACTCACTGGAAGCCAAACAAAAACATACACATTTGTATCCAGGAAGGATGATTTGAACTTTGGTCTCATGCTCTATCGTAATATAATGGCACAATAGTATAATTGTCCCTGTTTTAAAAAAAATGGCACATATGAAATTCCATAAATGCTGATGTCAAGAGGAGGATATTGAGAAGGCATTGTGGAAGGAGACAGACAGATCTACCAGACAGTGCTCTCATGTTTCTACTGTCCTATTGCACTTAAACCCCATGGATAACAATTCAAGTTTCTGCACTGATTGGTTTATTTCTGCCCCTAGCTGAAACACCAGAAAATTATCTTCATCAGGAGACTTCAGTGCCTTTATATAAATGAGCATAAGGGACTTGTACCTTTATGTGATACAGTGGAGGGCTTGGGGTCCTCTACTGCTGCCTAAGCCCACAGCTTTTTATTTATGTCACAAAGAATGTGAAACTATTATGTATGAGCAACCAAGTAGTGCTGAGAGACATCCTGTGCATGGATCTAGGTAGGAACTGCTGAGCAAAAGGGTTCAACAGGCACTCCTCAAGTTTTCACAGGACCAATAAGCAGAATTCCAGGTTAAGGGGGAGCTGATGTAAATATTTTTCAATGGAGAATACATTTGATTTCTTTCAGTGAGCTCAAAACAATAAACAGGAAAACTGCTTTAGGATTTTGGTCCTCACAGCATTTTTAGTTTATAACTAGTTTGTTAGTTTCATAAGTGTATGAACATATTTTGAAAAATGTCTGAGTCTGTTAATGCAAATCAAAATTCTTTATGTTTTACATTGTGAAAATGGCAGAGTTTTAATTAAGGTAGTTGTTAATATTTAATATCACTGATCCTTCCATGAGAAGCAGAATGTAATGAATTTCATCTTACAGAAATAATTTCTAGTTAGGAATCTTGTGGTAAAGAAGTGCTTAATCTAACAGCCTAACACTAGTCTAATAGTTATTGAAAAATTGAATATATTTATTTGTATGGAATTATATGGACAAGGTGTTGTGAACCCTATTTTTGATCCAGTAAGTCACTTCTTTGAAAAATGGATAACTTTTCGACTTATCTCCAAATTTACTAAAAGTTTTGCTTAATCACACATACCATGCTCTGCCTATAAATTACCATATTAGAATTGACAGTAAAAGAAATAAATTCTTCTTTGTAGTACAGATAATCTGTTCATAAACTCTGCATTATTATCTGAACTTAACCAGCATAGCCATACCAAATAAGTAATTTATAAATATATCAGCCTATTGTATCAGCATTGTCAAGTTAATAAATGTAAGACAAACAATGACTCATATTTCAAAATCACCACCATTTTTACTTTTTAACTCTGTGGAAAGCATAGTTAGCCCCATTCTGGCCTAGGGGATAAGTAATCATACAGATTATAAAATGTTTCAGATCTTTTTCTTTTAATATCTCTGTTTTTATTCCCATTTTTACCCTGTATCTTTCCTTCATGATCATGCACAGCTTTCTAGAATAGAGACCTCTCCAAAATTTGGGATCTCTGTAATTCTTAAATTGAAAAATTGATATATATTCTTCTCCATATATTTACAGTTTTCTACATGATATGTAGTGTATTACACATATCATCAATGCAATAATTCATTATGCCATGGCTGATCCATTCTAAAGGCTCTCTGCATTGCCACAAGCATTGCACAGAACTGATGACTAACGCTGTCTGACAACTTGCACTACAATTTCTGGAGAGACTAGAGTAGCAAATATATAATGTGGGTTGTGTTAATTTTCTTGAAATGATTGATAAGTTTTTAATTATAAATCAAATTTTAATTTAGTTACTCTGTTCAGCCAAGTATATCTTATGAAATTTTATGTATGTAATATTAATACATGATATAATTGAGTTTCCAGTGCTGGTAGATTTGGTTTCTTGAGAATGCAGAGTAGATATTTTCATAATGATTAGTTTTATGATTGGGAACTTAGTCCCATAAAAAGGAATGCAGGAAACTACCCTTTTTAATGGTATTTCTTGTACTGGAATGGTGACATGAAGAAAACTTACTGTTTGAGGTCTTGATAAACAATTTTTTTCCACCTGTGCCCTAGCCTTGATAGAACTGAAATATAACATTTTTCTGTAAGTACTGTGATTCTGTGTCTTCTCTCAGGCACTGTGAATCATACATAACTAAATGGAAGGGTATGAGAAAAGGCAGTTAAAAACAGCCAGTCAAGGACATCTCCACGTTATTTTCATTTCCTTACTAAATACAGATAATAGATCATGTTTTCCCTGATACACTTTTCAGGTTCAAAACACTTTGCATGCATTCAGCTTGATTTCTGTAGTCAGTCCTCCCTGGGCTTAATGACATGAATGTGTTTTCATGGTTGGTAGATGGCATTTATTCCTTACCTTCTCTGGAAGAATGAAAATTATCAAGACTCTGCCATATATTGTTGCTTATATTTAACTTTATCTTCTTTTCTTAAATTTCTCTTGTATTAATTTCAAAAATTCCCAGAAAGCTCATGAGTCTGCTAGACTTCATGTCTTCAGTAGTTTAGCCTACAGTATATTTACATTTTTAATGACGTTTGTACCCTGTTGATCAAAGTAATCATAGGCAAGCCATTTCAATAAATACAATATGTTGAGTAGTATATGATAAATGAAAAATGAAGCTCTCTTGGAACATCTCCTATGTGTTACAAAATACTGCAAAATACATATGATTTTCATAAGTTGAATACGTTGTCTGGAGATTTCAATGCTTAATTAGAAATTATGATTAAAGGAAACTGAGTAGACAAATAGCACCATGACTTTCCTTTGTGTTAATTCTTCTACACTGAAATAAGGATTTCATTTGTTAAAAGACTTTTAACTGGAAAAATGTAGAGGCAAACTTTTTTGACCATAAATAAACATTTGGTATTCCATACTTTACTACAAGTGATAAATTCAGAGTACAAGAAAGAGTAGCAGTTTATCATCTTGGTAGTCAAACAGTGCTACCTCAGCAGCAGGACAGGCAGCAGAAGGAAACTTGTATTTCTTCAGTTCAGTTTTGAATAGTAAGGGAACTCTGCAGAATCAGTTTGTTTAATTTGACTAAAAACTCACTTCTGATATTCTGTCTACTAGGGATAGCTTGCCTTTTTTTTGCAGTTTTTTCTTATTGCAGTCTCATAGTATAGGGATGCCAATGGAGATATGATATTTTGATTTTTAAAGAGATTATTTCAATGTGTGCTTTTCCTCATTTTATTAAGTAACTTTGAGAAGGAGTACTTTGGTTCTATATACCTGTGACTTAAAAAAAATAATTTATGCATTTTAGGTGAATATTAATGAATATCTCTTCATTTCATTGATGGATTCCTAGTTATTTCTTGTTTGACTAATAAAGAGATAATAACTCTGCTTTGATTTTCTGCTTCCATTTGTTTGCAATTATTCAAGGAATTGATTACAGAGTCAGACTTACAGTCACCACTTCCAGTAATATTAGAAAAATTTCCACATAGATATTATTAATAGGAAGCTGTATAGTCAAACAAAATATATACATGCATTTGTACTGGAGGAAAATTATGGTTCTTAGTGTTGCTTGTAGGGATGCTGGTTCTCCAAGCTGTTCTCCAAGCTCCAACAGGAGCTTAATAGTATATCTTGCAACACTGACAAAATTAATTTTATATCAAATTAAATTAGCACCATAGAATCCTAACAGTCCTAAGTACTTCCTTGGACACTATTTATTGGACAAAATTTATAACCCCTAACAGTTAATGGACCAGTGATGATAAAGATGGAACAGAAACTGTAAATGGAAAAATCCTTCAGCTATCCTTTCTCATACTCTCATTTTCTTTGCTTTTATTCCCTAATGTTTATATTGGTATTTGTAAAAATGTTATCACCATGACCCTGTAAAGTTCACAAAAATCCTGTTGAAGCAAATGTTCATGGAGTCAAGTATCAGATTTCTAAAATGTTAAATACCTTTAGTATTCTTATTTTGGAACTCCTGGCAGATGTAAATTTTTAGGAAGAATGTTAGAAAATAAAAATTCATATCCTAATATTTTTTGACTAGAACTTTAAGGAGAAAATATACAGCTCTGCTTTTTAAAGTAAACTACAAGCCCATTTCTAGTTCTTAACTGTTCCTACTTCTACTTACTTTTTAGGTCCTGTTTCTCTTTGCTTTCTCAGTCGTGGTCAATGCTGAACTCTCACAGGCATTTTGGGAAAGTGTGCAATAGAAAATATGTAGTATGAAATATTGTGACAACATAATTTTTTTAAAAACTGCTTCCAGGCAGGGACAAATCTTTCTTCTTTCCAGAAGGGTCTTCCTAGTGTTTATTTTCAATATCACTTGGGTCTTTTTCATATTTTACAGTAAAATAGAGAAAGCAAGAGAGAGAGAATGTTTTCTAGCAGGTAGGAAATTTCCACCTGGTAGGAGGCTTGTGTATACATGCATTTGTGTGTGGGGGGCTGTGTTTAACAAATTGTTCCTTCTTTAAAACAAAAACACCTGCTTTTTATTTTTTTTTCAGTAGCCATTACCTATAGATTTCAAAAGCAAAAAAAGCAAAAAAAAAAAAAAAATAGCAGTACTCTTTTTTTCAACAAAGCAACTCCCACTGTGTCTCAGACATATCTTTTGAAAAACCCTCCTCTTTATGAGTTTCTCATTGCAGTGTCTGTCTCAGCCCTGAGTCTCATGGGGGCAGGGCTGTGCACAGGATTTCCAGAGTGCCATTTTTAGTGCCAGTCTGAAAACAGGAGACTCTGGGCCATACTTTGAAATATCATTCAGTGCCTTTTTGATAAATTACTGAATTTATCATTCCCTAAACACTGAATACATTTTGAATGTCTAATGCTAGTTTTATTAGAACAGAGACTAGAAGCATGAACTTTTAAAAATACAGAGCTCAGATAATGACATAAAGCTAAGAGGGTTTGTGGAAAGAAATTTCTGCTCCCTTTTTTGTCTTTTCAGAGTTCTCTTGTCTTCCAGGCTTGCT
The DNA here is from genome assembly GCF_041296385.1 of Aphelocoma coerulescens. Classification (NCBI taxonomy): domain Eukaryota; kingdom Metazoa; phylum Chordata; class Aves; order Passeriformes; family Corvidae; genus Aphelocoma; species Aphelocoma coerulescens. Next base: position 86,952,518 of record NC_091015.1, read on the forward strand.
ATTAGTCCATGTTCTAAGACTGGATTAGTACAAATGAATATTGTTTATCCCTTGAAAGTGCCTAACTCCTATTTTGAAGGTGTGTGTGTTTGAAAATACCCTTTTCTTCCCCACTATATACTCTCTCAAGGCAGCACTTTTACTGTCTCATGAGCCCCTTGCTTGCCTTTACACTAGAGAATGTCTCTGGCATCTAGGCACTCTTTCTGCTTGCATGAAGGAATAGTCTCCCCTTCCTCCCAAGGCTCCTTCTGATCCAAGACAAAAAGCAACATCCTTCTCCCTCCTGCCTGGATCTGGGCTTTTAAAGAAATGGGGAATGGTGATTCTCAATGACTAAGTTAAGCAGATTCCAGTCTTGGCACCTTTCGAAATCAAAGGTCAGATGTGCTCAGAAACATGTTTGCGAGAAAGAGGTTTGCTCAGTAGGTTTGTATTGTAGCATGAGTGGATAGGAAGGAAAGCTAAATGTTACTCAATTATAATTTGGTTATTTAGTGAAGTGACATAATTTATATTGCTACATCTGTCTAAAAGGAAAAACTGTCTGCCTTTGTGCTTTCTAATGGCATTTCATGATTTTTGGCCAGTAAATTATATTTAGTTGATGCTTTTCATGCTGCAAATGTCGGCAGTGCCTACACAAATGTCTTAAGTAGAGAGCAATACCATCAAGAAGAGGGCTTGTAGCAACCAGCTAACATTTGTGCTGCCATTTAAGATGTTTTCACTGGTCTCTGGGAGGCAAGTCTGAACACAGTTTTCTAAGGAAGACTTTCTAGAGTCTAACCAATTGCATGGATAGGAAGCAGCATTCACATAGCCTGTGCTTTTCCATTGTTCAGACTCCTTGTTTTGATCTTCTGGACCCCAATTCCAAATGCAAAGTGCTTGGTCTGACTTTCGTAACATGTTCCAGAATGACTGCTAATTATACTGGATGTGGGCTGCCACTGCTGTGCTGCTACTATGTTCCAGTTTCTGTCTCCTGTGCTCTTATTTGCTCCCTGTCTTCTTTGCCTGAAATAAAAGGACTCATTTAGTTGAATGTATTTACCTGAAGAATTATGGTTTGGTCCCTTGGCTGTAAGGCTGGTTGGAGGCATTTGGCACAGAATCAGTTTCAGTGGATTGTGGCTGCCTGTTCTTATTGTATGAGGTTGCCAGTTGTAGTTTATAGTCTGCGTGGAGCAGCTAATCTCTCTCTGGTGTAAAGGACAGAGCTGGGTTGCTGTATACTATACATTACATCTCCTGCCAGCTAGGCACTCTGGAAGATTTTTTTTTTCCTAAAGTAAAGACTTTTGCTTAGTTTCTATATGTAGTTTTTTTCTTCTCTTGATTATCTCTTAGCAACAGGCTTGAAGAGTGTTAAGAAGATTAAATGAATAAATGAAAAAGGAGACTGGTGGGAAGTTTAACTCACTCCAGAACAGGACAGAACAAATGGAAACAGATGTATCATTGATCTACATCTGACCATCACTGCATCTCACAACTAACCCATAAAGGATGGAACAATTGCAGAGGTGTTTTATCAACATTTATCACGACTGTGTGGCAGTAAAATTGTTTAGAAAGACATGGTGGGGGCGGGTGGGGGAGAGAAGCCCTTCTGGGTCTTTTCCTTAGCTGATTATATAAGAATTCATAAGAAAAATCAAAGCTGTGCTGAGTAAAAGTTATAAGAGGAGGAAGTGCTCTATAGATTGAATCTATTTGTTCTATCTGAAGTTGGAAATGGGGCAGTTAATTCAATGCTTTCTTGGTAGATTGAAATTAATGCATAATAAAAAAAATAAGAAGTGTAAATGAAAGAGTGAAAGTTTGCCGGTTGTCATGTTTCATCTTCCCATGCAATGTTTGGAATAGAAGAAAAGTAGTGAATTGCTACTTTAGTTCATGCCCATTTGCAATAAAGTATAAGAATGGCTATACTGAGTCACATATCCACAATAACCTAATATTCTGTCTCAGTTATCAAATGTGAAGGCCTAGAAAAGAGTATAGAATGTGATTGTCCCCCTCTGCTTGGCACTGGTGAGGCCACAACTCAAATCCTGTGCCCATTTCTGGGCCCCTCACTCCAAGAAGGACATTGAGAAGCTGGATCATATCCAGAGAAGGGCAGCAGAGCTGGTGAAGGGTTTGGAGCACAAGTCTGATTAAGGAGTGGCTGAGGGAGCTGGGAGTGTTTAGACTGGAGAAAAGGAGGCTCAGGGGTGACCTTATCACTCTACAACTGCCTGAAATGAGGCTGTAGCCAGGTGAGGGTCAGCCTCTTCTACCCAGTAACAAGCAGTAGGACAAGAGGAAATGGCCTCGAATTGCACTAAGGGAGACTGCATATTAGGAAAAATATCCTCACCAAAGGGGTTCTCAAGCATTGGAGCACCTTGGCCAGGGAAATGCTTGAGTCACCTTAGCAGTGTTCAAAGGGCATGTAGATGTGACCCTCGGAGACATGGTTTAGTCGGGGACTGGGCATTGTTAGCATTACAGTTAGATTCAATGTTCTTAAAGGTCTTTTTTTAACTTCAATGATTCTATGATTCTATTGTATTCTTACACTATATCTTTCCAGCCTTCCTCTATTTTCAGGTCATGTACCCTTGATATGAATGAACATCTTATCTGGGTATTTAGCAACCTGCTGTGGATCAGTCTTCCATGACCTTTTCAAGTTTCCCCTGGGCCTCTTTTGAAACAAGCAATCAAATATGGTTTGGCAAGAAGTTCCACAATTCAACCATCTGTTTTGAGTCTGACTCCTCCTGGCTTAGCTTACCATGCCCTATCTTGTTTTGGAATATAGTGTTTAATCAAACCCTGTCCTTGTTACTTGTTACTTATTTTTAAAAAAATTTACCACATCTTCCAGCCTTTTTTTTTTCCTCTCTGTAGAGATTAAATTCACTCAGACATTCAGTGTAGGTAAGACACTCCATCTCTTTGTTTATCTCTAAGTTCTTGAGATGTAGAAGGAGGGAAGAGCTAGAACTGCACATGGTATTGAAGAAGCAGATGTACCATGGATTTGTACATTGGCACAGTTATATCAAAGACAGGTGTATTTTCAGGACTACCTATATATTTCAGAGATCTCACTATAGGTTTGTGAGTTGATGCAGGCATCGTTTCTCCTCTAGAGGTAGATTCAGAGCAGTATCCTGCTTCATCCATATGAATTGCAAACTAGCAGGTTACTCTCAATGTCCTGTTTTGTGGGACTGTCCAAAGAACTTAGCCTTGGTTCCCCAAGGATAAGCCCGAGAGCAAACAAGTGATTTTACATGTGTACATGTTTATGGCTTCTGGAGACTTAAGCTAGGTCTATATATAAATGAAGTCATATAAAATCAGTTATGCATAGACCTTTTGTGAGTCCAATTAATGCTCCCTCATTCTGAAGATTTCATTCTCAGTAAAGGCAAAGAAATGGTCAAAAGGTCATCCATCCCCACGACAGAGAAATTATTTGATAGCAAAAATATTACAGCTAAGACAAAAAACAAGTTTTCCATTTTGTTTAGCAATTGCCATAACCTGATTCATTTTACTGGGATCTAAGGTCTTTTGCATTGTTTGAAGACCTGGGTCAATAAAGACAAGCTAAGTTGAATTTGTACCAGTAAAATTACCATTGAAATAGTATTTACTAATGATTCTCCAAATACATTTTTTGACTGTACAGAACAGGAAGAATTTGAGCCTAGAGTGTATTTATTAGTTGTATGTGTAATTACAACCAAAAGTAGAGCAATTTAAAATTGTTGGAACAAATTCAATTAATTAGGAATTGCTTGTCCAAAAGTAAGTAAACAGTTGACAATGTTATGGCTAAAGAAGACAACAATAAATTGTTCTTTTTAAGGAAGGCTTTCCAATGCAGCAAGTAAAGGGCTCAACCTTTCTCCCAAGTTGACAGGTAGGTAAAACAAAAGCTGAACAGTCCTCTTGTTTCAGAACAAGACCTGAATTAGAGTGGAAAGCATTCTTCAAGCTTTTGAACAGCTTTTGTCCATTCCACTCTTGTATATCCAGTGCTATATGTATTTTTGTGTTTACTTATTTCACCTCCAGAAAAAAAACAAAACAAAACAAAACAACAAAACACTTCTTTAAAGACAATGGCAGCTACTTAGTACCTTTAAGGGACATCCTTATTTCTATTTATTGTCTTTGATATTTACTGACAACATGTGCATGAACGTGTTCACAAGTCCACTGTAGCACTGGTCATGTTTCACTTCCTTCTGATGTCATATCTTGTTTTAGTTTTTAAATTATACCATACTTTGGATGAATATAGTTGTTCAGAGAATATCTGATATGCAAAAACAAACTCAGGTCAACAACTTACCTTTCAAATGAGAAAAGTATCTAAATGAGGATCAGAAAAAAACCCAGTTGATCAGAAGCCAAAGTGATTTCCATAATATTTTTAACTTGACTTTCATGATTGTATTTTTTTTAAAGCCAAAGTCCATAATTGGCAAGTACAATGAAGTTCATGGAAATGTTCTGTTTACTCATTAACAATGAAACAATTGCTTGATTTTGAGTTTGGATATAAGAGGATTCTAAATTCAGTAGTATACTTCAGCTGATCTCAAGGACTCAACACTGGCTTAAAGGTTTTTCTTTGTTGCTTTGAATAAAGAATAAAATAAAAAGAGCATAGAGCAAGAATTTTTATAATAGTAATTAACCAAAGGACCTGTCTTCACAAGTTAAATGTTATGCTGCTAATTTATGAAGAGATAAGTTAGCAGCAGAGATTAATAAAACAGGACATTCAGCATATAAATATGTTTCAAGTACATTTTTAAAAATATAGTCTGTTGAAATCCCTAAAATCCTTAAAAGCAATTCACCTCCTACCCAGAGATTAATAAGACCATAATGTTATTTGTATTGTTACATTTCTTAATTAAGCAGCGCCCAATGAGTTTACACAGGCATTAAAAAATCCCTTCTTAAAAAGGTTTTATGAAACAATTTGTAAACATCCACAGCAAAGTAAAGCTCAGTGGATCTATCAGCACAATATTAGCGCTATTTGCATGTCATAAAAATACAGATACTCGTTTTGTGGCACCTGATAACTTCCATAAAAGAACAGAGGCAATATAATTAGAAAAGAAAGGACAACCAGACTGTTGGGGATTTATCAGCACTGGAAACTTACTGTGACTGGTTGCTATGAGAAGCTTTAATTAACCATCAATCACAGTGAACATTTAAATGATCATATACGTTTTGTGATGTACAACAGGCAGAACTGCTTGAGGCATCACAAAAAAACTTGTATAGAAACCAGTGTCAAATGTCCCATTTGTTATAATAACTGCTCTTCGACTACATCTATTATTTAATGTAGGGATATGGAATTTATGAAGCCAACTGAGATTAAAATGTGAAGTACTTTGCAGGTTATGGAAATGCTGGAATGACTTTAAACCTTCAGCCTAAAAGGATAAGTTTTCATACTGGAAAACAAATGAGAAAACTAATGAGAAATAAAACAGTAATAACTCTTTTTCTATTATTATTATTATTTGTATTATTACTCAAAATAATTTTATTCTTACTTCTTCTCATTTCCTAAGAGAAGGTGGGATGTTTGCAAAAGAGCCTAGCTGGGAATGTACTAATCTGAAAGAAGGGATTGATTTATTAACCTTTAATATAAGGGTTAGCTCACTGGCTTGGAATGTCTTGAAATGAACATAATCATGTTTCTCTGTTAGTTTAGCATTCCAGATGATCTAATATTATAATTAATTTCCACCACTAATTCAATATTTTAATTGTTGAAGGAGTTGAGATTCTAATACAGATCAAAGGTTTAATACCTATGTATAGTGTCTAGATTTAAACATCTGGGTAAGAATACTGTTGGGTCTAGTTTAGAAGATTCCTGAAATTGATGGCTAAAGAAAGGGAAGTACCCTGAATTAATCTCTCCAATAAATGCTGTAGGTTTTATACCTCTCTAATTTCATTAGGAGATTAGCCTGTTAAATTAGCCAGCTAATTCAGGTGTTTGAAATGCAGTTAAATTAATAATCCCTTGGCCTCCGTCCTATTTGGGTTGCTGTGGTATATAGCCTGACTGTGACAAAATTGGTTTTTCATACTTTCAGGTTTCTTAGAATGTTTCAAGGCTCTACCTAAGACATAAAAATTGCACAAGAAAAATGTACTCCTCATCCACAAAGAAGCAAACGAGACCACATTCTTAATTGCTGTTATGTGAAAGAGCCCATAAAGTGGTTTAAATGTTTGCAACACCTCAGATGTCCTGCCAGTCATTCTCGATGTTTCAGAAGTAATTTTAGTAAGCTGTTTCATTATTCTATATTGTTCATTCTTGTTGTTGCACAAAAGCATTCTAAGACAGTTGAACCCTCTGCATTTCAGTCATCTTCTGCAAGCGTTTTGAAAACAGAAGATTAGGTTACTACTGATCTACTATCAAACATGCTATCAAACAAACATACATCAGATAATCTGATGTTATCTCTATTGTGAGATGGCGATCTTAGATAAGATACTACCAGTTAGTGGCCTGTCAATAAAATAAAATTTAAAAAAAAAAAAAAAAAAGGAAATATGTCACCATGGCACATTATTTTTTATTATTGCTACATGTAAAATAAAATATTAAGGCCTTCTAAATTCCTATGTCTATCTGTTAAAGTATAAATATGCATAAGAAAGCTCTGAAATTTTCTTTCCACACAGAATAAAAAAATCGTACAGAGATAAACTTTCTCTTGAGTTATGTATGGAGTTTACTCTGTCTGTAACTTGATGTTATTTTCCATACTCGTATGTCTTACCTTAGTTCAGAAAAACAGTTGTCAGTGTTCAAAGCTGCATTGATTTCAGGTGTTGCTGAAGGTGAAGACGATGACAAAACACAACTTTCAGCTCTATGCTCCAAAGGACTTGGTATAGACATCCTTATATTGTAACTTTAGAACTTATGAACTCCCCCAGCAACCTCATTTAATACAATAAAATGTAAGCTGAAATCTACAGGATTTTGCAGACTGTATTTAAGACCCTTGCTTATTTTGACATTTACCCATCTTCTTTTTTATCCTTGTGGGATTTCACTGTTTAATTTTTTCCTCTTTTATTGTCTCTAAATGTATTGTATAAAGGAAAATATGTTTACTTCTGATTCATTGAACATCTGATTTGTTGGACACAGGAAAAGTTTTAAAAAATAGCATTTTTATTGAGTATAACTTGCATGCCAGTACTCTGTGAATTTGATATTCAGTAGCAAAAGATTATGATATTTACAGATCTTATAGCATATTTTTTCTAAATTAGATAAGACTGAAGCATTTATATTTTGAAAGGTGGTGAAGGTGTACAGGGAAAATGGGGAATGATTTCCAAGGGAAAACAGGAAAGAGAGTCAGTATTTAATATGGACAGTGAGGCTGATAAACTGATGAACATTGTAAAAACTTCATGGCCAGGGATAATAAAACAGTGTTTGTGCTGCCTAGCAGAATGCAAGGAAATCCTAATTTGGGCTTTTTTTCATCTTCTGAATTGATTTTATTCAGAAGCCAAATGGTAATTAGCTGAATTTAACATTATCCAAGATGACAATAGCCTCTCATTTTTGCTGTTCTGCCAAGTGCTCCTGGGATACAGGTGCAGAAGGGGTCAGAGGAACCAGAGATGATTGCTCTGTCTTAAGGTTACTTTCCTTCAGGAAATTCTCGGTAGGTATCTTAGATCATTCATAAATTTCTTATATATGTTATATATTTCTTTCTGAACCTTTTTGGATGGTTGGGACTGTTAGAGTCCCATATTAAATGGACTGCAGTAGATATGACATTCAGACTATATACCATTATGTGCTGATTTTGGCTAGGGTAGAGTTAATTTTCTTCACTATTGCTGGCAAGGGTCTGTATTTTGAATTTGCTGAAAGCAAGGTTGATAATACAGAAACTTTTTTTTTTTTTTTTTTTATTGCTGAGTAGTCCTTATGGAAAGTCAAGGTCTTTTCCTCTTTTCTTACTGCCCTACCCATGAGTAGGAATTTTTGAAGGGGACACAGCCAGGGCAGCTGATCCCAACTGATCAAAGGGAGATTCTAGACTTTATGGCATCATGCTCAGTATATAAAGCTAGGGGAAGAAGAAAGAAAGTGGGGAATGTTGAAGGTGATGGCATATGTTTTCACAAGTAACTTGTCTACATCAGAGAGCCTTACTTTTCCTGGAAATGGCCTGGCCATGGGAAGTGGTGAATTAATTCCTTGTTTTGCTTTGCTTGTGGATGTGGCTCTTGCCTTTCCTATGAAAGTGTCTTTATCTCAATGAGTTCTCTGATTTTAATCCTTCTGATTCTCTTCCCTATCTCACCAGAGAGAGGTGATCAAGGAGCTGTGTGGTGCTTCATTGACAACTGGAGTTCAACCACAACACATTAAGACCCAGTTTAAAAAAAATATAACTCACACACCAACTACAAAGCTGCCTTCTCTTCATTAAGATTTTAACTAGTTTAGTTGCAAAGTGAGCAACACAACTTTTCCCCTCACAGGGAAGACAATGAATGTTTCATATTTTTCCTCTTCTATGCTGGCTCTTTGGGGTAATTTCAGAATGACCTTGCCTGTCCCACAGAGCACAGAGTTGTTACATGTCATATTCTGACTATCATTCTGTTTCTCAATGGATAGTAGGTGTGAGTCTGCATGGTACTTACCTTCTCAGTGTCTGGTTATTTTTAGAATTGAGGATCTTTTAAATTCTTTAAAGAGTAACAGATTTCCTGTAACTGTTCAATCCATATGTTAAAACAAATTATATCTGGTTATCAGATGTCAGATGTTAAAGGTTTAGTTTTTTTTTTTTTTTTTTTTTTTAGTCCTGGTTTTATGGACTATAATATGCCTTTTCTACTTTATTTTTCCTCCTACACAATTTTCCAGGTGAGTGGACTGGGGAAATAGAACTGCCGTAGTAGTGGTGGCCATGTTGCTGACTCTGGCCATCCGTCTCCTAAAGAAACATGCTTTTCAGCTGATGTGTGCAGTTTGGAGTGCCTCTCCTTCTGGAGGATGGGTTTGGAATAGAAAGGATGGAGGACAGTTATTGCTGAGAATAAAAGGAGTGAGGCTTTTGACTCTCTAATGAGCTGTAATGAGAGTTACTGCTCTCATCATCTCGAAGCAGAACACTTCCTCCTGCTCAAATTGTCCATCACAGACTTGCCTGTTTGTGTCCTTCTGAGAAGCGTGCTTTCAGACCTCCCTTGCCTGTGTGCACAGGAGACTTGCGTTGTAGACTTGCGTTGTAGACTTGCACAGGAGATTGTGTGGGAGAATTGGAGTGTTAGCTTCAGAACGCATCCAGTATCCCACATGTGAGCAAAGAGCTGGAGAGGAAGGAGATCTGTACCTTCACTTTGGTCTCCAGAAAACATGACTGGAACATTTTCATGGACAGACTGCATCTTCTTATTCTTGCTAATTAAAGCCTACAGTTGAGGGATCAAGCTTTCTGTGCCTGGAGTGTTGAATCTCCAGGACCAATAGAATGACACTTAAACCAGATCATAACACATCTCTATCACTACTGTCTTCCTAATTCCTGTTCAAGTGTCATATAACTGTCAGAGTCATACCTCATCTTAGTTTTGAACGGAAGGAGGTCAGAGGACACAGACTATGAATATCTCTTTATTTTTCAGAGGATATGTTCCCAACTAATTCATCTTGAAATTGAAATTCTCAATTGGAAGTCTCATTAAGTAGTTGTACGCAGATTGCAACTGGTTTTTCATAAGACAAACATTCGTAGGTCAAAGAATTACTTACATAGTATTTGCTAATTGAATATTCCCATAAATCACAGCAAGAAATTTTTTACAGTACACAGGACAGGATAAATTGAAACTTGCAATGGAACATTGATCTATAGCCAAATGAAAATCTTTTAAATGTAAAGCCTTCACTTAATTTAGGCAAAATCAAAAATAACGTCAATGGACCTGTTACAATTCTCCCAAGACCTTGTCCGGAAACATAATGCAATTTTCATGCTGTCCAGTGATGGATCCAGTTAATGGAATAACCTTATAGTGTTCTTATTCATATTCAGGAGTAACATAAATATCATCTGTCCTTCCCTTGGGCTGTAGAACATTAGGCTAACCTATTTCTTCAAAGCTCAATGTGCTGTGGTTGCTCTATCTGTCTGATGCATTGATTATTTTAAAATAAATGGTGTTATTTTAGGCATAGAAGATTTCTTTAGTAGATCTACAATGTGTTAGAGACTGAAAACTGCATTGAAACTTAAAAAATTGAGTCTGTTCCTGAGATATACGAGACCCAGAAAAAAATTTATTTATTTATTAAGATATTCTCCCTAGCAGATTTGTCACCTCCAGTATTTCCTCATGTGGGGATGTCTGAATTAGAGTTCAAGTAATCATACTCTTTATTTTCATTTAATGAGCACTCTAGCTTTTCCTTAAAGCTTCCTTGTACTATAATCCTCTATGAGCCTAATTTCTAAAACCTACAACGAGTGAACATAACATATGAATCTGCACAACTTTTGATTCACTGGCTTCAGCTTTCACATGATTCGCATCTTACACATTTATTAACATGGTAAACTGTAAATTAGATTATCCTGTGGGTGGAGGTCTGAGGTGTACTTGGTTTCATGGAATGCCTGAATGGGTCAGCACTTTTGTCCTATAGTTCTCAGCTCAAATCTGTGGGCAGAAGGGCTACTGAACACCTGCACACTATCAAGTAAGGGGGGTTCAGCTGGGGGTTCTCACTAAAGGCTATAGTAAACTTCTGAAGAAACGAATCCCAGTCATATATTTTTATTAAGTAGTCCTCCATCAGTACATTGTCCTCCCAGAAATGCCAAGGCAAGTATACCCAGCTCTGGTTTAATGGAGGTAAGCAGATCTGTCATTCCTTACACACAGCTGTCAGTCTGGCTTATGTGTACTCCCATAGCTATGATGAAGCAGGAAGTGACAGGCATGGGAATTGGGTGGAATGATAAGCTTGAGTCAAGCCAAGGGAAAACTCTTAGCCATCATACCTTGTTTTGGGAGAAAAGCCATTAATTTTTAAGTCAGAAAAGACATTAATTTCAAGGAAGAATTTTGAAATAAGAGGGCTGAACTCAAGGGAGAAATGTAGGGAGCAATGAAATGTAGGATATGGGGAATGGACATGTGCAAAGAGAGACCAGATACATAGTGCACTTGTAGGGCAATTAAGATAAAGCAAGTTTCCATCTTATAGTGAGGGTAAGTCTTCTTTGGAATGTTCTATTTTATATGTGCATAAAAGAAAGTGCTGATGGTGGAGTAAAAGCTCTCTGTTTTTTCCTTCACCCAGCCTTCTCATACCACCTGGTGCATAGCTCAAAACAGAGTATGCTAAAGATACAAAGGAAACTGTTGCTATAGAAGGGAGAGAAATGAGAGAAAAGAGATAAAAGAGGAAGAGGATGATATGATGCTTGTCGTTTTCTGCATACAAGTATTGCTATGCAGTCTCTTCTTTTCCTAAGATCTGTGAAATTTACGGGGAGCCTCCAGTACTTGCAGATAAAATGTTTATTTATGTGTAAGTAAACGTATCCATGTCTGAGGGTCAATGTATATTAATTTAGAAAATTTCCCCGTCCTTTTCAAAGAAGCTTCTAAGAAGCATTCTAAGAAAAGATTGACTTGCATATTGATTCACTGGGATGTTGCTTTGTTTCAGTTCACACATAAACCCAGCAGATTTGAAGCAGGACTCCTCTACGTTTTTTCTTGAGCCAGTGAGTTACAGTAGCCAAACACTCAGACAGCACTGCAGTAGTGCATTACTAGATATGTAATGTTCACAGCCTTTCAGGACCATCAGGTTTTAATAGCTGCCGGTGCATGTAGTGTATAAGATAAAGCATATGGCTATGGTTCTGTGCACATCTCAAATATATGCCTGCTACCTTCATGCACAGTAAAGTAGAGGAGAAAGGGAAGGTAATGACCTGGCAAGCTTTCTTTTAGGTGGCTAACAGAGAGGGCACAATCTAAAATCACAGGTTTAGAATTAGGTGCCAGAACAATTTGTGCCTCCATCCTCAGCTGACAGTCATCCTCATCCTGAAAGTGCTTGTTTTTGCATTCCTAGACCTGTAAAAGTTCTGGAGCTGTACTTAAGCTTCTAAACTGAAGTCAGTAGGATCATTCACAGGCTTGAAAGATTAGATTACTTAGAGATTTACTGGATTGAAAAAACAGGGTTCATTGCTTTGCAGGACTTAATTATTCCTTGTTTTCCAGACATGCCATATAAAATAAACTTGCTGTTGATGTCAGCAAAAATAATCTTTCTGGCACTGGCCAAAAATGTGTTAACTAGCCTGCTCCAGCTCTAATGGTAAAGCTGGGATGGTTTGGCTTATTTACAGTCAGGACTGAATTTGTCTCTCCATACTCCTCTAAAGAGAATTAAAGAGCTGTGAGAAATAATTAGCTGATGCCTGTCATATTCTTTGAAGGTGAAAAATTCTATCTAAGTGCTACTATGGTCACTGTAAAAGTCCTTTCCTTTGAAAATGACTGCATGTAATCAAAATGTTAGTAGTACAAACAGTACCATGGTAACTGAATTGTATTGGCAGAGAAAATACAAGGTTGTATGATGATAAGGGTCGCTGACTTGATTTTTGCCATCTCTTCTCAATTCAGTATCAGCAGCAAAGTGTATGAAGCACAGGAGTGGTTTCCCTCCGCATTCTTAATAAAAAATATTGGGTGATTGAGATGGAAAGAGAAGGCTAGTACCCAGTATGCTCTGAAATTTTCTTATATGGAGCACTTTGGGAATGAGCTTCAGGGCCCTGAAAAAATGACCACAGTCTAGAAAGACTGTGTCTTAATTATCCTGTTGCCAGTCATCCTCTTTATTTTATATTTTCCAGAGACAAACTGCATTCACCATGATATATCAACAGAGCTAGCATCTCATGGACTGTGGATTAATTTATGAAATTTTGTCCTGATATTCTGGCTCTGTTAGTTCTCTCTTTGTTCAACTTCAGCTGCTGCTGAATCCCAAACATTGCAGAGAAATATTTATAGAAAACAAACTGAGGAAAAATGTGAGAGATCTTTACAGCATCATGATTGTGGAGAATTGACCTTCACACCTGTCATGGTTTAATCCCAGCTAGCAAACAAGCCCCATGCAATCGCTCACTCTCTTCTCCATCAGTGGGATTGGGGAGAGAATTGAAAGAGTAAGAGGTGGAAAAATCGTGGGTTGACATAAACACAGTTTAATAGGGAAAGCAAAAGCTGTGCATGCAAGCAAAGCCAAACAAGGATTTAATTCACTGCTTCGCAAGGGCAGGCAGGTGTTCAGCCATCTCCAGGAAAGCAAGGTCCCATCACACGTAACAGTGACTTGGGACTACAAACATCATCCCTTCAAACGTATGATATTTAGAATTTTCCTCTTTATTCTGTAAATCAAATTCATCGAGTTGGTAGTATGGGACAAAGGTTTGCTGTTTTGTTTGGATTTTTAAATTAATACTTACTTTATAGGTTATCCCCAGCCTAGCAAGCAAGAAGACCCCATGAGTCTCTATACATTTTGCAATTTTTATAAGAAATGAAAGCTGAAAGTGTTACACAATAAGTTACAGATCACTAATCATAAGTAATTGCTATGGCATGTGTTATTTTATATGAAGGTAAATCTATTTCTAAGCATGAATGAACCTTGCATCCAGAATCCAAATCTGTGGTCAAATTTCACCTTTGCATCATCTCAAGTTAAGAGGTATATAGATGAGACAATGCAGAGGTAATATTATTAGGTGCTTGTTGAATCATGGTTTATTTTGGTTGTTCATTTTTTTTTTTTTTAAACTGATAAGCAAATTAAAGATGTAAAATCTATCAATGTCTGCCAAGGTTGATATTTTGGTTGAATGGAGGTGATATGTCATAGGGACACACTGATAAAGGACATGAGCCAAAGACGTTCTATCTGGCAAATTTACTTAAATATGACCAGTGAAAGCTAGAAAAATAACTGATCTTTTGATTCCTATTGTTTTCTCAGCACTGGAAAAATATGATGAAACCTAAGCAGTATAAAGAAGGAAAATTTTTTCATTAACTGAAATGTCAAACACCTATATGCCAAATAAAATGTTTGTGTGTTTTGTTTTGGTTTGTTTTTTTAGTCAAATCCAAATATTTTTTATAGATTTCATCTGTTATTTTTAAAACAGATGATTTTTTTTTTTAAATTAAAAACCCAAACAATTTATAATGCAGATCTGTGTCACATCTTGGAAGTACTGCAGTGCTACTCTTAGCTTTGAACTCATCAAATTAGTTGGCAAGCTATCTCCAATTTCATTTCTTTTCCCTGTGTTATGATGTCCAGATGGTTACAGAACATGTCCTGAATACTGTCAGTATTTGGCCTTGTCAAGGAACTGCATGAACATCAGTGGCTGCTTCACTGTACATATTTGAGACTTCACAGTCAGGGTGATTATATAGGAGAATGCACTAAACATGCTATTTAAATGCAATCTTTTTCCAACAACTCAACACAGTGCTTCCATACAAATATACTCTGGTATTTCTCCTGAGATAGAGTTTGACAACCCTGAGCAAATTTCTGAGTTGTTGGGTCACAGGGCAGAATTGGTCTGGAAATAGTAATCCCTATTAGATCATGCCATATTGTATTAATGCAGGATTTATAAGTCTAGAATTTGTTATTTCCTATCAAATGCTTCAGGCACGAAGGAGAGGGCCTGTGTGTGCTTTGGGTACGCATAGTCTCTATGTCACTCCACTTTTTTAGGTGATTAGTGTACTATTGTTTCAACTATACTTGATTTTAATAAATCTCACTGTAGCCAAAGTTTAGAGAGGCAATATTTTGTGTTTCTCCTTCTGGGCGGTGTTAGATATGCTTCTTGGATTTGTGTCCTCTGTGCTCATAACCACAAAGCTGTCTGAAAACTATAATAGTATTTTTTCCTTGCAAATTATTACCCCTTGCAGTTCTGCCTCAAGAAATATTTCTGGTCACATTACTATATGAGTGTACTATTTTCTTGCATTAAAAAATGCCTGAAAAGTGTTTGGTTAGCCATGTAGCCACAGCTGAGGAGAGTCTTCACTCTCAGGATTTGGGGACTAAGATATTTAAATGCTTCCATTTCCCCAAACTGATAACCTCGTGTTACTAGAATTTTGATGAGAGTTTATGAACTATTTACTACACCTGCTTTTCTCTAGGTCTTCATTGATTTAACTAAAGCCTACAGACTCCTCACCATATAAAACAAAAGTGGGGATCAAAACGGTAATTTTCTGGTTTGTTTCTTGTTTGTTTGTTTGTTGGGTCTTAATTACAGAAACAGTTGCTTGTCAGTGATGGACAGAATTTTTCCAAAAACTGTATTCTTTTGCAGTTTTTCAAAGGAAAGTGATTCTCATTTTCAAAGACTTCAAATACCAGTTATTCCCAGGAAATTCCAGAGTTCCAGAGTGCTTCTAAGTGTAGCATGATTAAGTGAAAACTGGACATGGAGCAATCATATGATTCACAGTAATAGTGCATATCAGCAGTTTAAAACCTTGGGTAGTCAGACAAGCAAATAAGGAATGAAATCTGGTAAGTGCCTTCTCAACATAATTTTTCATCTCAAACTTCTTTTATAACTCCATAGGTAATCTTTTCTGTTTGGCTAATCGAACATAACTTCCTATGTTACAATCTCATTAGCGCATCACTTTGTATCTTCAAGAGCCACTACTGTTCCTTCCTGATGTCAGTCCTTAATCTAAAGTGATGAGAGATTTTTATCTTTACAATTTCTTTTAGTTGCACACTTCTCTGGGCAGTCTGTCCCAATGCCTGACAACCCTTTTAATGAAGAAATTTTTTTCTAATATCCAGTCTAGACCTCCTCTGGTGCAACTTGAAGCCATTTCCTCTGGTCTTGTCACTCGTTACCAGGGAAAGAGGCTGATCCCCACCTTGCTACAACCTCTTTCAGGCAGTTGTAGAAAGTGATAAGGTCTCCCCATAGCCCACTTTTTTCCAGGCTAAATACCCTCAGCTCCCTCATATGATCCTCATATGATTTCTCTTCCAGAACCCTTCAGCAGCTCTGTTACCCTTCTCTGGACATGCTCCAGTTCTTCCATGTCTGTCTTTTAGTGAGAACTGAACACAGAATTCAAGAAGTGTCCTCACCAGTGCTGAGTACTTGGGTGACAATGACAATCACTGCTCTGGTCCTGCTGGCCACACTATTGCTGATGCAGGCCAGAATGCCATTGGCCTTCTTGGCTGTCTGGGTACACGGCTCAGATCCACATGGCTGTTGATCAGCACCCCCAGGTCCTTTTCTGTGGGCAGCTTTCCAGCCACTCTGCCCCCAGCCTGCAGCACTGCAGAGAGTTGCTGTGACCCAAGTGCAGGACCCAGCACTTTGCCTTGTTGAACCTCATACAACTGGCCTTGGCCCTTTGATCCAGCCTGTCCAGATCCCTCTGCAGATCCTTCCTGCCCTCCAGCAGATCAACACTGCTGCCCAACTTGGTGTCACCTGTAAACTGACTGAGGGTGCACCTGATTCCCTTGTCCAAGTCATCAATGAAGATATTAAACAAGACTGACCCCAATACTGACCCCTCAAGAAGACCACTTGTGAATGGCCACTAGCTGGTTGTAGCCCCATTCACCACCACTCTTCAGGCCCAGCCATCAAGCCACTCTTCTACCCAGCAAATAGTGGACTCATCCTGAGCAGCCAGTTTCTCCGGGAGAATTTTGTGGGAGAGAGTGTCAAAGGATTTACTAAAGTCCCAGTAGAAAACATCCAGAGGCTTTTTCTCATCCACTAAGAGTGTCACCTTATCATAGAAGGAGATCAGGTTGGTCAAGCAGGACCTGCCTTTCCTAAACTCATGCTGACCGACTGTGCTGAACATCTGCTTGTCCTGCACGTTCCAGCTCTTGTAAATGGGTGTCACATATGGTAATCTCAAGTCAACTGGGACCTCTGGTAAATGATGGAATGTAGTTTGGCACATCTTCTGCCACATCTGTCAGGACTCCTGGATGGATCCCATCTGTCCCCATAGACACGTGCATGTCTAAGCAGGTTGGTGAACATTTCCCCTTAGATTATGGGGATTTCTTTCTCCTTCTCATCTCTGTCTTCCAGCTCAGGGGGCTGAGAACAATTATTCTTGCTATTAAAGACTGAGACAAAGAAGGCATTAATACCTCAGCCTTTTCCTTGATCTTTGTTACTGTTTCCCCCAGTATTCAGGAAATGACGGAAATTTTCCTTAACCCTCCTTTTGTTGCTGATGTATTTGTAAAACATTTTTTACTATCCTTTACAGCAATAGTCAGATTAAGTTCTAGTTGGGCTTTGGCCCTTCTGATTTTCTCCCTCCACAATTTCATGACATTCTTGTAGTCCTCCTGACTAGTAAAAAGCTTTAATAATGCATGCATTTGCATAAAGGTGTGGGATATGTATTGACCTCTATTGGTTGCTGACATACATTTGAACATAGGAGGATTAATAATACAACTCCCTCTGCTCTACTGACATGTCTCTTCTGAACCTCAGAGGAGGCTGCTTTTTCTGTAATAGTATTATTCATAACCCAGATATATTGAACAACCATATATTCTCAACCTGAAGTACGGCTGATTAGTCAACCATAGAGTCCAGGAATTTCAACTAAAATATTAATATAGTATGTTATTCACTAAGGACAATTCATGTCACCACAACTGAACAGGTTCAATTGCTGCATCATAAATTCTGATTTTTAATAAAGTTGAACACCACATCAAGCTCAGTGTTGTCATGCAGGATGTTGTCACCTTGTCAATGTTTTTTTTTCCTCTGATTAATGGGCTCCAAGTTTCAAAGCACGATATTTTAGATTGCCTTTCTTTCACACCTTCATGTCCTGTAGTGCAAAATCTGACATTTCAAAGGAACTTAAGTCTCCTGAAGTCATTACCACCCATTCCTAACTGAAAACCTTCTAAGACTGAACAGAAAATGATATGTAATTTTTATGTGATATATATAATATAAAATGGAACATAATATTTTTTATTTAATCATATACATATTAAAATAATAATTTAACGGGTAGTACTACTGAGGAATAGTCTATGGAGAGTGAAAAGACAAGTTACTTTAATGGCTCATGTCATATTGCAGTGTGTTGAAGGGATCTAGAGCAGAAGTACAGAACATAAAGACTCAAGATGTCAGAGATCAAGTAAAAAAAAGATAGCTCCTGTGAGTATATGCACAATTTCTCCTACAGAAAAGCCCAAGAAAAATATTGAAATAATTTTAACTCTTGGGCTATAAACTTATTTTATTGATGCTTCCCCAGTCACAAACAGAGCAGCTACAATGTGTGACCCAGGTATTCTTGTCTATGTGATAATATAAATATGGATAATTCTTTCAGGTTTTGAAACCTAAAGGTGAAATAAGGAAGGAAAGTGTCAGTATAGATATCCCAGTACATCAGATGATTTTATTTTGGCATACTGCTTATTCTGCAGAATTATCAGCTTGTATTCTCCAGAGCTGATTTTTCCTTAGTTATTATACTGTCTGTGATCTGCATAGCAACATCCCACAGCCTTACTGAGATTTTTAGCTCTAATCTAAGATGCAAAATTAGGCCTTGAGCACTTGTAGTTATTAAAGAATTTTTTGTACTTCTTAAAAGAAAGGAAAGGTTTCACCAGCTGGAAATTGCCTTGCTCTGCTAGCCACAGCCTAGTTTGTGTAATTCAGAGCATTGTTCTTAAAAATAAAACAGAATGACCAGACTGTCTGTCCTGTTAGGATCATAAATTTAGTGGTCAACTCTGTAAAAAACACCATGCTTTCCTCAAATATAACTAATCATCAGTTAGGACAGGCAAGCTATCTGTCCCTATACACTCAATTAAAATCTCTTATGCTGTAGCGACGGTGCAACTTGGGTTATAAAATAATATCTTTATTTTGACTAATAGAAAAAGATTGAGGGGAACTATTTTGGAATATCTTGTAACTCTGATTTGGGAATCTGGACTAAGAATTGACATATTATTTGGAAGATAATGTTAAGTGTTGCTGTAGGATTTTATATATTGGGTGTGGAAGTAGAGAGGAAGGTTGATATTCAATTAGATGCATTAAAACATACTGAAAGTATTTCTGAGTTGGATTTTATTCAAAGATTAATGATAATTTTTTAAAAAATACATGGTTTGTTTTGGTTTTTTTTGTTAAAACATTTATTTATGAACACAGTGCAAAGAGTACTTGAGCCTCTACCTTACCTGCCTAAGAGGCAACTCTGAGGAAATACGGATTTCTTCAACATATTTTCGTTTTAATAGATTGAAGGATTTTTAATTATGTGTTGGGAACAGAAGTGTCTTCATCATATCAGCCTGTTGAATTTAAAAGTATTTGGTTTTTCATGGTACCTAAATTTGACTTCAAGATAAAGTGCAAATCAGCAAGGGCATCAGCGCGGTTTGGACTGCATTAAAACAATCAAGACGTTTCCTCCAAAAGAGGCACTGTGTTATGAACTCCTGCATTTATGACTACTTTTCTAGGAATTATTGGTTTCTTTGTATATCCCTTGGGGTCTGCCAGTTCATGGGAAGAGCAAGTTCCTCTCGAGAAACTTTGCCTCTGATGTTCTTTCCTGTTATTTGTGTACTTTAGAATATTTTTATTGGGTCAGGATCTCTAAATCTAGAAGCTTGCCCCGAGTTCCCTTAGGGCAGATTTTTTTTATGTTGTTTTTTTTATTTTTTTTAATGTTGGTTTTTTTTTATTCCTGCTATTTTCCTAGCTAAGGGACCTAAGAGGCCTTAGAAGAGAGAAAAGGCTAGGAAATGGTATAGTTAGACCATCGATTTACCAATTTTTTGTTACCAATTTACTTTCTGTAAATCCAGAGGCATATGATGAAACACCAGTTACTATCCTGGAAGCTGAAAAATCTTTAGTTTGCAGGCACATGGTACTTTTTATGTTTGTTTAAAAGGTAGTAATTTAAAAAGTAGTAGCCTCTCCCTGTCATTAATCCTAGCCTGTGCAGACTGACTAGTCCTGGGGAATATACTGCCGGTAGACAAGTCTACTGCTTAGGCATAATTCCCAGCAGTAAAGCTGGCATTTGGCCTGCAGGAGTAGATTACTATGGATTGTTTCTATGAATTATGTCCTTTGGCATCTGAACCATATCTCTGGGAATACCCTCTTCATGACTTTTAAAATTCAGTCTGTATCTTCACTATGGACTTGACTTTCAGCAGAGTGCTTGTGATTCACCCCAAATCATTCCATGTCAGACCCACTTGCTGTAGTCACAAACTTATGCAAAACTGTCAGTCCGTGGAGGAACAGTTGGGACCTGGTGATTGAGTGTTTTGGCCTTAGAGTGGAGGAAGCAAGTATGGTATTTAACACTTTAAGGATTCTTACTTATTGTCTCCATCATTCATCTGAAATGAGTCTCTGCCTGCATTGTATTATAATACCAATTACACATCTGTGTTTGGCATTTGTGATTTAAGTATATTTTTTAATTTTAAAATTTTTTAAAATTTTTTTCTCTGTTTTAAGACCTGTGTTATGAGTTTGTTAAATGTTTGTAGAGAAATGTGTCATTATGTTTCCAAGTGTTTGAGCATTCTGTCAGACTTTTTGCTGCAATTTAGAGAAGCAGTTGAGCTGTTCCATCGTTCAGCCAAACCTTTAAGCACATGCTTGAATTTCATTCATTTAAAAACGCATTAAGGTTAAGGATATTTTTCAAGTGCTTTGGTGAATTAATATTTTCATTTTTAAAATACAGGCTTGGCTTCTGGTAGGGATCTTTGGTTATTTATAGTGATGATAATAACAATGGTATAATATTTTGAGAAACTAAGTCAATCGTGCTTTGATTGGGCTAACTGCTTCTAGACAAAAGAAAAGAGTTTCTGTCCCACTCTGGAATCTCTGATAGATAGGAAAAATAAAAAGCAGGAGGAAAAATAGTATCATCTGCACTATATTTTTGTGAAACTGCCATTCAAAGAATTTTAGCAATCTGTACAAATGACCAAGGAAGCATACAGAGCAATAGAAATGACTCCTTACCTTCACAATCTTTAGCCCTGAACTATCTATTTATTTTCCCTCATTGCTGTCATGTTGCTAAAAACAGTATGTTCCTTTTTTCTTAATTAATTGATAGCTGAAAGACACAAGTCCCATTTACAAATAATATAATTTGTCTTTCACATACTTTGACAGATGTCCTGCAATTATAAAATCTGGAATGACTGCTTATGGGCATTAAATGTTAAAATCCAAATCCAGTCTTTAGCCTAATAAAAACCATCTCATCTTCAACAACCTCAAAAAACATTGACAAAATTCTCTCCCCCGGTGTCTGGATAGATGGAAGTTACAGCTGGTGTCCGCCCTGCTCTTTACATTGATGTTTGCACTTGTCCATCTGACTGAATGCCACCTGCTGCAAGGGCAGGAGGGTGGGACCACCCATTTCTGAACAATGTCTCTCGGCCAACAGAAGGTTATTCAATTAGGCAATCACTTCTGCTTAATGCTGGGTGGGATGATGTCAGCCACCTGCACTCCCTCTCCCTTGCCTCCCAATTCCTGGGGACGACAGTCTTTTCTGCCCCTGGGGAGGAAGCAAATGTTTTCAATCTGTTCCCTTTTTGCATTAACTCTTGGCTGCAATTATTAGAATCTGACATTTGTTTTGCTTCCTGACTGGGGCTATATTCAGTGCAGACACTTTGTAGAAATATGAATAAGCATTTGATAATATATTTATATCTTAGCACTCCTCCCTGCTCTAGTGTGCTGATTTTTTCTCTTGCTTGCCTTGACGTGGTGCTAAAAAATGTTATGCTTTAAGGCATTACACTATGATCACTAAGGAAAGAGTCAGAATTCTTAAGTGAAATGCCACTACAAAACTTGCCCTGCAATTTGGTTTGTGTTTATGTATTTTTCTTTTTTTTTTTTTCCCTAAAGACTGATTTTATTGTTGATTTTACTACAGTTACTCCAGTTTGTAGTAACAGAACCGGTGTTTATTGCTGTGGTTACTCGGGCTTCACAAGCAGATAATTTTGGGCTCTCTTTGTTTATTAATTAGATGGATGTGTGGCTTTGTGACTTTTCTGGATGTTCCCTGTGCTTCACATAATGAATCTCATTTTGTGGGGGGGAAAAAATTAATAATAATAATAAAAAAAATATATAAATATAAACAACGAAAACCAAAGGCATGCAGAACCTCATCTATGTCTTAGAAACAAATAGACATGCTCCTTTATACCCTTTCTAAAGACTTTGTAAATTCATCAATAGTATGTCAAGCAACCATCTACTCTGAAATTTATTTTAATAAATGGCAACTCTTATATCCATATTAGATTACATAATAATTTTCTGAAATGTATATTATTTATAGCATCCTGAAATATTTACATGAATCTGGAAAATTCTCCTCTAAGCATGGTTATCAGAACAAAATTGAGTTTCATTCAACCCTCATATGTCTCTGAGATCCTATTGAAACCAAGTGCCATACTGCTGAATTTGAAGTAATTCTGTTTTGTTGTAAGTGCACTGAAGATAAGATTGAGTCTGTCAGATCTTATTTTAGGTGAAGAGCATAACTCAAATTATTTTTCTGCTCTGGTAGTCCTTAACTTTTTGTCTTATTTTTTGCTATTTATGTACTCTTCTATTCTCTCAAATATTTTATTTATGTAGCCCCTGTGTGTCATTTGGTTAAATAAGCTTTATTAATGTTTTGCTACCTTTAAAACTTATTTTTTCAGTAGAAATTATTTTACCCCTGAATGACTGTTTAAACAGTTTTGATAACAATACACACTTTTCTGAAATAACAGAAAATTATAGAATGTTCGATAAAGATGAGGTAATTTAATTTTTTTCCCTCCACTTTCAATGGATAGATGCTCTGCAAGGTTTCAGTTTCCTAATTATCTTTAAAATTTCTAAAAAAATATGCCCTTCTATATTTAATTAATGATTAATTGTAAAATTCATAAACCTTTCAGGCCTCTCAATAGTCAGTAAATGTTCTACACTCAGTCTGCACCTTCTGCCTAGAATACAATAAAAAGAGAGATCTTAAGGGAGTTCTTATTTGCCAATAAACAATAACAAACTCCCAGGGGTGTATCCCCATTGGTGCAGATTTTACCTTTGTTTTCTCTTTTATTGAGAACTATATTATAGCTTAGTGTTTTGGAATAAAACAGCCTGTTAGGCAATTGCTGCAGCAATTGGGATTTTTATATTTCAAAGGATGTGCCACCTCAGAAGGCTGGGCAAAGCTGAATTCCCATTGACTTACCAGATGCTCTTAAAAAGGTATCTAAACTGTAGTTTCCCAGTGGTAATTAGATATATAGTCTATCTGCTTGTTTACCATGAAAGTAATAACGCAGCTTTCAGCATTATTATATCCAGTGTACTTAATTAACATGGTCAACACATTTTTCATGTAAATAAATTGAGGCAGAAAAGAAGATACTTGGACAGGTTGTTTAATTAGCCAAACTGTAGGATTAGATACAGATATTAAAGTAATATCTCTACACTGGAGAAGAAGGAGAAGGACCAGGACACTAGAAAATGTTCTTGACTTTATTTAAATCTTCCTCTGTCTGTCTGAGTAATATCTATGTTAAATATTTCCATTATTATTAGGTACAATCCTAATAAATGGCAAGTAAAAATACACAGAAAGTGAAGCAAAACCATTTCTTCAAGTGAAGAATGGTGATCTAAACAGTCTTGGACAAATGTAAAGAGAGAAGATGAGTAGATGACTGAGATTAATATAAAGACTCAAAAACTGAAAATCAGTGAATACCCATTGTTGTGATCCGGTTTAAACCCAGAAAAGCAAAGCAAGCTAAGTCTCTGTGCATAAACCGGAAAGAACTTAGAAGGTTCAAAATGAGATTAAAACCAGACGAGGTTAGATGTTGTTGCCAAAAAACGGATGTATTTTATTTAATAGTATAAGAGGCAAAGAGGAGGGAAGAGAAAAGAAAGAGAGAAAGAAAAAAGAAGTGTGCGTGGGGGGTGGGGGAACAGGGAGAGGTGACAGGGGTTAGGTGGAAGCATATCACCCATCCGAGGGTCCCAACGACGTCTCGTTGCTCCCCTCCATCCGGTCTGCTGGTGGTGAGGGTCTTCCATTGCCGCCATGGCCACGCTGCTACATGCTGCCACACCACACGCCGAAGAGTGCAGAATACCATTGATTAATATACACTTCAGGCCAGGTGGGAATGCCCACGTGTCTCCCTTGCAGGGGCCAGCTTGACACACTGTCCCTTGCAACACTGAGGGTGTGCTGCATCATCTCTGGTGCTCTGGTGCAGGGTCTGGGGGCCCCTTGGGGGGGCCCCTTTGATGGGCCATGTCACCCCCTTCTGCTGTGGATAAGCTTCCTCCCCCCTGGTGAGGACCCCTGAGCTGGGCTCCTCTGCACAGTGGAGGATGGGCAGTCACTGCACCTCTGACCAGAGGCTTTTCCCAGATACCCAAAGCCTCTCCTCCCTCCACCCCTTGGTTCGAGGGTCTGTGTGAGCCTGGCAGCTGATAGCCCTGGGGCTGTGGTCCTCATCCTGGAGGTGTTAAGCCTGTGCTCAGTGAATGTCTCCAGCCCTGAGTTATTACTTTATCTTCATCATCGAGCAGTGTCAGGCCTCAGGGCCCCATTCAGGGTATGGGAGTCTTCTCTTCAGCTTTTGTAATACAGTTTTAAAAGTCCTTTAAGAAAATGTTTAAGGCATAAAATATAATATTTCAGTCTCTGACACCCATGAGTACAAATACATTCGCACATCTCATCATTGAAGACCATCATAAATGTAACTTTCCAAACTGACAGGGACCAAGATATGTGATAATTCAGCCACCTAATCAGCCAGTATCGTTTAGTTTTTTGAGTTGCAATGAGGCAAAATGTGTTATTTTTACTAGATTAGGTGCACTGATCTTTCTTTAACCCAGGGAGATTAGTTTTCAAGCAAGTTTTAAAAGAGGAAATTAAATAAAGATTTTAAAATATACCAAAAGGGGAATGAAATAAATCTTCTCCCAAGCAAATAAAGCTTCTCTAAAATATATGACCTCATAAATAATTTGTCTAAAAATATGAATGCACAAAGAGATTTGAGGGAAAGGGAATTGTAGAATCCTACAAATAGTGAAGATGAAGGAGAAACTTAATTCTATATGGATAAACTGAAGGTAGCTTGGAAATGAAAATAACTATGCTACTATCAAGTTGAAACAGGTCTGGGAGAAACACTGTAGTAAAAGAGAACAGTTCAATCACTGCAGAATTAGCCACTATAACACTTATTTTGATTTTCAAGCATGACTGGAAAAACATGTTTCCAAACCACGCTACTTTGTACATGTTACATTTTCAGCTAGACCTTGTGCATTTCATGTCTGATGACTTTACACCATAATTACTTCTGTACACAGAAGTAACAGAGAGCTGATTTTTACTTCTTCAATGGTATTGTACAAGAAGGTTTCACTGTTTTAAGGGGCTTAAGATACCATTTAATTCTCAGTATGACACACAAAATTTGTCCAAAGGCATGCAGTTACCGGCAAACCATACTATGCAAATTTTCCCTAGAAGGAAATTTGACCCTTTGAAGGACTCTTCACAAATTTTCTATC
The DNA here is from genome assembly GCF_041296385.1 of Aphelocoma coerulescens. Taxonomy (NCBI): domain Eukaryota; kingdom Metazoa; phylum Chordata; class Aves; order Passeriformes; family Corvidae; genus Aphelocoma; species Aphelocoma coerulescens. The sequence goes on from NC_091015.1 coordinate 86,978,407, forward strand.
ACTATTAGAAATTAATAATATGGGTCAACTCTGTTTTCAAGAGAAGTATTTTCTCAGTTGGAATAAAGATAAAAAGCCTTGCTATCTGCCAGTGGTGATTGCCAAACTAGGTCAAGGATATTATTAAACCCACTGCAGTAGTACAAGGGCTCGTCTTCCTAGCACTTATGGAATATTGGTATGCATCAGTTTAGAAAATGAGAAAATTACATTTGGAACAAGCACTTATTTGACATCTACATTATTACAACAATGCTGTGTGTTGACAGAAGTAAACTAGACTGATTAAAAATATCTTCTTTTAGTTTTCTAAATGTGTTCAAGATAAGCAAGAGTTCTCAGGGAGATCCTAATGGGCCTATTGTCCACACAAAGTCTACAAGTACAGCCTGAAGGATGAACCCATTTATACTTTTCTGAGTGTACAAAACCCAGCAAGCACAGAGATTTTCAGCCAGGTAGCATGCTGACAGTCAAGGGCAGACTGGCTACAGCTGTGTGATTGGAACAAAAGCGGTGGAGCATTTTGCGCTAAAGCTTCCTTTGGAAAATTGCACCTTCACAGCAGGACTGACATAAAATATGGGTCAGGTCTTTTATTCATACAAGCCAGTGTTCTATAATGGAATTAGCCTTTAAATGGAGATGTCAGCTGTAGGGATCACAAGGTCCTCGATTATGCATGTAAATATATGTATCTATGTATATTTATATATATATGTAAAGTTGGCAATATGCAATTTAGATTGAAGGTTAAGTTTGTTCCAAAAGAAAAGCCATAAAAATCCTGTTGCTGGCACAGATGAGAACATGGCCAACAGTGTTTAGCTTTAAACAGGTAAATCTCTGTTTTGATTTACACTTGCAGCACTCAAAATGGCAGAATCAATTTGCTTGAAAATTGGTAGAACAAATTTGTTGTGGGCAATGACCTTGTATGCTGAACGCCATCCCAGAAGGATTCTTTTCTTTATGTTTGAATTATAAATCTTAGAAATGCAGTTTTTTATTGCAGAAATATTGACAGAGCTTTAACTATAATGGTGTGGCTATATTTCTTTAAACAGTAGGTATGTGTTTTTGCAAGTAGTTAACCAATATTTTTCAAATAGTAGTAGGTGTTGAACAGAGAAGCCAAATTAAAAATGCAGTGGCAAAAACCAGTAAGTCATTGATGTGAAGAATTAATAAAAGGGAAAAAAACTACTATAGGAATGACTGAGGATGAAAATTGGCAGCTGAAATTGCTAAGAGTATATGTGGAGATAATCAGACATGGACCTTTATGGGTTTGTATTTACTCTGTATTTCAAGACTCAGTTTTGTTAAGAGAATACAAGAACAGATAAATAAAATTATCAAAGGCAATAAAAGCAATTATTGTGGCTAACTGCCACATGACTTCAAATAACATCTGAGTGAAATTTTATTAGGTCCTACATTGTATTTGGGCTTGAAAAAAGCCTATTGAGATTTTGGTAGGAAACACAGACATTTCTGGTTATCTCATGAAGAATGTAGATACAAAGATATCTGATCCTGAATTATTTGCTTAGAACAAATACTTGTTTTCATCTGTGGTACACTGTTGTAAGATTCACAGATTTTATTGGATGTCATTCAGTTCAGATTTAAACACACCAGAACTAGTTGAGAGTTGTTTCATTCATGTCTTCATCCAATAAACTTTGTTCATTTTAAACTTAGGCTAAATTTACTAGGAAGGGTATAATTACATAATGAAGTACCTTTGTGATGATCAGATAAATTCTCCACAAACTTTTGTACAAGCTGATGTCATTAAGATCTTATGTTGACATAAAATAAAACAGTTAAATTATATTTTTTTCGATGGACCTACATTTTAAACTGAAATATGAAAGTGTGAGATTCTTTAAAAACCTAGGAAAGAAACAAGCATCTGCACGGAGGTTGTTCCCTTTGGTAATGTCAAATCTGTAAGCTGGTAAGCATTCCAAGGTCATGATTTTATTGAGTGATATTTGCTACCTGAAAAGGGAAAGATGACATGTTAGAGACAAATTTTTTATCACTGGAAATCTAAGACCAAATAAATTTAAAGACTTTATGGTTTTTCATCTCTTCAAAAGTACTAGAAGATTATGAAGGATGAGGAAAAAGCCCCAGATGTGACTGTGGTGACAGCTTTCTGTGTTAGCCACAGCCTTAGTTAATGTGTAATCACAGGCTTGTTCTGAGTATAGGCTCCATATGTTTTTAAGAAATAGAGTAGTTGAGACAAATATTTGATAAAAGTGCTTTGTGTTTCAAGCTGGGTCCAGTTCTGTTTTGTTCTGTTTTTCTAAACCATCTTTATCAAAGTGGGTTAATTTTAAAATCTAAATCTAAAAGTCTGACATCTCTGTTTATTTGAAGTATATGGACTTCTGAGGGAGTATGTAATCAGGAAGCATAGTGGATGAACTGTTCTGTGAATAGCCACAACTAGCTAACATTTACAAGACACCCCCTCAGTTGCTGGCTTTTTGCTCTTTCCCTGGATCTGCACTTTCTTGATTCTAGTCAGGAGTGAAATTGGAGGGTATGCCATGGTGGGAATCTCTCTGTATTTCTATTTCTGTACATGTTTCAGCAAATTCTGACCTGTTTAGCCTTTAGAGCATATCAAATTCTATTCTAACATCTTATCCTTATTTTTGTGGTGTCTCATAGCAACTCAGCAAAACTCTTTTTTAGCCTTCCTGACACCTTCTCATCCTCATGACTTCTTTCCCTTGGATAATTTCCTTTATTTTTTTATTTCCATGGTCTTCTGGCCTTGCTATTGACCTTGTACAGCAGAACATAAAGAGAATTCTTGAGCTTTTCCTGCCCTTAGTGACCATTAAATGTTGAAAAGAGAACTCTTATGTCCTGTGTTGATAACATAGCAAGCTAACAAATCTCTTAAATCACAACTCTAAGGTTCCACTGGTCTGGGAAGTGAGCATCCTACAACATTTAAGTACAATCTTACAGCATCATCAGCTCCACTGAATTCTCTGCTTGAGGTGGTTTGATGTGTTCTATCAGCTCTGCAGCATATTGTTGGACTTCTCTTCAGTGCAAATCTAATGGGGATTAATGGCAGCAAACTTGAGAGCATGCAGGGCCTTGTTCACCCTACTTTGACACCAAGCAGCTCCCTGGAATGCTGAGGAAAGTGCTCCAGTTTAGGTTTGTTGCAATGTCTCAGTTGATTCAATAAGAAGTGCCTGTTTTAGGGAACCAAGATTACAGGACAAAAAAAAGGTCTTGCTAAGCATGAGGACACTTTGTATGTCTTTCTAGTGCCTAGTGAAATTCTGTCAAAATTTTGACCCTGTGATCCAAAAGTGGAATAATTTACTCTATTTAGGAGACTGTCCCTCTTCTCTGCAGGTCCATAAGTTCCATGTGGATTATCAGTTAGAAATATTGTGTGTTTTATTTCTTATCATTTTCACAGAAGTATAACGTGAAGAAACAAATATTAATGAAAATTGGTTTGAGGGAACGTTTCATCGGGAAAGAAAGAGTTTAATTCTCCTTTTTTTTTTTTTTTTTTTCCATTTTATTAAATGAGAATCTTATTCTTCCATTCTAGAATGCATCAAGATGCTTTCTTTAACTTCAATAGGAACTCTTGCTAGGTATATAATTCCAGACTCTTTATTTCTAGGTCAATGTCCAATGCAGAGAGCAAGCACTGCATCTCAAAAGACAGTGTTATTTTTCTCCTTTCCCCTCTTACAGTGTAGACTATACAGCTTGAATTTACAAAGCTGGAATTCAGTTTTAACTCCCAAATTCAGTTGTTAGTACTTTTGTAGATGTTCTGCACTAATTGTGTTAGTGCGGAAGAATATCCCCAAAGTAGTTCAAATCACACATGACAGAGTAAGAAAAACACCCCCTTGTGTATCCAAGTCTGATTACCCAAACACAGGGAGGTTCAAATGTTTACATGAAACAGAACCAACTTCCTCTCTAAGTAAATACTTATCTTGTATGAACTGTCCACTAGTAAAATGAAATTGATTGCAATCAGTTCTTTCATTGCAAAACAATACTCCTGATTGTAAATATGTATCATGGTGCTACTGCTCAGAAGATTTTAGTTAGTGCACATACTTTATCACTCTGATGTTTCAGATATCATCCCAAAAAGTTCACCACATATCATAATATGTTAAATCATATCAGAAGCCTGTAGAAAGGGAAGTTTCTTTCACTGTAGATAGCAAGTCTGTGCTTTTTATCTACTATAATGCTTGCTCAAGTGGACTTTATTTTATGATGACATTTGTAGGATTTATTTTTCCTTCATCTATGGTAAATTATTTTAGAAGTGTCTGTTCTGGAAATCATGAGAAAGGAGATGGATAGACATTAGTTCAGAGTGAATGCTTTTTAGATGTTTCATTAAAATACTACCCCTGTGTTTATACATCACATTCAATTGTGTAATCTTGAACCATCGTCAATACTTAAAAGAGTACCAAACAGTGTAACTCTCTTTCTGAAGCATGAGTTCCTACTTTTTATGTACTAAAACATCTGACATGAATGAGTCATTGGATCAGTTAAACAGCTGGTCTCTCCCTGTCTCTTTAAATTTTTTTTTCTTTTTATTGTTGTTTGATTTTGTGTTGTTTTGTAACAGCTAAAGCATGGACTCAGACCAGCAGGGATTCTGAGACATTTATTGAGAGAAACGGGCTGGTTTTATACGCTTCTTCAAGAGATATTATTTCCTTATGTGGTATTTTTCACGAAGGAACCTATCACACATTGCCATGTCAGCAACACACTTTCTGAATGTCCTTACATGGGGGTGATCACGCACTGTTCAGGTGTCTGGCAGGCTCCATCTCCGTGGGGCATCTGCCACATCACATCTCCTCCCCCCAAGGTCAGGGGGAGACAAGCTTCTCTGTGCTGCCATGGCATTCTGCAGGTGTATCCCACAGCCCACAGCTCAATTCCATCCTATCTCTCCCCACATTGTTTTTGTTAATAAATACACATTTGTGAGTTTTGCATGTTTTTTCTTCTTGGAAAATAGGAATTTTATCAAAGCAAAATCCTTTCCATGCCAGCCTATACCTATTCTGAGAACTTTTCTGAAATCCAGGTAGTAGTGTATTGATCAAAAAGAGAAAAGCTTCACTCCTCTACTCTGTGGGAGATACAAAATCAGGTTCTCTTTTCCATTGTTATTAGACATAATGATTCAATATCAAGTTCTCTGCTCAATTGTTATTCAATATAATGATATGCTTTTAAAAAGAGACATTTTTTATAAGGATTCATCAAATTTTAAGTGACTCAGAAATGATTTGCTATATGAATGACAGTGTAAACAGTGTCAGTGGGGGCAACTGGGAGATTCTGCCACCAAAATATTCCAAAGTGGCTGTAAGGGAGCTCTCATTTAGCATGTGAAAGACCAATAGATTGAGTGATCAGAAGCTGATATTTGCTACATACAAGGTGAGTATCCTCATCTTGCCTATAATGAAAATCCCTCTGACTCTCTGTTTCATTCTTTTATATCTCTCTCTTTTTCCTTTTTTCAGAAAGTCATATAAAAGGTTTTTGGTTTCATCATTTCAGCAAAAATTTCTTATTCTTGATACATCAGGAAGAGTTGTGTTATGAAGAAAGATTTCAGGCACTTTAAAATGAAGCACCTTCTTTAAATGTAAATTAAAATATTAATGTTAGCTGATATTAAATACATTTTATAGAATGCATTTGGAAATTAGATACATATTTCATTTCTCATCTGTTCAATCTCCAAAGTTATATGTAAATACACTAACTGAATTCTGGTAAAGCTCTATCTTGCAAGAGAAGCTGCCTCTAAGTCAAATAAGGACAAAGATTAAAATTTATTTTGTCACGAGAAAGAAAACTGAACAATTGTCTGAACTATGTTTTAGTTCTTCAATCAATGGGTGGCAATCCATGGCAATCCCAGTCATCCTTACATAAAACACCAGGATCATCTCCATTTTGTTTCTATTCTATATGACACAGCTTGGCTGGATCATCATCTAATGACCAGCTAATCACCAGCTTGGTTGTTCACAGATAAATTATGTTCAGAGATATGCTGGATAAAGCTTAAAGCATGTGAAGGGTATGAATCTACTTTATAACCTCAGCCTATGTGATCTTAGAGAAGACTGTGGATGGTGAGAATTACTCTGAGTGCTTTCAGATCTTGCTGTTGATGCTTTTCTTTGCCAAGTTCTATTTTACTGAACCACATGCCACGATTTAATGATTTTGTTTAAGCTTAAGAAAACAAGGAGATGGATCTGCATACAAGCAATGAAAAGAAGATGTAAGAATAATGTTTTCTATGGTATCTGCTTAGACTATATGATCAGATTTCCTAGTTTGGGAGAACTATTCAGTTGCCAAGAGAGGTTGAGACTTGAAGGACTTTTCAGAGTAAAGTTTTATAATGATAGGTTGATCTACAGGAAAAAGATATGAAGCAGTTCAGCCTTTTTACTGATTCTTTAAAAGTTTAGAAGCAGCTTAAGAATCACTCTGATAGTTTGGTGATTTTGTGTATCTGGACCTAATAACTATGTAACTGGTAAATGGGTTTTGCTTGAATTGCTACGGTGTGGATGCCCGTGTTAATATCTTGGAAATAATCACCAGTGAAAATCATGTGGAAGGGATAGTAGGCCTCTGTGGAAACCAGGAGGTTTTGAGGCTCTGCTAAGAATATATTTTGTTTGTGTGTGTGAATGCATGGGTTATTTCTTGCTGTTTGGCTCTGCTGCTCAGAAATACAGAACTTAGTAGGATTCAATTCTCAGATAATGGAGAAAGCAAAAGTCACATCTACAGCAAGAAGCATGAAATTAGCATCTATATAGATTTCAGTAGTTAATGTAATAGAAAAGAATTAAAATTAAGTCTGTTTGAAGCAAAACTGTGAATCAAATTTGATATTGTGTTTTGAAAAGAAATATAAACATATCCAAAAAATAAAATTAAGCTGATTTACGAACATAATGCAAAGCCTATTTGTTACCAGATTTCAAAGAAAGCCCATTATAACATCATTTTTATGTTTCAATTTAAATGAAGCATTTTCTTTCACTTGCCAGAGTAGATGATAGGATGCTTACATATTATTACAAAAGAATTCATGGTTCATAAGTACTTCAAATTTTATATTTCTGGTTGAAGAAGCCTGACTGACTAAAGAATGAGTTACATTTCATATTCATCTGGTTGGTGTATGGAGCTGGAATGAAACATGAAGAATTAAAATATGAACAATTAAACTAGGCTTTTTAAATGTAGTAGCAAAGAGATAAATCTTGTTTGAAATGTACAAATAATGTAATTTATCTTGCAAGACTGGCATCTGAATAATTGCAGCTCCCTATTTCCCTGGTGAAATAAATTCAACATACATAGCACGCTGTTGTGCTCTGCAACTCAGCTCTTTTCTATGCTTTCACCATCTAACACTAACCAGCACACATCAATGTGCAGAAAAAAATTTTGCTTCAAAGCAGTCCATCCACACAAACAGCCTTATTTGAATGACTTAGAGGACGATTAGTTCCTTAGGCTATATTTCTATTTAAAAAGGTACAGACAATATATGATAGCAGCATGCATGAAAATTAGAAATAGCAAATTTGATTTAATCTCAACAAACAGATTAAGCACTCTGTAAAAAGTATATAAAGTATATTAATTTATAAACATTAATTTAAACTTTGAATTGATATAATTTAAAAAAAAAAAATTTCCATTTAAGCCAGAAGCCATTTGCAAACCTCCCAAAGATGCATTTTCTTCTTAGTATTATATCTATATTGATTAACCAAAAGCAAAAAAAGGAAAAGAAGAAGCCCTTAAAATTCTCTTTGAACCCTAAGGAGCAGTTATGGTCAGAAAATTGATTGACTGTTAAAGAGTTGTTTTTATGATAGCTTTGAATAGACTCTAATTACCTTGTTAGCTGAAATAGACTTGTATTGTTTGCACATATTCATATGGTACTCAGCACAAAGGATGTTTTGCAACTTGCTTTGTATTTTCTTGTTGACTTATATCATTTAATGAAGATGGAGAGAGGTCAGGTAAATAACAAAGCCATCAGAACTGAAATAGTAGTACCAGACTGTGGGACAGCAACCACTTACCCAGGATCAGCAGGGTCTGAGGTAGCCAACCTGGTCAAGCTATGTGCCAGTTACTGAGGTCGCATAAAGCACTAGAACAGAGTCCAGTAACCAATGGCTTTTTATTTCATTGAACTTTCTAATAAAATTTTCAGGGATTATTTATTTATATTGTTGCTTTCTTCAACCCACAGTACTTCACAGTAATGTTTTCTGTAAAAAATAAGCTGAAGCAATGTCATTGCATGTCCTAATGTTCATTGACTCATGTAACAGAGATATTTGTATTCCTAATTTGAAATAAGATTCATATTTTTTTAAGAAATCTGTATGCTAACTTGCAGCATTTGAACATGCCCTCTTGCCCAAGTCCAGAAACAAAAAAGCTAACTCAGTTAAAAAATTATTCTGAAATAGAAAGCATTCAATACCATAAAATAATTTGCTATATGAATTATAGCCTTTCTTATTTAAACAGGCTTATTTTCTCAAAAACAGTGAGCACTTCTTTAAAGTGCTTTGATGAGGCTTAAGCTACTTTTGAAAAACAAGGTTGTCATACAAAGGTAGATTTTCAGCTCAGTTTCTTTTATTAATGTCTAAAAGGGGTTTTGTGTAAAATGGTAGTTTTGTGATATGTCTGAAGTAGTTCTAATGACATTAACTGAGAGACTTCGGACTGTTCTTATAGCATTTTAAAATATTCATAGTTCATTAATCAAACCTGAGTTATCTAAGAGCAACAAATTTCCAGGATACAAATACATGTGGATTGGCCTGTTCCTGAACTAGAACTAGATTCTGATGTCCACATTCCAGTTCTGTAGTAGTTTATTTCTTGATCTTTTTGCTAGATGGCATTCCTTGAAGTGACCAAAAGAGTCAGAAATTCAGAAAAAAAACCACTAATAATTTTAATATTTCATTCACAATTAAAGTCCCCCCTCAGATGATTACTGTTTTATACTTTTTAATATGGAAAAAGAGGAACAGAATTATTTATTGTTGTTTGCATATTATCAAAATAAATTGAAATATATTCTTTGAAATTTCATATGTGCTGCTAGTTCTTGGAATGAGAACTTTTAAAAGAGTTTTTTTTTTTCAAAAAGCGTGAGCTTTTAAAAGTTCATCAACAGAAATTAACATGGATCAGAAGAAGCAAATGATTAAAAACTGATCAAGAGATGGATTTAGACAACAGCCTACAAGTTTTTTAAGAGTCAGAGGAAAATTCTTTAAACTCAAAAGAGCAAATGACTGGGTCCAGAGCAAGATTCCATTTCATGCAGAGTGATCTATTTATTAAATTATCTTAAGCTTTATATGTAGAACCATGTTCTTATTTCAGTTCCTTTGTCCTCTTCTTTGAAGTGGATAAAAGAAATAAAATGCACACAAATGGTAGAACCTTAAGATTCATCTTTCTCTGTGGTGACCTGGTAGTTAATCTCGGTAGGTCTTTATTGTAAATGTACACTGATGATCAGGCAGACTCCTCTATGAAAAAGCATTCCCATATTTTCTGCAGTAGTAAGTTTCTAGACATGATGTACTGTGTTTCCACAGTGTTGAGAAGGAAATAAAAGCTTTAGACTCCTGTTGGACCAGGGAAAAAAAAAAAAAAAAATCCATCTTTCCTCATCTTCTCTAAAATGAAAAGTTAGGAAAATAAGAACTGTAGGACATGGGCCACCTTTCACATGATGGGACTATGACTACAGGATTTTGATATGCAAAATGCTGCAATGGTTTGTTTTAATCAAAAAACATTCTGAAATGGAGAATGCTGGAACTCAACACAGTATAGCAATTATCAAGTCCAGTACATTTCCTAACACATTACCAAATTTTCAGTGTCTTAATATCTCCCACTATGGACAATGCTGTTACAATAAGGAAAATGCACTTGCTGACATTTATCAAAGATTTTTATTTATTCATTCTTTGTACGCTAACGCTACAACTACTGTCATTGTTCTCTCTCATTCCCCCCTCACTGCACCTCACTGCCAGCTCGCCAAGACAGTGGGACCCTGATGCCAAATAAATTATATTTAGCCATCTGCAGCAGAAGCCTCATGGGGCCTGGTGCTGGCTTGGGTGGTTCTGGCTGACCTGCTGTCTGTGGCTGAGTGACTCTCACTCCATGGGGACATCAGTGCAGTGCCATCAGTGGTGTGGGATGCTGAGGGCATGTATGGGAATCAGCAGAAGTGGACCTAAGTCTGGGGAGGGAGGAACCCCCTTCATGAACACGGCAATTGCCGTAAGTCCCCTGCCACCCACCCTCCCTTCTGTGTGTGCAGATGGCGAGAGTCTGGGGTGCCCAGGAGCCATGGAAAGTCAGAGATTAGGATGGGGTAGGAAAGGTGTGAGTTTACAGCAATTTCTACTCGATCATTATTGAGGGAGTTTTGCATTTGAGAATGTGTACTGTAAAAAAACATGAGCATGAGCACATCACCTGTACCAGCCGCGCTTTGTTAGTACTGCAGGCACAACAACACCCCTTTTGCCCATGACAGGCCTGTGAGGGTAACTGGTGGTGAAAAAGGTGGGCAAACCCCTCAGTGATCCCAGGCCCAGTGACCTACCATCTGCAAATGTGTGTTTGCAGGTGACCAGGTTGATAGGAGAAGACTAGAATGGCAGAGCTTGTGTGAAATGTGTTAGCTGATTATGAAATTTAATTTATTTTATTTTGTTTTATATTTAATTTCATTTCATTAATGGTTCAGGAGGTGGAGGCTTCTCAAAAACATGAGGAAAAGGGAAGAGAAAATATACTGTCTTGGTTTCACTATCAGGCTGCAAATTCAGCTGGACAAACTTTGTTCTGGAGAGGAGGTGGCAGAGGTGCTGGTGTCTCATGTTGTTAGCACAAAACCTGAGAAAGAGAAAGAAAAGAAGCAGCCCCTGAAGAAATCTGAGAAGATGTGGCATCCAGGTCAAAACCTCAGGATTGCTGCAATGTGGCTTCATTGCACAGGTCTGGTCATAGTCATAGGAGATCAGAGGTCTCTGTTTTCTGTTATTTTTTGTGAACTGGTTGAATCCAGGTGTTTGGTCTTCTTGGAAGGTTTTTCTGTGAACTGATGGGAAGGGCAGAAGGCCAGGCACACCTACAGGGAAGACAAGGAAGAGGCAAAGAGCAAATTTCCCCACTCTCTTGACCCCACTCTAGATGCCTGCTCTGCTGCTACATGAGCTCTCGAGGCTGACCTGAGTAAAGGGGTACCAAAGCCCTGGGGCTGGGCATCCAGCATAAGTATTCTTGCAGAGTAACTCTCCAGAGCTTCCTCTGGAAACACTGACATCCAAAGAGGAGAGAGAAGTAAAAAGAGCCCAGGAAAAAAAAAAAAAAAAAGAGAGAGAGAGAAAAAAAAGAGAATAGTAAAAGGGAGGGGGAAAAATGTAAGGAGATAAAAAAGCTTTAAAACACAGAATCATTGTCTAAGTGCTCTCTATACTTAAGTAGCCTTCAGTGAAGTGAGGCAGAGCTAACTGCATAAGCAAGAATATAAACCTGTAAGGGATGATTGCAATTGATGCATTCAAAAAGACATTTATTTTGAAAGGAAAGAAGAAAAAGAAAGAGGCAAAAGTTTAAGTACAAGTGCTTGAATTTTTTTAAAGTTAAAATATCAAGTTTTATGTGTTTGTTCTAAAAAAAGAGATGAAGCCCAGGGGTAAGAAGTAAGGCTGTTTGATCACTGAACAGTTTCTTAAGCACACAAAGTAAACCTAGTACTAAAATCATTCATAAAAAATACTGCAAAATGTATTGTCAAAGCAACAATGGTGCTAATTAGATGGAATATCACCAGAAATTCCCCTGGAAGGAGATACTTTAGTTGGGACTGACAAAGATAGCTATTCATGGCAGTCTTGGTTGTAAGCTTTGTGTGGGTTTTGTTTGTTTGTTTGTTTGTTTATATGGTTTCTTATCCCTTTATGTAGAAAAGAGGGATGAATAACCAACGTCAGTCCTATGGGTATTGTTAGCTGTGTAATGCACGGCTTTGATCTGTTTGGATTTCAGTTTGATTTGGGTTTTTATTACCATATCTCAATATGGGAAAAACAAAAGGTAGGATAGCTCTCTCTTGAAGTCAGTTGTCATGGATGAAGCTAAAAACATAAGATGATAGGCAGGATAAAAAGAGAATGTAGGTAGAGTTTAAAGTGGTTTTATTTTGTATAGAAGTGTTAATGTAATTAGACCCATACATGTTTGTTAGGATCCCTGTTCATAGGAAGTTCTTTTTCCTGTATCACCACTTTGAATGTATCAACCCTGAGATAGGTGTGTGGAGCTCTATCTGCTCTGCCTGTGAGAAAATTTTATCTAGGTTGTAATAAGACTGCTAGTGCTGGACATCCCAAATCAGTCTGAAAGCAAAGTAGATTGTGCCTTTTCTTTGCCTGAATTCAGCTGAAAATCAGATCCATGTCTAAGTTAGTTATATGAAGAAATATGGTGGGCCACTTTTTTGGCTACTCAGTTCTCATGAATGGATTTGCTAGAGAGCTAAAGTAGCTTTCCATGGGCTATTTTTACTGGCAGGGTTGGCATATTTATTATATTGCATGATCAGTGTGCACTTTGGCTTCAGAGTATTCTGTTAGCTGAGGCTCTGTGAAATGATACTGTGATACATTCCTTGAGTTGGGGGAAAGCAAAGAGTGCAACTTATGTGATTTTTAAATCTATCTGAATTTCTACAAATTTCTGAACTTTGCTGTGTTCTTTTGGATGGATGCATCTCTTCACTCCCCTGAATTGAATGAAACTGTATTCTCCTTCTATGCAGATACACAATGTAGCATACTGTATTCCATAAACTTTGTCACTTTTGTAAATTTTGTTCACTTCTTTTAGATAGCCACACTCCGTATTCCATATCTATACTTTTGATCATCTTCCATGAGTAAGCTCTCCCATGGGCAGGTACAAGGTTTTTGTAAAAGATAAAAAGAGGTAATTATGCATGTTGAAAGACCAGGGAGGGAAACAGGTACTTGCAAAGAATATATAGACTTATTTCTTCTGTTATCAGAGATGAATCTCAAAAAAAAAATCCCCATTACCCTATCTACATGTCATTATTTGTCCTTCTCCCACTTTGTTATTCAAACTTGGTCTGTTTGTAAATATACTGGGTTTTTTTTGGGGCGGGGGGGTGGTTTGATGCGGTCTTCATTTGATTTTTGTTCACAGCAAATATCCAGGGATGCATACCTTTAACTTAGTATTTAAAGCTGAGATTACTCAAGGGCTGGTATCCTTACTGCTCATTCTTCAGACTTGAACATTTTCTTCGAATTCTCATCAGTGCTTGAATACAGTGACTGTGTACTTCATCTTCTAGACTTTGCAAATTCTTTTAGAATAAAAGCCTATAAGAGCAAAAGGAGCTACTGTATTTATTTAGGGGTTTGCTTTTGTCCTTTGCTTTTCCACAGCTCAGTTAGCCTAATATGTCTTCTTATCAAATCCTTTTAAGAAGCTCTGAAATATCAAAGGTAATCTTACATCTTGTATTTTGTCAAATCCAATTGATCATAGTGCTAATACTTTCATCTCTCCATCCTTGTAATGCTCTCCTTATAATGTTGCAGCTTTGTTTCAGAGGCATGATAGGTAGGATTTTAAATGGTTACTTTGAAACTTTTATCAATTTGCAATCAGAGCAGAAATAAGACTGTACTTCATTGAGGAGGTTAATATGATCCCATAATTTTCATAATATGAATAGTAAGGCTGACTGTTATTGCAGGTAAAATGAAATAATACACTTCCCTTTATTGGATAAGTTTTGTTTTCAGTGTGGCACTCAGACATTTAGTTGCATCCCAAAGGGGAAGTTTTATGTGCATGAAAAATTTTAAGGCTTTGCTGTTTATGGTTTAGGGGTTTGTTTTACATTTTCTCATTTTGGACGATTTTAGGAGCACTAAATTCCAGAACACAATTCTGCCCTTTGAGGGAAATTTTGATTACCATAAGCACTCTGGTTAGTGGCCTAAAAATCATTACTTACTACTGGTTTATGATGCTTTTAGGTCTACTTTTATTTGAGAGATTACTTTCAAGCTATTAAAATATCTGGAGATTTATCACCATTTTTGGAGACAAATATTTTATTTTGATTGAAAAATATATCATTCACAAATGCTTTTGGCTCATTGCATCTAGGACAAAAATATGATGTAAGCATGTAATTCACTCCTTTTCTGAATCATAGGTCTGGTAAGACTCTGAGATAAAATAGAAATGTCTTTCTTCTATCTATAGTACTGCATATGCAAATTATGAGTGAAATTCAGTCTTCACATTTATTTCGATAGAGAGTTTTGCCAAGAGCAGAAGGATAAGATATATCCATGAGAAGAAATCTATGCTGTATGTTCCTTGTTTAGTTTCTAAATTTGGTTTTTACCTTTCCTTTCAGAGCAGAAAGGGTCTGAGCAGGTTCCTGTAGCAGGAAACATCAGAATTACCAGACTCTGCATCAGCTCTAGACTCTCCATGTCTGGCTTTTAGGCAGGCACAGTATGAGTGAATTTTAAATGCATCAAGGACAGACTTTGGTTAGGAATCTTTCTCTGAACAGGGCATGTGTCTGTGTAAATTGAAAAGATGCATCTTTCGTTTAACCTTTTTCCATATCTGCTCCATTTCAGGTATTGGAATCCAAGAAATACATATCTAAGTAATTTTGTATTTATACTTTTTTTTTTTTTTTTTTTTGAAGTTGTATTATATTTGTTGCGCATAGCAGTTGATTCTGTGGAGCTATGCAGTTAAAAATGGTGTTTCAGGAAAATTCGTGACATTGACCGCTGAGATTTAATTAGGATCAATTAGAATGAAGGTGTAATTATGTAATGAAGGGCAGCATATTCTTAAAGTTCACATTTAGTATAATATTCCTATTATTTCTTTTATTTCTTTCACACTAAAAATGTTTCTGTTAGGTTGTTTTTTTGGGTTTTTTTGGGATTTTTTTCCCTCTCTGTCTCGACAAATATTTTGAACTAAGTTATCAGTAGGGAGGGGAATATCATCAAAGAAAAAGATCTCAGAAAGCTTAGTGAACTAATTTGCCTGACATTATTTGAATGTTGTGGTTTGGAAATAAAGCTGTTCTGTGAAACTACTACTCTATACATATATCCCTAGGGGCATACAAAGGGGAGGGTTTTTTCTAGAAACTATTAGCGTGATGCTCTCATGAATTTCCTGAAAATAATCAACAGGCTGTTGATAGTGTTTCCTATAGAAGACTGGCTATTTTGGAAGTCAGTGAACCTGAACAGGGTGTCAGCTGTTGAAAGTGCAGCCTGACTCCACAGCAGCAGTTAGAGATGTTACTTTTAGACTGGCAGGGAGGACTTTGACTATGGAATCCAAAGGGTGATAGTAGTCACTCCTACTAGTATTTCTTTTTTTCTCTTTTTCAGGAATATTTTCTGCTAGTTGGAAGATTCTTGTCAAGAGTTAAATAAAGCTGCTTGAAATAACTGTATTTTTTAATATTCTCATAAAAACCAGTTTATTATTAATAAGATACCAAAATCAATGATCATAATACAAAACTATTTCTATATATCACATAGACCCAACCATATAAAAAATATAATTTTATTTTACTTTTAAAATTATATGTAATTCTTTTGCAAAATATTCATTATGGTAAAAAACATGAGATAGATAAAGAAAAATGGGTCACTCAAATTATCTAAGAAGCCAATAGGAGGTCCAGAAACAGGATCTCACTTTTTAGCATCTCATTCTAGAAGTCTAGTTCTGAAAAATAAATAATTCAATGTCACAGTGAAGTGAGGAATTTTTTAAAAAATCACTTTTTACAGGTAAAAAATAATTCTATTGGAATGAATTTATAACTGAAAATTTTGAATATGTAGACTGCTTTTCATTTAGAAAAAAAATCAAAATTAAATGTTGCATTCTGAACGGTTAATTTAAACAAGATTATTTAATTCTGTTCTCTCTTTATGTGAGATGTATGTATGTATGTAGGCTCCTGATTGCTTGATCTTGGTTACATTTAAAAAGGTAAGGACATTAAAACTTTTGTTAAGGTGGAAAAAGAAATAGTACCACAATACACTTAAATCAGAGTGAAGTTTCTCATATTAAGAAACTTCAGAAAACTGTGGTTTGTTACATACTGAAATTTTGTTTCATGTTTCAGAAAATGGAACTTTCTTTCTCTGTCTTGGTAGAAAAGACAAATGTTGAAAGATAGTATTTCCTCTGCCACAGAAATAATGAGGTTTGGATAACTCTAATTCTAGTATGTCTGTTACTTTAGACGGTAAGAAGGCTTTTGTGAAATAAATCAATATTTATACCCCCAGGAAGTCCCAAACAATTTCTAGAGTGAGGTGAAAGTGTGTACTAAAAAACATGTTTTTCATGAAATATGAGTCCCTTGAATTGTTTTGCACTGAAATGTTTTCAACATAGTTTATGCAAAATATTAGTTTTACCAGCAATTTTCCAGTGTTAATGAAGTACTTAGTTAAGTACTTACCGGTGTCAAGGACAGGGCTGCAATCAACAAACTCTAAGCAATGTTTTTTACAGGAAGTGATGTTCCCAAATAACTAGGATGAGCAAATGGAATTGGAATATTTTTTGGTGGAAACCCAGAAGTTAATCAAAAGTTCTGTGATAGCTACTGTTCCAATGATGCATCTGGTTATTTCCTATCTTGGAGTAGTTAGCAAATAGTGAATACATCTTGGCTGTTGACACTTCATTGTATTCTTAACTTGCTTTGGATCACATCCAAAATCAATTGCTATCAATGGCAGTTTTCTGACCTATGTTAAGGAGAGTTGGATCTGGCTCTTAATGATCTAAAAATGTTTTATCATTTTCCATAACACTGTCTGCCACACTGAAACACTAAACGATTTCAGGGTTTTCTGCTTTTCTCTGTTTCATCGTGAGAAGTGTCATCTCTATTGACTAAAGGGATGGAAATCACTAATAATAGCAGTTCATAAATAAGTAATATTTTTTGAAGATGTCAAAACAAACAACAGCAAAAAACACAGAGAGAGAATTGATCTTTTTAATAATTTCCCCCTAAATGACTAACAGACACGTGACTTGCCATCTATAAAATAGATTATTGGTGAATCAGGATGGGTAAAAAACCCCAACAAATGAACAACCAAAAAAACCCCATTTCATTCCACTGTGGAAATGAACTATTCTGGGAACTGAAGTCTCACTGGTATCTCTGCACTTGTCTATATGGAAGACAAATGCAGGATCTGGCAACCCTGAGCCATTGTATTTTGAGGATGTCTACTTCCAGAAAGAACAGTCAAAACTGTGGATCATTCATGTAAAAAGTGCCTGAAAAGTGTAAAGAGCTCTTCAGCAGCTCAAAAGTACACGCATGACATATGATGTGAATTATATAAACCACTTGTTTTTCCTTTGTAATTTAAATGTCAGTCTTCTATCGTCCAGGAGATTTCTTATATTAAACACTCTGCAAATTGCTACTTACTACAAGGATTAGATTTTCGATCTTTGCATTCTTCTTGCATCTTTGTCTAGTGGTGGTGGCTTATATGTTCAGGCTTACTAAGCCTGAATTTTTGTCTCTGTCTTCATGAGCAACGCTAAGGCTTTAGATTTGTGCCTGACTGACAGCCCTGAAAGGCAGAGGATTTTTACATTTTGTTCTAAGTTTATGTAACATGGATAATGCATCCTCCATGATAGTTTCCTTCTTCCTAACTTGAAATTCCAGTGGAACATCAGTAAGAGAGGTCTTCCTTCCAGATCTTGGTCACTTTGGCTGTGTCTGTATCAAGAAGTGAAACGCACCAGGGTCATTATGACGTGAGTGGTGAAACACTGGCACAGATTTTCCAGAGAGGTGGTAGATGCTCCGTCCCTGGAAACACTCAAGGTCAGTAACACAGGGCTCTGAACATTCTGATCTAGTTGAGGATGTCCCTGCTCCCTGCAGGGAGGTTGGACTAGATGACCTTTAAAGGTCCCTTCCAACTCAAACCATTCCATAATTCTATGATTCTCTGGCACTAAGGCTAAAAAGCAGAGAACAGCAATGTAAGTAAACTCTCTTAACTTCCAGAATAAGATGGTTTTATATAAACTCCCTGCTGTTCTTTGCTACCTCCCAACATATTCCCACGGGAATAACTTGCGAGAAAACACTGAGGCTGCAAGTGCCCTGGACACTATTCTAATTTGCAGCATGAATGACTGAGCCCAGTACCCAAGAACAGTCGCAGACACTGGGTAATTTAATAGCATAGGAACATCTTTTGTGGCATCTGAAAGGTCTGAAGTTAATTTCAAGTGCTTACTACATTTTTAAGTTGTAGGATTCCATTTAACGTGCAGGTCGGAACAGTGCTAGGATGCTTCCCTGTCTGGATCATCAGTGACTCCAGCTACAAGTGTAACATGACAGAGTGCTCCTCTGTCTCCTCATCTAGAAGTCAAGATGCCAGATTGAAACAGAGATCAATGTTAATACTAGGAGTAGCATCAAGGCAGTTGATTCCACCAAAGATGAAGCACAGCACAGTTAAGGCTATGCCTAATAAAGTCAGCTCTTGCTCCTGAGGCCACTTATGTGGGATATAGAAAATTATCTATGTCTTCATATGGAAAGATGATCCATAGTATCTTTCCAGCTCAGAGATGCAACTGCATCTCTTGATAAATGAATGAAAGCTAGCTCTGAACTCGTTGTGTGAGATGCTGTAAGTGATGTAACTGCAGAACTACAGGGCTCAGTTTAGCCAGCTCCCCTCTTTGGCTATCCTGTGAATTTCTCTCAAGAAAGTCAAAAAAGCAAAAGAAGGGCTTGATGCTGACTATTTGATAGATTATTGAGTGTCGTAGCAAATACAGACTGTGTAGAATAAAATATTTTTGTATTATACATGGGTAGAGTTTGTAGGATACACACATTTTTTTGGGTTTTTATTTCTGCACATTTTTTTCAAAAAACAAAATAAGAAAAGAGCACAGTAAAACAACAAGAGACTTGGCACAGACATCACATTTACTGTAAGACAATGCTTTTGGAGTACACTGAATATGTGTTCAACCATCTTGTCCATGTTTTTAGTTATGCTGCTGCCTCAAGACCTAAACCAGTCCTGTGTTTGAATGCTTTATGCTTGCCACTTTCACAATGCTATTAAAAAATGTCATGTTGTCATCTCTTGTTGCTGCAGAAAGTCACAAATCTGAATGATGTAATTCAGGTATTGTTCTGGGCCACAATTGGGAGAATATTCATATTTAATCTTCTTCATCTAGCTCCTTGTGTTGTAACCCTGCTGTATTTAACCCTGCAAGAAATGCCTGCTTTAAGATATCTCTACTCTATAGATATATAAATAACAAACTCTTTGGTTATATAGTATTAAGGATAGCAGTATTTTTAAATGTGGATTTTCTGTGGGCTTTTTTGCAATCGATCCTGGAGTAATATTTTTGGTAATTGCTGTATCCCTTTGTTGGAACTGACTCTATTGGTATAAAATGCTCTTGTCAAATCTTAGTCTTTATACAACCAAAACCTGAGATCCTTCATTCTGTCAAAATTAACATTAAATAAAGGAAAAAAACCAAAGGTTTTTTGTGCGCGCGTGTGTGACTAATGCTGCAATTCCGTGCTCATCTTTGTGGCCCTTCACTGATTATCTCCAATAGCTCCATGTTATACCTGTGCTGGGGAACCCAGAACTAGACACAGCACTCCAGGTGTGGTCTTACCAGCGCTGAGTAAAGGGAATGGATCAAGTCCTTCTACCTGCGAGCCATACTTAACGTAAAACATCCCAGGATCCTATTATTCACCCCGGCTGTAAAGGGCATATTGCTAGTTCGTGTTTCCTTTGGTGTCCACCAGGACCCCCAGGTTCTTTGCTGCAGAGCTAGTTGCTACAAACATACCTGGGGTTGTTCTTCCCCAGGCACAGAACTTTCACTTCCCTCTACTGAACTTTGCAACATTCCTGGCTGCCCATTTCCCCAGCCGGCCCAGGTGCCTCTGGATGGCAGCATGACCCCCTGGTGTATCAACCCCTCTTTCCAGTTTTGTGTCATCTGCAAACTTGCTGGCAGTAACAGTTCAGTACAAAATATAAATGAAGATGTTGATCAGGTTTGGAGCCCACATTGATCCCTGGGTACACTTCTAGTTACTGGCCTCCAACCAGGCTTTGTGCCACTGTTCACCACCCTTTGGGCTGGCTGTTCATCAGGTTTCTGATCTTCCTCACCATCTGCTCATCCAGCCCTCAGTTCAACAGCTTCTGTACAGTCTTCTTGTGGGGTCTTTACTGAAGTCAAGGTAGACAATATCCATTGTTCTCTTCCCATCTGTCAAGCCAGTCATTTCACCACAGATGTCTATCAAGTTGATCAAGCATGACTTCCCCTTTTTAAATCCCTACTGGCTGTACCTGATGACCTACTTGTCCTTCATGTGCCTGGAAACGGAACACTGGGAATTGGAAACCAAGTTATCTGTATTAAAGGGTTTAAATACAGAGGTGATATTATATATCTGTTGCTTCACACATCGCACAGTGACAGATGGGGAGATTGGAGGTAGTTTTTAGTGGGAGGTGTTTTCTCTATTTTTAATTTACACATAGGAAGTGAATTTATTTATTTATTACGGTAAGAAGAAAAGTAAATTGCAACTGGAAATGGACATATGATTAAATTCCTTAAATTGAATTGGGGTGGATTGTGTTAGCACAATGTGCCATTAACGTTGCAATCACTGTTATGAGAATGAATTAATGTTGTTCCACACTCAGTTCACATTATAACCTTTTTATTTCCACATAACCATACTGAATTGTTGGGGTAAACAATAGCAAACCATGTTAATGCCAATTCCATCTCTTTAATTCCACTGACTTCATTTGTCCAGTGCCTTGTGCTTACAGTGAAGGCCATAGAAAGATAAAATAGAGTAAGTATGAGCTGAAAGTCTGACCTTATTTAAGT
The DNA here is from genome assembly GCF_041296385.1 of Aphelocoma coerulescens. Lineage (NCBI taxonomy): Eukaryota > Metazoa > Chordata > Aves > Passeriformes > Corvidae > Aphelocoma > Aphelocoma coerulescens. The sequence goes on from NC_091015.1 coordinate 86,999,641, forward strand.
GAAGGGGAATTTAGCCATGGCTGTCTTTGTAGTTGAAATTGTTTCTCTTATTTCAGGGCAGTGCCGATATGAAGGGAAAAATCCTAAATTAAATCAAGTTGAAAACCATTTTGATTTTACATTATACTTATAGGAATTAATAAATCAGACAATTATTTTTAAAATAAACTCTAAAGGAACCCCAAACCCCAAACTGACTTTATTTTGATTTCAGTTTCTTAAATTGTTTATCATTAGAATTAAAATACAGTAAGAAAGCAAGCATCAAATATATATAAGAATAATTAATAATATTAAGATGGGAGTATTTATGATTCAGGTGCACATTTAATTTGTAAACTAAAATCTCTAGGATGACAACATTTACTTTATAAAATAACATAACAATAAAATTATGTTGGTGTCAGTAAAGGAAACAGCTGACATAATGACAAACCAGCCATTTATTTTCTGAGGCTACTTTTTCACATAGCTGGCATGGATAATTTGCTCAGAAAATAAGATATTGACAAGATATTTTTTAAACAGCACATCCCCTGTCTTTGCTAGCTGGCCTTGTCCCTCTTTCTCCACTCTTGAGTACTGAAGAAATATGCCATGTTCCTTAGTGTTTTCATACAGAGGCTCTGCATTATTTCTTTGGTGAGTGTTTATTTAAATATTCAGGAGGAGTTACTTGCCTTCAAATAAAAACAAAAAAAATCCTATCAAAATTCTGATATTTCTTTCCCCCATTTATATATTTTATTATATTGGCAGCAGTAAATAATGAAGTCATAGAGCAGATTTCTTTCTTCAAACTGTATGAAATTAAGGTCCATAGCCTGTACCTAAAAGTGTCTGCAGTTTGAATTACCATTCTATGTTTTAAATAAATTTTTAGATGCTCATAAACTCTGTGTAACAAATAATTTTCCTTTAGGTAGCTATTCAATATTTATCTTACAATGTAAAGGTTAAATGTATTAAATGATAATTTATAGAGTTGCTCTGTATACCAAGTTGAAGAAAAGGCGTGATTTAAAATGTGGAATGCCCATATTGTTTACACAACCAGATATCATACATCTACATCTGATTGACGTGAACTTTTAACTGTGATAGCTGGTTGTGCTACAGCTGAAATTGTGATAGCTGTATTTTCAGCTCTTCTCTCATTTATGAAATGAACAGATTTATCCTATAATGGTATTACAGGTTAAGCCTCTTTTAGTTAAGTAACACATCATCTCACTCAGGCTTGTGTTTGTTCTCTTCCCACTGAGGGGTCCCATCTTTCAGTTGACCCCACCCAGAGCAGGACTTCATGGCTCTTTAGAGGCAGAAATAGTAGGGACTGAATGGCCAATTTCTTAACATTGAAAATGTACCCTGTAAATATAGGAGAAAACATTTAATTGATGAGTAAGTGGCCTGCTTTCAGCCCAGATCGGTGGGAGGGAGTGCAGCCAAGGCATTATGTCATTCAATACCACCTTGTGTCATTATCAGGGGCAGGGAAAAGGACTCTTTCTTTCCAGCAGGTTATGCTTTTCCGATGGAAACAGTGGCAGACAGAGAGGTCCTGACTGGAAGGAGCAGTCCAGATGGCATGGCTGCAGTTGGGTCGAGCTCTGCATTCGCTCTTTTGTACACTTTTGTTATTAATATTGTTGCTGTTATTGTTCCTTTTCTTAACTCATTGCTTTTTCCAACAACTTGTTCTTACCTCAGACTGTGATGTTTCCCTTTTGTGTCTGCAGTTCTGTGCGGCCACCTGGGGGTGGAAGAGGGGAGGAGGGGAAGCGAGTGAGCAGCGTGTGGTTTTGGAGTCTTGGGGGGAAAGCAGCACTAAACAGGGAGTAGGATTCCTAAACCACGACAGTAAGGAAACATAGTGAAAGGAAATTTATGGAGTTTTATTCTTCATCTTCCACTCTTTCCCCAAGCCTGAATCACAGATGAAAAATGGTTACAAAATATTTACAAAATTATAAAAATCTGGATTAGACTTTGGTAAAAACAAAGACAAGTTGTAAAAGCTTGACAGGGAAAGACAAAGCACTTACTAAAATATGTATTTTCAAGAAAAATGAAGTTTTTTCTCTGCTTACTAAAGTAAGCTTGTGACAAGGAATGGCAGGATTCTACTTAGCTAATATTAATTGGCTAAAATTTTGTCATCTGATCTTAGCAAATTGTCTAGGATGCTTTCATAATTGAAGGGGGAAGACTTAGACACCAAACAAGAATGATAAATCTCATTTTGAAAAAGATGTCTGTGTTCAGATGGAAGAAAACTTACTGACATTCTATTCTAATAATGGACTGTCAGGTAGCCTAAATTAGAGTGCAAACTCAATTGAATAAACCACTCATGAGAGCCTTGAGTTGCAATGATATTGCAAAGCATACAGGTATGCTGCAGTAATCTTTAAAACATGACTTTTAGTTGTGGAAATGTTGAAATTCTGAAAACTTTAGTTTTAATTAGGATGTCTCATACCACCATTTCTTCTTATGAATAATTCCATCTAGGTGTACATATGTGTCATGGTTTAACCCCAGCCAGCTCACTTCCCTACCCCATTAATTGGGGAGGAAACTGGAAGGGTAAAAGGTAGAGAACTCATGGGTTGAGATGAAAACAGTTTAACAGGGAAAGTAAAAGCTCCACACAGAAGTAAAGCAAAATAAGGAATTAATCCACTGCTTCCATGGGCAGGCAGGTATTCAGCCTTTTTCAGGAGAGCAGGGCCCCATGATGCAGAATGGTTATTTGGGAAGACAAATGCCATCACTCCAAATGTCCCCCACTTCCTCCTTCTTCCCCACACTTTACACACTGAGCATGATGTCCCATGGTCTGGAATATCCCTTTGGTCAGTTTGGGTCACCTGTCCTGGCTGTGTCTCCTCCCAGCCCTCCATGCACCCCCAACTTCCTCACCAGCAAGGCAGTACGAAAAACAGAAAAGGCCTTGGCTCTCTGTAAACCCTGCCCAGCAATAACAAAAACATCTCTGTTTTATCAACCTTGTGTTCAGCACAAATCCAAAACACAGCTCCACACCAGACACTGTGAGGAAAATGAACTCCACTCCAGCTGAAACCAGAACAATGTGTGTATCACATATTTTAGAAATGCATTATTAAGATGTTTCTCAAGTTAATTATGTGTTTGTGTAGCTATATATCAGCAATGCCTTTTTTGCTTGTCTCTTACTTGCACAAGTAAGGACAGTCTCTTGCAGAAACGTATGCGAGGTCTGGCCCACAATCGATTGGGTTACAAATTTCATGTAAATAATCTCAGTTGGTTCACTGGAACCACTTTCTGTGAGAATGCAGTGAAAAACGTTGAAGCATGGGGTGAATTTCTTCAATGAAATGTAAGGGATATGTCCTGTGTTGTTCCTTTGATCTCTCAAACTTACTGTTTGCTGGGCATGATATTGTAAGGAACATATTTGGGCAGCTCGCCTGCAGTTATTCACTGTGCCCTGCTATGCTGCTGCTGGTATTTGAGCTAATTAGGACTAACTCAGATATGTCTGTGTGAGTTTCAACCATTCCCAGTCTGCTTGCTTTTGAGGATAAAATCACTCATAAGTTCTGGAACATGAATATTTGTGTCTGATGTTTTACAAAATGTGATACTCCTGAGCTTTGGGCTTTGGGACCTGCATGAAAAGATTGTTAATGTATATAATATCAAGTGGAAGTGAAGTGACTGGAAATATGCCTATTAGTATTGAGAATGAGGCATAGAAAAAGACAGCATTGTGCTTCAAATTAAAGGGTAGAGACGTCATCACCGTTGCCATAGTTTTGCTGTGTGCTACAAAAAACAGTTTGGAAAAAAGATGCATACAAAAAAGGAGGATAATTTGCTATGTGAGCAAGTGTAAAGGACTAAACATTGAGGTGAAGGTAGACATAAACAAAGGGAAAGCCCCAATCACTTGAAAAGCAGGCAACTATTTAGACAGGACACTTCCACAAGTATTGTAACTATTGTGAGAGTGACCGAAATACTGGGAAAAAAAAGTTGGAATAACAATGTAAACTTACTTTTAGAAATTCTCAGTTGCATTCAACATTGCCTATGAATTTCTGTTGTGGTAAATCCATAGTTATACACAGGACTTTCTCCTGGCCCATCCTACCCATTATTTCATTATTCTTTTGTTCCATGAGTTGGAAAAATGATTCAGGGTTTTGGAGAAGTGTTATGAGTGGATTTTTCATTAATCTCACGTGTATTTTCCTGACTTAGAAAATAAATGAACCAAAGTACAGACACTTATTTTATTTTCAGGTGTTGGTTGTGAATTCTAGACTTTTTATATCTTTGATTTATACAGAACTTTCTTTCTGAAAAAGTAGCATTTTCAGAATTAATTGGCAATGATACAGTACAATAAATTGCTCCATCATTGCAACACACTTCTTGTGCAAGTTCCTAGTTAGAGGCTGTTTCAAGATATGTATTTTACCACTGTTTACAAGATAGTAGAGTTCTTTTCTATGAGTGTATGCCTGCATTTAATTATTTTCTAAACCAAATTAAAGCAGTTTCATCCTTGTATTATGTTAATAGAGATCAGGATTATTTATTATTAATACCGTGTTTTCTCCAACAAATTAATACTTTATTCTTAATATCATCGTAAATAAATAATTTGTGCCTTTTTATCATTAATGACATAGGACAAATATGCTTTTGGTTGATTGGAAAAGTGCTGCTGTGCAAATGTCAATGAGATAGAGAGTTTATTTTATGCCGTTTTCTATGGTTTTAATTAAGCAATAAAAGAAGACATCCAAAATAATTATATACAGTTTCCTGCTTGAAGAATATAAAACTAAAGCCTATGCAAACAAAAATAGTTCTAAAGAAAGAAAACTGACACTTTCCTGCTTAGCCTAGAATAACCTCAGGTATTTTAAAATATTAGCATCAGCAACATTCAGAATGTATTAACAAATTTTAATTAAAAATGAGCTGATATGTAAAGCTAGTTCACTTGTAGCTCCCAACATCTAAGAGCCAGTGTTTGCCTTACCTTGATAACCACTAATTTAACTTACAGCATTGAACTACACTGCACTGACTAGTTTTTGACACAGATCTAGGTTAAATAAATAAATAATAATCCTTGTTTAAAAGAACTTGGTTCCTAAAACAGTAATTAGGTTTCTATCAACAGCATTTTTGAGCTCCATCCTTGCTCAACATCATCCAAATATAATTATGGAGACGTGTAATAAAACCCATCTCTTCCTTTTAGAGGTGAATTATATTGAAGAAAGGGAGCACAAAATGAAGCTGCAGTAGCTCATGTGTAGCCCAGCAGCATCTGGGAAGAAACTCAGGGCTTCTGGTCTGAATCCTTGACATTTTATGTCTGTTTGTGTAAGCAAAACTAGTCTTCTCCATGTTGAGCTGAGCCGAGCCAGGCACTTTGTTTTCTTTGCTACTTTTCCTATCTGCTAAAAGTCCTTTCTGCACAGTGCTCTGAATATTGGTGAGAGTGATCTGTGGCCTTACTCCAACAGGCTGACATAAGCAAAGCAAACCTAACTAAACTTCACAGACAAAATGCAGCGTTTGTTTCTGTTGTGATACACTCATGTCGTCATCGAGCATCCTTCTCAAGAGTCCTGTACCTATGTATGTGATCTGTTATGAAGGTTTTGTGAGCATTACTTTTTTGTAAGAACATAAACCACATTCTGTCACAGGAGCTAACTAAAAATTTAATCAATTGATGAAACCACAAATTTAATAGTTTCATCCTGATTACAAGGTAGGAGGTCTTCCCAGTCAATTTGTTTCTTACTGCCACAGAATCTTGAGGTCACAAGTGGTAAGTTGCTTGCTGTTGTCAGTGATTGGATTGGTAATCATGTGTATTGTCTGCAAAGCTTGCAAATGATGAAACCATAAAATTGTGTTATTAATATCAAAATAGTGCCAATAACGGTTTTTTTTTCCACCATGTCATTTCCAGGAAATCTTTTCCTGAATATGCATCTTAAATAAAGCTTAAGGGGAGAATTAATTTTAAGAGGATGTAGAACTCAAAGAGAGAGAAAGCAGTTAGCTATACTTTAAAATTCTTGCAGAAGCAAAATATATATTTTTATTATTCTTTGTTAAAATAACAGTTTTGGCTCAAGTTCTTAAGAGCTTGGGAAACAGATAATTTTCCAAGATACAGAACTGATACACCTATTCTGTGTCTTGTAAAATTATCTGCTTCCCAAGCTCTAAAACCCTCCAAAGTTGTAGCTATTCTGTAGGTAATTAAATTTCATTTTAAGGGCATCTCCAGACAAGGGCATAACTAGTGAGAGAAATGCACAGAGTACAGGAGTGAGAGTTCCCCTCTTAGTGCTAAACATTACAGCACATATGCAGTGTTTGAAATTGTCAGGGGCCTTTTCACATTCCCCCTCTCTCCTCTTCATTCTCACTGGGGTTTTCTGTACTCTTGGATTGTTTACCCACTACTGAGTGAGCTACAGTATTGTATACAGAGTGTCATTGTCGGCATAAAGGGCAACAGGAACAAACAGTTAACATATCAATGGAGCAGAAAGCAAAACTTCTCAGAGAGGGGTAAAAGAGATCTCAATTTCACCTGATTGTGTATCTGCTAGATTTTGTACAGCTTTCAGTGTTTTTTTCCACTTTGTTCCCAGTCTGTGTGGAGCATTAAGTACTTTGAATATCTGTGTAATCATTTGGAGCGTTTGATTTGGATAGGTATGTGTACTGTACTTGCTAGATTCTAACACAATTCAAAACCAGTCCCTAGTTTTATACCAGTTGTGACACAGAGAATAGTTTCTGCCCGTGGATAATTCACTTCCTGGATTTAGCACGGATACCCTCACATCCCCACCTGCTGTTCTAAATTCCAGGCAATGATGTATGTCTCACAGCCTTAAGGAAAAAGTCTCCCTGACAGCAGTATCATACAATAGTATTATCCCATATTCTCCTGTAGTCCTCATGTAGAAATGTCTGTTTTCCTGGAATCATTTGGGATTGTAAACAAAGAAAAATCAAACTAAAACAAAGTGGACAAAAACGTGATTAAAAAGAGGTTATTTGGAGAACAGAAATCTAAGGTTTAAGAGGGAAGTTTATTTGTCTATTTTTTGCTTACTCTTGGAGCTAAATATGTGAGCTAGATCTAGTCTTATAGAGTATGTTTTCTATCAGACTCCCTAGATACAAAATGAACCACGCAGAGAAATTCTAATGTCATAGCATGGGACAGTCTTTGCATTTAGTTGATCCAATTTTGAGTACAGATGGCCCTACATCAAATGAGATACCAAATAAATTAGAATTTTTTAGTTTCCTGACCCTAGTTTTTTGCTCATGATTATTTTTAAGGTTTTTGCCAGTATCTAAGAACAGACTGTATCTGGTTTTTAAAAAATGATGAAAGTGCAATAAGTTTTTCTCTTCAGTTTATTATTAATTTTTTTTTAAATTTGTGGATCCTTTGTCATACTGAGTGGCTGTATAATACACAGTAGGACTAGCACTGCCTGCCCTCCGGTGGTATGTTAAATCCTTCACTGGAATCTCATGATTATTTGCTGAACAATCACCATAATTGTCCCATCTGCCTCCATTTCATTCTAGTTATAAGCATCTCTTCCCTTAGTCCTCTCCCCTTTCTCTGCTCTCCACGGCCTCAGGCAGGTCACTTGCCCTCTCTGCTAATGCTTCTCCAGCTGTAAAATGGGAGTAATGTGAGTTGTTGGAAAGATTAATTAGTGAATTAATATTTGTAAAGCACTTGAAAGATGAGAAGCACTAGATAAAGGCTAAGTAGTGTAATTATTATTCTCAGAAATGCCTTCATGGATAGGGGGAAAAAAAGATGCAGGGTTTCAGCAAACTGATTAATATCAGTATAGGAGGTTCTGGAGATAGATGAACACAGGCTAGTTGGCTTTGCTAGCCAAGAAACAAATTAACATGAATGAATACATAGTGTTTGTGGGTTTTACCCATTATTTTTAATATTAATATTACATATTTTCACATCAATCACAAATTACAGCTTGCAAGCATGAGACAAAATGTGACTGTGTATTTAGGAACTGAGGCTCTGCACCTTCTAGCTTCCACATTCTTCTAATCTCATTTCATTCATGTGAGTGTCTTTTAAACATGCTACTTATTACAGATGCAAATGGAACTGAAAGAGTAACTGAGAATAAATATTTTAAGGTAATATCATACAGTCTCAACTTTGTATTGTGATTATGGGACCATCTTCTCTAACCCCCACCAAAAGGCAAATAATTTCCTAGTGCTATAATTAAGCCATCTTTCATTCCCCCATATTCATAAAAAGGAAGAAGAGAGGCTAATGGCTCAAAATGGGCATGATCACATAATGATACTTCCTGTCCAGAAAATACATGATAATTAACCTGAACATTTTTTTAAAATGTGTCATATGATTAATCTGTCATATGTGGCTAGAGAATTCTATTCTGTTTAATCAGTGGAGGCCACATTTTATTATTTAGCCACTGTCTCAAATCAAGCCGTCTTCAAAAGAGGGAACAGGTGGCCGTGCTTTGTGGAAGCATGTTCTCTTGCAACATGTTTCCAGGGAAAGATTGTGTTAAAGAAACTGTTCCAGCATGCTCTGTACTGATTTTTGGCAGCAAGCTGCAGTGACGTAGAGTTTAAGATGCCACTGCTTAATTCCCTCCACAGGATACAATACCCAAGTTTATGAGAGACCACGGCTCCTGCTTCCCTGAGTGAAGAGGCAGCAGCTGAGACATGCCTTTTGCTTGGGCTGCCTGAGCTAAAAAGTCGGGTTTTTTTGCTCTGATCTCCTCCTGCCACCTTCAGTTTCCTGCTGGCTAGAACTGTGTCACGTTTCATATTATGATCTGATTCGCTGCCTTCTGAGCTTTTAAAATGATGGCATTAATAGATCCAATTGGAAATAATTACAGGATGGAAAAATTAAGAAGATATTTTTTATATTATTGCTTTTTCATTCTCTTTTCAGCTGATTGACTAAGGTAAACCTTAGAAAACCTGATAATCACAAAGGATTATGAGACTTTTGAAGTGCAGGATACAATCAAAAACAGGCAAATGAGAAATAACATGCAGGTCTGCAAAAAGAAGCAATATTTTTTTCTGAATTTTTACTATAGGTTAGCAAACTAATGGGGGAATAGTATGTGGGATGTAATATGCAGCATATGAATGTAATAGGAGGGTGTCAGAGGGGGTAATTATGTGAATGGGGCAAACAAGAAGGAAACTCGACAGAGTTAGGCCCGGCTAATCAGTTCTAGTATCTTTGTACTAGATTGAAATCTTCATGTTCCTTGGTATCTAAAAATAAGATCTATATACAGTACACACTTTAGCTTCTTTATGTCATGGAAGGCACCTAAATTATTAGACAGCTGGATGCAGTGCAGTGCTTCCGGGAGTAATAATCTTGCCATTAGGCACATGGAAGGCACTAAATAACTTCTGTTCCTGATAGCCTCTGAAGAAGCTGGGATGACGGACTGCTTCACCCTCCTGTTCACTGTCACCTTGATGTGGTGTGGCTTGAGTACTCCCACCAGAAATCTAACCAAGTGCTAATCAGCATGGTCCCACATGAATGGAGAGTGCTGATCCCAAATAAGGGCTTGTCTTACTGGCTGCTATTCCCATCAGCCTAATCTTTCGGGGCTTGGCATGATAATGCTGCAGGTACTCTTTATTTTATAGCCCAGCCTCCTTCCCTGCTACAAGGAAGTTGCCCTTCACAGTCAATGGACTGGTGTCTGTTATACCTGAGCGAATACTTGCTTCAGACTGTGAAGAATGAGACCATATGAGGAATTAAAATGTTTTTAGTCATGCTTCTTTACAGCATTTCCAGCTCCTCCTGAATAGTTGTTGAGGGAACGTGATGCTAAAAGCAATTTTGTTAGCACTTGATTCCTTTTCCTACAGAAGATTTTTTTATGTGTATATGGAAAAATGCAGCTACTATTCTCTCTGTTTTTCCCTCTATACCTATCCATTCTCACACTGCCAAGAAAAGGCAGAATATTTCTCATTCTAAGACTGGCAAAATAGAGAGCAAGAAAACAAGGAGGGAGGAATATTAAAAGAGATTGGAAATTTCAAAAAAACAGATTAAAAGATGATCCTGGAATGGACAAACTGAAAAAGAGAAGAGCAATCTCATATAAGAAAAACAGTCAAGAGTGAAATAAAAATAAAAACAAACCAGAACAATCAAAAAATGAAACAAACCCAAATTTCCCATAGTTAGAAGACTAAAATCTAGTCAGACAGATGTAAGTTAGGATTGTCAGAAAGTTCATTTTAATTACTGTTTATACTTGTTACTATATCTTTCTGAGCTTTTCCAGAAATCAGTAACATCTGAAAAATCTCAGGCAGAGATGTTGACACATCCTAAGTTCTGATTTTCGTTGGAACCCTGGGTTCTAAAAATTTCAGCCTTTCAGCACTGGCAAGCGGTGGTCCTCAGAAGTACACTGTATTCGATCTGAAACCTTGGGAAAAGTTCCCTAAATTGTGTGATAACACTGAGGTTGTTGCTGTGTAATTAAAACTTATATCACTGGAGGAATATGTAGAGATGTAGAAAATTAGGTTTAGGGGATATCGGTAATAATAGGTTACAATATGGAGGAATTTGGGTGTGAATCTTCTTCTTCTTCTTCCTTTCTCCTTTCTCCTTTCTCCTTTCTCCTTTCTCCTTTCTCCATCTTCTTCACAAATCTAGGGGGTATGCTATTGGGTCAAAAGTCCCACACTGCGGGACATGAAAGGTTGGTAATTGGATTATAAATAAAAACAAGTTATTTGGTATTTTATAATTGGTTAATTTAGACCTTAAAAAGCCTTGGAAGTTAAAACTCACGGCCATTTTCCACCCTGTTACCTTGGAGGCATACTCCTGTGCAGCTGTATTACTGATAAGATATAATAAACAACTAAGTCCGAACAAGAATTCTCAGTCTCCTGCATTTTAATTCAAACTCCAAGTAAAAGAGCTCACAAAACAAAAGCAAAGAAGAAAAGAAACGGCAAAGAAGAGAAAAGCAAAAAACGGGAAAATTAATAGAGTTTCTCTATTATTATAAAAGCCCTGTGGTTACCCTGAAAAATGGACAGATATGATGCTTTATGACACTGAAAATGTGGCCCTTAAAGTGTGTTAGAGTTATAGTATTATTCTGAGTAAGTAGCAGACAGGCTTCAGCTATAAAAATGCCAGGGAGAATCCCAAGACTAAATTGCAGTTCAGTTTTGTCCCCTTCAAGGGGACAAGCAACCCCTTCTTATTCAGAGAGACAGGGACAGGGAGGCTAATGGATGGGTGTAAGATATTTATGTGGTTACAAGCAGTACATTGCATCCCTGCACATGACTTTCTGCACTATCCTCTCCCCCTGTCCCTGCATGCTAAAGCAAGTTGATGGCAAAAGGAACTGAGCAGAGAGATTTTACTGGGAAGTTGTAAATTGCTGCTGAGACAGATCATACCACAAATCACACTGTTCCCTTCACCTGAACAAGAAGGATGTGAGGGAGGAATTGCACTTTAGAAAGGATGTCCCTGAGTCATTCTGTTTCCCACACTGCTCCTACGGTGCAAATTGCAGGGTGCTCCTATTTTTACTGTTATGTCTAAAAGAGATTTACAGCCCCCAGCAAAAAGGATACCCAGACCAGAAACTGCAAACTTTGCTACAAAACCATGCTCTTGGTTACAGCTGCTTAATTTCTTTTCCAGCTGAGCTGTATTGGTGTATTGCTGACAGAAGTTTTGAGCAGAGATTAACTAAATTCGAATATAAAGTTTTCTTCATCCCATAGAGTACATTCTAGTAGTCTTGAGGTTCTCAATTCATACAGAACAACACACCAAACAGACTGACCAGAATTTTGATTCAATTGTTTAACAAAAGCAGCTTTATAATATGCATCTGTAAATTAAACAGTATTGCGAGCACATATCACATTTGAATAACTGTTCATTCTCTTTCCTTTTTTATAATTATGGGCAACAATAATTTACTTGGTGCTTGAACATGAATGGTGTTCCTCTGTGATACAAAGTACATTTCTCTCAAATAGTAGAAAAACCAAAGGTGCATAATCGAAAGAGTGGTGGCCTGTTTCCATTTTACATCTTCTTTCTACCTTTATTTTAATTTTCTCTTTATTAGACCTGAATATATCCTTAAAAATATTATCCCTCTATATTTCCTTTCACTCACAGGGGTATGTACCCTCTCTCCCCATAGAGGTATGTACCCTACTCTTGGAAAGCATAATGTTCCTAAATTCTTCCCAGAACTGATCCATAGAGTATTTAATCACCACCTGCTTTTCCACTGTCATTATGATTTTGGGACCATTCCACTGTGGTATTAGGATGCACCAAAACTTCCATTTGTTTATGCATTTTGTGGGTCTTTACTTAAATCTAGGGTTACCTGTGCCTCCTAAATGCCTCAAACATTGTGAGAATTCCTCCAAGGAAACAGAGATCACCAACACTGAAATGTCTCAGCCTACAAGGCTGACTTAAAAAAAGCATACAACGAAATTCAAACTGCACTTCATATAACATTATCAGAAGTCTCTTAAAGGAATATGCTGTGCTACTTTCCTTATATTTGGAAATCTGGCCTAAATAAAAATAATGTTACTGATTATTATTGCTAAACTGGGAGTGAGAACAGTGATCAGATGAGAAAAAGCAGTTTGGATTTGTCTGAGCCCCTTGAGGTACTACAAGAGGAAGCCTGATGAAGTCAGCAGTTTTCCACTGGATATGACAAGGATTCAGCTGTCTCCTTCTATCTAGATCACATCTTTACCTTAACATCAAGAACCAGTTGAATAAGATGCTGAACTAAAGCACTGAATGCTCAAGATTAAACTCTTTCTTGCAACGAAATTTCCCGTGTTGTCTGTACACACTGTGACCAAAAAGTTTGGAGAGGAATGATCCATATCAAAAATAAAATATTGGATGATGTTGCAGGAAGGTTGATTTTTAAAACCTGTTGTCGTATTAATTGATGTCCAATTATATTGCTTTTACAGGGGATGTCACTAATTTATAAATGTGTTGTATGGTTCCACTTAAATCAATGCAGCTATGCTGATATAGTTCAGATGAGAGTTTGGAGTTGCATTTTCTCAGCTGGTACTTTTGAAATTAACGAGGATGACAGTAAAATTTCAGTGTTACCGTGGATGGTAGTTAAGTAGTACTAAGAGTTAACTAGTTTCACTGTCTATGAAGGCCATGGGGAAAAAATGGTTGCCAAAATATAGAAAATATAATGGTTGTGAAAGTTTGAATGGCTCAAATGCTTTTCTGCAGAGCATTTATAATGTCTTTAAATGGTTTATTATTTATGTTTTTCTCTGAAGAGATGAAGGATAAATACAGTTTTACTTAATCTGTTCTATGCATTCTGCCGGGTTTGCTGCTATCCTACAGTACTTCCATACCTGATTTCTAGTTTCTGTATTTCCAGCCAAAATGAAGCAGACAATACCTCTTTGCTATTCACTTATCAGAAAAAAAGAAATTACTCAGGAAATTGACACTCGTAGTACATCCTGTATAGTATTTTTTTTTCAGATCAAAGGATCTTTTGAAATGCAGGACCAGAAAAATTCTGTGTGTTGAAGCTATGGAAATAGACACGATTTGCTTCTAGTTCTTTCTGTTCCTGAGCATCAACAGGGAGGACACAACTGACCCGCTGTGCGATTTGGGCCAGCAGGAAAGTTGTGACTGTATTAGCACTTTTCTTACTGTTCCTCTATGGCCTTTTATTCTGTATTGAATTTACATTGATGCATGATAAAGTATTGTGCTGAAGTAGTTTTTGTCTCTGAACCAAAGGGTTTTCATGAGAATATTAAGAAACTTACACTAGTACAGGTTTCTGTATTTATTTTGGCATTCAGTCTATTCAAATGATCAATTTTTGAAATATAGCTTTTTAAAAGATGCTATTCATCTTCAAAAAAAAATCTTTTAGTGAAGCACAAATAATCTAATGGCCTTTGACAGTAAAAGTACCTTGGATTATTCAATGATACTATAAAGGTCTTCTAAATTTTGCTACTAAATCATTAATTGGTTGGGGATTTTTTCTGCATCATTAGTATCTTATCTTGCCCATGAGGACATGTTTTTGGTTCGCATTGAGGAACAATACTGAACAAAGAAATTTTTCTTGTGTAACCACTTTAAATTCTGTTATGATTTTAAAATACTCTCACATGTACATATTAATTCTTTCCTATAATCATAGCTTGAGGCAGTGAATTCAAAAGGTTAATTAGAGGTTACGTAGAATTTTATTTTATTTTTTTTATTGCTTTAATATACTGCCCCCTCTGTGTAACAATGATGTGCTGAGAAGGGTGCCTAATTTTTTTATCTATATAACTAACTATATGATCCCCTATTGAAAACATATTACTTTTCTGATCCCCTTGTTCAGAAAAACCTCTGTCCCTTTATTGAGATGACTCATAAGAACTGAATTCAAAATTTTAAGTTATATTCAGGATTGGGAATAGGACCCAAGGTGCCAGACTTTGCTTCTGTTATTTAGACTGTAGCAAGATTCATGAGTGATTCAAATTATTGTTTTCTTTTGTTAACACCAAATTTAAAATGCCAGTGTCTTACCTAATAGTCCAAGACTACAGTAAGACTCAGTTGTTTCTGCACAAACTGAAATCTTGTTGTCACTTTAGGTTTTTTTCCTTCATGCTTCAGTCCCTTTTCTGGATCTGCTGTTATTTTTTCCCCAGACCTTTACTTGTGGTGAGACACAATTAAAATAAGTCAGTTTTACAAGGAACTTCTGATGAATGTTGACCTTTAAACCTTAAAAAGACAATAAGAACATTGAGTGTGAAATATTACCATTTAAATTATTAAAGCACAATATTTTTAGTAAAAAATGACTGAAAGATACTTGAAAAGGGGGTAAAAACAGGAAAAGAATTCATGTTATGGAGATTTTGTAGGCTGCAACAGCAGTTTAGAAGTGTTGAAATTTCTAGGGCTGGTAAGAGCTAAGATTCCACTAGACAAAGGAGCATGAAACCTGAAACTGGAAGCTTACAGGAGTGGCAAATAAAATGTCTTAACAAGGTCTTTTTCATATTCTCTAATTGTATTTGAAATCATAAATAATACAACGTGTCTGTGGATTACATGTTTCATTAGGGATGCCATGTCAGAACAGATCAAGCATTGGGATGACTTCCACACATTCACTGGTACAAATGTATAGGTAAGGAGAACAGCCTCTTTTTCAGTGGGCGTTGCAACAGGAAACCACCTTACTCTTGACACATGAAACCCTTTACTCAAGAATGTGTTTATGTTTCATACTAATTTTTGTGAAAGCCTTCTTATTTTATGAATTAGTTGATTAATTATTACTTTGTTACCATTAGTCCCAGGGCCAGCATGAATCCCTGGGTGAGAGGCATTCAATAAATTGCAGGAAAAATAACGTACACATTCTAAAAACTTTGCTGTCTGAATATGAAATATTGCCAAACTTATTATCCAGATTTTGCACTGGAGGAGCTTTTGATCACTGGGAGGAGAGTAGCATGTCCAGAGGAGGAGCCTGAAAACTTTATGGCTAACACTGCTAGAGCAGAAAAGTTGATCTCTTCCTACTGATTGTCTAGTGGAAATATGGGGCACTTAGATTTATTTCCTGTTTCTCAGTCTTTAAAGTCAGGGTGAAAAATCATTGTTTTCTGTCTTGCTAAATAAATTAGAGAGCCAAACTTTCATGGTTACTTCTGAGTGATCTAAATCACATGATACTCTTGTCTCTGTAAAAATGAGTTTTCTGATGTTAATGCCTTCAGAAAGTAAACATATAATCCATTTTCTCTGCCACTTGCTTAACAACTTAAAAATTGCTTTCTTTGCTGCTTTTCCTACTAAAACACAACTACACAAATTTACCTGAAAAATGTATAAAAGCAGATCAAAAAGTAAATAAACTTAAGAATTTCAGTATATGTTTATGATTAACTTTGTTTCTGCATTCATAGAGTAAGTTATGTTAACTACATATGAACTAGAATTGCTACTATAGGTTCCAAATCTTCTTCATTAGTTGCTATCAAAATATCCATTTTCCATTCTATAGTGGTGCTTCGGATCACCAATACTAAATTTATTATTCTGTGAACAGAATTATTCTTAGTCGCAAACTGGTATTTTTGTAGATAAATCAGAATGGGAAATGGAGTCAACCGTCTAGTGCCATAATTATCATCCAAAAACAGGAAAATAGCAGATGAGGACAGTCATAAAAGTTGACACACTTTGGCTTGACTCAATCGACTGTGTAAGCCTGAATACTTGGTACGCTGAAGTCTAGTTTCCATAACACTCTTGAACCAAAACCAAGTAACGAATACACCTCATTCTTCTTTCACACTGCTTTTTTTTTTTTCTGATCTAAATTTAAACTGTCATCTTTAATAGATTTATTTGTATCAGTATAAGTGAAAGGCAAATTAGATCCTTTAAATGCATTCCTTGTTGGTTTTTCCACTCTGCTGTAAGAGAGGGAAGAACTTGCATTGCTGTATTGTTGTGCTTTTTTACTGATTTATCTCCATGTTGAAAAGTCCTTTCTGTACTAATCTGAAATTCTTTCTCCACATTTTATTTAAATTGCCACATGCACTTGTTAAATGATTCTAGTCTCTTTGGGTTTTGTTGTTTTTTTCTTTTTCTTTCCATGGTGACTGATTGCCATCTGGGGGCTAACATGAGCCCACCATACTAATTTCACTTATTCTGCCCATTAACTGCTGTTGTCTCCAGGGTCAAAGACAAATGTATGAATCCACTTTATCTCTCAGCTTACAGAACATCTCATACACTGAGCCTTGTATTACGAAATGACTACATCAGCCTCTAATTACTCAGCTCTACCCTGCGCTGAATGCTGGTGTACCTTGAGAAACAGCATGCAAAAGCACATTTGTTTAAGTCCTCAGATGGTTAACATTGTGCATAACCTCCTCACAAATTACAGCCTCAGCTGCAGCACATCCATTAGTCTGGAAGAATGAAGATTCCCAAGCGGCCCTGGTGCCTTTCCCAATTCCCTTGCGACCCACCAATCCTCTCAGCGCTTTCTCTGCATGTAGGGAGTGTTCAGAGCTAATCAGGTCAATGATCATCTCACGGCTCAGGGGACATGACAGGAGCCTATCACAGCAGTTACAGGATCTTCCAGACCTGAGCACGCTTGCTGAGAATCTCGTGTTAAGAAACATTGCTTTGGTGCCTCATCTCTCACTCCCTACGAGCCTCTGAGGATTTCAGCTGATCTCTCTCTCTCTCTCTCTCCTCTAGACAGTGAGGAGTTCACTGAAAAAAAGACAGAGCAGCATGCGGCTACCCGGAGGGTGTTGATTGAAACTTAGATTCTCCCCGATCACTGTTGATTGGACTGATGCTCCAGCATTACCAGAGAAAAGATTTCAATTAAGGTAAGTGCTGCTTTATCTAGCTGCCTGCATCGTGCCGAATTTCTGCATGGAAAGTTCGAACTGAGTGAACTGCCAGCCTGCACTGCAGCAAGGGAGCCCGCGCCGCGCCGCGGGAGCGGGCTGGGGGCAGGAGCGAGTGTCCCAGTCCGGAACACCTCTCCGGAGGGATTCGAGTTCTAAGTAGCATCTTATGAATGGCTGCAGGGGTTTTTTTCCTATCTGGTGATTCTCTGAAGCTTGCAAAAAAAAAAAAAAACAAAAAACAAACCAAAAACAAAACCCAAAAACCAAAATACAAACCAAAAAAAAAAAAACCAAAAACCAAACCCCCAAACCAACAGACAAAGAGGCAACCAAAACAAAAAAAATAAAACAAAACATTAGAAACATGCAGGGGCGTGAGAAAGGAAGGAGGAAAGGCAAGTGCACTTTCCCCCTTGTACATGTATTTGAGGAAACACAGCAGCTGGAAAGCAAAAGTATATTATGGTAAAACATAATCCTGAATAAGGAGCATCATTCCTTCATCATCAGGAACTCGTAGATGCAGGGCTTCAAGGTCCCATGACATTTAAATGAGACAGTAAGGGATTCTTGAAATGTGAGTCAAAAATATGCATGCAGCTTTCCAGGCTACCCTCAGACTGAGGGCTGTGACTGGCATGTGGAAGGAATGTTATGCTTGGAGGCTGGTAGGATTTGGATAGTTGCTTTTTTAGAATTTGTATTTCGCCTGTGTGTGGGGGGGAAAGGGTGAGCAGGGGTGGTGTTTCAATACAAGTGGCCAGAAAATTAAATTGGTTGCTATGGGGTGAGAGTAGTGTTTGACTGAAGAGAGAGAGGATGTAATTTTTCATGGGCTGATAGAAAGTGAGGCATATCAAAAGAAATAGACTGATGCTTGAAGATCTTTATCTGTAAGGAAAAAAGAGAGTAGATGAAGAAGGCTGTCTTGAAAGATTAAATGAGTAATAAGAAAATGTCAGAGATTTTTACACAGCCTGGAGTTAGCTAGCCTTATACCTATGGTGTATCCACCCTGAAATGTCTAAGTCTCAGTCATGGATAGTCTCAGTCATGTCCACGCTTGATTGTTGTGCTATCAGGGGATGTAATTAAGGAGCTTGTAAAGAAGCCAAACTTTTTAATACTGTAAGGAACAAAATTAAGATCTGTTGTATTGAACATGTCAATATTCTCTCTGTTGCCCCCAAAATTTAACACATTGTGTTTAAAACTCGGTCATAATAGAAAAAAATATTAATGGAAAGTTAAGTGATTTGAAATCTTCATAGCATAGACAGATGTATAACTTCTAGGCAGTTAACAAAAGTGTGAATTAATTGCACTGCCTGTTTTCAGCCAATGCCATTTATTGTGATTAAATATCTGTATTGTTATTTATCATTTATTGTGGGAAATACAATTAATACCACTATATCCTGCATTAAAAACTCATCTAATCAATATGGAGATATACCTCTCAAGCCTCTGCCCTACTCCACTCCTCCTCTCCACTTCACTACCTCACCACCTCCCTCCCTTGCCCCAAAAGAAAAATTTGAAAAAAAGAGAAAGAACAATTAATGCAAATGTTGGTTACCTGCAGGTTACTTATTCCATTAGCCTTTTTGGTGAAAAATACCAAGTTGTCTTTCTTGCAAAAACATTAGCATAGGGAGAAATGACCTGCAGTTTTGGGAGAATGTGTGAAGAATACTGACAGTTTTAACTGTCTATCTGTATATTCTCCTTCTTGAAAATTATTTTTGAAAGTAATATTTTTTATCATGGTGACTCAATATGTCCACTGTTTTCTAGGAAAGGAAGCTGGTTTTCGAAGTTGTTACATGCACTGATCCTCATTTTGGTGTAGCATATGGCTCACTTCATTTTTCATGTTATATTTATATGACATTTACTAAATTTTGTGCTTTTTCCACCCAGAGATGCAAGTCTTGACCAGGGTAGAAGTATTTCAATGCACATATGAGAATCCATTGTATATGTCTTCACTTTTTTTCTTTCGCAACTAATCAATGTTTTTTCGGTATAGTATTCATTCATGTACATCAGAGTATTCATTATTAAAAAAATAAAAATACAATAACTTAATTCATTGCAGGGCAAAAAGAAAAATCAAGTATAAAACAATTGCAGTTGCAGACATCCAGGTTACGTACAAATAGCAGGAAGTTCCGTTCCAGTCTTTCACAAGGTCTGACTACAAACATGGTTTGACAACATGGCTTTGTTCTCCTTTTGTTTCACAAAGCTGTTGCTGTAAGTAAAAAATAAATAAATCACACTTTCATGGCAGTGTGTCTGTGGGTTTCTAAACAAGTCTTACAAATACACTTACATCTCTATTATTATTTTACAAGATCACATGTTCGATCTGCTTGTAAGTGAAGAGCACTTGCTTTCCAGAGTGCAAGCCTCAGAGGTTTTATGACATGACAGCTTACCTTACACAGGGAAATGCTGGCTTTTTCTCATGTTTTGATAAAAACAGACAATAATGCTATAATTATTTCCTGATCTTTTCCAGTGGTGGGTCATGCGCTTCTTCATAGTTATGATCTTCAGCATCAAAAAGTGACCTCAGCAGTATGGAAAATAACATTCCTCATTAAACAAATAAATTGGAGCATCTGACTTACTGAAGCTTTTCAGACTTGTTAAACACAGGCAGACAGATTACACAGGAAGGCAGTATAGTCTAGTTCCCTCTCTTGAAGTTTTTTTTTTACTGTAAGGCTGTATCAAATACAATTAAATATATAGCTATATGCAGAGTTCAACTTTATTTCAGATATTTCAAGTTCTTTGAATGAGGTCAGTGTTAATTTTTTTTTGCCTCAAGCTACATCTCCTTATTACTGACAGATGACTACAATTACTATCTGGTCCAACTCCATTGAAAAATTAGTGTTTGATAATAATGCTTTAATGTTCTAGGAGCTTTTTAGGGAAATTCATTAAAATGAGGTTTGGAAATGGGTAAAGGAAAGGGAGCTCAACAAAAACTGACATAAAACCAACCACAGACCAGTAAGGAACAGTCCGCTAAAACAGGGATAGTGACACGTCAAAGAGGAAACAAGTTTTAATGACTATAGCTCATAATCTAGATAATGTAAAATAAAGAGATATATTATACTAAATGATATATAATTTCAAGATTATGGGGTGACAGTGAGATAGAACAAGCTTCAGGGGTTAATGAGGTTCCACAGTTTCCCTTCTTGAAGACATATGGGGAAATTTATTTACTTGAAAAGGAGGCTTTTTAACCTTGTGTTATTAACATGGATTGAAGAACTAAAATCAACTTTCCTAGCAAGACCATTGTGTCCCACCAGACTCTTGTTGCCTCTCTCATTTGTTGTTTTCATAATCTGTTTCCTGGGCACTTATTCTTGCACTTCTGGGTAGCACCTTCCTCTTCATATAGGCTCATTTTCTTCCTAATGATATGTGCTTCTCTTCATCCTTTTCCTCTTAGCATTCTCCCTTGTTCTTTCCTTTTCTTCATCTACCATGATTCTTTTCCTTTCTTTGATGCTGCAGAGACTTCAATTTTCACACTTGACCCATCTGTGAAAATTTTTCATTTATAATTGAAACAGAAAAATCCCACTGAAGACACTCCAGTGCTCACAAGAATGGCACGTATGCTCCAACACTCTACCATCTCTTCATCCCCTTTTTCTCTATTTTTTAATTGATTTTGATTGTACAGTCTTTGTGTCAGGGGCTGTACCTCACTGTACAGTAAGTAGCTAGCGCAGTAAGAGGTGGTTCTGCTTCCAGCTTTGGAGTCTATGTATGTGTCTAGACTGCAGAAATCACATGCTCTTAACTGGTTAATGGAAACAGACGACAAGGTTTAACTCATCTGCCTCAGGATGACATTGTTCTTGCAAAAGCATACATTACAGTTATAAAGAAGTAGAGATTACAATGTATATATTATGCTTTTAAATGAGTAAGCTTTGAGCATATTTTCAGGGGTTGCTATTTTCAAGCCACTGTGAAAGTTGGCCCTCCTTAATGACTTCTCAGACTCTAATAAGTCGATAGAGGCTAATTTAGTCTTTGCTGCTTTTTCCTGGTTTCTCTTTTTATTGTGGCTTGTCATAGATGCAGCACGTTACGCAATGACTTTCAAATCCTATCTTCTTTTGTATTAACAGAACCTTGCACAAAGCTCCAGTTATTTTGTATTGGTGTAACTCATTGAGGGCCCTAGGTTTGGCACGTGTCACTGAATATTTATTGAGATAATTATTTTGTAGCAAAGCTTTGAGGATACAGTGCTCCTTTGAGAGGGACAACGCTTCAGTCTGCTTTCTTGTTGAACCTTCAAGCCTGGTGGTTTGAGGGGGGAAAAAATTTCCAGGTAGAAAAATTCTACATCAAAATGAAATACAAACCTACCTTGCCATATAGATTACTGGAATTTATATTTAGTAGAAGTCAAAAACATAGATTTTGCAATGCTAATATTGCAATGGGTTGTTTAAAGAGGCTCTTCTTCTCACCACCAAATGGGAACTAAGAGAGTTCACTCATGAGACTTGGCCACATTACTTTAGGAGCAGCTGTGGTTCAGTTTCTGTCAACTCTATCACTTCAGGTTTGAGAGTGAAGAGTCTTCCTGTAAAGATCAGACTCGATGATGTACGCCAGACAGTTCTGGGCTGGAGGACCATCTTTCTGCTGCAGATGTCTCAGTTGTCAATATTTTTTAAGGCAATGACTGCTCTGGTTGGGATATGTGTAATGTGAGCTTTGTTTACTGTCCTGTGTTGCAGCAGAGATTTGGGGTCTGTGGATGCTGTAGTTTATCTCTGTGCTGTTGTACAGAATGGCCCAGACCTGTGATCACAGCTCAGATACAAACCTTTATGGAGATATTCATAAGACAGGTAGAGATCTGAGATTCAAAATAAGAAAGTATCTAAGCACCTAACTCACAGTAAAATGCTGTCTACCACATAAGTTTTAAAGTTGTATATTTAGGTGCCAGAGTTATGTTGTCTGTCAACTTTCAGAATACAGTATATTTGGAAGAGTCTCCAAAACTGATGATAAACACTCAGTTAAATGACTTGGATGAGTAGCTTTTGTTTCCAAATTTAGGTCAGATTTATTATTCTTTTCATGCATGCAATTACTCACTGACTACGTTAATACTTTGTCCACCATCCCAAATACACTTAAAAAATACCATAGTGACTGACTTGGTTAGTAAAATGTTTGAAATATTTTTTTTCTGTTTTCCACTAAAGGTAAATTGGTATGCAAGCCCATTCCTTTTCCAGAAAGCAGACAAGACTTTTGACCTTTCTTGATCAACAGTGTACTCTTGCACTGATCCCATAATCCAGCTTTTTGAACTGGATCATTTGACCTAGAGTCTATAAGCATTAGGTAGGTTCCTGGCTGCTGTTCTCTGAAGGCTGCCAGCAAGTGCTAAGCATAATTGTAAATGCAGACACACATTTGCTAAATGCTTGTCTGTGGTCATTTATTCATTTTGTAAAAATTTGGGTTTGTTTATGCAGTTCAACTACTACCCACAGGACTTGGTTTGAACTGCAGACCTAGATTCTGACTTCCTTTTCCTTTCCCTTATATTTCTTCTTCAGTCCCCTTGGACCATTCACACCTAGTTAGTTAGTTAGTTAGTTAGTTAGTTAGTTAGTTAGTTAGTTAGTTATACTGCAGTATTTCTGTATATGGAGTTGAGATGATAGTTTAAGCAGCTCTCTAGAAAGCTGGTATGAAGATCACAAAGTACATTTATTAAGAACCTTCTTGGCATTCTGTCCTCAGGCATACTGACTCTGTGTGTTTGTTACACCCTTTCATATATCTATTTTATACTTAGTTTAATGCATAATCTAAAAGGAAAAAAAAAAAGACTCCATTCCACAGTTCATTTTTTCTATTTAAGAAAATGCTGCAAATAAAACCAATATTGTTAAATGGAAAATTTAATTACAGATTTCTGAGAACACTTGTAGAATGAAGAAAAGCTAGAAACTAGTATTTCTTTACTAACAGTCTGAGCAGAATTTTACTCAATAGTTCTGCTAGGGATTTGATGATGAAGCCATTCTGCCAAATCTGAGTTCATTCAACTTTATTGCAACAAGCAAAACTCTTCTAGTTCAAGTAATATTTCATTCATTAAGCTGGAGTGATAATTATATAACAAAATAAAAAGCCATTGCCTTTCCTTTTAGGAAACTTGTATGTTTGCTTGTTTATTGTCTTTTCAATTCTCCCTAAAATATTAATAGTATTCATGGTACTTGGTTGCTATAATTTTAAATATATAACTATATCTCTTAAAAAATATTTCATTTCCTGTCACAAGGAGCACTTTTTATTCCTTTACTACATAAATAGTAATAACTTTGGGTGTAAGTAAACATACCCAATGTAGATCTATCTCACTGTAACTCTAAACAGATGTTACAGAAGTCCAGATTTACACTATTATAAGAAAAGAAAGAAAAACAAAGCCCTATGCCTTTCAATAAAGGTCCTGACTGATAAACAGACTTCTCAGTAGAGCTGTGTTTCATATTTTCATAATGAAATAGCCTGCTGTTTTTTGGTTTGTTGTTTGTTTTGTTTTTTTTTTAAACTGACCTCCTAGATAGTGACAAGTCTTCTATAAACCAGAGCTTTTTGTAATTTGGCTCTTCCACCTCTGAACTGCTACTTGAAGGAGAACATGTCAAAAAAACAAAGAGAGAAAATGTGATATACCTGGCTTCTACTTAAAAGAGTGCATATGTCAGAAAAAGTACAGAGCATGAGCGGTGGTGTTGAAAAGGTTAGTGCTCATAAGGAAAATTAATTTGCTAATTAAAATGCTTTTTAAAGAGCATCACTTGCCTCTGAGGTTTTTGTGATTCAGTGTAAAGATTTCTATCCCATTTTTTGGTCCTTACTGCATACAAATATAATAAAATGTTCAGACGCCATCACTTTCTTCTGCATTTGTCCTCGTGCCTCCTCAGCTCATTCCTATCCTCCTCTTCTTTATTATTATTTGGAAACGTCCTTTGTTAATGCTCAGAATGTGTAAACAACTTTCAGGTGCATCAATGGACTTCAGTCCCACTCTGCATTACCCATCAGATGCAGCACATAGCAATTGCCTGTCACTCTTTCTCACCCTAAGAGCCAAAATTTATCTGTCAAATTTGAGTTCCAGCAGCCAAGAATGTGAGAAATCCTAGGCTAGATGTAGAGGAGATACTATGTATGGCAGGATGGAGCAGAGTCATCAGGGCTAGCAAACTGATGATTTTAATAGTTAAAGAGAAAAAAAAAAAAAAACAACAAACAAAACAAACCCACACAAAACCCACCCCCAAAAACCCTCAGGAAATGTTAGAAAGCAACCATTTTTGATTTTTTGGTTGGTTGGTTTGGGTTTGTGCTTTGGTCTGGTAGAAGTATTTTTCTCCGAGCTTGTTGTTTAAGCTGGGTGGGTTTGTTTGTTTACTTTGTTTGATTTTTTTTTTACTCTGCCCGGAACGCCAACTAACAATGGGCATTTTTTTGCAAATGTTTTATAAAGGTCACTCTTTTTTAATCAACTCACTTTTCCTGCAATAATTGTATGACATTTTTTTTCCTTATTTGTGTTCAAAGAGCGTGAATATTTTAAATAGAAAACTCACACACTTAACTGTCTTTCTAAATGTTGCTGTTACAATTCTATGCAGGGTCAGAAGGGGGGGTGCTGAACAACCAGAATTACCATTCACTTCTCGTTACCTAGTGGCTATACAGTCCTTTTTGTGCTACATGCCTAGGGATGCTAATTCAGGTAAAAATAGGAAGATGTTATACTTAAATTTTCTCTTGAGTGGAAGGTCTAACATCTATTTCTAAGTATGTCTTCTGTCCAATCAAGATATGGAACACAGTACATGTTATTCACATACCTAGTGACAGCTGATGATTTTAACTAGGAGCTGAGATTTAATAACTCTAACTTGATATAATCTCACTTATTTGATAAAGAACAGCTGGAGCTGGTTTCCGTGCACCTTACCTCAGTTGTTTCTATTAGCACAGGTTTTACCAGCCAAAACACAAGTGGATCTGCCTAAAAAGGTCTTGAGTGCAGTGTTTAGGTGTATCAGACATTTCTTTTTCTGCCAGGTGTTCCTTATGTTCTCTTTGGACAAGTACCATAGGAGAGACACCGTTTATTGTAATTTCTCAGCATACTTTACGATGTATCATTCTTGGCTCTCTGCCTCTGACTTTGTGCAGGTATGTCCTGTGCAAAAATGACTAAGGAAATAGAGGTCTTGTGCCATCTAAAATTTTAAAACATAAAAGGGCTGGAGGTTATATCTATGTGTGTTGTGTGGCTTACCTGCTCATCTTGTTTTCAGATTTTAATTTTGAAGAAAAATGGTCTGATATTACTGATTTCCATAGTTAATCTAGCCATTTTAGGAGTCATTCTTCTAAAGTTTCTGATAGGATATTTCCCCCTCCCCAGTAAAAGTAAACAACAGTATTTCTTTTGGAAAATGTCTCCTTCATAACTCTTTAGTGCTAATCTCCTCAGATAGAAATTGCCTTTCTTGCAAAGAAACAAAACTTGGGTCAAATGGATTTTGTTTTCATGGGATATGTAGATATATTTTTTTTAAAGTGCACTTCATAAGGCATAAATGTGATGTTTTAAATAGCTTGTCAGGAAAAAGAAGTGATTTTTAATGCAGATCTATGAAATAGATGCTCTTTAGTAGCATCAATACCCCTGAAGGCAAACATTTGAAAAGGCAGAGAGCACCATAACACAAAGATAAATGCTGGGAGTAAGATAGAAAGCAAAATGTAATACAAGTAAATAGAGAAACATTTCCTGTCAAAAAAAGAAAGCATTAGTAACAAAAATTATTGTTCTATTTTTTTTAGTTTATCTGCAAATATCTAGTGAGGCTTTGGGGTTATTTTAATATTAAAGGGGGGTTCTCTTTAATTACTTTCAAAGCATTTTCAAATCTTTATTTTTTATTCTGAAAATAATTAGGAATACAAATGAAATACATAATACATATTTTCTTTATTATGCAAAATTCTACTGCTCTGTTACTGAAGCAAAACACAGCCACAGAAACGAAAACTAATTCTAAGTAGTCATTTGAAGTACCGATTTATAATTCTATATGAGAATATAATTCCATGCATGTTGGAATTTGATATTTTAAAATTGCAAAAATTCTCAAGCTCTCTGTGAAACCAAATAGTCATTGGCAAGAGTTTTGTAATTGGATAATCCTACTCATCCCTCTTTGAGGCATTAAACTATGTTTTATGGAAGGTATTGTGAAAGCAGCGCTGCTCTGGTAAAGCCATAAAGTAGCTTTAATTTCATTGAAAAGGATATCATGTTTACCAACCACACAATTGAAAGAAGTTTTAGAGTCTGCTCAGTACATTACCTCACAGTTAAAAAACCTACAGCAAAAGAAGTATCTGGCAAACTCCGGTTTACAGAGCAGGCAAAAAATTGTTCAGAAGAGTCAAACCTGGATGGAAAATGAATTTAACCTTCTATTATTTCATCAGGAGCTGGATCAGGCTATGGCTGTGAAGTACACGGGATATGATTGATAGAATTAGAAAATCTAACTGAGCAGGTGGGTTTGATAAGCACTCATGAGAGCTTTGAAGTTTCATGGAATGTCAGAACAAGACAGTCTTAGAACTATTAAGTCTTGATTTCTACTGTACTCTTATGTCTGGGGTTGAAGTGTCATTCAGTGGCTAGGATGCTGAGTAATAGACAGGTTCCTGCTTCAGTCATTAAACCAAAGAAGTGCCAAGTGTGGGGCAGTGCAGCAGCTCTGACTGAGATTAGGTGAGAATGTGATTACTTGTGTGATGCCATCAAGAGTTGTTGAGCTTTTTCTCTTAGACAAATTGAAGTTTATAACTGCTTGTGTTGTGTTGACCTTGGCCAGATGCCAAGTGCCCAACAAACCACACTATTACTCACCAGCTGGACAGTGAAGAGAAAATGAGATAAAAAACAGCTCATAGGTTGAGATAAGGCAGTTTGCTAATGCAAAAGTTTGCATGTGGACAAGCAAAGAGAAAGAAAACGTTTCTTCTTTACTCCATGTCAGCAAGTGGCATTCAGGCCCCTTTCAATACATGTCGCGGTTGCTCCGGAAAGCCTCCCCTGCCCTTCCTCCTCCTTTCCTCAGCTTTTATGTCTGGGCTGACATCATACAGTATGGAATATCCCTTTGGTTCTTTTGGGTCAGCTGGCCTGGTTGTGTCCCACCCCAGGATCTTGCCCATCCCCAGCCGCTTGATGTGGGGAATGTTAAGAGACAGAGCTGATGTTGTGCCAGTGCTGCTCAGCAGTACCCAAAACACTAGAGCATTATCAACCACCAATGCAGAGCACAGCACTGTGAGAGCTGCTACGGGAAACTGAACTCCAGCTCAGCTAGACCCATTACAGTACGGAAATTATTGTTCTCTGCTGAAATTCCTTTGCCTTCAAATAAAGAAAAAAAAAAAGACAAACTTGGTTTGTCTCCTTTTCCCCACCTAAGCTTCCCACAAAGAGGTTTCTGTTTCCAGCTTTTGGAAAGTTGTCCATCTGCCCAACATAAAAGTCAAGAGACTATTTCCTTTTTTCATTTAATCACAACCCAGCACACCAAGGGTAGTGGGTTAGTATGTTTCCCTCCACCGGTCCTAAGCATCACGTTCCCTTTCCTATTCCTAAGGAAATAATGAGTCATTGTCTCAAGATCTAACTCAAACTTTTACACGAGATTGGCTTGTGATCACAATTTGCCATAATGTCAGATACTAACCCCAGGGATTATCATAGCCATAAATAGAAGCATTCTTAGTTTGGATTAAGGAATTGGTGGGGGAAGAGGGATTGAGGCTATATTTCTTCTTGAATATGGAAGCAGTATATTTATTTTCAATAACACTGGTAGACAGTAATTACAGCCTTTGCTCATTCCCCTGCCTCAGGGGAACTGAACTGCTGCTGGCTTAGGGGAGGCTGAGCTGCTACTGGCTGCTGCCATTTAACACTTAGAGTCCTTTGGACTGGTTTGTGAACTACTTCTCCTCTCTTTTTCTTGTTTCTTTGATTTCCCTGATAACTCTGTTTTTGAAATGCCTTTTAAAACCAATTCAGATATCTCTGTTTTAAACACCTGGAGGACACTAGCAAACATAAATCTTTAGTTCAAGAGTCTGTCTTCAACAAATTCTCCCTCCTCCCCATAACTGGATGCACTTTATTAAAGAGCAGTTAATAAGTACTTATAAATTATGATTCTTATTAATATTCCTGTGCAACTATAATGTTTCTTCTCTACTGTTCTCAGTCTTCATAATGCCAAAGAATGAAAATTTAACTAGTGTTGATTTTAACTGGCAGATAAGAAAGTTCTGATTGTATGTATATGTTAGTAAATGCATCTGAGGAAAAATGTGGCATTTCTGTGAGCATGCACATTCATGAACATCTTGATTTTGTATATTACTGTCAGACTGAGCATTGTTTAAAGTTAGTGTAATACCCAAAGTGTGACATGTTGACATATTCATCCAGTCTTTACACACTTTGTAGGCCCCTCAAGCTCTGATTAGACATTACCTAATGATTTTCAATTTTTAGTTGTTCATTTCCTATTATTTCATCTCTCTAAAATCAGATTATCTGCTATTCTTTCCAAGTACTACTGTTGCCATTTCCCCAGGACAGGCTTCCTCCTTAAAAGACTCTTCCTTTCCCCTCGGCTATATTCCTCTGCTTAACAGTTACTGCTCAGCACCCACTTTAGAACAGACACCAAGTCAAAGGAATAAAAGAGGATGTGTCAGATCAGCTCATCTTAAAGATCTTTTATATTACACTCTATCCAAGTATGTTCACATACTGTTCTTAAAAATCTTTGTTCATTCTTGTATATGATTTTTCTTCCTGTGTGGCTGTTATAAAGGGATCCATATAATGGGCGAGCAGAATGAAAGAAAAAACAGTTTAATTGCACACTATAACTCTTTTAAATCAGGGTGAAACCAGCCTGTTAAAATGTCATCAATATTATCTGCAAAATATGTTTTTATTCCACTGTTTAGAAGGATGATGGATTTGCAGGACCCAAAGAAATAAGACCTTTGCAGAATAGTCCAAAAGAGAATGCAATGGTACAATATAAGGATTAATTGTGAAAGTAATCATGTTAGTTTTCTAATTATTCAAATCTTAATTACAACTGTGTTGGCCCAATTAGTTCAAAACACAAGGCTAATGTTAGGGTTGGGTGGATACTCAGCATCTGTGCATAAGCGAGAGGCATCTGTTGCCAAGTGGTGGAGTGATAGAAAGTGTCAACTCACCAGCTGTGAAGTCAACAAAGCTCTTAAAAACCAAATTTGAGCCAACACAATGATTTAGCACCCTTGGGAGAGTGTAAAGCTTATCACACATGTATACTTTAGCTAGTTGTTGGCACCTATTGGGACTGAAATCTAGAGCAACTATGCATGTTTAAGTCTTTGCCTGCTTTTTAAACAATGCCCTGCATGACGGGGATCTGCAGTGGGGAATTTGACAGTGACATTTCTGCCCATCAGCGCTGCATGGCGTTTTGTTGTTTTTGTTTTTTTTTTTTTTTCCCTTGAACAAACTAGGGAACAAAATATTGCTAAGCTATTCAGAATATACAGTGCCTTAAGATGTTACAGCATTTTACAAGTATTACATACAGACAAAATGATAGAAAATAGTGAAACATTAGAGTAATATCTGGTTTAAAAAGTGTTGTCTTTTCTTTCCAGACACCAGTTTTGTGGGAAGATGTGGCCATATTAAAAATCCATCGTACATTGTTTACTGCTATCAATTCCAGAAAGACAGGATTTTTATGATTCTGACTATTGATGCTGATCTTAGTAATTTTTAGGATTGCCTACAGAGACTGAGGATATTAATAGTGTTGCTAACTTTACAGTGGTATGTTTAATATTTATGCATTATTAACATTTAATGGTAACGTAAACTTTACTGAAAGATAATCAATTGGCAGCAAGAACAAGAGAAGAAGGTGAACATTAAAACCTAAGATGGAATTATATTGAACACTAATGCATTCACTTATGACCTAGTTCTGAATGTTATGGATCCTTTGTCAGTGACTTCATTTGCATTACTTTCAAGTTTTTATTTGTTCATATATCACAAAGTACAGATGGAGGAGTGTTTAGATTCATTGTAGTCCGATAATGTTGTTAATTTACATGAAATGCATAGAGTTTGGTATTCTACTGCAGTGTAATAGAAAATGAGCTCAACTTTTAAGATTACCTTCACAAGAATTTTCAATTACATTAAAATAAACTGAGTTATAGGGCATTTCAAGCATTCTGGGTCCAGGTTTCTTTATTTGCAAATTACAAGGAGAGAAAGGTTTTGATTTCCTTCCTGTTTGAGCAAGTATCCCTTTTAAGGTATGTTTTGCACTTTAATACAGAGCCTTTTGCTTTAAAAAAAAAAAAAAAAAGTCTACGCCTGTATGGCAATACTTGATTTATTCTATTAAAGCAGCAATCTGACTGGACCTCAAAAGCCGAGCAACTCAACCTACTTGTATAAAAATACCTATAAATGAACACAACTACTTCTGAAGAGATGTAATGAAGTGTAAACTTTATTAGTTGAAAATGGAGTGGTGACTTGGAAAGCATTTTTTTTATACTCACAATTAATTTAGGTTTTTCAACATCTACACAGTCGCAAAACAAATTCAGCAATTTTTCACATTATACTGAAATTTGTGTATAATTGTGTGTACAGTGATGTAATGAAACAGAATGTAGTAGTACATTAAATTTAGCTCAGATTACCTGACCAATTTTGGTTATGATTGTGAGACTTCCTTCATCAGAAGCTCCTGGAAGACCTAATGCTGCCACCTCCACCAACGAGTCACCTGTGCCATGCATCTGACTATATAGTATTGCTGTAAATGGGAAGGAGAAGGAACACAGTGAGACATGCAACAATTAATTGTATGTGGTCTAGTGCTTTGGATTTCAGCTTCCTGTTGCATTTGTGGCTGCATTTCACCTGCAAAATGTTCTTTCCTTTTAAATCATATTGACAATGTGAATAGCATGTGTATACTTTAACTAAACAACTTACCAATTCAAGTGGGCTGTCTCAGCTGTAAGGCATGAACTCAGAAGTGATAAAGCATGGCACTGCTTCAGTAAAATGGAATAAGAAATCATTTTGACAGAGCCTAGATCTTGGTCTGGGCTGTTGAATGGGTTTGGTTGTGGGATTTATTATTTCCCCCCCTGACTGCCCCTTTCCTTTCAAGGTCAACGTTCCTTATTTTTTGTAGAGCACATCTTACATGACAGTACAGAAAGAAATGCAACCTGGCTGGGTTAATGCTTTTGGGGTCAAAGTGGACTCCTGAATGCAAAGAAACAGCACCTGAGAAATAGTGTTCACAGTCACCCCATGAAGATAAACAGTGACTGAACATCACATGTTCAGAATGCATATTTTTACTAGGGACGTGTTATGAAAGATTTTGAAAGCAAATATTTCAGTCTATAAGTAAAGGAAATACCCTCTCTTTTGTTTAACTTAGCTTCATGGAATTATAAGAGTGGCAGTGCTGTATCAGAATATTCTGCTTCGTCTGAAAACCGATTCTTGTTTATTGGGTCTGCAGACACATTTAAAATAGCAAATTCAGGCATTAAAAATGAGAAATAATACAATTTTTTTGTTGTTTTTCATTTCCTATCCTATAATTTACTCATGCAGGAAACATTGTAAAAGGGTTTCTTTTGAAGATGACTTGACATTTGCCTATGATAAGAACAGAATTTTAAAATGTCTAGTCTACAACATTACAGATGACTGACTGTAGCATGTCTGTAAGACCAGTTCATCTTTTTTTGAAGCTCTCTCAGGTCCTGAAAGAAGCAAACCTATGCTTCTTTGATCACAGAGGTAGATAATGTTTCCTTTGCTGCTCTTCCATCCTACATACTAAGACAATGGTAAAGCATCAGTCTCACATAAACCAGACTAGAATAACTTTATCTAACTCTCCACCCAGTGCAACTTCTTGTGATGTATATATTTACATAAAGATCACATTTCTGGGTAAAAATTGTGGTAAGTTAGAGCTTGTCCCAAAATCAAACTCCTATATTCAAGGGGTGTCAACTCCTAAATTTTTCTTTGCGATAAAATACTGAATTTTGCCTAAAACTAATGAGGTAAAATAGAGTAGACAGAACATTTAGTCTGAAAGAATCATTTCAGTACGATGGTATTTCTTTAAATCATTCCTGCCAAAACCAAAGGATCATTCTCTCATCATTTTATCCTATTATATTCAAATTGTCTTTTTTGTCAGAGCTTTCTCTATGAAGACCATTTGGGTTACATTAGCAGTTGCAGTTTGAAAATGCACCTTGAAACTCCATGCAGCATACAAACTCTTCTCAGTATATCATGTCTCAAACATACCAACTTAATCAAGTGGCTTCAGTGAGGTTGTTCCATAATGTTATAAGTTTCCACAAGAACAGCTAATGTCAATATCTTTCTGCTAGAATCACATCAGCATTTTCTGCAACTTCAAATTGAATTGTTATCGTAAGGTAAATGAAAGAAATTATAAAATGTCATATGCCTGAGTGTCCAGACATGCTGTTTATATCTCATCACTAAAAGCTGTTCACACTGAGGTCAATGACACATATGCTGGGACAATTCCTTAAATAATTTTTATCAAGTGTACTGACTTTAGGGCAGCTATTTAATTTTATATTATACCATAAAAAGATTATCAGATTTGGATTCAGTGAAACATTTGTAATAGTGAATTCAGTGATACTGGATAAAGATCTGATACTCTCACTTTCAAAAAAGAAAGTAAAATCAAGGAGGAGCTGTCTTTGTATTATATCTTGACAACCTCTCATTCCTTTCTGTGTTCATCAGTGTCACAATCACTCCTGTGAAGCAAAAAGAGTCATAAAAAACCCCTATGAATTCTTGAAAATTGAAAGGTATTAGGAGGCTGTGTACTTTCTTTGTTTATGACAATGGTCTTGTATTGTTTTGCAGCTGAGCTTTTCCACTAAAAGCCTTGAGACATGACCACACTAATATAGAAAGCATACAGTGATAGAGACAGTGTGATGCTTTTAATGTAAAAGATCATTTTCCTGGGGAAAAAAAGAATATGCTAGCCATGGCAGAGACATATGCTTCTATTTTAATTGGTGTAGACTATTTTGTGTCAATTAATTCCAACTTCTACAGTGTATGATCACTAAGAAGGAACTGGGTTTATAGTGTCCTGCACAAAAGTTGTGTAGCTGTGTAATCCTCATGTAATCTGTATTAAAATATAGAAAGTGATTGGGAAACAGAGTAGAAGTGAGGTGGTGATTTACCCATTAGGCAAGGATGGCAACAATGTAAGCCTGTCACCCCCCGTATGCCATGCCCCAGCAATGATTCTCTTTGGACTTTTGCTTTGCTGGACTGATTTTTTTCTTCAGACTCCTTCAGGACAGGAATAAATCAGACATTAGATAGCATTAATC
This sequence comes from Aphelocoma coerulescens, assembly GCF_041296385.1. Classification (NCBI taxonomy): domain Eukaryota; kingdom Metazoa; phylum Chordata; class Aves; order Passeriformes; family Corvidae; genus Aphelocoma; species Aphelocoma coerulescens. The sequence continues at coordinate 87,033,928 of NC_091015.1, forward strand.
CAGTTCTACAGAGGAAGAAAATTACAGTGCTTATTCTCTCTCAGACTCATTACATTCCAGAACACATGTGGAAGCAGGCACTATTCTTGTCTGTAAAAAATCAAGATCTGAATATAGTATGAAGGACACTGAAGATTTTTTTATACTCCTATAACTTTTAATACATTAAGTCAAGACTCCCCATCCTATATATATGACTGCACTACGTTTAATAACTTGATTTGAATTCATTATGTGAAGCTGTTATTGCGAGAGACCTTTCCTAACCTTTTAAGGAGTTGTATAAAAATAACATACTGGACATCAATCTGTTTATTCCACAGTTCCTATAAACATTATTTTTTGCAATTTACTGTGAATAAATAGTTTATTGATACTGCAAATCAAATGGTTTATGTAATGCTTGTGGTAATCATTGGCCAAACCTTTCTCTGCATTGTTATTAATACAAGTCCTCATAATTTATAGTATCTCTTCAGTTTATAGCTTCTCCACCTACTTGCTTAGAGTAACTTCAGAATAAATTCCAGAGAATTCCTACTGCTATTTCTAACTTCCCCATGCTCATAAGGATTCTGTTTGAACTGTAAATGGAACATAAGAACTGTACTGTCAGCTGGATTTTTTCTGTGTATTTAGGACTAATTCAAGTCCCAGTGATGTGAACCTGAGTTTTCCTATTGACTTCCCAGTGAGGTGGATTGAGTCCTTAGGCAGTGCTTCTGACTCTGGTTCTCTAATGCCTAGTGCAGTAACTAGGAGGAACTACAGCATTTATCAGTTATTAACCATGCCAACACCGGAGTTGGAGTAACTGCAAATGTATCACTCAAGAGGGAAGAGATAGTAATTGCAGCTCATGGCTCCTCCTTTCATAATGAAAAAGAAACAAATTCTTAAATTATGAAAACTGGCAAATAAACTAGCATTATTCATTCCCTATTTTTATATGAAATTCTAGAAAAAAAATAGTGGTCACCATAATATAGCCATTGAAATAATCAAATTACAAACCTGTACTCCTTTATACTACCCATCTTTGAGTCCTTTTCTTAATTTTAGACCCTCTAAACTTGAAATCCCATAATGTTCCCATATTTTGATGTGACAGCAACTTTCTGTCATCCTGATAATTCCCATCAGTAATTATGTTCTTTCTTCTTGATGAGAATGAGAAGGAAAGAGATGAGTAAGTGAAACTTTGTCTTGCAGGTAGCCAGGAAATGATTCCCACTTAACCACAAGAGCAGAGTTGAAAAAAAAAAAAAAAAAAAAAAAAAAAAAAAAAAAAAAAAAAAAAAAAAAAAAAGAGTATAAGAAGAGTATGGTAATATGTTAGTTGTCAGTTTTAGCAGTAAGCAAATGTGAATTTCCTTAGTACATTTAACTTTAAAAATTTAAGTCTAAAAGTCAATATCATGGTTCCCTATTCCCTAAGGAATATAAAATAAAGGACTCTATGAAGTGACACACACTAGCTGCCTCTGTCAGACAATAGCAATGAAGTTGCAGTGATCTTTGTGTACTTTAAAGAGGTGTATTTAAAGTGCAATCTGATAATAGAATTCTCTCCTTATGTCACACTTAAATTTGTAATGCTATTACCAAAAGTGAGAATACAGAAAGCTGAAGCTTATCCTATGAAAGGGGTGGTGATTTAATTTTGATTTAGAAAGACAAACAAAGCAGTTATATAAGCTGGCTCTCTAATACCTCTGTGACTTTACTCAAGGCATCTGCTATAGTCCCATGTTTTCTTCAGAAAACATACAAAGGAAATTAAAAATCATCCTTTTTCTTTTATTCACCGGTTAAGTATTATGCTAAGGTGAATGCATTAATCGGTTTCCTACATAATCTCAAGGGAGCAGACGGATGATCAGATCTACATCCCAGACTTTGATTGGAGAATTTTAGGTTTTCATAAGCAAAATGTTAAGAGACAAAATTAGATCTCTGTCTTTCTGAAACATGTAGTACCAGTTGCCTATAGTTTTGGAACACTTCTTCTGAAAGAGACTAGAAAAGAAAGAAAAAGTTTTTTCCTCTGTGAGAAATGGTATATAATTTCTTCCAACTGCCTTTTGGATTGAGAATTCAGGAACATAAAGATTTCCAGAGCTCAGTGGGGAGTTTCTGTCAAAGGTATCTCAAAATGGGAAAGGCAGGACAATGGAGATTTCCAGAGGCAATGTGCTGCTATGTAAAGTATGGACTCCACTACTGTCCCTGCCTGAAGATAGTGTTGAGCATTTGGAGTCTAAGCAGGGTCTCTGAGACAAACTCCAAATAGAACCCAAATTTTTAGGTTGGCCAAGTGTTCCACAATCTTCTGTTTGACTTTTCCAATTCCTGAATTTGGAAGATTTTTTTGGGGTAGAAGTGTAGCTGCATAAACGAGCTAGCCAAGAACGTATCCATTCCTTTCCAAAGCAAGACAAAATACATGAGCTTGTAAGAAAAGGAACATTTGCATATGTACCTTAAATGAGAGTTCTTTTTTTTTTTTTATTTGATGCATGTAAGGAAATTCACAAAATACAGGGCTTTTTGAAATAAGTCGACACATTTAACCAACAAAAAAAGATTGCTGCTATTACATTTGGTTTCATGAACATTTGAATATTTATGAGCTGCTGGTAATTCATCAACTCTGTAACACAATTTTAAAATTATGATTGTCAAAGTTATTGTGTCCAAACACAGGCATATGTCAAGGGTCAAAATACATTCAAGTAGACGAAATATTAAATGAAAATGTTCTTTAAAAAGACTAAAAATTACTTAATTTCAGTTTGCCTGAAATATATTCTCTGAGTTTATTTTTGCATTTGATTTGTATTTCAGGCTTTTAAAAACATTAAACTATCATGGTGAGAGCTGTAGACTTGAGACTACTAAGAGATTTTTTTCCAAAAATGTGAAAATGAGTAGCATGATATCCATCAGCTGGTAGGCATCAAGAAATGATGCAAGTGGAAATGATAGAATCAGAACCATTTAAGTTGGAAAAGACTGTTAAGATCATCAAGTTCAACCACAAACCTTTCAATGCCACTAAATCATGGCCCAAGGTGCCACATCTATATGTCTTTTAAACACCTCCAGTGATTGTGACTCCATCACTTCCCTGGACAGCCTGTTCCAGTGCTTGACAACACTTTCCATGAAGAAATTTTTTCCTAATATCCAAACAAACCCTCTTCTCATGCAACTTGAAGCCATTTCCTCTACCCTACCACTTGTTACTTGGGAGAAGAGACCAACCCTCATCTCACAACGACTCCCTTCAAGTAGTTGTCAAGAGTGGTAAGTTCCCCACTGAGCTTCTTTTTTCCCAGGCTAAACAACCCCAACTCCCTCAGCCACTCCTTATAAGGTTTGTGCTCCAAACCCTTTACCAGCTCCGTTGCCCTTCTCTGGACACACTCCAGCCCCTCAATGTCTTTCTTGCTGTGAGGGTCCCAGAACTGAACACAGGATTTGAGGTGTGGCCTCACCTTGCTGAGTACAGGGAAATAATCACGGCCCTGGTCCAGCTGGCAACACTATTGCTGATACAGACCAGGATGCCATTGGCCTTCTTGGCCACCTGGGCACACACTGGCTCATGTTCAGCTGCTGGTCAGCCAGTACCCCCAGGTCCTTTTCTGTGGGCAGCTTTGAAGCCACTCTGCCCCCAGCCTGTAGCACTGCAGAGAGTTGCTGTGACCCAAGTGCAGGACCCAGCACTTTGCCTTGTTGAACCTCATACAAGTGGCCTTGGCCCTTTGATCCAGCCTGTCCAGATCCCTCTGCAGATCCTTCCTGCCCTCCTGCAGATCAACACTGCTGCCCAACTTGGTGTCACCTGTAAATGACTAAGGCTGCACTCAATCCCCTTGTCCAGGTTGTCAATGAAGATATGAAACAGGACTAACCCCAAAACTGAGCCCTCAGGAACCCCACTAGTGATCTGACCACTAGCTGGATGTAAACCCATTCACCAGCATTTTTCAGGCTCAGCCATCCAACCAATTTTCTATCCATCAAATAGCGGACCTGTCCAAGTCCTGAGCAGCCAGTTTCTCCAGGAGAATGTTGTAGGAGACAGTGTCAAAGGATTTACTAAAGTCCAAATAGAAAACATCCAGAGCCTTTCCCTCATCCACTAAGGGGGTTGAATTGCTATGGAAAGGAGATCTGCTTGGTCAAGCAGGGCCTGCCTTTCCTAAACTCATGCTGGCTAGGCCTGAACATCTGGTTGTTCTGCACATTTCATGAGATAACGCTCAAGATGATCTGCTCCATACCTTTTACTGACATTGAAGTCATACTGACAGGCCTGTAGTTACCCAGATCCTCCTTTCAACCCTTCTTATGGATGGGCATCACATAGGCCAAACTGCAGTCCACTGGGACCTCCCCAGTTAACCAAGACTGATGGTAAATGATGGAAAGTGGCTCAGCGAACACTTCTGCTAGCTTCTTGAGTACCCTTGGGTGGATTCCACCCAGCCCCTTAGACTTGTGTGTGACTAAGTGGTATAACAGGTCACTGACCATTTCCCCATGTGTTATGGGGCCTTCATTCTGCTCCCCATGCCTGTCTTCCAGCTCAGGGAACTGGGTACTCTGAGAACAACTTGTCTTACCAGAAAAACTGAAGCAAAGAAGTACCATTAAGTACCTCAGACACATCTTTTGTCATTATGTTTCCTCTTCCATCCAATGAACGATGGAGATTCTCCTTAGCCCTCCTTTTGCTGCTGATGTACTTATAGAAAGATTTTTAACTATCTTTTTCAGCAGTAGCCAGATTTAAGTTCTAGGTGGGTTTTGACTTTTCTAATTTTCTCCCTGAACAACCTCACAAGATTCTTTTAGTCCTCCAGAACTGCCTGCCCCTTTTCCAAAGGTCATTAACCTAGAATTCTACACATTCGCGTATGGTTAATCAAGAGCCATGATAAGCAGTTGCCTGGATCAGCGGTTTCTCTCAGAGGTATGGTAGGTGTTGCTAGCAATTAAGCTACAGTTCACTGTCAAGCTTTATTTTTTAATTTTTTTTCATTTAGTATCAACAAATTTTCTGTTGGTATGATTGTGTGTGTGTAACTGCTTGAATAGCAAATGCAATTAAGAACATCTAGTGATGTACAGGTTGGAAGGTAGTAATGCATTAGAACTGAGAAATGGTAGATCAAGACTTGAACGTGTGTTCTAATGTAAATTTTGATTTTTTTTCATCAGAAGTTGTATTATTTCTTTATTTTATCCATAATACCTTTAAATGTAATGCCTGAAGGTTTTTCATATCTGAAATTCCTGGGGTTATTTTCATAATTGTTCATAAACTACTACTTCTGCTTGTTGTTGTAAGACATTTAGGTTCTTTAACCAAAAAATGTGATCTGACCATTTAAGCATGTCACTAATACTGATGAGTACAATAAGTCTACCGACATGCTTAATTTAAAGCCACACATAAGTGATTTGCTAGTAAAAAAATACGGGAGAATATGGAGCTGTCTATTTTTCTAGTTCACAACTGAAATATGAAACTGCTCAGAAGAAGTGTGTTGTCTGTTAGCAGAGAAAGAAAAGGTCTAAAAATATTTCCTTTTCTGCCTTGTGCCATCACAGCATGACTCCAATAGGTGGTGAGCAGCTGCACCTTTCTCTAAAGGCAGTTTCATAACTCCAAGCACTACATACGTCTTTGTATCAATGCTTTTTCATTTACTGGTTTTGTCTTTTTCTTCTCAAAAGTTATTGCAAAGTTAGCTCGCGTAAAATAGCTGCAAAGTTCAAAACAAAATGGCCAAAGCTGTAAAAGCAAAGATTGCTCTGATTTCTGATATTTTAAATTACTTTCTATAGAAAGGAGCAGTTGGAAAATGGACAATGAATATTCAGAATTCCATGAAGAATTTTGACTAAGAATTCAGACAATTATTTTTTACCAGTCTGATGGAATTTAACTTAATAGACCATATTAAATCTCTGTAACCAAATGCATTGCTAGGCTGAGTGAGCAGTTGTGATTTTTTCTGTACACTGGGGACATAAATTCCTATGTCTGTAATTTTTGAGGGGCATATTAGTTACTCAGTAATAGGTTTCTGGAAATGATTGAAAAGGATCCAGGACACAGAAGGGTTTAACCTCTTTTTTCCCATTAGCATTTTCAAGTGCTCTTTTGGCTATTTGCCCTGTGATAGCATCTCTGTGACCCCCAAGTCTGTCCCAAGCCCTCATGCCCTACTTTAAACTTCAGTAGACATTGATTTTTGCAGAGGTGCTTCCAGTTACCTAAAGGCAAAGTCCTAAATTTTAAGTTAGTTTACAAGCATACATAAAGTTCTTAGAAGGAGAGAGGGAGGGAGAAAAGGAAGGAAGGGAAGGAAGGGAAGGAAGGAAGGAAGGAAGGAAGGAAGGAAGGAAGGAAGGAAGGAAGGAAGGAAGGAAGGAAGGAAGGAAGGAAGGAAGGAAGGAAGGAAGGAAGGAAGGAAGGAAGGAAGGAAGGAAGGAAGGAAGGAAGGAACCTTTGCATCAGGTATGAGAACTGCATGAGAACTGCTCAGTCGATTCTTTCCGTGTATATTTAATTGATCTACCTAAGCTATGGTGATTAAGGCATCTATATAAATTGATGAAAAGGGAAAATAAGTCTCTCACAGAATTTAAGAAAATATGATCATTAGTTTTTCCCTGATGTGAATTGTCTTTGGAGAGGCTGCAAATGTTTATGAACTTTTTTTGGTGCCATGTTTTACACTCAGTGAGTATTTTTCTTTCTCATTAAGCTTTTGCCATTGACTTTCTTTTTAATTTTAAGATATGCAGTTGAACTTTAACCAAAATAACTTTTTTCCCTTTTTAAATTCAATTTTTTAAATTTATCTTTTTTTCATCAAGCAACTGCACCACTGTTATCGTCTAAATATTTTGATACAATTATGGCTTAATTAAATTACAGAGGGATGTCACAACTGCAAATTATTTAGAGAGTAGCATAAATAAAACAGATGAAGAGGAAACTATAGGTAAAATTTCATGGATCATTATCCATGTGTATTTTGTAAAAACACTTTTTAAGCCTTTGTTATGATAGAAGTTTAAAAAAAAGTGAATTAACCCTAAAAACTTTCATTAAGATTTAGAATGAATAATTTACTGACCAGGTGAAGACCTCCTTGACAGTAGATTTTGAAAGGTATAAAAAGGAAAAGTACATTTGAAGTCTTTATATGAAGTGAGTGACCACCATCCAAACCAAGGGGTTTAGAAAGGGACAATTTTTTTTTCAGCAGTGACTATTGGATTTCATTCAGACTACCCCCTCTACAGTAGAGTACCAACTTTTAGATTTACTCTGTAGCAAATATGCAATACTGAGGAAGAGAATTTTAGTGCCATCTTTCTGTCTTAAGAGTTCTACATAATACAAGAGGGTACTGGAAAGAAAATACTCAGTTCTGTGTCTACAATTTTCTGCTTAATATCTCCATGATTATACACCTGATCAGCAAACATTGAAAGTTCCCTTGGATGTTTCTCTCTACCTTTATTTCTGAACAACAGAATAGGAACTTAGTTTTTACCTTTCAGTAGTGCTAAATCTTCCAACAACTCAACTAAAAGATGATGGTAAGGTAATTCACTCTGTGAATTACTGAGGTACTAAGGGGATTAGGTTATTTAATCTAGGAGCTGTCACTGGCAGTGAACTTTTCACTCCAATGAAGTTTCATTTCAATGTGTTTTATTGGAAGTCTGTTTTAACTGTCCAGAGAGATTCCTCTCACTGACTACACAGGTACCAAGTAAATAGATAAAATTTGAAGATTCAGCTCAAATACCACAGTATATATCTTGGATACTACACTTCTAGCTTGGGAAGGTTGATGAAATATTGTGCAGATGTGTTGAATTTGATGTGGAACACAGAGTGGCCTGGGGAAGAGAACAAAATAATATTAAAAATTACTTTGAGACCATGAGGTAAATTCATTTGTGCATATATTTTATTTGGGGATTATCAGAGATAGTGTTTATAAAACTCCCCAAATATGTAACATGATATCCAGCTGGGATCAGTTTAAGATTTGACAGTTTGAGTTTATTCCCAGTTAAGATAAGCTATGGGGTCTTTTTAGTAACTACACACTGCAGCTTGCTTTCCCTCAGATGCTAAGACTCAGGGAAATAAATCCTTATCTTATAAATATTACATGAATTTAGGTAGCAGCAAAATATTATTAATTTAGAAAATGCCTATAACAATCTTTTATTTTCATACTTTTGTACATCTGTAATAAAAATAATGTGGTAATAATTTACCGAGTGTCATCTCTGATACAAATGCTTAACTCCACTATCCAGTTTTCTCTTCTCTATCCATGCTCTGCAATATGTTTTTAAATTAGTTAATCCAAACAGACATCTCAGAGGAATTTCTCTTGTTGCTTGATGTTTAAGTTTTAATGTCAATCTTAGTATTGACTTCCAAAATATATTTTCACATGAAGAAATCAGTAGTGTAACGTGTTGCCTGCTTTAAAACCATTTACTCTTTACCAAGATGAAAAATGTAACCCAGTAGTGTATTTCTCCTTCTCATCTCACTTATTATGGTGGAATGCATATTTGGAATAAATAAATAAATAAAGTTGTTTGTATGTAAGAGGAAAATGCACTCTCCTGTGAAACCCATGTGTTAATTGCCTTTATAAAGTGGTTTTTGTCAGATACTCATGATTCTTCATAAATTCTCCTAAGACTGCATCTTAAAAAGCAGATCTCCAAGTATTTGGCAATTTATATGTACACGGCATAGAGTGTATGTCTAAATGTGTGTTACACCATTTTTCTCTCTCCCCCACTGAGATATTGAGAGTGATGCTATGTATTAGAACAAAATAACCCAGTTTTATGGGTGGTCGCCTTACTTTTCCATCAGTCGTACTAAAAATATCGTTTCTTGAAACTGAAGCATCGTGCATCTATGTCAGTTACTGGTTATATTCTTCTGGCCTCATGCCGAATTTAGTAAGAAAAGCTCTGTGTTCTTTGTGAAAATAAGGCAGGAAAAACAGAACATGAGAATATTTTTAGAATTTTTAATATATTTTTAGTTGATTTTCTGTTTTTCAGACTGGCTACTTATGGGGTGTAGTACAAGGCTACACTAGACCTTTATTTAGGATGATCTGTTCAAGTTACTCATGGTTTCACACATAAAGCACAAGAGCTGAAACCTCTTAGAAATTAAAAGTTACATTTGTCAAATAGATGGTTTGAACACCAATAATGTGAAACCTTCAAGGAAAGATTAACAAAATGGCCTAATGACAGCTATGGATCATCATCTTCCAAATGGATCTGTACCAGTGGTCTCTTTTAAGGTACATTTTTATAGGTGCAGTTTCTTGTCCTTTACCCACATGTAAATTTCTTCGATATGGGGACATACCCTGTATTTTCTCTTGGGGAAAAGAAAAATAGCTTCTATATTTATCTCTCTGTACTTTTTTTTTTTTTTTTTTTTGGTGAAACAGACAATGCCTTCACAGTTATTCATCTCCAAAAACAACCTGATCTCCACAAAACAGGATTGATGGGAGTTGGGAAAATGATTACCAGTAAAAGCTGAAGCAGTAGAAAGATAGTGTATTTAACATAAAAGTGGCTTTTTAGTTTTGAGACTGAAAGTCTTTTTCAAGTGGGGGCAGAGTATCATAAGTTTTTTCTCTGAGCAGGTCTTCATTCTTACCTTGTATTGTGTCTTTTATTTGTGTAATGCATTTTCAAAATTTTTCTTGATGCATGTTTTGTTTGAATAAACATGTTTACTGACCTTAGTATGAGGTTGCTGTGAGGTTAGGAGGTAATACAGATTTTGAAGATTCTCTAGGAACATAGGTTTACTGACCTGTGTTTAATGATCAAGAGCAATGATTTATTATAATAGACCTCAGTGATGGCTGTAAAGGGTTTTTTAATGGTAGGGATTCAATGCAAAATCATGCTTCTGGCATTCAACAGTTGCTGGTTTGCTTTTGTGAGGTCACTCAATGTCACTGTGGCTCCTCTTCTCACTAGGACAAAGTACCCTGAAAATAATATTCCTGACTAATCTTCTGACATGTTTCAAAAATTCTCAGCATATGCAGGTACTCCTGGAATATGAAGTGAAACCCTCAAACATGTTGGCTCACCAACCACACAAGCATGCTGCAAAATTATGCATTAGCTTACACTGATTAAAATTGGTTTCATCTAAACAAATTAAGGGGTCTGATCTCTCATCCATATGCATGGATAGTTCTCATTAATGCTAATAGAGGCTATGTGCATACATGGATGGGAGAACACACCTTTGAGGCTAACTGTACAGTTTCAGTTTGGTTTATTTCTGCAACAGCAATGAAACATTCAGTGTTAAGTATTTCAGTCATTTAGAGAAAGATCAAAGGGGAGAAAGCTCAGTAATGTACCTTTTCTTGTACCTTACTGTGGTAAATAAATAAAACAATATACCTTATCTGTGTAAGTCGGGGGGCAAGTAGTACTTTTTACCTGCTACTGGCTTTTTATAGTGCCTACTAGCAAATTCAGATTTACATGCCTGTGTTTTCAGGCAGAAATAAGGAAAAAGCAAAATCATTTATGCTAAAAAGTTTCAGCCTCCCAAAGCAGTGAAACATTGATGTGTATTTGTTACAATAGAGTTATTAAACCGTTTAGAGAGATGCCTCAGCCCAAACTAAGGTGCAAACGAGACCATGTGCTAAAGTCAAAAGTATGGATGTTATTTAATAGTAAATGTAAGGGAGAGAGAGATAGAAAGAAATAGAAAAAGGAGGTGGGGGGGGGGGGTGAGAAAGAGAGTGGCAAAGACAGATTAAGTAGAAAATATCATCACACTCATTGATCCTCTTCTTCCAGTCTTCTTGGTGGTGAGGGTCCTGCAAAACATAGAGTGCAGTGGATTAATATAGGTTCAGGCCGGGTGGGAATGCCCTGGTACCTCCCCTGGTAGGTGGGTGCAAGTTTGACACTGTCTCTTGCAACAGATTGTGATCTGCAGCATCACTTTGCATCACATGCAATGGTCTGGTGCAAGGCCTCAGGAATGAGCCTGGGGAGCAGTTCAGGGGGTCTTTGATGGATTATGACACCCCCTCAGCTGCCCCTCATGTGAATGTCCCATGGATGTGGCCTTTCCGGGGGGGGGAAGGGAGTGGGGCTACAACTGAGACAATTTGTGTAAGGGAGGGTGGTGTTAACTTTCTCTGACCAGAGGTTACCCCAAAAACTCTCTCCCCTTACTCCCTGTCCCCGAACCCAGCCACAGCTGATTTTCAGGGCAGCTTCTGGGTGTGGCTTTCTTTGTTGATACATTCTTCTCCCTCAGCCTTATTTACTTCTCCCTAAACTGAGATAAATGGACAAATGGTGTCACTTTTACGCTATCTTAAGTTCCATTAGGTGGTTTAACTCACAGTCCAAAGTTCCAGTCGGGAGGCATATTCAGGGAGGGGTGGGCTTTGATTGTCGCAGCTTCTTTACAGTTTTTCCATAATGGTCAAAAGGTCCTTCATAACAATGTTTAAGTCATGAGCCGTAACATTTCAGTCTCTCACAGTATGAAATCTCTCAATGCCATCTTCATAATTTTACAAACTATAAATACCATTTACTGTATTTGAGCATGTTCTTGTACTACATACAGCATATCAGCTGTAATGTAAAGAATTCCCATGATTTAGTCCTTTCATATTCAGTTAAATGTTCTCAGAATATATTCTGTCAAAACATTTTAAATATTTGTATAATACTGTAAAAACAGTGTTGTGCATATGTTATCAGACAGTAGGAGATTAATTAGCATTCTTTACAACCTGAGCTACACTGGGACAGAAGAGGTGCACATTACAAGGTCTGATGCCTCAAGGGAATTTCTCTCTGCATACAAGGACTTTAAAACAAGCCCCACTGCACGAGGCTGGTTTGGACTTTTTTAATTGCAAGAATTGCTAAGAAAAAATTAATTGATTCATGATTACTAAGACTTACCAATCACTGAGTTTTGGCAATGCTTATGCCTTTAGCTGCTTTCATAAAGCTCAGGATCTGTTTTGGGCTGTAAATTCCTTGGTGCATGATTGCAAAAGATGGACACATGTATCTCTTTTCTTCTGGGCACAATTTGTGTGTACTACTGACTAAGCCTAGGATTCTAGTGGAAAAATAAGTCACTGGATATGATGGAGGATTTTAAAACTGAGTATTTTAGATAGTTGTCATGAGTGAGGTAGACACAGGAACAGAACCTCACTGCTCAGTGAAATATAATGAAAAAGGTATTTCTAAGTAGAATGGGACCACTATGCAAGGATGTCTTCCACCAAGGGCTGTTGTTGCCACTTTTTGTTGCTTTCTAACACAGCTGACTGATCTAAGCCAACAGTGTTTTCATTGGTGACATCACCATTTCCTTTTACTTTCTCCATAGCTATAGTCATCATTGTTATCTAGGTCACTGTCACCTCCTGGCTTCCTGCGTCAAATATCTTACCTGGACACAAATTTGTTATGAGCTCATCTTCTTTGTTTCTTTTCTGTGCATACCTAATCATCAGAGCAGGTCAGGTGTAGCCCAGAGCTTTGATAGAAGCCTCTCCATAGAAGCTGTTTGTGCTTGGTTTGCTTTTCTAGAACATACCAGAATCATGTAGCAGTTCAGTCTGGGCACGAGGCAAATCCTAGTCAAGGTCTCAGTAACTTCATTGGTGCTGTGGTGGTTTAAAACCAGCTGGAAATTGAAGTACAAATAAACCACTTGCCTTCCCCTCACCCCTTCCAGTAATAGAGGGACAAAGGCAGGGACTATGGGTTGAGATAACAATTTACTGAAAACAAAAAGCAACGGAATAAGAAACACACAGTAACAGCAGCAATAGCACTAACAAAAGCATACAAGAAGCGAAGGTGCTTTACCCACAGAACACTACATTAACTTAGTTCTGTCTGGCCCCTGGGACAAAGACAAGATGGTGGCTGTTCCCATGCTGCCAGCTGGCCCTCTCCCCAGGCCCAAGACAATGGAAAACAATGATGGCCAAGCCCCTGAAAGCTGTATCATCTGTGTTGTCCCTTGCCACTGCTCTGCTGCACTGGGGCTCGGGCCCCACTGGGGCTTTGCCTCTGTGCCGTGCTGGCTCTACTGGGCTCAGCTGCACTCACCACTTTTCAACACCACATCCCGTAGCCATGTCTTGGAGGAACATGAGGGGATGGATGGTGGCGGCAGAGGACGGGTTTTGCAGGGCTGATGCTGACAACCTTCCCACTGGAGAGAGGGAGGCAAAATGACAAAATTGCCAGGGTGTACTAACCTTTTCTTCCTCCCTCTCTTCAACCAGGGCAGGTGCTTTCAGATGGGTTTTACCCTTTAGCAATAGGTTTTACCCTTTGAAACTTACCATACTTTGTGAACTTGGTCTGAACCTGCTGACGAGGGAGGGAGGCTTTTCATGTGTTTCTGATCAGAAAGATGCACAATGAAGAGATACTTCTTCACTTGCCTGCTTCTTTTAACTTAGCCCGGCTTGTAACTTGAAACAATATAATTTGTTACACACCAGAGTCATGCAGACAATTTTGAAAGACTTGGGATTTTGAGTTCTTAATTAATGTGAAGAACAGGGTTTGGGGTTTTTTGTCTTACATTAATCTACAAAGGCATCAACTCCCATGAATTAATGGAAGTAATAATGTGTTTGAGTAAAAGTGGAGGCTTTGAAGCAGAGTTCTGTTCTGTAGAGTGCTTCATGGTCACTCAAGGAGGTCACTGTCAATCTTAATAATTTTAAAAACTGAAATTAAAACCTTTATGCAGTAAGAGGCGAATAATACAGATTTGAAATAATTGCTTCTGTAGTACATGATCCAAAAAAAAAGCAGTTACTTTTCTATAGCAGTTTAGAATGTGTTCTGCCAGATGAAAGACAAAAAAAATCCATCCCTTTGATGGGATGTGAATACCATGTTGGAGAATATTTTAGTTAGAAAAAAAAAATTAGTACAAGTGCAGGTTTTATAATGTATATTTCCTGCAAATGCATCAGACATAGTTGCAGCTTAGACCAGAGATCTTTGAAGCAATTCAGTTTTACCAAGAACTAGAATGACACAGAGAAAGGGAAAGTGACAGAGGCTGTTTTACTAGGTCAATCAGTCCCTGACTTTTGCGGAAGAGGAAGGAGGTTACCAAAGTTATTAAGGCATAAAAACTAAAACCAAGATTAATTATTTAAGGTGAAGAAGAGACACTAAGTACTTCAATTTGCTTTGGGAATGTGTTCTCTGGTGTTGAACCCCCACATGTTGGACATGCCATCTTCTGTCCCAGGGACATCTTAGGAGCATTTCCTCTGATTTAACATGCCTGATGGGCTGTCAACATATTCCCTCGCTACATCTGGGCTGGTTTTAGGCAGTTCCAGCTCTTTGCTGTCATATTCCTGAAGGTTGCTTCTAGCCAGCCTCTGCAGATTTCCATTTATGATTACAGAAGGAGTATGGTAGAACTGGTTTTGTCTGGGAATTACAGGGCAGAAGAGAATTAAAGATAAGTTAGACTAAAAACACATATTAAGTCCTTTTCTGATGCCAAAAAAACCCCCAAAACTAAGAAAAAACTCAAACAAAACAAACCAATACGAGCATAATGTTTTATTTTTCCTTTTCATTATATAGTCTTTTTTTCTTATATTCTAATTCTCTTCTCAAATATTTGTCTGTATACTGTGGAAACTTGTCTTCCAGGAATTTATGTCAGGTAAAACTGTGAAACTGCTGTACATTATAGAGAAATGAATTCCTATCCAACTATTCATATAATTTAGTAAAACTACCTCACTTAATCTTATCTCTTAAAACAAATATGCATTAACTGACCAAAATAAATTAGTGGCAGAAATGTAGCTTCTGCAATTTTTCTTTAGTAAGGAGAAAAAAGGATCAACAAAAACAGAATGAGAGAAGCTTGTGTAGGAGACTGTAAATCGATTTTCTTTTGAGATAGAACATAAAGGTTTTATTTCTGTTCAGTGTTGGCTCATTTGAGTATTTGCACTGGTACAAGAACATGATGCTAACAAGATGAGTTACAGAAAGTTTTGTAGTCATTCTTGCACATCCATAGTAATGTGAGATGTCATTGAAGAATATAAAAAATTCAAGAATACAACATTTATGGTTAGTTTTGTTAAAATGAAGGTGGATATATAAATCAATGCGAAGACTTGTGACAGGCTTAATAATTTGCTTATACTTTTAAATGAGAGAAAGACCTTAGAAAGTCAGGAGAGAGGGTTTTCAGTTTGGGGTATTTTTAAACTATTTTTTCTCTAGAGTATATTGTATGTAATAATTTAGGTTAAATGGAAATTTTATAATTTCCTAATCTTACACTAAAGCTATAATTACCATTTTATAATCCAATCCATAAATTCCTTCCAGTCACACAGAAGAAGGTTAGCTTCAGTCTTCTTAAGGTAGTACAAAAAAATATGTTCGTACAAACTTCTTTTGTGGAATTAGATAATTTTGTTATAATAGTTCTGAAGATGTCATTTTTTTGTACACTTTTTGTGCATTTTTTCATAGATGTGGTTAAGGTTAGAGGTGTTCATTAGCAGCTGAATTTCCTGCTGCTTCACTGATGGTAATAGGATGAGCTTTTTAAATGGTAAGGTTATTTTTCATTCAGCATTATTCTCTTAGTTCCTTATATATATATAAAAAAAAAAAAAAAAAAACCCTAGAAAAAATACCACTGAACAGAATAATTCAGCTTGTGATTGGCACACCGTCTAGAAGCCCATACATCTTTCTTCTCCTTAGTCTAAAAAGTCCTTTATTCTGAGGATGTCATTTGTCATACCCAGTTCTTTTTAAGTAATACAATTTGGACAGCCTACATTTTGGTACTTAAGTATTTAT
Organism: Aphelocoma coerulescens; assembly: GCF_041296385.1. Classification (NCBI taxonomy): domain Eukaryota; kingdom Metazoa; phylum Chordata; class Aves; order Passeriformes; family Corvidae; genus Aphelocoma; species Aphelocoma coerulescens. The sequence continues at coordinate 87,049,924 of NC_091015.1, forward strand.
AAATGAGGTAGTCAATAATTTTATTCTCCAGTGTGCCATTTGAAAAAGGTGGACAAGACAACTTTTGTGTACTGAAATGTTTTATGAAGTTTTAAAGGGGATGTGAAATCTTCACACAGAGTTCAAAGCTATGTTAGGTTATAATGAACATGATTTTTTGAAAGAGATAATACAGAATCTTCACAATAAAATTTTGGGCAATTTCATAATTGACTCATTGGTTCAAATAGCTAAAATCTAGCTTTAACTTACTAAGATGGATGATCAGAAAAAGGAGCAACCGGTGCCTGAAATTTTCTACTTACATGGGAATTTTCTTTTCCCTGGTTCCAGAAAGAGAGAAAAGAAGGTAAATGTTTTCAGTTCTCATCAGATATTCTGTTGGGTTATTTTGGTTAGAAAATGCAAAAACCTGCAATTTTTTTTTTTTTTTGGCATTTCTTCCTGTTGTTTGATTTTATAGATTTAATGACTTATTTGAAGTGATGTGTCACAAGTGAGTGTTTTAGGTCACTCAAGGATGTTGACAAAAGCGGGTTTAGTGCTAGAGTGCAACAAAGTTTGTTGGCAAGGTTCACTTTACTACTTATTAGATTGTTAAAGCATACAGAGAAAAATCCTAGTAAAATCTAAAATAATCCAAAAATAATCTATGTGGAGGCTTGGGATGGAAAAAGGGCAAGAATAGGAAATTATAAGGATAAAAAAGAATAAGGGAGAATTTCCCATTGAATCACAATATTGAGAGTGGATCCCCTTGCCAAATTTAACCCCAGACTTGACAAATGGTTCAGGCCTGGAGGTTTTAAGAACATGTAAACTTAGCAGCACCTAAACGATAGCCTAATTTAAACAATTTAACAAAAGATTCTGTTGAATTTACTATAGCATAATAGTAACTCACTTCTAGGCCTTACTTACTTATGAATCTAATATATTTAAGAGTCTAAGAGAGCAACATTCACAGTACATTTGCTATGGCATATTCACACACAGGGCTAAAGGAGTATGTATAAGGTGAAAAATTCGTATTGAATTCAGTGAAGTACTTGTGTTGGATGTCTTTGCATACTCTCAGTGGTCAAAGGGTTGTCTTGAGGAGTCGGGGGTATCAGCCCAGGCTCTGTCATCATCATTTGGTGATCCTCCAGGTATAGCAAACTTGAGAATTCTCTGGCTCTGAGAGGCATCCTGCTCAGAGGGAGATTGCTGGTCACAGCCCGCTCAAGCTGTCCAGGACAGCTCAAAGGGTCTTGTTTAGGAACGCTGTTTATAGGGCCACAAGAGAGTTGGCTGTAATCACAGTAATTGTCCATCCCGGCAGCAATTCAGCTCTTTGAAAGTTTGACAACAAAAACATGTTCTATGTGTTGTTATTCAGGAAAAAATAATAAGTTTCTGAGGCTGTTACTAAAAAAAAAAGCAGCTCATTAGGAAGCACCAGTTCCTGGGAGAGCTCCTTCTTGACAAGCTCAAGAGGAGCTAACCCCAGGTGTTGCTCATCAAGGCTGAGGCCTAACGAGCATTTCTGATATCATTGTGCAGTCCGAGAAAGAGGAGCAGGAAGTGGGGATAAACCACCACATGATGCTTGAAGCATTTTTTTTTTAATGATTCTTGAATTAGCTAAGCAAATTTCTTTCTGTAGGAGAGTTTGGGAGTCTCCTAGTGGTATAGTGAATTTATGGTCTTACTTATTTCAGGCAGGGATGGAGACCAGATATTTGAAAAAGAAAATAAATTAAAGCAGGCTGCTTTATTCTGAAATAATGTTGGGTTGGAAGCAATGGAAGTCTAGTAATTTTGATGAAGGCTTGCTGTGTTTTTTTTTGAAGGACTAGGAATACATTACATTTTTTTAAAGTCTTACTGCAGGCCTTAGTTGAAGAAGATAGCTGGAATTTGCCTGAAATGAGTGTTAATTGGTAATCAGAGTTCCATTCTTTGGAATGGAGACCACAAAAGCTCCTCATCCAAGACCAGTCTTGTTGTCAGGGCAGTCCTACTTCATAGATCTCATTTTCCCAACTATGAGACAAAATGACATTTCCCATTTTGCTGGGAGCTTCAAACATAGTTGCTTTTGGGGGAGGTCTTTTTTGCTTCCCTTCCTCCTTTCTTTCACTCTTTCTCCCCCTCTTTCTCCCACTTGTTTTTCAATTTTGCAAAACAATATCCCATACCTCAATCATATCTGAGGATTAATCTGATTCCTTATTTTGCTTTATCTTTCCTAATTTTTGTATATGTAAAATACAGGAGCCTTGCTTTAAACACCCCAGAACTGGATATTGCTGCATAAAACTTTTGTTTCTTTGTTTTCTGTTTTATAACTCTGGCCACCCTGGTGACTTCTTCAGGACAGGCAGATTTCATAGTTAAAGTAGAATTTAATATACGAGAAGCTGTGAGATGAGCAGCAGATCCATTAGATGTGATCCTGATGGACTCATGAATGTACTTGTGCATTTCTAAAGTCAAAATGTATAAAAATGATAAAACAGTGAGAACAACAACAGCAACAATATCTATCAAACCAAGAAAACCCAGTGAGATTTGAGTAGGAGGGTAGCCGTATTGCTCCACAGGATGTTTCCAAGGTCTCTGTGGTTTGAAAGTGTCCGGAAACTTGGTGGTCACCTCCCTGAAAGACCCCACTCTCCAGGCCTGCCGTGCCTTTGCCATCAGCTGCTGCTCCTGCCATCACATGAGTCTGATTTGTTGCTGATGGCAGCAGAGCTGTGGCAGGCTTGTGCTTTTGGAACATCATCCTGCTCCTCCAGTGCACCCCTCTGTGCCAGGTCTGGGGCTGGCTCAGATAAATAGGACTGCTCCTATGCTGGAAGTAAGGGCTGGGACAGAAGCACATTGCTGAATCAGAGGCTTAACATGCTGATTGATGTCTGTTCATCATAACTACATTCTACAAAGCTTTCTCTGTCACTTTCAGTTTGTTAATTCATTACTGTAGTCCTCCACCAGTGTTCCAAATATCTGTTATACCTTATATTTCAGTGATGGAAGTATGTGTCTGAAGAGTGATAACATTAAGGATGGCCAGTTTGTTGGGACATAAATGCCATAAATCAAAGCTGAGCTTTCACTGTAAATCTAAGGGAAATTAAATTTTCAATGACTTATTGCTCTGTTTTCAACTCCAAATACTCAAGCAGGATTTCAAATTAATCTGTTCCAACATTCATGCAGTCAAATGATTGCATAATACAAGAGTATAAATTTAATCCCTAGAAAAGATTTTTGCTGTTTTGTGGTTTTATTTTTAAATTCAGTTGGAAGTCAGAAGTTTAAGACAGAAGGCTTTTATTTTGTTTTGTAATGAAGCAACTGAAAAAGCAACACAAACATTTGGTGGAAGGCAAAGTCTGTTTCACCAACAAAGCTTAGTAACAAGGGAAGTTAGGGAATTGAATGGTACATTCTCAAACAGAAAATAATACATATATCCCAGTTTCCTGAGCCTTGGTAACTAATGAGCCTTAGATAGTGGTGTTGGGCTACTTCAGTGTAAGCAATAAAATTAAAAGTTAAAATATCATGAAAATATCGTTAGCAATAGTTATGAAACATAATTACAGATGGGACTGAGATTTTTTGGATACAAAAATGTACAAAGAAAATCAGCTGTAAAAAATCAGCACCACAGGGCAGAAAAAAATCCAGAAACTATCAAAATGTTTTTGTGCTTCACTTTTTCAGGAAGAGACTGTTGTAATATGTATGATTTGAAGGGGAATAGGCAGTCTGATGAGTTTAAATAATTTTTATTGATGCTAAGGGGATTAATTTGAATTCTTAATACTAATTTCCATTTTGCTCCATTGGTTAGTGCTGCATTAACTATTCTGTGTGTTTTCTGTCTCTGATAAAGGCTTTTTGCTCTTTCTCAGAAGTTTCATTTATGTGTTGAAGAGTGGGTGTTCCACCAGAGCAGCATTTTCTTATGAAAGAAAAAGTTATCAGCAGTATTCATATCAATAATGACAACCTCAATACAGGAATATGTGTCAGATGCAATCCAGAGATCCATGGCTCTGGAATGAATGAATGACAGTTGACTTTCGGTTTTAAGACTGGCTAGACAGTTCTCTATAGTTCTTCTCAGTGAGCTGTGTAGAGCCAGAAAGAGCAGTAGTGATGACAAAGTGAAGCCTAATTAAAGCCACTGCTGTCAACAATTCAACTCTACCAGGACATTTTCTCTACTTCTTTTGAAATTAGAGGTCCCACCTGAGTGAAGCTAACCATTAGGCTATATATGTTAGGTGCATTTGGTTTTCATTATTCTCAAACTATTTCTATAAAATAAAGATGCATGTGTCATATATGTATACACCATTAAATAAATGCACTGCCTTCAAAATTATGTTTAGATTGTGGTTTTGGTGAAATAGAAAGTGTTACTGAATAAGGCTTCCCATATTTGCAGAACAGTTAGAGTGCAGCAGATTTTTGAAGTGCAGGATTTTTGAAGCCCTCTGAATGTGCTCCCTACCTTCTGCCCCTCCAAAATGCAGCGAGGTTTATGGAAACATACTCTATTTCAAGGGCTGAAAGTAAATTTTTGAAGCTTCTTGCAGAAGAGGTGAAGCAAATTGCGTGTAAATTGTGAGTCCCTTTTCATCACTAAAATATTCAGTCTTGTAGTTTGGTTTTTTCTATGGTCTATTTCATTTATCACCCAAGAGTGTTCTGAGAGAACATCAGAAGACACTGTACTCCTTTCTGAGCAAAGTGAAATAAGACATGATTCTGGCAATCACAGCTGAGTAAGCAAAACATCCTGGAAGGTGATGATTTTCATTTCACTGCCGTTGTTATGAAATCTTGTAATATAAAGGCAGATTCACAAATATTTAAAAGAAATATTTAATTTTTTTTTTTCTTTTATTAATCTGAGCTGAGTTTCCATCACACAGCCAGGGTCAAAAGTGTAGAAGTCTTGAAATGCATAACACTGTGAAGGCTGATTAAGACCACTGGAAATGTAATGGGGACTAAATGAAGTGCTGCTCATTTTTAGATTAAATTTAATAAGCTCTGTTTGTGTCCTTTTCATCCCTTTTCAATGTTTCTTTTTTGTTGCATTCACTTTGGAGGAAAATTTGGGTGTGAAGGAGGTGTGCAGTTCAAAGAGGGTAAGAGTTTTACATACTGTATTAGCTAGTTGCTGCATACCTAATTAACTAGAAATTAGCTACCTACTGTGAGTTGATATCAGCTAGATCTTTATCTTTAGTTCCTTAATAGGACAACTGCGCTGCACATGCATATATGCTTTCATTTAACATTGCTGTTAAGAGAGGTTATCTGTTAGAACAAAACTTACATTCTGCTCAGAGCATGAAAGGTAATAGTGAAAACTGAGCTGATGTTTTATGCTGGTTTTTGCAACACTGTCTCTTTGTGTGCGCACAGTTTAGAATGTATAGCCTACAGCCCCAATTGTTTTGCTTAACAATTTTTTGACCTTCAAAATTTAATTAAATATCTCCAGAAAAACATATAGACAACTTCCTAGCAACTTCTGACATTAGCACTCACATCCACATGTATATTTTAATGTCCTTACCATTTACACGCTCTACGAAATGTGAGTCATAACATTTATTTTTTTCAACCAATGGATTCTGAGGTGTTTGTGCTTCATGCTCATCTCATCTTCTTTATAGAATTTCTCCATATTATTGTATATAATGGGAAATCCTATATATTTATTAAAGCTATAAAGCAGAGCAATTATACCCCCTATGTAAACAGACATGTCCAAAAGGTGGTGTCTGTGGCCCTCGTTACTCAGTGGCCCCTTAGAAATGAGCAGTGTTGACTTCATTGTCACAGTGGTCTGTTCCTTATGGCCTTTTCTTCTATATCTTCTTTTGTCTATTGCCTCTCCCATGGCAGCAGCACGTCTGTCATGTGGCAGGTTCAGATTTGGTTGCTAAGTGGCATTGCACAGATTTAATTACTGTGTCATTTTGTCCAATTTTTGGGCATCCAGTCATGTAAGCAGATACATCATCTGTATATCCATCATGTGAAGGACACATCAACCTGATTGTTTTGTTTTATGAAGTTGGTTTTCTTATCAAGTAAAAGGTCGGGAATTATTTTCTTAAATATTAGCATAAGAGGCTATGTGGCTTCCTAAACCATATAAAGTTTTTGTGTATGAGGAATTTTGCAGCTGAATCTAACATGGATGATGGAGAAAACATTAGAAAACAGGAAAAAAAAAAAAGCTGAACGAATAATTCAGCTTCTGATTGCATAATTCAGTAGTGTATATCAAAGAAATCATATGCCTCAAATTGAAATTAGAACCTTCTTATTACATTCATGTGTAATTAAATCCAGAGTTGCAGCTTTTTGTTTTCATGTCACCTTCCTATCAATGTGTATTCACAAAAAATTTCAGGCATAGTCTAGCTAGTCATAAATCATCTGATTTATGATCCGTAACTTTATGGACTGATAAAAAACTAGGTCACTTTTCAGTATGTGTGGTATTGTAAAAGAATAGTGTTTGAGAGAGATGCCATGTTATGATACTGACTGCTCAAAACCCACAAAGTTTCCTACCACAGAGAAATCAGATAAAACATGAACATGTGGAAATCTGTGTTCTGCTCCATTTGCATCTGACTTTGGACTGGTAACTAATTAGAATTTAAAACAGAATGAAAAGTTGAAACTACTTATGATCAATTCTTTGAGCCTGTGTTACTGTTGCATCTCAATACACAAAAGGTAGCTAAAACCACTAACAGCCTGACCTTTTCTGAGGTAGGAAAAGACTTTCACCTGAAGTTGCTTTTGAGTGTTCTTGAGCCAGTCTGATGTGACCAGATCTACTGCAGAACTTGAAAAATGCCATGTTTGGTTCTGTTCTTAAATATATGACTTCAAGGCCCAAGGGGCTGGGATGGATTAATGCCAATTTAAATGAATCCATAACTGTGTGGAATGGATAAAAAACAAGTAAGCCAGGGTCCTTGAGGTGCTATCTAAACTTAGTAAATACACGCGCCAGAATGCTCTGCTTGGCTTTGAAAATATTCCTATCACTTGTTCGTTGATTGTTCCTACAGGCTGTTTTGCATATAGTCTGGCTATATGCACCTGGCCATGAGATTTGTTATATATATATATATTTTTTTTTTTTTTTTTTTTTTTAAAGGTGCAAATTCTGGGTCAGAAACCAGGAAACAGAATTCAGGTCACTGCCAACAAGCTGAGTCAAGATACGTGAGGCATAAGTATGAGCACTGGTCAGAACTGGAAATAATAAATTGCTAGCATTTAGTCTACAGATATGAGTAAATGCAACCCTGTCTGGAAAACAAAATAAGCACTGTAATAGCTTGCTACTTTGCAAAGGTTAATGGTGTCTAGAGTCTGGAAAAAGGGGAATACTTTGACAAGATACAAGTTCTGTTGAGCTGCAACTCATGATGAATATTACAGCTAAAAGGGAATAGATTATCTACACAGGAAAAGCACTTATAAATTTCAGACTGGGCACTTCTACATCAGAAACAATGAAATAGTTACCAAGCAGGTGACAAAGGAATAATAGGTAAAATTCATTATTTGTAGTGGCAATTTTACCCATATTATTTAAGTATTTGAACTACATGTGTAGGTTAATAAAGTGGAGAAAGAGTGAAAGCTTGTAATGTTGTCTTGGTAGGAGACCTGGGCCTGTTATTATTACATTTTAGAAGATGTCAGGTTCTTCATAGTTCAGAGTCAGAGAAAGACTCCAACCCTACCTAAAACTCATGTAACTAAAAGGTTTCCCTTTTCCTCGGGAAAATTGAAATGCCATACTTTATTTTTTTGTTAATATGAGCAGATGACATATAGTAAGCCTAAACCCCAAAAAACAAAATCAACCACCAAGTTACCTATGCCCCCAAAACAAAATTATGATTGAGCTCTTTCCATACAAAGAGACAAATAATTAAAGGAATGGGAATAAGGAGGATCTTTTCTTGCTAAGAAAGAAATTCTAGTAGAAATGCTTCTAGTAAAAAGAAAAATAATCTAAAATTACTTCTTTGGTTGCCTTTGGCATCTAGTATATCTTCTGGGAAAGAAGATTTTTTTGATATCATAGAATCATAGAATGGCTTGGGTTAGAAGTGAGATGAAAGATATCTTGTTCCAACCCCCCTGCCATGGGCCAGGACACCTTCTACTAGACCAGGTTGCTCAGAGCCCTATCCAACCAGACCGTGAACACTTCCATGGATGTAATATAGAGCATATTGGACATTTAATCTGAGGGGAAGAAACAAATGAAGGAGAATGACCAGAGATTCTGAGCAACACTGGGAAGAGCTAAAAATTTAGATCATAAGAAACACAAAAAGAGAAAATAGGGAAAATAGTAAAACAGTAAGTGAGGAGAGTAGAGGAAAATGTAATAAGGAAAATAGTAGCTAAAACAAACATACAAATGTACCTAAAGATATTTAAGTCCATCTCGGGAATACATGCTTTAGCAGTGTATGGGTACAACACAGCTGTGGTTTGGCAAATACAGGGGAAATTCACCCTCTCCCCCCTTTTTTTTTTTTTTTCCACTCTGGATTAACATAAAAATGTAACTTTCAGTATTTTTGAGAAACTGAATGAGTTTCTATTAGAACCCTGAAATATTTTTATAAGAAGCCAACATCCAGATTTGTCTGATCCTTGCAAGTAGGGCATCGATACACATATTTTGCCTGGTATTTTGCAGTAACAGCATCAAAGAGAAGCATTTGCTTTAGTAATTAAAGTGTGAACAAAAGCTGAAAATAAACATTTTCGAAGTGAGAAAGGTGTTTCAGAAATGATCACGAGAATGTATAGAAATACAATTTTATAAAAGGATATTAAGGATTGCTGAAATTGAGTGCTATTGGTCTGTCCACTAGTAGCTTGGTGAAAAGATCTTTCAGAGTCTGAGATTTTGCACAAATCATAGAGACCACTCTTTACAACTTTTTAGATGTTCCTGGAGGAAAGACAGGAGATTGATTACAGACCTGTCATTCAGTGCAGTTCAGTCCAGCAGCAACTGTGCATGAGACACTGCAGGTTGTAGTTAATTCATTAGAGCCTGGGAATTTATACACATTCCCTTTCAAAGTTACCCCATATGTCACTGTTGCTACAAACTAGGACTTTAAACAAAGGCAGAAGACTGGTGACTCTGTGTTACTGCAGAAAAACATATTTTCTTACAGTGCATGAAGGCTACTTGGCTTTGGGGAAAAAAATGTTTGACCCATTTATATGAACCTCAGCTGCACAAGGAAATAGAGCAAGCTGTGAAGGCCTGTTGCATAGGCCAACGGTGCAAGCTGTAGATTACAGAGCCTAAAGTGGTGGTTTATAAATCAAATAATGCCTCTCACTCAGCAATTGCAACATTCCTTGCTTCCAAAGGAACAGTGACTGTCTTAAATTTGTAAAAAGTATTCCTTGCCAACTTGCTGGAAACCTTTTCACTTTCATTCATGTTACTGAAGAATCACTTTGTAATGAGATCTCATAAAAGACAAGGTACAGGCTTTTCTTTATCTTACAAGCAGACAATCAAAGAAGTGTAAAAAGAAATCTGGCAACCTGCAAGGAGGGAGAGTGTTGCAGAGTTTTCAGCTGCTGCCCTGTGCTGTCATATACTGAATTAGAAAAATGACAGATTGCCAATAAAACTGAAATAATCCCATTCTAGGACAGCATGAGCAATATGAGGAAAGATGTACTGCATTTGTTGGGCTCTGTCTTCTGCTGGTAATGGAAAGTGTGTAGCTAGCTGACTCCTAATTTAAAAAAGAAAAAAAAAGAAAGTTAACTGTTATATTTTATGATAATATTTAATATAGTATGACCTTAATTTAGCATCTGTGCTGGGCATGCCCAGTTAGAAAAGAATACGTTATACAGATTTGTGTGCTTTGAAAGGCTGACACAAAGAAGACAGGAAAGTAATACTCAAAATTCATCATCACCTTCTCCATCTGAAGAAAATTACTCTCACTGTCTGTGTTGGTTGAACTTCAGACAGCAGCCAAGCACCACACAGATGCTCGCTCACACTACCCACAGCAGGATGGAGGGGAGAGAATTGGAAGGGTAAATGAAAGAAACTCATGGGTTTAGATTAGAACAATTTAATAATTGAAACATAATAATAACAACGAAAAGAACAACTTCAATTTCAATAAAAAAGAAAGTAATAACAAGAGACAAATAAAACCCAAGAAAGACAAGTGATAAAAATGAAAACAGCTGCTCACCACCACCTGACCAATGCTCACCCAGTCCCTGAGCAGCAGCCCTATGGCCAACCTTCCCCTTAATTTATTTCTGATCATGATGCCATATGATCTGAAATATCCCTTTGATCAGCTGGAATCAGCTGTCCTGGCTGTTTCCCCTTTCAAATGCTTGTGCACCCCCACCTATTTGCTGTTGGGGTGGTGTGAGAAGCAGAAAAGGCCTTGGTTCTGTGTGAGCACTGATCAGCAGCAACCAAGACATCCCTGAGATATCAGCACTGTTTCCAGCACAAATCCAAGCCATAGTCCCATACTAGTTACTATGGAGAAAATTTACTTCAGCCCAGCCAAAACCAGCATGCAATCCTCTGTTGCTATGATCTTTTCCTTTTAGTAATATAGGGATTAAAAACTATTTTGACATTTCAGTTCAAGATTTTGTGCAGTGAATTATTGAAGGTCTTGTGTAAAAAATTAAAAATTTTCAATAGGCTTCTGTGGGAGTCAGTAATCAGCATAATTCATGAAAAAAATAAAATGATAGTGATCTGCAGCATGCACAAATGGAGGCAAAAGATCGTGGTCCACTTATCACTGAACAGGCTTTGTAAAGTTTGAGTCATGAGAAGATGTTGACAGTGGCTTAGAAAAGGACACTGAAGATCAGTCACCTGAGAATGACTAATTGCCATCATCTTTTCCTTAATAATGGTAATGAAGTACGTACCTGTAGAACATCAAAATATTTGTCAAGTTTGTGTTTTGTTTGTGTTTTGGTTTTTTTTGTTGTTGTTTTTTTTTTTTTTTTTTTTTATATAGAAGAAAAAATACAAAATTAGTAGTGTTTATTGATTGTATATCACAATAAAATATATCAGTGGTTCACCAAGGGAAGAGAGGAGATGGCTGTTCCATCTGACTGAGTAAAATAACGTTAATTGGTCAGTCAAGCACAGGATATAACAAACACACATCTAAGGAAGCAAAAAAGCACTTATTTTACACAAAAAGCAGAGTCAGCTGATTTTCTCCATATGTACCCTATACAGTTATTTTCTAAGAGAAAGGCTGATACTGCCTGAGTGCATTGGGAGATTTGATGGGAGCACACGGCTACAGGAGTGTAACATTTTGCCAAAATGTAATGATTTTTCGTGGAGGCAGTAAAGCAGAGGTTCTCTCTGAAAGTGCTGTCCGGGGTTATAAATGCTTCTGCCATCTTCCCTGCAAGAGTACGCTGGCTATATCTGGTTTTGAGAGGAGGAGAAACACTCCCAAGATCACTGAAAACTCTTGTTTAACCTTACCTGAATAGACCAAGTTTCTCTTGTGAGGACATTTAAAAGTATTAGAGTTGAAGAGAGAAAAAAAAAAAAAGTTGAAAGAGGGGGGAATATGCATTTTACTTTAGCTTGGATTCAGTTAAGGTGATTTTTAAATGTGTTGATAACTGATTACCGCTTAGATATTATGAACATAAGAATAGGAGGAACCTAAAAATTATATCTTCAGCAGGGTTTGGAGCATCCAAAAATGTGAGTCTTCATTTTATCTCCATAGATTAGGCACCACAAAGAGCAAAAAACCAGGTGTGAAAACCAAGAAACTTACTTTGGTGCCTACAAATCTTTTTTTTTTCTTTCAGCTGTGTATGCTTCCTGTGATTATCATATCATGTTATTGGTAGTTAGAATACGCAGAGTATAAGGTCAGCTTAAGCACTGTAAAAGTGTAGTTTGTGGATTGAATAAGAAAACCAAATTTTGATCAATGTGTAGAAGTCAAATTGAGGCTGATGCTCAATATCATGGATAACGAATACTAAAAAATATAATCAATTCATCTTGAAAATAATGGGACATTTCAGCAAGGTGTTGTAGAGCAAAAGAGCAGCATATATTAAGCAAAAGCAGAAAATTGCATGCAGTGCTATTAAGATGTAATTGTTATAAACAAAGGTTTTATAGAGAACAGTCACCACTCTCTGTAGGGGAGAGAAGAGATCAATAGTATTCATGAGACTGCAGTTGAGTAATCAAGTTTCTTAATCTTTTTTACACAGAATAACTTCCCTTTGAGCACTACACAATTTAAAACAGCCACAAATTATAACTCAACAAATAAATTAGTGTACATTTTCCATAGATTAAAATCAGCCTGAAATATTGCAATGAAGTACAGCCTTGCTTTTTTTTATTCCTTTTCATTTTAATTTTCTTTTTTTTTTTTCCCCTGGATGTCTTTCCTTTATCAAAAGCTCAATGGTTTGTTCTCTCATGGAGCTTCTAGGATATTAAAGAAACTGATTGTATTTTAGATGCTCTTTTTTTGATTAAGTGTGGGCATTTGGTTTACATGTGTGATAGACCATAAAACCAAATGCATGTTGCGTGCTCTGTGCATGTGACTTGCTGCAACGTGAAGGCATCGACAAGTCACTCTTCAAAGAGTAATCTTGGAAGCCGTGGAAAGCACTTGCTGTGCCAGGTCATGTAGCTTTTAAGTAACACTGAAATCTATGAAACAAATTTTGTATTCTCAGAATGCATTTAAAAGTGGCATAACCTTTTAGATAAGAAACATTTGGCGTTTCAATCTACCACTTATAGCCAAGAAGGACTAAGCCAATGTTGAAGACAAATGGTTGGATTCAGTTCAAATCTTAGGTCTGCTTGCCTCAATGGATTTTTTCAGATCCCTTCTCTCTATGTTCAATTCCCTCTTTGTGAAATACAGTTGCTGGTATTCATATTCTGTGAGGATCTATCAAGATGTTTTATTCATTAGTGCCTAGAAAGTCATGTGCTACACTCTGAAGCATTTATTTATATGGTATATATGGATGTTTAAATGAACAGTCTTACTATATATACTACTCATTATTATTTGTATCACTATTTAGTTTTTTTGGTCTTTGGAAGATCATGAAAGCAACTTTTTATGTAATAAATACACTTTTTCTTTAATGTTTAAGAGGTTCTATGTACTTTTTGTTCACCACCATCAAATTGTGCTATTAATAACTATACTGCTACATTATAAACTCTTTATTAGTTCTTAGTTCCACAAAGTTGTTTTTGTTTGTGAGGTAATTTGTGTTTTTCTTCCCAAAAAGGACAGAAAAAAATTGAGAACCAATTTTTGTTGCTTTGTAATATATATTTTTCTTGGTTTTCTGGCAATAAGGTTTTAAAAACTGTGTCAGTTTTTTGGTTTTTTTTATTTCCCCAAAACATTCCGGATTAAAGTTAAGTAAAAGGATAGAAAGATATATATTAACATTGTAGCTGTAAATCTTAAAGTAGAATTTCATTTGTGCCAGTATTTTCGGAAGGTGCATACTAAGTGTGTTAGGTACAGGGGATACAGACTGTTTCCTTTCTAATGGAAGCTTTACCAAAATAAATTGTATGACAAATGTTGTTAACCTGTTTTTAAAGAACAGCATTTTGAGGAGATCCATGGAAAGACATTATACCACACAGAAAAGAAAGGTTAGCAAACTCAACAATGTGAAACATTAACAAGTGTTACCTGCATCTCCTTCCAATGCAAATCAGAATGGAGTGTTACCAATTTTTGTTGCCTCAGCTGTAAACAGATAGCAGGAAAATTCTCCTATATTATACTTGTAGTGGATGCAAAAGACCATATATGAAGGTCAAAGAATGAGGTTTTAGTTACCTTGTTATTGACAAGGGTTTTTCGAAGAACACTTTTACTTTTTCTCACTTCCCTCTTCCCTTCCCTTCTCTTACTTGTCTTCCCCCTGGTTGACTCTAGAGCTCAGAAAAGACTGTTTCCAGTGTTTCAGCTTCTAAACTGAAAAATAATTTTGTGGAGTGACTGAACATATGCTTTTGAACAGAGAAATGATCAGAACCAAAAGCACCACCAGGAAAAATGGTCCATAATGACCAAAGGAATGTCATGCTGTTTACCCAGGGCAATGTGTGCTCACATCCCACTGTGCTTTGCAGCTGTTCTGAATAGAAGAAACACTGACTGTCCTAAAATATGTTATCTACAGAGACCATATGCAGAAAAAGGAGTCACAGGAAATTTAGGCTTTGTAAGAAGCACGCACAGATTTGCAACTGCAATATATCCTAGAAGAAAATTTTCCCCAAATTCTTGATAACATTACTGAAATTTGCAGCACTCAGTGTGTATAATGTTTTTCAATCTTTCTAGTATAAGAATGAGGAAAGTCAAGTATCAGTTTTTCAGGACATTAGGGACTTGAGTTCATTTCAGGTGGAACTGATGTATACCAATTCTTTTTTTTTTTTTTTTAATCTTCCCTGCAAGCCATATTTTCTTCTTCTGAAATGCCATTTTAAAATGCCTGCAGGTCCTGTGAGCACAAAGGTTTGTTTTGCCATCCATATCATTGCTCTAAAATACATTCCACAAAAGTAGAAAGAGAAGTAGTAAGTTATTTGTTGAACTTTTTCAAGCATCATGTTCACAAATCTTTCGCCTTTTCTCTTTTTTTTCCTGATCAGCTTTAGCAAAATAAAAGGGAGCCAAAAGACTCAGAAAAATTAATTATTAACTGACATGTTATTGATTTCATGCCTTATGTGGATGCAAAAAAATTTAGATTTTTCACTAGCACCCCATCCTCTCTGTTCTTTTCCATGAAGTTTTCCTTTCCTTTTTTTTTTTGTCCTCATGGTTTGGTTTGGGGTTTTTTTTGGTGGGGGAGGAGGGATGTTCTTGCAGGCTGTGTGAATGCTACACATTTTCAGCTGTATGTTTCTAGGCTCTTTAATAAGCCTAAGCAGATTTTTGTGTCAGTTACATTGATAAAAAT
Source organism: Aphelocoma coerulescens (assembly GCF_041296385.1). Taxonomy (NCBI): domain Eukaryota; kingdom Metazoa; phylum Chordata; class Aves; order Passeriformes; family Corvidae; genus Aphelocoma; species Aphelocoma coerulescens. Next base: position 87,065,038 of record NC_091015.1, read on the forward strand.
CTGCAACCATTCCTTGTTTGTCTTTGGTGCTTGTCTAGGTGTCTATCTGTGTACTTGAAATACAGAGTCTTTTATCCTTTTTTATTTTTAAGGTCTGATCACTGCTTAGGAGAAAATGGCTTGTCAACTCCTGCAGGAAAGTTTGCTGCATCCCAAATTCAGGTTACTTTGTGCTTACTTAAGAATGAAGTGTCAAGTTGCTTTCTTTCTATGGACTTAAATGGTGCATCAAAAAAAAAAAAAAAAAAGCAACAATACACCAGGACAAAACAGCAAAATAAATATTTTCTATCTGTTTGCCTTGTTCCATGCATTAATTTTATTTTCTTCTGAGCTCCAAACTGTCTGTGCAAAGGCAAAAAGCACATCTGCCTCGAGAGGATTTTGTTTCAAGCAATGTCATAACCCACCCAGGCTGTTAAAGTGACACGCGAGACTTTCCTTACCCTTCTTCCTCCTCTATGAAATATTTTAGGGTGGAAGAGAAAGTGTTTAGATCCTCTGGGTGATTTCTGCTCAGCCAAGCTAATTCCATTATCCGTTAGTCATGTTTACATCAGGCTAACAGCTAATAACTCATGTGGAACTCTGTAACCATCTTTAATCTTGTTCCTCATGCAGGAGCCCGGCTTTCTCAGATTATAAATGGTGATGGGTAAGTCTCCTGTCAGGCTTCTGCTCATGGAATTGCAAAGCAGCACAAGGTCAGCCCTTTCAGACCAGCTCTCTGGGGTGACACATGGTAGCCCCACATACCCCTCCTCCTAAGGAAAAGAGCTGACTATGTCATACAGAGTTTCGAAATAGTTATTGTTCTTACACAACCCATTAAAGAGTTGAATTTTCCCTTTTGAAAAATCTGGAGATAGATGGAGAGAGAATTGTGACTGACTAAAAGTCTGCTGTCAGCTTGGTGGCAGCCTGTATGTATCGAAGTGAGTCTTTTTTGTAGGTAAATGATCCTACAGAAGATTTCAGAATCCCAGTAGGCATACAGATGTCAAAGCAGGCCCTCAGAAATAAATGACACTGATGACATACTGTGAAGAAATCACTTTTTAATTCTTTTCTAACTGACTTAAACGATTCAGAGTACCAACAGTATTATAGAGCAATAATAATTTTATATTAATTTGGCAAAATGTTTAGGTATGAGTACTTGAAGGTATGAATAGTTACGATAATTTTAGGCATGTTTGTGTAGACAGCAAAAAACCCCTTAGTGTCAATATAATAATGTCAAATCACAACTTTAACCTTGGACTCTATTGGGTAAGTGAAACTGAAACAGGGTGAAGAAATTGTTTAAGCTGTTTCTATTCAAGAGGGCAAATCTGCTCCATTGTTGCAATCAGAATGAGTGAGTGTAAGCAACGTCCGGGTAAGTGATCCTGCTTTTCATCCTAGACAGTGCTCAAGAAGCCTGTCTTTGTCTATTGAATAAAGATGATGTGCGAGTATCCTGCCAAGCATCAGTTTGTGAAAACTAAATGAGGCCAAGAGCAGACCTTGCTTAGTAACCTGTAATTTATGCAGCTGTGAAATGCTACACATTCTTACAAGGGTGTTACTACTTTGTGATTAAAATAAAAACAAAAAACCAAACAAAACACAATGAAACCAAAACCAAACCAACCAACCAACCAAGCAAAACCCCAACCCTCTACCAAAATTATTTGGTCATGTAAATCTGTTGGGAAAGAAATATAGTTAAGGATGTACTATGCTCTGCAACAGCCTCCTTTATTCATCCTAATGTAAAATCTTTCAGCTTGAAATGGGCAACCAGATCCTTATCTTGACAGATATCTTATCTGCAAGCAGATAATGTTTAATTGAATAAAATGGAAAATATAGGGATGTCATGGGACCTGAGATATTGTGGATTGGTGGATTGTCTCTTGATGGAAATGGAAAGCAATCTACCAACTCAGTTAAAATTTGACTGCATCACCTTATTCTAAAGAACAATTGAAAATATATATGAATAGGCACAATGGACTTTAAAATATTTTCAGACATTTGATTTGATTATTTTAATATAAAATCTCTGTTCTTTCCCTTCTTTCAAAACTATTCACAGACTCACAGAATCATAGACTCACAGAATATTTTGGGTTGGAAGGGACACTAAAGATCATCTAATTCCCAGCCCTTGCCATACACCACTGGACCAACCTGTCCAACCTGGCCTTGAACCATTCCAGGAATGGGGCATACACAAGTTCTCTGGGCAACCTCTTCCTGTGCCTCACCACCCTTTGAGTAAATAAATTCTTCCTAACATCCAATCTAAGTCTAATTGCCTGGTCTGCTAATGTAAAAAGTTGCTCTAGATGTTTCCTATAAATTCCCTTTAAGTACTGAAGGGCGACTAAAAGGGTGTCTTTGGAGCCTTCTCTTCTCCAGGCTTAACAGCTCCATCTCTCTCAGCCTGTCTTCATAGGAGAGATGCCCCAGCCTTCTGGTCATCGTCATGGCCTCCTCCTCCACTCACTCCAACAGGTCTATGCCCTCCTTCTGCTGGGGATCCCAGAGCTGGAGGCAGCATTCCAGGTGTGGTCTCACCGGCGCAGATCAGGGGGCGGAATCCTCTCCCTTGCCTTGCTGGCCACAATGCAGGATATGATTGGCTTTCTGGGCTGCAAGCACACACTCTTGGCTCATGTCCAGCTTTTTGTCCACAAGAACTTCTAAGTCCTTCCCTGCAGGCCTGCTTTCAATCAGTTATTTTTCAATCATGTCTGGGATTGCCCTGACCCGGGTGCAGGACCTTGCACTTGGTCTTGTAGAACCTCATGAGTTCCTTGTCATCCCATTTCTCAGGTTTGGTCAGGTCCCTCTGGATGGCATCCCATCCTTCAGGTATGTCAGCTGCATGACTCAGCTTCATTTCATCTGCAAACTGGCTGAGGGTGCATTTGATCTCACTGCCTATGTCATTGATGAAGATATTAAAGAACGTAGGTCTTAAGACAGAGCCTGTGAGACAAAATAGTATAAAGTATTTATTTAAAAAAACCAAACCCAAACCCCCAAAGTTAAATGCAATAAAGATTAAAATCTGTTAAGCATTTTTCACTATTTTTTTTTTCTTACAGAATTAAATGTAATCTCTTTAACATGATTATCTTTATTATTTCCCTATCTTAAATCAGAGGCACCAGAGTTTGGGGAGCAGTGATTTTGTGAGAGAGAAATCTTAGCTGATTTTTTGGTCTTTGACTCAAAGCAAGGACTTTCTGCTGCTGTATGTAATGGGGAAAGGCGGGAGGAGAACACAAGTGACAAAAGTGGCTGAAGAAAGGAAAGCCAAGCTCACAGGCCCCATGGAGGTTGGTTTGCAAGGCTTGAGAGCTTGAGCAGGTGCAGGAGTACAGGCCTGCCAGGAAATTTTGTGTTGACAGAAGGATGGAAATTCATGCAAATAAGTCTTTCTTGTCACAACTTACATTTGATAGATGAAAATTATGCTGATTTTATAGAATTAAACTGTCATTTTATGGAGAGAATTATTTAGAACTGCTCTGTTATAATATTCAATCATGAACATGAGTAAAAATTTTTACCTCTGAGTCCTCGCTCCTCCTGCTGCGTTCCAGGAATACCGTGGCCTCCTTTGCATATCTCTTTCTGTATCTGAGTCACCTCTGCTTGTAGCTGCTGTATTTCTGCAGTCTCCAACTCATAAGGTCATTGCCCATCATGGGGACATAGATTTTACCTCTCTGCTAATATGACATGTTAAACCATTTGGGCAGACTTCTGGGTTGTGTTCTGTATTGAAAATCACTTTTATAGTTTCCTGTCTCTGCTCTATAGAATGGCATCTTGTAATCTTCTCTTCTTCTCTTCTGCTTTTACCTCCCACAACTGATATCTCCAATTGGAATGTACTCCATTTAATTTATGATAGCAGTGGTTTCAGGATACAGGGCTACTGCTGTAATTTGTTTTAGATCTTTTGTTTTTGTTGTTGGTGTTTTTGTTCATAAAGATTTGCAGTGTTTCTGTTATTAAAAGACCATGGAAAACAATTGCTATACAACATTGCAACGTACTGTGTTTGTGAGACGCCTTACCTTAGAATGATCCATTGTATGGAAAACAGGCTTTTTTTTTTTCCTTTTCTGTTTAAAAAACCTTATTTAAACAAACACTTTTTTACAATTGTTCTCGATTTTAAATTAGAATTTATCTAAAAAGCTGCTAATTCTAAAAGGGAAGGAATCTGTGTTTCAATTTGTTTGTTTAATTATAAATAAAGTGCAATTTATTAAGAGAATATGAGATTTCAAAACACTATATGAAATGAATTTTTTTTTAGTTTTTTAATTTTGAGGTCAATAGACTTTTTTCATTATTGACTATTTTAATTTAAAAATGTTTTGATTCTAAATGGTATTTTATGTCTGAAAATACTTTGAAAAATTCTGAAATGAAAATGAGTTTTCAAAAATATTTCCTCATTTCTAAAAAAGTTTTTCTTTAGCTTTACATGATTAAACTTAGTTTAGCCAACTATACCATTTCTGATTGAAGTTTTTCACATAAGTTGTCAGTCATATTTACCTTTCATTAAACAATGGAAAGACAATTCAAATCTAAAAGTTTTAAAAAGAGAGTTTCCCATCTTACAAAGTTTCCTGCTTCATATAACCCTAATGTAAATCTAATTTCATTATTTTTCTAGTCTATGCATGCCTTTTTTATTTTGCCTCTGTTTCCGATTAACTAAAAAAGGAAAACTAAAGCAGTATTTAAAGAGAAAATTTCACAGAAGATTAGACATTTAAAATTGTTACTTGTCTTTTCAGCTTCTGTCATGTTTTCTTTTCTTTTCTTTAAATCTCAGTAAGTGTCCAATTCTATTTTTCACAGCTAGAAAGTTTTCTGGCCTTCTTAGTTGTGCTGTACTTTTTGAGTGCTGCAGTAAGAATTTGGTAAACAAGGACTATTTATTTTGTTAATCCCTTGCTTTGAAAGAAAGCAAAATGTATTCTAGCATCTATTGTGTTTTCAATTTATCCGTTCAGTCTTAAATTTTCACCACGTTATTCCTCCCATACTGCCCTATGTAACATCAAGAATCTTTTGGGACACAAATAGGATTCATTTTATTTCTTTTGTCAAAATTAAATCTATAGTTCCAGTTTTGACAAGAGAAAATTTTAAAATCAAGTATGGAATGTAAAAGTGCTGTAGTAAGTGCTTTCAGTTTGAAAACTAAATGTCACTGGTACACAGTCAAAATAATAGAAAATGCAATTGAGTTTTGTACAGGGAGATTATATGCCTTGGGATAACACATTACATTCGGGTTTGGGTTTTTTTTTTCAATGGAAGAATATATCTAATTTTCTTATTTTCGCTTCTAAGCACTGGACCACTGCCCTTTGTTGAAAGTGGAAGATATACCAAGTTTATTTTTTCACTGGCAAACAGCAACTCTATTGCTGAGCATCTTTGTTGGAGCCCATACGATATGGGAAGGGAAAGTGCACCTTAAAAACATCTGAGGAAGTCATATTATTGGCAGTGTCCTTCAGAAATGCTTTTTCTTTAGGTAAACTAGGTATAGAAAGGATTTTTACACTGTATTGGGAAGTGTAATTTACATTATTCAGTAGCAAATATATTTGGTGTTTTTCTGACAATTCACCACTCTTAGGCATGCCTGTGAGGAATGCACTTTCATTTTTCTTCAGTGTATGTAAACATATTTCTGTGTGTCTTACTATTTATACATACATATACACATAGAAAGAATACAAAATAAAAGGATATGTGTTGTCCTGAATTTTTTGGCCTGAAGACCAAAGCAAATGTAGTTGTCATGAAAGATTTGTTTTGATATAATAAGAATGACTGAAAATTATATTATTTTTGAAATAAATTGGAGAAAATTAGAGAACAGAGAGTTTTGCCTTGATTTCCTAGGAGGAAAAAAGAAATCAATAAGAGCTTGTTAAGAGAAATTGTAATACTTGGGTTCAGCTTTGCTCTGAGAAAAAATTACTTTCCATTTTTTTTTTCCTTTTTTTTCTTTAGGTAGTGGAATGCTTAATCTTTGCAGAACAAAAGGGATGTCTGGGAGGCAAAACTCTTTTACCTCCCATAGACTGAAAGGCACATCAACTCTGAAAGTCAATTAAAAAAAAGTCTTAGATTTGCTGCAAATACTTGAAAAAAATAATGTTCTTCAAAATCAGATCAGTCACAATTTGGTCTCTCTGTTTCAAAGATCCCATCAAACAGGAAACATGAACTAAATCATCAAGGATACTGTATTTTTTTCTGTTACTCACACAAGCAAACAAATTCTGAGTTTTAACATGGCATATAGTCCAACTTCCTATACAAACTGATCATGAAAAGATATATTGTGCCCTAGGCTAATATGTATCTAAAAGCTTGCCCTAATTTTCCAAAGTACTCTGCACATGACCTCTGAAGTAGACCTCTTTAATTCATGTGTCTAACTACAAACTTAATGTCTTGTGATAAAATGCTGTTGCATTTTAATAACAAAGACAGTCTCATCTCCTCTCTCGTCCCTTTTCCCTCTTCTAAATAGCGGTTCTAAAATTCGTGGAGAGAAAGAACAACAGCAAAGAGAGGGAGATAGGGGAGGTGATTAATTAGTGAACAATAAAGGAGTGAATTGATCTATGTGTTGACATGCTGGAATGCTGGTGCAGTATTTTGTTCTTAATTTTTATAACTTGAGCCAGTATGACAACTGGGAGGTTGCGCAGTTGCTGGCACTCATCTGTGTATTTACAGGGCAATTAGCAATTCCCTGCACCTCATCTGCAGGTTTTCTTACATAACTGTGGAATGATTATTTCTCAGTAAAATAGTAAAATATTAAAGTCTCTGTAACCTGCCTGAAAATTCTTATTTGCATAACTATTATTCATCTGGTTTCTGAACAAGGGCTAAGTCAGTCTTTTTCATTGATTAGCTGAGAGCCATTTTAGCTACCTTATTAAGAAATAATCACAACAATTCTTTCTGCTCTGATTGTCTGCTGCTGCCCAGCCAGGCTGCCAACTACTGCCCCAGATGCTAACTAGTTAAATATTTAATTATAATTAGTGATGCTTGAATACCATAATGATGGCTAACACAGGTAAGAGGGAACTACAGCCTTTTTTACTGAGCTGAGTAAAAGCCTTCTTTGCCTTCAGAAGGCATAATACTTTCTGGTTTTGGGGGTATGTATTCTAGAGAATTAGTGGCTCATTCTGTGCTAATGACAAACCTGAATCTTGGAACCTTGTTTTTTTCTTTTCGTTTCCTTTGAGGACAATGGATTTGTTTCTGCACCTTCCATTATTAAGCAAATAAGTTCAGCAGAAACCTCCTGATATTTACTCATACAAAAGTACAAGGATAGTCGCCTTCTTCAGCATTATCAAACTATAGTTATGAGTCTCAAGTGAGTGACCTTAGTGCCAGTCCAAGTTTTGAACTGCTCAACAGAGATTCTATTTCACACACATCAGGTGAGAGGTGTGTCTGTCTGGTCTCTCTCTTCCTTTGGTCCTCACATGAAATTCTGTCTTTGAATGAAGGTGGCAGGTAAATAGAAATGGAAATATATCTGGTGGTTTAGCAGATGCTGAGAAACAGAACAGAGTTGCAAGTGGTGAATCAATGGAAAACTCTTAGTCACAGGAGTTTGCTGCATTATGCATTGTCTGCTAAACCAAAGGAGTAGTAAAGCAAAAAATGGTTGATATAATCTAAAAAGTAAAACTTTATTCAGTTTCTAAGTTGCAGGGTTTGGGTTTAAAAGCTCTTTAATGCCACAAACCATATAAAAATCTGTATGTGTATCAAAAGGGGTAAAACCAAAGAATTGTTTTAGTTCTTTTTGAAATGGAAAATAAGTCTCTTCCTGGGGATAAAACCCTCCCAGGAATTTCAAAAGCTCTAACATCAGAGAAAATTTTAGCTAAAGTGAGGTAAGTCATAAAAGCATTTCAGTTGGAATTTTCCTAAGCAATAAGGTTTTACTGTCTTTTATATCATCAATTGCTTTTAACACCTTACGACACTCAGCAAACCAAATAGTTGATTTTATGGTGAATTAATTGTTCACTTTATATGTCTGAATGATCTGTCATAAAATGATGAGAAATAATTTTACCATCTCTATTAGAGAAATATAGGAAGCTGAGTAAATTTTTAAAGAGTATTAGACATATAAAGGAATTAATTTAAAGATATATTTTTTAAAGCTCACTGTGCAAAATGAGCTCTCTCTACTTACATATGAAATCTTTCCAGGTAACAATTCTGTCACTGAACAGGATTTATTCCTTAAAAAACTAAAAATTTGTTCATTATGTTGATGATAAAGTGTGACCCCAAACCATTAAAATTTAGATCTTTAAATGGAAAAAAAAATATATAAATATTTCAAGTATCATAAGTTAGGAAACAATTTTGTCCATTACATTAAAATGCTGTCCTTCCAATAGCTTTTATTTAGTGTACTTAATATCTATTAAGTATCTGCATGCTTATTGTTATTTGTTTGTAATTCTTAAGAGCATAACTTGTTTCTTGAAAGCATTCTAAAGATTTCACCAGGCATTTGAAGTCTATACTGTTTCTGAAAAATCAAAATACTTTATTTAGGAGCACAGAATATAGATCTATTTTGGACTTCCATGTAACCAAATGTGATAAGTCATAGTAATAGGAAGAGACTAATTCATTTATAAAGAAGAAAATGGGAATTTAATTGAAAAATTAACAATCATCTTGTTTAAAAGTCCTTGGTACTCTCAAAGACTCCTTTCCTAGAGGGAAGTGAAGAGGGTTTGAAAAATGAGAGGGTTTATTTTGGCTCACTTACTGGCTTAGTGCAAACAACAAAAGCTATCTTCATGAAGAGGCTTGGTCGTAGTGCCTGTGGGTGAGGCTTTGAAATTCCAGGAAAAGAGGAAGTACCTGCTGCAAATGTGCAGAGCAAAGAAGATTTGCCCTCAGTGAAGGAGGACCAGGTTGGGAGCACTTTAGGAGTCGGTAGATACACTAATCCATGGGGCCTGAGGCACCAATCTCACTTAAGTCCTCAGGAAAATAATAATGCCCTGGAAGCCCGAAAACCATTTCCAAAAACATGAAGGACAAGAAGGTGTCTGAGAGAAGTCAGTACGGATTTACAAAGGAGAAATCATGCTTCACCAACCTGGTAGCTTCCTATAATGAGGCAACTGGCTTGGTGGGTGAGGGGAGTGTAGTGGATGTAATTTACCTTGACTTTGAAACAGCTTTTCACGTTGGCTCTAAAACAATCTCTTAGAGAAACTGGTGAAGTTAAGTGGACATTAAGGTGGATCAAAAACTTGCAGAATGGCCAGGCCATTGGAACAGGTTACCCAGAGAGGTTGTGAAGTCTCCATCTGTAGAAAAATCTGTTTTGTCCGTGTAACTGCAGCTAAGTTTTGTAGCTGACCCTGACTGAGCTGGGGGTTTGGACCAGATGAACTCCAGAAGTCCCATCCAACCTCAACTATTCTCTGTTTCTGTGATTCTGCTGTTAGAGGCACCACACAGTGGGTCACACATGACCACAGATCAGAAGTTGCATGGAGGGAAACACATGTTTCTTTCAACCAAAGCAGTAGCTCCCTCCGTGTTTTTTTCTCTGCAGAGTATAAGCCTTCCTTCCAGCTTAGTCTTTGGCCCAGCACTCCATTTATACCAGGACAAAATGTGTGTCTCTGGATTGTGTCCTCTAGTAAAGTTAATTCACTAATCTTAGAGAAATATTTGATTTAGGTTGCTCCAGACTAAATGTGTCAATCTTTCTACTTAGAGACCTGAAGGTATTTCTTTAGTACAATAGGACAGTGCCCTTAGCAATTACAATATGTCTGATTGATTGGCTGTAATCTATAATACTGCAGGTATGACATTATCTTCTTGCCATAATGCTGTTCTTTGTGAGTTCAGCTAAGGTGCAATTTCATCAGGACTATTTCAGCACTTTGTTTCACTGAGCTTAACCTTAAAAAGACATTATTGATTTCCTATCTAAACCACAGTTTTTCAGACTGAAATAACTAGACAAATTTATGTTTATTATAAAAAAATAAAACATGCAATGTGTGCAATAAACAAGCTGCTCATTACATGTCTTGAGGTAAGTTATACAAATCATAAACCACCTCGCCACTATACAGTTGCATTTTTACTGTAGCATGGAAGGAGCTCAGAAAAAAAAAAAAATAAAGGAGAAACCTTGCTTAAATTGCAAACACAAAAGAAAAAGTAACCACTGCCTTTTCTAAAGAATGGGGACTTTGACTGCAATAGTTTATGAAAATATGTGTTTTATTTTAATTAATATTCATTTTGTTTTTGAAATAATTCAAAGCAGGGTGTTAAGGGTGAAACATAGTAAGATGAAATGGTTTCTATTCTAAGTTAAATCAGTGCTAAGTGTAAATGGCTTAGGACTCTTTATGGACATTTTAATTAAAAATAAAAAAAGCAGTTTTGAAATCGTAAGCTTAAAAGAATTGATGAAATTTTGCATTTGACATTTAAATTTGTCTATTTCCCGTATTTTCTGGGAATCTGTGACATTTGGCATGTATGTATGTATGCACAACAAAAGAGAGACAAATAATATTTGCCTTTAATTTATAAAATTAAAGCAGATACTTTTGTGAATGACAATATGAAAATATATTCACACCAGTTAATAAAGATCGACATGTGTACCACATGGGAAAAAAAAAAAGGATCAGTGAGAAGAAGTGTCCAATAATTATGTCGCTGAGTGTGAGGGTTACACAGATGACAAAACCTGTCTCTTTTCAAATACATCATTATTTTCTTGTCCTTTTAATTTGAAATTTAGAAAGGTAGGAAAGAATCTAAAAGGAAAATTATTTTCACCAATAAGATTTGCATTTATTTCTCTAGAAAAGACAGATACAACTGCAGTAGTAAGTGTCACTAATATGAGCCCTGCATTTCCTCCTTCACCACCTCATCTGTTGTCTGTGCTCGGCCGTAATTGCTGAAATTCACAGCAGGCAATAAAATTATTCAATTCATTACTCTTGAATTTGGGAAATGAACAGTCGTACACAAGAGACATGAGGATTTATAAAGATGAAAGCGAGGCACAAATATTATTTAATCTTTTTTTAGAAACTGTACGCAAAATGTCTCCTGGCTGTTTTTTGCCATCTCTAGTTTAATCAGTGAGTTAGTTTGGGAGCACTTCGACATTGACTGGCAAGTAGAGGGTTTTACTTGAGTGAAAGGTTTCTTGATGAGAAACATACATCTATTCATGCACAGCTTTGATATTTGGTGAGTCTTCATGAAACACATCTGGTTCTGAACAACAAAACACAAATGAGGATTACTTTGGCTGAAGTTATTTGTAGATGGCTCTACTTTCTAGTTAGAAAAGCTGTGGCCAGTCTAACTAGAGCCTGCCTCAGTTGCTCTATTGACCTTATATTCTTATGCAGTAATGGTGGGCAAAACAAAGAAAACTATCAAAATAGAAGCCCTAGCATTAGTATTTCTAATATTTTAAAATCCATTAAGGTTTGTTGTTTTTTTTTTTCCTTTTAGTTCATCGATGATCAGTAAAGAGTCATAGTCCTAGCAGCAAATGCAGGTAGGGTGAGAACAACTCAAAATGAGTTGTGAAAAGAGATAAATTACCAAGCATAAGAGTTATTTATTATTGAGCATTGGAGAAAGCCCAGGATAAAGTAGGTGATTCCAGAATACTGAGGTCTGAGCTGATGTTCTCACAGTTCAGAAGGCTGATGGGTTATCTCTCAGTCCTGTTGTCTCTGAGACTACCGTTTAAAATTCACAAGATTAATAGCTAGAAGCCTGTTGGACACAACTGTTGTCTGTCATTTGTTCCTGAGGATGGTATCATCCTCTGAAATTACATAATTCAGTGCTGTTAGAACAAATCTATTAACTTTTCAGAAGAGTGAAAATCTAAAAGTTGGACTATGGATTTCCACAATCTACTATGGGAAGGAATATTGGGGATTAAATACTTTTTAATACTATGTTGATGGAGACAGAGGCATTTAAATCTACTTTATAAAAGTTGCAAAAATTGGCAAGAGGAGACCCATATTTTCAATTCTAAGTGTCTAAAGTTATACACCAAGTTCACATTAAGCAATAATTGCACCATTGTATAAACAATAAACAAACAAATGTCTGCAAGAACCCACTTCAAAATTTCTATCTTCGAGTTAGTTTCGTAAATTATTATATTCTTAGAGTTCTTCTAACACAAGAAACTATAATAAATTGTTTCAAATTTCTTATAATCAGGTTCTGACCAATAGCAGAAAGTCTTTTAATAATGAGATCTTAACTAGTTAAGTATGCTTGCACTTTGAAGTAATTGATAGAATTCTTGACAAGTTCAGAAAAACAGAACTATCCTAAGGATTAAGAAAATAATGTTACAGAGAACATTAAAATGTGTTCACATTCCTTTCAATATCTCGTGTTGCATACAAAATTATAAATATATTTGAGCCGCAGCTCAGATTTGTCAATTCTTCCTTTACGTGTATTGCTAATGTGTTGGAATGTTTTGATTTATTTGTCTTTCTCTCCTTCCCCCCATTTCATATATTTATTCAAAAAGTGTAGAAGGACAGTAGAATGAAGGATTGTTTCCTGGTTGTCCATGCTTTAGCATTGACATTGACAGATTCCTAGCAGAAATGAAAATGTTTGTAATTTATCAAAAATAAAGATTCTAGATCATTGACAAAGTAGGTATAGATTCACCATAGGGCTTTTCTGAGCCAAACAAGACACAAGACAGGATAAAAATGAAATTGATGACAGTACGTCTGACCATCTTTGCAAAGGAAACTTTGTTCTATTCTGAAACAGTTTGTTTCTTTCTTTTAACTGATAATTAAACTGTAGAGCTGCATTATGTATTTACAGGGTAGTACTGGCCTGGATTTGAATCTCAGCAAAATAAACATTAATTATTAACCTGGAGTGAAATTTCATTTTACCTGTGTTAACTTTCAAGAGTTCAATGAACCATGGAGACTTTTGCATTTACTGATGTATTTGCATTTTATAATGAAAGTTTGGTCCTTTTTTTTTTTTTTTAAACAATTATTTCCCTTATATTCTTATGCATGTTTTTGAATTAGAAGTGATTGTTTTCCAGGTAAAGGGTGATGGCTCAGTCATAAATGATCTCCTGTAAGTATTGCTAATGATGACAAAGCTGACAAAATATATATAAATAGTTGCTTACAGAACCATTTTATTATTTTGCACTCAGAATATTTTTACATTGCTCTTCTACATTAGTTTTTCTATCAGCCTCAGCATTGTAGAGCTACATTGTTTTTGGAAATATGTAGCATTTGATGTTGTTATGTTACCAAATCCTCTAAAGTCATCACTTTTTTATATGCTGGAAAGCCAAATATTAAAGCATATCTGTGAAGCTATAATACTTTTATTATTGTAAGGCTTAGAAATGCCAGACATAATTAGACTCCACTCCAACGTTAGGCACTTCATAAATATGTTTACTGGGTACTGACAGAATATATCACACGTTTTTTGTGCTGTAATATATCTTTGTGGCAACCTTCCTATGAATGTGCTTACAAGGGGAATCACACTCAAAGATGAGGGACATCATTTTCATCTCACTTTGGTTTTATGCCAGTTAAAACTCAATAGAGTAGTCCAGATACATGAATGGTATCAATCTATAGGCACAATTAACATCAGAATTGATCTCTTAACTAGTATAGAAAATACGTTTCTGCCGAGAACAATTGAATAGGGAGAGGAAGTGGCTTTGGCAATCAAATACAAAAATCATAGCTTTAATCAAACTAAATAAAGTCGAATTATTAGTAACTTTATAACAAGGAAAATATTTGACATGAAATGATAGGTTTTGGGGGCTTTTGTAATAGAATTTAACAAAAGCAAGCTAAAGTCACTTTATTGGAGGGAAAATGCTTTCATCTGTTTGCTGCTTAGTAGTCTACAGAGTGTAGTTCTTGTTCATATGATGACATATATCTTCAAGAAATACCAACGTTCAGCTTCCATAGATGTATTTTCTACATATATTTCTCACATTCAGTCAGAATACTCTCATCACTAATTCACAGAACATTTGGGTTTAGCTTAGGTGATTTGGTTTCTGTTCCCCCTCTTCATCTGCAACTTCATATAAGCCACCTCTGAAGTAATGGCACTGAGATTCCAATTTTCAACTTTGTGAAGATTCCATCTAAACAGCCAGAAGGCCACCCTAGGCTTCTGTACTGGTTTTGCCTGGGACAGAGTTAGTTGTCTTCATAGTTGCTAGTACGGGGCTGTGGTTTTGGATTTGTGCTGGAAACGGCATTGATAACACAGGGATATTTTATTGATCCCCGATCAGTGGTTACACAGAGTCAAGGCCTTTTCTGCTTCTCACACCACCCCACCAGCACATAGGTGGGGATGCACAAAAATCTGGGAGGGGACACAGCCAGGACTGATCCCAACGGACCAAAGAAATGTTCCATAACTTATGAAGTCATGCAGAACAATAAATTAGGGGGAAGGTTGGGAGCTGCTGCTTGGGGACTGGCTGGGCATTGACTCATTGGTGGTGTGCAATTATTTTCATTTGCATCACTTGTCTTTCTTGGGGTTTATTTCTCTCGGTTATTTTATTTTTCATAGCAATATTATTATTATTAATATTATTGATATTTTAATGATATTTCAATTCCTAAACTGTTCTTATCTGAACCCACAATTTTTCTAATTTTTATTCTTCTAATCCTCCTGGCTGAGGGACTGAGTGAGCAGCTGTGTGGTAGCTGCTGACAGATGTTAAACTAGGACAGTTTATGCAGCTTATTGAATTTTACACAAAGGGAGATAAAGGAGTAACTGGTTTGGATCACGTTAAGACTTCAGCAGGTAGGAACACAGATTTTTTTTTTTTTTTCCCCATGACAGTTACCTGGCATGGATCATGGATTCCAGATGTTATCCTTTCCACGTGGTTGTTGTAGCTGCAGAGATGGGACCTGCTTAATCTGTTGAAAATCTTCTGACTTGTAGGATGGACAGATCGAGAATTAAACTCCTTGCTAGTTTGAGGCTTGTAATTGGTTTACTCGTAATCTCCCTCCTAACCCCTCTTTTGATATTACCATGTAGTTCCCACCCTAACTAAAAAGGTGAAAAAATGAAGAATTACTTTTATTTGCTAAGTGTCTAGATAGGTTGTGAAGCTCAAGAAAGTCAAACACAAAGAAATAAGGTAAATAAGAGTCCAATCCAATAGTATTTCTTTAATTAAATAACTTTGAGGATATTCACCTGACTGATTTGCCTAACTCAGAGAAAGATCTACCATATCCTTTTACCTATTCTTCAACAAGAAAATATATCATCTCAAATGCTTTAGCAGTTAATTTTTAGTAGAGATCAAAAACATAGACTCATTTTTCCTATTGTTTTATTTTCTTTTTGAAAGATATTGTAAAGAAACAAGATTACATGGTCAGCTATTACAGCATATCCATAGTCATAGTTGTTATCTGGCTTTTCTTCTGCTATGATCGACCATTTTACAGTACCGCCAAGCTTTTTCAAACCTATTTATGGGTAGGAAGATGGTTGCTCTACAGTAGCTCTTATTTCACATGAGCGAAAGCATTCTCTGTGCTGATAGATTTATGGTTAAGGTGGCTGCAGAAATGTTCCCACCATCAGTGCATAATGGATACCTTTTCAGAAAGCAATTTGCCTCCATTCATGGAGGTGCAATTACCAGCCTTGCTGGACTGATGACAGTTTTGAGTGCATCATGGAGCTTGAGTGTTTCCTGCTTGTGTGTGTGTGACAGTAGTGCATCTGTGGTCTGATCCAATTAGATACATCATACAGATCTGCCCTGGTTTTGGCTGGGAGAGAATTAATTTTCTTCGTAATAGCCAGTATGGGGCTATGTTCTGAATTTGTCTTGAAAACAATGTAGATAACATGGGGATGTTTTAGCTGTTGCTGAGCAGTACTTACGTAGTCAAGGCCTTTTCTGCACCTCACCCCATCTCACCAGTGAGGAGTCTGTGGGTGCACAAGAAGTTGGGAGGGAAGACAGCTGACCCAAGCTGACCAAAGGGATACTCCAGACCATACAACACCATGGTCAACATATAGAGCTGGGGGGCAGGGGAGGAGAAGAAGGAAAGTTGGAATGTTTGGAGTGATGGCGTTTGTCTTCCCAAGTCACCACTACGTATTATGGAGCTCTGCCTTCCTGAGGAGGACTGAACATCTGCCTGCCAATGGAAAGGGGTAAACGAACTTCTTGTTTTCCTTTCCTTGCATTTGTAGCTTTTGCTTTATCTATTAAACTGTCTTTATCTTAACCCATTAGTTTCCTAACTTTTATCCTTTTGATTCTCTCCTTGATCCCTCTGGGCATGAGTGAAGGAGCAGCTGGGTGGGGCTAAATTGCTGGCTGGGATTAAACCATGACAAGATCAAAGATCATTTAGAGTTTCTTTTCAAATACTTTTCTACATGAGGCCTGATGTGCATACTAGTGATTGCAGAGGATCTATGGCTGTCCTCGCCACAAGGGATAACCTTTGCCAAGCTTGGTGAGGTGATTTGTGTCTGCAGTACCATGACTCCCACTGATTAAGGGTTGTTGCAGCAGAAGTGGCTTGAATAAATTTTGTATTCTGAAGGCATTCCTTTGCTCAGTCTGTTTAGATTAATGACAGTGTAGTCCAGGTCAGAATCAAAATTCTTGCAGGAGCAGCATTTACACTGTATTTTGTTATTCTCAATAAATAATTTTAGTAGTCATATTTTATTAATCATTTGCATTTCATGAGTTTCTAAGCCTGCAGTTTGGGGGACACAGTAAATATGATCAAGATTTCTTAATAATCATTTATTAACAGACTGGCCATGCTTTGTTCTGGGTCATTTCACTTTATCAAACTGGGGAAATGAATAAATGTGATCTCAGGTTATAAAAGCATGTGTTCATACAGGGTATCCCTCTGTAGCTCTCTTTATGGGTTAATTAGGTCCTGCATAATGGTACTTAAATCCATACAAGATAGTTTGAAGAAATGAGTAGCAACAGCTAATATTGAAAAGCACCCAAGACCTAAGAATAATATGACCTTCTTTACTTTTGTGATATATAGGAAAAAGATGCACTGAGGGTGCATGTCTGTTAACAACACTCTCACTAGATAAGTATTTCTTTGTGAGCATCACAGGAAACAATACCCTAAAAATTTAGGAAATCTGCCATCTTCGTTATGGTTTATCGTTCTGACTGGATTTCTAAATCCTTGTCTCCTCATTGTCTTAGGAGTTTTCTGGTCAGAGGTAAACAAGGGACTAATGAGTATCTGACAATATAAAAACACTAAGACAGGTTTTGACATCCATAGCTTAAAAAAAAAAAAAAAAAAGCAAAACTATGAGCACAGACTAAAAGAAATATATATATATCTTAGCCTTTGAATTGCTGTCCAAGTTCCAGTGGTGCTATGAAATATATTCTATCAGACCAGGCCTCCTCCAAAGCCAGCAACGAAATTATGGGGAAGAAGAAGCAACTGGGGGAGAGCCTTCTGCCTCAGTTTCCTATGACACAAGTGTTACAGAACAGCAAGTTGGAGTGATTCTTTAAAGTGCCAAAGTATGAAATTCTCAATTATTTGCCTTGCTGAACTTTAAATTAAAAAAAAGAAAAAAGAAAAAAAAAAAGAAGAAATTCTTCATGTTGAATTCTTTTGCAGCTGATGAGGGCATCTGTGCTGCAGTTGTGTACTGCGACATCCATTAGCCTCCCGTTTTTCTCTGACCCTCCCATTCATCAGCTTTTTGAAGCTGTAGGAAATGAAGCAAGCACTGGCATTGCTCTTTCCTGACTCTGCAGTAGGCATTCTGGGAGGCTGTCTGGGAGACCAACAGAGAAGGGGTTAAAGTGCTCTGTGTCTTGCACTTGGTTACTAACCTTCCAGCCAAGGGGGAATTGCTCTCCTTTCATTGAAGTCTTTCAATCTCTTTGCATTACTTTTGGTGCTGTATAACATTTTAAAAGCTCCCTGACTGACAGACGTGGCCGGAGGCAGAGCTCTGCTGGGAGAACTGTAATGTACAGAGTCTTCTCAGCAAAGAGAAGTGGCATGGCAATTAAATTGACTAGAGCATGATTTTGGTATTTCTGACGCAGTGCAGACTATCCCACCCCTTTTTTTATATTTGTTTCCACCTCCCATCTATGTCTGCACAATTCAAACGGATACATTGAGTTGTTTGGTTTTATTTTTTGCTATGTTTCACGATTACTATGATTTTGCCATAAAAAACAAGGAATGCACTCTGTAACCATGGATCGGGAGAGGCACAAAAGTTTGGAAATCTTGGAACTGAGCTATGGATGAACACAGTTTGAATGTGTTTTTATATACCACTGAATGCTTTAAAAGGAGAAGAAGAAAACCACATGTAAACTGTTCAATAAAAACTAAATTCATACCAAATATATTGAATGCAGATGTCTGTTGTGGTTGGGTCCTGTCTTAAAATTTCTTTCCTGGAATAAAATCCATAGACTACAAATGATAGTGCAAGTAAGAAGCTTCTACCCATTGCAGAAAAGAGTATTTTGCTGTAGATGAAAAACATTGAAATGTCTTGAACGTAACTTAGAAAAAACTTTTATTTAAAGGATTCTGAGCAGATGTGAGTTCTTCCCTCATCTTTTATCCTTTCTGAAGACAGAATTAAAACATTCACTAGATACCTTTCACCAGGTTTTTTTACTTTCTTTTTTATTAAGACCTAAAACATAGCCTTTCAAATCAGAACAGAAAATCTCACCCTAAATTTAGCATGGGAAGTGCAGTTACTCTTCTAGGGTGGATTTTTTTTCTTTTTTAAGATTTGTTAGGTTTCCCAGGTTCCTGATTATAAATCCTTTCTATTTAAATACTTCAGCATGTACCTAAGAAATAAGAATTTCTATGTTATTTATTGTTATGGGTAGTAACAATATTATTCATAATGAAAATATAACCTTTGGCAGTATTTGAAAATGAAAAATATATATGGTTAAGTGCTTTATTATTCCTCTTTTTTGAGGTCCATATCATGTCATTGATTTTTAAGTAGAACTCTATTGATTTCCTAGAAACCTACGCTTAAAAATCTATGACACAATATGGCCCTAACAAAGTGGTGTATTCCATAGTGCTATAAATTGTATTTTTGTTTTTAAAATGTAAAATGCATGTATCTTAAGTCCTACAGGCAGTTATTTTTTATACCTGGCAACCAGCAAGCTGTAGAGAAGACTTGAAGAGACTTTTCTGGCAGAGAAGCGAGCAAAGGATTCCTGCTCTGTACAGTAGGGTGAAAGAGTGGATCCCCTGTTCTCCAGTATTTTGTTTGTAAACCTGGAGTAAACATTTTTGATATCACTTATGAGAAACAGTTTTGTTTGATAACTGATCCTAAAGCAAAGGCTACAGCCCTGTCTCAGACAGACACAAAGGTAATGCTAAGCAGAGCAAGAATGAGGTATTCCTGTAATAACTGTACAGTGTTCTAGAGCAGCTCAGTGCTACAATGAAAATAGCAATCTCTTTTAAACTGTGATTCTTAATCTTTTTGTCTGTCTCTAGAAACTAACTAGGTGTAAGAATTTTGATGAACGCTTCAGTGTAATCCTATGTAATTTGATGTTACATGTAAATCTCTTTTATAGGTCCCTTTAGATGGAATTTATTGCGGCAAATACCTTGTCATCGGAAGGATTAATGTCTGCATTAGCATTTCTGCAATAAAATCAGAAGCTAAGTGGTGAAGGCCACAGACACCTCAAACCTGGATTCCTCTGCTCTGCATTAAGTGCTGGAGTTTTTATTGCTTGCGGTAGGGAAGCCATTGCCAATGCTTACAAGGAACTGCTTATCCCTGCTTCTCTGGGTCCTGTTTGATGGAGGTCTCCTAACACCACTGCATCCACAACCACAAGAGATTTTAGAAGCACAGCCAAGAGAAAATGTTGTCCCAGTGCCAGGGAGAAGGTCATCTGCCCAGCGAGTCAAACGAGGCTGGGTGTGGAATCAATTTTTTGTGCTGGAAGAGTACATGGGCTCTGAACCTCAGTATGTGGGAAAGGTAATTTTTTACTATTTCTTTAAAAGTTGAAATGATAAAGACAAATAGTATAATCTGTTATAAATGTGTACCTGTTTCTGGTGGGACAAATCATCTTCAACTGTCAGTAGTTCCCTGCTCATTGCTTTTGCCATCCAGCCCTTCCTGTAGTCACTATATATTTTCTGTCTTTGTATCTTTGTCTTAGCTCCCCATTCTTGCTTTTGGAATTAAACAAAAAACAACAGCAACAACAATGAAAATAAGCAAACAAAATAAGAGAGTTCTGAGATAAGTCTGTGTTTCACAACTAACTTTAATTGAGAGTAATGCAATAGCATATTTGATTTTTAGCAACAAATATTGTTATGATATCAAGAGAAAAGATTTAAACCTTAAGTCTCAAGCCCAGAACACACAGTCATTCCTGTGGTTGATACAGTTATTTCAAGTCAGTTTTCAGCTAATGAAGACACCTCTTTTTTGGTTTGTCATCTTATGTCTCAGAACCATTTACTTTTATTTCTGATTGTTTAGATTGCTTTCAAGTATTTCTAATATGTTTTATTGCTTCATAATTCAAATTTAAATAGATTTTTTACTGTTTTCAGACATGCACAATAATGTATGCAGAGAATTTTTGCAATTCCCTCTCTCATTATATGACCACTGTTTCTGTAACAGGGCATACGTAATTAACAGACAACTGTTTGAGGGGTGTGGGGTGGTGAATTTAAATAATAGAATTTTCAGATAGAAAAGCTGAAAAGGACACCTGAAAAAATATTAGCAGAGTATATAAGTGGATGCTGTGTATAATTTTCAGTTTTAGTAAAGGACCTTACTCAGTGAAAATAACAAGTCAGGAATTTGTTTCCTGGGCCCCCAAATGCCACTTCCCTAGACAGCAAGGTTTCAAATTCACCTACCATAAAAATGAGTCATCATGCTTCAGTTTTTACTTTAATACCATTGTGTACTTTTCTTTTTTTTTTTTTTTTTTTAATGTAAAAACTGGGAATCTTGGTTTGTTTTTTTTTTTTCCCTAAATATAAATAAATCAACAGAAAATTAGTTTTTCCTCCTACCCTTTCAGAAAACTATTCTGAGGATGTATAAATAAAACACTAGATTATTTAGCAAAGCAGCCAAAAATATACTTGGATATTACACATGTAGACATTTGTGTTAAGCATTAAAATATATTGGTCAAAGCAATTTGCAAAGCACTGTGTTTTTATCACAAATATAATATAATGAGCTTAAGTCTGAGGAAAAGGGGACTACATAATGAAAAATTTCATATTTTTGATATCCAGCTGATACAAATTACACTTTCTCTAACACATACCTTTGTTCTGGCACCTCGCTGAAGATGCCAACAAGGACTCTCATCAGATTCAATTCTGTTGCACAGGAAATGTGATTGCTGCGCTTTTAACGTCAAAAGATGGAGATGATACTGCTGCATCACTTTATATTCATTAGTCTTTATTCCTTTATGTAAGGCTTCCTTGGTAGTCATTTAGGGTCAGTTCTAAATGGCCAAAATAATGTTAATTTTGCACAAAATGGACTATTATCAATGAAATTATGGATCAGCTTCTTCCTTTGTCCTGTTTGTGCTCCACTGACTTTAAGTTTATAAGCAAGTTTAAAACTAATGGTATATTTTCATTAAGAGTAACTCTTATCACAGATTTACCTAGAATATTTTTGCCTCTTAAGAGTTTTTTGAACTGTTACAAATTGTGGGACACTTTTAAAGTATGAGAAAAGTCAAAAAGTCAAACCCTTTTTTTTACATCAAAACACCTACTTCTAGAATAGAGCAATTAATTCTAAGTGATAAGTTTTTTTCAACAATGTTTGTTTTGATGTTTATCACAACTTATTTTAGCTATTTACTTTAATATATCAGAGAAAAACCAACAAACCCTGCCAGTCTTTGTATGTCATCTTTACTGAATCTCCTACAAAAACACAACACAAAAAAAATAAACAAAAACAAGATAGAGATGTTTGTGTTTTCCCCTTATTTTCCACAAAGCTCTTGGTGAAGGTATAACACTGAAAGAGAGAAGTTCCTTAGAGAAATTGTGCTTTTAAATCTAGCCAGCAAAAGCCAAGCTTCATATAAATTCAAACTATTGTCAACATAATAAAATATATACACCGGTTGCTAATCAATATCTTTAGATCTTATGCAATTTTTAAAAATCACATAAAATTTTTAAGGTGTTAAATGCAATCGAGTTCTTGATCGATTGCAGAATTAATATGCAGAAATAAAACATTCACCATAATTAAAGATTTATTCCAAAAGCATATATTTTCAATTTAATTATTTTTATAATGCTACTGTTGTATATTTTAAAGTGGTAATAAGTATATGATAAAGTGTAGAATAGTTCATGTGACCTGAAATCACAAGGGTTTTATCTTTTTCTAGCCGGGATATCTGGATACCTGTGCAGAGGCATTTATATTACTTATTATAGAACTACTGCACTAATAATGTCACAGTAATTTATAAATAGGAGTTTAATATCTCTATTAACGAAGCTGACAGTTTCACTAAACAGTTGAGGGTGAGTAGCTAATTTTGCAAATCTTCTGTAAGAGAATAGAGATTTACAGCAATAATGTCTTCTGTTATCGGGCAATTCACGCAATTCCTTTCACATCTGTTTTTAGACAAATGTCTCAAGAAATATCACGTTGCAAATCAAAATATAGTTTAGAAACTGATGGGGATTAGTCTATCTTACAGGTGGTGATTTTGAAATAGTGTTTGAAGCTTACACGTTAAAAGCATTTAACCCGCATATTGAAGTTTGGGAATCCATTCATGTAACCTGGAAAAGGAATAAAAATCCATCAGATTGATAAACAGAAGATAAACCTCTTTGCTCAACATTCATTAAGTAGATCCAGTCTAAAAAGCAAAGTTAGAGTATGGAGTTACCATATGATCCATGAAAATGGACAGGGTGTTGGGAGTAAAATAAGGCTTGCTCATTTATTTTGCAGTGCTTTACTTGTTTTCCTAGTACTGTGAAGCTCCAGAAGGCCAGGCAAAAGCAACACATATATGGATGAAGACAAAAAAGTTCATGTTTTTTCTGTGCTAAAGCTCATATCTCAGTGAATGGTGACAGAAATCATCTGATTATCAGGTCCTCAAGCATGAACAAGTCCCAGCACAGTTTATAACCACAAACAAGGTAGCAGTTTTAATTGCCCTTGGGCAATGATAGCTGAAGGGGTGCAGCCCCACCAAAACCCTACAAATATGTCTGTAACCTTCCTTTATTGCTGTGTTTCAACAGTGACATGCAGAGGCAGCAAAATAAACTGAAAGTTCAAGAGAACAAAATAGACAACAAAATTAATTCTTCATGATCAAGATAATGCTAGCAAGGGTTATAGTTGTGCTGCATGTGGCATGCTTCTCCTTATATACATCTTTGCATTCCTAGCGTGCAAATGCATCACATCTTTCTTGTGTTGTACACCTGCACAATTGCTTCCAGTAAGAATTTTTGTTTTCTGTTCTCAGGTTTGCTGAGACAGGCATATGGTAGCTTGTACTGGATGCAGAATGGGTGCATAGGAAAAGATTGCAAAACCCTCTTCAATGTAGTGGCCATTTCTCTTCTATTTTCCAGTGTGGGGGGAAAAAAAAAAAAAACAACACAAAAACCCTATAACCTCATCTTACCATATATTTTTTGCCCATGAATAACCTGCGGTTTACAACAGTTTGTTCTTTAAACCTCTGTCACATTAATGCATGCTCACATACAAACTTCTATAGATATTTTTTGTTAGGAAAAAGATGCTGAAAAATTTAATATTCACAACTGCTCTGTGGCAGTACAGGGAAATGAAACAATATGGTATTTTTCATCTGACTCAGTCCTGAGAAAGCCTCATCATATTCAAAGGTTTGCCCATATATCAAGGCAAAAAGAGTGCTGATTTGGAGGAAACAGAGCTCTATATCTGTGACCAGAACAGAGTGCTTCTTTGAAACTTAATAATTTATCCTTTGCACCTGAAATATGAGCATAGAATTCACTTATGCTTTTTATAGTCGATAACTTTTAATATAATGAAATTAATGTTGACCACCTTCCATCAGGCTTAAATCAACACTTACTTCTGAATACACACTCTCCTTTTAGTTATTTTCCCTCATGGGTGAGTGTCTGGATGACAGGGAAGTCTCAAAAGGAAATTTTGCACTGCTTGTTTTGAATCTCTTCAGACAAACAATTTTACAGTGCAGTGGCTATCATTTTGGCATTATTCATAAGCACGGAGTTAACTTGAAAAAAAAAATAAAATTTAAGGAAAATAAATACCTGCAGTGAATTTGAAAGCTACTGCTCTTTGAAGAAAAAAAAAAGCTTAAGTCTGTTCATAACTGTACCCTGATTAAATGTATATTTTTGTAATTATTTTTCTATGGTATTTCTAGTAAGATGATCACAATAATATTTCATTTAAAGTCATCAAAAGGTCTTTTTGTAACTTATCAGATTCCATTCCTACAACTGAAGTAACAGCATTAGAGATAGAAGTATATTATTTCCATTAGGCATTTGCACAGTGCCATCATCAAGGAGATGGAAATTGTTTCAGGGACTGCTGCTAGTAATGTATTAATTGACTCCCATGATGCAGGACATCACAGTTACTAACTTCTGGATGATTTTAATATGAAAGATATGCTATGTATAAGAATGAGCTTGTTCGGTGCATTGAACACATACCTCTGTCTGCTGACATCAAAGTGAAATCTTGCTGGGCCTTTGTGGTCTTTAGATAATAATTTAAAGTGTAATCAGGCATGATCACATTAAACTGGCTTACTAAATTGGCTTATGGAGTTTATGCCCTGCACATATTAAAATAAAAGCACTGTCACAATTTATTACAGATAAGGAAATTGATGAGGAGAAATGAAATGGTAAAAAAGGTGCAAAGGGAAGCAGAACTTGTATCAGAACTCTATATTTCTTATCTTGCTCTGTTGAGCTGAGACCTTTGTCTCTCCCATTTATGTCTGTGTGGTGAAAAAAGTGATGACTTTAAAAGCTTTGCATCCTGTATATTGCATAGAGTATGTGAGACACAAAGTAATTTTGACAGTTGCATGTGAAAGTGTGAGAAGGAAATGGAACCAGGGAAACACAAAACTCCCATGAGCAAGTCAGATTTGCATTTAATGTTTACTCCTGAAAGCTTACCTTTCTACAAGGTGTACAGAGGCATGCAGCAGAGATGAACAACTTGCAACAGAATGTTTCTTATTGATCTAGTGTCTTCACTTTGCTTATTGATTTGTTTAGGTAGTTCATAACAGGAAAATTAGGGGAGTAGTAGTAGTAAGACCTCTTGCCTGTGGTCCTTGCATTGATGAAAATTATATGAGGTATTTATAGCTGAAGCAGAAAAGAGGACTATGTTTTCACTGAATGCATGAGAGATGAGAAGGAGTGAGCTCAGGACAAGAAAATACCAAAATAAAAAGGAAGGATCAACTTCTTGAGCTGTCACCCACATTTTAGAGGATGTAAAAAGTTGAGGTTGTTGTTCTGAGCAGTTAAGGAGGCCACAGACTGGAATATTTCAAACTAAAATTTAGCAGGCTGTATTAGGCAGGAATTCAGTGATCACTGTAGAAGATTCAGAGCCTGTGAATGGTCTGAATCTGAACTCAGGCCCTGTTAGAATGAATCACTGGGTCTCTCAAGGCTGCTGAACACAGCTGAGGGCATGGTGCTAATGGTGCTTGCGTGTCTGGAGTTTATGTTGCCAACACGGAGAAATACAAATGGGCTTGTAGAAATTAAACTGCTAAAGAAGAATCTTATACCTATTGTAGTTTTATTTGGAATGCTTCTGTATAAATGGCTTCATCTGGACAGGAAGTTTATTTAAATAGGGAAATACGTGAAAGGATAGTTTATAAAATGTTTAGAAGTTCTTCAAAGGACTTGAGGAGAATAGACAAACCAAAACATAGTCTCCTCTTTTAATTCAAAAAAATGTGAAGATTTTAAATTTGTTTAATCTAAATATGGAGTTTGGCTGAGAATTTCTAATTCACCTGGTAGACTTGGGCATGGTGTTATAGATAGTCAGGTCAGACACGAGCATGTGTTCTGTTTGTCAGCAATGTAAGCTAATTTATAACTAGTGAAACATTAGACCATCAATTAAAATTTAGCTGGGATCAAGAGATCTCTTTTCTGGAAGAGCATCAGAATGCCAAGTAAGAAATTAAAAAGCATTTTCCAGGCAGAAAAATGTGGGAAATTATTAAATACCTGTAGCCATTCCTGTATCTGAGTAACAATGTGTAAACTCAAGAAACAAGAAGGTTCAAAAAGGAATAAAATTTATGGTTGCTGCAACATGCAAGGTGTTAAGAAAAAAGGGGATAGCATAATGCCTCACTTAAATGTGCTACAAAAGTATAAATTGTCAGCAGGAAAACAAAACAATTACAGAAGTATTAAAGAATTGCTAAGTGGCAGGAGACTAGATTAAAGCTCAGGATTTCCTATATATGAGACAGATTGCTTTCTTCTCAATGTGAACTTTTTGTTTCCTTTTCACATTGTAGAGGGATATGTATTTAGTATTAAAACAGTAACTGAAAAGAAATGAAAACCAGCAAGTTTCAGAAGTATAAATAATTCATAATTCTACTTAAACAGTTGTTAAAATGTGAATATTTATATAATTCAGATACTTATACAATTTTCACTGGAAAGCAGCACCACAGAGAAGAACCTGAGACTCTTGGTCAATGGCAAGTTGAACATGAGTCAGCAGTGCCCTGG
The DNA here is from genome assembly GCF_041296385.1 of Aphelocoma coerulescens. Classification (NCBI taxonomy): domain Eukaryota; kingdom Metazoa; phylum Chordata; class Aves; order Passeriformes; family Corvidae; genus Aphelocoma; species Aphelocoma coerulescens. The sequence continues at coordinate 87,092,118 of NC_091015.1, forward strand.
CAGCCAGGAGGGCCAGCCCTGTCCTGGGGTACATTGGGCACAGCATCGCCAGCCGGGCAAGGGAGGAGATTGTCCTGCTCTGCTCTGCACTGGGGCAGCCTCACCTCGAGTGCTGGGGGCAGCTTTGGGTGCCACAATATAAGACATTAAACTATTAGAGAGTGTCCAAAGGAGGGCAAGGAGGATGGTGAAGGGCCTTGAGGGGAAGCTGTATGAGGAGCAGCTGAGGTCACTGGGTCTGTTCAGCCTGGAGGAGACTGAAGGGAAACCTCATTGCAGTTACAACTTCCTCATGAGGGGAACAGGAGGGGCAGGCAGTGATCTCTTCTCTGTGGTGACCAGTGGCAGAACCTGAGGGAATGAGCAAATTGTATCAGGAGAGGCTTAGGCTGGATATTAGGAAACGGTTCTTCACCCAGAGGGTGGTTGGGCATTGGAACAGGCTCCCCAGGGAAGTGGTCGCAGCACCAAGCCTGACAGAGTCAGAGGAGTGTTTGAACAATGCTCTCAGGAACATGGTGTGACTCCTGGGGCTGTTCTGTGCAGAGCAAGGACTCAAAGATCCTTTTGGGTCCCTTCCAACTCAGAATATTCTGTGATTCTGTGATTAAAATTGCTTCAATAAAATGCAAATAATTATTTATAAATGTTTGAAAATATAGCATGAAAAATCACCACCGAAATTCAAAACTGATGTCTGAGTATAAAATGGAATGTAACAAAATTAGAAGTTAAATTCATTTTTTTCAAGCAAAATGATAAATATCCTGAAACAAAAACAAAACAAAACAAAAAAAACCAAAACAAAACAAAGCAAAAAACCAACCAAACAAAAAAAAAAACCCCACAGCTAGAATCAATCAAGCAATTATTAATGAAGTATGTTTGATAAGAAAAATAAAGAATAATTTCCAGTCAAGTGTCCAGCACCAGCTTATAGGAGAAGCTAATGAGTTAGAAGGTTATCCCATCTTCAGTCACTGCAGTTAATATCCTTGTATGAAGTCATAAACAGACATGATGGGGATTTGCAGTCTCATCAAGCACTGCCATTACACAGCACGGTTTGTGAGTTAGGGCCCTGAAAGTGTTTTAACAGCAGATGTCCTAAAGTGCAAAAACCTCTGTTCTTCTGAATGTGATACATCAAACCACAATTTCTGTTGTCTCACATAGAAAGCAATGGACTTGGAGCAAGTACTGGTTTTATGGCGATGACCATTTCCCTTTCAGCAACATTTTATGTTCCACACACTCTAAATGACCTCTCTCTCCTCTCCCTCTAGAGATAACCATCCCTAATCCTTCTTTCTGTCTCTCTGTACCTGATATCCACTCTGCTGCAAAAGTTACAGTCACTATACTTCTGTAGGATCTGTTACATATCCTATTAAATTCTGAGGAATGAACCCAGTTAATAGTAGCTTTGAGCTCCACAGCTTCTCTTCCAGTTTCAAACAGACCTTGAATACCCAAAAACTTGCTTATATTTTTCCATGTGTTGGTGATATGAATTGTCTTTCATAAACGAACCTCGTCTTTACTGCATAATAATTAGTTCATAAAAAAGAGTAGATTGCATATTTCTCTACCTGGGGAAAAAATGCGTAAAACTCAACATGAAAAGTCCAAAAAGGTCTTAACAAAGAAAAGGGGAATGTGACAATATTAAAACTGAGGTAATAATAATAATATATTAAAATAACCAAATATTATTTAGATGTCCCAGTAGTGGAAAATAATTTTGTAATAGGAACACTATGGCATAGTTATCTCTGTTGTCACTTGCTTATGATCATTTAGTCAATCTAAGTGGAGATTATAAAATCCCAAATAATCCTATAACGTTGTAGAGGCATTTACAGACTGATAATGCTGTTTCTAAAGGTTGAAGATGATCTAAAGCATAAAAACAATCTGGTGCAAAATTGCCCTTTTCATTCCAGTACTTTTTTTTTAAACTGTGATAAGTTCCTTTGTTAAGTTCACTGTGTGGTACCAGATGCACATGTTCTATGACTGCTGCATGGCAGCGATGCATGTGCTCTATAGACAGGAGAGGGTGACTAAGGAGAAAGGTGATTATGTCCACACTGTTGGGTGACATGTCCCTCCCCAAAACAGCCCAGGGGCTGAACTCATAAAAGATAAAAAAAGGAGGAGAAATGCTGAAAGACATACTAATATTTGAACACAATGCCCACCAGTATTGACACATGCTGAAATTAAAACTAATGTAGTTTTAATTGTTAGTAACTAACTTAAATTTAGTCTTCATCTGGAGAAGGTTTAGTTTCATAAGTACATAAATACAATGGGTTTTGTCTAAACAGCTGTGTGTGGTAGTTATTCTTGCATTTAAAACAAGAGAAATAAGTGTGTAAAGAACAAAGCAAACTTGAAACAAACTCCTGTCTTCTAGTACCAGCTGTAAGTATAGAAATTATTACCTTGTGTGCATTGTATTTATTTTAGCTGTCAGTCCCTGAACATGTAAGTTAGAGTTATTATTGATTCTGTTATCAATGATTGATACTCTAATGCCTTTAAAGTCTTGCTACTGTTTACTAAAAAAATAGATTTTCAGTACCAGATGGATTATTTGCTCCTACTGGTGTGAAAATACTTAACTGACCACTGAAAAAAACAGTACTTTGTTTCACCCTGGACACTATGATTCTATATTTGGTATCAGTAAGGATTTAGGCTAGGGCCTATGTTGCTTAATGTCATCATAAATTATCTTGGAAAGTGTCAGAATATCCAGGGGAGTGTTTGCTCTTCAAATTAAGCCACTGGAGTTACTAAAGACAAAGGCTAAATGGAAAAAATGGGAAAAGGACTTTATGAAACAGGACTAAAATAAGACATGAAATCTGATATAAAGTGGTACATACTGTGGGAGGAGGGGAATAATTCCAATTTCATTAATAAATTGTTGTGCTCTGTGGAAATGATAATCTCTCTCAAATGAGATTGTTTCATAATAGCTGTATACACATTTGCTTAGTGTGCAGCGAGTACCAAAAAAAGCAAATGGGATGTTAGAAATTCTTAGCAGCAGCAGAAGGAAATAGATGTCATTAATACAGCTTTGTGTCTAAATTTCTGGTGAGTGTCTATCTTCCACGCTGTGTGAATTATTTCTCTCTAGTCTCAGAGGACGTGTCCCAAATAACTGGGAAAAGTACAGACAAGGATAAAAGGTTAACCAGGACCTTTGGACTGACTCCTCAGTGAGGAATAACTGAATAAGATAGGTTTCCTTAGCCTGGAAAAGAAACAAAGAGGAAGAGGTATGATAGGTCTCAAAAATATCTAGAACACACGAGTGAGACTAAAGGAGAGGATTCCCTCCTTCACCAGTGCAAGATAGAGGGCAGCAAACAAAGCCAACAGGTGGCACATTCAGAGCAAAGAAAAGGAAGTGATACTTCACAAAATGAATCAATCCAAAATAGGTAGCTCCATGCCATGGGTTGCTGTGGAGATAACAGAACCTTTCATGTTTGTGATAAGAGAACGAAGAAATTAATAAAAAATCAACTTGCCAAAGGCTAATAACTATAGTTATCACCAATATCTGCTCGAACTACTGGACACTTGGAAATTATGTGGTGAACTGTGCTTTTTCTGACCTTCACCTTTACCAGAGACAGAGTTCTGAGTTGGAGGCCACTTGCACACAGCGCAGCACACCATGGTTTGGGGACCGAGGATAGTAACAGACATTCTCCTTCACCTAAGATAAAATAATATGAAGTGTTTATATTAGTCATGTTCCCAAAAGTGACTTATTTAACTTTGTTGAAAGTAGTTTGGACAGTTTAATGGGCATGGAATTTCATCAAGTAACAAATCAGTTCTAAATAGAAAAATACATTGTATTAAATAACTTTTCTCCTAGTGAAAAATATAAACATTTGTCTTTATATGTAAAGTGCAAACATCTGCACTACTTCACGTAGCAATTTACTAATTGTTTAGTAATGGTGCTATGTTAGTAATAATATTAGATTCAGAAAACATAAGACAGTAGTGCAGGTCACTATACTAACATAATGCCAAGAAAAATGTCTGGTTAGCAAGAGGCTTGGGATGTTGTTGCAAATCTTCATGCCTTTCAATATCTCATATTGCCAGCCATTTCACACTAACTTCTTCTTTAGTTTTCTAGTCCGTGTCACTGATGGAGGATTTTCCTTAAGAGCATCCTAAAAAAGAGCTGAGCCTCTTCAGGACCCCTTCAAGTCCCTCAGAGGATTCCTTCTGTCTGAAGCTGGCCTAAGAACAAAACACTTTTGCTACGCTGAGAATGCAGCCCACACACTCAGTTTGTGGTTTGGTTTCTCTCTGACTCTGAGCAAGAGGGAACTAGCTCAGCCTATGCTCAGGACAGCTTGGGAATGGGAGGGGACTTGGTCAGGTGCAGCAAAACCTCCCAGGCAAGCTCATCATCTACATGCAGCATGAATGTGACAGCCCTTGAACCGCAGTGGTACCTACACTCAAACTCAAACATGCTTGCAAAAGACAGACAGATACAAAGCACAAATATCCCTCTATGTCTTCTTGCTGGGATATTTTTATTCTCTTATGAAAATCTTATGGCATTCCTATAAAATGCAGTCGGTGATTTAAATTATACCTTGCAATCTGCTTCATGAAAATAAAATGACCTCTTAAAGGGGATAAGAGTTGTGAACCTGTCTTGTTATTCTAGCTGCGTGATAAGCTGAAAATTAAAAAGTAAATTAAAGGAATTTTTTTACACCTTCTGCTTTACTTCTGTGGAAGAATTCCTTGTTCTTCTTGCAAGCTTAAAAATCTTCAGAGTTCTGCATATGTTTGCAAACAGTCTTTATATACAACATCCCACATACATTGAAGAAGAGTAGGTGGTTTATGTGCTGGTTGAATAAGAATTTAGGCCTGTCAAGAATGTGTATACCAGCCTTTTGATTTTTCTTTAATTTTTGGGTCTTCAAAAGCATATTTCTGGTGTTCAGTTCAAGCTGTCCTTTAAAGAAGCTTAAGGTGAGACAAGATGAGAGAGTTCTCTGTTCCAGTATCCTAGAGGATAATGTCAATAAATGAGTTTTAATTAGTACAGCCTTTTTTCTGTCACTATGGCAGTGAGTAAACCATAGTCCCTGATGATGATTCTATGCCATTCAGCAGAGGTTGTTCTATTCAAATTTTTTCTTATAGCACTGGTTTTCAGGAGTCATGTCTGAGTAAGATGTTGATAACAGCTGATTCTGAATCTTTTATGTTTTCTTGTACCTTGGTGTCAGTGTAAAATTACTGCGTTGAAGAAAGTACAGGTTTTTAGTGTTTCATAATGCAGGATCCAAAGATAATTTTTTTTTTTTTTTAAGTGTGTCAAGTTACAGATTTGGATAGTCAACAAGAGTTACTGTGTCAAAAAAAATCAGCCTATAAATATTTATGTATTATTGCTGATGTGAATTAAGGATTATAATAAAAGAGTGAGATAGGACAGTCTAATTGCTGTAACAATGTTATTTTTTTCTTACTGTGAGAACTGAAGCATAAACTGTGGAGAAAAAGCCAAGAAAAAAAAGTCTCATTGACGTTATTAATGCAGTATATATTTTCTAGAAACAAAGAGTACTTTTCAGCACTGTCATATAAGCCAGTTAATTGCTCCTGCTTGTCAAATCCAGCTGTATCAGCCCAACAGCAGGTAACTGATACCAGTTTAATTGATGCCAATATTAGAGTCCAAGAAAATAATCAGTGAGTGTTTGCAGAATCAGAAGATTCCTGCGCAAGCCTAATGAATTCTGGCAGAAAGCATTTGTGCAGATTAAGAACTATTATAAAGATGCTGAAAACTTGAAAAACTGACCAGTACCACTGAAAATTTCTTTTCAGTAAAGGTATGTGTCACTGTGGCATTTTTAAAAAGTAAAATATTTACTTATTTTGAGTAATTTGTTATAGATAATAGACTAATTTGATATTATCAAGGAGTTAAAAGGCAGTAACACATTTATGATTTATATTAGAAACAATAACTTGAGCTGCTTTTTGTTTGTATAGCAAATACAGAACCAAAAATAAGTCATCGTTTCATTTGGATGCAAACAAGATTGGGTTTGGTTCTTTTTTATGTACTATTTTATTTACTCTATTCACCATTTTGACATGTTTACTGCACTGGCATATCTGAAAGCTTTTGTAAGGTCTGGTTCTGAAGTGCACTTGATCATTCCTTCTTCTGCAAGCTGAGTCTCCTTCTGCCAAGAGAGTCTGGTAGCAAATATAGCATAATTTTATTACCAAGGGTAGTAAAATTAGATATATTAACAATTTAAAAAGAAAATTAATGTCTAACCTATTATTTTGTTTTGGAGCAACACTTTTTTAAAAGAAATTGTAATTGATACTACAAAAAAATGAATTGTTCTGTCCACTCTGCTTATTAACCTGTCTATAAAGTAGAGTGATTCAAAGGAGTGCTTTTATGGGCCTCATCACTAAGGCATCTGGACATTTCAATGACTGTCCTTGCTGTGGCTCTGTGAGGCAAGAAAGTATCAGCTCTCTTCCCTAAGTAGGGAGTTGAAGCCCAGGAAGACTGAATTACTTGCCTGAGTAATTATCAAATGAAATTGGAACCTTAAAAACTAGAAAGTCTATCCTTCTAATTTTTCTAATTCTTCTTATATGTGAGTGTTTTTTATATAAATAATGGTCTACAGTTTGATATTGCCTGAATTGTTAAGTAGGGAGTTGTGTCTCCATCGAAGGACACAGTAACAGAGAGCTGGGCAGATCTGCCTACCTGGAAATGAAATAAAGGTTTGCTGATTAAATTTCCCTACATCCAGCACTGCAGTGCTCTTTGGATTAAATAGTTAGCTTCCAAGTCCATTCCTAGTCTTGACATTAATAATGTCAAATTTGTAACTGCAAGGTAAAAAGTAAGGTAAAGTAAGCTCAAGGGGAAGAGGGAAGGGGATTAAAGGTCAGTGCTGCCAAGTCCTCATGAGCCTACTGTATTCATAGATTATCAAACTAGATCACAAAATTATTAAAATAACCAAGAAAACAGACAATCAAGAGTCCTGGGTTCGTAACAGTCTGTCTGCATTGTGCTTTATGGGTCTTCACCTTCTAATAGATTGCTAACATGTTTCTTTGGGGAGCCCAGCCCCAGAGACTGATTCTGAAACACTGGCTTCCTCAGTGTATTAAATAATTCTGACAGGCTGCTCATTTTCTTTAATTATCTCCAAGTATCAGTGGTTAAAAACTTGAAAAAGATAATGGTATAAGTAATTATCCTATTGATATTACTTTTCCTACAGACTACAAGATAATAAGAAATATATCCTGAATTTGATCACATTTTATGCATTGTAGAGATAATTTTGTATTGTTGGGGAAAATATAAAATGGTATTTTTCTGGGAGGAAAAATGCACGTGAAATCCCTCTTCCTGATATCTAGGACAGGAACCAAAGATTCTTTCATTCTGTATTTTCACGGGGAGTCTACTGGCATGTTTGTTAGAGATGGACAGTCCCTATACTGAGTTAAATAAATAGGAAGAAATTATGTGCTTCAGTAATTTATCTCCAGTGTTAGTTTCCAGTATTGTAACTCAAACTGAAGGAAAGAAGTAAATTACAAAGATTAAAATGGGTAAATTTCTTCAAGGACTTTGCAAAGCCATTGATATACTATCATGACAATGTCTTAAAAAACCCTGCAAGTCATTTCTAGTCTTAATGTTCATTAATACTACACACTAAAGGACAAGATGAGCCTAAAATAATGCCTACAAAGTAAATAATAGCATTTGTATAAATGTTGCCAATACCCCACACATTTTGACAGAATTTATCAAGAAAAAACATTTTCAGAAAGTTGTTTTTCAGATTCAGGGATTTTAAAGTAAATTTTCATTTTATCCCGTTAAATTCCTGTTCACTTCCCTTTATGTCACCACAAATTTTCTAACCAGCTAGAGAGCTCTCTATCTTTATTTAAAGATACAATGCAGACATAAACTAAAGTTCACTTCCATTTTAGGCTGTGTCCAAAAAATAAATGGGACCTTTCTTAAAAAATTCTTTTTGATTCTTTCAAAATTAAGAAGTGAGATTATACTTCCTAAATTCTGAAGTCATTCTGTTTCAGAATCTTTACCAGACTGGCAGAATACCAGCTGGCTAATCTTCATGAATGTTTTCATTCCCACTTAAAGTGCACTTTTGAGACAAATCTCTCGATCATTCAGACTTACTGTAGTTTTGTTCACAGCAGGAGAGGTCTTGGAGAGTACAAACCAGATCACTTCTGGATTAAAAAAGCTGAGAGGATGCACTACATGAATTGGCACTTAGTCCACCGAACCAGATGAGATTTTGTTCGCAGCAAAAAACCCTGATGTGCATTTATTGCCTGCATCATTCCTCTCCATCAGCTGCTTCATTCTACAGAACACTCTCACTGGTTCACATTACCTGCTAACATAGGTACAGCTTGTGTCTAATAAAAAATAGATACAGAGACACTACCCAAGGCTAGGTGAGTCCTAGCATATTTAGTCAGCCATCTTTCCCTAAATTTCAGTTCAATTTCTGAGTATTTCTAAGAAGAACTACTGAGCAGGAGTGATTTATACTGTCTAGCATATAAAGGTGGGCAAGACATGATGCAAAACAGTAGTATAAAACATGAGTGTATAACCACAGTTTTGGAGTAACTCTTAGTGATATTTATATTCAGGTTACTTACATGCCTGAAAATGTAAAAAAGTCATGCTTGTAGTGTATATCTTTCGTAACTTACAATCCTTGAAAAATTTAGGTACTAAAAATAAGTCTTTACATGGTTTGTATAAAATCATATTGATTTAGAAGAAATTAACTTCCAAGTTTGGTGTTGCATGTCTGTTTGTCTATGTGTCTGTGGGTGATCTGCAAGTAAAAGTTACATTTGCCCATGTCCTCTTTTTTGTTCTAATCTGTGTTAGAACATGTTCAGGCATTACTTTTCACATTATTAAAAAACATGCCAAGAACAATAAAAATGATGAGATAGATCAAATTTATGTTGAGGTCACCGAGATATTTCAATTTAAATAAATTTTTACTTGATCTTAATTGATTGTTATGACAAATCATGAAACAGACAATACAAATTATAAGAATCATTGCAGAGAAATGAAAAATTATTTGCTGTTATATTTAGTTTATAATACATGATTATTTAAATATATTTTTTCACTGCAATAATGAAAGATGAAGTATAGTTCAATTATTTTTATTAAATGGAAAGAAAAATTGAATAGTCCAACTGAAAACTGAATTTTTCAAGATAAAAATCTTGGTGTGAAAAGATGATACAAGGTGTTATGAAAACAGAAGTAATTTTCTAAATTCTTGTTTATGCTCTTATCATTATTTTTATTTCTCTGAAGGCTAGTACTGAATATGTGATCCTGAAAATAGTCATGGTAATATTTTCTAAACTAAAAAAATTAATATTTCAAAACTTTTTTTTATATATGAAAGATATGAGAAAGGATGAATACATAATTCACAATCTGTGATAGAGAAATCTTGTATGTAGAATGCAGTCTAAAATGCCATCTGTTTTTTCCTTTAAGGTTCTCATAAAGTGTGCATTTTTAAAATACTTGGCTATATAAAATTCATTTGCCCTTTCTTTTGGAAATATTTGTTATCTGTTTTGCAACATCCATTAGTAATGAATATGATTTACACCTTTGATCACAGTCTTCTTTTTTTCTTATTTTCTTTTTTTTTTTTTATTTTTCGCTTCCATGTTAACCAGGAAAAGAACTACTCTAAAACAAGCATATGGACAATCTGTGGGTGTATGTTTGTGTGTGTAAAACCTGCACTTGGGGAAACTTCATTTGCTTATTTACTTTTGAGCTGGTAAATGATCCAAATTTTCTTTGCATAGGTCCTCTGGTTTCTCAGTCTTGACCTTTACTGGTTTCGACCTTAAACCTTCATCAAACCGATCCAGTTTCATATGGAAGGAGAACAAGTTGATAACAGTTGAACAACTGTAGAGTTGATGTTTCTCTCTTCTCTCTCTTGCTCTCTCTAGCTCTCTCTTGCTAACTCAGAGTTACTAAGATTGATAATTTCTTAGGTGTTCCAAGCTGAAATTCTATAAAATTAGGCTATTCTGCTTCATTTCTTGGACCTTTGAGGTTCTATGGCTTGAATTAAAAACAAACTTAACATCATCTACAACTATTGTGCTGGAAGGCAGCTGAACAATTGATTACCGCCATTAAAGTCACTACATTTTCACTGAATTCTGTTTAAAAATTGTACCATTGGGCTTCTTTGTACCATTCTCTTTCTTTGTCTGTTTCCCTTCCTTTAAGCAGGGTTGATAATGATCTCTGAAAATTGGTGTAAAGTTATCATCTTACATGAACATGGATTTGTAGTTAACATCATTAGCTTTCTTTTGTCAAAGTCTGTAACACCTCTGGGACTCAGCGTATTGCTATACAAATAATTTATACGCCCTGCAGTGCTGATATGTGCTGCTAATTTGCTGTTGCCATGACTAGTTTATTATTTTGCCTGTCCACAGAGAAAAGTGTTTTTCCATTCTTTTCACAGCTGGCAGTACTGCTCAGCCAGGAAATGTGGGAGTTCTTGTGGACTAAGTAGAGAAAGAGCTGGTATCTGTTGCCCTGGCGTGGCATTGGCACACATACCTCTCCTGTGGGACAGAGGTAGGTGTAGCAGCAGGATCAGCCCACAAAATGTAGCCAATAATGCTGGGAAAACAGTGGTTTACTTGCCCTTTTGGGAAGTCATCTGGAAGCACCTTACAACCTTCCCTTAATGAGTCTGTGTTGCTGTGCTGAGGAGGGATGGATGTTAGAAAGTTGCACTGCACTCATGGGGAGAAATATCCTCCACCTTAGATATGCAACCTCTCTTTTATAACCTCTTTATAGACAGGCGTATATCTCTTCTTACCTGTGCTTCGTAAAGCCCAGCCTGGCTGAAGCACTATTCATCTGCCCATCAGTCATGACATTCACAGACCAAGTTGGAGAACTACTCTGTATATTTTTTGCCTGTCTTCCAAAAATATTCTTGTTGCTCCTTCTTAAAAGTGAAAACAGTGCCTGTTGAGGGCAAACTTGCTTAAGTACAGAGGGCATGTATCAGCATCAAATCAATTTTTTTGTTTATGTACTGAAGAGAGACATCTTCAGATTTTCCCATTCTTTTTTCTTCCAAAATACAGTTTCCATTTCACATTCATCTCACACTTTAGAATGAATTTGTGTATGTTGATTTTTATACGGAAAAAGATTTGAGTTTTTACTGAAATAAAAAAATTCCAAGGAATCCTCTGTTCCATGATCAGTCACATGGTGCTGATAACAAAGGAATCATGCAAGCCCCAAAATTGTTTCCAGGGGTCCACAATACTAACCCAGTTCACAAAATAGATGCTTCAGGAAGTTAGAAATGCTACACTGCTACTAGCTGCAGCTGGTATATCAAAATATGAAGAACGTATGTTATTATTGCTCCAGGTACCAGATGTTCCAGTAATGGAAACACCACTGCTTAGTAGTATTATTTAAGTCAAACTAATTTTAAGATTATTTTTACTTTATGGCAGATTGTAATGGCTTGTTAATCAAGCTAAGATTAGTCTAACTAGGGTATTAAGTTAATGAACAAATTAGCAAAGAAATCTTGATGTATTTATGAATTTCTAAATCTTTATTAGGGCTTTTTTACTAATTTTATGAATTTTAAAAGAATATTTATAGAAAAGTTAGTATTCAGTTGAATTCTTAAAGAAGAACATAATCCTGACACAGCTGTAAGTGTGCTGGGACGTAGTTTATTCATGATTTTATAGCATAAAATTTCTTTGTGACAGGTGTTTGGCATCCCACAACACCAATTCATGTTTTCAGTAAATGTATCATTAAGATGAAAAATATGCACATTTAAGGCACACATATAGTAAATCAAAAGCTTGGCCTTGCTTAATTTTTTTTTTTCTGTCTGTGCTGCATGATTTTTCAAAGAAAATTTTGCAGCACTCAAAACAAGGCCAGCTGGATGCCAACAAGAGATGAATCTATGCTGAAAGCTTAAAAAGGCTCACTACAAGTGAATACTGTATTCTTCTCATTCTGCTATGCCAGCCTCTCAGAAAACTTAGTTTTGGAGTAAAGGATGCAGCTCTAAATTGGATCTCATAGCAGCTCACCAAGGATGGCTGTTTCCCTGTGCAGGTGTGGAAGGTCATGGTAGGAGGGTGGGAAGCTCTGCGCATAAAGCTTATTTTCTCTTCTTATTGAGTCAAATAAGACTCAATTTCTCAAAGACCTTGTTCCTTTAATAGAACCAGATCTATGGGGCACGTGGCTGTCATAAATAGCCCTGTGCACTGCTGTGCATATGGGTTTTGGCAGTTACATGTTATTCCCTGGACATAAATGAAGTGCAGTTCTACAGAGTACATCCTTGCATGGCTTTCCGTGGATGGCTTGCAGACTGCTGGTTTAGAGGCTGTACCTGCTATGTTCCTATCGCCAGTCACACACTGTGATCCTAGTTTAGTAGTTAGATCTTGCCTCCTGAATGAGATAGGGAAATACAACTTGCCTCAATGCTAGAGTGATTACTCTTCAATTACTGTAAGCACTACTTACAAGAGAATACACTTACAATGTGGTTTTCACATTGACTCTATTCTGATTCATTAAATCAATACTGCAGAAGACGAATCATTGTCAGGTATCCTTGAAAGAAATGAGATTTTCTAACAAATAACTTTGCACTGAAAATAAGTATTTTAATATTCAATTTGTTAGTAGAATTAGAAATGCTAGCTTTCAACAGATTTGATAATTTTTACATCTAGAGTATTTTCCCCTAAAAAAGTGGGAGCAACAGAAATAACTGCTGTTTTCTGGCTTACTCATTTTTGGCAAATTCTTTAGTAAATAAGTATAATTACCTGTTCCTTCTTTGATTTGGTTTAAGCAAATGCTTTCTATATTTTACCTCTCTGGATGAATTGGATGAAGTAATGGATTTCTCTTCCTATATAAATTAGACTACATTCTCCCTTATTGTTAAATTTAGTTCAATTTATGGTGCAAATATTGCTCTAGAGTGAAAGTTTCATTAACAAACGCCACTTCATTTTATCTGATCTAATTCTAAACAGGTGCCATTGTTCTGCATTCTCATTTACAAGAATGTGGTTTCCATACATACGTCTTTCAGGCATAATCACAATTAACGTCACTAGGTTGTGTGTTTTCTTAAAGTGCCTTATTCACTGTATAGATTTTCTGGTTTTCAGTTGGTAAAATATTTACACAATCTTTTTGAAGAGGCACAAACACTTTTCTCAGCCCTTGTTTATACATTTGGAGCAAGTGTCATATGACGATGAAATCTGTAAAAACATAAAGGCAGACAGCAAAGGAAAGATGATGTTTGATGCTTAGAAAGTCTACAGCCAGTGAATATATTATTATTTAACAGATAAGTCTGTTCTTATGTTCAAAAAGGGTGTGTGTCATTTATCACACCAAAGGAATATTTTAGGAAAATTTCTAAATCAGGTTCCCTTTGTGAATATCACTTCCTTGATCATAATTAACAGCTGCTGCAAATGGAGGTAAATTTGCTATCAATACCTGCAACATTTGTCAGTGAAAGAAGCCTGATGTCTGCAAACATTTATAAATGTATAAAAGCCCTGTCACATCATAACTAACTCCTGCACCACTGAAAGGATTTCACAGTAATTTCTGTCCAACAAAAGCATTTTTTTTATAAAGTTCATCCTACCCCTGAATCTTGAAGCAATCAAATATTATTATTTAGGTTCTGGAAAATGAAAAAGGGGGGCATCGATGGGAGAGGAGAGAGATGGTGAATGATTTCACACAAGAAAAGACTTCTGTTGTTTCCATTTTGAGATCTTTAGTATGGTAAAACTTAAAGGTGAAAAGAAAATTTCCCTAAGTGCATGAACTTAAACAAAAGAAAATGTTTACTCTCAGACTGCAGGAGAGAACTCTGCCAATACTCTGCAGGACAGTACTCTGCTAGTAATCGCAAAGCCCTAATTATCACTGAATAAAATTTGAGACAATGGGAGTTTTGCCATTGACATTCTCAAGTCCAAGATTTAGGTTTTATGGACACAGTTACACTTCCCTGGACCCTGGAGAGATTTTGTCCTTGTAAATTAATTTCCCCAGGACTTCTAGAAGAATCATATGCGGGAGGATTAGGAGCAAATTAATATCTCTGTTGTTTCGTTGAGAAGTTCTGTCAGAAAAAGGATGTAATATAAACTCATACAGGGACAGTTTTTCTACCTCACTTCCTACTTCTTTCTCTGTAGGAATAACCTTCCCACTCTCTTGTCTCTGGGGTAAAATGACTCTCTGCTCTTCTCTTCCTTCTCCCCCCCAAAAGCAGTAGCAGAGGTGGCTCTTCTTCCATCTCTTCAGTATAAAACATAAGTACAGCCACAGCTATGGAAAAGAGAACTTACAGCAGCCATACAAGAATTTCTCTTCCAAATTATAAGGCTTTCTAATGTTTTTAACTATTGTATTGTACTCTCCACTGATTCTTAGGAACATTTTTTTTTAATTAATTAAAAACATGAGTAAATCTTGCACATGAATTCTATAGCTAGCACGTAACTACACGTAAACTCAACATGTTTTTCTTAAAACTGAATTGGGAAAATCCAGCACAGACAATTACATTCAGATTTATAATTAAACTGCTCCATTTGAGCAGAAATGATTTAACCTTTAGCTATGGAAGATATTTTTCTTTTGCGTATTAGTACATAGGTGTGATATTTTTATTAAAAATAAGGTATACTAATATTCTTACACAGTGTAGCTAAACAATATGTGAAATATTAGTGTATCCATTAGAATTAGTGCATAAATAAATACACTATAATATAATAGAATTAGTGTATAAATAAATACACTATAATATATCTAAGTGGATACACTAATATATAAATATTAGTGTATCCACTTAGAATATATACAGGATTTCTGGGGTTTGATCCAGTTCTGCATAGTGACATATAAATGCTGCTTGTTTTAAGTAATCCAAGCCAGAAGAACAAACTTTATCTGATGCTTTACCTGTGTTGTAAGAACCTACTTTTCTCCCATGGCAATTTTGATTAGTTAAAAGACCCCACCGAAAAAGAGTGTTTACTTATTTTTACAAAATCTCATACCTCAAAAAAAACCCCAAAAAACCTGTGTCACAAGCTAGCAATAAATGCAAACTATGCAGTGTGTGACTTATCTGTACTGCTTCAGCAAAACGAAATAAATACATACAATACAACCCTTTCCTATGATGCTTCTGGAACATGAGGAAAATCAACACTGCTGTGTGATAATACAGCCCATAGAAATATTGTTCTGAGGGAATCTTGCAGCTGGAACATTATTCATGTGGTTGTGCTTCCTAGGAATTGATGCATAGGGCACAGAAGAGCTCTTTCATTTTATTTGCTGCACCTTCTATTCCTGTATCTCTTGCACATTAAGCATTATTTGTTCATGCTTGCTGGATTATTTTGAAATATTTTTTGTGTCTTGTAGTGTGCATGTTTGCCTGAGGTTTTTTGGGCCAGCTTAAGAAAAAGATTAAAAATTCAGAAAATATTATGCTTCAATCATAAAATTCTGTGCCCGTAAATGACTTTAAATTATCCCTCTAACATATGTGTTAAAGTTTTTATTTTTCACCTCTATGATGGAACTAACTTTTTTTTCTCTTTAGAAAAGAGAACTGGTCAAACAGTTTATGATAGTATGCCTTGTCACAGTGATAGACAGGTTGAGGTAAAGTCTTTCTACTCTGTCAATCCCAACATGTTCTAGTATATCATTATCAAACAAAAAGAGACACGTTAACTGACAGAGCTTTACAGAAAGTGAGATTTATGGAACAATTTTTTTGTTTTTAACCTAACATTAAATTTGAATATATGAGGAAGGGAGTTTTATAATTATTTTCTAGGCAGTCAATATAGAAAAATATTTGAAAAAAGAAACCAAAGAAAAATGTATTAAGGGAAGGATAAAAATGAAGAAAGCTTTATCAGCACCAGCAGAATTTAGTAGGCTTTTACTCTAAACCCTCCCAAGTTCAAGCTGGAGTTGAAGAGCACACTGATACAAATCAGAAATTAGCAGTAGATGTATTTGCTAAAAAAGGTTCCAATCAGTATAAAATTAGGCACAAGCTTTTATCATCAGTTTATAATCTTCTACCTTTCCAAATGCAATGGATTTAAACTGATACTCTTCCATCACATACTTCTAGGGAGGCGTTTGCTACAGCTCTAATTTTCTTCTTACGTTCTAACTACAAGAACCTGTCACTTTTGGTTTGTGACAGAGTGCCTGTTTGAAGTACTTAAAAGCTGTGTATTTATCAGTGTTGTTGTCGATATTATTATTATTACTATCTTTGACAGAAAAATTTCATCTTATTTTGACTAATGGGTAATGCAAAGGGACCCTGTATAATAATCTGTCCTTTCATGCCCCTGCGTGTCATAGATATGTGAGCTCCTGAAGTAGAGTAAACCTAATTTAGGGAATCTTAATTAGGGTACACTTCTAGGAATGATACTGAGCCCTTCTTTTCTTTGCAGAGAAACTATCTCTGGATATTTTGCACGGCTGAGTCAGGGAGCCAGAGTCAGGCTTGGGATTAACTTTGTGTGTGTGGTCACATGCACCATGCATGTGACTGTGGTGGTTAGCTAACCCCTAAGTAGGGTTTTCTGATGAACAGCAGGAGATAACTATTTCATGACTACTTTGCCTTTAGATATTTATGACTGCATAATTGGAGATGTATTTCTTCTCCTAATTGCAGCTGTGGTGTGGAAATGTATGTTGCCTCACAGCTACTGTCCTTCATACAGGTTGCTCCCTCCTCAGAAGAGCAACTCCAGCAGGAAATTTGAGTTTTCCATAATTAATTTCAAAAGAACCAGGCTTACAAAAGCCAGCTATTCAATTCCTCTAACTAGATGGGACAGTATGATATAAGGAATTTCAGGGGAATTCAATTAGCTCCAGATGTTTAGGGTGGAGAAGTGAATACCACCAAGGAAAGGAGTGAGAAGCTGCTCAGAGTCAAGATCTCTTCCAGGAGCATTGAAGTTGTCAACAGGCAGCTGTCTTTTTGTCTGTCACTTCAAAAAATGAATGGCACACCCCACGCTTTCTTCCCTATCACATAAGGTATTCCTACTGGCATCAGTAGGGCAACTCCTGTGAAAGAAAATATGTCATGCAACTGACTGGCTATAGTTTCCATGGTACATTAGATATCAAATTAAAAACAAGTCCACAATGTCATAATTATTAGGTGAGATGAGGAATCAAGCATGTGTCCTCTGATAATGGTATTTTCTGTGTAGAAAAGTCTAAGTTACTAACCAGGATTTTATACCTTGTAGCTTAAGAGATCTATAGATTATAATTCTACAGAAAATGTATCACATTCACACACCCTAGAAAGAAAAAAGATTTTGTCATTTCACAAGCATAAACACCTCATTCTAGACTAAAATTTCTAACCTTCCCAACAGCTTAATTTCAGTGACACTTTGCAATATAAAGTTCCTGTTTGTTCTCAACTTTCTGAGCAGTGGTTATCTGGTGATCTTCAGAGAGACTATCTTCATAAATATAAGTAGATAGTCATTAGAAATTATAAACTCGCCTCTAAAAGGTGTCTTAGAAATTTTGGTTTTGATGTAAAAAATTTCACATAAACACTTCCTAAGTCTCCAGTGTCTATTTTTATTATATTTATTCATGCAGCCTAATTCATATTTTCATGCACTGATCTTTTATATGTGTTGTAGAGAGATACAGCAGGGAACACAGTGCAAAAAAATGTATTACTGACAGTATGTATTATCAAGAGAGATGCAGCTCTGTTTGATATTCTTACAGTGATTCCTCTTTCAAAAAGATAATACTGCAATCACATACACTACCTCAAAAGATCACCACCCCTTCATACTTACCATTTTAATTGATTACAAAAATCTTATTGAATATTCTGCTGATCTTGCTCAATTAAATAACAAGAGTTAGAATTTGATTGTAATGCTGTCTTTTCCTCATTATTTTTCAGAATCAGTAAATAAGTATTGTCTTGAAGAGGAATACAGATATCTCCTGCCTAAAGCTGGGATGATTTTTTACCCAGAGCCCTGTTTGTGGCAAATCCCCTTCCCTCATTTCTGAGTTTTGGACATCAACATTATGCTCTGACTTAACCACAGGGACTCCAGCCAGGCAAGGGTACAGAGGGAATATCAGTGCTTTCACAGGTGTAGATTAAACCAGGCCTACTGGTGCCAATTCAAATGCATTCATTAGTAACAGATTATGTCTTCCACAGGCTCCTTCAACCCAGAAGATTATTTGCCACAGATTTCGGGTGCACAGTAGTGAAAAGAAAAGGCTATATCTATGTATGAGGATACATGGCACGACCTCACTTTTCCCATCTGATGCATTAAGGGTTTTGGATTGTGAGGGTTTCAGATTCAATCCCCTTCTCAGTTCCTGTTAAATACTCTGAAAAATTCTAAAATTATAAAAATTTAATGATATGGTAAAATCCTTTTCCACTGACCTGTTATCAGCAGCTGCACACTCCATTGTAGCTCATATTACTTTGGCAGGATATATAAAATTGCACTGGATAAAGAGGAAATAGGAAGTTGATAAATTTCCTCAAATTTTGTCTCCTGTTGCTGTCTAATGGCCAATACTGGAATTTGTTGTTGGAATCTGTGATTATGTTGTTACTTGACAATGGTTATACCCAGAGACCTCATCAGATTGATGTTCACATCAGCTGTCACCATTCTGCAGAACACTTTTCTCAAACGACTTTCAACATAACTGTGAACTTAAACCTATCAACATATATACACAGCACATTGTAACATGGAGTTATATGAGATCAGTAAGAATAATCTAATTTAAAAAATTGCTTCTAATATTGATTCTTGCATTAGAGTTGAAGAGGGAGGACCAGAACATGGAGTTTCTATATGCATCACCTCTGGCTAAAATGCTGATGCAGAAATAATCATCAGAAATCTATGAAACTTGTAACTTACATGAATAATTACTTGTATAATTAAATTATATTAAGACATTATTGACAATTTTTGAGTATTTCAATGTTTTAGTAGTGCATAACTTTTTTCATTGGCCAGTATTTTTTATGTACATGGCATTCCATGAAAGGACCATTGGGTTTTTTTCCCTGTGATTTTATAAGTGTTTTTTTTAAATTCCACATAATGCAACAAAAAAATTAATGTAGAGAAGAATTAGAAAAAATAACAATCCTTAACCCCTCAAGTGCATGATGTTGGTAGAGATGAAGATTTATCTGAACTGACGAAGTTAGGTAGTGTTTTTATTCCTTTCTAATGATTCATTTGCCATCATCTTACTGCCCGACAACCACACTCATTATTGGAAAAGTCTGTTCTGACTTAGTGTGCTTAGACTAAATCCCCATGTCAGAAGGAGATAATGTTTTATTTAATTGGATAATAAGTGTTTGAATTTAAATAAAGCTCAGCTTTATTTGTGAAACAAGAATCATTAGAAAAAGAGTAGAAATTCTTTTTTACATAATTCCTTTTGAATTAGATTGTATTGTAATCTAATTTGAACAGAAGGGTACTGCAAAATGCAGAACCACATTGTCTATTACTATTTTTACAAAAAGTAGTCAGAAGAATGCCAATTTTTGGAAGCAGATATTTTGCTAAACATAAAAAGAGAAGACATAGAAATACAATCCAAAGAAAATTAATCATGATGATAATATATGCACAGCTTTCTAATTCAAATAATATTTTTAAAATTTTTTGTATATATATATATACACACACACATGCACACCCTTTAACTGACATTTGTAATTATTGTTTGAAATTCTTAAAGTACTCAGAAAGCCTAATCACAGATGGGAGTCTCTTATAAAAGCCCTGTACAAAGCTAGGGCAAAGACACCTCTTTCTATTACAAATAATTTTCAGCTTTGAAAGGAAACTAAACCTTCTTTTCCAAATGACCTTTAAAAAAAACATTATTTTCTACTTTTGTTCACCTTTCTTTTACCTCGTAATTTTGCAGTTGGACTCTGCTATCTTAAAGGTCTTTTTCAACCTTAAGGATTCTCTGATTGTGTGATTTTAGTTGTTCCTTGTTTCCATATACTATTATTGTTCATCTGACCCATTTGTAGTAGTGTCCTAACTCTTCTCAACACAAGCTCTAGTCTGCTGTCTTGCCTGCCTAATGCATATTAACTTACTAGTTAGAAGATGCCCTAGGTAATCCAAATTTCTAGGATCAGGAAACATTTTCACTGACCGCGTTGTGAGCAGATTTTACCTCGTCCCTAAATGTCATCTGCAGGGGGGTGTGCGTGTGGAGATGGAGAGGGAAAGAACGAAAAACAGTTTTATTGGGTTTTATTAGCAACAATTAGACTGGGTTTTTTTTATTTCTCCAAGTCCTGAATTAAAGTCTCTGACACCCCCACAGCCTTTTTAAACTTAGGAAAATTTTCAGGGTTTATGCTTTTTTAGAGGGGAGGAATAAATACATTTGTGTAAAAGCAGTACATTAGATTCTAATTATCAGTTTTTAAAAGAAACTATGCAATCTGTGTAGACCCTGGAGTTGTTGCCAAGAGAAAATATGAGTAGAATAATTATATTTTAAAAGGGCAGTCTTCCAAATATAAAGTCTTCAGGCTCATTTACACCCTCCTCTCTTTTAGTGGGTATCCCTGTTCCAACACAGCCTTTTGCAGTAGAGATCTGTCAAAATAGGTCTGCTTTCATCTATGTTAACTGCACAAAAATGGCCTTTTTCCCTTTCCTCAGTTCAGGACATCATTCCATGTTTGCAGTCTTAAGTAATACTGGAGTTGAATGGATGTTCTGGTTTCTCAAACAGTTTTCATTGCACATCTTACCCAAGAAAGGGCAGGAGGAGGAGCTGGTGGCTACAGGATGAATGGTGATAGCTGGGAGTAGGTGCAGGAAGAGGAAATAATGGAACAAAGTCCTAAAAATACATTGCATAAAGAAAAATGATGTAAAGTTACAGATGTGGGATTGATAACTAATACTGTTGTACAGGCAAGGAATGATTAATAGCCTGGAACATTTACCATTTTTTTTTCAGTCCAGATATGCACCACAACATAGCATTTAAATTGATTTACTAGTAATAAATAAGTTGGACAGTGATTTTTTTTTTTTTTCAGCCTGTGAAATTGTCAGTGGAATAAGACCTAGAATCTTAGAGTGCATCATAGGGTGAACATATCAATTTAGGGATGTTAAGCATTCCTTGAAATTTAAAACTTTTTTACTCCATTCTCTACCTTTTTTGTTTTTTTCTTTTTATGAGGATGGGAAATGCAGAAAGGGAAGTTGTCAACCCATACAACAACTTTTCAATGTCTGTATCACTGTGAAATTAAGATCACAGCAATCCTGGCAGATGTCATAACCCTTGTTCTAGCACGATTTGTGGGGATATAGTGATTGCTTCATTTTAAAGTAGACTGTCTTGCAATTTGTTAAGTTTCTTTTGCTTCCAGTTTCTTTACCTGTGTATGCGAATTTACATATTTGAGTTTTGAAATTATTGTATTAATAAAAGTCATTGAAGTATTTGAGGAAAGAGATGGTTAACAGTTGAGGATCAGATGAATAGGATACTGAAGGGAAAATCAGCACCATAGGATACTTAGGAACTCCTGTAATGTTCAATTTATCAAGGTGTATAGAGCCATTCTTGAGTTACATTACCTAATGCATTTCCTGGTCTTTCATGTGGTTTGAAATTATTTGTGCAGGTGTATGAACTCCTGAAGTGACACAGACCTGATAACAAGGAGTTATTTAAGCAGTAAGATCTTAATTTACTCCTAAAATACAGACAGTTGTATTTCTTGTTAGGAATGGGGCATAACTGTCAGAAGAATTGAACAAATAATTTCTCCCAGATGTGCAAGTAGTGGGTTGTTACCAAATTTTTATCCTCTCTGAAGCGAACTAGCTTTCAGCTTGTTACAGGCTGAAGCAGATTGCTAGGTCACATGGACTTGTGGACTGACTCAGTCTGGCATCTGGTACTGGATATGATTCAAAAACACAGTTATAATTTCTGCAGAGATTTCTGCAATGTATTTCACAATAGTCTCCATCTTATTATTCATACTTTATTTTTTTTAATCAGTCATTTCCTTTGCCATATGTGTTATTGTTTGTACACATTAGCAAGAATTATGGAATCTTTTTCTGCCATTGCAGAAAAATATTCAAGATTTTCTGCACTAATAGATTTTGCTACAAGAAATTATTAGTTTTACACTTGGGGCAGATTTGCCCAAAGATCTGACACTAAACTGTTACTGTTACGATCCGGTTTAAACTCAGAAAAGCAAAGCAAGCTAAATCTCTGTGCATAAACCATAAAGAATTTAGAAGGTTCAAAATATTCCCAGAAATGAGATTCAAACCAAATGAAGTTAGATGTTGATGCCAAAAAATTGATGTATTTTATTTAACAGTAAAAGAGGCAAAGAGAAGGGAAGAGAAAAGAAAGAGAGAAAGAAATGGAAAAAAGAAGCGTGCGTGGGGGGTGGGGGAACAGGGAGAGGTGACAGGGGTTAGGTGGAAGCATATCACCCATCCGAGGGTCCCAATGATGTCTCGCTGCTCCCCTCCATCCGGTCTGCTGGTGGTGAGGGTCCCCCATCACCACCATGGCCACGCCGCCACACACCAAAGAGTGCAGAATCCCACGGATTAATATACACTTTGGGCCAGGTGGGAACGCCCACGTGTCTCCCTTGCAGGGGCCAGCTTGACACTGTCCCTTGCAACACTGAGGGTGTGTTGCATCATCTCTGGTGCTCTGGTGCAGGGTCTGGGGACCCCTTGGGGGGGCCCCTGTGATGGGCCATGTCACCCCTTCTGCTGTGGATAAGCTTCCCCTCCCAGTGAGGACCCCTGAGCTGGGCTCCTCTGCACAGTGGAGGATGGGCAGTCACTGCACCTCTGACCAGAGACTTTCCCAAATACCCAAAGCCTCTCCTCCCTCCACTGGTTGGTTGGAGGGTCTGTGTGAGCTTGGCAGCTGATAGCCCTGGGGCTGTGGTCTCCACCTTGGAGGTGTTAAGCCTGTGCTCAGTGAATGTCCCCAGCCCTGAGTTGTTACTTTATCTTATCTTCATCAGTGAGCAGTGTCAGGCCTCAGTCAGGGCCCCATTCAGGGTGTGGCAGTCTTCTCTGCAGCTTTTGTAATACAGGATTAAAAGTCCTTCAAGAAAATGTTTAATTCATAAATTACAATATTTCAGTCTCTGACACTTATATAGTGAGAATAAAAGTGTGGATTTCAGCAAAGGTAGAAACAAATCCCTCAGATTTACAAGCCTTTACTACATTTCTAATATTCAGGATTTATTGGGAAAACATAAAATTAAGACAACCTGTGTAAATACAATAATTTGTACAACCTTGTTGCAGTAAATTCATGTGATTCTGGAAGGGAAACACATTGTGGGGAGGGAAGTAGGTAAGATGGGAGCACTTGTTCTTTTGCCCTTGAATTTTGCTGAAATAGTGGAAGACCAAGAATTAGAAAATAAGTACAAGCAAGAAGGAGAAATGGGATAAAAATCAAAGTTGCTGTGGACACAGTGTCAGAAAAAGTAGTCTTTCACATACCTTCTGTATGTTTTTCAGCACAAAAAAATAAATGTCTTTTCTTCCAGTGCAATACAGCTTGTAGCACATAAATCAAGACACAGTAGCAAGAATTCATTCTTTAGCCTAAACTGCTTTCTGGAAAATTTAAGGCACTGAAATTCAGGATTATTTCCTAGTGTTGTGTAAATACACCTAATGCTAGCTTCTTGCTCATCGTATCTGAATATAAGTTTTGCACTCATTTTATTGTTGGATAATTTATTTAATTTTAAATTAAATCAATCAACTATTCCCCTACAGGAACTAGACACTGTGTAATGTTGAATTGCCCCACAAATCACATAGCTCAGTCTGGGTTACAGATAAGCATGCATTTGCACATTCTCCAGCAATGGCATCTAAGGAAGCCTGTATCAAAATCAGCAGATTAGCATGATTTGGTGAATAAATACAATGGGACACATCCCAGCTAATGCAGAGCAATGGAGCTCTCTTGAATAGGTGGAATGGTTCCTAGATGCTACTAGCTGAGTGATACTTGTGAAGCCCAGTGAACACACCTGTAACTGTAGAATTGCTAATCCTGCAAGTTATAAAGCTTTTTTTCTCCAGTACATTTGGGGAAAAAAAAAAAAAAGCTATGTTTAGTCTAGTCTTTGTATTTCAGTCTTCCTTTGTCTTGGGAGCCCTTGCTTTTCCTGCTTTTTCTCCAGCTAGGAAAAGCAACTATAATTGTTTCTCTCTAGTATAATCCAAGGGCTCAGAAAAGACATGCAATGCAGCCTGATTTGTTTCAAGTTGAACATAAAACCTACAGCTGGCAATCAGAAGCACACTCAACCATCTCAGCTTTAGTGCCAAATCCGATGACAGGAGATGGGAGTAATCTTGTCATGCTTCCCTGTTTACAAACTCCTGCTTTGTAACTGCATTCTTATGCTCCGTGATATTCTTACTTCCAGGAGTATGCATCAAGGTAGTCTTCACAATGAAGCCCAAACAAATTTTATTTAATATAGGGACACTACAAAAAATATTGTCTGGTTTCCTCTAAAAAGTTCTAACATTTTTTTCTTCAAGGTTTCTCATCATAATTTTTTGGGTTTTTTTTCTCTCGATGTGTGTCTGTAAGCCTCTAAATGATAATGGAAGAAAAATACCAAGTTTTTACTGAGCAGGAAATTTTGAGCCACTTAAATTAAAATGATGAGGAAGAAATATACATTAATTATCTCAGACTGCAATATCTTTTCATTGTGTAAGCAAGAAAATATTTAATAGCTCAGAAGCAAAATGCTTTGGTTTGGACTAGAGAGATAATTTAAAATTGCATGTGGGGGACAGCTAGATGAAAGATCAGAATTTAGTATATTCACTGAGCAAGAATGATGAGATGAAAAAGTAGACAAAGAAGACACTATGTTCATGTTCGATCTGTGCCACAAACCATGACCTCTTCCACAGTCACAAGGACCTATTTTCAATTTCAAGTCGATAGCTATAAATGTTAGTAATTGCCTTTACCTCCTTCTCTGTAGCTTAGCTTCTTGCCCCATTACCAAAACCATTTAGTTCCTCAGTAATTCATTTTCTACATAATCTCCTTTCATGTCCCATGTTTCCTCCATTGTGTTTCACCTTGGGCAGTACATCATGTAAATAAAGCCTATATCCATAATCGCTTTACAATTCAGCTTAAGAGAATTCACTCTTGAAATCTCCATTCCGACCGGTGTCCATTATAGTGATCTTTTTAGCCCTCATTAGATGGGAAAAGTGGACGAATATTTTAAAAACTATTTCAACATCAGTGATGTAACCTTGAGTATCTTTTCAAAGCTTTTAGATGTACTTAAAGGATGAGTACAGAGCAAGTGAAGGCATCTAAGAAGCTCATTATACAGTATTTAGATTTTAAAAATTCCTGCATTTAAAATAATTAAATTTATTGTAGGACAGACACTGATTACAGGGACAAAAACATCCAAGAAGTTGAATTCAAGTTGTTGTTTGTTTGTTTGTTTTTTAAATTATAACTAGAGATTCATAAGAGTAATAGCCTGAAAAAGGTGTATACTGGTATTTAAGGCAGAAAATATTGAGTTCTGTACTCTTTCAAAATGAGCAAGAAACTCCTAGATTTTCAGTCTGCAGTGTGATTATCTCAGAAAAGACAAAAGCAAGTGATCAAATATTTGTGTAAAAGGTAGTACTTTTAGTTCTGTTTAGCATTTACTGTAATCACGAGGTGTATATTTTCTTTTTTTAAACCAACTTTGAATCTACGTTTTAGACGCCATCAAGCTCTTGCTTGTGAAATAAAAATTAGATATTTCCCTTCTACTTCTCTGAAAGCCAAATGCCTGTGAAAGCTTTTGACACTCTCATGTCATCTCACATTTGTTTGATGTGGTTATGGGTGATTTTACATCCTTGGTCTTAAATTTCATTTCATAACAAATGTGAAGTCTTGCTTCATTGCAGTTTTAGTTGCTGAACTACTCTCTGTGCTTTACTAGATAAGGGTAAAAGTCTTACATAACATACTATCCACATTTTTTCCAGGCACTTAGAGGCAGTTAAGGACTTAGGAAGTTGGTTCCTCCAATGTCTTTTATTGCAGAAAAAAAAATTAAAATAATCATTGCCGTCTAGCCTAGGAAAAACCATTAATGTTTTTGTCCTCCCCTTTGTTTTTCTTTTCTTCTCAAGCTTCATTCTGACTTGGACAAGGGAGTCGGCACTGTTAAATATACCCTTTCAGGAGATGGTGCTGGCACGGTTTTTACCATTGATGAGACCACAGGAGACATTCATGCCATAAGGAGCCTAGATAGAGAAGAAAAACCTTTCTACACACTCCGGGCTCAGGCTGTGGATGTTGACACCAAGAAACCACTAGAGCCTGAATCAGAATTCATCATCAAAGTGCAGGACATTAATGATAATGAGCCAAAGTTTCTGGATGGGCCTTATGTTGCCAGTGTCCCAGAAATGTCTCCAGTGGGTGAGTAAGAAGCTGTAAATGCTTGATAACTAATTGCGTATTACTTAATTGTCTCAATGTACTTTTCTTGCAAGAAAAGAAAAAAACAAAGAAAGAGAAGGATGAAATGAAAAAAAAAAACTTCTAAAACTTATTGTTAGAAATGTTTCTAATACTCTGTGCCTAGATATACACAGATTACAGTTTTGTTTTAGCTTTGTTTGCT
Organism: Aphelocoma coerulescens; assembly: GCF_041296385.1. Lineage (NCBI taxonomy): Eukaryota > Metazoa > Chordata > Aves > Passeriformes > Corvidae > Aphelocoma > Aphelocoma coerulescens. The sequence goes on from NC_091015.1 coordinate 87,119,210, forward strand.
TATTTAGAGACTTGTTCTCCTGCAGTATGAGTGTCTGTGATGTTAAGTTTCTGATGGTAGAAAGAGTTAAAAAAAAAAAGATATTCAAGGAAGATATGCTAATAAGGTTCTCTGTAGCACCAAACCTGTTATGTCACTTGATGTGGTGCATTCCCCTCTCTTCCTAGTTTACATTTGCTGTTTGCTGTACAAAATCAGATTGCCTGTTTGCTGTAAAGCATCTTGCCATTTAACTGGTTTTGTCTTTGTGGCCCTTAAACTCCTCCAGCACTTGCCTGATCTCCTAATTATGCATTAGGTGGCAATTCTTTATTCAAGTCCTGCTATACTGTGCATGCTCAAAGTAACTATTGCCCTTGCCTTGGTCACAATGCGAGAATGAGAGTCTGCAGGAGTGGCATAAGTTATCAGAAACCTAATGCCCAAGAAAACCTTTAGTGCATCAGACTCTTACATTAAAATTAAAAATAAAAAGGAGATTGCCTGGGAACATGGTAAGTTTTCAAAAACCTAGTGTACAGGGGACAGAGTAATTTCCTTTTCAGAGAAAGGTGGACTGCAATAAGGATACTGAAGCAGTGGAATAGGTTTTTGCTTGAAGAATTTTCACAACACAGTAGATATTTGCCAGGAATGACATAAAGAGCATCGATCCTGCTTTGGAGCTGGAGAATATGCTAAATGGGCCCCTTGGGTCTCTTCCTGATGGCTGATTCTGCAGTGGTCTTGAGCAGTGTGTTTGTAACATAAGCGCACTGCTTGCGTCCTGCTGCCAGATGGCATTTTGGGTTTCCCTGCAGGCACCAGAAATTAATTTGTTCTGGGCTGGGAGTCCTTTAACTTCCCAGTGCTAGTTCCAGCTTATTGCCCTTCTCTCTCCTAAACTGTCTTTTCCCAGTACTTCACAAGCCAGTACCAGTCATTTAATACTCCCGGTAGCTATTAACAGTTTTGGAAGTTTTCTGAGTTTGAAGTGGCAGAGGGATACTATTCCCCTCCAGCTATGCACCTCAGATGTTGATGTTTTTAAAGTCAATCTGGGAGGTGACTGGCTATCAACGCAAGTTGCTACATAGAATTAATGAGGTAGTATTTAAAATTTTGTGATAAGGAGTAGCAGAATGTGATAGAATATGATAAAATGTGATGTGAGTAAACATGTAGAGATGATCATGTTGATCTTATAGAAGTGTAGAGAACAACTCACTATAGTCACCCACAGGGGTTTGTCTCTAGATTCACAATATAGGTGGTCTGTTGTTTCCCCTAATGACATGCACAGTAATATTACTTACAGTTGTATTATTTAGAGATGAAAACCATTTTTTATATTTTGACACCTGTGTCTGTGGCAAATTCAGAATAAAATTTCTCACCAGTGAATGTATGGTTGGTTGTGAAATTGCTTTTAAAACCTGATCAGAAAGAAGAAATGAAAATGAGTGATGCTGTTTGTATAGCAGAATACAGTGCCTGCATTTATTCTCTTACTCTGTTGCTCTCTCCCATCTTCCTTTGTTATTTCCTTAAATATGTGTCTGCAGCAGAAGATTAAATGCTAACAGAGCTTTTACTTCATATGAAACACTCTTCAAGGTGTGTCATACATTGTTGCTTTTACATGGATAAGGAGTTGCATGACTAAATGAGATAACAACAGAGCATGTTGTGTCATGCATACAGCATTTTAAAAGAAATGCTTTTCAATTTATTCTCCTTTAGAAAAAAAGTAGTAGATACCATGGCAAAAATGGATCTTCTTGGTCTTTTCTTTATTCATTCACATTCACTCTATCTAGAAGATTTATTCATAATGATGCCTTTTCCTGGTCTTAAAATCAAGACTCAAACACGTTTAGAAGGGGAAAAGGGATTTTACCTTGGTATTTTTTTTAAGGATCCTTAGGTGCACACGTCCAGGTCGAATGCACTGAAATGCACACTGCAATGCCCACCCCCAAAAGATCTGGTATAACATTATAGGTCTGACTAATTAGCATATCTATCAAAGATTCCCCAATGAGAGGCTCAAGTGAGTCCCCCTCCCCAAGGAACCTTCCCCTGGATGGTTCTATCTTAGTTTACAGAATGTGTTCTGGAGAGGACCTTGGGGTCTAGGGCACACTGATCCCTACCTACGAAGCTTCTAAAATGTTTAGTCTACTAGCTGAACAAACAAGTCAAAGAATGTAGGCAAAAAGCACTAAGAATACAGAAATTGTAAAAAGGTTTAACAGGGGTATAAAACAAAAGACAAAAATCCTCATGGCATCAATAAGAGTTGCTATTTTCCTCTGAATAAAATAAAAGATGGATGAAAATTGATCAGAAAAGGCAAGGCAAGGCAAGAGTTTCCTTAATGGAGGCCTAAACTTCAATTAGTGGTTACTAAAGCAGATAACAATTTTTGCTGTTGGGTTGTCTTGCAGCAAAAATATCCAGAAATGCCTTGTCCTCTGTGTCAGGAGGTTGTGCCTTCTCTGATGTAGGTCTTGCTGCTCTCTTGTTCTCTCTTATCTATGTTTTTCCTTCCTTATGCAAGCCAAGATTTCTCAGAGGATCTAAAACTACTCCTTTCTATCATCAGTACCATTTAGTTGCACCTATAGAGATGCTTAGGCCTACCAGTGCCTGAGGCTGACATTGAAAATCACTTTGATTTTTCAGCTGGTGCAGCATATGGTTGTCTTGGCTTAGGGAAAAACCCCAGATAAACTCTTCCTCTCATCTGTTTTTTTTTTTTTTTCATTTTCATTTCTAGTTGCCACTTTTTAATTACTAAATGTTCTAAATTTCACTTGCTATAGTTTTACAACAGTAATGATTATAAACTGCACTCATGCACATATTTCTGTTGTGTGAAACGCACTGAAACATTACTTTTTTCACACTTACTAGTCTCTTATGTGAGCTGGACAAGCTTTTGTGACCAGTGACTTGCAGTCTTTTATTGTTACATGACATTTGCATGCAAAGGTTTACTCAGTTTGATACTTTATCCCAAGATTATTGGTAATATTATTAGTAATATATTGGTACCTTTCAGAAATTTTCATGGCTACATGGTTCTCAATTTTGTAATGTCTCTGGACTTCCTACTAATTGTTGTTGCTGAATCTGGGATGGCAGAAATAATGCCATAACATTCATGTCTGGATTCAGAGTTGCAGTTACAGTGTTATGATAAAATTGTACATCAACTGGACCTTGGTGATTTTTTACTGGAAAAAGTGCAAAAAAAAAAGAAAATTCATAGCATCCTCAAGATCTGATTTTCTGCACAGAGATATTACTTAGATATACATGTCATAGCCAAGTTTTTCATGGTAGAGTTTCTTAGAACTTGTGCTACTTTCCATGCATATTGTAGGTGGAAATTTACTTTTTCCCTTCAAATTTAAGTTAAGGGCAGATTAAATTTTCTTCTACAGTTTCTGCACTCTAGCATTGGTTTGTTTTTCCTTTTAATCAATATCACTCATTAAAAAAGATAGTGGTACTGAATATCTTGTTGTTTTTTTCTGAAGAGATACATTTAGGGCTGCTATTTTTATTTAGCTGTGCCTTCCTTACCAGGAAACGAATTCCTTCATATACTCTTAAGAAAAAAATTTAGAAGGATGTTTAGCCACTACAAGCTAGGATGCAAACCTATTTCACGCCAACGTTTGAATGGCCAGCCAGCCTTGCTCCTTCCATACATGCACTGTAATCTGCTCTTGTATGATGGAGAGGAAAGTCAATCACAGACATAAAGAAGAAAGATCTTCTCTTGGAAGCCCCTTTTACTGCCGTGACATGCAGGCTTCAGTACCCATCTGTGACTTCCAATGTTTCTGATAGTTTTAAAGTGGGCACAGCTTCCTCAGTGTTGTGGAAGGATACCAGTACCTCCAAAGTTTTCACTGTATTGCTCACATAATAAATGAGGTGAGGAATGCTTTATGGTGAAGAATTTATTTTTCAAAGTACAATGATTTGAAATTCCCTGCAGAAAAAACTCAGCAGATGGAGTCAGATTACAATGCAGAACTAATATTTTAAGAACAGAGATTGCTATGCTGTTATCTTATGCCTAGTAAGAGATTTATAAAAGCTTAAGGGCTGGATTTTTTTTTTTTTTCTGATATTGAATTGGTTTTATCAATATCTTTATTTGAAAATATTTTCTTGATATAATATAACTTCCAAAATGGAGAACGAATCAGAAATGGGGATTTATCTATGAGAACTGAAAAGGGTGCCCTAATATCCCCATTTGTAAGTTTGTATTAGCAAAATATGTTCTCCTTAAGTATAGTTTAATCAACTGTGTTGTTGCTTCTGGCAGCTGTGCCAGCTTCTGTTGCAATACAGTTGACATAAGCACGCAAATATAGCTGAGTTTAAACCAAGGTTATCCCCTTATTAAAGCTATCAGTCCAGATGACTGAGAATGGGGACATAGCAGCATTAAGCACACATTCAAGGAAAAATCTTATTATATATTTTTATATATTTTTTACATAAAAATGTGCACAGAAATGCATTTGCTTTCATAAGCATTTCTTTCAGTGAATATGTTGATTTTAACAGCAAATTTATAACTTCTTTTGTCCTAATTGTTTTCTAAGGTTTTTGCATTATTCCTCTATGCTTATACATAGACCAGCTAGGGCTGTACTAAACCCATCAGTTCTATAATATATAGATGCCATATGTTCTTTGCTATGCAGTTTCATTTCATACTTGTCCACTACATTAACTCTTTATTGATTAGGGGGGACTCTACAAACTCCAGATCACCGTGGCAGACTAAAATGGTCAATGACAATAGAAAGTTGATATCAGGTTATTTTTACTGTGTTCCTCAGTGTTGCAAAGCAGCTACCTGAAGAGTGTTATAGATTTGCTTCCCATGGTACCATCAGTATGAAAATAGTCTCTATAAATTTTCTAGCATATTTCCTTCTGAAGAGAATACTTAATTGACTTTTATTTAAACATTGGCTTATATTTGAACATTGACAATGGAGCATATATATATATCTCCACAAATGGAACATATGTTTAATATACCCATCTATGTAGTTTCATGTGCAAGAATTACAATATGTAGAAAACTAACCTGATGAAGGGGTAAGTAATAACCTGCACTCTGGTTTGGCTCAGCTTAGCACTGTGTGCCTGAGTTTAGCCTGAAGCTTACAGTGAGCAGAGGCTGGGGAAGGAAGGGCTATAAGGCATTGGAGCAAAGGCTGAATGGTTCTTCCTTTGATATAGATTCCTAGCTGATGGCAATATATTTTTAAGGGCTTCCATAAGCTTACCCAGGCTGCTGCAGAAGATCTTTGGGAATCCATTGAGACCAGAAATACTTTTGAATGGCATTATGCACGCTCATGGACAGATAACTGACAGCATAATCTGTCTGCAGCCAATGTCTGCAACCCCTCCAGCTCCAGCCTGATCTCCATGTTTTTCTCTGGTGTTATCAAGTCGTTAAAGAAAATGATGGGAGTTGGATGTCATATTCAAGATACAAACATCTTGAATATGCTTTATTTTTATCCAATTTTCCTTGATGAATTATTCCCATTGATCATTTTTGGTTTTTTGTCTGCTGTTGACCATAGAGATTAAAATTTTGGGGGATTTTCCACAGTGGTCCAAGATCAAGAATTAATAGGCAATGGAGCTACAACCCACCTATGTGGAAATACTGATAAGTTACTTTTTCCCATGTCTCTTTGTGTTCCTCCGTGTGAAGTTCCGTACTCTCAGTTTCATGCTAAGTTAAGATTCCCCTGTAGCACTTTGCAGTGAAGCTTTCATTTTGTCAAACTGTCACCTGTTCACATATTCTCTTTTACTGGCAACCTATGAGTTCAGATCCAAGAGAGATGCCAGTGGCAACCCCTCTCTCATGTAAAGACAAGCAATTCATTCCTACTGTTTTAGATCTCTTTTTATTTGGATTATTTTAGGAAAAGCTGTGGTGTCTTAAACTTCCTTTTTTTTTTTTTCTTTTTTTTTTTTTTTTTAAGAATTTTTGCTTAGGAACTTGCTGAAAGCTTTTCTGAAATTTAGATGCTTTTAATCTATGCCAGTAATCTTGAGCTATATATACTCACTGATGCACTCAATAGTTTTAATAGGTTTTGTGAAGAGCAACTTCCCTTCACAAAACTGTACTGAATTCGACCTTACAGGGTCATATCCTTATGTCCTCTAATTTGGTACTTTATTACAGTGTACAAATTTTGTCCATCACATGGGTCAGACCTGGTGCCTTGAGTAATTCAGGCCACGTTTCAGAAAACTTCATGTCCCATCACTGTTTTTCCATACTTTTTCCTGGGGCTATGTCAGTTTACTCATCAAAATTGATATTTCAGTGTTTTCCCACTAAGAATTGCTTTTTTTAATTACAGGTCTTGTCTTTCCAATTCTCTTTTTGTTTTAATTTTGAAAAGATATATCTGCTAACATCAGACTAATATCTACTACATCAGACTAACTTTTATAGCCACTGTATAGAAAAGTGAGTTTTGAGAAAGGAGCAGAAGGAAGGGCAGGTTAGGGCTGCTTAGCCTTTTCTCAAAGAGTGTTTTTACACATTGGGAAAATTTGTGCAAAGAGGACATTGCACAAAACATAAAACAAAAAGAAAATGAAAAAAACACAACACTGAGATACTGAGAGAATATTACAAGTAGCAGTTAAAGCTTTTGAAACAAAAGTGTTTCTTTATGATAGATCACTGGGCAACCTATGCAGCTTCCATTATGGAAGAGGATCCAGAAAAAAATTTAGATCAAAAGTCAGGGAGAAAATAGTGCAGAAAATCAAGACTTTCTTAGTTAAAGGATAATGGTTATTGTCATACTGAGTTTCCTTTCATACACCCTGGCTGTTGGATAAAGTCAGCAAAACTAAGACATTTGGCAAATGCTGTCAGGTGGGAGAATCTATGTAAAATGAAACTGTGACAGACAGGACTATACAAACATGTGAACAACAAAATTCTCAGCAAAGCTGAGAAGCTTTGGCTGTTGAAAAGAGATGCTGGATAGCTGTTTTTTGCTGGCTGTTTTTACAGTACCAAAATGTCAGTATTAGTGCTGAAACCATTTAAAGCATTTGATTCTTACTTCACCTATATCCAAGCCTACAGTGGATATTTTCTACAACGACTTCAGCAAGGCTTTTGACAGTGTCTCTCATGAAATCCTCATAGACAAACTCAGGAGATGGGAATTAGATGAGTGGACAGTGAAGTGGATTGAGGACTGGCTGAACGGCAGATCCCAGAGGGTCGTAATCAGTGGCACGGGTCCTAGTTGGAGGCCTTGTCGTTAGTGGTGTCCACCAAGATTAAATACAGGGTCCAGTATTGTTTAACTTCATCAATGACTTGGATGAAGGGGCAGATGCCTTCTCAGCAGGTTCATTAATGGCACAAAGCTGGGAGGAGTGGGAGGAGTGGCCAATACCCCAGAGGGCTGTGCAGCCCTTCAGAAGGACCTCAACAGGTCAGAGAGATGGTCAGAGAAGAATTGCCTGAGATTCAACAAAGGCAGGTGCAGGGTCCTGCACCGGGGAAGAATAACCCCATGCACCAGCACAGCCTGGGGGATGAACTGCTGGAAAGCAGCTCTGCAGAGAAGGACCTGTGAGCCCCAGTGGACAACAAGCTCTCCATGAGCCAACAGCGTGTCCTTGTGGCCAAGAAGGCCAAAAGTATCCTGGCGTGCATTAGGAAGGGCACTGCCAGCAGATTGAGGTACATGATTCTTTTCCTGTGGATGCACAGCTGGAGCGTTGCATCCAGTTCTGGGCTCCACAGTACAAGAGAGACATGGAGATGTTCCAGTGGAGGGTAACGTAGAGGATTGTGAGACTGGAATATCTGTCTTATGAGGAAAGGCTGAGGGAGCTCAGCCTGTTCAGCCTTCAGAAGAGATGACAGAGAAGGGACCTAGTTAATGTTGGTAAGCAGTGTGTAAAGAGGATGTAGCCAGGCTCTTCTTGTAGGGGCCAGGTAGTAGGACAAGAGGCAACAGGCAGAAAGGGATGCGCAGAAAGTTCCACCTGAACATGAGGTGACTGAGCACTGGAACAGATTGCTCAGAGAGGTTCTGGAATCTCCCTCACTGGAGATATTCAAGAATCATCTGAACACAATGCTGTGCAATATTCTCTAGGATAACCCTGCTTGAGCAGAGAGGTTGGACAAGGTGATCCACTTAGGGATCACCTGCAGCCTGTCCCATTCTGTGATTCTCTGTGTGACTGTGTTTAACTGTGTGTGGGCAAAGCTAAGAACCCATGTCACAGCACTTAAAACCACAATGTTTCTATCCACACACTGACTTTACTGCAGCTCTGTAGCGTAAATCAAATAATATATTTTATCACACATGTCTTTTGATGCAATCTAACCTCTTTTAGGTTGCCAATAAATGCTTTCATTATTAAAATTAAGCAATTGGGTTTGCTCTAAATGTATATGTTGGTAGTTTCAGTGGTCTTGAGTATTAGTTCTTTTTGTATATAAGGAGAAGCTTTGTAATTATTGGTCCAGTCTTGCTGTTCACATAAATATCTTAAGGTTCAAGATATATTGCATTAGAGTTGTTGGGATTCTGTGTTATATGTTTGTTTTGGTTTTTTTTTGTTAATTACACAGCTGATGAGGGAAAAAAATTGACATATTTAAGTGTAGTATTGAAAAAATGTAGAAATTGTTTATACGGGCACATAATATCTGTAAACATAAAACATGTTGTATTGATAGTTGTTTTAGTAGCCACAGAGTAGCTGTAAGTGATAAAAATTAGCAAGAAGTTTCTTTTTTCTTACCACAAAATGGCTCTGAACATTAAATATTTTTTTAGTCAGAGCTGTTCTTTTGGCCACCAAGTGGTTTTAAACATTAAACATATTTTAAAAGTATTACTGAGAGTCTGTAAACATTAAACATGTTTTATAAAAGCTGCTTTTCAAACTACTGCCTGTGTGGCTACAAATATAATTTTTCTTTAAAGTTGCTTTTCAGCCACTGAGTTATTTTTTTCTTATACGTTCAGTTCTATTTGTAATTTTTCAGAGAAGAAATAAGTGCAAGCTTTTGCTGGCACAAGGCAGATCTTCATTTATGACAAGTAATCATGTTCTACCCATCTTCTCATAAAAACACTGCAGGTAATAATAGCAAGCCAAATTTTAAAAGGATTTTAATGGCTATTTTGCATGGAAAGTGAGTGCATTTGTAGTATTCTAGTCACCTGTTTTCGTATTTTACTCTGCAGTAAACCAAAATAATAAAAGCAGGCATGACTGATATTCTGTACTAAGAAACCTAAGAAGTCTAAGAAATCAGTCACTGATGGATTGTTTGAATCAATCAAGTCATCATCAGCCCTAGAGGAGGGCAAAACAGAATGCAAAATAGTCTCAAGATTACTAAGCGAATGGGAGTCACTAAACCAAATATGATTAAAGGCTTTAATTCTGTGTGCAGAAATAACTCTATGTGGCAAATTAGATGTAATCCTAGGAAGGCCTGGAGTGATAAGAAAAGTATTCATGAGAATCTGGCTTAACAAGAGCTAAGAGAAAAATCACTGATCACAAATATACTGTTAAGGACAAATTATTCTCTGTTTAGAGAATCCCATAAGGCTTAAAGTCTACAGCAAAGACACTGCAGATAAAAATAATACCTTAGGAAAAGAAAATCTACATAAACCAGAGGTCTAAAATTATCTGCAGACTGAGGAACAGCATATACATGAGTATCTTTAAATGGAATGTTAGCCAATTAGTAGGTGTATCTGTCTGCCAACCTTGGATTTAATGAGTCCTAGGTACTTAAAATTTCTCCTTGTTCATAGTAAGGAACTGTGGGTGCTAAAAGGCAGGAGCAGAGGAATTTTCCAGCTGCTGAAGCATTTTGTGAAGTTTCCCTGTTTCTCAGCTAAAGCATGAGAAACAGGGAAAGACGGTTTCGTAAACTATCTGCAGGTGCAGGGCTGTAGTGAGAAGAGAGTGGAATTGTTTTTGGTTCACTGAGAATAATATTTTGAAATGGGTGGTTATACTGCTCAGCCACTTACTGTGGTGGGTGGCTAGCCAAGGGACCAGTCGTAATTTCTCTTTTGCGATCCATGCTATAAAAAGATGGGTTTTTGGCATTAATGGGTCAGCTTTGACCATCTTCTCTGTTCCTAATTCATGTCATTTCTTGCCATCCTTGGGGACAACAGCGACAAGGAACAGCATAGATAGGCAATCCAGTCCAATATCTGTCCTGTACACTGTAGGTTTTTCCTAACCAAGGAACCTTTACAGATCTTGTGGGAACAGGAATCTGACATCCCTCTAGCCTTTGCTCAACAAGGATCCTGATAGAGCTGATTGAAACCTTTCCACAAGAGATACTTTTGCTAAGTTTCTGTACAACTGAAAGGTGCAAACATGTAATTTTCTTAAAACTTTTCGTGAAAAACCAGATGGCTGCTTAGTGAGTCATCCCACAGGTTAGGTGGTGACTGGAAAATTACACAGGTGGTTTCTGTATTAGTAAAGGAGCATTCTTTATATCACCCTGACAACCAAGCACTGGCTGGCTTGGAACCCATAGGCAAGGCAGTATTCTCTGAAGCTGGGAACCTGATGGGTTAGCCTGTTCCGTGATGTGTCTTCCACATAGTTGATGACAAGACAGGCTGTCACACTTTCTAGACAAGCTAGTCAGCCTGCAAGCTAAACAGGTCATAACTAAGTAGGAGGAAGACCAATGGAAACGAAAGAAACTGTTCTCTTTGCTAAAAACTCAGTGGTGCCAGTATTGTTTTCTGGAGTGCAATTTCATTTTTCTTTTTTTCTGGAATGATGCAGGATGAAGTGAAAATCCAAAACTATCTGAAATATCATAGTAAAGTAAAATTTCACTGTCTAGACATCCTTACTTGCCAGTTATGTCTGAACACCTTTTGTGCAGAAGCCAGCAGTAAATGTGAAATCATTGAGAATTAGAGAGGCAAAGACTGGAAATAGAAGGCGAGTTGACTTGAGGCAGGTGTGAAAGTAAAGAATGACAGCAGAGGAAGAGGAAAATCTTTACAGCCTGTTCAGCTTTCGCTGCAAGAGCTACTGGAGAGAAATCAACACCTTTAATACTGCCTTGGACTTGATTTAGGTTGACACCGCTAAAGAGACAGCTATTATTTCTGTTAACAAACCTCAGATCTGTTATTTTACTTTCATAAAAAACTTTAAGGGTGTTAATGTGTAAGCACTCAAGGTATCAGTGTTCCTATGGATCAGTCTTGAGGGAAAAAGGAAACAGCAAGCAGTAGCCAAGAGGACCTCCAACCAAGGATTACCTGACACCATTCTGCACCATGATTGATGGAGAATGTTGCTGCTGGTACTCTCAGAGGTGTAATTTCAGCTAGCCATTCACATCTTGGTACACATTGTTAACAACTGATGGTTTTCACTGGAAATAGTTGTTTGACTGCTAGTCATCCCACTGAGGTTGGCATGGTGTTTTTGGAATAGATATTCTAAATGGTAAAGAATAATATGAATCCTAACAGACAGCCCATTAATATGATGGTCAAGAGGCCTATATCTGGAGATTATGTCCTCAATCAAGTCTATCATCTTCCATCTGTGTTTATTGCTGTTAGTACAGCAAGCATCAGTTTTATCATTTGTTTTGATCTAAAGAAGTAGCCCAACTTACCTGAAACATAGGATAATTATGTAGCTAAGATTCCCATTTTGCAGAAACATCACCTTAGAAACCTATCTATCCTCCTGTCTCTGTAAATTTCCAGAACTAGAGCCTGGGAGAAGGTTAAACACACATTTAGGCAGATTATAATGTCACAGCCTATTTGGGACTAAGTTGTATCCAAGTAAAATTTTCTGCTTCTCTATCTCTTAAAAAGGATTGTTGTTCGGGTTTGAATACATGCAAAATATTTTTCTAATCCCCATTTTGTTAGGACTAATGGCTGTACGTTGCCTAAATTCATCATGTCATCCTACAAAACTTTTTCTTTTCCTATTTTTAACATTTTTGACTTTTAGTCTGGAGGATAAAAGGTGTGTAGGAACATATGATTTAGTTTTGGTATAATCCTACCTACTGAATACATTTCTATCATGCCACATCTTTTTGTCTCCTTCCTAAATTAGACACATTAAATCTTTAAAGTTCTATGTGGAAAACTTTTCATGTTTCAATCACTTTCACTGCTTGCCTCTGAGCCCCCGTTATTTTTGCTGTCCTTTTAGTGATAAGGCAGCAGTAATCAATATTTTCAACAGCCTTGAGAGAATTCAGATGAGGAAGATGCCTGAAAGGCAGGTTCAAGTTCTCAAGCCTGCAATTTATGGTCTTGCAAGAGATGTTACAGACACAGATGCTCAAATTATCAGCCCTACTTGCTGCTTCTCTGGTTCAGTAGCTCCAAATCCATCCACTTTTCCTTGCTGCTTTCACTCCATATCACCTTATGCCTGAACAAAAACCAAACCCTTTCAGACAGTTTTCAACTGATGCTTGATAGTCCTGGGATTCTTTCATGATTCTTCTTTGTGATTCTGAATGAATCCTTTTTTCACAGGTTTTAAGTCCTAAACCAATATTAATCACTGAGCATAATTCAGTGAGACATAGTGCCTTGTTGTTCAAACAGGGGATGATCCTGTGTGCCTTCCAAAGATCATCCAGTTTTTAGTACAGTGGAGGGAGGGTGAAATCTTACCCTGGTTGAGTAGTAAAAATAGCTTTACTATGATATATTAAAACACTGGGTTTGATAGTTTTGTTTGCAATACTGGTGAGGGAATAAGGAGGGGAACTCTTAACGTTTGTGGAGAGAGAGGTAGTGAGTGAACAAACATAAACAGCTGTTTTTATTTCACACAACCCAGATTCAGACACTGCTGTACTAGGAATTGCTGCAACATAAAATGTTGGATAATCAGTTCCTACATCACCTTTTCTTTGTAAGAAATAAGCAAAAGCAAATTCTAAGTTTTTCCTTCTGAAGAAAATCTTACTTAAATGACCCGAAAGGCACCAAGATGTCAGACTATCTACCTGAATCAAAAGATTGTAGCAAGGCATCCGCTCCTTAAATTCCAAAATCCATATGAAGCTAGTAATTGAACTGGCAAGTTGTAAAGAAGGAATCCTCTCTTTGGGCTACTGCACAGCAATAAGAGATCTTTGAATGGCTGATTTAAAGGAAAGATAAGGGATAAGAACTGCACCAGCACATCCTACTGATTTACAGTAGGGTTGAAGTTGTGGCAGTTCAGTAATACCTCTACTGCAATCTGGATGCTTTATATTTTAGCCATTTTTATTGATTTACTTTGTTTAGCACAAGGGGACAGTAACAGTGATGACAGGACAGATTTTATGGCAGCATAGTGCAAGAGACTTTGGGACACTAACTCACCAGCTACCTTGCAGGAATGTCCTGATGGTTCATTTCACATAATCACAGAACCACAGAATCACCTGGTTGGAAGAGACCTCTAAGATCATCAAGCCCAACCCATGCCCTAACACCTCAACTAAACCATGGCACCGAGTGCCACATTCAATCTTTTTGTAAACACATCCAGGGAAGGTGATTCCACCACCTTTGCGGACAAACAATTCCAGTACTTCACCAGTCTTTCTGTGAAAAACTTTTTCCTAATATCCAACCTATATTTCCCTTGGTGCAGCTTCAGGCTGTGTCCTCTTGTTCTGTCAGTTGCTTCCTGGAGAAAGAGACCACCCCCCACCTGACTACAACTTCCTTTCAGGAAGTGATAAGGTCACCTCTGAGTCTCCTTTTCTCCAGGTTAAACAAGCCGAGCTCCCTCAGTCGTTCCTCATAGGGCTTGTGTTCCAAGCCCCTCACCAACCTTGTTGCCCTCCTCTGACACACTCAAGTGCCTCAACGTCCTTCCTGAACTGAGGGACCCAGAACTGGACACAGTACCCAAGATGTGGCCTTACCAGTGCCAAGTACAGGGAAAGAATTACCTCCCCGCTCCTGCTGGCCACACTGTTTTTGATACAGGCTGGGATGCTGTTGGCCTTCTTGGCCACCAAGGCACACTGCTGGCTCATGTTCAATCAGCTATTGACCAGCACCCCCAGGTCCCTTTCCACCTGGGCACTGTCCAGCCACACCCTCCCCAGCCTATAACATTGCAGGGGGTTATTGTGGCCAAAATGCAAGACTCAGCACTTGGACTTATTAAACTTCATCCCATTGGACCGTGGCCATCCCTTCAACCATTACAGGTTTCTCTGCAGAGCCCTCCTACCTTCCAACAGATGGACACAAGCTCCCAGCTTAGTGTCATCTGCAAATTCACTAATAGACTCAGTACCCTCATCCATGTCATCAATAAAAATACCGAACAGAACTGGCCCCAGACCCCTGAGGGACACCACTGGTGACTGGTCACCAGCTGGATGCAGCACCATTCATGACCACTTTCTGTGCCCAGCCATCCAGCCAGTTCTTAACCCAGCAAAGAGTGCTCCTGTCCAAGCCATGGGCTACCAGCTTTTCCAGGAATATGCTGTGGGAGACAGTGTCAAAGGCCTTGCTGAGGTCCAAATAGACAACATTTCCAGGGCTACTGTTGCCCAGACTGCCTATATTAAAGACTACATGAGGCTGCACCTCTCACACTGCAAATGTGTTCCATGACTTGAGTGTTGACTTCCTTGTGAACACAGTGTGCATCATGTCAGTACTGTTCTTATCAACAGTAGAGATTTTAGAATCTTTGGTAAGGTCTTGTTCACAAAAGCTTTTCATCAGCACATTGTCAGGCCAGAGTTTTAAAGGTAACTTGACACTGAGAGTTTTACAAGCATCTTGTGGATAATTTTTCCCTTGATATGACTAAGTCTAGGGCATATAAATGGCTTTGAAAATTCTAGTCAGTCTTTAAGACTCCCAAACATCTTTTAATATCTTGAGCTGTACCAGTAAGTTCCTCAAGCTATGCTGAGAATCCCTTATCTGTAGACACCTAACTTTTGCTGACCTGCATTATAAATATGAGTCAACATGTCCTCAAAATTTGGACAGGTACTTAGAGCAATGTCTCTGGAGCCCAATCAGATCAGACACAAATCAAATTCAGCACTACTACAGTAAGTGAGGGCATGCCATGCAGGGTTAGACATCCACATGCATTTATTTGTCTAATTCAACATGAAGTATCTTAGCACCTCCCTGAAACTATTAAAAAAGTAAGATTCCATGATTTTTTTCCCATGGGTACCTAAAATGCCATCTAAGTCTGTCCCCAATATGCTTGCACATAGAAGCATCTGAACTTTACACTGCTGAGAAGCTAGAAGCCAATTAATGCCCAAGCACTGTCAGAAATCATAAAGTAGATATACCTAATTCTCTTTCACAAGCCAGTCAGTGACATTTTCAGAGTTCAGAGTTATATCCCATGAAAAATGTGGCTGGAGGAGAGGTTACATGTTTTTCATTTTGCAGTGAGGTAGGTAGAAAACTCACACAAGATGCTGCAGATGCAGCTTTAATACTTTCCCTTTTTTGAATACCCCCTCCCTATGTTTTAACCACCAGAGTCTTTGTAGTTTTTCTTCCCTCTCCCTTTTTTTGGCCTGATGAATATTTAATGATCCTACATAAAACAGATAAGCTTCCTCCTTTTTTCAAGAGAGTGATGCTCTTGAGAGAGCATTCACTTAGGAGGTAGGAAATAAGCATTCAACCACCATATAACAGGAGAGTGACTTAAAATAATCTGTAGCTCATGTATGCACTGAGCAGTCAGCGGGGCAACATCATCTGCTTCTGCATTTTGTCACAATAGGGTTGCTTTAAACTGTTAACACAGAAAAGGGTTCAAAAATGTTATCATTAGTAAATAATTTCTGAGAAAGTAGGTATCTAGGATACAGCTTTTCTCATTGGTATTTCTTACAGGCTGCAGCACCTTTTCACTAATAAGCTCACTTGTATGGATCTCTTTGTTAGGCATCTAAATAACACCAAAGAGAAAAAAAAACCTGCATCTGGGCTTATTGCATTTTGCAGTGGCTCTTTTTATGATTCATGCCCTCAGTATTGTTGTGCATAAAAGCATCTTGTAACAACACTTCTCTGTTTTATAGGTGTAGTGTTGGAGTTGGTGAAAACTGAGAAGGAATATTCATTTCAGAGGTTTATTCTTAATGCTTATTTGTCACCAGAACTGACAAAACACACATGGGATGTGTGTGCAAGGGAACTGGGGGAAATTACCTTAAAAATAGTATGTCTTTTAAAATATGTTTGTGAAGGTGCCAGGGAAAAAGAAAAAATTGTTGATGAACAGAAAAAAAAATGTACTAAAAAGTTAGTAAAGCAGGTGAATAATAGGACAATATTTTAATACTCATTAAAAAAATATGAGCATGAGTAGTGTGTTGATAACCATGATGTCTGCTTTTATGTATGGGGGAAGGACTGTGCATGGATTATTTAAAATTGAGATCTAGCTATATAGTTAGTTAGTTAGTTTGTTAGTTAGTAAGTTAGTTAGTTTTATTTGGGATTAGGATAGAATTTTCTTTTGTAATTTTTACTACTCTGTCTTTGGACAAAATCAATACCTTGTATTTTATTCAGAAATTTTAAGGAAAAGACAAGAGTCCTTGAATACTGAATACAAGAAAATTTTAGATAATTAATACATGGGCCTGGGTTTGATTTTTAACAGATGTAGATTAATCTCTAAAATGATAAGACAGCAAATGTTAAGCAAATATTTTCCTCTGAAATGTAGAACTCTGTTTTTATGAGTTAAGCAGGATATCTAGGCCATATTTAGGCACGTTTAACTTTAGCTTTGATATTTCATAAATTCAGAATTTTATGAATATCAAGGCTTGCTTATCTCACAGGTTTTAGATTTATGAATAGACATAAAGTTGGGGGATGGCATAGAAAGGAAAATTTCTAGAATGTAATCCTCGCCTAAGAAGGGTCAGACTACACTTCAGCCTGGACAACAGTCAGATATGCTCTGCCTTTACTATTTTAATAATCTTTACTTATTCTGATTTTTGATGATTTTTTTTTTTTTTTTTTTTTTTGGCCAGTCATGCCAACTTAAGCATTGCTTTTTATCTAGTCTCCAGAGACAAGGGATTTTGATCATCAAAATAGAAAGAGAAATGCAAATTGGGAGGAAAAAATCCCAGAGTAGGCTCAGAATAACTCTAATGAGTAAATGATTTAAACTCCTGTCTGGTAAGAATTGTAAGTTCCTACCTTAATCATTGTGTGAAGTGTGAAGTACAGAGTTAGGCCTTTTTGTATCGTCCTTAACTAGAATTTTCTGTATCCTAGCTGTGCCATACAAATATTGAAATTCTTGTATTTATGCATTTAGGTATGGTCACAATCTATTTGAATGTTGTTCTGGTCTTTTCTTTTTTTTGTCTTGTGTCTTGTTTAAAGAACATAACACATTGCAATGAAACCGAGGCATCAAAGAAACCCTCAAATAAGATAAAAAGGCTTAAAATTAAAATTATAAAAGAATACTGCACCCTTCCTACAGAGACAGTTAAGCATCATTGTCTGATTTTACTTCTTTCTTTCAAAGTTCAGGTATTTTAATTAAAGAAATGTCATTTTTCAACACATTTCTTTATAAAGCTAACAGATTACCAGTGAAATATTTGCCAAGTATATATATAGCTATAGCTATGTACACCTTGAATCACATCAAGAGAAGGCTATGTTGTAGGTGTGATGGCTCAGAACTGTCAAATAAGAGAAAGTGTTCTCAAAGAAAAATTGTTGTAAGTCCTGTAACAAAGACTTGTCTGTCCATAGTGCAGTGACAGCAGAGGAAGGCAAACAAATGTTTTCTGCTTACATTTTACAGCTGGGAAGTTAGACAGATAAAGAAAGTTTGAGCTTTGATTTTTTCCTTAGAGCTGTTGTATTGCCAGTTATGCCCCAGAATGTTTGGTTATTGATAAGGAACAGAAGAACATGATGAAGGAATGACCATGGAGAAAGGAACTGAAACTGTGTACTGTATTACCATATATCCTTCAATTATTTCAGTAATAAATCCCAATTACTTACTTTAAAATAGAATTACTTGATCACACTGGCTTCAGTACCTTTCAAAGGTTTCTTTAAATGAAACCTATGCCAAGTGATGTGCTGAGTAGTTATGTTCTTAAAAGTTTTGCTTACCATCAGGCTTTCATTCACAGTTTAGAAGAATCCAAGGCTGTGCTTACCCAAGATATTTGGGCCATGGAGTGATGGAATAGCATTCATGAGTGAAAGTCCTGACCCGGCCTGGTATTTGTAATTTTACCCAGGGATAACTCTCCATGAAGAGAGAATAACTTCTACTGCCACTCTTTGATCAGTGCAAGCTTTTGTCAACACTCAAATGACAGGGAAGGGAGGAGGATAAACCACCCTGGGTGGCAGGGGGAACTCAGAACATTGAGGAAGAAGCTAAGGGAAGTCCCAGAAAAAGACACCTTGAAGCCCTCCTGCAGGTGAGTTTCAGTGCTGAGCTCTGGCTAAAGGTGCTCAGCAGTCCTCTGACTAGATATCTGGGGAAGTGAGGTGTTTTGGGCATACATCTTTTCCATACCAGAATGGGGATACCTCATTGGTGAGGACTGTGTAGATGTGGAGTGACACTATCTTGCAGGCTGAGTGGTGATTTTCAACACTACCTTTTAAATACTCAAATAATGAGGCAGAAATTCACAATTTTGGGTGCTTTCCTTGAGATAGCCTAAGGTTAATGAACCCCTTTGTTTCTGATTTTGTGCACACATCTGTCTTCAGCACATTTCTGCTCCCTCAGGTGGTAACAGGCAGATGTATGTATAGGACCATGGCAGCCATCCTTGGTGACTGGACTAAGTTTAACAGGTCACGCACACTTGTTTTTGTTTGTCACACATTGTGCTAACAAATACTTAATCCCTGTCATAAAGTTTATCTCATAAAAAATACAGTTTTCACTGTTATAAATATCTTCATTTTTATCATTAGGAAGATAAACACCTTTAAAATCTGATCTGTACTGTCTGCTCATCCATATTGTACTCTGTCTTATCCAAACTAGACAAAAAAAGTGCCATATTTAATTATTTCTCTAACATGGGGAAAAAATGGGGCCCCTGCTTGTTTGATTTTTTTTTTTTTTCCATAGATACCTGAACTACACACAGTTAACACTGTATTCCAATTTTCAGAACACCAAATATTGTACACTGAAAGTATAGTGGGATTAGTTAATATTTTCCATGAAAATTTTCAGGCTTTTTCATTCAAAAGAAAATCTGACAGAATTTCAGAGTATTAAGGTAAAACGATCTCAGAGTTGTAGAACTGCAACTTCATTTCCACATGCAGAAATAGATAACTCATGTTCTTAGATGAATTTATGTATCTGAGCAACTCAGAGCCTCATTATTCTCCTCAGTGTTTTCTTTCTCCTCATCTCCCATCTCCATTTAGGGACTCCCTTCTGACAATGAAGTAGTACAGCAATATGAGGGATGGAACCTAGCCAGAACTCCCAGGCCCATATTAATTCTGTTTCTTTATTTTGTTTGCTATTTCATGTTTTGTTTTTCCAGTTCCACATGAGACATATGTGTATATTAGCAAATACACTTTTTTTTGTTATTTAACTATGGGTGGAAAAAGAATTCCCATTTTCTGAAAAATCTCACCTTGTTTTTAGAAGGAAAAGGAATCTTCCAATACAGAGAAGATTGTGAGTCTAACTCTTTTAAAACCAAGAGTACTGCTCCATATAGCGGTATATTCTGAAAATACAAATGAAAAAGTTATGAAAATCATATCTTTCACTAGGCTGATGAATTCCCATGATCTTCTATTTTTACAGATTCACATCAGTTCTGAATGTTTTTCCATGCTATTTGTAAATTAGTTCTACTTTTCAATAAATATTCAAGCATTCCTACAGGTCTTATGCCCCAAAACTGCAAAAGAGTGCATCATTTAGTCTTAAACTTAATTTCAAGCATATTGAAATACTTCTTTAAAATAGATTTAAAGCATGCAGCTTTTAATTTTGAACTGCTTTTTTGTAATGTGTTCACATGATCCACATTGACTACATGCTCACGAAATGAAGAATACTGAGGAAAATTCTGCTAAGAATTTAAGATAACAGGAAAACTATATAAGAATATCAGTCATTTACTGAGAGTTTTATCTTAAGACATATTTTCTCATCTGTAGTTTAGTACAGTGGTGACATACAGCATTCAGTGCTGTTCTTTTTTGTTTTTTTTTTGGCCAGAGGCCATAGGAAAGACTGATGACCTTTAAAGGTGCTTTTTTTTCCAGACACTTGTTGGGTTCTTTTTCTAAGAAGAAGCTTGCTTACATTTGTACTACAGGAAATGGCATGTCACACCTTGGTAATGTACAATATATTTGCCTGTGGCACTGCTCACTTTCATTAAGCAGATCTTTAACTTGTGAGCAGAAATTACATTTTCCTTTCTTGCCCATTTTTCATCTGGGGAACCACACTGGCACAGTATTTTCTTGTTTCACAAGTCTCTGCTTATGTTTTGAAGTACATAGGCTGTTGTCCTGGAGAATTGTCAGGACCTAATCTTATTGGAGCGTCAGAGGTGAAAAACTATTTACCTTTCTTGTATTTTTTTTTAATTTTTCTTTTTGTGACATGCAAATAATGAGTTTTGACATACAAGTAGTCTGTACAGCTAACTGCTTTTTCTTAGTTCACTGACCTGAAAGATTAGTACCACCTAAAAAAATTACTTGTTTTGTAATCAAAGATTGAAAATTTGAAACCCAAATAATTTGACCTTTGTTACTATTATTTCAGAGAAAATTGTGGTAAAAGTGTTCGGCACAAATATAGACAGATCTTTGATTAAAATGAAGCTCAGTTTTTCAGTTATTTTTCTACATCCAAAATTAAAATAGTGTTTAGGATTATGTTCCCAAGGGGAAAATAAACAACATTGAAAAGCCTTGTAAAGACTTCTTAACATATGAAATGTTTATAACTAAAGTTTCCACTGAAGATAAATTATCTTTTGCAGCCTGGCTGTTGCAAACTTCTGTGTAGATTCAATTGGGCACTAAGAAATGGATCCGAGATCAGCTTGGGGACTACATGATACTCTTGTGCATATCAAGATGATTTTAACACTAGAGTTCCCACCATGCCAGTATGCAAGAGGAATGTAATTGCAGATCTTTCAACATAGTTAAAATTTTCATAAATATTAAATGTTTCTGAATTTTTGAGGGTTTTGCATAGATATCTCCCAGTATTTTTATCCTCTCTCGTGTGACAAGTATCAGCATAGGGTTTCTTTTCCTCTAGAAGAGGTTTAACACTTCATCCTTTATTCCATGCACCTTGACTATTTCAAAAGAACAAGCAGAACTAGGTCATGTTCAGGTCATTCACTATTTCATCTCTCCACCTCCGATCCCAGCTGGCTTAATCCATTCTTGTGCTTGTCATTAGGCTGTTGAGCTCTGATCACCCTGATGACATTGGATGGGTGCATTGCACAGTCAAAGCTGGGGCTACTGATCTCCAGTTATCCTCAGATTTACTACAGTGGCTTCACTAATGAACAGTTTTATTAAGCTACCAGGAAGAACTTGATAAATCATCTTTCTATGCTTGAAAACCCCACTGAGCCTTTAAAGACCAGGTGAAAATACTGAGAAGCTGCATTAAGTTCTAACAGAAATTAAACTAACCTGAAGAAGGAATATATTATTGTGCCTAAGAATTTAATTTATATTGCCATTTTTGTAGGTGAAAACATCATTAATGTTTGCAATCCCATATGGATTTTATTACCTCTGGGAAAATTATAATCACAAAATGCAAAAGATTTAAGTAAGATCAAGTGAGTGATTCTCTGGCCAAGGGAATGGGAACTGGCCATTTACAGAGGACCTTATTCAGCTGTCCATGTGTGCTGTCAGCCCCAAAGGTGAGTATCTAGAGGTGTCTATTCACATCTGGCTCCAGGCACAAGACAGGTAGAGGCCAAAGAACAAGAGTGTTTTGGAGCTAGGCTGTGAAGGATCTCACAGTCAGGTAGCTCCCTGAAGCTGTTGTTCCTGCTGCTGTGCAAAGTGCAGGCGATCTGGAGTGAGGACTCTGAGACACACAAGTTAGCCTGAAAGGAAAGGACAGGTATTTTGTAAGCAAAACATAACTGAAATAGCTCATGGCTAAGGTATAACCTTTATGACCTATTATACCTGTTATGGTTTGTGTTTTTAAAAGCATGGCTTTACTTTAACAAGATGGCAGAGCTGATGGTGGCTCTTCTGAGGGCAGTGCAGAAGGGGACCAGAGAGCTCTGTAGCTGGCACTGTGCCCTAAGCCATGAGCCAACTCATGCCGTGTGCCTGGCTGTTCCAAGTGAGGCTCCAACAGAACCCAGATCTTTCTTCTCTGTTGCAAGTTCTACAAAGTGAAGCACTGGGATCAATGTCAATATCAAAAGGTAAAAAAGAGAATCAAGCTCTCTGACAAGCAGCAGTTTTACATAAAGGCATCTCTGGTCTGAGGGAAGTTGTTTCAGTTCTCTAGAGTTATCCTGAGTTATCTAAAGATTCTGAGTTTGTGTTTCAGTCTGCAGAAAGTGCTAAGTGCTATGCTAGGAAAGTGTGATACTTTTGCAGAAAAAAAAAGCTAGAAAAAGGGGAAAATAACTTATTTTCTCCTGATGTCATATTGCAATTTGTTTAACCCCTAAAAATTGTCTTTAAGGAGATTTTTTGGCTAGAGAGTAGGAAACTAAACAGAGGTCTGTGTTAAATTTCAGCTGAATATGATTTGAAATTGAGGTGATATTAAAACCTGAAAAGAATAGTTCAAAAACTGAGAAAAAAAAATCTGCTTCAAGGAAAAGGGAAAAAAGAAAGGGAAAAAAAAATCCATATCACATCAGTCTAAACTGTGGTGCATCAGAAGTATCAGTATGGGACAGCACGTATTTACTACATCTCAGTGTGCTGTTCCAATGTCTTTGGACTTGCTGCTCTGTGTAATCATCACTCCCTGTTGGATTCCATGTAAATTCCAAGTGCAAGCAATACTTATTTCTTCTGGAAGCATTTCGCTCGACAAAACTACTACACAAGGTGATACAATATTCCCATCCCTCAGTGGTCCCCTTTTTCTTGCAGCCTTATCTTTCAGCCCTTAGGGACTGAAGCTGCATCTGCTGTGGAGCTGTTTCTGTAATAGCTCTCTGAGAGCCTATTCCAGGTAGTCTCTAATTAGACACACCCAGATGGTGGGCACTGAGCAGATGTCCTGCCAGCTTGAGGTAGATATGGAAGAAAGTTTTCTCTTGGCTCCCCGCAGTTTGTCTTTCTAATGTTTTTTTTTTTCTTCATTTTTCTTCACAGTGAGCATTTGAAATGTTTTCTCACCGTTTCTAACATATGAAGCAAACTCAAGCACTGTAATCTGAGGTACTAAACATTCACAGTGTTTGGTGTAGTCTGAAGCCTAGACATATTGAACTCATGTTACCCAAATGCTGTCACGAACAAAACTGCTCACTTGTGTTTTGATACACAATCTTTATCAGCAATTAAGATTTTATTCTTGGAAACTAATTAACAATTATGTTCCTACTGCCAGAGACATAAGTAAACACACTCAATCATGTCTGTGTAGCCAGCCTTGCAGATGAAATGAATGCAGCTAGCTGGAATAGAGTCTGATGTTTTCAGTCACATGAGTAAACATAAGAAGCAGATCTCCAAAGTACAAAACCAGTTATTTTCTGACAGCTTCTTTTCACAGTAGAACTGTACTTTAAATGTTTAGCCACATCTGACTTTGAAAAGGTTTTGAGGCAGAATATTTACTTACCCAGCAATTTCACCATCACGTTCACAGTGCTGTGTTTCATGCTCCATTTGCCATAAATGTTGACATGTTTTTCACAGCATTTGGGACAATAACAATTTTAATTAAAAAGTTCTCATATTATTCCTCCGCCTTTCTAAATGTAATCACATGCAGAATAACAACAACAGAAAAATTAATAATAAAAGTTCGAGTGGATTTGCAGTAAAGTGTTCTGTAATCACTTGTGTTTCAAGAGATTTAACAAAGTCAGTCTTCAGATATAATTTTTCTATTGTATTTTCTTTTTTTTTTTTAATACAATGATTTAATTTACTTAAAAACAATGATCACAAAGTGGCTGTGCACCAGACACTACTTTACGATGCAAAGATTTGTAAAATATGTAACTTGGGAACTTGTGCTGGTTTTGGCTGGGGTAGAGTTAATTTTCTTCACAGAGGCTGGTATGGAGTTGTGTTTTGGATTTGTGCTGAACACAGGGTTGATAATACTTTCTGAGTATTTTTGGTTTTGTTATTGCTGAGCAGGGCTTACACAGAGCCAAGTCTTTTTCTGCCTTTCACACTGACACACTGGTGAGGAAGTTGGGGGCTCTTGGGAAGTTGGGAGGAGACACAGCCAGGAGAGGTAACCCAAACTGACCAAAGGGATATTCCAGACCATATGACATGCTCAGTATATACATTTCAGGGAATAAGGAGGAAGTGGGGGGGCATTTGGAGTGATGATGTTTGTCTTCCCAAGTCACTGTTCTGTGTCATGGGGCCCTGCTCTCCTAGAGATGGCTGAACACCTGCCTGTGCGTGGCAAGCAGTGAATTAATTCGTTGTTCCTCTTTGCTTGTGTGCACAGCTTTTGCTTTCCCTATTAAAATGCCTTTATCTCAACCCATGAATTTTCTACCTTTTGTCCTGATTCTCTCCCCGGTTTTACTGGTGGAGGAGTGAGTGAGCAGCTGTAATAGGACTTGGTGGCTGGCTGGGGTTAAACCACAACAGTCCTTTTTGGACAATAACAAAAAAATTCTCTTTATTATCAACCCTGTTTTCGGCACAAATCCAAAACATAGCCTCATACAAGCCACTGTGAAGAAAATCAAATCCACCCCAACCAAAACCAGCACAGGACTGAAGATAAATTTGAAACTTGGAAGGCTGCTTTTGTGAATCAGAATGCTTTTCTTGAGGCAGTTTTGAGCACAGCTTTACAAACCTCCCTGTCAAAAAACACAACTAAATTATGTTTACATCACCATTTTGGGGGTATTTGCATGATATTAGATTTTCACAATCCATGTTCTTTCACACTACTTTCTGTTTTGGCATTTCTTGGAAGGAAGTATTTCAGACTCTGTTATCTTTAAATATCTTGTTATCTTTGAATGTCTTATATGAGAATTACAGTGGTTTTCAATTGATGAATATATAGGTTTTCCACTAAGAACTTCTTAGTCATGCTAGTAAGCTGAAAGGCAAGAAAATAACAGAGGTCTATGGAAGGGAAATGCTATTTATATTTCATCCATTAAAGAAAAGAGGGAGGAAGGCAGGAAGGCAGGAAGGCAGGAAGGCAGGAAGGCAGGAAGGCAGGAAGGCAGGAAGGCAGGAAGGAAGGAAGGAAGGAAGGAAGGAAGGAAGGAAGGAAGGAAGGAAGGAAGGAAGAAGGAAGGAAGGAAGGAAGGAAGGAAGGAAAACCCAAACCAATAATGTAATCTCCAAGAATTAGATTTTGTAAGCTAAACAAGGAGAAGTGTCTCCATTTTTTCTTCTGACCATTATGGAGTTGTTGCGACTGTCTGAAAATATGCATACAGTCATTTTTAAAAGCTGTATTATCACTAACTGTGTTGTATTTAGTTATACTTTAAATTTAGGCAAAGACAAAATGATTCAGTGAAAAATAAACATTCTTCTAAAACACTTCTAGAATCAATCCAATTTTGACATTTCAAAGATGTTCTACAATAAATCTTTATTTTCCAGTATTTAATAATTTTTTTAATATATCTTCAACTCATTTTCTAATATCAAAATTTCAAAATATCAAAATTTCTGAGAAATCACAAGGAGAAGTATTTTGCAGATTTTCCTGGCCAACTGCAGACTCTAACAAGCCTACTTGAAAGTCTTCGCTCGCAGGCTTTCACATTTAATTTTCCAGACTCAACAGATACAGAAAAAGATAGGAATAACTTTCAGACTCCCAAGCCTTTACTCAATGGAAATTAGAACTCTGAAATTCTTGAAATGCACCCACGACTAGTGAAAACGTATTATTATTCACAGTTAAAATATATACAGCAAAAAAGCTTTTAGCATTTTTAATCTTTACATCCACTGAAGCCAGGTCAATGATGTTAACCGCTAAAAATACTGTTTAGTGAAATTAATAAACATAGACAACTGGCAGTGGTTCAATATATTCTGGACAGCCAATGCAATTGTGCTTCTGATAGCATTTTTTCAAATGTGTGTTAAAGGCCATGATCAGGCAATTGCTGCAAAAAATAATTATGTTAATTGAAAATGTTTCTGTGTCTCAAAAGTACCATCCCCACATTTGAGCAAGCAGAAATAATGGTATATTAAGTCCTTATTTGTTTTAGGGGCAAAATATCTGTCTTGGCTTGAACAATTACAGAAGGCTGCTCAAGCCAGGCTGAAGAAGAATTGCACTGGGTTCAGGTGCACGGAGCTCACAGCCAATGTTGTGGCAACTTCACTGCACAAAATCTGACCTAGAGAAGATGGTAAATGCAGGTGTGGAAGTACCTGGCAGTGAGCAGCTAAAGATGCTACATCTCCTGATTACAGGGCACTAGAGCAGACACACAGCTCTGCAACCTGGACCATTCACATTGTACCTGCTGTTAACCTTGCCAGCAAGTGGCAGCTGCGTGGTGCAGTGGTTGCTTGGCTGTGGTATAGGACAACCTTAAGAAACAAGTACAGACATTAAAAGTAATTTAACCTAAACAGTGTGCTCTCTTCCTGGGATCGTTTTTGTTGGCATGGTGAATTTTTTGCTCTTTTAACCTAACCAAGCTCTTGTCCATCTCAATGCAGCAAGACATTAAATATACAGACCTAAGTAGGTAATTTTAGATAGCTTAGTTCAGGGGTAGAGGAGGTTGTGGTGCAATGCATATAATCACTCTGCAACACTGCTTCTGATGTTATTTCTACTGTTGATGTGATTATACTCCTGTTTGTGTTTTAGCTGACCTTCTCTCTCTCTGCTTTGTGAATATTTAGTACCTTCCAAAAATAGCATTAGTGAAAACTTAAAAGCCAGCATGGTCTTTATAAATGTAATTATAACTAAACATAATTTTTTCTTTGTCTTTTAGAATAAACTGATGAAACATGTACATAGTCATTGATCTTAAATGACTGTTAACTCACAGAATCAGAAGAAGAAGAGAATATTCACAATAAGCCTTAGCTATGTCTATGTTATTAAATTATCTTTGCTAGTCAGCTGATTGTTTTGCTCTCTGAGTCCTTTCTCTTCCTGCCTTTCCTCTCATTCTTATCTGCTTTCCATGAGACTAAGCTATATATCTGATTAAATGGTAATTAGTGACTTCAGTGGGGCTGCATGTGTGTAACTGAAAATAGAATTTTGCCTAAAGAATTTTTAAAATCAAATGTGTAATAATTAAAGGAAACTGAAGTGGTGTATGGTTTTTAATATGATGACCTAAAAAACCAAGTAATTGAAAGCAAGCTTTCTGAAAAAGGAAAAAAAAAATATTATTTTTCAACCATGTGAAGTAAGGGGAGGAAAGGCCACAGCACATATCTTGTTTGGTAGGTTCTCCTTTCATATTTACTTTGATAAAAATCAGATATGCGCAGATTAAAGAGAAAGTAAAAAATAAAGTCAAGTGCAGGAGTACATCTTTAAATTTAATGTAAAATTAAACTCATACTTCTATAATTGCTTCGCTCTTTTTCAATTAAACCTCACAGCACATTCATCATATGATTATTTTTAGTGCAATATTTAAGTAGCATGATTCTTATTATTTTAAGTGACTGCAGAGGGCTGGGAAAAAGAGACATGACCTGTCTGGGTTCTGAAAAGACATCTGAAAAGACATCTTTATTTAGTTATCTCTTTGGCAGTTAGTGAGAGACCTGCAAGTTGAATTCCTGTGTTGCTTTTGAGTCCAGTGCAAGTGTCACCTGATAGAGCCCGCAGAGAAAGAGCAGAGGACAGAAACTGGAGTGGGCAGCAGGTGCCCCAGGTTACAGCCATGGCTGTAGCACTCCTTATGCTCCGTGGCCCTGACCAACTGCCTGGTTTGCTGTCCCAGAGTGGCTCTGTCGTAAGGTGCTGATAACTACCTGTCAGCAGTCCCAGAGCTTTATCCCTGGTAAAATGAATGGGAATAACGGGGAATTGCATCTAGGCAGATACATACTGAAAAGGAGGGACAAAGTTCTTCCCAGCCTTTCTACAGTCTTGATATCTCTTATAGAGGCTTTTCTTAGGGTAAAAAAGGATGGAAGTTTGTCATTAAGTATATCTACGTGAAGGTGTGATTTGGTAAGTCTCATATGCCAGACAGTGACATAACAGTAGCTTGCCAAAGATAAATCACTAGCTTTCTCTGCTTTACACCAAGCAAAATATAAAAAATGTGCCAGCAGTCAGTTGTGAAGATAACTGCATGAGCTTTGGCTTTACCAAACCATGAGTTCAGAAAAACAATAAATTTTGTAGAGCAGAAATTCTGACCTAATGTTTGGTGAAGAGATATTGCTTCTGTAGAAAAAATCCAAAAATTTATCAAAAGGAAAAAAATATCTTTAAGTTGCTTGTTATATTGTTATTCAATTAGATTAGTTTTGTGCCAATATAGACAAAGTACACTGCATTCACAAAGGTGGGAGTGTACTCCACAAAATTTGTTGGAGTAAGAACTGATTTCTTTAGTGATGCTGCCTCTGAGCAGTAGTATTCATAATTTTTATCTTGCAAAATCTCAGGGTTAAAGGCTCTATGTGGTTTAATAAAGTATGTTCAGTTCCTGTGTTTCATATGTAAGGGGCCAAGGATTTGAAAGCTCATCATTTTCGTGCTTCTGTTTTCTAGATAAGGCTCAGTTCTGATTAGAGTAACTTTTCCACATACTGTATGACTTAACATATTAATTATGAGAACAGACCTGTCATTTTCAGTTCTTTCCTTTCATGAGTTTGCACATGGCTGGGCCATGTGCACTCACAGCCCAGAGAGCCAAACGTGTCCTGGGCTGCATCCAAAGCAGTGTGGCCAGCAGGGCAAGGGAGGGGATTCTGCCCCTCTGCTCTGCTGAGACCCCACCTGCAGTGCTGCATCAGCTCTGGGGTCCCAGCATCGACCTCCCAGACCAAGTCCAGAGGAGGGCCATGAAGATGTTCAGAAGGCTGGAGCACCTCTCCTGTGAAGACAGGGTGAGAGAGTGGGGTTGTTCAGCCCAGAGAAGAGAAGGCTCTGGGAACACCTTAGAGTACCTTCCAGTACCTAAAAGGAGCCTGAAAGAAAGCATGAAGTCATAGGATGAGTGGTAATGGCTTCAGACTGAAAGAGGGTAGATTTAGATTGGATATTAGGCAAAATATTCAGAAGAAATTCTTTACTTTGATGGTGGTGAGACACTGGAATAGGTTGCCCAGAGGAGCTGTGGATGCCCCATCCCTGGAAGTATTCAGGGTTTGATGGGATTTTGAGCAACCTGATCTAGTGAAAGGTGTCTCTGCCCATAACAGGGGTGTTGGAACTAGATGTTCTTTAAGATCCCTTCCAGCTCAAACCATTCTATACTTCTGTAAGGAAATGTCCTACCGTGACATAGCTTAAAGGAAAAGGATAATATAATCTATTACACAGTTTCTTACACAGAAGGGCACAGATTTCTTATTACCAGGGGATGGGGGAAGAAAAAAGGATAAATTATTATGCTTTTTTCAATATTTTCTTGTAATGATAGGAATACAAATGCATCTTTTAGTGCATTATAATCAGGAAGTGAAAGGGATGAAAAATGAGATACCATTAGGATGATGTCTTTCTAATGGCCACATATTGTTAAACTCAAGTAAGAACATAAAGTGTACAAATACTGGAAAGAAAAGAGTTTAAATAAACATATAATTTGAGATATTTACTTGCAATGATATTGAAAGTTTTATCTGTTTACGTGAGTCCTGCCCCACATCATCAGTAAAGGGTGTATGGAGTCCTTAGTCTGTGTGGTTTGCTGTCAGAAAAATTCCTTGGTGATTTTTGCAACAGTTGCTATTAACATCCTTCATTAGTCATAACCAACAACAGTCATTAAGTATAAAAAGAGCAGAAATGTTTAACTTTAATTGCTTTATTTTGGTCTAAAACACTGAATTTTTGCATATTTAAGGAGCTCTGGATGAAGACCTGCTTATCTTGACACAAGAGCACCGGTGTACATGAAACAAAGTGCATCCTAAAGTTACAGAGTCTGGCTCAGAATATCACACTGAAGTTAATGTCTTAAGACAAGCTATCTGACACCTTTCATTTCTTCTGTGTTGAAAAAGGACTTACTGCAAGGGTGCTTCTGCTTAACCTTTCATGCACTGCCACTGTTCTTTAGTTAGATGCATTGCCCCAGTGAAAAAGAGGTATAATGAAAGCATAAATCAGCCTTTGCAACGTGGTCTAGAGATAGCAACTAATTTCAGTGACGGCAAATAAAAATTAAAAAAAAAAAAGTAAAAGGAAAAATTTCTTTGAATGCATTCTTACACTGTGAGATAGGGAGAAGAACCACAGTCAATAGGAACAAGCATGCTGGAGGTAGAAGTGAGATTCTGTCAAATTTTGGATTAGTGCCATAACACTTGTATCAATTTTTTAACACCATTGTGGCTTCTGTCATTTTAGTTCGATCTCAGGAGATGAGTGGTTCTAGAAGTGTACAAATGCAATACACTGTAGAACCCAGCACTGGGGTTAAAAAATTAGTCAGGTTCAGCGGATTTGGCTGGATCCCCAGATACCTAGAAACTAGCATGACTAACCTTTCTCATTAAATATATTTTTTTAAAAATAAAATTTGAAGTGATTATCAATCTTCCTTTTTCTGACTAGGGAATTATTACCATAAAAAGGCTAAGAAACTGTTACAAAATGTTTTTCTATTAGTTGTGTGATTCACCATTAACAGTCTTCACACTGCGTAGTTTTTATATGCAAGCCTGTTGTTACCACTATCAGTTTAAAAAAAACAAACAAACCCAAACCCCAAGAAAGGGGGACTTGGTAGAGTATGAAATCCTGCTAATTATAAATGTGACAAGGTTTAACTTTCTCAGGCCAGTAACAAACATATATATATATATATATATATATACACACCCAAGCAAATATATATATATATATATGCTATATTCAGGCCACAAATCCAATTTGTAAGCATTTATATATGCAAAATTATGATGTCAAAATCTGGAGACGACTTTGACTACATTTATTTTAAGGCAAAATACATAGAAAAATAAATAAACTGGGAACCAGTCAAAAGAAAGTAAAAGCTAAGGTGTTCTGTGAATACATCAGGCAGAGGACATGTTCTGCCAAAATCCATTAGTGTTGTCCTGAGTAAAGTTTGAGAGACTCCAAGTTTAAATGGGAAAGTCATTTTGAGCAGGGAGGCACTTTGACTGCTCGGAGAAGTCTGCTTTCAGGGCTTTCCAGAGATTGTGATGAAACTGAAACCGGACATTATAGATGCTCTTTTTTTGGTTCAATGTATAAATTTATTGCATTAAATAGAGAAACGTTTGGGTTGGATTCACTCAGAGTTTGTATGCATTGGTGCAAAATCCCTGGACATGCACTCTGAGAGGCAGCTTTGCTCCCAGGGCTGCCTGTGGTCATTAGCACATGTCTGTGCAGAGGCTGACATGTCTTGTATCTCCGGTGGAAGGATGAGCATTGCTATGTCTGTGTGGCTTTTAGCCCTGTGTTGGCACACAGCCATGTAGAAAAGTGTCCAGAATTTGCACCAAACCATTTAGTCTGTGTTTAATCTGTTTTTAGCCTGTGCTTTCTCAGTAAGTACAGTGTTTACATCTAAATAAGTGGGGTTTTTTTCCTCAGGCATCTCAAACTTTCTTGCTGACAGTTCCAGATACATTTGGTCTACTGTCATTTCTGTGCTGGGAACAGTAAGGACAGGCAGCCTGTGGAGTGGGTTGTGGGAGCCAGTTTTGGGGAATGGAGGCAGACGAAGACTCCCTCTCTGAAAAATGCTACATTAGGCCTGATGAAAGAAATCATGTGTTTTCATTAAGGCTAGACCAGGTAAGGATGTAGGACCCTGTGTAATTGTCTTCTGTTATAGTCAAACGAAGGATCAGGAAAAACTGAATACTACTTAAGATATGGTATGAAGATAGAAGGAGGGTAAGGTTCTTGCTAAAATGAGAATTTGGAATCTTATTTGTTATTTAAGGCCTAGGATTGATAATAGAACAATAGATGTAAAAATATTTCTTCTCCGAGAAGAAGTATTAATAATTTGATGTGGCCATTTAAAGTAAATCAGAAAAGTCTGTGCATTTATTTAATGGATAGACTCAGTTCCAGCTTGTGTCAATTCTAGAGATCAAAATTTAGAAAAAGATAAATTAAATATATTAGCCAATGGTAAAACATTCTGAGCAGTTGTGGAAGACAAATATGAGTTGCTTCCTAATGAAGGAAAAAGTAGGCGACTGAGGTGGAAGGTTGCTTTTCTTTTAACCTTTTTTATTTTCAGTGATTGCATGCAAGTTTTACATCAGTCAGTGGGTAAGAGTTGGAAGGGACCACAATGGGTCACCTGGTCCAACCTTCCTGCTCAAGGGTCATCCTACAGCACATTGCACAGGATTGTGTTCAGATGGCTCTGGAATATCTCCAGTGAGGGAGACTCCACAACCTCTCTGGGCGACCTGTTCCAGTGCTCAGTCACCCCATGTTCAGGTGGAACTTCCTGTGCATCTGTTTCTGTCTGTTTCCTCTTGTCCTTTGGAACCTGGCTCCATCCTGTAGATACCCTTCCTCCATATACTTATAGATAGTAATTATGTCCCCTCTCAGATGTCTTTCTCCAGACTAAACAGGCCCAGCTGTCTCAGCTTTTCCTCTTAAGAGAGGTGCCCCAGTCCCTGAATCATTTGTAACCTTCTTCTGGACCTGCTCCAGGACCTCCATATGTCTCTTGTGATGAGGAACCCTGAACTGGACATAGCACTCCAGATGTGGCCTCACCAGGACTGAGTACAGGGGCCGGATCATCTCCCTTGACCTGATGGCAATGTTCTTCCTAATGCACCCCAGTATCCCACTGGCCTTCTTGTCTACAAGGTCACACTGCTGGCTCATGGAGAGCTTGTTGTCCACCAGCACTCCTGGGTCCTTCTCTGCAGAGCTGCTTTCCAGCAGGTCAGCTCTCAGCCTGTGCTGGTGCTTGGGGTTATTCCTTCCCAGGTGGAGGACCCTGTGCTCGCCCTTGTTGAATTTCAGAAGGTTCTTCTCTGACCATCTCTCCAACCTATTGAGGTCCCTCTGAAGGGCTGCACAGCCCTCTGGGCTATTGGCCATTCCTCCCAGCTTTGTATTTTATTCTTCTCAGTAAAAGAAAAGAAGCAAAAAATAAACCAAAACCAAAATTGGAAACTCTGCAACTGAATAAAATGTTGGATCATCTCCGCCCACCTACCCTTACTTGAGAAACAGATGCTCTGACAAGTTTAGGTCTTTAAATAAAGATTAGCATAACATTCATAAATGCATAGGACATTGATAAAATGATGAACAAGGATATACTGATTATTAAAGATTATCCATTAATAAGAAATTGAAAGCTTTCATGGACCAAATTCCTCATCTGGCTAGGTGAATGGCACCATCTGGTGGATCTATTCTTTGGGAAATTTTTCCTGGAAAGTGAAATCATAATTTAGAGGCTGTTCCTCTACCATAAAACTGAATATTTTGCAAGAAGTGCTAAAAGGTAAATAAGATGTGAAGAAAGGTAAGTTATTAACAATATAATTTTCACCATTGTTCATTTTGGAAAATTGCCATTATTTTTTTTTGCACAATAAATCCTGTGTGAATAATTAAGTGAACAAAGAAAATTAGTCAGAAACAGTTTATTAAGTGTTTACTTGAACACTCTGTTCATAGCTATGAGCTCTTAAAGAACCTATTCTATAATTCTATGAAATAAAGTTTTCTGAACATGGTAATGGAGTACAGGAAATTCAAATAATATATAGATTCGGGGAGTTTTTGGGGGAATACAAAGGCCCTCATTTACTCTTTCATTACATTGCAATTCAGCTGATTTGAGGACTTCTGTAGTAGTAATTTTTGCTTTTCAAATGCAATGACAGTCATTGGTAAATGCATTCTGTTGGTTACCAGTAGCATTGGAAGTCTCAGTTATCCAGTCAGTTGTTCTCATGCAGGTAACACAGGTGACCTTTATCCATGGGAATCTTTGATGACAGCATATTCTGGCACCTTCTGCCCATCATATTTGTCCTGCTACATTGCACTGCTTGTAACTTATCAGGTAACTGGATGAACTGGACACACTCCCAGATCTCATTTCTGACAAAGAGCATGCAGTCTATAGGATCCCTTGCTCCTGCATGGTTGTCCATGAGAAGAATATTTCAGAACCATATAATCTTCATTTATAGTGTAGAGGAAAATATTGCAGATAACTTTTCAAAAAATTTGCAATTATACAAAATAAACAAATAATATTCAAGGCAATGTAAAATAATAAGTATAACCAAGCAGAGTCTTTCTTTGTGTGGCCACAACCAGCACCTGATGTGTGCTTAAGAGTTTTCAGTGAGGAATTCTTAGAATTACTTAAGGACAGTAATTTTGCACTGCAAAATTCAGTCACCGTTGGGAACCCCAGTAGTCCCAAGCATGTAATAGAAACATATTGAAAGTGACAAAGGAAAATTAATTAGACATTTTTACAAAGTGGTCAAAGAGCACATTCTCTCATTCAGTGTGGCCTTCACATGCCTACTGAATTATAAGAAAATCAGACTGTATTCTGCATTATATTTAGCTGCAATAACAGAGAAATTAATGAGTCTGTTTTCTCCACTGTCTTCTTATACATTTCTCCTCAACTAGTCCCCATTAACATGAATTGCTATTAATTTCCTTTTTTTTAATTTTCATGATTAAGAATAAAAGCATAGAGGCCTTCAGAGTAAGGGCATGAATAAATTATAAACCAGAAAATCATAAGTGGCCTGACACTGCTTAGATTTCTCATTAAATTTCTCATTAAAGTGTCCATATTTTTAGTTAGTACATTTTTGTCAGTATCTTGACATGAAGTCTGTTGTTGGCACTAGATGCAATGGGGCCAGGGAAAACCTTGTTGTGATGCAGTGTGGATCATTTCATTTGCAATACATTTCCAGAAAATACAGTCTCACATTTATTCATCCTGTAATTGATTAAAAAGATTGAAATGTGTCAAAGATATTTACTTTGAATATCATTTTATTTTATAAAATAAAATGGAAAAAAATATGAAAACAAGAAAAGTAGGCTGGTTAGTGTTGAAGAATGAGAAACTCAATGTGCTACATCCAGAAGCATTGTTTTGTTGAAAAGGCACTGTAAAAGGGCTTTTTTATTTATTTTTTTCTCTGTAGAGAGAAATTTAAAGAAAACAGGAGCTGTGTCAGGAATTTTTTATCAAGTTAGGCCTGGGCAAGGTTGGAGAGTAGAAGGTCCAGAGGAGAAAGGGGCACAAGGGTGATAGTTGCATAACAGGCACAGTAGGGTACATGTCAGGAGAAACAGGGAGGGTAAGTAAATGTAGGAAGTTACTACGGGAAACTGCAGATTAGACTGGATGAATTTCCTCTGTGTGGCTCACTAGATGGAGGGTATGGGAATGGGAATAGAAATATGGTTGGAAATTGTGAAAAGTAAGAGTCTTCTCAGCAGCCAAGGAGAAGAGCTGCAGTCAGTTGAGGTAAAGTATCATTGTTCTCTGAAGAGAGATTGTTTCTAGCAGTTCAGTAGAAGACTTGGCATTTTTATTGTTTTGGATTGATTTTGCCTCTAGATGGTAACTTGTCCTGTGACCAGAAGCCTTAATAATTTTGAGAGAAAAATTGAGAACTTACTGCTTTCAGATGATGGAAGTTTGAGCACCTCAATGTGCCTTTGCAGATACACATGCTCCACTTCATCTAGAGGGTTCTGGGGTTGTAGAAAAATTAAAGAACTAAACTGACCAACCATCCAAACTAAACAGAACAAAAAAATCCCAACAAACCAAACTAAACCAACCAATGAAACAAAAAAAAAAACCCCAAAAAATTACCAAAAACCTGCAAACAAACAAACAAAAATATATTCTGCTGCAGGAATAAGAGACTACTCAATTGGACTGCAGTATAATCCTATGATCTCATTTGCCATAGTTCTCTAGTAGTTAATAAAGCAAAAATGAATGCTAAAAGCAACTGCTGTCTTATGCCGGAGGCTTGCTACTAATTTTATGCCTGTTGAATAATTTGGATCTCATTTCAGGGATCAGTTAAGTTGACAAATGTGATTGTGGCTCTTGGGAAGAAAATTATGTCAAAAATGTTTAGATTTGGGAAATAAATGATAATTTATTAAAGGCTGGCGGTTTTTTTTGTCTCCTCTAGCATCAGTGACACACAGGTTGAAGTTCATTTCTAGAAACTTCTGACAATTTTCTGAGCCAGTTTCAAGTGAATTAGGTAAAAGGATCTTGACTGCCATGGTTTTGTAAGCGCTAAAATCTTCAAAGTGATCTAGTAAGTTAGACAAATGGTTCCTGTAGTAAGAGAACACACATAAGGTCCTAAATTATTCAGAATCTAAACAGACATTTTCTTTGAAGATGCTAAATGTCTCTTTGCAAAGGGGACCAAAAAATTTTGGATTTCTTGTGTGTATCTGAGATAGGTGACACGAGGTTTTGTATTTTAAGAGTTTCCACAGAGTTCAATCACATATCATGGATACAGAATGCATTGTCAGTTAGTGATTTGAAGAAAGGAATGCTTGAAGAATCATTCAGGCAATGCTTCGAGTCAATATTTCCAACAGAAAGGCTGCTCAAAACCAATTGATAGCTCACAAAATCAAGTATGCAAATTTTAATTTTTTATCCATTTTCTCTGGATAATTATCAACCTGATGGAAAATATCTGGTTTTATATAGAGTGATAGAGCTAGACAGATTTTGAATTTCAAAACAACAGGAGTATCTAAATATATGGCCCTTTGCTATCCAAGGTAATGACAACTTTGTTGTTAATTTTAGAATGAACAGGATGTCAGCCTTCCTAAACAGGACTTTAAAATGGGAAGTGCAGCATAACATGAGCTGAAATAGTTTTAATAGGCTAAAAGATAAGGATAAAAATTACACTGCCAGAAGATACTTTTTTGACTAGCTATGAGAACAGTTTCTTTTGTCATCCATGGCTAAACAAGAACGGTTGAGACTGGGCTTACCTCTGGCACACAGGGAAGAGTAGCACATGTATGAATACAGACTTTAATATCACCTGGAATAACCCCAGGAGCATTGGCTGGTTCTTCATCAGATCTGGCATCATTCCAGTTAGATTTGCAGCCACAACCCACACAGTCAGTATAACACAGACTATCCCACGAGGGTTCAGGCTTATATTTAGATAACAGATGAATGAAAATTTAATTGATAGATGAACACTGCCTATATTTTGGGATGGGTAGGTACATTAACTTTTAGAGTGTTGAGATTGAAGTCTCAAGTGCCTGAAGTTGAACAGTAAAACTTCAGTACCTACAATTAGGACATACTGATGAAAACAATATTAATTTTAAAATAGAGCAATCTTAGAGTTATAGTCTTCTCTAAACAGAGGAGGAGAAGGTTTTGTCCAATACTTCAAACCTCCTTCCTCCCCATGTTGTCCATCATATTTCTTGTTTGCCACAGCACTGCCTTGAATCTCTCTTAAGAGGTTAAAACTGAATTACAAAAGTCAAGAATACTACTGAAATCAATTTTGTGTCAGTGAAGAGTTCCCTCACTCAAAAGCTCAGTTCAAGATGTCTTGAATCTGTTTGCCAGTTAGCCAACTATGCATGCAGAAAAACGTGTTAGTGAAATTTTTTAATTCAGTTATCCAATTTAAGTAGAAGATTCAACTTCTTTTTGTTTCTCTACCAGCAGTGGTCTTATTCCACCTATCATAGATAAATGTATGTCTTTCAGGCTCAGTTGATAATATTGTTTCATTGTTTCTGAAAACACATATTTCCATTGATCAGGAGTGCTCATACAGAAGAAACTGAGAAGGAAAAAAATGAAAGAAAGAATAACATTGCATGAGAGTCAGGAAGCTGTGTTAAAAACAGGCATATACCCTTGCGGATGATGAAATGAAATATAAAAGTGAAAAATTTTCCAGAAAGATAGGCAGTACAAATTTGAACTTCCTCAGGCAAAAAAAGCATATGAACTGAGAATTCCCACAGCGTATCTGAGTGTCTTCCACTCCTAATGCAACCCTGGAAACAAAAGCTTTCTTGCTCTTGCCTGTTTACCATGCTCAAAACTGAAACACTTTTCATGTATTGGTATGCCTTACATCAATTCAAAATCACATTTTTGTTTCAGGTTTTTTGTTTCTTCCAAAAGCCACACTGTCTTTTATTTTATAACAAACCAACCAACCAAAAAGGATATTGGGTATTTGCACAGCCACAGGTTGCAAGATGCCTCCTTCTATCGCAAAATAACTTCTATCATAAAATATTGTTTGAAATAAGCAATATTTTGTAATTCTTTCAGCTCTTGAGATCGTTATTTGACTGCTTCTTGACTGTAGTCCATAATTCTTTTAACGATATGAATTTAAGGAATTTGAAGAATAGGATATGCTGCTTTATCTCTTACTTTGGGATTGTCTGGTGTTCTGCCTAATGCTACATTTCCAAATTATATATGTTATTATGTCATGACCAATGATGTAACAGAAGACATCTCTATTACCATCAAACTACAGAGCACCAAAAATCACTGCACATTAAACTGTCTTAGAACAGTATCTGCCACTGTGAGTGTGAAGGTTCCTGTTTTCATTCTATCATGGAGAAGCTAAGAGATAGTAAATACTTTGTTGAGCAACAGTCTGGTATTGAATTAAGAACAGGACCAGATCTCTGTGCTACCATCTTCTGTTTCAGTCTTTTCTCAAGCTGAGAAAAACTCTCTATGCAGTATCTTGAAATTGAGTTGTGTTTAGTAAGGCAGAAAAAAAAATGAAAAACATGTTTCTGTGACCTTTTGGCAAAGAACATCTTTGCAGTTATGCCTGGGAAGTGCATTCCTCCGGTGAAACACTGACATTTTCTTTGGCTCACTGGACTTTTCCTAACAAAACTGGATGTAAGTCCCTACTCTGGCAGTACACAGTCCAGAAATTTGCCTGCTGAGAAGGATGCTTGAGGTTTTTTTCACTAAGTCTGTATTATCAAAGCATTATATTGATCCAAATTATGAAGGAAATACAAAATTTGATTACTGTTCAGATCAACAAAAAAAATCAGACTGGCACACTAGAAGTTTTTAATATTATTTTATGAAAAAATATCAGAAACTAATGCAAGTACACGAAAAGGAAGGAGTTGTCACACTAATATAAGATATATGAGACAGGAGAGTCATGCTCGCAGCTAGTTTTAAGTGTGTATATTTAAAATTCCCATATGTGTAAAATGACCTTGTGGTTTGAATTTCTTCTCTCTCCCGATCACTAAAATGTTCTCTTTTCAGTGCTATGAAATTGGCCAAATATGTGTATTGCCATAGCATTTTCCATCTTCAGTAAAACTTTATAGATTTTTGCTAATTAAGTTGCAACTGTTCCTGACATGAAACAATAGTGATACTTATGTAATGCTGTAGTATCTAAAGGATCTGAAAATAATGTGATGTCATACTAGGCAGTAGCATGATGCAATAAAAACAGAGCTGTGTTTTGGATGGAACAGTGCATGACAAGAACTTGGCATCCAGAGTATTTGAAACCCTCATTGGTTTCAAATAAGCTCTCATCAACTACCTTTTTACAGTAGCATTTCATCAAGTGCACACCTACCTTCCAGCTTAGCTTTACCCAAAATAATCCAGTTTTCACACTGAAAGAGTGTACTGAGGTCAAGGGAAAGATCTGCTTCAACACTGCACTCCTGAACCAAATTAAAACAGTTCTATCATAGCCATAAGAGCAAGGACACAGTAGCTCTCTGAAGGGAGGGAAGTCTGTTTATGCAGTGCATGTCATCACAAAGCTGGGGTCAGAAGGGATCTCAGATTCACTTAATGCATTTCTGTGAGGATCACCACACATATGTCATTCCTAACGGATGTCTAATCTGTTCTCAAGAGCTTCCAAAGATAGTGACACTACAATTCCTCTAGTAAAAGAACAAAGTGGAATTAATTATGTGCTTATCATTATTGTGAGGGCACTAGTAACCTTAATGCCTGCCTGGTTTTCTGTTGCCAGTTGTTTTCTCCCACTCTCTTTCAAGAGCCTTTGCTGCAAGGATAATTCAGTTGGATGTTCAAAGTCCACCAACTGCTGTGAATTATTAAGGTAATCTGAAGTTGACCTCAGTTTGTACCTTTGTAAGTCACTGGGTCATTCCTACAACAGGGACAGGATTTCTGAGTGGGAACACAAAGCTCAGATGAGAAGATTCACCATAGTCAGCCCTGTGCAAGCTGTTGCTGTTCATCCATCACAAACCTCTGACCCCCTTCAGTTCCTTGCACTGTTCCTGTAGAAAGGGAAATTAGTTCATTAGCTTTGTTTTA
The DNA here is from genome assembly GCF_041296385.1 of Aphelocoma coerulescens. Lineage (NCBI taxonomy): Eukaryota > Metazoa > Chordata > Aves > Passeriformes > Corvidae > Aphelocoma > Aphelocoma coerulescens. The sequence goes on from NC_091015.1 coordinate 87,160,101, forward strand.
GGAATAAATTGCACAGTTATTGTGGTGAAAGGTAAGAGGTATTTGGAAACTGTATGTTTCGTGGTGTAAATCGGTCACTGGTAGGAATCAGACCAGGACTTACACAGGGGCATGTTATCCTGGGTGTTCTCAGATGCTGGATTTCTTTCCCCTTTTTTTCTGAAATTTGTGAAGGAGGATGTTCCTGATGTCACTTAAAGTATCAATCCTTCTTTTGTAATTTTTCTTATTTTCAAATGAGTTTGCATGAGGTGAACCTCTTGTCAAGCCTGAGGATATCCATGTTGTTTCATGTTCTGAAGCCCCTGTTGTCATACCCCTATTGTGAGTATGTGGGGTTGCTGTCTCCTCTCACCACAGAGTGTTAGTGTAGTTGGATATTGATGTAGAGAGCTGTGTAGAATAGTATTGACATTATGAATTGTCATTGAATGGATCAGATTGCATTTTAAATTTTAATGAAAATGTATAGAGTAAAATTCTATGGATTCTTCAGTACTTTGATCTACAAGTAGCAGGAAAGTCTTCAAAGCAATATTCTGATTAAATAATTAAATTTAGCAATTTTCACAGAGAATCTTATTGCATACTAGGTTGTCTAGAAGTCACTTATGTGCTCTGAAGTTCTTTTTGCATGTTATCATGACTCTATCCAAATTTGTCCATGGGATATTTGTAGATTTTGAGTAGGAAAAAAGGGGTAAATAAAAAAAAAAATTTAAAAAAAAGAAAAAAAAGAAAAAAAAAAAAAGAGGAAAAAATGTTCATGAAGACTGCTCTGTATCCTTCTTTAGGGATTGAACCACAACATTTTAAGTAGGTACGAAGAGATGTGATACAGGCAATGCAAACTTTAGAAGTGCTCAGTCATCAACATCTCCAAATGTCTTTCCCATGAAATGTTACCACAGAAGTGTGTAATTTGGCTACCAATAGTAAAATCAGTTATCAATAGTAACTTGATTCTAAGTGCATGACTCTAAAATAACTGGGAAAAAGACCTTGATAAACTCCTTTCTTTCATTCAAAGCTTAAAATATTTTTTTTTTCATCAAATTAACTTTGCTTAGCTAAAGATACTTGGGTGAACATAGAATTAAATTATTTCTAAACAGGTCCAATATCTGGTAAAAAATAGTGAAACAACCCAGCCTCCAGATAGCATTAGAACTTCTACTGAGATTCAAAAGCAGGTCCCTTTAGCTAACATTCACTAAGAATGACATTTATTTCACACTAATTTTTTTCTTGTATCCCCTGTAAAGCTAGAGTTTTCTTATTACTACATTCTGAAAAATCATTTGACATTTGAAGAACTGATGTGTGAAACTCTGGCTCATGAAAACTTCAAACAGTAAAATAATAGAAGCAACACTGTGACTTGCTTTCTCCTGAGTTCTTTATGTGATGGCCACCATTTTTGATATACCTTCTGTAATTCCAGGGGCAAGGGGGCTTGGGGGATGTCAGGAGAAGTGTCAAAATTTCAAGTTCTTTGCCACACCTTAAGAATCTCCAGGAGCTCTTCCATGAGAAAAGTGAATGACTAAAAATGCCTAGTACTCTTTCATCTGGCATGTGAAGGAGCTATGTTGTTGAAAGGGCACACAGCTGATGTTAACAAATCCTGTACAGGTAAATATCATGACAACCATCAGGTTGCATCAGCTTGTAATCAGTTCCAGTGTATCACTTTCCTTGCTCAAATTAAACTTAATACTTAGTCTTTTTTTTTTTGAACATTTGTGTCTGAAAAATATTTTGATCACACTGAAACAACTTCCCAGATTAATAAATGAATAGAAACTCTTCGTGCTGTTTTTCTAGGGATGACTCATTTTTCCTCAAGCCTTTAAGATTTCAACACATTGAATAGGGCTAAAATTTATTATTTTGTATTTCCCAGGACACATCCAATTTCCTACAGCATTTTTGGAAAAGTTGTCTGGTTCAGACATAGCATTTGATATCGTAAAGGTTCTTCTAATACAACTTCAACCACCTCCCTGCAAAACATAAACTAAGGCAGCAAAAGCATGTTTTTATCAGCACAGAAACATCTTCAGTAGGAGATTTGCCAGCACAGCTATCATGATTGGAGAGTGTACTGGTTATTTTTATCTCACCTATCCTAGCCATGAAGGTATGGTGGCAAGCTTAAGTCCCTGTTGAGTCATAGTCTGAAAACTAATCAAGTTGTCAAGATGATAAAAGCAGAAGTCAAAGCTAAATATTTCTATGTGCTAAATTCCATATATATGAGAGGAAATTCTGTCATATTGGTAAGAGGAAAACAATCCTGAAAACAGAAAGGAAAAATCACTCTCCAGAGGTATATTTTTCAGATAGATATTAAGCTTAGTATTTGTTAATTGGCTCCTCTGCTGTTCTCCTCATGCATCATTTCCAGCCATTACTTTACCAGGCCACCCCTTTATGTGCATATTGGGTATAGACTATTAGCTGCTATTTCAAGCTCCTCATTTTCTTCAGAAGTGTAACCTTTGTAAACATTATCACAGCCTTGAGACTGTATAAGCAGCTGAATCTCTTTATAAATAAATGAATAGACTAAATTAATAAAAATAAATAAGTTAAATAAATATTCAATGAATAACAGGCATTATTAGCTTAGCCAGATTGAGTGGCTTAACTCTGGCTGACCCCAACAGATGATGGTCCCAAAAAGAAAAAAAGAAAGGAAAAGAAAATAATTGCTTTGCTGATTTCTAAGGGAAATAATTAGCTAAAACCCCCACAGCAATAGGTTTCCCCTATTTACCCTCATCATCCATGAGGAAGACAGGGATGACCAGCTGGAAAAAGAAAAGCCAGCTTCTATACTCCCTGTATTGCTGCCAATGTAACTCAAACGTTATTCTAGACATACTAGAAATACGCTTGATTATGCACTAAATGCTGAGAATTGCAACAGCTGCTTTTAGCTACCAGCACAGCAAAACTATTAGCAAAAGGCTGCCATTCTTCATCAATTACAAAAGGGAATGGCAGTATTGCTTTTGTGGCTATGGCTGTTTCTGACAGCTGAGAGAAATATATATGTTCAGGGTGATGTCTGGAATGCAAAACAGAAGAAAAGTGTGCTTCCCTGATTGTGTCTAGTATTCAAGATATTGATGGAGCCAGCAAGCTCATGTTATTACGAGGACTGCACAGCCATGAATACATAAATTGGAAACTGACTTTTCCAAGTAAAATATGCCTTTCTCACATTACTTTTGTGGGAGTCAGCGTCCAGAGTATATATTCAAAACTTATTGGTAATTTTTCTATAAAAGAGAAGCCCCAAAAGGGCAGTGTCAGCATCTCTCTTTACAAATGCACATGTCTTCCCAGTACTGGAGTTTTGCTAAAACTACTACTGGAGGTCAGGGAAATATTTATTGAGACACAGAATCTCCTGATCTGAATTGCAATGTAGTGCTGCAGTGAGCCATAAATTCACTTTTTTTTTCTTCAACTTAAGAAAAAACCGAAACCCACAACTATGAAATGTGTTGATTAGATTTTTATTTGAATTCTGATAAGAAGATGGATGCTGTTTGGGTTGCCATGGTGCTATTTTTGGAATTGTTTAGAAAGAATTTTGTCCAACGTAGTTCATTTCTATGCCAGCAGCTGTGCTCTTCCTTCCCCCTGCCCAATAAAAAATATTTTCACAATCATTTAATTTCTTTCAAAAGTACTAAATCATACATGTGGAAGGGGAGACATTGTGCAGCAAGATGATGAGAGTTCTTCTGACTCTACAAGAAAATCCTGTCTTAACTCACCATGAAGTAGATTAAACTACCTCGGTAGTCCATTACAAAAAGTAATTCCATGAAAATTCACATACAGTATCACATGCTCATTTCTTACTAACAAAAGAGAGGATAAAGGTGAACAAGAAAAACAGCAAAGTCAGAGCCCTGAATTTCAAAACAGAAGACTTGAGGAAGGAATCCTGCTTTACAGGAAGCTCTTGGGAGCATCCAAAGGAGTGGTACCTTTGTTATTGTAGAAACTCGTAATTTGGCAGGAGGGCCTGAGTCACCTCCTCTGGCTGAACCTCTGATCTCTTCAGAGTGGAGAGAGGCTCCAGCCAGAGCCCATGGAGCACTTGAAGTCCTGCTATCATTTCAGCATCCCTTCCTTTCAATTAACCCTTAAAACTTACTGCTCCCACCTATCCTTCTCCTCCCTCTTCAAAGCCTCAAAGTGTGCCACCCTTACTTTCTGTATAAGACAATGCACTGCTACCATTTAAGTGAATTTTGGCATTTGTAACCAAACTTAATGGCATTTGCAGGCATAGTGAAAGCTGATCTTAATGAGAAAAGATGATATATCACCATCTCCTTTCTAGTTTGTCTTTGCAATTCTATTCACTCTGCATTATTTTTTTCAGGAATTGCATCTAAATAAGACTGCTCTATTATTCTCATAGCCTTGAATCATATAATTTTCCTCTACAATGAAATAACCATTTTATCTAGTCCCAGTTGAGTTTGGTGTTTTCTTTGTCATGTTCCTCAGCATGACAACATCTTCAACAAACTAAACATAAAAAATTCAGATTTCCTGCTTGACTACTTTGAAAGACAACAATAGGTGCACAGAGAGCAAGAAACCCACCTCAGCTACACTTTGGTGAAGGTAAAATTTGTTTCCAGGTTGAAATAGTACAAAGGGTCAATATTCTAGTCTTTTATAAGGAAAAAAAAATCACGAAAGAAAACCAATGAATTAAATATTCTGTTTTGAAATTTGGCAGGGTTTAAACTTTAAAGTAAATTTTAAACAAATTTTGACTACTCATTCAAAAGCAATTTGAAAATCTCGAACTGGGTATTAGAATATTTTGAAATTTTTTTCTAGTACTCTTTGGATGAGAAGAGATTTCATGAGTATTGTTGTTCTTTCAAAGATTGTTTTTATTTTGGCAAAGTATCATTTTTACCAATGAGAGACTGCCAGAAAAAAAAAAAAAAGGTAATTGTTTTAGAAGTCTAGTCAATATTTCATAAAGATTTCTGTTGTAGTATAAACTCAGATGTTCTACAGTTCCTTCTAGTTATTCTGATATAAACTACAAGGCTTTTATTAGTGCTATTTCTGTCAGTTTCACCAACAAGTTATAGATCTTGGGCTCCATTCTATTTGCACTTATTGATGAATCTCCTTTAGTTTTAGCCAGAGTAAAATTCAGGTGAGGATGCTTGCTGTGATTTACAGTATGTTAGTCCTTAATACCACCTGTATTGTTTCAAAGAAAACATAGTCTTTAAAATTCCATACCATTTCTTGAACTGTGTGAATGATTTAACATTTTTCTTCTCTTTCCAAAACATAAATAACTAAAGCACATCATTCAGTTTTCTGCATTTTATCATGCCTTACATCAAATATGTGTTGCTTGCACATAAAAAATTTAAAATATATTTAAATGTTAACTATCATATATTAAAAAAAAAAAATATTGTATCTTTTTTTGTTCATTACTCCATGTAGTAATGTAAGTATATATTTTAATTAAAATGTCATTAAGTGTAGTTAATGTGATCCCTCATCACTACCTTTGTGCATTAAAGATTTACAGCTGTAATGCCCTGCATTATTGCCTGGAAAAAAATAATTAGATTTTAGAGTCTACTTTTAAAAATACATTGGTTTTTTGCTTTGCAATAAAATAGAAAGCTTGTTAGATACAGAGAGAAATGCTTGATAATACTGAAAGGATGAGAAACCAATTTCAGAAAACCCATTTAGAACATTAGGTATGCATTTAAGTAAGCAAATGACTGGAGGCATATTAAAAAAAAAAAAAAACAACACTCCATACCAATCATAAAAATATAAGCTTTACATATTATCTGTTTGTTGAAAAAGAACTGACAGATGAGTTAATACAGTTGAAAATGCTGTCAGTGTGAAATGGATTATTTTTCATATTCAGTGCCTGCTACTTATCAGGCTAAAATATGACTTTGTATGTCTCCCTTAATAAAACTTACCTTTTAAATCAACATTTCTTCCTCCTTTCGTGTAATAAGGTTGGACTACCTGGAGCATGTACCTAGGAATATCGGCACTAACAATCTGTATGCGCAGCAATCATCAAGTACCTCGGTCAGTGACAGAATTTTCAGGCAGTTTGATGGCCACTGTCTGCTTCCTTCATGTTGCAGCATCACATTTTTGAGTGAGGAATTATAGATATGGATTCAGCTACAGTGTTTATTTTCATTCATTCACTTATTATTTGTTAATATTTTCTTGCTTTTAGAAGTTGATTTTAATGAAACTTGCCCTCAGCTTAAGAACATGATCAGCTCATTAACTGTAAAAAATGATTGATAATCAAATAACACTTATATTTCTGTGGTTTCTTCAGGAGATAGAAAGAATATTGGAATATCTTGGAATACCTTTTCATTCTCTTTTGCTCAATAAACCATAACAGGAGAAGTCTGATACTGCCATCATGCAGCAAGTATTTTTACAATGTTAGTCCTAAATCCTCCAGGACCACTGTCAGTCCTCATGTGATGAGAATACAGGGGCTGGGCACTGAAAAAAATTATCCTCCAAACAGTTAACCTTCACTTACTTTCCTGCCTAAGTCATAGGACCTTTCACATGGAACATCTCTCAGTGAGGCGCTCCCAGAACTTAAACTTCAACAAGTCCATTAAGGTTCATTTCAGATGGTGAACATTCTTTAAAACTTGCCAATTTTCATTGCAGAAAAGTAGCAGTCTTAAAGCTCTTGCAGTATTCCATGGATATTCTTGAAAAAGTGTCAAATGACCTCCAAATATGCCAGTTTCTTAAAACAGGAATGGTGGAGATAACCCATACCACTCTGCTGTTTCTCATGTAGGCAACCTTCACTCCCAATCAGCACTGCAAATTCCAACATTAAATTGCACAGATCATAGGAAACAATTCTCCAAAGCTGATGGGAAAGCCTAACAATGTGGCAGTTTGTTTTGCTGAAGATTATAGTCTGAAAACTATTTTAATTATGGGGCAGTGAGGAAATGCAAGTAAATGGATTAGCAACTAGCAGGAGGAACAAGATATTTTTGCAGACTGTTGCCATTTACAGTGAGTTTTCTGCTTTCATGTGCGTTTCTTTTGCTCTATTGGTCCCTTTTAAGTAGGAATGTAAAGGAAAGTGCACTGGGTCTGGTCTACAGTTATGGCTGAAAACAGAGTGATAAGGAGTACTTCCTCCACAGTACTTCCATTCCTTACTGAGCTGTATTGGAAAAGCAAGGGTACTCAAGTCTGGATTTTGACGACAACTGCCTGAACTAAACACTTAATTTCATTCTATAATGGGAGTATGAATTCCACCTTTAGGAGACTGCAGTGCAGCTTTTTAATGTACCAAGAGCTTGGTTCAGTTGATCTTACTGAAGATTCAGGAGTTGATTGACCAAACACTCATTTTAAAGGCTGCTCCCATTTTTTATTTTCATGGTTGTCTACTTTTTCACAAAGTTATGGAGTATAATTCATTTCCAAAATTTAATATTGAGTTTTCCCAAACCTCCATCTAGTATGTGTTATATAAAATGTTTTCAAAAATAGTGTATGCATCATAAACTATTTATAAGTGTCATCTGATGGTGGATTCCTTTCCCTTTCTTCCCCATTATGCCTCAGCTATTACCTAGATGATTTTAGCATGGAGATGAAGAATTAACTGGTTTGTTCTCACCTTTTTTCCAGTGGAACGAGAATTGCAACAGAGCAACTGGACTACTGTGTCTGAAATATCCCTGATCACTGCTCTATGCCAAAAATGTGATTACCTGTGTTTCTTTGCAGGAGCATATGTGCTTCAAGTAAAGGCGACAGATGCTGATGATCCCACTTATGGAAACAGTGCTAGAGTGGTTTACAGCGTTCTTCAGGGGCAACCATATTTCTCCATTGATCCCAAGACAGGTAAATAGTTTATCAGCAGCAATGGAAGATTTGAGCTTTGTTTTTATGATTCATGTAGGCAGTATCAATGAATAAATATGGACGTGGTTGATATGGCCAAAATCCAGGAGTGCAATTTTCCACATTATTCAGTTTTGAGTATTGACTGGCTTTTTATGAATTACAATGTGTTGTAGAAACAAAAGAAACATGCTCGTCCAATCACTTCTGGAATATCTAAAATATGTCTACATTGAACGATTATTGTTTCAATGCTTTACCATTTCTCTGTAGATAAAGCTTTATCTGTTACATGCATCCTATATATATTTTTTTTTTTCCTGATGATTGAGTTTAGTAACTTGGGTCTTCTCAGCATTTTTACTTGCTGAACTTACAGTCAGAAATTCTCCAGCAATTACTGTTTTGCTATATTGAGCTAATTTGAGACTGGGAATCATCTCCTTCCCTCCTCTTTTCCTGGGGCATACTACCTTTGTCTGGGGTTACTGGATGTGTGAGCAGAAAATGATAATATGTTTAAAGAGACTGAAATATTTGGGAGGTTGGTAGACCTATTAATTGGGTATCTTGTCCTATATTTCTAAATGTCATTCTTGATTCTATATTTAGTAATTCAGTTAAGGAAGGGATAACCTACATGGTGAATGACATACATTGTGGCATCCTGAGTGAGTTACACAGAAAGCTGTCCAAATGCCCCTTTCAGCAGAGTTTCGCCTTCCAGTGAAGCTGCACTTGAATGTCAGACTCAGGGCCTTTAGCCCTGATGGTGGAGCCTTGTAAGGCTGTTAGCACACCATCTCCAGTGGACACATCCCTTTGTTCCATGCTCCATTTAGCAGGAGATGATGCTGCAATTTGCAGTGAGCAATTTTACTTTTCAAACTGAAATGGCACTTCTTCAGGTGTCTGGGGAAAAAAAGTAGTTGCCTTTATACTTACTTTTTCTTTTCAGTTTTGTAAAGAATGGATATGAATTCAATGGCAAAAAAAAAAAAAAAAAACCAAAAAACTTTACTGGAGCCAAAATTGGAGTTTTAGTACAAGTTTCACAAGAAAAAAAAGTAGGTAGTAGTGCTATGTTGTCATATGTTACTCAGTAGTGAGTAAACCATAGGTGATGGCCTGCACCCTACTGTCCCTGGAATATCATACAAACCTGGCTATTGCTTTTAATGAATTACTCATGTGCTAAAAGAATGGACACAGCTGTAGAGGAAGATTGGTGGAACAGTAGCCCAGTGTAGTTTAAAATCCTGTACCAGAAAGAAAGTGTATAGATTCATGCTTCTATAAGCAGCAATAATATGCTGTAACCTGTCTTAATGTTAGAAAACTCACTTTATGAGAGTTACTCGTGGGTCTAACACTTGACTGTAGAGGTAAACAGTATGTGAATAACACTGCATAGAATGGTGCTTAATGATTTGCTCTAAAATTGAGAAGTCCAGGGCAATACTACAGATATGCTCTTTCCAATTTTTTATTTTATAACTGAGCAGTTTATACAGTAGTTTTTCACTGCAGAGTTTTACAGCCAGAAATCTGCCCTGGGTGCTTTTGACAGGAAAGGGGAAGAAAGCCACTTCAGTACAATGACAAACTCAGAACTGCCAGCAGATGAATAAGCATTTTTTGTGTTCTTGGCTTATTTTTCCATCTCTTGCATTCCAGTAACAATTTTGAGACATAATCTCATAGTTATTTAAAGAACCTAAGAACATCTGTACTAAGTTTCTGCCCTGTATCATGTTTCCAAAAGTAATGGCCTCCTTAGCTCTAGTGAAGGATGAAGAGCAAGTGTTTAGTGATGCACGCCTGGAATACTCTTCTAGTCTTCAAAGAACTTGTCCTTACAAAGTTCCTGGGTGACTACCATTGTCAAAGTAACTAGAAGTCTGAAAGTATTTCTCCTCTACTTTTCCACTTCACAGTGGATTTTACTTGTCCAGGAGTACAGTATCAGCATACCCACTCACTAGAAATTTCACAGCAAATGTTCGGTTAAGAACCAGCTCCTCTTGCTCTTTTTTTGAAAGAAGGGCATCTCTTAGCTTGTTTCATACATTAGACATTGCATAAGACAGTAAACAGTTAATTTCTATTTATAATTTCCCTGAATTGACTCTTTTCTAGATTAAAGACTTCTTTAAAGAGAAGCTGTTCCATAACAATAATCATCCTTCTCCTCAGGGTGAGAAAGTGCACATAGTATTCAGGAAGGCAGCTGATATGGATGTATACAGCTGTTTAATAGCACTTCTGTTCTCTATTCCTTTCCAAACAGTTCCAAACGTTGTTTGTTTCTTTAGCTTCTACCTCACAGATGTTGATATGCTTGTGGAATTTTCTGTTTCTACCTCAAGATGTCATTGCAAAGTAGTAACAGTGAAAACACTGATCATAATTTTATGTGTGAAATAAGGATTGTGTTTGTCAAGCACTCGACTTTACACATACTCCTTTCTCAAATCCCTCCTAATAGGTGTTACACATTTACTCTGATATGAAACTAGTACACCTAGATAGTTTTTAACCTCTATGTGTCTGGATGTCATAGCTGCCCTTTTACTCCTTGTCTTTACTGACGCTCTAATCTTTTTCCATCTTCTTGCTGGAGATAAGTAAACCATGTGGAAGTGGGAGAGTTAAATGCAATACAGTACCTTCTGGAGAGCAACTGTTTGACTGGCACAAATCTTATATGTGGGGGGTACTTTTAAATGCTATAAAATTGCTCTTCTGATTTGAATGGGATGGTTTGTTTTTTTTTTAAATGAGAACTTATCTTAGAACAAATAACCTCTCATATTTTTCCTATAAATATTCTCTTTTCTTATGAAAATATCCTTTTCCACCATTAAAATGTCCATTCCACTCAATTTTTTGATATGTTTATGAGGTCAGTATTCTTATTTATGGCTAGATGTTTCCAGGTTTTGTTAGACTCAGTATTCTAGTCCATCTTCTGACTTCAGTTATATTATTGAAATACAAATTGGTATCAGCAGGAGTATTTATTCAGGAGGCTTTTTCTTGGAATCTGGGTTTTTTCTTCCACAAAAGTGAGTGATCTCCTAATGAATTATGGGTCAATAACTTTGAAAAGCAAATCTTCTGGCCATACATACTCTTTTCAGTTTTCAGTGGTCACATGGAGACCATACTTTTCTGCACATTTGATACTGATGCCATCTGAAAAGACAAAAAAGAAAATAAAAGTTATCCAGTTCTGCAGTTGAACAATTCTTATTGTAAAATCTTAAGGTAGAAGGATTTACAAGAACTCAGAACACCATTACATGCACATAAGGCCTCTACATTCTAATAACCCTTTGATCTAAATTTAGTTGTTCTTCATGATGCTGAAGTTGAAATACCAACATTTGTAGCCTTTTGCTTCCCATGGATTCTTACCTATACTTTATTCTTCTATTTTGTTGATAAGGTAACTCTAATTCACATTTGTCCTGTCTGTATGAACTGATTTTGGAAGTAATATTTCTCGGTGTTTCATCTAAGCCTTTAAAATAGAGTAGGCAGAAAAAGGAAAATTGCCCATGAATTGCTAGACATGAAAATTATTCTCACTTTTTTTTTTTTTTTTTTCCCTGAAGATAAAGGGTTTTTTCCAGAAAAATATATAGAATGACCTTACACTTTCAGACAAGAATAAACAGTGGGTGGTTTGGAACTTTACTGCTAGATTGATAGCCCATTCTTCATTTTCTGAAAAACCCCTGGAACATTTCTGAGAAAGCCACTTAGTTGTACCCAGAACACCTATATCAACCAGATAAACTGCATTTTCTCCTCACAACCCGCTGTGTACCCATGCTCAGTTTTTCTGTAATATTTTTGGACTTCAGCAAAGCTTTTGATATTGTCTCTCACAGGATCCTTCTGGACACAATGTCCAGCACACAGCTGGATAAACACCACATCATGATGGGTGAGCAACTGGCTCACAGGTCAGGCATAAAGGCTAATAGTGAATGGGGTGACATCAGACTAGTGGGGTTCTGCAGGGCTCCATCCTCAACAGTGTTCTTCAACATCTTCATAAATTACTTGGATGCAGGAGTGCAAGGAACACAGCGTAAGATTGCTGATGACACTCAGTGGGGAGGAGCTGTCAACTCCCTTGAGGGCAGGTAGGCCCTGCAGATTTTTGACAAAATAGAGAGCTGGGCAATCACCAAATTTATGAAGCTTAACAAGGACAAGTATCAGATTCTGCAGTTGGAATGGGGCAACCCTGGTTGTGTATAGACTGGGGAATGAGGGGCTGGAAAGCAGCTCTGTGGAAAGGCACCTGGGGGACCTGGTTGAGGGAAAGTTGAACATGAGTCAGCAGTGCCCTGGCAGCCAGGAGGGCCAGCCCTGTCTTGGGGTGCATCAGGCACAGCATCGCCAGCTGGGCAAGGGAGGGAATTGTCCCTCTCTGCTCTGCACTGGGGTGGCCTCACCTCGAGGGCAGTTTTGGGTGCCATGATTTAAAAAAGACATTAAACTATTAAAGAGCATCCAAAGAAAGGCCACCAAGATGGTGAAGGGTCGGGAGGGAAAGCTGCATAAAGAGCAGCTGAGGTCACTTGGTCTGTTCAGCCTGGAGGAGACTGAAGGGAGACCTCATTGTGGTCTTCAATATCCTCATGAGGGGAAGAGGAGGGGCAGGGATTGATCTCCTCTCTGGTGACCAGTGACAGGACCCGAGGAAATGGCATGAAGCTGAGTCAGGGGAGGTTTAGGTTGGAAACCAGAGAATGGTTTTTCACCCAGAGGGTGGATGGGCAATAGAACAGGCTCCCCAGGGAAGTGGTCACAGCTCCAGTGTGACAGAGTTCAAGAAACATTTGGACAAGCACTCTCAGGAACATGGTGTGACTCTGCGTCCTGCACAGAGCCAGGAATTGCACCTGATGATCCTGATGGGTGGCTTCCAACTCAGAATATTCTATGATTCTTCAGTTCTATGTTATTTCATTTTGGTAGTATAACACAGGAGGTCTTTCATTCCCATAGGTCTTTTCTGCTTAAATGAAAATACCAAGGATGCTGTAAAAGACTGTGGAACATATAGTTTCCACAATGCCAAATTCAGCAGTAATTAAGACTAGGAGTTTCAAAAGGAAGCCTAGTAAAGTTCATCCTCTTTGCACAAATATTTTTTTTCTGAATATCACATGAATATGAACAATTTTTTTGCAGTTTTGTAATTCAAATTTCAATTTGGAGCAAACTGCATGCAGTATGGTATATGCCATCCTTAGGCAGGAAAATTGTGATTCCTATTAATGTTGTCATTATCATCATTTTACAGTGGAGAGAAAGGAAATTGTTATAGATTTCAATTAATGGGAATTTTTAATAGGTTCCAGAAATAGCAGATTTAGGTCAAAGTCATTTCTAGATTCTGAAAAAGTATTATAACGTAATGACTCCTATTCTGACTTGTTAAGACAGCAGTGGTTAGTTGCTATAAAGATAAGAATGGTCCTTAAAGTTTGCTTCTTGCCATTCCAGACCCATTTTAACACCAGGTAAAAAACCTAGTTTTAACATCAAATTGTTTAATACTAGAAAATAATACTTTATAAACCAATAATAACAAGGAAAAATCATACTTCCAGTTGGTTTATTTTTCAATTTTGCATGTTACCTGCTCCAATGTGCACCTAGGCATTTTCTGATAACTGTTGTTTAACATATAGCATTTTGCAATGCTATTCACATCTGTAAAATTTTGACAAAGACATGTATTTTCTCCTACATATTTGATTTCAAGAAAAAGCCTTTCATACCCCAAACCTTATAGGTTTATACAACCTCATCAGATAATTTGCGTGTTCAATAGTACCTCTCCTTTTCTCTCCCCATCTTTTTCTCTCCAACTCTTCCTTTTATACTATATATTCTTAACATATCAGAAGGGGGATTATGGCATATCTACTAAGATATCAGCTGTCCAAAATCACTGAAGAGTAAAAGTCATTGGGGTAATGTCTTACTGTGATATTTAAATTACATTTTTTTAAAGGAAATTCCTCAAATATTCACTGCATCGTTGTGCTATATCAAGAACACTTTCTCAAACAGAGGAAGTGTCTTCTAATAAAGACCTCCTTTTGTACAAAGGAACACTGTCATGTCTTACATTAACTTGAATTTATTGGCAAGTGAATGGTTGGAAACAATTGACAATGCAGGCTTTGCAATGCAATGCCACCTCTTCCTACATTTCCTCACTCCGCACAAGGCAGTGTTCCTCATCCCTGATGTGGCAAATCTATGATCACAACATTAATATCCCTAGTGAAAATGCATCATTCTCTTTCATCCATTCATGTCCTGATTGAAAAGACAAAACACTCATTTTGAGTGGTTGAATACCTGAAAAACACACTTTTGAAAAGCCTGAGTATTTGCGTGTTTCTGTGTGACCTCCTCTCATCAACCATTTCAGAATTCTATTCCTGGTTCAAGAGATCCCGTATTAAATTGTAAGAGTAGACAATCACAGCCCTTTGTTTATTTGCTCCTTCTCTTTCCCATTTCTTCTCATAGGTGTAATAAGAACAGCTTTGCCAAATATGGACAGAGAAGTGAAAGAACAATATCAAGTTCTAATCCAAGCCAAGGACATGGGAGGACAGCTGGGAGGACTAGCTGGTACCACCACTGTAAACATTACTCTCACGGATGTCAACGACAACCCACCCAGATTTCCTAAGAGTATGTAGTATTCCAAAGCACTGATTTCCAAATAAGCATGACTGAAAGCGTTAATTTGGAAAAGTCCTTTAGATAAGAAACTCAGATCCTGGAAAAAGAACAGTATATGATGAAAAAAATCAAATATCCTTTTTTTAAAAATAATATAAAGCTCAACTTGAAAGTATGAGTTGAATGTTTAAGAGGAAATATACCATTATTCCACAAGACCAGCCTGAGCCTAAGAGTTCATTTCATTTACAGTATAAAAATGATCTGGGAAATACTGTTTTGTCAAGGAAAACTGCATGAATCCCTTCAAATTACAAAAGTTTATAATCTGAAACTTCCAGGTACCAAAAGCAGAGCTAGCTCATGCTAAGCATTATTGTCATGATGTTCAGGAACAGATTTTTATGTGTCTTGGCCCAGAAGATTATATCTGTACTTGAAAACACTTGCAGCCTCAAAACAGTGATCATGCACTGATAATTTATTATGTTTCACATCAATTAGTTTAAATGAGGCTTTTCAGAAGTATGCTAATTTAAGGAGTTTCATAGTCTGCGTATGATTAAGAGGATTGTCACTTAAACTTGTCTCCATAAATTTACTGAAGTTTTGTATGTTCCATACCTTCAAAATTCAGAAACTAATCAAGCAAAAATCTTGATAGCTATGCCAAAATAATTAGCTGCTAAAATTCATTAGTAAGGCAAATTCATATTATAATATATTGCATGAATCTGCAGTAAGATCACAGCATTTTTTACTTTGCATCTCTTTCCTTGTCCATGAATTGAAATCCCACTATATGTATTATGAATGCTCCATAGGTACAAAACCACATCTGCAACTGTGAAGTTTTCTCTTGCATAAAAATTCTTCTTTTTCTCGTGTTTTTGCAGGCAATGTAAGAAAGATCAGGTTACGAGAAGGATCCATCTGGTCCTTCCTTCTGTCTCTTACACTCACATCTAGATGGTATCCACAAAACAGGCCAAACAATACTTCATAAAACTTCTTTACTTTCTAATTATATTTACTTCTAATGGTGCCTTTGTATTTAACAACCCTCAATGTATTTTTCTTGTAGCAAGTTCCCCCATTGCTTTGAAACTTAGGTAAAATTTCAGAGTCCACATCCTCTGTCAGAGGTACATAAACTAATCATATATCATACAACAAACAGCTTCCCCTCATTTGTTTTGAATCCATCCTTACATAATTGCCTGCGTGTTAACCTCTTCAAAAATTCAGAAAGCACTGCAAAATATCAGCTTTATTTAGAGAAACTGTGTCGATTTCTCTTTGTTCAATATGGGAAATTCTCTCTGAGTTCAGTAAATCTGCTCCTACTGTTTTGCCTGTACATGTCAGTCATATCCATCCGTAGCTCCACTAGATTCCCTGGAGAACTTTTGGGGAAGAAAATCTGTGTTATATTATACCTCCAAGCCTTCTTGTGCCACAGTGGTTTGAAGCAAAATATTGCACATCATAATAGTTCTCTTATTTCATTCTTCAGG
This sequence comes from Aphelocoma coerulescens, assembly GCF_041296385.1. Classification (NCBI taxonomy): domain Eukaryota; kingdom Metazoa; phylum Chordata; class Aves; order Passeriformes; family Corvidae; genus Aphelocoma; species Aphelocoma coerulescens. Next base: position 87,176,309 of record NC_091015.1, read on the forward strand.
CTCTTGGGCATGTAACAGCTAATTCAAATGATTTGTTGCTGTTGTGTCTGTTTGTTCCACAACTGCTTCTATAGCTAATTTAACCTTCTCCTGAGTCCCCTATAAAGTTCTAGGATAGAAAAAATCCCCATTTTTTCGACACTAACAACAAAGAAAAAAATATACTAAGTTTTACATTCATGATCTTATCTTGTCTGAGCACTTCTGTATCTCAGCTTCGGGCTGGCTTTATGCAGTTCCTCTCAGGCTTTTTGCCTCCAGATGTCTTAAAAGACAATTATTATTAGCTTGTTTGCAGAGATTTATTCAATCTCATTCTTTGTCTTCTTTATTGTGGTTTTATAGATAAAGCAGACTTTATGGTTCTTTCCATTGTTCTCCCTGAGACACCACTTCATTTTTTTGAAAGATGCCTTCTTGCTTTTATTAGCTATGCTGTTTGCCCTTATGGATTTGCCTTTTAATGGATATGCACATTTGCTGTGCGTCTTCTAAATGATATCCCAAGACAGCATCCACACCACCCATAGTGATTTAACAGCCTCAGATATCCCGTTCAGAATTTCTATAGTAATATGACTCAGTTTTATTTATATTCACTTTCTTGTTATTATTATTTATTTAACTGAATATAATCATCTTGTAATTCTGGCTTTTATTGCTCCTGCACAAATATTGCATTTAAACTAATTATAGTTGCTGTAAAATTTAGAATAACTAGGGAAATTTTCCTGACTAGCTAATGGTAATGCTGTTCTCTTCTTTAAATCTTAGTTTACAGAGATTCTTTTAACAACTATCATTATTCCTCCACTGATAAAGTCTGCTGTAACTTTCCTGTGTATTTGGCTCCTTAGTACTATGCTGCTTGACTAATTTTCTTCTTTCCCACAGATATTGAACACAGGTATTATGCTGATAGTCTTGTTTAGCATTAGGCATTAAAGTTACCTATACTAGTTCCCATTTTAACCTTTGGCTTTATATTATGGCTTTCTTTCTTTCTCTTTACTGGTCCCTTGTTTGATTCTGTATGAACTACCACTTCTGCATTTCCTACTGGGCTATCATCTCATTTTGTAGCATTCTCCAGTGAAGAATGCAGAGTTCTCATCACTGCACCCTTTGTCTGAACTGCATACCTTGGCATTTTTTTTTAATTGTGTGTTTTCCAGCACCTGAAAATTCTCCTGAACCTTTCACGAGGTATCACAATGGTCATAGAAAAGTTTTTAAACTTTCAGAAGCCTATTCTTCTTAAGGCCAAAATGAATTTTGCATTTTTCCTATTCTTTAACAAGTGCCCCAACATTCTAATATTGTGACTTACTTCTCCTCACCACTTTTTCTCAGCCAGGCATTTGAAGCTCTATCTTTCAATCTTTTTCTCCTGATTGTACATGGTGAGACTACTTCAGACTATGCTACTATGAATGTCCTTAACTTCAGGTTTCATTTGCTAGCCTAAATTTCAATCCTAAGTCTTCTTTATTTTGTCAGACCTTACGTAGTATCTCCTTCAGTTTCACAAGTGCTGCCAAAGCCTTTGTAGGATGCTCCAAACCTGAAAAATAAGCAAATCATCCCAGAGGGCCTCTTTGTACCAGCATTCCTACTGTCTTCATCCTCAGTGCTTGTTAATCTGTCCATTGTTCCAGTCTGCTCCTGCCTTTCAGCTGGAACCCCTGCTGTTGGAAGGGTATCTGGACTACAAGAGGAAATAATGTAACTGTCTGGAGACCAAAAAAATCAGTACATTGAAAAGCTTCATGTGCCCAGTGCTCATTCCCATTCTGCTTTTCGGTTGTATATTTTACTCCTCTTGTTGTTAGGGGCCTTGGTATTTTGTATTTTATTGTATGCTTTCATCTACTGTTGTGGTGCAAAAATGCACACGTTTCACATAATGTCAGATAGTTTTCGTGACACAGAGAAATCATGGCATATATCATCCTCTTTGAAGAAGATAGCCTCGAGGTCGTATTTAATGCATGAACTGCAGTTATGACATCTTTGCCCAATTGTTGCTATGAAGGAGCAAAAAAATCACGTACAAGAGACCAAGCTTGTCCTGTACTTTGCATGCTAGTAAGGTTGAAAACCTTTTCCTTCTATTATATCAAATGTCACAAAAGAAAAATTCCAGCAGTGACTCTCAACAAAACAGAAGAGAATAAGACTGGAGGTTTCTGTTGATATTGAAAATAACAAACACTTAACATGGCTTACAAGCTAAAATGTCAGTATGGGGACTCCAGTGTATTGGTCAACCTTTTTTATTTTTGCACGTGTTACAGGCAACAGTCTTGATCAATGGAGATTTACTTAGCGAGCCCGTTTGGTTAAGCAGTATGTGTGATGATGTGTAGTGTGCCTGAAATTCAGAGACACAAAGCTAATTACAGCTAAACAAAAGAACTAAGTGAGAAAAAGTAGAGTTTGAATTATATTTCTAACATAGTAACTGTATTTTTCTTTTTTTTCTCCCTGAAAACATTGCAATGATTAGGAATAATTACCTGCCAGGAAATGGAGTTTGCCATTTGCTTGACTACCATAGCTGAAAGGATAATTGTGAAGAATTTTAGTTTATGTGAAAAATAAGTCTTTAAAATCAGGTCTGCATAGGTGCCAAGTTCAGGCCTGGCAAGAGATCAGGAACCCTTAAGTGTTGCTGGGATTGAGACCTCCAGTATCCTTTTACTCGTCACAGGTCACCCCAAGACATCAACAAAGCCAGGAAGTGCAGATGGAAAAAAAGGACTAAAGGTCCTTTAACACAAACTGCTCCAGGGTTAATGTTTTTGCATCACATAATCAGGACCACAGTTTTGCAAAGGGCTTGTGCCAAAGAAGCCATGATGTAGATTACCTAATCAAATAAGACAATATTAAATTTCACAGGATGAAGCTTAAATTTATTTTCTAAACTTAGTAAAGCTGAAAAAAACACCCAAGATTTCACAGCAGAAGTAGGAGAACATATATTATTAATATTTGGAAGAAGCTACATTGATAAATTATACATTACAAGCTTGCAAAAAAAAATGTAACACAGAACACCTTCATCTCATTGAGGGTCTTTTAAGGAGACAGGCAGGTTTGGATGGGTTATCAGCATCAGTGATGAAAAAACACTGACTATCCTGCTGAACAAGGAATTTTTTATTTAGAACCTGTGCTTTTGAACATATTCAGTGGGGAACTCCCACCTTGCATGTCTCCTAGTAATGAGGAGTGTAACAGAGGGGAAACCTCTAAACATACGCTTCTGTCAGAGTTGCCTGACCTGCAGGTATCTATTGGCCCACATTTCAGAAAACTGACACTTCAGAAAATGGATATTTTCTTTAAAAGTAGTAGGAAAAAGTTACTCTGAATTATTTTATTATTAAAAATTATTTCCAGAAGTGTTTTCTGTCTTCCCTGGCTCTTCATTAGTACAGCTCCTTTCTGCATTGCTGTGCATGTTTCATTGTTAAAGATAGAACTTTTTTGTAAATATTAAAATAAATATTTCATACCAAAGTTTAATTTTTGCCAAAACCAGAGAAAAAAAAGTAAGGCAAATAATGAAAAGGTAAGTACTTTTCCTGTCATAACAACATCGTTCAATCAATTGAACAAAAATTTGGTATGACACAACATTGCCTTTGAAGAGAGAAGAGTGGGCAAAAGCTGCATACATCTAGGTATACACCCTGGTCCAGAAGGGAACTGATGGCCTTTCTCTCTCAGCTACTTACTTACATGATAGCTGGCTAAGTAAAAAGATAGTTCAGCACATCCTTCCTGAAAGCTAATGGGCTAACCCTTAACTCATCAAGCAGTGCAGCACTCTGAGCATGCTGCCAGGACAACAGTGGCTTGTTTCCAATTATTAAAATAAGCTTCAAGAAAAAATGGATGGGCTATATTTACTTCAACATTTAAATGACAAAAAAAAATGTATAATTAGTTGGTATAAATTATGCTTTATGGAATCAAACCAATTAAGTGAAGTGGTGGATTCATATTTTGTAAGTTTACTATGCTTCAGTTTCCCTGTCTCTTTCTTTTGTTCACTGCTGACAGAGTGAGTGTGAAAGCAATTTAGAGAAATAAACCCTTTTATGCTGAGCAATAAAAGCACACGTGAATCATTTTAGTCAAAGGAATAGTATGTCTTTTTATTTTAATATGACATAAATATGCTTTTAGAGAATAAGGCCCTGACATAGAATAAATGCAATTGAATTTTTAAATTTAGACAGTTTTTTATTCTGATATTAGCAAATAAAAGACCATTACAAGTGTCTTCTGAAGTTACCAGTAAGTTTGGTTTATTTTTAAGGTGTGTATTTTTTAAGGTGACACTCCCTGAATTTGCTTTTTTAACTCAAAAGAACTATTTGGATAAAGCTATGTTTTATCACATCATTTCCAGCTAACAGAAGTCAATTTTGTGAGAGAATGATTAAAATATCTTCCTAATAGAAGAGAAATTAATTAAGATTTGAACCCAAAACTTGAATTTTGTCTACTTGTGCATGTCTTAGCTTTTAAAAAATGCATCTCTGATGGTCAGAAACCATTATCTCAGGGTTGCTTTGCAACCACATTTAAAATATTCAGACAGCAGTAGAGCAATTCCTAGACATCACAAGGGCCATTTTTTTTTGCTGTCATTGGTCTTTCCAAAAGCATGTCAGTGAAATCCATCAAGATAGTTTGCATAAAAGACCATGGCAAAGTTCCAGAAATGCTAACATATTTGGAAACATAAACACAAGTATTCATCTTTCTGGTAGTGACCCCTTAAATAAAGCAAGGTTGAAGGATCGTTCCTATAACCTTGCACATCAGTCCATACTGTAGGATTTTGTGGGTAATTGTATTTGGATTTCACGAGTGGCCAGTACAGTGCATCCCACAGAACATATTAAATCCTCCATTGGAAACAGCAGAGGAAACAATAATCTTAGAGAGAAAATTTCACAAAATAGACAAAAAAGTTCACAAAATAGACAATTCAGAAACAAAAAAAAAGAAAAAATATTTCATTTATGCAATTTCAGGAATTTCAGAGTAAGTAAAAAAGGCCTTTGTAAACATAAACTGGTCCTTTACTCTCTTAGTTATATGACCTTGGCATGGCACTTGAATGACCTATTAGCTGGATGACCTATTACATAGATATATTATATATTATGTATTACATATTACATACTAAGAATAAGATTTGCATATTATTACCCTTTAGATTGCATCTATTTTCAGTGATTATTTATTGGTTTGCAGCTTATTTTAATAGGTGTTCTGTCAAATACTGCAATCTGTAGAAATATTTAAAAAGAAAGAACAACCAAGTGCTGAATCCGGAATGGCCTGCCTATATACTCTTGTGCATACACACTTTGTAGATTAAAAATTCTTATTATAGATATTTATTTATATATTATTGGAAGCTTAGTACATCACAGAAATTGCAGGTGCATTAATTGTCCTAGGTTTTACTACATTAAAGCTGGTCAGTTTTTAATTCAGTAAACTAAATGTGTCTGATTCTATTCAAGTGGCTTTGAACAAGACTAGCTCAGATTGTATTGCAAAATTGGTTCAGAAGCAGACTGCAAGCAAGAGGTCTTCTTGTCCACATGGGATAGAAAGGAAAATGTTTTAATCCATTGCTTTGGATGAGTGGCTTATGAGAGAGAAGTTCCTCAGATTATGCTATCTACTTTTAAAGATTTCAGAAGAACTCAACACAAATCCCACCCAGTAGTGTATTAGAAATCTACAGGAAACGATTGTGTGATTGATAAATTATTCTGTTCATTAATCTAAAAAAACTTAAATAATGAAAGCAGTGGTTTGATTTAAAAAAAAGTGATGAAGATTTAGTGCCTCCTTACTTGGACAATTTGCTAGAAAACTTGCTCAGGATTTAGGTTCAGATCTGCCTAATTAAGCATTTTAGCAAGTCTGCACAAGTTTCTGGGAAGTTATTCTACTCCCTGTAATTCAGATATGGAAGTATGGCTTCTCTCAGTATTTCTGTTAAAAGTTGTTGTGCTTTATATACAGCACTTGCATCTTCATTGGCTCTCAGAATGAAAATGAGTCCATCTTTCATTGATTAAAGAATTTGCCTGGCAGACAAGATGCCCTAATTCAGTTCCAGCAACTAATTACTGATTTTATACCAACTGGGAGATACCTGCATAGGACAGGTGGACAGATTCATGGCAGACTAACCTGCAGGCAGAGATTATTTGTGAGACTGAGCCAGGGCTTGCTTTGAATCAGAAAAGGAAGGATGGTCAAATCCTGATTTTCTCCATCTTTGTTAATTTTCTAATGTCTATGCCATAAGACATAAAAGAAAAAAAGCACTAGCTCGGTTTTGTAAACCAAGCTTATATTGTTTAATGTCAGAAAATCTTATGCAAGTCTGATTTTCATTTACCTGTGAGTTTTGGGCAAATTAAGACTGCATTTTTGAGTTGAACATATACTTTAACCAACCATTTCAAACAGCAATGGAAGATGGGAATGCAGAGACTCCAGAAATGGGCTCATGCAATTGCAAGCCAATCATGAAAACAGCACCCCTGCAGAGGTCATTATAATTTTGGATTGTAATGCCTTTGACTTACTACAGCTTCAACACCAGTAAAATTACAGCCAGATCAGTACAATAATAAATACCAGCTAACCAGTATTTGCACAGGGCTCTTACAGGAATCAGAGGAGAACCAATGGTAGCTCCTCTTTATTCTGGGTTCCTTGCAAGTCTCACACCTCTGTACTATTTGCATTGTCTTGCCTGTCTCACGCTCCTTTGGCCTCTCTTTCTTCTTGATCCTGTATATCCTTATTTTCAACGTGCACTCTTTTCTCTCCTATGGGAGGCACAAATTTATCCTTGATCTCATTTTTATCTTATAACTAGAGTGTGGCCATCTCCTCCTTCAACTCCACAATTGTTTGTTTGCTTTTTTCCCAATGGTAGCGCTGCTAAAAGAATTTATACTTTGCTGAGTCACTTCCAGCTCTGAGTTTATCCATATTTTGCTACTGAAATCATGAGTCTTCATCATCCCAGATAAACTCTTCACATCTTCATCTTACTTGTTTTGGCCACTATCCTGTCACACAGCTTAGTTACCCTTGCCTGCTGTTTCCATTTCACTTGAGTTACACATTTGACAGTCATTAAAAAGCCTCTGTATTTTTCTTTTCCCACCACCATTTAATCAGTGTAATTATGGACATTTTTACATAGACTAAAAGAATGTATACAATTGCTTATTACATTTCACTTTTAAAAGCAAAAGAAGGATGTGAATATCTGAAAAAGTTCCTGAAGCTTTATGTTTTAATTCTCTAGTGTTAATCTTAGAACAGTACAGGGCACAGTTTTGACCAGCACCAAGTAAAGCTTTCTCAGAGAAATTCAGGGCATTTGGAGAAATTAGTACAGATCAAGAACTATTTTGTGCAGTCGCTTTCCATGAAATTGACCTATTTTGGTGTGGCTAAAAGAATTCAATAACATGGAATTAGGCCATTCTATATTGGCTGGCTTCTGTGCCACAGAGTACGGCTGGTACATGAAATTTCTTTGTACATTTGTAGCTTATTTGAGCCTATGCTTTGCAATCCAGGTCATGCAGCCCTTTTTGGGTCAGAGTACCCCAGAGTTAAGTAACCGTCTGTCATTATATGTGTGTGTAACATAAAGGAGATAAAACAAAATTTAACCTCTATAAAAATTTCTATTTACATATGTGCCAACTTCCTCTTACTCTTTTTCTTACTCCTTTCCATATCAGAACTATTTTAGTAAGAACTGATTTGCACCCAAAGGTTCACATAGCCTTAGCAAAGACTCCCTGGAAACTTATTCTTTTTTTTGTAGCTGTCACTGTTTGGTGTTCTTAATAATAAAACATCTTGAAGGGAGAATTGTTTTATTCAGACTGAATAACTAAATTCCCAACCAAAGCATTGGAAGAAAATGGAAAAATAAACTGGAGGGGGAGATATTCAATTACCACAGATCTTTAAAACACTAAATGTTTAGTAAATTCTTTGTCTGCTGCATTTATATTGTTTTTTTAAGTCTCTCAAGAATGCATAAGTAGCAAAGGTTATCTGAGGACTGTTTGGAGTACTGATTGAATGAAACAAAAAAACCTGTTTAAAGGTCTCAACTGAGAGAGAGTGAACCCTTAGCTGCAAAGCGGAGCATAAACCCAAATATAGCTATTTCTTTATACTACTCAATAGCCAATGAAAAATATAGGTAATTTCTCACTGGCTAAAATGCAATGCTCTGATTGCACTGTAAACAATAATTCAAGAAATACAAATGAGTATAATAGTGGTTAGAAGTTAAATGTTCTGTTTGTCACAACATTCTGTTGTTAATTCATTTCCCTCCTATCATCGTCTCTAAGTGGTAATTGATCATTAATAGAAATATGAGGTAAATTGTTTTTAAACACTATAATTATCATAGTAGATTATTATCATTAGTAATTGTATTTCACATCTGCTACCTTATGTAGAGAAGGTGCAAATAAATACAGTTCATAAAAATTCAACAACCTTTGGCAGGAATCATGTCATTCATTCCACTACAATGTGTTTTCTGTAGGAGTGACAAAGAAATCATTCATTCAACACACAGAGAGCACTTAGATTGGATGCATGAAATTACCCACAGTAACCTTGGTATGTCTTAAAAGCCCCATGCATCTCCGCCTACTCTGATAATGAAAAGTAGATAAGGCTACAGATTTAACAGCATGGGGTTGCCTTGCAATGCTTTGAGAATTGGTTCCAAAGTGACTCACTGACAACAGTGTCACTTGCTGTGTCACTATCAGTTCTGGCAGCATCTGCCTTTTTCCCTGAGGTCTTCCATCCAAGCAAGAAATCAAAGTATCCTTTCTGCTCCTAACCATGGTGAGCTTACTTTCTGAAAATTTAGAGACTACAGGGCAACATAAAGTGAAGCCGACCATATGTAATTATCTAATTATAATCACAATAGTTTAGGCTCATGATTTTCAAAAATATCTAAGAACCAGAGTTGTATTCAGATTTTCAGGAGTGCTCCACTCCTTGTAAAAGCATTAAATGGGATGCCCAAGTGCTTGCAAAAATCCAAATGTTCCTAATGACAGCAGTAGGAGCTAAGCGGAAGATACCAAGCAGTTTGTCTTCTGTGAGTCCAAAATACCACTTTTGTTGAATATTTGCATAAAAAGCTGTAAAAATAAAAAGAAGAAAACAGAAATATTCTAGAGTATATCTTTTAAGTTTTGACTTGAGTTCATGACAATTATTTTATTCTCAGTGGCTTCTATGGGAAATTTGTTGAATTTGTAAATGTGATCGCCACTGCTCACAAGAGAAGAACCTGTAATTAAGCACTCACTACTTTTGCATTTCACTGGAAAATGAGCCGTATTTACACAGAGAGCTCACTTTAAACACTTAAATTGGAAAACATAAACATCACTTGTGATAAGTTGAGCATAGTTGCTATAAAGTATAAGACAATATGGATGCAAAATATACATTTGCCCTCCTATTGCATTTACTTATCTATATCACACACTAAATCACAAGTACTTAAGGAAACTGCATTGAGTAAACCAAAGCTTAAAACAAAGTATAGTAAACTATTATGAACTTGTACTTGATGATTTCACAATTTTATCTTTAAAAGTAATAATTTTCAGCCTCAGTCTGTGCCTACATGGTCAAGAAAAGTAATATGCACTTTAGGGAAAAACATTTGCATGAAATGTACCCAATGAGTATGTAAAAATCAAGTCTTCACAAGGAGTTTTTTGAGGAATACAGGTGTTGAGCATGCTTTGTTTAGGTGATTTGAGGGATGCAACTGAGGTGTGACTTGGAAGACTTAAGATAGGAACCTAATTTCCTTAGTCGATGGAGAGAAAAATTATTCTTCCAATAGAGATGATTTAGAGCACCTGGCTTAGATCCTAAAGTATATGGTATGACCATATTCTTAAGAGTGAATGAATTGTAATAAAAATTGTGTTATTATATCTCATGCCAGAGTGATAAAGAAAATATGATAAGGCTCTGGCAAGATATTTAAGAAGCAGGGATGTTAAGCAGAGCATTACAAACTCTATGTCCCATCCCTGACAATATACTTTTTATCATGTTAATGTTTCACATGTATCTTTCAATTTAAATTTTATAGAGGAAATAAGTGTATTGATTTACTTCTTGGTGACGGTGTGATCACTGGAATATTACCAACCAACCTACCTGATAAGTGCCAATTACATGCTGCCTGGGATTCTGAAAAAGGAAAGACATCTTCTCCTGAAAACATTTTTCTATCCATAAGGCATGCTACACCTTGATAATTCTTTAGAACCGCTATATAATTTATATAAAAAACAATTAATTCAAGCTTTTAGACTATACCCCCCAAAATTATTTCTCTCATATTATTTTGTTTGGCAGTAATTTCTAATTAGTAGAATGGATATTAGCAGAACAATTCTTCATTGGTCATGATACACAATGAAACTGATCATGTGGGCTGGTTTTCCACATAAGCCTTCAGACTTACAGAAAGCTGCACTGTCTAACACATGAATCCATTGGCAAAGTCAGGTTTTTCACAAAAAGGGGAAGTGGTGAAGGTGGCATCTTTCATATACAACAATAACATCAGGATTAAAGCGTTACTCAGGAACTTGATTAGTTCCCCTCAGCCTGTTAAAATATGGAAACTCCATATTGTCTACAAGAAACTCTTCTCTATAAACTTGAGGAATTTCTAGAACTGAGCATTTCTTCCCCTCTTGGTAAAACTATACTACCATACAAAGATGATTTAAGATCTTCAAAGAAGATTAAGTATTATCCTTGCCTCAGTTTTGGGACTCACATCTGAGTGTGTGTGGCTCCAAACAACTGCTTCTATAATTATTTCTATATTATGTTGTTAAACAGAGTACTCTCTGTTGCAACAAGTATTCTCTATGCACAACCAGCACTCTTTGGAGGCAAAAGCTGTGGACTTGACTATCTTGAGCTTAGAAAATGAACTGGTATTCCACATTTCCTGAATGCTTGCACCAACAAGGGGTATATTAATGTCCATGGAATTATTCTCTGACATGAAATAGGGAGGTTTGTTTTTAGAAAGCTATATGACAACACCACCTTATCAGTAGAAAAAAACCCAGCAAATGTTTATATGAATATTTCAGTATTCAAAAATTGCACCACCATGATGAACATAATTTTTCCTTTAGGGAGGTGGAAGGAGGATGGCCTCAAAAACACAATCTACTAGCTCACCTCAGGGGATGATAGAGTTCTGGCTCAGGAAATCCCAGCTCTGGGGAAGCTCCATCATGTGGATTATCCTAAACTAGGGTAGTATCAAACTCAAAATAGGTTTTGTTTCTGCTCATTTTCCCTTGAAGTACTGGTGACCCTTGGACATCCACAATCTCTGCAAAATGATACATCTGTGAGATGTATCTTTCTAGGTGTGGTGTGGACTTTGGAATCCACAGAAGAGAACCAGAAAAACCAGAAGCTTTTAAGCATGGTTATGTAATGTCTAATGAGGCCATAAACCTTTAGTCAGAGCAGGGGGTTAGAGACTGGAAGCAGCCTTTCCATAACTGAAGTTTTACAAGCCCATCCCAGATCATGTGTGACCTGCATCAGACACATGGTGACAAAGCCTGGCTTTTTTCCCCCACACAAGGTCCCAGCCCTCTGCAGAGCACAGAGCCATGTCTAGGAGAGGTATGAGTTCATCTCACTGCTGTACTTAATCACATCTCCCTAGTTTTAGGAGTATATGCATCAGATGCTGCCATTTATTAGGCTGATTATCTCTAGCTGATGTAGCAGGTTTAATATATTGAGTATATGCTTATACATTTACATTATCCTTTCCTTTGCATATTGCACTGTAGTTAAAACACCAGGGAGAAAATTGAACTGTTGTCTTATGGTTCTTTCTAAATAGACAGAAATCAGTGCATTTACAGCCTGGGTCAGGATAAAAATTAAAATGCCTTGGTAATTTACAATAACAATACTATTACAATACACTATCTGTTGGGTTTGGGTTTTGTTGTTTGTTGGGTTTTTTGTTTTTGTTTTTGTTTTTTTTTTTTTTCCTGAGAAAATATTAAGGATTTAGATGAAAGAGAGATAAATTCTTTTATTTCAATATTTTTGTCTTTAAGAATCATGCTATCATGATCCACTGCAATGCAATACCTTGGCAACTGCCAGAAAGCTGAAAAAAGTGCAAAGAAAATTCAGGAGAGGATAACCTTGCACAGTACAAGTATGGTGGCAGATTAGAAAAAAAAAGTTTGAATTGCATTTACAGCTGTTTGATTGAAGGACATTATGCATTTAAGTCCTTTGATGGTAACCTGGGTTATTTCTTCATGGTCATTTTTGCTGATGAGAAATAATGATGGTTTTCATTTGCTATTCCTATCAGACCTGAAAAGGTTTTTGGTACATGGTGGTGTAAACTGCTAGTGTGGAGAATCAACCACCAAAAAAAGCTCTCTTTGTAGTAAAAAACAAACAAAAAAACACCTAACCTTTTTGTAAGTAAAAATCAAACCCCAGAACAGCTTTTGAGCCTTAAAAACTGAAACTAATCTAATCACGTCAGAGGAACTGTAAATGTGTGCTGTATTTCAGTCAATATGACTGATTACCTGTCACTTACTCCGCTCTGATTTCTTCCCACTGTGAGCTTTGGAACCATCTTTGTTTTAGAAACTCAGAGGCAGAGTGTATGAATTTTTAGCTCACCTCTGCCTCGTTTTCCTGAATGCTTTTGGGGATAAGTAATTAGCCCTGTCAGTTCTTTCAGCTTAAAATCTTCAACTGCATCATCACTCATTTATTTTTATCATCCTCATTGATGCCGCTCAAGCTGAAACAAAAAGTCCTGACCAAGCAATAGTTATTGCAAATATCACAATAGCAAAGGGGGGAGCTAGTTGTGTAGTCCAGTTTCATACTGCAGTTTGAGGAAAGTGAGGGCTTTCTTCTTTGGTACTTTCCAAGATGGGAGAAAACTTAGAAAACACATTTAAAAGAGATTTATGCAAGTAGAAGAAAGATTTTTTGTTGACAGAGGAGTTGCATCAACAAAATTTGACAGAACTGTTGGAGCAGCATGACCAGCTGCTGCATAAGTTTGTTTGAGCTGCTTGTTCCATCATTCCTGGAAGCTGAAGAGAACAAGGTTTTCAGGACCTTTGGGAGAAAAAGGTTATTACTCAGGCCTGTCTCAATATACCTGTATAGTAAATGGACGTAGTAGTGTATGCAGGAAAAATGGACAATAAAAAATGAATAATGCTGAACTGTCACAGAAAGTCCACAGCAAGAAGTAATGTCTGCTAGAAACAGAAAAATAAAAGTCTACAAAACTGTCTTTCTATCTCATTTAATATACAGCATATATTGATCATTTCAAATGTCTTGTGTACAAAGACCAAACCTGTCTGAGTTCAAGAAGCATTTGGACAACACTCTCAGACACATGGTGTGGTTCTCAGGGTGTCCTGTGCAAGGTCAGGAGTTGCAGTCAGTGATCATGATGGGTGCCTTTCAGCTCAGCATATTCTATGATTCTACTGTTTGAGGGAGGGGAGGGAGGGAATGAAGATTTCATGCTATATATTATATTCTCTTGAGTTTTTCTGTGAGCTGGCACCAATATACATTATTTGTTTTCATTTATTTTATTCTGAAAGTATGTTGTCACAGTAGAACCATTAACAGCTTCCATATGCTGTGAAGATCATATTACAGGAGGACAATGACACTGTAATTACACACTACATCTTCAGAAATCTGACTCTTGCAGGGTTGAAGATTGCTTCAGAGTTTCAAATTAATCTGGATGATCCTATCTTTATTGCTGTTGAATTTCTGGAAATGATGAAATGCCCAGTCATTGAAAATAACTGATCAAAGCCTAAACAATCAGATATTGAGTAATGTAGTCCTTCTTTGACTTCATCTAAGTTCCATATGATTTACAGCCAGGTACAATATTTTATAGGGAAATGTTTGTTTCAATGAATCTGAGTGATCTTCCGATCACTAAAAATAGACCAATTTGGAAAAGATGGAAAAATCTATCATCATATGCTTTACATTTCACATTCACTAAAACTGTGGATATAAAAAGCAATTGCTGCAGCAATAATTTCTGCTATCCGATATAAGTGCCTGCAAAAGACCTGGACATCTGGGCTAGAACTATGTTGTGAAAACTTAATACAAGATTCAAGTGTAGGCAAAGGCCTTTTCCATCTCTTTTCCGCATAACTTGTATAGCAGAGACCCAGTAATACATGTTTGTAAGTGACATTAAATAATAGGAAGATTTGTGATTGTATCATGAATAACATGTTAAAATTCTATTCTTTACTTAGAGTCACTGAAGTACAGCTAACAAATAGCTGAGACTATCTTGCCATGACACTATTTTGTGTCATAATAATCCCTTCCTGCTGTTAGAACAACACTAAGTACAGCTTCCTTTAGTATGTTCCCTTGGAAAAAAAAGTAGTGAAATGGTTGCTCAATCTTTAGTAGCTCAGACAATGGGTAATACAAAGCTCTACACAGTGATGTCCAGAAGTAAATGCTGACACAAGATGACTTTACTTATGTGGATTTTCTCTAACAAAAAAGGCAAATTTTGCCTTCTGGTGTACTTTGCATACTGATGGGCAGAGGGGGGAAGCAAACAGAAGAGATTTTTTCAGGCCCAATCAAACAGAAAATAATATAGGTACTATAGCCCAAATGACTATCTCACAAAAGAGTAAGCTTGTTCCTAATCCAGCAGTGCTAATGTCATTTTGTTCCTCACCTGAAAATACTGTAAAGCTGAAAAAGCTGACACAGCATGCATTGTAAGGAGATAACGACAGGGAACAGAGTCTGCTGTTAAATTCAGCAGCTGAATGCGAAAGTCATCTATCCTGCTGTTAGATAATATACAGCTTCTCAGAGCCTCATTTTGTGGTGTGTGACTGAACCACTGCTGGGTGGAAATCTCTGAGACATCCCCCTAATGTGCCTCCCAATAGTTACAGATGCCTGTCCTGCTACACTATTGAAAAAGAGGTGCAAATTTCCTCCTACAGGCCACATGTAGCAGAACCAAGCAGGCCATTGCTGATGTATTCTGAAGGGGCTGCTCTGTGAGAGCTGTGGAACATTGACCCTAGAAAAAAAATGGACCCAGGAAAAAAAAAAAATTATTGGGCTAATTTTGTTGAGGCACAGGATGAAGTGAATCAAACATCCTGGGCTCAAAACCAGCTCCAAAAGTTGCTGGCAGTTTTGACAGCAAAGACTGCTGCTTGAAGAAAGGCGAGCACTGCCTGCCCACTGCAAATGCTGGTCGTGGTGATGTTCACTTGCAGCAGTGCAATGTAACAACTACAGCGAGAGGTGCAGCTAAGCAGGGAATATGGGCACCTCAGGAGCAGTGAAATAAGTCAGTGCACCATGTTACAAACCCAGGCCTGCTGCTACTGCTGTTGCTAAAATCAAGGCTGTCTCTAAGTACTTTGGACTTTTAGCTCTATTAAGTATTATGTCTAGCATTTTTCAACATGCTGTTCCCCTGAATGAAACCATTTTCTCTTCACATGTCAGTAGAAATACTTATTTTAAGAGTGTGTAATTTTTTTGGTGGTTTGCTTTTATTTTTTTATTATGACTTGTAGTAAATAATCTGAAAGTAATAGTGTTCTAAGCTAAAAACTGTTTAGCTCAGAAATTTTAGTAAGAGCACCCTCTGGTGGCTCAGGTATGAACAATACTCGAGATCTTCCTTCCATAAAGAGCTGTACACGTTTATAATACTGAATTATAAAGAAATGTGTGAAAACTTTTCCCACTGAATTTTCCTTTAAACTACTATGAAATTCATAAATATATTTTCAAAAAAAAAAAAAAAACACCAAAAAAACAAACAAAAAAAACCAAAAAAAAACAAAACAAAAAAAAAAAAAAACCCAAAGAAAATAACAGGAGGAAAGTGCTTATAAACGTACTATCTATAAAGACAATTTAATTCAAAAGAGTCAATTACGTGAAAAATTAAAGATAGAAATATAGATAGATATCTCAAGATATAGAGATGATAATGGCTTTACCACTGCAAAGGAAAAAAATCTAGAAACCAGGGGAAATCAATAGGTTGTTGTTTTCATCTCCTAATTTTAATAAGATTATTTAAATATTTTTATTTTGCACAGGCTCCATGATTTTAATCAGAAATCCTGTGTTAATTACCAAGAAATCTCAAGAATGACTGTCTATCGCTTTTTCACAGGTATCTTCCATTTAAAAGTACCTGAGACCTCTCACATTGGTTCTGCTATTGGACGGATCAGAGCTGTGGACCCTGATTTTGGGAAAAATGCAGAAATTGAGTACAACATAGTTCCAGGAGATGGAGGAAACTTGTTTGACATCACAACAGATGAGTACACCCAGGAAGGAGTCATTAAACTGAAAAAGGTATGTGGCACCAATGGGTGGATGTGCCTATGACTCAAGTGAGAAACTAGGTAAGAGAGTGAAACATTGTGCAGTTTCACATCATGAGTAGCACACAATAGTAGTGCTACATAAGTAGTTTATATCTCTATTTTAATCCACAGTTGTGATCTTCTTTTTAAATGCATTGGAGTTTAGTCTTTCGTTTCACATACAATCAGGTATGGTGTTTCATAGATAGTGTCATGGTGAAGAAGTAATTCTTATCCCATCTAGAAAGTGAAATTTATCTTTTATGGGAAGTTTTCTACTTAAAGCCATATAAGAACCCATTTCAGTTGAGAGCATGGAGTGAAAAAGCTGTATTTCATGTTGTATATAATTTATTTCATTTTGACTTATAAACAGTTTATTTTGAAAATTTTGACTTTGTGTTTGCTATTTGAATATTGAATCTGTTGTACAGTACTATGATGGACAGTTTTATTTAGGGTAGAAGAGTATCAAATGGTTGCAGACACTCATGTCCTACTTCCAGTCCTGTGACAGTGTCCCAAACAGCTGATTATCAGATACTTAGGAAACACACTTCATCTCAGCTGTTCATGTTGCTTTAGTGCTCTAGAATAAATTGAAGATTACTGAATTTATGAATTTCAAAGATGGAAAGGACACATTTCATTTAGAATTTAGTGACTAAAGCACTCAGTAGGAAGAATCCAAAACAGGGAGTGTCACATTTTAACCAGTTGTTATTTTTTGAGCCTAGGCCTTTACATATACACCAATGATCAACCTGTTCAGTAGAAAGAAGTCTGAACCACCAGCATGTTTTGGAAGGCACAGTTATGTTTTATAGACAGCTCAGGCTTGAAGGTGTAAATTTTGTAAAAAACCAAACTATTAGCTGAACATTTCACAAGAGTCTGGGAAGGAAAGAGTTCTGGACATGTATATTAAGAAAAGCTTTAGGAAAAGTGAAGCTTTAATTCTAACAAAATTTAGAATGTAGGTACTTAACTTCCCTCAGCTCTGACCATAGATCTATATTTTCACTATATTCATTCCCATAATGGAAGTCCTGGCTTCAACCTCCTGACCTGGCAAATAGTAAATTATTCATGGATGCATTAAAGGACAAGATGACATCAAGTCACTGACTCTTCTGCCAGTTTTAATGAAATAAAACGGGAGCCACCATGTTCCTGTTGTCCACAGGGACGGCACAAAGAACAACATGGAATTCAAGTCCAGGATAAATGGAATTATTTAATTAATTATCACCTCATTTATGCAACTTCGTTTGCAATAGAGAAATTACATTATTGGGTCCTTGACCATCCACCTCCCCAATTGATTTGCTGAATGCTACAATGCTTATTTCAAAATATTTCCTTCAGTGTGGAAAACAAGACTACTCATAACAAGTCTGCACCTGTGAGATAAAGTCTTGGTTTACAAAAGACTCTGCACTGTTTACAGCTAGCTTGCATGAGAAAGGAGACTCTCACAAGCAGCTGTAAAAAGCAGGAAAATTTCTCTGCTAACCTTTTCAGCATCTACACCACCATACTCACAGGAAGTAATTTGTCAATGAGACACAAAATCTTTGACCTCTTCACAGCCTGCTTCTTTTCTGACTAGAATTTGAGTGTACTGTTTCCTTCTAATGGGAATTTATAGACTTTGTTTCATTTTTAAAAACCCTTCTGATCACCTTTTTCCCCTCTATGCAGATGACTCAAAAATGGGTCCATCTGGAGCTGTCAGGCTGAGTAGCTGCATATGCCTCCATATGCACTGCCAGTTGGAAACTGCAATGAGTGGGAACCATTAAAAAAATATAATATTTGATCATCGAGAGCAGGTTTTTGATATAATTCAGTTCTCCTTGCATTAGTCCTAAGCCTCATCTGTTCTGCTTGTTTTTGTACACAACAATAGAATTTTCCATACTTGTGGTTAAGTGTGTATATTTCCCACCGCTGGTTGTCCAGGTTGGCAGTGATGATGTTGATGAGAAGGGTGCCAGGGGAATTAAAGAGGACTTCAAGGCTCTCAGTCAATTGGTTCATGGGACAGAAATGCAGGCAGCGTTCATTTCAATTCCTTCTGTAGCAGAGACAAATGATAAAAGAAACAGGAAAAGCCATGTTATCAATAAGTGGCTTAAGAGCAGGTGGAGCACAATTTTGGTTTTTTTGGTCATGGGGAAACTTTTATGGCACCAGGCCTTCTAGAGTCAAATGGGCTCCATCTATCTAACAAGGGCAAAAGGATTCTAGCCCATGAGTTGGCAGGGCGGATTGAGAGGGCTTTAAACTAGGTTCAAAGGGGGAAGGGGATGAAACCAGGCTCTCCAGAGATGAGCCTAAGGGTTGTAAATCAGAGTCAGGGGTGAAATCAGCCCAGCTTAAGTGCATGTACACTAATGCACCCAGCATGGACCACAAACAAGAGGAGCTGGAAGCCATGGTACAGCAGCAGAGCTATGATGTAGTTGCCATCACAGAAATGTGGTGGGATGACTCACATGACTGGAGTGCTGCAGTGGATGGCTACAGGCTCTTCAGAAGGGACAGGTGAGGAAGGAGAGGTGGTGGGGTGGCTCTGTACATTGGGGAGTGGTTTGAGGGAGCTCAAGGATAATGAAAATAAGGTTGAGTGCCTATGGATAAGAACCAGAGGGAAGGCCATCAAGGCAGACATCTTGGTGGCAGTCTGTTATAGACCTCCCAAGCAGGATGAAGAGGTGAATATATTATTCTATAAGCAGCTGGAGGATGTTTCAAATCACCAACCAGGGGTGGGGCTCCACTAGCCCTTCTGTTTACAAACAGAGAAGTGTTGGTGGGAGATGTGGTGGTCAGAAGCTGTGTGAGGTACAGTGACCATGAAATAATAGAGTTTTCAATGTTTGATGAAACAAGGAGGGCCATCAACAAAACTTCTACACTGAATTTCTGGAAGGCAAACATCAGCCTATTCAGGATGCTGATCAGAGAGTACCTTGGGAAAGAGCCCTTGAAAACAAAGGGGTCCAGGAAGGATAGACATACTTCAAGACAGAAATCTTGAAGAATCAGAAGCAGGTTGCCCCTCTGTGCCTAAAGATGAGATAGCAGGAAAAACAACTGACCTGTGTGGGCAGGGAGTTTTTGAAGGAACTAAGGGGAAAAAACAGGGTATACCATCTTTGGAAAAATGGGTAGGCAATTCAGGAAAAGTTTGAGGTCGTCATTAGGGCATGCAGAAAGAAAATTAAAGAGGTGAAAAAAAAAAAAAAAAAAAAAAAGACCACTTCTATATTCAGATACTTTAGAGTTGGTCATTGTATTTAAGTTTTTCCAGCAACAAGATAGGGCATAATCTGAACTAGGGAACTTTTACAACAGTAGAACTTTGATCAGTGTTGCCTAATGTAAATGATAGGCCTCTGTCACTGAACATGGGGGAAAAACTGTAAACCTAACACCTTTTAATCTTCATAATAGTGAGAGGGGACAGTGAGAGAATGTGAAGATCAAGAAATACCAGTTTTGTTCTATGCAGGAGTGTGGAAAGAAGATAAACCAAACACACAGGGCCTCCAACAAAGAATGCCTTTATACTGACCCTACACTTTGTCTTTCACAAAACTTTTCTCAGGGAAAAGATCACTTTCACAAAATTTTAAATCATCCAAGTGTTTTAAGACATTTTGGAATCATCCAAAATCCATCCACTTAGGCTGTTTGCTAGATCCTGGGTTAAACAAGAGCAATCCAGATTCTTAAAGACGTTGTTCACTCAGTTGTCTTTTTATATCTTCTACACTTGTAGTAATATAAATGTGTTTTCATGGGTTGTAGTTTTCAGATTTACAGAAGTGCTGGACACTCACAATTCTATAGACACCTATTAAAATGCATGCTACTTGTACAGTAGAAGCCTACAAGAGCACTATTCATTTGCCTGCAGAGAAGCAATTTTATGCTGTGAGATGTTCAAAACACTGATTTGACCTTGTAGGATTATGCAAATATTTATGTACGTATTGAAGTATTTTTTTAAATGAAAGTGGCTGAATGAATAGGACCTACATGTTAAATTAAGAATTATAAATAATAAACAGAAAAAGCAACTAATAAAAAGTGCTATATGCTTTAAAAACAGGTTTATGCTTTCTTCTCTATTATAACATATTCTGGTGCTGTAAGTGCTGCAGCAATTCAGTGCCGAGCCATTTCAAAACCATTTATAAAATTTGCTTTTATTTTCCCTGAAAAACTTCTTGCAGCCAGAAACTGTCCATCACTACATAGATGCTCTTTTGGTCTGCTGTTATGAAGAACAACATTGAGGGATTTCTATAACAAAATTGATAAAAATGAAGCCCTCCTGGCCTACCTTTATTTTTGGTGGAAAATACATTTGATGAGAAAAAAATTGCACAGTCTAAACTGTTCCTTCTAGCACACTAAGTGTGTTGACAGATGCAAAAGGCCATTCTCTGCTTCTGGGATGCTAAATGGTAAGAACAGCTACAGCTGGACAAGTTGCAGACCTTAAATCATCTGTTTTGTTTGCTCATTTATTTTTGTGCTACAATCCAATATAAGTCTGATTACTACTACTCTTGTGCTAATTACAGATATTAAAAATGAAATACCTTTTCTTATATTCTGCTAAATAAATCATCCAAATGCCATGTAGCACCACTGTGTGGTTAGTACTGTAATAACTTTTTTTTTTTTCTCTCAAAATAAAAAATAAAGGAAAACAGTATCCCTAAAAAAAGAGGCAAAACCCGGCTTAAGGATAGTGCTGCATACAGTTCTCTGTAAGAGTCAAAATATTCCTATGTTAGGAATAGAATTATAATTCCCTCCTTTGTCTGGTGCTGTTTAACACAGTGTTTTGTGCATTTGATATTTATATAGTATCTTCTATCCTACCTAAATCTTCAGGAAACTACAGTGGGTGTAAGCTATAAGAAACACAGTGACAGAAGGAGCCATCTCCTTCATACCAGAGCACAGTGGCCTAACATGTGCCAGTCCCAGGCAAGCGACCGATTTGGAAATCTTTAATGACCAGGCAAACCAGTAAAGGAAGATAGAACATTCCAACCATCCCTGAGAAGTTGGCACTAAATTTATTAAACCAAGGATGAGTTTATACAATAAACCCATTTTGTGCAGAAGCCTTTTAATTGGCTCACCATGTGCTAATCCAGAAACTGAGTAGGGTTCAAGCACTGAACTTGTTCTGCGTGAAGACATCACTTTACTAAATTGTGCAGTGTTTAATTAAAACCTTGGAAAACAACTGTTTCTTGGCTTCACCTGGTATGATCCTACACTGCTCCACTATACTGGGTGAACTTCTCCATATGGTCCAGTGGAAGCTTGGGGGACAACCACATCTTGTTTTTTGTACCTTGTGCACCACTACTAAAACTAACTGGTCAGATGACAAAGCTGTGGCCATGACACCCCATTATGTCATAGCACTGCACAATGAGAAACAGTAACCTTAGTGATGATAAAATAGCAGAAACTGGGCGGACAATGAACAGCACCAATATCTGCAGGCAGGTTTTAGGACTGTGTTCTTCTTTTTAACCTCAGGAACCACATTTTAGAAGCCTTTAAGTGCAGTCAGCAAGTAGTGCTTTTATTGGTGGTTAAGCTCGGTTGTCTTGCCCGTGGGACAGCCCATGTAGCTGTGGGACATTGCTGTAAGAGCCATCTGAGAACACCTGTACCACACGAGAGTAAGGCAGACTTTCAACATCCTTCAGTGCAAACTGCATTAAAGCTACTACTTGCTTTACTACCAAAACTGTACAGACTGCTCATCACACCCCACCCCACCCCTTCTTTCTCCAAAGGCAGGGAATTTGCTCTGCAAGTATGAGCACAGGGACTGTCTGCCTGTGATCATTACTCATGAGTTTGTGGGAGTAGTGGATGTGCATTTTGAGGAGGAAGAGCTGGCAATATTAAGTCCTTTGGTACAGGCAGAAGGTGGTGAGCTGTGTGCAGATACAATCACAAAGAACAACAGGAAAAGTAAGGGAAACGTTCAGTCTTTGTTTGTGGATACAGCTGTTTGGTTCGTTTTTTTCCTGGAACAGGGAAAAGCACCTTCATAAATGGGTGAGATGCTTGAGAGCAGCAAACCCCTGACACTGGTCATCTTCTCATCTTCTCCAGATACAAAATATACATATATTTTTCCCACTTCCCATCAAATTTTGAAATACTCACAATAGATCTCATTCTTTTCTCTGCATTCTCAAACTCTAATTAATGAATGCTCCTCGTTGATCTAGAGCTGACTTTAGTGAACCTGCTCTGTAGTACCAGTTATTTCCTTTTGTTATTTAAAATACAGTGCAGAAGTGCATTTACTGAAACATAACTGCATGCTATGTTTCAGTACAGAAACTGAGTCAATGCACAGAAAATTATCTTATGCCAAAATTTCACAGAATGCAAAGATGCTCAACCCATTTGAAGGGGAAATATTGCCAGCTTTTGAGACCAGCACAGGTGACCCAGAGTTATTCTGCAATTGCACGATACTAGTATGAAGTCAAACGTAAGTTAATATGCACTTCCTCTCAACCCAGTCCTACTATCCATAACTATCTATGTGTCCTGGGACTTAAAATCTCATCCCAAAATATGGCTTTTCCATCACTGTAGGTGAAAGCCTCTGTAAGAAACAATACTCTCATGTTTATTATGTGTGGATAAAAAGGAGAAATTTCTGGAGTTTTCAGTCCTGCTTCTTTGTGAAGCAGAACAAACTGACAGGGTAGTTCTTTTTCCACCCTTGTTGTGATTATAATCAGAATTCATTACATTTTTCAGACCTTTTTTTTCTTTCAGTTCTTTAAATCTCTTTCTCTCTTTCCCTCTATCTAACATACAATTTTAGCTATAGGTGCATCTATATAACAGCATTTCTTAACTTGTGCCTTGAATGTGGAAAACAGAAATATTTCAAAATATGTTTATTTCTAATACAAAGCTGATTTTGTCCTCTCCTAGTCCATTCATGGTACTTACAGAGTTGCAAGTTAAAGTGATTTGTCAGTATGTGTTTGATTTGGGGATGTGTAGAATGGCTTTGCTGTGCACAGGTGTGAATACGCTGATAGCACTTTACTAGGCAAATATATAGAACAGCTTGTAAGCTCAACATTGGAAAAAGCAGATGAGGACAAGTTGAGGGGGCCAAATACATCTATTCTGTCACTGGTACTTAGAATATCAATTAGAAATACTCCAATTATTGAAAGTTCACAGTTAATAAGGCATTGCCTTAATATTACCAGAAATGCTGTTAACTGCAGGAAAAAAACCCAAAACCCTCCTGCAAAATAAAAGCCTTATTCAAACTTACCTTCTGCATGTAGTTATGTTTATAGAAGAAATAAACATTTCTCTTTATTATTTAAAAAAAATAATAGATCTGTGAAATCATTCCATTAAAATCTGATTAATTGAAAGACATTTCAAGAATATTATAGGGTTGATTAGGGTTTTTTTGTATGATTCGAACATTCTACTGTGTTTGTATCCTTAGCAGCATTCCAGATTAGAAATGAAAATGGGACTGAACACTCTCAGACATTTATTATGTACCAGCAAAACACAGTGGTGGGGTTTTTTTTGTTGTTTGTTGGGTTTTTTGGTTTTAATACAGCTAGAATACTGTGTGGACCACTGATTTCCTTGACAGATTTGAATGATATCTACTGAAAAAAGGAAATATAATAAAATGGTTTTTTAACGTGTTTTAAAACAAGGTTTTGCCTGAGAGCTATGCAGACACTCAATTCTACTGTTTTCAGGCAAATTTTGGACAATCCAAATGCCAAAATTTGAAACTGTCAGTGCTATCTATATGGCCCAACTGTTCAAATCTGGAAAAAACAGAACTGATCAGGAGATTGTAGCATGAGCTCCCCATGCACACAAGACATTAAAACCATACTCTTGTTACATGATATATGTTGTACAATTTTTTTTTTCTGTTTCAAATTAAGTCTTAGGTTTACCACTTGCAACATTTCCCATCTCTCCATACATTTCAGTTGCTGTTTAACCTCACTTAGACTGAAGACTTTCTGCTATTTTGTGGGAGTCTGTCACTGATTTCTTTCCCTCATGATGGCTCATCACTTTCAGCCTGTCTCTTCTTATTTTGACTGCCATCCGTGCTTTACACTGGCTGAATATTGTTTAACCCCTAACTATATTTATCATCAGACCCATAAAGGGACAGAAGGAAAGGATGAGTGGCTCTGAGGTTACAGGGGAAAAATATTATCCCTTCTTGGGATCACGCTTTCTTTTCAAAAATATACTTTAGTATTTCCCCATAATGCTGGGAAATAGAGAAGTAAAGCTTCCTGGGTACCTGTGCAGTGAAATATGCCAGTCTGAACATACCAATAGCCAGAATTGTTTGAAATCTTATTGCTTTCTGTTCCCCTTGCATCATGAAATGTGGTGACTGGGCACTGGCCATGCACCATGATCTGGTATAACTGCCTTGAAGAGTAATTTGGTGAAAGACAGCCTGCAAGGACTGCATGAATTGTGGCTCTTTCCATTAATACATCTCTCTGCAAACATACTGATGTATTACAGGAGCCAATCTGGACAGTTTTAATGCAGTTTTGGTGGTATGAAAGATACATACATGGTATTACCCAGAATTACTACCTATGTGGGAGCTTAGATTTCTTGCTTTCCCTGTCTTAATCATTTATCTCTAGCTTAACCCCGAATTTTTCTCCTCCAGACTAAGTCTTTAAACTTCAGATTTCTCCCCTCATTATATTTTTTGAAAGAGTGTTAACAATTTATATAAATACCTGGAGAAGAGTTGGGGGGCTACTTTTCTGGGTAAAATTGTTTTGGCAATGAGTAACAGTGCACACGAGTAGTATAGCAAATGAAAACACAGTGTGGCAGAAATTTGGATAATGGAGCAACATGTCTGTTTTTAGTGAAGAAAACATCTTAGGGTTTCATCACTGGGACATGAGATCTACCAGACTTAATTTTGTCTGTTTCTTCTCAGGCTTAGTTTCTTCTTCTTTCTGTCAGTCCAGACACAGAGGTGCAGCACATACTGTATTTTCTGGTAATTTTGTCTGTTGGAAGACGGTTGTGTGTGGTAGTGGATTACTTTCAAGCCTGATTATTTCTATGATGTTTAGATTTATATGGCTAATTTTAAGTCCCCAGCTCAAAAAAAAAAAAAAAAAAAAAGACTGAGCATATAGTCTACTAAAATTATGAAGTCTTTCATAAGGATTTATAACCATTATGGTAGTGGTTCAGCCGATGCAAGTCAAGGTAACTCGATTTTAATGGAGCTACTTCAATTTACACCAGTCAGTTATCTGGTCAACTATGTCCTGTGGTGATAAGGACAGAAAACGGAAGAATTTAAATCTATCCTGGCTGTGACAACTGACTGAAAACACTGAGGAAAAATTAACAGACACTGAAATATTCTCGTTCATACACATGTAAACCTGGTCTTTTTTTCAGATACCGTATTATTTCCCATTAGAAAATTTCCAGCTTAACAATTATAGGCAGAAACCACTAGGTGCCAGTGTTACCCAGACATCAGGGAAAGGGTTTGTTAGAAACATTAAAAACAACATGAAAGCCAATGCAGATAAACCCTTTAAATGAAAATAAACTTCTGCATCTTTTCAACTACATAAGACTGCATTAAGGGTTTTGAGATGATTACTTTTCTAGAAGTAAAGGCACTAAATTGATATGCATTGACAGAAACCCACATCAAAACAACCTGATTGCAGGGTACATTCCATCAAAACCCCAGATAAGTACACAAAAGCTGCTGTGTCATCTTCAGGACCCTATGAATTACACCTAGGATCATAAAACAGAGCCAAAGTCTGAATTTTTCAAAGTACACACAACTCAAGCACACGGCATGAATATCAGTTCACTGCTAAGATTGACATTTTACAGGAAAGCTTGGTTCAGATCAAGTTAGAATTCACATTCCAAGTCATACCTGAAGTTCGGTTTTACTCATTGATATATATCAGAGCTTTCATTTGGGCTCGTCTTCATCACTGTTATGGTCTTCTGAAAGCTTTTCCTGCTGAAAAAAAAAGGAAATCTTCTATTTAAGGACCTGGATCAGCTAGAGACAGATGATTGCCTGTGCACTGGAGTTGCGAATGCAAATCTCTGACTAACCTGCACTCAGCTCATTTGCAAGAGATGAATCTCACTCATTTAACTTCAGACATCTACAGTGTAACTGTTTACATCCATGCCAGTCATCCTGATTTTTTTGATGTGGAGAAGCAGTAATTTCCTGACTATGATTCATCTGGCCTATTTCAAAAACCACCTTAGCATAAGATGAACTTCAAAACAAACCTAAATGATTGATTAGCTCAGGAGATTAGTTTTACACTAAAGGCATCTTAAGTTTTTTCAGATTAATCCAACCAAAGTGATTTTGCAATGTCTAATTTTTAGTCAAATCTGATGTTTTGCTTTTGTTCTTCCTACAGCCATTAGACTTCGAAACGAAAAAGGCATACACCTTTAAGGTGGAGGCCTCCAATCTCCATCTTGACCATCGATTTCACTCAGTGGGTCCATTCAAAGATACTGCCACTGTGAAGATAAATGTGTTGGACATGGATGAACCTCCAGTGTTCAGCAAGCCCATGTACACGATGGAAGTCTATGAGGATACGCCTGTGGGGACCATTATAGGTGCAGTGACAGCACAAGACCTTGATGCTGGAAGCAGCTCAGTAAGGTAAGAGAGCTTTTCCTCCTTCAATAACTCTCTGGCAACCCAAAATGCTGCTGACAGTTGGATGCACTGGCAAAGAACTTGGTATGGAGATATAAAATATACCAAGTCTGCCACTGTAACACATAACTGATCATATGAAAAGTATCAGAAAGAGATGCTCGTTTGGGTGAATTCTCTGGAAAAATACATTAATTGCTCACAGCTCCTTATCATACTGATCATGTAAGTTACCACACACTGACATGGCTTTAGAGATAGTATGTTAAGATTAAGGAATAGCATGGTGTCTGGGTGTCACAACCCACTGGGAGAGGAAGTGATGTTCACTGTAAATTCTCCTCCAGGCTGAGCAAAGACATGTGTCAGGGAACTCTCAGGCTTTTACTCTGACTCACAAGGTCTTGGCTAACTAACCCTGAAATTCTTACAATGTACTTCCACAAGGGTGGTAGCCCTTAATTTTGTAAGGTGCACTTCATTAAGTTCCCAATTCCCACAACAGGCTCCTCAAAAGGTGCTGGCTCATAAGCCACAACACACGTCCACAAAACTCCCCATTCCCATAAAAAAGTTCAGTATGGAGTAGGGGCCATGTTTCGCTCAGGCAAAGCAAGGGAATAAAACAGAGGACAGAAAAGGGAGAGAGAACAAAGAATATCACCAGTCCTTAGATTCCTTGCTGGACCTGCCAGTGGGGGTGGTCCAGAGCTGGGGCAAACAATGATAGTGAAAGAGAAAGACAGGAAAAGAGAGAGCAAGGGGGCCCAATCCATGTCTTTTATAGTTAACCTGGTGCACACCTCTTATGTAAAGTAGATTTTTCACACCGCTTTGTTAGCACATGCACAGCCAGCCCTTCTCCAGGAAATGAGTTGACAGGGGGAAGCTGAGAATGAGTCTCAAGGTGGAGCAGGAAGTTGGCTCAGAACAGCTCAGCTCCACCCCTGCAGGATCCTCTCCTCTGATCACACCTTTCCTGTAGCAATGCTCAGAATGTTTGAGATAAAATGTGCTTAGGTCTGATCCTCCACACTGGGTCTTCCACAAAAGTATCTCTGGAGTACAGCAGTGAGAAATGAGGTTGTACATGCTGTATCTGTCTGCGTTAGACCTCAATGGGTGATGGCAAGCACTGCTCCTTTCACAAGAACCACTTACTCCCTACATCTGGCAAAGAACAAATGTTCTGATAAAAAATCACCACAGGTGTCTTGTCTGAGGCTGTGGGGATGTGATTACTGACCAACGTGGCTGTGTTCAGCACAAGGAAACTCCTGCCAGGCAGGCCTCTCCTTTATTGCTATAGCTTACTTTCATGAAATAAAAAGGAGTAGGGATCTGTTATACAAATGTAATACATTGATTTTGATGACCTATTTACAGCCACATTAGAAAGATTAAAGTGAACCAGAGTCATGTACCAAAAAGGAAGCCCCTTAAAGCTTAGAAACTGTCTAAGATATAGGCAGTCGTTAACACATACTTCCAGTACCAATTAATGCTGGGCCTACCTGACTTCAGGAAACATTTTTAGCCCAAGACTTTAATAAGAAATATTGCAGACATAATGTGTGTCATCAATATTTAAATATTAATGGTTATCAATGTCTGTTAATGTTTATCAAATGGGACAATGACAGAACAGGAAAATGCCACTAGTGTCTACTAAGTGCATGCACATTCATGCATATTTGATTACAAATTGAATTTGGACTTTTCAAATCCATGTTTATTAATTATGTGTATTTTTGCTCAGTACTTGTAAAAATATACAATAAACAATAAAATGCTAGTTGTAATCATATGCAAAATTTAACATACAACAATGACTCTTTAGCTCCTGCTTTGTCAACTCACTATTAGTTTTTGCTTAAAACTATTGTTACTGCTGGCTTTTTCACTTTTTTTTTTTTAATAGAATCTTCATTTTTTTAAATACAGAAATTTATTTGTTCGTGAGTCTGTGACACATTCCTTCCCTGACAAAGGATCAAAATCTTCATTAACAAAGACTGAACTGAACATTTTTCCCTGGTGGTAGCCTATGAAAACAGCCCCAGTGAAGTAAATATTCTGTTGAAAACCATACTGTCTTGCAACCAGAGAGAAAGCCTTTAATCACAGTGTTGAGCAGTTTTTCATGTGACATTGGAATCATTTGGATGTATAAACACTCCTCAGTGAGAGTTTTTTATTTCACAAACCCTCCCAGGAGACTCAAGTGCTTTTTACTGATTCTGCATTTGCAACTACACAAGAAAAATAATTGTCTCAAGATGGTTTATCCATATACTGTGTTCACAGGAATATTGAATCCTGAGCCATTTTATAATGTCCATTATAATGTCCATTAACCCTGAAATCACTACTTGAGTGTCCAAGTAGTCTCACTGCACTACTTGCTGACCCCTTGCACCAATAAACTGCAGAAGTGCTCCCAGGGTCACATTTATGAGCTGATTCGGCTCGTTCATGCCCACAGAAAAACATGAACTCTGTCCCAGAATGTTCTGGTGTTCTTCAGTGGCACGACTTTTGGGTACATGTGCATCTACATGACTTACATTCAGAGTTGTTTTCTACCTGTGCAGCGATGCCCTGCCCCAGTGCAGCAGCCCAGATGGGTTTGCCCCTGTGTTGCCAGTTGATTTTCTTCCATTGCTGCAGCCACCACCACAGGGCATTAGCCATCATCCAGGAGTTGGTGTAGAGACAGAATACAGGACACTTTTCCCATTCAGCAATCTCTAGGGCTACATGGAAGGCTTTCACTTCTGCAAATAGGCTTGACTCTTCTTCTCCTTTAGCAGCTGTTGTGTAGGACTCCACGCAGCAGCTTTCCATCTCTGATGGTTTCATACCACACAGCCATCAATAAATATAGCACAGCCTCTTTTGTTTTCTGATAACTCGTTATATGATGGTGCTTCTTGGGCACTTTGAGCCACCTTTCTCACCATGGCCATTGTGCAAGGGGCATTCTCTGGATCTTTGGCGACATTATCACTTTTTAGTTTGCTATTGACACTTCCAGGATTTCTAATTCTCTCGAGGACTGGATAACTTCACCTGCAGTGATCCACTTTCCTGGGCAATTCACAAGATCTTCCTTAAATGGATATTGTGCTCTCAGGCTTTAGAGAGGCCATCTCCAGAGCCTGCAAATTTCTCCTTCTTTTTCAATTCCTCTTTCAATTTCCCCAGCTCTAGCAAGGGATTTCAGCTGTTGCGGCTTCCTGACCTTCTAATTGCTGATTGTCAGCCATTATCCCAGCATCACCTGGCTGGTGGCTGCAATCTTTCCTCAAATCTTAGAGCTCTGATGAGGTCAAGGAACGGGTAACTTCAGGTTCCTGTTTGATTTGTCTCACTTCTTCAAATTTCTTTGTTGAAGGACCAGCTTCTTCATCTGACCTCTCCTCCTTCTCCTTCTCCTTCTCCTTCTCCTTCTCCTTCTCCTTCTCCTTCTCCTTCTCCTTCTCCTTCTCCTTCTCCTTCTCCTTCTCCTTCTCCTTCTCCTCCTCCTCCTCCTCCGCCTCCTCCTCCTCCTCCTCCGCCTCCGCCTCCGCCTTCGCCTTCTTCTTCCTCCCTTTCTTATCAATGATATGGACCTCTAGCTTGCCTTATCCATTTGTTTGTTTTCACCACTGGTGCGAGTACTGTAGTTGCTGTCATTTGTGTCCCTGTCTAGCCATGGTGTCCTCAAATACAGTTTGGTTCCTGCCTCAACTACAGCCCTCTGAGAGTACTGAACAGTGGCTCAGCAGGCACAGGCCAGGTTCCAGCACAGGGAGAGAAGCTGCTGGCTTTCTCTGGGGTGGACAAGGCACCATTCCCTCAGTTGACTGGTCAGTTTGATAGGGTTGGTCACCTGTTCAGGTGCAAAGTCACAGGTAACTGGAGGTAATAACCACCCTAGGAGCCTGCCCAAATTCTTCCACACACCCTGCCACCCAGGAACTGGATGCCTCAGGGCACATTTCCATATCTCCATATTTAAAGTTTGTTTTTTCTAACACCAGGATGACACCAGATTCCACAAATCCCACAGTGTGCCAATAGTATTAGTTAATATTATTAACAATATTAAGCAGCTTAAATAAGGATGAGCAGTGACCATGGGAGCCTGCATTATAAACCCATTCACATCAGTCTTGGGCAGGGAGAGGGAGGTGTATTCCCTCACCACCCACAGAAGAAAGCTCCCCCCGCATAACCAGGCTGTCATGTAAGGGCAAAGCACAGAGCCATTGTTTGTGTTAACATGTTCCCAAACTCAGCAAAACAAAGAGATAAGCAGGGCAGCTGACAAACCTCGTGTCCTGCAAAGGAGCTTGCTACTCAATAACTGCTATTACTATAGCATTCAATATAGATAGATAGATAGATAGATAGATAGATAGATAGATAGATAGATAGATAGATGGATATAACTGCCTTTCTCTTGCCCCCGTTCAGGTGCCAAAAAGGACAGTGGTGTGTTGACCGTGGATAGACACCACGCGCCCACCAAGCCACTCACTCTTATCACTCCCCTTCCCAGCTGAATGGGAGAGAGAAAATAAGATGGAAAACAACTCGATAAAGTTTACTAAAGCATAAATGAAACTTTGTGCATGCATAAGTAAACAGGAAAAAAGGGTTTATTCTCTACTTCCCATTAGCAAGCGACGTTTAGTCACTTCCCAGGAAGCAGGGCTTCAACATACGTAATGGTTTCTCTAGATGACAAACACTGTCAGATTCCCCCACTTCCTCATCCTTTCCTTAGCTTTTATATCTGGGCTGGCATCATATGGTATGGAATATCCCTTTGGTTAATTTAACTGGCACAGTTGTGTCCTTCCCAGGACCTTTCCCACCCAGGATCTTGCCCACCCCCAACCCCTTGATGGGGGGAATGTTGGAGACACAGAGCTAATGCTGTGCCAGGGCTGTTCAGCTGTAGCCAAAACACTGGCATGTTAGGAATGCCTTTCTAGGTAACAATGGAGTGCACAGCACTGTGAAGTCTGCTATTGGAAAATTAATTCCATCTCAGCCAGACCCAATACATCAACGTGTTAGTAGTCAATATCCCATAAGTTTTATATCCTCTAAGAAAAAAAAAAAAAAAAGAAAACAAACAAAACAAGAACATAACTTAGAAAAGTGAAAATTAATTTGACAGTGTTGAATGTGTTTGCAAGTTCTAATTGTATCTTGACCAGTCACGCTCTGTTAGCTGTTTAAAATCTAGATCATCTCACAGAGCTAAAGAAAAACTTCATCAATTTCATCGTACTGGAAAGGAGACCAAACAACTTCTGAGTAAATATGCCCCCTAAACAAATGGGGAAAAGCAAGTCATGTTCTTTGAAGACATAGCCCATACAAATTACTGGGTAGTACTGGGTAGTACTACAACTACTGGTTGTAGTTTCTCTACAAATTCATTCATTTTCTCTGAAATGTTTTCCTGGAATGGTTTTGCCATTAAGAAGTCCATAACAAAAAAAAAAATCAACAGTCTGCCAAACAATAAAGACTGGGATAAAATCGGCAGTGTATGCAACAGAAGGCAAAACTCCGGAGAGCAAGGCTAGATAGAACAGCTCACATGAAAGGAAACAGTATTAGTTCCAGCAACTAAATCCATGTTATCAGACAAAAATTTTAGGTCTGTTATGTTAGGCACATCAGGAAGGGGGAGATAACAGCTAAGAATGAAAACTGGATACAGGTGTTAAAGAAAAATATTTTGCTGGAGGACATTGAAAATGATGAGTGTTATATTATTTTTCTCTTTTCTTCTGTTACGGGTATCAAATTTTTTTGACAAGTCAGGAGTCTTAAAAGGTTTGTTTTGTAGGCAGGTATTTCCTAGAGATGTTGGAGCAAAAGAGCACAGAGCATGCATTGGGTAATGAACAGGAAATTAAACACAAGGAGAAAAGGAGCTGCAGGTATCCAACACCTGCAAGGATGACTGGCTTTGCAGCTGTTTTGGAACATTACCCCAGTGCACCTAATTTTCAAACTGTGTTAAATCTGGAGCTTATGTGTCTCAGGTGATCTCTTTTGTCTATTCCCATTTTATCCATAGTGCTTCAAGAAATGCTCAGCTTACATGTTAAGGTGAAGTCCTATGTACATTTTGTCCATTAAAAATCCCAAAGCACTTGTAAAAACAGCTCTGGTTTCATTTTCTTCCCAGACTCCTCTAGTTTATTACAGTTTGAAGATGACTAGGAGGAAAAAAAGCAGCTGTCTTGTAGTGTGTTACAATGTATTTAATTTGTAACTATTCAAGTTTTTGGTAAAGATCCTTTTACTTCTGGTACAAGGGTTTTCAGGACTTCCTAAAAATCACTGTTTTATATGTCCATACAGAATGAATATTATAGTGAGAGCTGTCTAAATAACAAGAAAGCAGAAATGGAGGGCAAGACCGAACTACCTGCAGTAATTCCTAGAGAGCTGTCTAACAGTGTGTGAGAAGTTCAACAGCTTTGCACTGACACGTCTGAAGTTACCAGATTTCCATGGAGATAATCTTCTGGCATAAAGTATATGATGATTATTGTCCCTGATGTGAATCCCAGACATGACTCTAATTAACAATGAGTTTCATATTCTGTGCTACAGCATTGTTCTTCAGATCTTCTCTGCTTGACTCAGGAGTTTTGCCTTACGAACTGAAAGAACCACTCAAAGGAGGAAAGCTGTGGGGGCCATGCATTGCTTTGACCAAGTCCAGAGTCATGAAACTGTGATAATAAAGTAAAAAGCCATGTGTACTAGCCATAGGTCAGTCCTGCCCTCAGTATCTTTGGGATAAGCCTATATTCCCTGCATGTGCTTCCAAAGGGAAAGCCTTATTTGTTTTCTGAACTAGTTCACAATGGTCCATAAACTTTTATGAATAGGTTCTGTTTTTCCAGCAAAATACTTTGTCATGTTAAGATCAAGAAAATCAAGGTTTCTTCCTGAATCCTTGAACACTGTATCTTAATGTACAAGCACTAACAAGATGAATTAAAGTATGTAAGAGTTTGACTTTTCGATCCCATAATTCTTCTGATTTTTGTGCCCACATTTTTTGAATTTACTTATTCTTCAAAAAGAAAAGTCCCACCCTGTGACATAAAAATATATCTTACAGTTGGATATATATGTAGAAAGTCTGAGACATTTAGTTCTAGCACCTCAAGCCTCTTCATTTAGTAACAGATTAAGTGACAGCTATTTTTCTGTGTATGGTACCATGCTGGAGAGAAACAAGTCAGTTTTGTATAGATAAGAGATGTTGAGACACAGAAATTTTGGGTTCTTTTTAGCTGCTCTGGTGGTTTTTGCTTCTTGCTCTGTTGCCTCCTGTAGGTTTCTGTTGCAATTTTAGCTTTATTCTGTCCCTTGCATTTTATGAAATCCCTGTCACACACCCCTCTTTTAAAACCTCTATTCCAAGTTCTATTTTATCCAAGCTATCCAATTCAAATCCCTGCAGAACTACTCAATCTCTGCTGCAGATGCCTTGCTATCTTTTTCTGTCCTCCTGCCAGATCAATGTTTTCTTATATCTCTTATGCTCTGTCAAAGAGTAGTCTCCTATTCCACAGTCTTTTTCCCTCCCACAGCTGGTTTCTATATTTTTACTCCTGAACCATATCCCATTAACTTAATTGGTGTCCTAGTCTACCCTCTTCCTTTCTTCTGCTGAGGACAGATATCTTTTTTGATCTCAGTGTCTTGATGCATTTTTTTCTCTGAGTTCCAGTTACTTTATCTTCTTTCAAAAACTACAGAAACTGGGTTCCTATCCAACATTTTATGTGAATCCCAAGGTGTATATTTGGCAGACACATCTGCTCTTTTCTCACCATCCTCTCCTTTCCATTCTCATTTGGCTCAGTGAGCACCAAGATCCCCATCTACCTACCTTCCAGCCATGCTGGATATGATGTAGGGCAATGAACTCCTACTTCCAGCTCCCACTTCTCCCCACTTTTGACTTCTTGTCTGTTCTCTGTTTTGTGGCTCCTAAACTTTGTCTTCATGACCTCAAGGAAATCACATCCTCTACTCCACCACCCTTTTCCTGTAAGCTTTTCCCCTATGATCCCATGTACTGCTCTGCCATTCTTTAGGTTTGAATGACTTGTCTTCCTCCTCAGTGACTGGTTGGTTTTAAGGGACTGGACAGAAAAGTGACTTCTCTTCAAACAGAAGGCAGAAAAAGCTTTCCTATTCTGTGTATAAATTGTCCTTCAAAAGGAGCTGTTTTCTAGCAGTCACAGCAGAGTTACAGTCTCTGCTTTACCTTTACCATGAAACAAGATGTAACAAATTATTATGCTAGTCCCCTTCATGGTAGTTTAAATTAATACAATTTATTTTACACTTGGAAGGGATTAGATGCACACAGACAGTTATCACAGCTCAGCTGGCAAGTGGCTCAGTTGTATCAATTCAGAGTCTGTGGTACCTTGATTCAGTGATAGGCTTGGAGATACTACAAGGAGAAATAACGAAAAAGGTGTGAATTTGTCTTAATCTTAAATCTATATACTTAAGGCTGAAGCAATCACACACGATCAGGGGGAAGGTAATTGTAGTCACTCATTAGCCCTCTGTGATGCTGCAGCAGCTTCACTGGAAACAGACGGAGTCGTGCATTAAAAATCCTTCTCTGCAATTTTGGGACACATGTAGAATGACATTTTGATCTGTGTGGGTTTTCTCAAGACTGGCAGGAACATGGAGCAAAGGTAAGTACTTTCTGGCACAAGTCAGAAAGACTGTGCTAGTGAAAAATCAGACCTTCCCAAATAAAGGACTAGTGGGATGCATTTGACATGCATAAATTTTCCTAGATCAACTCCTGGATGCACTTGAAGCATGAAATATTATTTCCAAAGTCCAGCAAGTCAAAAGCAACTGGAAACAAAGTCTAAAACTGAGAGAGGCTAGTAACCTTTATTTACAGCCAGTAATTTATCAACTTACTGAAGCTTGTGAAAAACAGCAAGTGATCTTCAGCTGGCATATGCAGTCATATTACGCTATAAAATGTCAGTCAGGAGATTGAACTGAAATAGATGTGTAGACCCAAGAAGTTTATGGACTACGGCTCTCAGTGAACGGCCTGTTTGTGAAGGAAGTGGATGCTGAAAATCAAGAAGTATGCATTCAGATCCAAGGCAAAGAACAACCTGGCAAGGAAAGCTTTTAAATTAATTGAAAACAGCTAAGTGGCCAAAGTGAGGGGAAAGAACAATATGATCATAATAGTTCATAATAATTTCTGGTTTATTTCACAGCACTTGTACCTCCTGGTGATGTGATTTTACAAAGCCCGTTCTCATCCCAGAGGCACACACTCTACTTTTACCTCAAACAATAGTCTCCAGGATTTTTCATCAAGAACTCTTATTCCAGATTTCTCCAGCAATGAGTTTCTCAGTCATTCTGGAAAGCAATTGTGAGGTTAAAACACAGTTTTAATGGCTGCAGCCATTATCATACCACCTCAATCGGGGAACCTCTCAGGGCTTGACAGAGGATTATGAGGGCTCAGGACTTAAAACTATGTCTAAGAAAAACCTGCATGCTACAAGGAAAGGTGTTAGTTGGTAATCTGCACTTTGGTACACCAAGACGATCCTGAAGCTATCTCACTAGTATAGAATAATAAATAAGCTTCCCAATATTTTCATTTAAGGTCTTTCATCTCTTTCCACAAGGATAACTACCATCGCAACCTAGTCAGATTCCAAGTCCTTTCATTCTGAATTTATCCTTTAGATCTCTTTGTAAGCATTGACTATACTTTCCGGTCCTAAAGTACTCAAGTTTATTATTATGTTTAAAAATTATTGCATACAGATTTTCTTACATATTTTGCACTTTGCTTGTTTGCTTGGTTTTTGTTTTCAGGCTTGTTAATAAAGTTTAAATAATGGGTTTTGAGAGTCTTACACTTTTTGGGATCTCTGTGTTTGGAAGTTTCAGTCATATTCTGACTGCAGACACAAACAGACCTCAGATATTTCTACTTCTACTGTGTCTTAATTCTGGGCTTCTCATTAGAGGAAAGATATGGACATACTGGAGGGAGTCCAGCAAAGGGCTGTGAAAATGATGAAGGAACTGAAATATTCTTCCTATGAGGAAAGGCTGAGAGAGTTGGAAATGTTCAGTCCAGGGAAGAGAAGATAAATGCACTTAGTGCCCATAGGAGCACCTGAAGGGAGGGTGCAAAGAGGATGGAGACAGCTTCTTCCCAGTGGTGTCCAGGGGCAGGACAAGAGGCAGTGGGCACAAACTGAAACAGGTTTCCTCTGGATATCAGGAACAGGAAACGCTTCTTGCTGTGAGGTTGACCAAGCACTGGCACAGAATGCCCAGGGAGATGATAGAGTATCTCTCCGTGGAGATATCAAAAAAAAAAACATTTGAAGTTGGTCCTGGGGGAATGGCTCTAGGTGTCCCTGCTTAAATGGAGGGTTTGGACCAAATGACCTCTAGAGGTACCTGCCAACCTCCACCTTTTTATGATTCTGTGGCATCCATCTTTAATAAGCTGGAATAAAACCTGTGGAAAATAAAGGCAGGGAATCTATGAGGGCTAAAAACTGCTGTCAGCATTCACTGAAATAGCAAGTATACAGATCTATAACAGCAGATTATTTTAGAAAATAAATCTGAAAATAGTGTGAAGGAAACACAGCACAGAAATTCAGCTCAGATAGGCCACTGATCCTCAGGTCAGAGTATCAGCATGCAAATTATACAGCAACTTTTGCCTGGTGCCCTCATGAAATTCATAAAACCTTCGAAAAGGTGATGTATACATATACAGACCTCTGCAGATTCTGCATTCCTTGATACATCGGAGGCTTGGGGAGGAGAAAGAAAAGACAAAAATGCAGCAGCTCTGCAGCATCAGAGCTGCTCGGAATAATCTCTTCTTTTATAAGCATTTCACCAAATCAGCTTCAAAGCAGCACAATGAAGCCTCCAGTTCTTGACTTCACTGTTTCCTCTTGCAGATCCAGCTGACAAACCAAGTGAGTCCCAACTGATGATCTAAGCAAGCAATAAATCTTCTACTGTGCGCTGCAGTTTTCTCTAGAGTCAGCATGATTATTTCCTTTTCCTTGATTGTCTCAGCATCAGCATTTTACTTCATCTTTTTAAATGGATAAAAAGATATTTGTTCAGATTTTGGTTCCAAAAGATAAAGAGCAGAGCTAATATTTACATATTTACATGATGCAAAAGAAAACAATCAAAGATTATTCCTATTGAATATATGCCAGTAGGCCAGCTCTCCTTTATAGTATTTAGGTATTTAATGCCTTAGCACTCTATCAGAAGACAAAACATTCCAAGCCAGGCATCAGAACAGCAGCTCAGGAAGCATCTCTTTCTTACCCTTTGGGGTTTAGGTCAGATGCATCCAAATGCAAAATAAAGTTTAGGCTTCTACTGAGGCTGACTGTCTAATGGAGTCATAGCATCTGCTTTCCCCCCTCTCAGCTTTCTTCAGGGTTGAGGCATCCTCTCAGATTTACTTGCTCCATCTTTCTACTCTCACTCTGCCCATAGTAGAGATACTCACAGACATCCAGACACCCATCCCAGCATGCTCTTTCCCCACCTAAAACCAGCAAAGCAGGAGCTCTACTGTCTTTTCACCAAGTGTGAGATGTGCCCTCTGGTGCTTGGGTGCCTTGGAGAATGCAGGTGGGGGGTTCTTCCTGCTATGGGCTGGATAAAGGGGGAAAGAACAGACAGGGCAAAGGGCAAATGTACACCTTTCAAAACCAGGATGAAATGGTGTTCAGGGCCTATAGTGTGTAGTGCTGGTAGAGAAAGTGCTCTGCTGCTTTCCTATCATAGCAGTATTGACTGCTAAGCCAGGAGTGATGGTGTTAAGTCCAACATGCCTTCTACTGCTGCTCACAGTGCAAAAATGGACTTAATTAAACTGTAGGACAAAGTTTTCCCTCTGCCTGGCTGTCTTGCAGTTCTGTCTGCTCAATGAAGTGGGAAAAATGATGTTGAGACTGAACAAAAACAATGCATTTTCCAAATGACAACAGCTTTTGATAAGATACTCAGCTGGTAATGAGAAATGCAGAGCAGACAGTAGAGCTGACTGGAGGGTCAGATAAGAAAATGAATAAAACCTTTAAAGGCAGAGGGAGGAGAAATCATGGGAAGTTGTAGACAGGAAGAATTGGAAGTTTGAAAGGCCTGATAACTGAACTGCAGCACATTTTAATTCCTATATTACCTGGCATGTTTTACTAAAATTCTTATGTAAGATTTATAAAGCTTATGAAAAGTTTAACAGCTTCCCTCACTTGACTCCGACCCATCATTAGTTTGGCTGTCTGCAGTCACTGCTTTCCTGTCAATTAATTTGGCACAATGGTTGATTTTCTCCAAAGGAGCAAAGTATAATTTATTTGCACTGATACTACTCATTCCAGACCAGGTAAGCTACTGACTTCTAATATCACTAAACCTTCAACCTCCTGATTAAAATCACAGAACTAGGGGGGCATGTACGAAGGACTGTGAACCCAGTCAAGCAGTATGCCAAAGGCCCAAACTTTTTTCTTGTGGGAGATCAAGTGTTACAGGAAAGGCATGCAAATGATAGGCATGGAGCACTGACAAGAAGCATTGATACCTTGTCCCAAGGTGTAGCAATTGCTTTGTCCTTCTCTTAAGCATCACTACCTGCTGGGCGGTAAAGACAACACTCATTGTGGGAAGGCTGAAGTACAGCTCACAGGACTGCAGTCTGAGAAATTGCAGTGCTGAACTCCTTTGGAAGAGGGTAGAGAGACAACAATTTATTTGGGTTTCTGTCAAAATAATCCTGGAATTCTCTGCTTTTTGAGCCAAAATATTTTAACTAATGCAAAACTATCCTTCCTAAAACAGTAGATACATTACCTCAGTGGAATCTTCAAAAGCACTCAGCCTGGACTATTACAAAAGCTTTACATCAGTGTTAAGTGCATTTGAAAATCTCTACAAAATCATGCGGAAATATGGCTACTTGTGTGAAATGCTGAAAGAAAAATCATAGTAAAACTGACAGAAATATTTTGGTATGTTAGTAAACTTGGGGGTGTATTTTTTTAGATGTGTCAAGTGTGATGTGGTATAAAGGCAATTCTGGCACTTCTATAGCATCACCCACACAGGCATCTCTAGTTTTTGATACATTTGGAACAAAGCAATGCCATAAGACCTTTCTACCTATGCTCCCCCTGTTGGTTGTGTGTTATTATAGGACAGTAAAGGCACGTAGAGCTAGTTAGATCAACCACATTGGCTGCTCATTTTTGGTTGCATTTTATTATACAAACTTAGCATTACACTTTAGGTGGTTTTTGACATGAGTTTTGCAAGTACAACTGAGCAGTGACCCATGTGTGATACTGGTTAGGTTACAAAGCAGCTGAGACCAAGCTACATTTTTACAAACTGTCCCTTCTCATTTGAAAAGAAAATTGCATTTGGGAGAACTACAGGATAATGCAGCTTCAAAGCAGGGAGGGACGTCAGGATAGGAGAAAACTACTTAACCTGGAAGAGCAGCAGAAGCCCTTCTGTGACTGTGTCAGACTGGGCTGTTTGGAGAAATGTCATGTTAAGATTTCATGGAAATAGTTAGATAGTAGTGAATGGCAGTGCTGGTTCCTTTTCAAATTTCAGATAGGACTGGGTTTTGTCCATTGAGGGTTTTTTATTGTTTGCTTGTTTGTTGTTGCTTACCCTCCATTTCTAGTATTGACCCTAAAAATCCCCAACAAAACCAACGTATTTGAGATTATTATGTATTGGCATGGGTGGAGCTCTTCTGGGATCTACCTGATATCCATGAGATTACCAAAGGGATACGATCTGACAGCAGACCAGTTTCCTTTGGTTTGATCTCTAATGCCTCAGCCGTGTTCTGAAGATATTCAGCAAAGATACAAAAAGTTTCTGCTGCCATTAAGGGACATGGCTTAATAAATTATTTAAAATACATAAACAAAAAAAGCCCCCACAGCCTAGTGGAACAGCATCTGCCACCGAGGAACACCCTTTATATTTTCTGGTTAATGACAGGCAAACTTTACAACAAAACTTCAAATGTTATTTTGCTATTATTAGCATTAGATTTTTCAAGTAACTCTTAGTATGAATATAGCAGATGATATTTTTATGTGACAATAGGTAAGTTTGATTGCATTTACTTCCATCAAGCAGAATATCATAATATTAAACTCAAGGTATTAAAACTGGGAGTTCTCCACAAGAGAAGTCCTATATATTTTCATTATACTAAGAAATGTATTTCTTAGACTGTTTTATATTAACAGAGTTTATTCAATAACAAGTACTTTTATTTTTTTAAGCATCTAATATTTCACATATAAAAAAGTGTGTATTCATGCAGCACAATAGATGTTGGGTTGTGCAGTGTAAAGGGCACTTCAAAATTATTGTGCTTGTACTAGCACTGGACAACATGAATGATATGCAAAACCTGTCTGCTACTGTTGAGCAAGTAGTACCTTAGACTTTATTTCATATTACCATGCTGCACAAACGAGAAAAAAGATTCTTTAGCATTTCTGCTCCTGTAAATTGTTTGAGACAACATTTTCAAGTTAATAAAAGAACACAAGACAGAGAGTCCACGATAATATTTAAGTCAAAAGAACATATGGAAAAGAAACTAAATTAATATAACACTGATTCAACTGCTGTAGCCCTGAGAAAGACTGGAAAGTTAACAATCCTGTTTAGTCCTAAATAACTCAGATGACTGTATCACGTAGCACAGGAAAAAAAAAAAAGAAATTGTTACATTTATTTATACCTGTTTTAGCTTAATGACTTCTTTAGGCATGCATGGATTACAGTGACAAGCAGAAATCTGTCATTGTTGAGAAACTTGCTGAAGTGAACAAATGTCTGGCAGACTGCGCTGAAAACTTGCAGCTGATGAGTCTCTGTGCCCTTGTGATGCAGCAGCTCACACAGAACATCTGACTCCTCCAGAAACACTTTGTTCCATGGGTGGCTGGGACTCTGAGAGCAGGGAGCTGTGTACTTTTGTACCCTTTTTTTGCAATAAAAGAATTGCTCAGCAATTGGAAAACCTTATGCTGGAGTATTTGAG
Organism: Aphelocoma coerulescens; assembly: GCF_041296385.1. NCBI lineage: Eukaryota > Metazoa > Chordata > Aves > Passeriformes > Corvidae > Aphelocoma > Aphelocoma coerulescens. The sequence continues at coordinate 87,218,892 of NC_091015.1, forward strand.
TCAATATTTTTTAGACTGGGGAATCATTTCAAAAATTCTTGATTGCACCTTCAGCAAAATCATGGAATTCACTCCTCAGTGTTAACTGGAATGGAAGATACTTCCAGTAATCAACACAAGAGTTTAGCACTTACCTTTGAGAAGAGCAATAAAGTTCTGACCTACAGTTATATTTATACGTGTAAATATGGTGATAAGATTTGTTTGAGTTTTACACAATGATAACTCAGTGAAAGGATTTAGAATTGCAGGAAGGAAATTTTAGTGGCAGGATATGATTTTGGAGGACATGTAGCTTGTACCATTCAACACATTGCATTCTCTAAGTTTTTTCTTTCAGGCTTGACTTGACCTCTGAATTTCTTGTTCCTCATTGTAGGAGTGATTTTTCTGTTTTCCTTTGTTTAATAATGGCAATCTTAAAAAGACCCAAAACCCATTGTTTTATTTTAAAATGCTTGGAACTGCACCTTATCATGAGTATGATTGGTACTATTACACTATTTCCTATTTAGCAGAATTTACCATTACAAAGACTATAAGAATTATTCATTCTACTTTTCTAGAAATTTCCTTTACTGCACAGTCTCTGTTACATTGCCCATTTTGCCTTCTTAGTAACAACGACAGCACTCGTGTCATTCCTCTGGTGTGCAGCATAATGTACATAACTGGCAGAAGAATTTTGCTACAACACATAAAGTTTCCTTTCTGAGTTTTGCTCCTTCACTTCTCTGTGTTGAAAAAATCCTACCCTTCCCTTTTCGCTGTTGAAGCTCTTCAGTTATCTGTAGACCATTATCCTGTCTCCCTTTTCTCATCTCTTATCCAAGCTAAGCATATGTTAGTTCTTTTAATCTTTCCTTATAACTTGGAATTCCTAGACCCAAGACAGTTTCTCTTGCTTTTCTGTAATCTTCCTCTAATTTTTTGATATTTATCTCATGACATGATGCCCAGGACAAAATTCTGTTTTAGAAGTGTCATATTCTCAACATCCAGTTATATGCAGAGGTCTAATAATTTCATACCACAGCACATGATTATTCTGCTAATGAAAATTTCTTTGGGCTTTCAGGTAGCCTCATCACACCTAGAATCTCATTTGCATTCTTTCAGTCCCTTACCCCTTTTGCCACTCCTGCTTTAATGCTTCTTTTGTCTATTTAATTATATATGTATTGGAATTACAAAAAATCTTATCTGATCACAAAACCCAACTGAATTCTCTTGGTTTTCATTTATGTTCCTAATGTTTTTAGGCAAATGCATATTATTTCTGATATGATGGGTGGTATTTAAATATCCCAAGTTTTAATGAGCTCTTGACTTTCATTTACCTGCAGTTTAATATTTAAATAAAGTGGATGCAGTTATACAGTTTAAGGTCATATACACAAATAGTGATCTATCACATTACAGAAAATTGTTTTTATCCGTCACCTTTCTTTGCAATACTTTTCTTAAAAAAAGCCACTGTTCCAAGTCACTAGGTACTAGAGTAAGCAATGTGCTTTACATCAGCAAAGTGTGAGTTGAGACAAGTTGAGGTATTTTTATAAAGCTCCTCTATCACGAGGTTATTTCTCTCTCTCAAATTAAAAAAAATCAATAGGAATTTTTGAGGAAATGTTTATTGAGCACAAAAGCACAATGATCAGAAGCCATTAACCTTCAAATGCCTAATTTTGGTTGTGCTGATTTTATATTGCCACTGCCTTTTTTTATCTTGAGGCTACTCCTTGCAATGAGATCCCAAGTAATTTAAAAAGAAAAAGAGGAATTACTTAAAGCTATATATTCTGAAGTCTTAGCTAGTCTTAGCTCTGAAGATCTTGGCCAATAGATCTGATATTTTGTATGATCTTCACTTAGAGGAGAGAAATTACCAGGATAATTATCCTTGGAACATAAGCTTTAACTTTACCTAATTGCTCCCATTTCTTCCTATGATCTTTCTCATTCAAAGCAGAAAAAGTCTGGTTTTCTGTAAATTCTTTTATTCCCTTAATCATTTAAGGTTCATAGTCAAAAGTAGCTAATTTGCAAATATTACAAATAATACATATTGCTCATTCTCTCCATATCAACAGAACTACTTTCAATAGCAATTCACTCAAAGCAGTCAGTCTTAAACCTCTGAAGTGAATAATATTAAACTGAATTCAAACACCAAAATACACCAATAATTCATCTTGGACTGAGAAAGCTGCCTTTACTTCAGTTGATTGAGTTGCTGAAATTGAGACCTGCATCACAAACATTGCCTCAAATGTCTTCAGGGTTACAGACACAGTCTCTGAGGGCTGCAGGCACCTCCTCCTCCCCCTACCACTGATCGTTCACAGGGGCTTTCCACAGCGACTGGGCAAGGATAAAGTTCTTAGGGGAGATCAGAAGGGACTGGCAACCCAACTGAAGTGAGTTTAGACTTAAGGAGAGCACAGCCCTTCAAGATAATACAGAAAGGGAGGATTTTTCCTCTTTCCAATTTGATTCAGTTACAGGGAAAGATATTAAGTAAAAACTTGAAGCTGGAAAAAGTAATGTGGAAAACATAGTTCAGAGCATACTTTCTCTTAGAAATAATGCTTCTTTTTATCCCATTACATCAAGAATTTTATTACATAAAAAAAGCTTTATTCCAATTCTTGGTTTGCCAAGTTTTAGTCGAAGTAATAAGGTGCTTTCTAAACTTGGATTGATAGCCAAATCATTCAGACTGTACACAGAAAATTTATGATTTTTGTTTTCTTAGATTCACCATCAGGCTGGGCTTAAGGTACAACTTCACAATAGCATTTGAAATACAGATGAGAATATTTATGCTGGAATACAATGGGTGATGTGGGACAATTCTATCAAAAATAAAAGTTGAAGGAATGTCCCCCTCTCTATTACTTTTGTTTTGTTTTGTTTTCTTCTTTTAGGGGGCCAGTTGCAACTACTGATCACTATTTATTTTACAATAAAACAATAGGTAAAGCCAGTGATTAGATGTTAAATGCGTTAATGCTCACTGCATTTTATGATTCTTTTTCATTTTCATGCCAATTCCAATTGAATAATGAGCTTTACTCCTTCAGAGTTTTTCTGTATGCATTCTGTTGCTGCAGGAGTAAGTTTGGACTGAGTACCTTCAGCATAACAGCATCTCTAGGGTCATGATCCATTTTTCCTTTCCCTGCTTGCTATACAAACTGGTCTTTGCTGCTACTTTCAGCAGTTTGGGCAGGTCAGACCCCTTCTTATGTTTACCATCACTGCAGCTTATCTATTGCCTGTGTTTCAGCACTCTTTAAGATCAATCCTTGAGTTTTACCTCTGGCATTTGGCCTTAATCCTCACAGTGTAGCTTTAAAGCAGTCTTATCTTCCTCTAAAACACACACTTTTATATGTCTTACCTTGCTCATTTCCTGGCTTAAATTATACCATCATAATATCAAGAACAAGGTTTAAGAACTGCATATTCCTTTTCAGATATTCAGAGTTTAGCCATGTTACCAAGGGCTCCATCTTTTCATCTTTCAGGTCTAGTATCAGAAAGAAAACTTCTGGAAACAAATATTTTTTCTCCAGATTCGTAAGTCCCCTCATGTCTCTCACCAGCAGTGAGATGGCAGAGCTACACAAGACTTGCATTCTTGCTTTTTAGGAGGTATGGGTGTTTACGGGCAAAGTGTGAGTCTGCCCAATTTTTTTTAGACTTTCAGACCTTTCAGCCTAAAATTATGTCAAAGTAGCTTGTCTGAGACATGGAGGGATGCAGCTGTCAGCACTCAAGCAAGAATAAATACACTGGGGTGCCTCTGGACTAGGAATGCACAAGAGAGCACTTAGATACGATTCAGCTTTCACCATATCAACATTGTGCAACTGAAATTTTTCTGGTACCTCTTGATACCCTACAAGTTTTACTTTCTCTGTGTTTATGACATCCTCTTCAGAAGATGATCTGAGAGTTCTGGGAACAGCTGGTGAAATCCCCACTAAGGGCCAATGCATTGGCACACAGATGCATACCTTGTGTTCTGTTTAAGCATCAACCAAAAAAAAAAAAAAGATGGTAAATATGGTGTAAATATGGTGTAAGTTGTTGCATGCTCTAATATGATTCCTCTGTTTGTTGCATTGTGTCACTGCAGCTGTCAATATCAGGACAGAACAACAAAGAAAGACTTTGACAGGGTTTATAAACTTTTGGTGATGATGAACCCCCACTGCTGTCATGACAGTGTTTCCTGTGATAGACAGGAGAAGTCTTCCCCTCCACGTTCTTAAGACCAAAAAATAATTCCCAAGTCCTAAGCTTCACAGCCTCCTTAGCATCCTGCCATGTCCCATCCCTTCTGAGCATGTTGTCACACAGGTTTCTCCAGAAGCACAGGACAGCTGTCCAGTTCTTTTATTCACGGTATAACAGTCTGAAGCAACTACAGTTGTCTGCTCGATGGCTCAGAGTTCCTGCTATCCTCACAAGGATGACCTGCTGTCACTCATGTATTCAATAGCACTCCACCCTTGTTGTCCTCCTCTCTTTGCAAGCAGATGAGCCCTCTCCCATGAGACTGTTCTGTGAGAGCTCATGAGGGACATGCAGCCTCACTGTCTAGCTGGGGTGAGTGCCCATAATTCTTGGAGCTCCTAAGAAGCCAGTGTGGACTCTGGGTGAGTCTTATAGGCCTGAATCTTATAATTTTATAAAACAAATATTTCCATTCTGTCTCTTCTATCCTACATAGTGTGCAAATGCAGCTAAAAAGCAGTTTTCTTAAGAAAACTCAGACAATGTTAGCGAAGATATATACTTCCACACTCTCTCCCTGCCTTCAAGAATAATATAATCTGGAATACGCTTCTCTGCTGGGAAGAATATTCAGGGAGACATATAAGTCAAAATTTCTTCCCTGGAAGTAAATATGAACTATATCAATGTCTTGTACTGAGAGCTGCCAGGCAGGCCTGTTCAGGGGCTTCTGAAAAATAATACTGCTTTGTCCTATGTCAACAAGTAAGTTCTCCCTAACTTTTCAAGGAGGGAAATGCCTCTTAGGATGAGTGCACTTATCCATGGTCTGTCTTGCAGGCACTCTGAGAAGTCAAATAAACCAACCTCAGTTGTTTCAAACTGCTAGACCATGACTGGAAGATTTAGACAGCTGTCCTAATACCAGTATTTTGACAGTGTTCCTCTGTGTATCCCAATCTAACAAGAAATGTCAGGCTTTATGTCACAGATATCTGGATTTATCTCTGGAAAGTTACTGATTTTTCTGGTTAGAGACCTTTTTCCCATTTCTTCTCTACTTCAAAGCATTTTTTCCACATTAAGGACAGAGCTCACGCTATGCTGTTGGCCTTAGAAAAAGATTAGCTGTTGCTGTCCTATTTACAAAAAATCTCACACTGCGCATCAGTTTGTGAAAGAGTGGTTTTTGCCTAGAAAAGGAAACTATGTTTTCTTAGGGACTTTGCCAAAAGTAACTTCTCCTTGGGATGCCACAAAAAATTCCATTTCAAGACCAGATAGATGGGGTCCCATTCACTATTTTCTTAAGATTTATAGACTTACTGAAGTATCTGGGTGCAATTCTGTGTCCAGAAGACCTTCCTGTAAGTGGATTTTCTTCTAGGTATGTTTTCTTGGGTACTATACATGGAGAACCAATCAAAAGAGGAAGAATGGATGCCTGTTTGCATCTTTTCCTGTAAATTTATATGTTTTAGGAAATATATTTCCAATAATTCCTCCTATACCTCTCCCTTCTCTAGTCTAATTGAATATGTAAATTCTTAGAATGAGAGGAGCTGAAACAACAGTCTCACATGCCTAATTTAAGCTTATGTGCAGCACATGGAGAGAGAAGGAAGGGATGTCTTTAAAGATAATGCCAAAAGTAAAATAAATAAATAAAAGTACTAACAATTCTAAGGTGATGACATAGTATAATTGTCACACTGTGAACACAGTGAAGGTGAAGGCAATGAATTTGGAAGAACTGCTACAGTTCTGTTTTTATCAAACTGTTCAATTCCCATTTCCACAGAAGGCACGAGGAATTCTGTCGTAAGTGTCAGCAGGAGCAGTGCCAGTCTTGCAGTGCTTACTGTGAACCTTGATCCTGTTGATGCTTATGTTTAGGAACAGGTATGAAGGTTTTTTACTGGGCCTGTTCATGAAGTTAATCACCTACGTGAATGCTTCCAGACAATCAGACTCTAATCCTACAAATATTCATGCTTGAACTTCACTTCAAACACAACAGTGACCATACATAATATGTTTTTTGTAGTTTCAAGGCCTCCTGGTGAAGGAGGCCATCACCTACACTGTGCTTTGAATTAAGGCCTGTACTTTCTTCCCTGGCTCATACTGTGATATGCAGGGTACTCAGGCAAAGTTAATCTTCCTAAGGGGAAATAAAAGCCAAGTTACTTTCTTATACTTTGAACTCATTTATTTGTGTGTTTCTGTGTATTTAATTTGAAAGAAATTATAATTTATTAAACATGCAAAGCCTGACAGAGTAATTTTGCTGCTCCTGAGAGAGTATCTCAGGGTAATGATATTTCTAATAAATGGCTTATATATTTTTCATAATTTTAATGTCAAGCAAATTTTGAACAAAGAGATTGAAATTACAAATATTGGTAGACAATAATATCATATTCAAGAAAATGTGCCTGCTCAACTGTGTAAAAAGATACATGCTGCCTTTAGCAAGCCATTTCTGAGGCTTTTCAATTAAAGCTGTAAACTGGTAATGATGCCTGTCAATTGATGAAATAACCTATTTCATCTACAGATAGGAATTTTGTTGTGATTTTGATTGAACAAAATGTCTACAAACAAGCACATCACCTTATTTGTGGCTTTTTTACTCTTCAAGTCTTATCAGAGGTATTGGCATTCTTAGCACCAAGCAGAAATATTTTCTTTGGGAATATGACATATACCCATTTCTACCATTGCTTCCTTCTACAGAAGTAAACACAGTGTTTATCATTCCATTCCCTATATATTAAATACATAAATAACTCTAATTAGAGACAGAAATAGCAGCTTTTATTCTTACTCTCACTGGTTTACATGAAATGAGGTGTCATAGGAGTGGTTCTCTAGGTTTTATGATCTTCTAAATGTACTTGTTGAGTGCCATTTTGTTCTTATTACCTACTGCTCATGAAAGGCTTTCTCAATTTCATCCTGCCTAGTTTTTGAGAAACACTATCAAGGTATGAAGAGACTAACAATGAAAAGGAAATTAGTAGCTGGCGGCAATTGCATAAGAAAGAATATTGTTCTGTTGTGACTACAAACAGTAGCATCAAATGTGAAAATAGGCTTTCAAATTAATTAGCATTTAAGGGAAATGGGTTTGGGATAGTTATCACATTGCTTTTAAGCAGCTATGTTTACAAGTACACTTCCGCTTTATATTCTTCGCTAAAGAAAAATAAGAAATAAGTAGACATTTCTAGTTTTAAATCTCTCTTATGTTTATACTTCTTGACAAATAAAGGCTCAGGAAAACAAAACAAAACAAAAAAACCCAAAACAATTGTTTTTTCCCTGTTCCTCACAGGTACAGAACCTACTCTTCACAAAGGCAAAGTGCTCTTTATTGATCCTGTATATGTGTAGTAATAAGCATACTCTTCTCCATCTCCCTTGCTGCTACTCTGCCAAAATCCTTTAGGACACCTTTTTGAGAGCCAGTGAGACTAGTCCAGCCCACTGCAGTTACAAATGGATGTAAAGAGTCCGGACCTGGCACACTGTTCATCACCATCCATACATCACATTTCACATACCTTTTCTCTTTTTCCCTCTAAGCCTATGTCGTGCTTTCCAAAGTGGCTGGTATAAGTAATCAGGGTCACAGAAGATGTGCATCAGCTTCTTGGCACTTCTAGGTTTTCAAATAATCTGAACACCAGAAGTACTAAATCTTTTATTATATCCCATTTCCCCCAGAGCACTCCCACTTGGCAAAAAAAGAAATAAACAAATCATTCTTTATTGTCTTCTTCCTGCAAGGATGGTAATAGCTGTGAAGAGAAAAATAACAAAACTTGAGGCAGCTACACTGCTGCTATGATAAATGAGTAATCTTTGCACATTTGCATCTACTTTCTTTAATATTTTTCACATACAGATACTTCATCGATTGGAAGAATGATGTGGACAGCTACTTTACAATAGATGCTACTGAAGGAACCATTGCTACTAATGAATTACTGGACAGAGAAAGCACAGCACAATACAATTTCTCTATAATTGCAAGTAAAGTTAGTAAGTATGACACAAACTAAATTAATATGCTAATGTGGTATTTTTCTCAGAATGTAATGCTCAGGTATAAATATAATGTGAAGACTGCTTGAATTGCCAAGAGTTTATTTAAGAAGGTTCAATAATAATTTTTCCAGACTCATTGTGAGGATAAGTGTGATGTTCCATCAGCCCTGTATAGTAAGGTTTTGCTAGCAGACCTCATGTAAGAACAGTTCCCTCAGAAGCTGAAAACCATTTTGTCAGCATGGAGAACATGAGGAGCTATATGGATGCTTTCCAGTTCTGATTTACGATTTCATAATTCATTTCATAAGGAATTAGGTTGGTCAAATAACAGGTTTTTTAATGTGCTTTTTGAAGGCAGAAAAATTTAAAGAGTCATTTGATACTCAGATAAAAAGCACATTAAAATTAAGTCAGGATTTAATGCCCTAAATGAACTAGTCTCTGTGCTGCATCTCTGCTCTTGTGTCTGCCCAAAATTTTATGCCTAACGCCTTCTTTTCTTTTCCAGTGTGATTTGCAGTGGAATAATTTAATTTCTTGTCTTTATGTCTTCTGCATAGCCTTTTTTTCATAAGAAGTCCCTTCTTCCACTCTGTTAGGTACCAGCAACTTGCTTCATTGCCATCTGTCTGTGTGGCATTTCACATTCATGGTCTTGTCAAACTGTAACTCTCATAGGTATATCTCACCCTTTGAATACAAGTCTTTTGGTCACTTAGCAGTTGTGCAAAGGCCACAGAATTCTGTCTGTTGACATCAACAGGCTGTAGAAGAGGATCCTGCTGTATTTCTTATTCATTCTATGTTGTTTATGTGTCAGAAAATTCAAATTTCTGTAACAAAGAACAGGTTTTCCTAAATGTATTTCTTGGCTGAGTCTTCAGAAGTTAATACATGCTACTAACAGGAAGAGGGAGATTTGGGAAGCAGAGAAGGTATATATTCTTTCAGATTTAAAAAAAAAAAAAATTCTCAGTTGTAGTTACCTCAAAAAGAACCACAGGTTCACCTCTTGGAACCTGAAAGTATAAAGAGAACACCAGCTGAACACTTGAATTTTATCCATAGATTGGAAAAGACATACACTAACAGAGAAGCCTAAACTGTCTGAAGTGATTGAGTCCATAGAGATACATATGCAGGTGTATATTCAGAGAAAATCCAGCAGAACTGTAATTTTTTTCTAGAGAAACTGAAAGGCAGGTAGATGCAGAAAGAAGGTCTCATCATGGTCTATGTTTCAGTAAGCTTAACTATTTTGACTTAGTGGTGGACAAAGGGCATTTGGGATTTGTGAATTATTTACCTGCAGCAAGGAAGCAGTTTTAGTAGATTTGATTTAAATCTGTTTATTATTCCCAAGGGTAATTAAAGATGTCTACCCTGAAGTTTGTCTGTGCACATATATATATGATTATCATATTTAAGCAGAGCTGTAGCAAGTAGTATATATTTTGAAATCCCCAATTTTATCAATTGCCATGTTAAGAATCTGCACCTAAAATATATCTGTGATTCATTGCAGCATACCCCAAAATATTTATACATTGACCATTATCTATAGCATTAACAACAATTGCCACACTTTTATTATACCAGTAACTTGCAAAGTTTGGGAGGATTTGAGGTGTAGTAACTGTCAAAACATTATGTGCAGTTGTCTGACCAAGAGCATAGAAATAAAGGCTGAGGATTGAGGGATGACACACTGCACAAAACCAAAAAATAATGGTTAGAGAGAAAGAAAAAAACCCAGCATTTGAAGAAAAAGACTGAGGGGAAATTGCTCTATTTGAAGAATTATTGATACAAAATTTGCTGTCCAGTGCTGACATAGAAACTGAAATTGTCATCCCTTATCACGGAACAAACACACTGAGCAGTGCCTTGACATATACATGACTAGGTAAGGAAGGCAGCCCAGTGTTAAAATTAGCTGCACAAAATTTCTTCAGCATAGGACAAACAATATTGTTATTGAAGTATTTTCACTTCCTGGTGACCTTATCTCTCTCTAAGGATATAGATATATAATATATCCTTATAAAATAAGAATAAATAAGTAGACTCATAACTAGTAGCAGCCAGATTATGTTATTTAAAAACTTTATTGCTAAAATTTAGTTTTCTCAGTGTGAGAGAATAACAACAACACCCCCCCACACACACACTTTTTAGGCACATCCTAATGGTCATTCTGTAAACTATTTTTTCTTGAATTGTCCCTAAATTCACATGTTTTTAAGCAGGAGGTGGATGATTGTCCTGCAGACATGCTCGTGATAAGACAGGTATGAAGGCAGCTGAATGCAGAACATCCCTAACCCATTCATAGAAATAAAGTTTGGGTTTTACATAGAGCAAAATGCATGAGCAGGTGGGGGATGTTTCAGACTGTTTTCCCCCGTTTCACTTCCCAACTAATCTGTACTTCTCTTCATTACCTGACTATATTTCATTGTAGTTTGTTGCTTTGTTTTTTAATTCTTAAAATAAATCAACACCCTAGTAGCCTTCATGGCTGCTGTTTCTGAACATTTTTGATGCCACATAACCTATCCAAAACACTATATTAAGCATGGCTTGCGTTCATTTCAAGAGTAGTCCCTTGCCCTTGCTAATTCTCAGCACATACATGTGGATTTTCCACAACCAGTAGTTGCCCCAGGCCAAAACTGTGCCAAGAGCATAGTGGCATAAAAAAGAGCATAAAAAAACACAGTCCAGTGTTCAAAAGGTTCCTCTATGAGCTGCCTAGTTGCCTGGTATGGAAGTGGCTTTTCCATCCGACAAAAGGCAAGCTAGATAAAATGTGTAAGATCTTATTTCTGCTTTCCTGTCCTCAAAGCATAAATTAAGGATAAGAAAAAAATAATAATCCTTCCTGTTCAAATCATGTTCCCAACTCACCTATGTCTAGGCCCAAATTTTGAGAATGTTAAAGAAAACTCACCTTAAATCTCAAAATGGAGTTAATCTTCTCTTGCATACCATAACTACGATTAAGGAATCACCAGTTCTCCTCAATAGTCAGCATCTATTTTCTCAGATATCTTGGATTTTCACAAGCTCATTATTCAAAGAATGTTTTATGCTTTCTACTGCTGTAATATCTTTGAACCATTAAGATGTTAACAAATTATGGTAATCAAGCAAAAAAAGGAAGCAGGATGGTCACTGTTTTACAGACAAGAACAACAAGGGAAGATGAAGTGAACTAATTAATTAAGTTGATGAAATAAAGTTAATGAAATTAATTAATTTTCCTATATCTTACAGGCAGAACTGAAACATGAAATCAGCTTCTTAATTCCTATGTTCATAATTTAACCAGTTTGTCTTCTCATCTGTGTAATCTGGGTTTAAAAGACATTAGCAGAGGTTTTTAGTGCCTCACTCACTGATAGCAGCATGTACGTCACTATTGTGTTCACAGGGTTCCAAAAGACTTGATTTTAAGAGAAACAGCAACCAAAAACCAAAGAAAATGGAGGTCAAGCCTGCAAAGTAGTATTTTAAATGCAATTCTTCATTCTTGTTCACATCAAGTATTACAGGTCTTCATTACTATTTATCAATTCAAAGCTGTACAACATCTTGCATTCTTCATTTATATACACAAGTAGTTAAGCTGATGTCAGTGCAAAGCAGAAAGACAATCATATAGACAAAATGAAAACCTGGAATAGGTCCATCTTAGGCTTTGGCAATACTGTTTACTTTCATATTTGACTTTTCCAGACCATTTATGCAAGGTAACATTCTACTTGGCTGAAATACTTAGGAAGAGAAGATTTTGTCCTCTAATATATCTTTCAAATAACCTCAGAGAAAAAATCACAGACCATCTGTGAGAAATAAATCATAAGTGTACTCATATTCATGTATATTTCCAGAGCATGCTATCCTGTTGTGATTTTGAGGAGGGGCAAACTATCAAATCTTTTTGTTAATTTAAAAAATATAGGCCACATACTACATAAACTGTTTCAAAAAGCAGAAAAAAAGTCATTTATATAACATACTTCACAAAAATAGGATCTAAAAAACTTCTTCAAGAAACTATTGTGTCTAACAGAAATTATCAAAATAGGCTATTTCCATGTACATGATGCATAAATTTTTAATACATTCATTGTTTTATTGAAAAGCATAGTGAACATATTTCTAAAAGGAAATGAACGTCTATGCCTGTACTTCGGTGGTGATGCATTAACTACTAATGTGCTTGAAGAATGTCTCATGAACCCCTGTTACTCAGTGTTGTACCTTAAAATAAACACAGACAGGAAAAAAAAAGCAAAACTAAAGCAAAACCTCAGTAACTCCATGTGAGTTGATGTGTCCTTTCCATTGAGTACTGCTAGGTTTTAAGTCAGATTGTTTCTCCCAGTAGCTGTGTGAACTTGACCTGTTCAAGGATTTTCTGATCTCTCTATAGAGGTCCTGCCCTCTACTGAATAAAATAACTTCTTAGTATTTTTGTTTCCTTTCATACAAAGGAACCAATTCAACTGTGAACAAGTGATCTAGATTTCTTCCAGCTCTTCAAGCATCTAAAGAATCAGTGCCTAAATCCTAGTTGCTAGACCACGCAGTGTCTTCATTGCTACTGCACAATGCCTTCCTCCACAGAGACATTCCTCAAGTAGGGATGATGCTGAATTGGAAATGAACGAGGATTCAGAGATGTTATTGTATATGTTCTCTATTAAATAAATATATTCATACGTAGGGACTAAAAATATGTGGCTTTGGTAGTGAATTTTTGTGTTCTTCTAAATTCCAAGCTGTGTTTATAGCATGGTCAGTTTATCTACAACTTGAAAATAGGTGAAACGAAGTTATTCTTGCAGCTAGCCCTGTGTAACTAGGAAATCATTGGGGAAACCTTTGCTTTTGACAGAGGACTCCTGAAACTACTACTGCATTTAGTAGTTCCTAAGAATAAGGAAGAAATCATGAAAATCTTTTACAGGGACAACATGAAGAGACTTTTCCCTTGCTGTGTTAGTTATAAACAAAACAAATGCCAAGGATTACATGAACTGCAAAGCAAGTGCCTAATGCAAATAATTTGAAGGGTCCATTGAGGGCCATGAAGATGATCAGAGGGCTGAAGCATGTCTCCTCTGAAGACAGGCTGAGAGAATTGGGCTTGTGCAGCCTGGAAAAGAGAACACTCTGGGATGACCTAACTGTGGCCTTCCAGTACCTGAAGGGAGCCTACAAGAAAGCTGGCCTTTTGACCGCAGCGTGTAGTGACAAGGAGGGATGGCTTCAAACTGAAAGAGAGTAGATTTGGATTGGAGATGAGGAAGAAATTCGTTACAGTCAGGGTGCTGTGGCACTGGAACGGGTTGCCCAGAGGAATTGTGGGTGCCCAGTCCCTGGAAGTGTTCAAGGCCAAGTTGGAAGGGGCTTCAAGCAATCTGGTCTAGTGGAAAGTGTCTCTGCATGTGGCAGGGGGCTTGGAACTAGATGATCTTTAAAGTTCCTTCCCACCCAAGGAATTCTATGATTCTATGATTTATTCCTGAGGATTCAAAACAAGCCCTCTTGTACTTAAACATGGCCCCATGTTGTCATTCTTAAACCAGCCTGATTTATAGCATAGATTTCGTGAGTGGTTAACTGTTTCTGCCACTCATCTTAAGTGAAAAATGATAAAAATAATTATACTCCTGACTCACAAGCTATAATATTTTTCATGTATTTGCTATCTTGCAGGAGGTTTCAGCATAAAGTAAAAGATAATATTGTCAGTTTTGTATTGGAATAGTGTCTCTGTTTTTGTCAGACGTTGCATTTGCAAATAAACTTGTTTTTAAAATGCATCTAGTGACTAATGAAGATTATCTGTAGAGGATGGACAGCGGAAAGAAACATGATATATACTGTTGTTGAACATTTCTTTTGCACAAAAGTATTTGCTGCCTGCAAACTCTTTTGCAGTTAAAAGAAATACCTTTTACAACAAGGCCAAATACTTGAATGCTAGCTGTGCATGTTTCACTGCTAAATTTAACACTCACTCTGGCTGGCCTTCAGCAAGATTTTTTTTCATATCTTTCTGTCTTGCTTTCTCCATCTTCTAAATTGGTATGCTCTGCTTGCCTCCTTAATATCTTGAAGACGCAAACAGTGACTAGGAAATAAATATTGATTTTCTGCATTTAGTTGTGGAAAACAGAATTCAGTTTTAATCATTGGAAGTGTTTTCCACAGGCTTATTGAAAAGTGATCTGAGAAAAGTTTGCATCTTTAATAACGGGTACAACTTCACTTTTTTTCCTTTTATGCTCTGATAATCACACTAATTGATTCTTTAACCCATGAAGAGTAATGGATCAAAGTCTGGTAGAAATTGATAAGAAGTTTGATTCTGTTTTCTTCTTAGTTCAAATCAGAAATAAATGGAAGTCAAGGGCTTTTTGGGAGTCACAGTACTGAGATCACAAGTTTATGATAGCTTTTGGAGACTGGTGATGACAACAAATATAACGCTTTTCTTCTGAAATTATTTATAGGTAATCCACTATTAACCAGCAAAGTCAATGTTATAATAAATGTTCTGGATGTCAACGAGTTTCCTCCTGAAATTTCAGTTCCATATGAGACATCTGTATGTGAGAATGCCAAGCCAGGACAGGTATTTCAAGTTTGTAATGCTTGCTCTTTTGTTTTTTCTTTCCTTACTATTTAAAGCAGTAGAAATTTCTGGGTTTAAAATGACATCATGGTCAGTATTCGGCTGAAATATTCAACTGAAAGAAATCACTAGCATTTTAATACAAGCAATAAATATTAAATACCATGAATATAGGGTAAGTCTTTCTGATTTTCATCAGATATGTGAAAGCAAGACCTTCTGATTTCTCTGGTGCTTATAGAATTCAGACTTCTTGCCTCTACTGCTCAGTGTATTAAGGGAATGGTAGTTATCCAGCAGGATTCCACTTTCAATAGATTCATTTGATGTTCACTTTGCACTTCTACAAGTGAACTGACTTCAGAATTAATCTGGTTTCAGGTGATACAGACCATCACTGCAACAGACAAAGATTTGTCACCAGCTGGGCAAAGGTTTTCCTTCAAACTGTCACCTGAGGCTTCCAACAAACCAAATTTCACAGTCCATGACTACAGAAGTAAGTTGGTTACCCATATCTCTCTTTCAGAGCAGCAGACTGCGGTTACAATGACAAATATGTTTACTTTGAATTACAGTTGTGTCTACAGACCTAACTTTTTTATTTGACATTTCTAATTGCTAAACTCTCTGGGACCTATATTAATATAAATTCAGGTCTTGCACCTTTTCTTATTTTTAGGGGCAGGAATTGTCAGAACACCAAAGGCTGAGATTTCCCTACAGGCCTTCAAAAACACTGCTACCTGTTTTATTTTCTTCCTTTTATCATTCAGTATCTCAGGAAGAATCCATATGCCAATGCAGGTATACCTTTAAACAAGGCACTATTGCTGTCTTGTTTAAATACTATGATTTTGCTAATCATTTTCTAAGTACCCAGATATTGTGCTTTCTTGAGGATGTATAGTCCTGCAGAAGAGTGAGTTCTAAATATGTGCTGCTGAAGTACAACACCCTTAATAATTTGGAGATTCATACAATTGACATCCCTGATTTTTCTTCAAATTTTTGTCATAACTGAATACCTTTTTTTTTCCTTATTAAACTGACCTCTTTTGTTAGATGGCAAAGAACAAACCAAGACAAAAAAAAAAAATCAATCTTTTTTCCTACTGTAAGCATCTTCTGTGAACAGACACAGCCATAAATTTTCACCACTAACTACTGTAATCAAATAAGAGAAAAAGAAGTATTTCAGCTATTAGAGGATCTTTAAATAACTGTGATAAACTTTTAATATAAAAGGATTTAAATTACACTTCAAAGAAAGAACACCCAAGAACATCCAACAAAGTTCAAAAACATTCAGATGTGCAGGTTATAAGTATCACTATTAAAAAAAAAAAAGTATATAGTTCTTATTTTTTTAATTGCTGTTTTCAATTTAAATTTGAGATTACATCGATTGTGAGGTAAAGGTTCCTTTCTTGAGAATTAAGTGATCCAAACCCTTAAAAGTGCTAGAAATGAATAATGCACCAATTGAAATAAAATTGGAAAAGCCTTTTTATTTACCCTTTAAAAAAATGTACTTAAAATTATATATATGGCCCACATTATTTTTGAAGCCATGCACCATTGACACTATTGATATGGCTATGTAATAGAAAATTAAAGCCAACAACATAAGCTAACTATTAATCCTGAAGAAACTTCAGGAAGAAATAAATTTGAAAATAAACTATGCTTCTTTTCTCTTTCTGTATAGCTCTCCTGTGAAACTGATGCAATGAAAATGGTTTATTCCCAAACTTACTGGTGACTTCTATCTTAGTGTGTCATAGATTGTTAAAGTTAAAAAGACTGAACAGATGAGAGAAGAATTTCACTCAAGGATTTTTAAATAGAGTATATAATGAGACAATTCATAATATTGCAGACATGAATAACAGTATCTTAAAAAAACCAAAACTATGTAGATCAGAGGGCATTTTATCAGAGGGAATTCAAACAATTTTCTTGAGGCAGACAGCTCAATAAATATGAAGGTCAACTTTACAACAGATTCAAGTTCTCTTACTTCTGTTCTTGGAAGGTTAGGGCGTTACTTGTCTCTGGAACATATTTCAAGGTCCACATGGGTAATATCTTCACAATTATATAGTCTTAGAACATGAACACCATATATTTCTAAATACCTTTGGTTTTTTTGGTAAAGATTTCTTTAAAGTAGGAGCTTTCATTTCTTTTTTCCCATCTGTTTCCTAAAATCTCCTTTAACATCACCAAGATTTTTTTTTTTTTTTTAAATAATTACAAAATTTTGCTTTAAATAGAAGTCTTCTCAGGTAGTTTTAACAGATTTAATTAATCAAAGAAATCTAAACTTAATAAGTCCATACAGTAATTACAGCTTTTGTAAAGTGTGCTTAGCGTATGAGTTTGGTGAGAAAATTGTTCAAATATTATTAGATAATTAAATTTCCCTGTTTAAACTAGTAGTGTTGACATTGAGATGACTTTGGATCTCAGTAATCTGTTAATGAAGCTTCACAACTGTATAGAAACAAGTGCAATATTCTGATAAAAAGTGGAAACAGCCAAGATACACACTTTTAAAAGCATTTCTTAAAACTTAGAAAAAAAAAGAAAATAAAAGGAAAAAGTATGCTATTTGTTACAATGTAAGGAACAAAAAAAAAATCATAAAAACCTTTTTTCATTATCAGTGATTTACAGAGATTTTAGAAAAAAATCTGCCCAAACAAAAACCTCTTTTTCAATATCTTTTGCCTTTTGGAGGCCAAAAAGGTGGAGGAAGTTCTGCTGTCTGAACAATTTAGAGGTATAATAAAACAACATTATTATCACTCCAGAAACCTTTTAAAAACAAGTACCATTTTCTTTTAAGTTAGCAATTATGTTAGCAACAAGCAGGTACTTTGTGAAAGGAATGTTTTCTCTTTTTTGAGGACACAGTGCTGTTCACTGTGCTACAATTAATGCTTTTACAAGTAAAGGTGCCATTTAACATTTTTAAATACATCAAAAAGCCCTAATCCCCGTGCTATTCTACACAGCTGAAAATCATGGGTGGTCTGATACTTCAGCAGGTGTAACATTCTTGTGGTGCACTCAAGGGAACCCAGGCCCCATACTTCAGAACCTAACTTAACAAGGACTGGAGCAAGCAAGAAGTTCAAGGTTGCCTTTCAGCAGTACTGAGACCAATTTACCATGTTAATAAAAGTGATGCCCTGCAGAGCTGGAGTGCTTCCAAAGGGACTGCAGATCTCCATCTTTCTGCTTTGCTGGCCTCACTCTGCACTCTGGAGGGCAGCTTCCATGTGGAGTACACTCCATTCCTCATGTAAGAGACAGAATTTCCTTTTCTCATGCATATCCTATAAATTAATTTATTGCCAACAGACTGAAGAACCAGAAGCTATCTTAGCTTCTCCAGGCTCATCTGTGCAGAGTTCAAACACCTGCCTGTGTTCATATTCTCAAAAGAATTTCAAAAAATTGAAAGGGTTCATAAAAGAGCAACAAAATTGTTCAAAATCAAGGAGTTAAGAGGTTGATCTTATTGATTCTTCTCAAAGGAGGATGGAAAGTAATTTAGTTGCATTGTAAGCTATTAAAGTGATCTTTAGCATTGCAATTAGAAGAAAAAAGTAAAAGAATATAAGTAATTCTAATCATAGAAATATGGAAAAATAATAGAAAAAAAGATTAAACTAAATGTCTTCAAATTAGTTCTTAGACTTTTTATATAGTGCAGGTGATTAAACAGAGAGAGAAAGAAAAAGCTGAAAATGGAAGCTGGTTTGATTAAAACTATTTTGAGACATTTTTGCTTTTCAAAACTAAGTGTAACTGAACTTGACCTGTCCACGTTTGAGTTTGATAAAAAGGAGGTGTCTGAAGCATGTTTTTAGTCATGCACCTTCTCACTGGTGTCTAATCATAACATACCTAATTTTGGATATTTAGGGTTCCTTCTTATTTTCCTGAATCAGAACTCCATACCAGTATTTGAGTGTGAAATTCAGAGTCCTTAATTCCTCTACCTAGCAACAAAACTCTAAGGCATGGAAGCCATTGTGTGACATCTAAAAAATATAATAAAGAATATGGGTGAGATGGAAAAATGCTAACAACACCAAGTCACCTTCATTCAGTTCTGTCATCTTATTAATTCCCTGCTAAATTAATTTTGATTTTGCTTTTAATGTAATTCTTTTAATCTTTACATCATTCCCTTGCTACTTTGATTCAGGAAAAGCAACAATAACTAACTCGGAAGAAATGACAAAATCTAGAAGTGGACTAATTGATGGAAACTGTACTGAGTTTCAAGTCCTCAGATCATTTCTCTAGTTATTTTTAATGGGGAAGGAAAGCTAAAGTAATAGCACATTGTCCAGGTATATTACTTTGAATTTTTAAGGAAATTAATTAGTTGATAGAGACATGATCCTAAATCCATATGCAGTCAAAGTCCTTTGGACCACAGGCTTAGAATGTAAGGAGATAAGGAGAAAAGAAAAACTGAAAAGCCTTCTGAATCATATTTGTAATTTTTTTTTTTTTTTTTTTTAATTATTATTATCTTCTTTGAAATTTCAGCTGGTTTACAACCAGCTTTTTTTTATTTTCAACAACCAGCTTTGTTTTGTTTCAAAACAAGTTTACAAGAAAAGGAATATTGTTTAAGGCTCTGCAAAAAATAACTGTACCGGTCAGAATATAATGCCTTCTGTAATGACAAAGCAAGGCAATTACATAATGCATGTCATTCACCAAGTTTCAAATATGAAATAACAGAAATATGAAATAGAGGTGATACAAGCTATAATATGAAATGAAGTGCACAATAAAAATCTGCTAATGACTGTCATGTTTTACAGACAACACAGCTGGGATTGAAACCAGGAGAAATGGCTACAGCAGAAGGCAGCAAGAGCTGTACTTTCTTCCAGTAGTAATAGAAGACAGCAGTTACCCTGTCCAGAGCAGCACAAGCACTTTGACGATCCGTGTTTGCAGATGTGATTCTGATGGCACCATCCAGTCCTGCAATGTGGAAGCAATCTTCTTACCAGTCGGCCTCAGCACAGGAGCACTGATTGCAATCTTGTTGTGTATTGTTATACTTCTAGGTTAGTTCTCATGAAACCCTGCAAAGTGCATTATTCTGATTATTCACTAGCTTCACCTGGTGTTTAACAAAAGCCATTGAAAATGTGTGGCAGTTTATTTCTAGAAACATATCCCAAAGCACTGACCATGACCATGAATCTCCCAATCTATGCAATATCTCTTATTGCATGAAGATAACCAGTGGAACTCAAATAATATTTTTTTTTTCTCTGAAATAGTTTTAAATATCTTTCTTGAAAGTCTAAATTTTTAGATTATTACTAAGGTAATAAGTCCTATTGACAGTAACAGCAGTAAGGACATATTAAGAGCCTTTATTTAATTCTTCATGACCACTCGAGCAAAAGGAGAATGAAGAAATGGAAGAGGAGAAAATAATTGTAATGCAGATTGTTATTGGCCATATCCAAATAAAGCTTCACGGGAAGATTTTTAATTTCAGGCAGGCATGGATTTCATAAGGTGGCATTGTCATCTGTTCTACCTTATATTTAAATACTGCCTTATTTACAGCATATCCATAGCAGTCAATACCCATGTGCATCTTACATGTAATATAGGCTTAATCAACTGCTAATGAAATAAAAACAACTTTATAGCTTATACATGCACAATATGGGCTGCAGAAATCACACTGTGTCTTACAGATGCTGGCCTATGCCTCTTTTCGATACTAATAGGCTTCCAAGATTCCATGATGATCTAATGCATATCCAAAACCAGCTCCTGACACAGAATATAACATGTCCTCTTTGCATTTGGATGATACAGTTGCCACTTAAGTAAATTACTAAGACTTAAGGTTACATAAATAGCTTCTGAGTAACAGTGGGTAAAAGTCAGGATTTCTGCTTTGTGTCAAAAAATTATTTTGTGAGAATTTTTTTTTTTTTAATCAGAACAAGAATGGCAAATGGCCACACTTGTCATGGAGTAGCAGTTAATATTATGAATGCACTCATTCTGAGGAATTTAAAACAAAACCAAAAAATCCAAAATAACTTACATCAGGGGGTTTTTTTTGAAGCAAGAAGAATTCTGTCTCCTTTGCCACAATTCCAGTTAGAGCAGGATGGATACCCCACAACTTCTCTGGGCAACATGTTCCACTGCTTGACATCCTGGTGACAAAGAAGCTTTTTTCCTTACATTTTAATGGAATTTACTGCATTTCAATTTGTGCCCATTGCCTCTTGTCCTATGAGAGGACACCCTTCAGAAAAGCCTGGCTCTATCTTTACTCCCATCCATCAGGTATTTATTCACACTGATAAGATCCCCCGAGCCTTCTCTTCTCCAGAATGAACGGACCTGGCCGTCTTAGCCTGTCCTTGTGTGGCAGATGTTCCAATCCCTTAATCTTCTTTGTGGCTCTACATTACATTGGACTTACTCCAGGGAGTCCATGTTTGTCTTGTAATGAAGAACCCAGAATTGGGCCCAGCAGTCCAAGTGTGCATAAGCAGAGCTGAGCAGCAATGATCCCCTCACTAGACCTGCTAACAAGGTTCTCCTAATGCAGCCCCAAATGATGTTGATTTTCCTTGACACAAGGGTACATTGATGGCTCATGGTGAATTTGTTGCCCACCAGGATCACAAGGTCTCATCTATCAAGCTGCTTTCTGGTCAGTTGGCCAACAGCATCCACAGCATGCAGTTACTCTTCTCCACGTGTGGGACTTGGAATTTCTGTTTGTTGAATATCATGGAGCTCCTTTTGTCCCACTCTCTCAGCCTGATGAGATCCCTTTAAATGGTGGCAAAACTGCTCTTCTTTATCGCCTGAAAACTTGCTGAGGGTGCTCTCAATTCCACAATTCAGGCTATTTATGAAAATATTAAACAAAAGTAGTCCCAGTATCAAATCCTGTGGTACTTTATTAGTGACTGGCTTCCATCTGGCCTTTGAAATGTCACTCACAACCTTTACAGTCTGGCAGTTTGGCAGCTTTGAAATGCACCTCACCATCTGCTTGTATAGTCCACACTTTTACAGGTTTTCTGAGAAGATTGTTTGAAAGTTAACATCAAAAGCTTTGCTAAAGTTAAGATTAAATTAATGCACTTTCTGCCTTCATTAACCAGTCACCTCTTTGTAGAAGTCTATCAAGAGAGTTAAGCACAATTTCATCTTCATAAATCCATGCCTGCTAGTCTTATGCCCCTTCTTAGTTTCCAGAATTATTTTCTCAATCACTTTCCTCAGAATCAAGGTGAGACTGACTGGCTGGTAGTTCCCTAGCTCATTCTTCTTGCCCTATTTGAAGATAGGAGTGAGACTTGCTCCAGTCCTCAGAAACCTCTCCAAGTTCCCACAACCTTTCAAAAATTATCACAAATAGCCTCGCAATGATAGCAGCCACCTTCCTCATAATTCATGGTGTATCTCACCATATCACATGTACTTGTGTGTCCAGTTTGTTTAAGCATTCCCTAACCTGATCCTCTTCCACCAAGGATAATTCTTGCTTATTCCAGACTTACCCACTTGTCTCAGAGACCCGGAATTACTAAAGGACAACTTTACCAAAAAAGACAGAGGCAAAGAAGCTGCTGACTAGGTTGGCTTTTTCCATGTCACTTGGCAACAGTTCCTCTGCCCCATTCAGCAGTGGGCCCACGTTTACTCTGCCTTTCTACCTTTTTTTTCTGTCTTACTTGTACAAGCCCATCTTGCTGCCCTTCATGTCCCTTATGAGACAGCACCACGGGTGCTTTGTCTTTCCTAACCACATTCCTGCGTGTTCAGACTGTCACTGTATATTCCTCCTAGCTCACCTCTCTGTTTTCAACTCTTAGATGCCTCTTTTTTTATAGCTGAGTTTAGTCAAGAGCTTCTTATTCATCAGTGCAGGCCTCCTTCTGCCTTTTCTTGATTTCCTGCTCCTCAGGTTGGGCCACTGTTGAGTTTGGAGGAGGTGATACTTGAAAATCAACCAGCTCTCCCGGACCCCCTCTTCTCTCCAGAACCTTATAAAGTGATTTTTCGAAGCAGATCCCTGAAGAGGCCAAAGTACACTGTATAAAAAGCTTAAATAGGGTTATTTTTTCTGTATTTCAAAAATTCCAAATTCAAAATTGTTCAAGTTATTTATTATTCAACATTCTAATTTTTTTTTTCTTTAATACTTTGTGGGTTGGTTTTTTGGTTAAGTGTTTTATTCTTGTCTTCAAAGTGTAAATTTAGGGCTCTTTTCTCTATTTTGCTATGGAAGATATTTAAAAAGAAAAAATCACATCTGTGTCTCTCTGAACTAAAAACCTGAAGTACTGTTCAATTCTATTTGTTTGCAAAGCAAACCAGCAGGAAAAATATTTGGTACTTTCTCCAGCAGTACAGCAAGCACTTAGGAAAGTTAGACTGCTATGTCAAAAAGCAAATGATTTTTCATTGGCTTGAGCACTGCTAAGCGCCGCTCTTTTCTAAGGACAAAAGTTCCTTTGATTGCCTGTGGCTTTCAAAGAAAGATATAACGATGTGTCATCAGAGTATTAAATTATTTCTGTGCATGTCTTAACTTCAGTTGTCTCTCATTACAGTCATTGTGGTCCTGTATGTAGCACTACGGAGGCAGAAGAAAAAGGACACCCTGATGACCTCTAAAGAAGACATCAGAGATAATGTTATCCATTACGATGATGAAGGAGGTGGAGAAGAGGACACCCAGGCTTTTGACATAGGTGCTCTGAGGAATCCCAAAGTGATTGAAGATAACAAAATACGCAGGGACATAAAACCAGACACCTTGCGTTTTCCGCGCCACAGACCCCCAGCGGAAGATAACACAGACATAAGAGATTTCATTAATCACAGGCTGCAGGAAAATGATGTAGATCCATCTGCTCCCCCTTATGACTCCTTGGCAACCTATGCTTATGAAGGAAACGGGTCTGTAGCAGAGTCTCTCAGCTCTATAGACTCCCTCACTACAGAGGCAGACCAGGATTATGACTATCTGAGTGACTGGGGACCTCGCTTTAAGATCTTGGCAGACATGTTTGGAGAAGAAGAAAGTTATAACCCTGACAAAGTCACTTAAGTACAACCACAACAGTGAAATAAAAAGAAAAGCAAACCAACAAGAAATTAAAAAGATAAACCGAAGCTTTATATAGGACACAATTACTTTGATTATAAAAGACAGCAATTGTTTCCAGCAAGTTACAACATTTATCATACCGTCAGTTTTGGTTTGATTTGCAAAAGAATGATAAATCCTGTAACATACACAGGTTTTTGTTGTTGTTATTTTGTTACTCTGGAATTACACTGAGACAAGCTCAGGCCTACAAGGTGCAGTTTACTGACCTGACTTAGAAAGAAGGTAGCTTTCTGGCATCACGGTGGAAGAGTGGTAGCTTTTTCGTAATTCCACTAAAGTGCCTATTGAAACTTTTATCATTTAAGTGGTAAACTGTCTGCTGTGATGGTGTTACAAAACTGAATGGTAAATCAGACATGAACTCTAAGACAAGAAGCAATAGCAACATGCTGACTTCTTTTAGAAAAAAATGGAGATCACTTCCTGGAGTATCTAATGACTAGAACTATGGGGGAGGAGGGCGTTGTGTACATTGTGTTTGGGGGTTATGTTTGTTGTCTTTTTTTTTAAAGAAAACAGTATGTCAAGACATCACATTTCCTCTTCCAAAGTTCCACTGAAAATTTTAATTTGAAATGCTGTTGCTCACTCTGAAGATGTAAAGCCCAAATTAAAAAGGAAAAGAGCATACATCAATGAATATTTAAAATGTTCATACAAATATGACATTTTTCCAAAATAATAAAAAAGATGAAAGCAGCTATTCCTTTATGTGAAGGAAATTTCCCTTGGCTCTCCCTCTTCTTTTGAAATGAGACTATTGTTACAACGTAAAAGTGGAAAGGGTTTTTAAAAACTATTATTGTATTTTTAGTACCAAGACACCTTTTCCCTTGTAAGTATCACTAAAGAAGTACATGTAAAGAACTCCACACCACTTTTCTTTGCAATTAGATTGTTATTGTGTAGGCATCATATGCATATATATTATAAATATAGTAATTTTTCCATTGATCATCTGCTACAGTTCAGCATATCACTGTATTTCACTGCCACACTCACAGCAAACATTTTAGAAAACCTTTTGAGGTTGGACACTTTATTAATTTTGATCTTGACAAAGTTTAAACAGAGGCAGAATAAAAATATAAACCAGCACATTTGTCCATTCTTTATGTACATACCATGCCTAGATGTAGCTGTGCAGATGGCAGAAGTTCAGACGTGCACAAGGCATTATGCCTTGGAAGATCTCTTGCAAAACTATTTTATGTAACTTTTTATGATGATCTAAGGCATAGACATTTTGTAAGACAATGGTTTATGGCCCCCAAACTGCATATATCCTTATATTCTCCTTCCAAAGTCTCTGCAGTGCTATACAATCTGTTTGAGCTCTACTCATGATTAATGGCACTGCCAAGGTCAACCTGACTCTTTCTTGAATCAGAAGTCTTTTATTCACCTCAGGTCTATAGCTTACTTTTTGTATAGCTAAAGAATTAATAAATGTTAAATATAGTTAGCTCATAAGTCTGATATTAATGTGCACGAGTTTCCCTTTACCCTCTGGAGGGTAAATGTAAAGAAAGGGGAGGGGAAATGTAAAGATATTTCAGCTTTATATAAATTAATCTCACAAAGAGACTTTGAAAGGTGCATATTATAAATACATTTTGGATCATTCAGTACAATTGGACAGGGTTGCATCAAAAGCACGACTGGCATACCTTCTACCAGCAGTGCGCTGAGGAAGAGACTCAGCATATGGAAACAAGGAAGTTTTGCATTTTTATTGTTTACAGGAAAGGTATCCTTTGTTCCCTGAAAGACAGACTAAGCCAATAAAAGCTCTCTCCTCACATGACAGGGAAGCAGATGAAGTGATGGAGCCTATTTGACAGCATAGAAGTTTTCCTGTGGAAGATTATGTTTTAAATTTTCACACATCTTGACAGTATATCAAAAGCAACTTGAGACTGCACAGTGGGCCTAAAACAGAGCACTGGGAAAAAAAGAAATATTTATATTTTCTACTAGTCACAACTGAGACTTGATTCATACAAGAGTCACACTTCTGGAAGTAAGTAGCAAAGCTTCCTCATGTAGTGTATGCATGGCAATGCTTCCTACCCTGTTGCCACAACTAAAACAGCCGACACTGCGCATTTTCAGATGTGCAGTCCCATAGCCAAACTCTGCTCTTAGCAACTCTATTCATCCTTTATATGCATTCAACTAGTAAAGTCAACATAAGTGAGAGCAGTGTTTGACTTTTTGACATCATGAGGCATGCTTGCTCCCAAGGAAATTCTCCGTATTTGTAGTGGATACTGGCTGAGCATTAGTTCTCTTGAATAGGTAGGCATTTGATCGAAGCTGGACAATCTCTGCGTGACCCTGACTTCCAAAATGGGTAGACAGAAAATAGTGTCTTTAACATGCTGTACACACAATCTGTATGTGAGAGTGAGTTGCTCTATGTTAAATTAATAGCAAATTGAATACCAAGTGTGTATTTTTGACATTTAAGAGGTTTGTAGCTGAGATGTTTCTATCACATAATTAATAGACACCCAGGAAGATTTTAGAAAAAAAACATAATATGTAATTGCTAACAAAATTGCCCTAAAATATATAATTAAAATATTTGAAGACCATTTTTGAAGAGTAATCAAACAATTTTAACTTAATAGGGTTTTTTTTTGTAAACAGCTCTGCTATAACTAAGGAAAAGAATTGCTTTTCATTTATGCATAATCAGGAATCCAGGAAATTTGTGTTTAATTCCATGTTCTTTCACTCCCTTTCTAGAAGATGCTTGTCAGGTTTTTAATACCTTATATTTTAAAAGGTAATTAGAGAAACATGAAATTTACAAGAATTAAAATATGTCAAGGTATCTGAGATGACATGAATTCAATAGGATTAGGGAGCCCCAGTGCACTTGTAAATCGTATCAGTGAATTACTTCTGGTTTTACGCACTGTATCTTAGAAAAATCTCTACAAATCCTTGCACAGTCAAGATGTTAAAGTAGATATCTCTCTGCCAAAACCTCAAACACCATCAGTGTCAAAAATCTAAGAAAATGTATAAAAGGCACAGAATTGAGAGAAATTTTTTGTTTAAATTTTTAAAATAAAATAAAATATTTTTTTTAAATAAAATAAAATATTTTTGCTTAAATTTCCAAAAATAGGGTATTAGTGCACACACATTTAGCATCATCTCAAATGCCCCAACAGTGCATCCTCTGCAAATCATAACATTCTGCAAAAGACTTTCTGCACATGGAGTAATTGAAATGCTTCACTGGCACAAACAATTTCACTTTTTAAGTTAAATATTTATGACATACACTATTGGTGCTGAAATAAAAAGATAAGTGTAAAGCATTCAACTAAGAGTGGAAGTATCTAAGGAAAGTCAACTATTAAACTCACATCACAGACATACAGAATTGAAGACAAATGTATAACAGAACACCTGAAAGGAACTTCAGGGAAGAAGGAAAAAGTCTTTACTGCCCTCTCAAGAAAACTGAAAATGTCAATATTTAGGGAAGTTCTTACAATTTCTCTGTGGAGTCAGAATAAAAAGATTGTTAATCTTTGGATTTAAGACCTCCATCACACAAATTTGAAATTACTGCTATTCTTGTAATACAGAACTGCAAAAATGACAGTGAATCAAAGAGCAAGGATTTGGAAAGCGATGACAGTAGACTATGTCTCCTGCACAAAGATACGGTTGAATATTTTATACTTCCATGATTTTTACTTATTTAATAAATTGGCTAAATTTTCCTGTTCAAAATACAATCACACTTACTGAGGTTTTGCTTTAGGTTTTGGAAGCAGAGTTCATTATGAAGCAAAGACTAATAAATGACTCAATACTTTACTAGTAATATTGTTCTAGAGATTGCCTTCAAAATATTCTTGCCTTAACAATACGGTTTCCATATCCACATAAACACAACCTATTCTTTACCCTGCTAAAAATTTGGTTCTGCAGATGGTATGTTCATACTAGATTTACCTCCATTATTGGTATGAGAGTTATTAAGACTGTGTTGCTATGGAATAACAGATATCTGCTGAATGAATACAGGAAGAAAAGGTAATAATTCACAGGGTTAAAGACATTTGATATTATATTAATGACTGTATTTTATTTGCTGAGATTTGGGGTTGTACTTTTTTTGCAGTTATTACTTTTATTATTATTATTGTTACTGTCATAGACGTTCAGATCCTGTGTGTATAAAAACAGCTTTGAGCTTTGAAAAACTTCATGAAAGCAAATAATGAATTGACCTCCAGCAATAATAGCCCTACTGAGGTGACATTTAAGTGTGAATGAAAATCAAAGTTTATATTACACTCATTCACAACCTTTTCGTAATGGAAAATCTATAATAACCTGAATCTTTTTCTGTTCTTATTTAAATCAAGAATCAGATAAGCTGTCAGAACACCAGCAACCATTGCTATTTGGAGCAAAACTAAGATAAGTTCCTGGAGTTTTTTGTGGCCCTTTGAGGTTTTTTTAACCTATTTATTTAATTCATGGACTTCTTTTATTCAACTTTAGTTTGCAACTAAAATCCCCAGGAATTTTTTTTTTAATCTTGCTTTCATGGCTGTCCTTTCCAACCAAATTGCTTTCCAGGACTCAGGGAAATCTTATCAATACATATAAATACCTGATGGATGGAAGTAAACAAGGTGGACCAAAATATTTCTCAGTGGTACCCAGTGACAGGACAATGGGCTCAAACTGAAATGCATGAAATTGCATTAAAATGCAAGAAAAAAGGTTCTTCACTGTCAGGCTGTCAAGCAGTGGGTCATATTGCCCAGAAAAGTTGTGGTGTATCCAACCTTGGCAATATTCAAAACCCAACTAGATTTGTTCCTGAGCAACCTGCTGTAATTGACCCTGATGTAAGCAGGGAGGCTGGACTAGATAAACTCCAGAGGTGTCTTCCAGCCTCATCCACTCTGTGACTTATGATAAAATCATACTTAGACTCCTTAGCTCTAGTAAGCTCAGTAGCATTAGGGATCTAACTACATAAGCAGAGTAGAATCATAGAATCACACAATGGTTTGTATTAGAGGGGACCTTAAAGATCATTCCCACTAGACCAGGTTGCTCAAGGCTCCCTCCATAGTAACTATGACTTGTTCTAGCGAGGTAGGAGTGAAGGAATAGGGTAGTAATCTATACAGTTAACTAGCAATGTGGATAGGGTGGAGAAGGATACATCATTTACTGTAATTTCCAGCACAACAAGTAAGGGGCATCACATGAAACTAGTAGATGTAAGGGTGAAATTAAAAAAAAACAGATGTGGTTCTTTCTTCAAGTGATGACTAGCTGAGATAGTCATGAAGGCTCAGAATTTATACAGGTTGAAAAAGAGGCTGGACAATGTCCTGAAAACCTGATAGTTTGTGGGTTGCTTAACACAGAGGAATCACATCTGGCCAAATGTGTTCTTGAACAGGGCTTGATAGAATCTGGGAAGTCACATAACCTGGTCGGTTTGTAGGTCTTTTGATGGGATTTCAGCTTCTGCCAGTGCTGTAAAAGTTTACTATGCAAGTTTGACTAACCTTATTTTCTTATTATGATTTTACTGTAAATTTACTTGATCTTCATATCAACATTCCCTCAGCTCTAATTTTCCACATTGCATAGATGAAGCCAGTTTTTCTTATTTATTGCACATCACATGCATATATGCATACACATTTTATTATTTCCCTCAGATTTTAACCATTGCAATTGCCATATTTCCTTCAATTCTGCACACCTTTATATAGACCTTACACTCTTTTGTCTTTAGCAGGGACACTAAAACTGATTGCTGTTAGGGCTGATGACACAGTTTGGCTTAGTCTATATTTAAAAAAAAAAAAAAAAGTCATTACTGCATAAAGAAGATAACCTCTGCAATACATGCCATCTTTTGCAGGTGTTTCACTTTTTTAGCTGTCTTGGTTACTTCCCTGTGTTCCAAGAACACCTGAAGAAAGAGAGGGGAGAATGAAGTCACTGACTGGAAAAGGGGCCAATGTTAGTTCACTATTCCGGAATGCAGGCTACTGCTCTCCTGCTAAGTGTTGTATTGTTAGAGGTGATATATTGTTTTTAAATGTTGAACATTCTGCATGTTTTTCTACTGTATGCCTCTGACAGAAAGGACAATTCAAGAAGCATACACAAAAAGGTGTATGAGAAGGAAATGAAAACATATTAAGAGGGATCACAAATAAATATGCCTTAAAAACTTAGCTTATATTATTTGGTAACACGACTGCAGTAAATAGTTATATTTTTAATGTTATATTTTTCATTTTGTCCTTGGAGTTCATCTTCTCACTGCAGTAAATGAAGTCAGAGCATACATTTGATATTATTCAAATGCTCCCATTGCCTTCAGGCCCTGTTGCTTGAAGTTGTTTGGGTTACTTTGAAGATTGATCTTTATCCTCTCATGTATTCCCTACATTCCCAGTTGTGGGTCTTGACGCATAAATGACTACAGCTGAAGTTTCACAGTAGAAACATCTGACCAAAAAGTACATGACACAGGAGGACAGGTGCAGAACTGTAGTTTGGGTTTGCATAAGATGTTTCAGAACGAACAAACATCAACTTAATGTTTTGCAAACTGACATAGGCAAAGATCAGACAATGAACATAACAAAGAAAAAACTAACTGCAATATCAAAACCTGTAGCATATCTTCTCCTGTTCTACCGCAGTATGTAAGACATTTGCTCTCTCTGAAGAGAAGGAGATATAAAGAGCAGGAGATGAAGGACTCTGGAGTTGTTATGTCCTCTTTTTTTCCCAGCTATTTGTATTTAGCATCCTTTTGTATATATAAATATCAAGCTAACATTTCTTAGCTCAAGTTTGTTTCTTAGTATTAAGTTAAGAAAAATATGTTCTATTAAATGAAAGGAGATTTGTCAATGACAAATGAAACACAAATGCTTCAAATGCAGTAAAGCAAGATATTAATCTTCAATTCATAAAAGGAGAAATTTGAGAACAGAAATTTAGTTCATCTTTTTTCAGGTTTGATAAATTTAACTCACCAATGACTGATTATTCCTTCCAGTAATGCTGTCCCACAATTGGTAAGTGCTGCATTTTTCTTTCTAGGACTAATTTTTATAATTGCAATTCTGTTTATTTAAATTAAATTTTTATATCACATACATTAGGTTTTGTGCTTGATCTAAATGATGTGATTGAAAATGCTTAATATCATATGTAGTCTAGAGAGTATGGTAAGTAAATTCAGAAAAAAATATTTAATGAAGCTATTTGCTGGCCAGAAATATGCAAAGACAGATACTGAGCACAGGGATCTGTCTTAATCGCTGCCTGCCTGGAAGACACTGTTTTGTTACCCAAGCTGACAGCAGTGCTTGAGTTCTCTCTTGATGGTTATGGAGAGGAGAACGCTCTCCTGGGGCTCAGATTTTATGTAACAGTGTCTTGACTTGACAACTTCTCTGGGTAATTGCTCTAGAAAACTGTTGGCCTGAGGGAGAGTGAGATCCCCATTTCAAACACTCAGCAGCAGAGGAAACTTAAGTATGTGGCAAAAGCTAAGCAGGACCATTCTTCCCGTTGAAATGATCTGTAAAGCAGAACAATTCCCTTAGAAATAGCCTCCACTGCTGTTCTGTAATTCAGAAATCATGCATGCATTTGCACTAAAGCATTGGAGGATTAAATAAACCAGTGTAACATGGATCAGAAAAAATATTGTGAACCATAATTGTTCTCTCACTTTTGTTAGAAGTCTCCAAGCTGACCAGGCTTCATCATGTATATTATTTTATCTGTATACAGAAATATGCCTTTTTTTTCTGCACGTGACAGAGACCCTGTGGTGGATTTTCCCCAGTGAGTAGCTGAGCACCACACAGACACTTGCTCATTCCTCACCCTCATGGAATGGGGGACAGAATAAGCAGAGGAAAGTCAGATAACTCATGGAACAAGGTAAAGACAGTTTTAAAAGGGAAGGAAAGAGAAAAGGGGTGGAAAAAACATATACTAAAGCCAAGTGATGGACTAAGCACCACCTCCTAGGCTCGGCAAGTCTCCAAACAAAGCCTGGGTCCCACGAAAAACCATCCCCTCCAGCTTTATTGCTGAGCATGACACCATATGATATGGAATATGTATCTTTGGCCAGCTGGAGTAATCTGGTCTGTCTGTGACTCCTCCTACTGCCTTGTGCTCGCCCAGCCTCCTCACTGGAGTGGCAGATGAATCGTTCCAAACCGAGCCTAGAGACACTTCAGACACAGTCAGAGAAGTGGGTGTTTGCACGGCGGGTGTGGGGGATCGCTCCTCCAAACACACACACCGGCACGTCCTACAACACAGTATTATGGGTAAAATCATGAATATTCATCACATTGATTGGGATAGGCGTGGTTATACAAATTACTTCCTGGAAGTCATTAATATATTAGCATATGTGCCATGCATACACTGTGTACCCTGGTGGTTGCACTGAGGAAGGCTCCTCTTCTTCCTTAGGGGTGTTTCTGATGAAGGCTAGTAGTCTACCTCACAATGCACTTTTCACCTTTCTTTCAGGAGCATGCACACTCCTTTGTCAGATAATTCGGCAGTTTTTGTGCTGGTTTCAACAAAATCCTGTTTCTCTTTTCTTGACAAGATTAAGGCAAATCCTACTTCTTAGGCTTGTGATTAACATTTGCTGTCTCTTTAACAGTTAACTGTGCTTACATGAGTTAACTATTGATCACCCCTTTCTCACAGAGAGGGAAAAGTAAAACCTTGACTGCTCAGCAATAGCCAGAAGATTTGGGTTTATCAGTGCTGCTTTGCTCACAGGTGCAGAGGGTTGCAAAGAAGAAAGCTAACTCCATCCCAGCTAGACCCAGTACACCCTCCAAAGGGGAAGTGAAGAGAGAGCAATCTTGAAACTTCTCACAGACCCCTACATACCACGCATTACCTCATTTGTGCACAAGTGAAAACATGCTCTGGAGAGTACTTTTCCTCCCCAGACTGTGCCAGGTTCTTAGAGGAGAAGTTGTCCGTACGCTTTCTTTACTAACCAAGGTAAGTTTCCCGAGGACAATTTTCAGGTAAGGTAGAAAGCCAGCGACAGTGCTAACATATCTACATTCTCCTGAAATGCAGGAGGAAATCCTCCCTTTTCTAAATCTTCATTTGGAATCCTATTTACCACTGCCCTAGTGTATCACACAGGCTGCAAAAGTCACTTGCAGAAATCAGTCAAAACAGAAGAAAAAACTAAACTTGCCAATGACAATCAACTCCCCTGTGTCCCATGTGGTAGCTCAGCAGTTAAAGCATGCACACAAAATTGAAGATCCCAATTTTAAAGCACTCTAAAGGCTGCAGCAAATATCTTGCTTCTCACAATAGTATATTCAGGCCATTATTGTACCCCTTACACTATCTGGTAAAGCTATATAAAAATTGTGTCCAAAAGAGTAGATAATTTATCAAGCCAAACCCGTAACACATAATCCACACGTTCCATAGGAAAGGTTAGGCTCACAAGCAAGGCATTCTGCCCTCTGTCTTCTTCTCCCACAGCTAACCCTTGCCTTTTAGAGGCTCAAATCCCTGGCAAACTCTTCTTCACTGTGTGAAGAAAGAATGACATTTCAGCCACTATATTCCTTCCAGGAACTTTTCTTCCTCCATCATGAAGATTGAAATACCTATTTTATAAGAATACTGGACTCCATTAATCAAGAATAAGTACAGGCTGGTCTTTGAATAATTCTTAGGACTGGAACTGAAAATGCTCCAGTTGATAAGGACAGTAGAACAGAACAGTACAGACTCGGAGAAATAGATAAAGGATGTTACTTAAGCAAACAAGATTCCAGCTCAGCTCTGCAAAGCTGACAAAGCAGGAGTCATGCAAAACAAGAGTATTGTGTTTACTCAAGAGCTGGGTTCAATGAATGGACACTTCAAACATTATGACACTGGATGCTGAAGATCACTGAAGAAGATCCCAAAAGACTATATACAAGGACTTCTGACAAGGGGTATGACTATGCAAAATAAATTAATACATATACATCAAGTAAGAGGGGATGACTAATGAATATGTAGTCAGTGTGCATGATAAGAACTCTGTTCACCTGACGCTGGGGCACTCACTTAGAGGAAGGAGCCCCAGAGTGACAAACGTGCTGCAATAAAGAATGCTCAACTTCTAATATGCAAAACTGTATTAGAAAGTTGCTCTCTTGCTGATTTTGTATCACAGCAAGATCTATCCAGGTACATGCTGATGCCCCCTCAGTGTCTGTCTCATGCATTGGCTGCTCTGACTCACCTTGACACAGCTAACCTTGAAGTACCATGCTGAATTTTCTCTGGCCTAGAGTTGCTTTCTGTAACCATCCACTAAAAGAAAGTAAGAAAGTTTTTTCAAAGTGTGCAACAGCTCTTCTTTTTGTCTGTGCTGCACTTGCTGAATCTGCAATATTTAACATAACTGAAGGACTTTGTTCTATTTATGAAATAAGAAAAACATGTAAAATAGACTAGTGCACATAATAATTATTAAAAATATGCAGAGGAAACTTTCCTGACATTCTCCTGCAATGCTCAGATACCAAGAGCTTGACAAGTAAAATTTAGAACAAAAAGTATATCTTCATTAAAAATCCATGTGAAAACAGGAGGTAATTTTTAATGAGATATCAGAACACTATTTTCCCTGTATGTGAAGGGACATATGGATATTCTACATAACTATTTAAAGGTTCAAACATTTCTAAACAATAAGACTTAATAATTTTTAAAAAATTATATATTTTTGTCATATGATATGTTTTGAATGCTTGACTTTGGATGTCTTTCATTTTTTACAGTAATGTAACACCTTGAACTCTACCAGAAATACTCCTGAATTGCAGTGACACAAGCCTTGTAAATGAAAATAATGCCTGTTTTGAGTTGCAAAGTGTGTTCTGGTGTGCAAAACAAGTTTTCACTGAAAACATGCATATTTTATTATGTTACTTATTTTTTGTTCATGAAATTTCATTTATTTTTTTTTTTAAAGTGTACTAGATTAGTTTGTCGTCTCTAGGCACTAGAACAGGAAATATACTTTCAACAGAAAATGTGTTTAAAACTAATACATGAAGCTTCCTCAACCATGGCTTAAAGCATTTCAGAAAGTTTTAGTATGATTCATAGAACAAATAGAAGAGAAGCCACTGAAATAAAAGAGGTGCATCATAATAGAAAAAAAATTGTCAGTAATTTTTTTTTTGTAACATTCAACATCTTTCAAAATAAATCCCAATAAAAATCAAAAAATGTAATGAAAATTTTAAAGAATATCATGTGTCCAGACAATAACACCCCTTTTTCTAACCCCGGATTTCTTACATTGAAACTTTTTTTTTTTTTTTTCACTTTGCTGTTAGGCTGATACTATTACTGCATAAGAAATAGCTTAATATGTCTGAATATGGTTGTGTCTAATTGTCTTTATTACATTGTCTTTAAACACTTTGTTGATTTTTTACTTCCACCCAGTCAGCAAGAAGTTAATTAAAAGAATTATTTAATCAAATTTGGTAATATTTTAATTCTAGATTACTAAGTTTAAAACCAAATGTTCACCATTTTCAATAAATATTGAAAATGGTTAAAGCAATTTTCTTTAATGATTAATACATTTCAATACATTGATTTCTAAGCATAGGGAGGAACTTAAGCAAATGAGTTCATCATCAATCTGACAATTCTAATAGGATGAATCATTCCAGTATAAAGACAGAGATAGATATTACTCAGTTTGCTGAAATGCTGCAAAATCAACCGTGTTGGCAACAACCTCTGAAAATGACATTAAAAGGAATGAGAAGAAATTTGCAAATGCTTCAAAGCCTTTGTTGGTTAAAAGCTTCTGTTAGCATCACAAAGGAATCTATCACTGACTATTTTCACAGGAGTCAGGCACAATAGTTTCCAGCCTGCAATGCCTGAGTCAGCATGACTGACTGAAAAATGTTATATTGCTAAGAAATTATGGTAGTGGCATGCAAATAGGTTGAAAAATAAACACAGGTGCAGCATCAATATACCGCTATAGTTAGTTTCATCTTACAGACCTAAGGTTCAGTTTATTTTGTTAACCTATTTAAAGTCTCCTCTCTAGAATAATTTCCACTTTTATGGCAAATTGGACAATGTGTCACAAAGTTCTTGTGATCTATGGGCAGTGATATGTCATCATTTTTATAGGAGGTGGCCACTTCTGTCCTGAATTACTGTTATATCAATCTGTTCTGAAGCGTAAGCAGGATTGCTCCTCTACTGGTGCTCTTGATCACTTAGAGGGGATCACAAAATCGTTCTCTCTCAGATATACCTTCCACACCCCAAAACATATCATTAATTTCTTGCCTGTCCACTAACTCACATTTTTGGCAACAATTTGCTAAACCACTCATAATAGTCCTGCAATCCTTACAAATCTTGATGTACAATCAATATCCTCCTTACCGTCATTGTTTTGTGGTAAATGCTACAGCTGCTCACAGACATTGAGATCCACTTCTGCTCTAACTGCATCAGCTACACTCGAGCCTTTGCCTCTCTCCTGTTGCTTGATATGCTCCCTCTTAGAAGAAGAATTTTTACGGTGTTATCATTGGTACTGAGAAACTGCTGAAGAGGACTTTCCTTGAGCAGAACACAAATACACATCTGAAAAACAATAGCTTCTGATAAGCAATCAGTCTTTCATCATTGAGACGTCAGATACATGCTTATGCATCAAATGCAGTGTGACAGATATGCAAACTTTCCACAGAAAAAGGGTGGGATGCAGTTTTAGAGATGGTGTATGACCCATACATATAGTAAGCACAGAAGGATTTCTTTGCTGCAAGAACTTGATTCCTTCACTCAACAGAGCATCTGAGGAGAACTCCTTAAGTATCCCAGAGTGTGCAAGGCAACAGTAGTGTAAGCAAAACCACAAACTGCTCTCTGTCTGAAAGACTGGCTTCTGGTTCTCATCAGTGGGAGCAGGGAGTTAATGGATAGGGCAAGACTACTGCAGAAGAGAGATGTCTGCCCTTCACCTCTGCTTGCACTGTTTGAGCATCAATGTCACAGGCACTTGGTAAAAAGTTTATGTTAACATTTCAAAAAATAAAAAAATAATGATGTTCAACTTCTCTATCAGGATAACAATGGAATACTAAGGTGACCACCTGATCTGTTTCTTTGTCTATGTGAAAAAGGATCAAGTTTCATTCCTGAAAAAGCTCAGATTCTCCTACTGTAAATATTTAAAGGCTCAGGTAAGGTTCATAATTTAAAGGTTCATATTTGTCAGCACTGAGATTTCAGAAAATGGAACTATCCTGATTGACAACTGCTGAGTGCCATATGAAACCACAGAGCTGGTAAGCTTTAGTATCTTAATTTACAACAAAATCTTTACATTTCAGAGAAACTTGTCTCAATTTTGACAGAAATTTTGACCCATTTCACTGTGTGTAGTTATGAAATACTCTATTTAGTACAAACTAAGAGGACTGCAGGCCATTCATGCTTATTAATCTGAATTTTATGCATTTCTATTTCTTTTTAAGTTTATTCTCTGTTAAGCAGAACAATAGAAAGTAAAAATACAGAAATCTGAAACGTATACTCCTGCCAATTAAGCTCAGATTGTACTGACAAGGTAATAGATAGTGGGGGGTTCTCTTGGCTCAGATTACCTAAAGTTTCCATAGTGTGAATTTATGGAGCATTGAAACAATTATAAAAATCAGGGTATTCAGATGCTTTGTAATCAGTGTGACAGAAAAGCAGCTGTGAAAATGAACAGCAAAGTGACTCAGAAGAAGAAACATTACTCTAAAGAAAAAATATTACTAAAGTAGTGCACCACAGGAAATCTTTTCATATTCTGTACCATAGGAACAAAGGAGAAGAGTTCTGGTTTTAATGTCATGATTCATTACCTCTCATCCATACTGTGGATAAAATAGGTTTTAAAAATCTGCTTTGGGATTCCAAAGTAATGTTGGAGGTTCCTCTTGAAAGCCGCTGAACCTTCCTCAGGGCAAGAGAGTGCCGTCATCTATGTCCAGTGATTTCTAAAAGACTGCAGGGATGGACTTTCTCCATCACTGTTATGATCTTCGCAAAATTTATCTGGGAAAAGCAAAAGGGAAGTAGGATCAATCAAGATTGATTGATCAATCAAGAAGCCACTCTGGCATTTTCAGTTCTCTCAATGGCTCATAGGACTGTCCCTTAGAGTCTGGGTCTTTGCTGCCCTCATGTGGATGTAGGTTCAGGAGTCCTTCAAGGCAGGAAAGGTGCTTCGCTGTGTTCACACTGGACAAGCGTACCTTTGTTACAGAACATTCAAACTTTGGAGGATCTGATGGGATGGGCTTGCACTTAGAAACAGTACGTGTGCATAAAGAAACAAATTATACCAGGTCGATTTGTGGATTCCTATTTTACTTCTTACTTATATTTGTTAAGATCTATTTCCATGACACAGGCATGCACATTTATTTTTTTAATGCGTTTTCATTGTAAAAATAATATTGGATGTTGTCAATTAATCCTGGAGTAGTAAAACTGATTGCTACTACCAGTAAAAAAAAATTCTTATGTGTATTAAGAAATGAGATATAAAAATGGCATTGTAACTGCAGATATATCTATAGATATATACAGATTTATATACGCTAACATCAGAGATAATGGTTCCTTCTATAGTAAAGTCATTTCATCTTGCCCAAAACTTCACAGAAACAAGAATAAAACAATTTTACAGTCAAATACTAGCTAATAGAAATCAACAGGCTCAGATCTCTCTTCAGAAGTACCACTGAAGGTTGAATTCTACCAACACAACCCAGTCTGATGCATATTGACACTGTAGAGGGCTTTGTGCTCTTCAAAAATGTAAATTAAGAGCAAGTACCCGACAATGGCTCTCCACAGTTCCTGTATTTAGTATAATGCCTCTCTTGCTAAGTGCTCACAACTTTATTAAGAGCAATGAACTGAATTTGGCTAAGGAAAAAAGTGCTGAACATTCCAAGTCAGCTAGAGTTGTGACAGCTGACTTATGAGCCAGATTTAACTTACTGGGCTTGCATGGACAGGTTTTGGTGGTGGGGGGACTCCAGTGATAGTTTCTGTGAGAAGCTGCTGGAAACTTCCCTGTACCTAGCAGAGCCAATGCCCGCCGGATCTGAGACAGACCCGCTCTGGCCAAGGCTGAGCCCGTCAGTGGTGGTGACAGCACATCTGGCAAAGAGTATTCCAGAAGAGAACATGTTATTGCACAGCAGCAACTGGAGCCAGAGAGGAGTGAGAGTGTGTGAAAGGAACAGCCTTGCAGACACCAAGGTGAGTGAAGACAGAGGTGGAGGAGGGGCTGCTGCATGGAGGGCCCCATGCCAGAGCAGGTGGATGTCTGAGGGAGGCTGTGACCCTCAGGGAAACCTATGCTGGAGCAGGCTCCTGGCAGGACCTGTGACCCAGGGGAGAGAAGATCCTGTAGTGGAGCAGGTTTGCTGATATGGGACCTGCACTGGAGCAGTCTGTTCCTGAGGGACTGCGCCCCATGGAAAGGAACCCACACTAGGGCAGTTTAAGAAGAGTTGAAGGCCTTGGGAGGGACCCCGGGCTGGAGAAGGTGAAGAGTGAGGAGTCGTCCCCATGACAAGGAAGGAGAGGCAAAGAGAATGTGTGATGAACTGACTGCAAATCCTCATTCCCTGCCTCTCTGCAAGAGACAAGGTAGAGAATTCAGGAATAAAGTTAACTCTGGCTAGAAGGGAGGGGGGAACAGGTTTTTCAGTTTTAGGTTTATTTCTTATTCCTACAGTGGTTTGATTGATAATAAATTAAAATAATTTTCCCAAATCAAGTCTCCTTTGCCCCTGACTTCGATTGGTGAGTGATCTCTCCCCATCCTTATCACTCCCCTTTCTAGCTGGGGAGAGGAGTGATAGAGTGACGTTGATGGGCACCTGGTGTCCAGTCAGGGTACAATCACCACAACTACTTATGGCACATGATTCAGTTTAGAGTTCCAATCACTAGAGTTCTTTGAGTTAGAACCCATTTTCTACTTAGTCATAGAGAACACAGACTTTTAGTTATAAACTACAATGAAATTGATGGACAGCTCTCTTAATACTTTATTCTGAATAGAAGGAACTTTCAAATATTATGTATTTTAAATCCTAAGGGAAGCTTTTTTAATTTGGAAAAGGGCAAAACATTTGATTTTATGAGAAGGGAAAGCAAAAAATATAGGGAGAGATTATTTTACTGAGATACCCTTTATACAGCAATTTCAGTCACAGTCTGTCTCTCTCAGCCAGCCCCCTGTTTCACTTTTCTGCTAATTAAATGGATACTTTTGGTGTCATTTTCCTCAAAAATACTGAATAATGTTAATGAATCAGTAAGTGAAGACATTTAAAATGTCATTAAATCGTTAATATGTTATGCTGAAATAATGGCATTTTTTGAGTTATGTGAAATGAACATAGGAACAGTTAAAGTTCTGTGTGTTCTGTAGTGTGTTAGCACAGGAAAATTGAATTACATCATAACTCCTGCTAAAGAAATATGAATATGAAGAAATTCCAAGAGAAATGATTAAAATATTTTCATTAGTAATATTGCCAGTATGTGATGATAACTTCTAAGGAGCAACCTTATCTTATTTAACTTGCATTTTAAAGCTTTGTATATATAAAAGAACCTAAACCAAGAGTGAGTCACTGCAGAATATTTTTTCACTGCTTCTTGAAAAGCAGCAAGGAAAAACCATCCAATATTACTTGCTCTGTAATTTTTCCTACTGTGACCAAACAAAGCATCTAGTCTAAGCAGTTTTGATGCATTTTTATACTGTCTAAAAAAATCCCTAAAATCATTATCAAACAATTTTTGTAAATGTAAAAAGTGATAGAAACATGGCATCTGCTGCTCATATGGGATTTTGTAGATGTTCATAAGCTTGGTTTGAGTGTCCTCTGATCTGGCCAAAATCCATAAGAATGTTATTTGCTTTGGCTCCTTATGGATCTGAGCTTGAGAACACTGTATAAGAATTTATCTGGGAACCAGTGAAAGTCAATCCAGGTATCAGTGCACAGGTTTTTTGTGCTTTCTAATAGGAACTCAAGTTTCCAGGCAGGTATAT
This sequence comes from Aphelocoma coerulescens, assembly GCF_041296385.1. Classification (NCBI taxonomy): domain Eukaryota; kingdom Metazoa; phylum Chordata; class Aves; order Passeriformes; family Corvidae; genus Aphelocoma; species Aphelocoma coerulescens. Next base: position 87,260,292 of record NC_091015.1, read on the forward strand.
CTTTCTCCACCTCTGACTTCCAGCTGGGTCATTTTATGTAGCTGCTAATAATATGTATCAGTAGTTGGCAGTGAGAAAGATAGAGATGACTGCCATTGGTCCCTGCTACTGAAATAACAATGATTTCTAACAGCAAAGAATAAAAGCTTCTGTTAACTTTCATTTTGGCTTGATTTTGTAAAGTGCTTTCACATAAACTTTTAGGCACATCAGTAATCTCTTCAATTCTCCAAGAAAATATCCTGTTGCTAAAGGTAGGAATTTGTCCGTACTGAACTGAGGCCATGTTTCTGTGTTCTGGCAAACACAGACCAAAATGACCTTTCTCAACTCCCACAAATTTTAACTGTTTTCCATTTACCTGACTGGTAAGTTGGGCTCCATTTCAGAAGTCCCACTGACATCTGTGAGACTATGCACAATAGACCAACAATCAGTGGCTCCGTGTGGGAAGCCAACTTTTGACAGATTTTAGTATGTTAGAAAATCTCTCCTGCTGCCTGTTTTAACATGAAGGACAGGGAACTATAAGGATTAACAGCCTGAACTGAAATGCAGAGATTTTTTTGAACACTCTAGGCAGAAAGAATCCAGTTGTATAAACCAGCTGGATTTTTCACCATTGTGCAAGCAGTTATCAATGAGTCTGTATCTCCTGCATCAGAAATGACTATGTGTGAAAAAAACAAGAATATTCTATTTGCTGCCCCATAGCAGGTACTTTCAAATTGTAAAAGAACTGTAGTGGACATGTTATAAAACTGTATTCATATAAGTATTTCAATATTTTTCTCCTTCTCATTAAAGAAGAGTTTCATTCCCTACCTCAAAAATTGCTGAATCGTTGATAAAACTGTTTCGTAGTGGAAAACAAGATCATAAATATGTCAAAATGATGAAAAAACAATAATGACCTGCAGACTTTAGAAGCACAGAAGAGAAGCTGGATGGGGGGGAGAAAAAGGGGGTATTTAATTACACGTTCTGCTTTCCTCTGTGTTCTGGTTTCTCACGATGATTTAGTCTCCTTCCCTACCCTGAAATAAGTCAGAATCCTCTAGTGAGTAATGCAGCCTCACTTTAGTCCAGCTGTTGTCATCGATTATGGAGGGAATCTGAAGTGAGTAGGTGGTATCTTAGGTCTCACAGTTTAGTGTTTTAAGCTAAGTGGAATAATTCTAGATTTCTGGGAATATTTTCAAAGGTTCACTAGTAGCTAATTAGCAACACCCAAAAGAAATGTCAATTGCCTTAATCCCTCTTCGATTTCTCTGTCTGTAGCAATTCCCTCATCAGTATGACAGAAATAATCCCACTAGTGCTCAGAATATTTTTTAATTATTTTTTAATTTACTAGTATGTGTATGCAAAGTGCCCACCAGCATGTGTACCAATCTGACAGCCCAAGTTCTACAGCAGTAACCAAGAAATTCAGACAATCCATTCAATAATGCAAATCTCTCAGAGATTTTTTCTCCTTTCAAACTGAGAAAAATAATACCATCCTATTTCAGAGGAAGGAGGAAAAATGTATTAATTTTAGGACACACCTTTTGAAATGAGTGAAACAAACTGAAACTGCTACTCATCAGTGGAAGTATATTTTTCAAATCTATTTTTCTTTAGATTTTCCTTATCAGCAATCCCTATTTTTTAATATAAATTATTGAATCAATTCTTTAAACAAAGAAAAAAGATTAAATTAAACTATTGTCCAATTTAAGAAACATAGCATGGTTATTCAAATTATTTGTTTGGAGTTGTTTAATTACAATTGTGATTACTCTCTGCCCTTCCTGCAGATTGTCAATATTCATATAAACAGCCTTTTTTTTTTTTTCCCCCCAGAATTTTTGGATTAACCTTTTAGTCAAAGAAGCACAAATTTTTATTTTAAAGCGACTGAAATATCTATATTTTTAAAAGCAGTGTTCCTACAACATACACAGGCTATTTGGCTCTGCAGAAAACAAAAGTACATGTGAATTTACACATGCAAAAATCATAAAATACTTGTTTTGATGAGTCCAGGAAAGAATATCACATATGTCTGATGGGCTTCATCTAGGCTGGCATAATTTAGTGCATAGTTATAACAAAATACATCAGTCTAGAAAAACTTTCACAATCTCAGATTTCAGCCTGCTGCCAAAAAACTCAAACATTTTTAAAAGCAGATTACAAAACTGCTGATTTTAAATGTTTTTCTGAAGAAAGGCACAGGGCAACAACTACAAAGTGTCCTAGTTACACTGCAGTTTCCCTAAGAAAGAGAGTTTCAGCTTTCAGTATTTCTAAAAGAATGAGAAAGGATATAGTTTTGCCTGTAGTTTGTATTTCATTTCTCTAAGCTCACTAGTTAGAGAAACCTTTTTTCTGTCCATTAAGTGTTAATTCAATCGCATGTGTCTATACCATGGCTCACGTAAATATGTACATCTTTAACAGGAAAATGTTAGCAGTGGGAAATAGACAACAAAATCTTGTGTCTGAATTATCCTCAATTCCTTTAACATACATTTAATAAGTTTCATGAATTTAAAGTGTGAGGGTCAGTAGAGAAAAAGGTGAAAATGTTTCAACTTTCAGAAAATATTCAGCAGTAGATCCTCACAGTCACAATGTATTTGAGAAGAAATGTTTAAGATGTGGAAGGTAAGCAGTTCCTGTAACTGAGTTTAAGGGTCATTTGTTGGTTTAATATGTATATGGAAATTCCCTGTATATTTTAGATATAAACCCATTTCTTGGTTTATAGTGAAATAATGAAGACTGGGCTATATACATTCTGTAGTACAGTTTCATTTAAGTACTTTATTTCTGTACAGCAAATACCAGTGAGACTGCCTTAAGAGGCATATAGGCAGTACTAGCAATATTAACTCTTTGATGATGTAATGAAATAACCATCACAAATTTAAAAAAAAAAAAAAAAAAAAAAAGGAAAAATCAACAAACCTGGGATCTTTGGCTTAAGGAGAGTCATCCAGTCATTTGCTTACTCTGTCCCACAGCAGCCTGGAAAAGATCTTAAAGCAGCTCTATTGATAATTCTATTTTTTTTTTTTTTTCAGTTTATTGAAGAAAGCAATATGGATTTGGAGTTTTCCTCCCACTACTAAAATATGTTTTATCATTTGTTTATCTGAGAATTACAGGCAAAAAGTTAAACCAACAAATTTTTAAATGTGCTGCTTTCTACTCTCTACTCTTCATGCCAACTTTCTCATGAGCCAGCTCCCATCCTAGATTTAGGACAATCTTTTCAAGATCTCCCATTCTTAATTACATTTTTGGAGAGTTTTACAGAGCAGTGTCCTACCTTCCCCAGTGTAAGTGTTTGGGGACTACAAGTAAAGAGTACGAAAGCCTTTCCCACATTTCACCAATCTCTTTGAAGAGCCTGAGGAGATACCTGACAGCTGATAAAGCTGTGTTTTGGGAATGTTCTGGTTTATAACAGGGACTTTGACACTTGATGGCAAGCCTGAAGAATGACAGGTACTTTTTTCTCCCTTGTCCCCAGATTCCTATTACCATTTTTCAAACATATCACTGAGGGCAGCACGATACCATACAAGGATATAAAGTCCTAAGTGAATATATTATACTGCTTCTAATAAAGCACTCTGAAAGGTGATAGTCCCATGTAAACTATCCCATTACTTCAGAGAACTGTCTTTTAAGCAAGAACTGTAGTTATATGTCAAAGTTAAAGATAAAAATGCTGATATTTGTCTTGTGTAGATGGAAACTTGTATCCACAAAGTTTTCATTCAGTTCTAGTCAACATTTAAACCAATAATTATTCATTTTACTATTAACAGTTTAGATAAGCATAATTGGATGTTTGCTCAACTAATAATCCAAGGCAATGTACTTAAGCTGAAGAATGCAGCATTCAATTATTCTCAATTATTCTTGATAGAAGAAGCAGAAGTCATTCACCTCTGTCAGAATGAATAGGCTTTCTGAGGGAAAGATGCTGAGAAAAGTAACATCTTAGAGGTGTGTAGATATACAGCCCCATAACAGAAGACCTAATCCCATTTACGAGCTAACCTTCAGTCTGCATTCATTGATTTGACTGCTGGGATGCACTCTGTTATTCCTTTAGGGATTAATCAGCCTTGTCTCAGCAATAATATGGTCAACTTCACTTGAAAAGGTACTGAAAAATGAAGAAGATCACAGCAAGACACTCAGCAAACCTAAAGAGAGAAAAAAATATAAACTCAACATGACTTTCACATTTACAGGATGCCAATCTAAACATACAATAAATTGAAAAAGCTAGTAATTCTGTTCAAATATAGTTATCTTGGCATTTACTAGATGCTTTAGTTTTCATCATTCTTAAGATAAAACTTGGCACAGATTTTTAACGAAGTGCAAAAAAAGAGAAAAGAAAACTTCCCTATTCTGTGACAACTCTGAAAATTATTCTCATCTTAAATTGGAGGGAGTAGTTTAAAAATTTTATAAGGCCTCCTTGACATCAACAATAATCAATTCAGGACAGAAACCTGAAAACTTTCCTATGCTTCATTTAGGTTACTGAAATTAGTTTCATCAAAATATTACAGATAAATTACATTTTTTAAACAAAAAAATCTTATTTAGTGAAAAAGTAAAAAATTAAATTAAGGACCAATTTGCAACAGTACAAAAATACTGGTTTCCAACTAAAAACTGAATTGACAATTGTCAAAAATTTGGTTTCAGCATATATATTCTAAGATAACCAAAACAAGTACAGGAATCTGGCAGTGGAGGGCAAAGGGACCTTCCCCACAATGTCTCAAACAGATCCAACTAGGAGTTAGTACACTTATACATGTGCCAAAGTTGTGTAAAATATTGTGGAATAGAAACTTAGCTGAGTAGCAAATAGATTCTTTACGACATTGGTGGAACTGTGGGGGAGAACAAGTGTCCTGGCAGAAGTCCCATAGTGAGCAGTGGGGTTTGCACCAGCTACGGTGAGAAATTAAACCCTGGATTCATTTCCTTTTACAAAGCAGAGAAACAAAAAAACCATGTATGATTAAAGGGTGGAAAAGGTCATTCTTTTTCCTACTCTTCTTGTGCAATCCCAGCTGGGAACTAATCCCCATGCAGCTGTTTGCTCACTCCTCCCTGGTGGGATGGGAGAGAGAATTGGAAAGGTAAAAAATAGAAAACTCATGGTTTGAGATAAAGACAGTCAAATAGGGAAGCAAAAGCTGCACACAAAACAGAGCAAAACAAGGAATGAATTCACTGCTTCCTATGGGCAGGCAGGTCTTCAGCCATCCCCAGGAGGGCAAGGCCCCATCATGTGTAACAGTGACTTGGGAAGACAAACACCATCAGTTTAAATGCTTCCCTTTCCTTCTGCATTCCCCTAAGTTTGTATGCTGAGAAGGATGCTGTATGGTCTGGAATATCCTTTTGGTCAGATGGGATCTGCTGTCCCCACTGTGCCTCCTCTCAGATTCTTGTGCACCCTTGAGCTCCTTGCTGGTAGGGTGTTGTGATGGGCAGAAAGGGCCTCGATGCTGTGTAATCTCTGCTCAGCAATAAGGAAAACATGCCTGTGCCATCAACACTGTTTCAAGAACAAATCTGAAACATAATCCTGTACAAGATATTATGAAGAAAATCAACTCCATCCTGGCAAAGACCTGCATATATTTACAGGAAATATTCTCCTTAAATACAACATTCATGAATCACCTCTTGACAATTAATCAGAGTCCATGTTTTAATGCCATTAAAAACCACCAAACAAAAGCTCAGTTTTGACAATACTTCAGTGTAGCATTTGTTAAATGAATGCTTCTGTCATAATTTTATTTCCAGACAGATGCTGTCTGGAAAGGGGTATTTAGAACTAGAAAACTACAAGAAAGAAACCTGGTTCTTCCCTATTCTCCTGGGACACAACAGCAGGTACACGGGAAAGGGTAAGGTCAGGTTATTCCTCATTCACTTTGGAGCATTATTCTAATTCCTTGAGAGATCATGTATCGGGAGGAGACAGTAGGCAGGCCACATACCTGGACACATCCACAGACAAATGGCTTGGGGAAAACAGAGCCACTTACTCCTTACTACTCTTAACTCAGTGCCAGGTTGGACTCCTGATGATGTAACAAGAGGACAATGAAGACACATCAACTCTCTATAAGCTGCTTTCTAGATTGCCTCTGTGAAAAATGACTATTTTTTTATCTCTATCCAAAAATATTAAAGCAGTCAGAGATTAGCATGACGAGTTGACTCTATGCAGAAATTGTCTGAAGGCAACAATTTTCAATAGCATTTCTCAGGTGGATGAAACTGCCAACTGAAATTCCAAGATTTTGAGTCCATAAAATGTATGTAGCTTCATAGTAATTTATAGCTTCAACAATTACCGCAATGACAGCCTGAAGCCAAGCAAGGCTTTCTCTCATGCCTCAGACTTCAAGCTGAGTATTTCACTTATGTGACACAACTTGCTATGAAAACTACTGTACTGGCATTGCAAACAAAATCACCTTTAATATTGTTTTTTAGGTTATTTATCAGGAAAGAGTTTACGGCACACTCTCATTCTGAATTATCACTTTGTTGCCAGAACAATGATACATATAACTATCTGGCTAGGTTTGTACTGTACTTCATAACCAAGGCCATCTGTACCCTTAATTATATAAAAAACTTGATCAAGCTAAATTCCAGATGCCAGCCTTTATTTTATCATTGCTACCCAAACCAGTGTTGTGTTCCACGGTCTTATTAAGGATAATGTAATAAAATGATGCTTCTGACCAAAACCAAGGACCTTTGTCCCTCACATGCCCTGCATCTCATCTGAAGGCCACATTACTCAAGAGTTTCACCAGATTATACCTTTAATTTCTGCAAAACTAAGTAATGTAGCTAAATTCATTTAATCTATAGTAAATTACACAACTTGCTAAAAATAACTACTGTTATTTAGGAAGAAAGACCTTCTAGTGTTAAGATAACAAATTAATTTTGTGGGTACAGCTGTGCAAATAACTGATTATGTTGATATCTACTGCACCAAAAGCAATGAAAAAAATATTAGTATTTAAGGCAGATAGAAAAACAAAGAATTTCTCATTTACATTCACCCTATCCCTCAAGACATAATTCTCAGTCAATGTAAATACTGTCTATTGGAGCTAAAAATAGAATGGTTTTGTTTTTTTCTTCTTGTTGGCCCTTTTTGGGAGGTGGACTGTTTATTCTGGTTATTTGCTTTTGTTTGCTTGCTTTTAATGTAACCAGATGTGGGGGTGAGACTTCATTTTGAAACAGGAAGTTGAAATGCAAATTGAAGCATTTGGGGGTTTTAGACACATACAGAGACACACCCTGATCTCTTTCTTCTTCCCATTGTTCATCTCCCTGTCCTCATAACAGATTTATTGCTCAGTGAGCCTGGCCATAACTCAAGGGGTGGGCTTTGTCCCAGACCCAAATCCCAGGCTGTAAAGGCAAGTAAAACAAACCAAGTCCATAATCTTCACCTTTTTTTTTTCTTTTTCTTTTTCTTTTTTTTTTTTTTTAATTATTTTTTTAGGCTGAGTACTGGTATACTACCCCCTAATCATTCCCATTAAAATTTCCACAAATACATGATTGAATTCACAGGTATGCAGACAGAGCACCTCACCCTTCCTTCACCATCCTCTTAAAGGCAACTTTCTGAACAGCTGTTGTATCAGGGCACCAAATCTGCAGCCAGAAATAGAATGAAGAAGGCCTGTATACAGTAACTATCTGAGAATGCAAAGTCCAGAAGACAAAGGATTGTGGAAGAAAAAGGAGATTAATAGAAAAGGGATAATTTACCTGTAAAATAGTAGAGAAACAAAATTCTAAATGAACATTAATTTGTGAAATTATACCACATGTATCTTCTGTCTCAAATTCAGCCAGTTCATGACTTTCTCTGTTTTTTCCACCATCTTTCAACCCTTCTTCTCTTTTCCTAAGCCACAGTTGTGTAGCAATTTAAATGCTCTAAGTACAAGAATTTATTATAACCATTAATATTTGTTGCACACTAGGTGTGCAACATTAACAAATTAATTAACGCTAACAAATGTTGCACCATTGAATCTTTTTTTATGAAGTGTTTAGATCAAAAGCAAAAAATGGCTTAGAGATACTTAAACTCTTACAATTGAGCTAAACTGATTCCTGAGAACTGAAGGACTGTTAAGCATTATATAGGATCTTTTCTATTAAGTAATCAAGAATTGCATTTTATAAGGCCCCTAATGTATTTGTACTCTAGTTACAGCAACAGATTTGTACTCTGGCCTGTGGTGAATCCTGAACCCTGTTCACATAACTGGCTGTGACACCAACGTCATTTTGCAGTATTTGTGTTTAAAGTATATGAGAAAAAGTAGTGTAAAATTCACATCCCAGCAAGAAACATTCCATCATTTTGCCATGTAAAACATTCACCAATATTTGCAGGGGTTCCATTTGCAGAGTTGTCTTCTGAAGTGTTACATAAGACTTGTTATCCAGCAAGTTAGAAAGAGTAGACCTTTTTTGTTCTTTGCACATCCCATCCACTCGACCCTTCCAGGAAGAAAGGAAAAGCAGCACAAGTGGCTCCCCGCATAACTTGTCCTTCTTTCAAACTGAAAGCAGACAAATGTGGGGGGAGCTACCTACATCTGCCCGCACAAGAAGCAATAAAGAACTTAATAGGCAGGTCTAGGTCATGCAAAACAACACAGAGGACAAAATAAAGGAGGCTTTTTTTCCACAAGATGTCCATTTGGTTTTACACTGTTGTGTTCAGTTGTGACATTAATTAAAGTCAGTGCTGCTTTGAATCATTAGAAGTTGTGGGGGTTACTTTTTTTCTCTAAGTGCTTTCCATCTCAAGCCTTCTGGGCACACAATGATTTGTCTATTGTTTTGTCTATTTAGCTTAACCAAACATCTTCAGTTATCTTTCCTCATCCTCATTACTATATATTGCAGTAAGAGCTTATTGCCTTATGAATATTTTCCATAAATATTTCTTAGCTAAGAAAAGAGTTTCCTGTCAGAACACTTATAAGTTCCTTGCACATTTCATTTCTATGAAATAAGAAAGAAAAGATATTGTTTTGCTTTGCTGTGAGCTTTTCTAATTCCATTGACTTTTCAAGAAGCACACCTGATAAGGACCTACTTCAGGAGGCAAAAGATGAAAATCAATCTGCTTATTAAATCATTAGAAACTCAGCCAGAGAGTAGTGAAGGAATACTGTGAGTGACAAAAGCACTGAGTGAATTTTGTCAAATATACTTCACCATTTCTTCTATGTTTAAAATTGTCACCAAGTTATCCAATACTGCTCACTATCATCTAATATTATTTATGTTTCCATTCCTGAGTGAAGAGTTTTTAGCATTGTCCTGTAACACAGTGCATGGTTTGCTACATCTGGTGAAAATAGAAGACAGCATTTTTTCAGAACTAGGGGATTTACACATTTACTTTTATTCTTCCACAGTAAGAAAGCAATCCGAGCAGGCACCCAGGCATTAAAAACTTCCATGCATTTCTAGACCCTCTGTTTTGAAAAATAATGATACAGTCTGATCTTGAGAATGGTTGAAATGAGTTTTCTAAGGAATTTTAGGTGAATGCTTTTGTTATTGATACAAGGCATCTCTGAAAACAAACCACAGGGATACACCAAAAAACCACATCTCTCCCTTTAACCTAAGGATATAATAATCCCCTAAGAAAAAGTTTAAAATATATTTGTATTTTTATCTTCAGTCTCATTCTCACTTTTATACTGACAGTTGAGAAATCTAGTTTCTGCATCTCCCATTTTACCATGATTTGAACCTCTGATTTAAATGGGTAACTATCCTTAGCTTAGCCCTTCCAAACATGATGTGGGTGAAATGCATGGCTACTTAGGATCTTAGAGCATGCTTTAATATTGACCTTATCACCTGAACAAATTCTCTGCTCAGAATCATTACTTCTTTCTTCGGGTCATCAAAACCCCATTCTTCAGGCTAGATTGTGCTTAGCCACAAAGTTGGCCTGAAAAGAGCCTCTTCCAGCTTTAGCTGCAAAAAGTGACACCATCGCACAAATAATTTTTTCTCAGTTTCTCCAGTAATTCCAAAATTATGTATCAGCAGGATACTGGGCCTGGGCTCTACCTCTTTCCTGTGAATTGACTAATGATGCTGGTGAGACACTAAACAAATCCCTGCAGTGTAGTAGATGTTTGCAGCCATAAAGCCTTTTCTGCCCCATAAAGGATGATGTGATTCCACACAACCCTTAGTATACTCTGTCCTGAAGTGACACTGCTGAGCCATTTGTGCACAGCAAGAAGTATGAATCTGTCTAAATGGCTGTTATTAAAAGTACAACATTGTTTCATGAAAACAGTAGTTTCACTCCACATGAAAACAGCTCTCAAGAACAGAAAGAAAAATAAAAGTAATGGGGACTATTAATGGGGTGAAAAACACTCAGATCCTTTCTCTCTCAAATTATCCTATCACAATAAAAACATGATGCTATTTGCAATAGGTATGCAACTTCAAAATTATCTTACACCTGTAGAATAGTTTAACATCATAACTAAGACTACAGTTTCTTTCTTCTTTTCTCATGCAATGTCAGTTTGCATCGAAAAAAAACCAAACAAAAACCCCTCGAGTATTTAAAATTACAACTATCATACAAAATGAAAGCTTTGATCATAGTATCCCACATAATAAATGCTCTAGTTTAGTTCTGCCAACAGGACAATTTTGCCTGGCACCATACAGGGTTTGTTAGGCAGAAATTCCTTTCTACACAGCCTCCTCACTCTAATAATTAAAAAATGCTCTAATAAATGTTTGCAATCTGCATTTTCTTCCTGCCAGAAATTAATTTCCCATCTTTCTCTTGTCAGTCATCACATAAACATAAACCAGTCATCCACCAGGCATCCAAAATTTCTTATTCTCAAATGAATTTTCCCCAAATTAACTTCATAGAACTGCACCTGGAATTCATTTTTTGCCAAAAATGCACTATTTGTATTTTCTCAGAAGCAAATGCTAACTGCATAGAGGAAGTTTCTCTTAGGAGTATTCAGACTGTGCAACTAGAGACCACCTTTGTGAGATTTATCCTAATAAAAATATATTTATAATATGAATAAACCCTTACTATTTTCAAAGTATGGTACAAAAACTCAAAAGTGTAATCCCGTTCTGCAGCATGCACTGTATTTGTGATTCAGCTTGTTTTCTGTGGTAGACAACTGAGAATGCAGTGAGCAATATAAATAACTTAATCTTTTCCAGTATCCATTTTCACTTATTTGTCCTAGTAGGAATATCTGTGTGGGGAAGAGAAAAAAAAAAAAAAAGAAATCTGTGCCATTCCAAAGGTAGAGTATGCAAGTGTCAAGAGAAAAAAAATCAATAAGACTCTGCAGGAAAAATATGTAATCAAAAATGATAATTGGAAACATCAGTCTGTTCAATCATTTGTAACTGTGGACACAAATTTTTGGTAACACCACAGAAAGGTTTTGTTCCACAGAACAGACTGAAGTAGACTATGAAAATTGTAATGAAAGACTACAAATTTTATAATGAAACAAAATGGTTACAAGTTCCTAATACCAAAAATCTAGTAGCACACTATGAGAGGGGGAAAAATATATTTTAGAATGTTTTCGCTGCAGGTAGTTGTGTCATATGATTTAACAACTTTGTCTCAATTATTCCTGGCAGAGATTTTATATTTTTTTAAGGATTGCTGACAGTTCTGACAGTACAAATCAATGCTGTACCTTATATAACGAATTTATTAAAATAATTAATATATGTTTGTATTTATTTACAAAAAATCACAGAATTATATAGGGTGGAAAGGACTTCTTGAGGTAACCCAGTCAAATCCTGCTGCTCAAGCAGGGTCAGCTACAGCAGGTTTTCCAGGTCTTTGTCCAGGTAGGTTTTCAGTATCTCCACAGACAGAGATGCTGCAAAACCAGGATTGCCTCCAGACTGTTCTTGAATATCTCCAGGGAGGGAGACTCCACAACCTCTCTGGGCAATCTGCTCCAGCACTTATTCGCACACACAGTAAAAAAGTTCTTCCTCATATTCAGGTGGAGCCCCCTGTGCATCAATATCTGCCCATTGCCTCTTATCCTATTACTTGGCACCACCAAGTAGAGCCTGAGTTCATTCTCTTGGCAGCTTGACAGGTATGTACTTCTTGTTTTCTTGCTGCCTTTCCAGACCCAACATAACTAACAAGCTTCACTTAACTTTATTCCACTCTCAATATAATGTTTATACCACCAATGAGTATCACTAAGAGGGTTGTATTCTGAGTTTTATATTTGTGCTGCAAAAATACTCTTAAACAGTTTGAAAGAATTTACCTTCACTATGAGCAAATCATGACCGAACTGCATAAAGATATTTTACACTATTTCCTTTCACTGCATGTAAAAAACCACAGAAAATTGGGGGAGACAGGGTGGAAAACCTTGCAACTTTAATTTCAGTCATAAAAATGTTGCATTTTCCTGTATGTCAGAACAAGGTCTATCCATCACTGAAATTCTTTACATACAAATGCATCTTGGGAAACCTAAAAGTAAACGCCCCCTTTATCTAAGGCTCTACAAAGATGAATTTTTTTCTCTTCCAACCTTTTGGTTCTTCCATTAAACAGAACTCTATTTTATTGTACTATAGTTTGTTATTGGTGGAGATTCTATGGAAGGATAGAACAATAACATCATAAGAGGCTGATATACAAGTTATATTCTGTAGACAGCTGTAAAATTGTTATCTTTAAACTAGTGCGACAATTTTAAGTGTCTAAGCTAGTCTTTCTGAACACTACAGCTGATGTTCTCTCAGGTAATTTTTGTGGCACAGAATAAAGGCATTCTGTGTTTTCTCATCCAGGTATTATATGATTTTCCATTTACTCTGTGCTTTCTTTTGTTTAAATTTGAATTCTTGCCTGCTGAAAACACAAGAGTAAGTGGAAACAATACTGCACATCTTTGGCAACCTTCCATAAGAAATAAAAAAAAGAGGCAGGAAGAGGATAATATGCTGGCATGCAACCTAAGTCTCATGAATCTCTTCTGCTTTCTGATGAACACAAAAACAAGATCAAGAGGCAACACTTCTGGCATTAAAAAAAGCCTTTACAAACTCATCCATCTTTTGTAAGGCACAGAAGGAAAAAATTATGCAAGAAAACTTTGTAATCACTTATTATAAAAGATAAGTACTTCAATGCAATTAGTTAGTATTTTTCAAGGCATGACACTGGGCTTATCTCATGTGGTGGAGGGGTACCAGGGTTTAAATTGATGTAAAGGCTACACGTATTGACATTTTGAAAGAAAGTGCTAATGTTGCAGACCCTTACATTTACAACTGAGCTCTCTGGGTGTTCCACCCAGCCACTTTTCACACTGTTTTCTCATGGGTAATACAGCAAGAATCTTTGAATGCTTTAATTACAGCAGTAATCTCACACTTGTCCTCCCATCTATATGCCTTCATTTGTTCCAGGCTTTATGATCTCTCTCTCCTCCTTTGGTCTATATAGACAACTGGCAAGAAATGTATCTGAATATTTTCTGGTTATTCTTTTCTGAGACCTCTGATTCTAGCTGGAATGTTTGTACAAATATGGTTCTTCAAGTTAAAGTGTGAAAGGAAGACAAGTTTCCTAAATTTTACAGTTTTAACACTGATAATTTAATAACGTTATGATGGATGAACCGTGGATCACAAGCAAGACTTGTGACTCTCTAAGGGTGTTCTAGGACACATCAGGAGATATGAGTAGAAAGGATTTGAAGTAGTTAATGCTTATTCCATCATTTAAGTGCAAAGATTAAAAAAAGTCTACCATTATAAAAATAATCTACATTTATTTATAACTATTAATTCAATACAGAATCCAGTTCTTTTTAGTTACACCTCAACTGTGATTTCTTATTTTTAATTTTTGCCAGAAAACTGCCAAGTGAAATTCACCAAAGAAACAAACACCATAGAACTGAAATGTGAAGATGCTTGTTTTTGCAATGTAATTATAGGCTCCCTAAGCATGCAAGGTACATGTTGAGACAAAATCTCTTATCAGAGTACTTTAGAAGGTCTCGTTGCCAAGGACACATATTAATGAAGGAACCCAGAGTCAGATCCAGCTGACAGTACTGACAGTAAATCTGGAATTTATCTGTTTCAATAGCTGGAATAACTCTCCAGTTATATCTTCTGATTTCACTGCAGCATCTGGCACTGTAACATACCACAAGTCTGAGTTCTGTTTGTTTTAAACTTCATTGTACTTTTCCACTTATAAAGAACTACTTCATATTATTCATCCTGCATATAAACTAGAATCACCCTTGACTTCTTAAATAGAATATTTCCCTGACTTTGAAAAAGGCACCATTTTCTCACTCTGTGAAATTACTGAGTAGAAATAGTTTTTGGTTTTGATTTCCTAGGGAAGATAATGAATCAGAATGGAAAATGGCATTTAGAAAAATCTTTAAAGGAATTAATTTTTCATGATCAATAACATGAAATAAAGTGTAAATACGTGCAAGAGAGGAGAAATAGAAAATATAGATACTCTTTAGTGTATGAGGAGGCTCTTGTTTTTCTCAGTCATTGCACATGGAAGCATGCTGTGCACTGATAATTAGGAACCTGAGACTTCAAAAGCAAGTGAGAACAAGCTGGTTATCAAACCAAACTTGCTTCCACCCTATAACTGAGGAGTCCCTTGATGAAAGAAGTCCAGTGTTGATACAGCAGGGGTTTTATTATTATTATTCAGAGGATTATTTCCATATATGTACAAATTCAAAGTTTAATTGATACTGTTTTGGGACTCAAAGCAGTAGTGACATATAATTTTCAGTTTTTTGAGGGTTATTGATCGTGGCTGGACACCAGCTGTCCACCAAAAGTGTTCTATCACTCTCCTTCTCAGCTAGACAGGGGAGAAAAGGTATAACAAAAGACCTGTGGGTCAAGATAAGGAGAGGGAGAGATCACTCGCCAATTACCGTCATGGGCAAAACAGACTTGATTTGGGGAAATTAATGAAATTTATTACCAATCAAATCAGAGTAGGGTTATGAGAAACAAAATTAAAATCTTAAAGCGCCTTCTCCCCACACCACCTTTTTTACCAGATTTAACTGTGTTCCTGAATTCTCTGCCTCCTCTTCCACAGAGGCACAGTAGGTTGTGAGATTGGGGTTTTGGTCAGGTCATCACACGCTGTCTCTGCCACTCTTTCCTGTTCAGGGGGAGGGAGGACTTCTCACACTCTTCCCCTGTTCCAACATGGGGCACTTCCCATGGGCTACAGCAGCGTTGGTCCCTTCCAAGGGTGCAGTCCTTCAGGCCTGCTTTTGCATGGGCCCCCCACAGGGTCACAAGTCCTGCTAGAAAACCTGGTTCAGCATGGGCTCCTCTGTCCATGGGTCCATGAATCCTGCCAGGAGCCTGCTCTAGCTCAGCTTCATACATGGTCACAGCTTTCTTTGAGCATCCACCCATTCTGGCTTGGGATTTTCCACAGGTTGTAGGTGGATGTCTGCTCCCCCATGGACCTCCATGAGCTGCAGGGGCCCAGCTGCTTCACCATGGTCTGCACTATGGGCTGCAGGAGAATCTCAGCTCTGGCACCTGGAGCACCTCTTACCTCCTCCACTGCCCTTGATGCCTACAAAGTTGTTTGTCCCACATATTTTCACTCCTCTGCCTTCAGTTGCAGTTTTTCCCTATTCTAAAATATGCTGTCCCAGTGTCGCCACCATTGCTGCTGATGGACTTGCCCATGGCCATTGGTGGGTCTGTCCTGGAGCAGGCTGACATTGGCCCTCTCAGACAGGGGTAAGCTTCTGGCACCATCCCACAGAGCCACCCCTGTAGCCCCTCTACTACCCAAACCTGACCACACAAACCCGGTACACAGGTCCAGTGAAGTAAGGGGGCAGTACTAGACATTGGCTCTGGATCCAAAAGTAGTAGATCTGTGCAGAACTGCAATGCTCTGTTTTGTGCAGATGTAACAGCTTGTCTGAAGATAAGTTCAGCATCATTATGTCCTAAGTATGCCCTAAGACTATGTTTATCAGTTTATTAGTTCTGTAACATATACTTAAAATATTAAAAGTATATTCTGCTACTTATGGACAACTGAGTAGTTTCCCCACAACAATGTACATTTCATCTGCATTTAGTTAATATCTATTTTTTAATCTTCATAACTTGGACAAAATAACATAAAAAGCAATGCAAACTAATGGAATAAATTTAGACAGATATATTTGCTGAGCATTTCTGGCTTTGCAATAAAGAGTTAGGAATTTGGGGGTCTCCTAATTTATCTGGTAATGTATCAGTTTCCAACTGCTAATAAATTCAAGGCTGTAATTGACTTTTCTCAGCTACACAAATCTGTAAAACTACTTCAAAGTGCTTCAGCTAGATGATAAAGCTCAAAAATGAGAAAGCTGTGCCCATCTAATAAGTTCTCAAAGGCTCATAAGGTTTATCTACAGGTTCCTAGAAAATACATGTTCAATTTCTGTGGAAATGATTTTTCACTTGCATTCCCCAAGGTCAGTAAAACTTTTAGAATGCAATCGCAGAGTATAAATGCAATACTTTGAGCAACTTTCCATTATGCTGATTCACATTTCAAAATTTATATTCCACCTTCCCAGCAAAAGAAGTGACAGGATATACCAGAGGTTAAGCATGAACTTAACTACAAAATGACAACTGTGGTTATGAAAAGGAAGGCATGCATCTGATTTGTAGAGGTCAAGTCATGATTTGTGTGGGCATCTTAAGTGACAGCTAAGGCTCTACGCTGCTCCCATAGGAACACATCTTGCTGCCCTATTTTTAGAGCTTCTGATAAGTCTGCAACTAGAGCGGATATCTTTTATACATTTAAAATTTCTTCCACCAACTTATTTAAAAGAATATTAATATTTACAAACTGATTTAAAAAATCTTGACAGGAAATGTCAGTATTAATGAACTTTCTCCAAATGCTGAGTGTAGCAGTCCCCCAGAAGTGTAAGGATCAAAAAGTTGGATGAGAAAGAGCCTTAATTTTCCAAGTTATTTTCTTACTAACAGAATTAATCATTATACAAATTTGTCTTTCATTATTCAATTCATATAAATAGTAATTGAGCTGATGCAAGGTGCAATACCAGAATGTGTTAAACCCCAAACCAGCCTCATAAAATTCCTTACACTCAGAGCAAGAAAATTCCTCAGTTTCCAAGAGAAGCTGCTTGTGAATATCACCTAGTCAAACTGGTTGCCAATTCCTTAATATAAGATGAATAGCTCAGTATTTTGGTAGAGGTATGTTTCAACAACCAATGGATATTCACCAAGGATACTGGGTAGCATTTAAATCTAATTCGCCTGACTATGCTATTCTATCAGAGACTTCTGCTACTTGTTTGCAAGGAACTGTTCCTCTGTGTGCAGCAATATTGAAAAGAATGATGCAATTTATATAGAAAATCTGTAAGTCATGGAATACACCATTGCCGTGTTAATCTATAGCCACCAATTAAAGATATACATCACAAAATGCAAAACAAAACCTACCAGCTAATCAAATTGTTCAGACAGTGAAGACAAAAGGGATTTTCCTTTTGTATCTTAGTGTTTTTAGTTATTCTTTCCACTACTCCACAAAGTTTTTCTAATAATGTCAGGATGAGTTTAAGTGTTTATTTTCCCTCTCAGGCTGTAGTCTTCGCATGCCTGCATTAAAGGAGTGTTAACAATAATTTAAGTATCATGCTAGAGCAATCAGGAGCTGTCTTTGCAACTGAAATCAGAAATAAAATTACTTGAAGAAAAACTGCAGTACATCTCAGGACCACACTGATTATACCTTCAAAAATTCCTGTCCTCTGAGCAAGGGTAATTTAAGTCTTAAAATCGTAACCTCCAAATCTTGAGAAACTAAATGACTAAAACCTGCCACTCTAGTGTCACTGCTAGAGAGACACTAAGGAGAGACATGAATTGCTAGTTGCTTTCAAGCCTGGGAATCTTGGAAATCTTAACATTAAATCAAGTTACAAAGACTTTCCCACTGAACAGAAAGTAGAGAAATCAATAGTATGATCCTTCAATAGTGAGACTTAAAGAGACTCCGAAAGTTTAATTGCTGTAAATCAAATTAAAGGATTAAAGGTGTTTGAGGAACTTACATGTCTTTATTTTTGTGTCCAAAATTATCTCTCTGAGGGTCTCCATAATAAGCACTTTAATATAAATAACACGTTTTAGTGACAGTAGTAAAATATGACCTTTTAAAACCACTGAAATGACTTCTTATGTTAACTACCCACATCAAAAGGGGCATTAGACTTTTCCTACTTTTTATTTCCCTTCTAAGTTTTACAAACAGCAAAGTACAATGGAGTCTTAACAGGATATTAGACTTAATGTTTTTGTTTAAGAGCAATGCAATTTTCCATCTATCCTTATCTTCTGGTTTCCTTTCATCAACAGAAAATTATTTAAATTTAAATTTAAAAGCTCCAGTTTTCTTCTGATTTTTTTTTTTTTTTTTAATTGGGTTAAGTGGGAAAATGTTGCATTAAGATTCTGGAAATCTGACAGAAAGTAAACCCCCTTACATTCCAGCTGGTCCTTGGAGATTAGAGGTGCTGGGTGCTGCTGGGCTTAATTTCCAATTAGAACCAATTCATAATTATAAGACTGGTTGCATTCAGTAGGACCCCAGGTGCATAGTGTGGGTTACATTATAAGTCTGGTCTCATTTGTGATTACAAATTCACAAATAGAGAAATTTATTGGAGAAACAGACATAAATTCTTTTTATTTTGCCAGTGAAAAATTCACTAGGCCTGCTAAGTAAAAGTGTAGCACTATGTACGTGTGCTCCTGGGTATAATCTGATACAGTTGGAGACACAAATCTTATAAAAGAGGCACCCCTGCTTTGGGAAGGAAAGAGAAGCAAGCCTGTTGACTTGTCTACAAGGTGGTTGTATTCTCATTTTCTACCACTGAGGATTTCAAATACCAATTTGTACATTTGGGAGAAATTGATGACTCAAATATTCTGTTACTGCCACCATAAATATGGTGGTGGGGAATCTACTTATATGTAATGAGGGATACTGGAATTTACATAGAGATTACAAAGACTGTGGGTCTTAATGCAAGGGTGGAACAGAACTCTGACTCCCTCTTCCACCTGGTTTATTGAAGCAAGAAGGGTCATCTGTCCTCTGCCTGATAATCTGTCATCCCCTCAGCATGCCATCATGCCTTTGGAAATCCCATCAGCACTTGTCTCACGGCTGTAGTCCTCATTCCTACAGAAATGCACACTTAAAAAATTACAAATAGAAAGCATTGTGTTTTGGTTTATACTTTTTCTACAAAGAAGCAATACATTAGTGTTAGGAATCATAAAATACTTTTTTGCATGAATCATTTTCAAATGGAAGAATAAGCAAATGCCAATATGCCCTATTAGCTCATTGAATTATGCTCAGTTTGCATTAACATCTATAAACCTCTTAGATTTTAAGACACAGGAATGAACTATCAAGTCTCATATAAAGTTCATACAAGGACCTCTTGAAAAAAATATAAAAGCTGAAGTATTTCACATAGATTTGCTCCTGTCTCTTCAAAATACACCCCACAGTACAATCAACAGTGAAAAAGACTGGGGCAACAGATTGCTGGCATGGGCCAGCAGCAAATAACTATGTTTTGAAGAAATATAATCATGCCCATTCCAATCCTACACAGTATATCAGGGCTCTTAAATGAAATTTCTGACGTAACTACATTATCGTAACTTAGAGTTAAAACTTCCATTTTAAAAGATAGGAAAATGTAGAGATAATGGAAAGAAGAATGAGAGAAATGCTCATCACTGCTTTACAAAAGAGAGTTGGACAGCTTGAGCTGGTAGAAAAGGGAGAGAAGGAAAAGAGCAAAATAGGATGAACTGTTTCTCTTGCACATGTTGGATGGGACAGATCAAGTCTCAGTGCCTGGTAATGGAACAAACTCCCTGCATGACCTTAAACCCATTGCAGATTGATCAGGAGGTCACCTGACTTCTGTAGTGGATGAGTTATGCTCAATTTTTAGACCAAGAACTTAATTTCTGAGATGTCACTTTCCTACTTTTCAGATCTCTGGCATTTCACTTTTCCCCATGTTTCATTGAATCTTACCTCTTTATACCACATCTCAGGTAGTAATTGGTTCTTACTGTAATGCAGAAAAGATAAAGTACTGCAAAAGCTGAGCAATAATTGTTCAAACTCTCCACTATAATACAGATAAGAAAAGATATTACATTTTAATATTTCTGTACCTAATTTCTTGCTAAAAATCTGAAAAGGTTTTAATTGTATCATTTCTGCTCATAGCAAAAGAGAGTTACATAATAACAGACATAAAAAACCCAAGCTAGATAAATCATTGCTAGTTTTTTCCCCAGATTTTGCTTCTGTTATAGCTACAACATTGAAATATAAATAGTGTTTATGACAAAAAACTGGTTAGACCCAAATCTGGTGGAAAGTTAAAAGAAAGAAGCTTGTTAAAGAATTCAGCGTGTCATCTTTTTTCCTCTCCCATTATGAATGCCTCAAAATCAACTATTTTTTGTTGTTGTTGTTTTCATATAGCCTCCCCATATATTCCAGAAAGAGTAACAAAACTATTATTCTTCCATGATGATATTTTTCCTACTCTGTTTCCAAACTTCTCCAATGCTAAAAGGAAGAAAAGATGGAAGACTAACCATAATAAAAGGCTCAACAGTACACCCCATTCATAAAAAGTAAAAGCTCTAAATTTTAAAGCTCTCATTTCCTTTCTGCTTAGGAGAAGATTTAAAAAGGGTTTCCAATGGTTTTCTGGTAATTAGATTTTATAAAATAATTGAAATACAGTATATAGTGAATAATTTAGCAATTATTCAGGTCAGGGAAATCTACAGGGTTTTTAGAACACTGTGTTTAAGTGAATAAAAGCCTTTTGTTTGTTAAATATTGACTGTATTTATCTAATATGAAATGGATCAATATTCCATTTCATTTCTAAGTTTCAATTTTAGTTAAATTTTATTCTCTGGAATTTCTGAGTAAATCCAAGGTAGTTTCCTTTCTTCGTGCAGTATATTAAATTTATGGGATTAAATGAAGGAGGAACATAGACAACTGTGATACTCTGTAAGATTTGCTCTATATTCAACAAAATGACAACAAAAAGAGGTTAAAGCATTCTGAGATCTGCTGAGTTTTTGCTGGGTTATTTTATTTTCCTCCCTGAAATCATGTCCGTGTGTGTGTGTGTGTGCATGGAAATAAAAAAAAAAAAAAAATTTCTACCTGCTAATGAAAGATTTAAACTGCATTCTCTAACAACCAGTTAGAGCAGATAAAATCAGCCATCTACACTTTTCTCCATATACTGTCCAGCAGAATAAGGGTTGAAGTCAATGGATTTACACCACAGATCTGTATGATACATAATATTGGAATAAATAAATAGGTGAATACTGAAAGAGAAATAAACAAACAAACAACAACCACAAAAAATTCACTGTCAAAACATTAACTGGAACAGCAGCCTTCAATCATCAGACAATGAAAACCAAAATATGTAAAGCAATACATGTTTTTTAATGTGATTTTTGCCATTTTGACTTTGTTGCCTTTTCCTTCTGATCTGGCTTGGATACTTGAGGAAAACACACTTTTGTTAGAGAAAAAAGATAAGTATTCAACCAAAAACTCTCCAGTCAGCTAAATTCTAGCAAGAGATAGAAGCCACCAAGCTAAAACAAAAGTTACAATGAATTTATCCAATCTGAATGACAAATAGGGCCTAATTTTCTACTGGGGAAAAACTCAGGTTTGCACAACCAGGTGAGCGTGATTAGAAACATGCTACTTTAATTTGGGAAACAAATAAACAAACAAAAAGCTCTGAGGGCCAGTATCCTACTAACATCTTATGTAATTGTTCCTACGGAAACATGAACAACTTCATTTCATCATCAATGAAATGAAACTCATGCTGCAAAACACTGCCAAAAAAGCAGCACCTTCTGGCATAAACTGACTTCATAGTCCTAGAGAGGAAAATAACCTGACAGCCTGTCAAAAGTGTTGTTTTTACCACTCTGCTGCCTTTGACTCTCCTGAGTTTAATCTCGGGCTGTTTGCAGATCTACTGCTTTTAGAAATGCAAACAGTGTGGGTGCCAGGAAGTGGCTTCATTTCTCTTATGATACTGAAGATATAACACACATTTTAGGACTGCTCAATAACTAGAATATTTTCTGTATTTATTTCCAAGTCAAGTGTCCTGAAGATCGACTTATGGATCTATGTCTTTATGGATCGCATCATATGGATGAAGAACATTGCAGATACTTCAAGTTATATCCCACAGATGAGCACAAAAGAGCACAGTACTGCTTTGAACCCAGAAAGTAGAACATATACTTTAGCCTGGCACAGGAACGGTTAGTAAGTCTTTCTCAAGGTAAATTAGTTCAGTCTCAGCACCACGTAGTCACAGCATCTTTGTAATGCTGTGTAAACATTAGATTTTCTCTTTTCAGCGCAGAAAAAGTAACTGTGAAGCAAGAAAAAATGAATAGAACCAACTGTTCCTACACCAGCATCTGGACAACCTGTTAGTCACAGGTTACATGTCAGCTGACATGGCAGAATGCCTTAACAAAAAAAAAGCCCAAATATCCTGACAATTGAATAGGACCCCAAGAAGTTGTGAAGCATCAATAATGCAAAAAAGGACTGGAACACTGAAAAACACTGTCAGACCAGTTTGATTCAGAAGTGAGATGTTTAGGAAAAAAAAAAATGTCCAGAAGAATGCAACAATATATTTCAGCTGTGTCCTGGATATGGATGACTAAGGATACAGAATCTCCAGCTACCCGTTTGCAGAGTAAATATAACACTCTGAAACTCTAAAGAATGAATGCACACACAGAATTTTCCTAATTTTTATTCCAACATCTCATCTACTGGCCTCCAGTAAAAGCCATTTCTTCTCTCTGGAAGCCTTGTCCATCTTTTGTGAGTACATAAATGACAGGACCAAGAGAACTAGCAGTGGAATAGGCACAAAGCATACAAAATCTCAACATGGACATGTAGTTTAACAACCCAAAGTGAGAGATTCTAAAAGATTCTCCTCAGGGAACTATAGGATGAAGACTGGGAGTGAATTTTTAAGATGCAGACTGATAAATTAGTGAATTGGTATATAACTTCTTTCTGCAAGAGCAGCAGGCTTCATTTTATAGCACAAAGATGGAAAGACTTTGCAATACAACACACTGCCAAAACATCTTTTCCAGGATCAAACATACAGATACACTTGTATACCTTGAACAGATCACTCAACTCACAGGTGGCTGTTTTCAAGAAAAGGCATTGCATCTAAATATCCATGGAAGTCTTTCAATAGAAAAGATGGCAAAACACCAATCTATCTTCATATTTTTAGAGATAACAAATAGCATGCAGACAAAAATCTCTTTAAAGAAAAACCAAATTGTACAGGGAATAGTTTTATTTGTCCCAAAAAATAAAATATGAGCATTTTATGTTGCAATCACTATGAGCAGTTAATCTCTTTTCATGAATTCACAGTATTGTCTTCTTTCTGCTGAATTTTAGGTAAAGAGCCTCACACCTTAGTCGTATCTGCTTCAAAATTGAGAACACAAATGATATTTTATTCTAATTTATTGCCTGTTGTAACCGCTGGACTCTGCCTAGGAGGCTGCTGCTCCCTAAAAGCTCAGTGAGGGTTTCCTAGGGCCATGCGATCAGTCGCACCCCGGAGTCCATTTGGGACAGCCCCGTGATCTGGCTCCGGCAGCCAGCAGCGTTACAAGGCAGTGGTGATGAAGGAGGTAGAGAAGAGTCTCCCATCAGGGTGGCAAGATGGCTTTATTCACATCCTGTCCTACTGCCCTCGGAGGCAGAGAGAAAGACCTCGTGGTCCGGGTGTGGGATGGTTTTGCCAGGGGCGCAGGGGCGGTCCCTGGGTGGGGTTGGGGTACAGGAGCCAATAGGGAGAAACCGAGAGAGTGACCAGGGCTAGGGCAGGGAACAGGGGGAACATGGCAACACAGAATCAGGGGGTTAACCGGCTACCACAATTGCCTTAAGTGAGCAACATATTACTCTCCAGAAGACTCTGGACCAGTCTGGCCTCAGTTTATCTTCCTCCTACCAGCATAGAAAAGACACGAGGAACCCAGGGAGACTTCTTCCCTTCCAAATGTAGCATAAATGGTAGTAATGCCCTTGCATCGCAGTACAGAACTGTCAACAGTTTTAACCCCAAATACTACAAAAGTAGATGCAGCAATCTTGCTCACTTAGAAAAAAAAAAAAAAATATTCCCTGGAGCGATAAAGTAGCCACTAAGACAAAAGTTTGTTACACCAGCACTGTGGATATATTTTGTCTAAGGATTGATAGTTCGTGTGTTATACAGCATGCAATTAGTTTGGGAGTTAGTTTTGTATTTACATGACTGGAATTGCACAGCAAATCTACTGTCCAGATTGCACTGTTACTAATGCATTTCAGCAAATTGCTAATACTGTAATACTGATCTGTAAGAGTATAGCTCTATTATGAAAGCTATAGCAACAGTGAATTTTACCATAGCAGAGAACCCACACAGACTTAGTTGCATTGCATCACATGAAAGAAGGCCAAAGGCTAAATTTATATGCTGGGGAAATTAAGAAATTTGTGCAAAAATAATTTTTGACTGCATTTGGAGATGTCTAAATGCTTTAGATATTTTCTGCTGCTCATTAAAGACTGAATCAGTCATATTCTACCTCTTATTGAGAATAAGTGTGTTTTTTGGAAGGCTGTTTTATGTGAAAAAATACTGAACTAGCATACCTCCTAAGGTATAAGGCCAGATTCAACCCCCTGGTTGTGTTACTATAGAATAAGAATTGTGGAAAAATTCTGGAGCATCCCTTCATCTTTTCATCCTTTCAGGGAAGATTATAAGCTAGGAAAAACCAGTGAAAATATATTAGTGAAGAACAGCATGATACAGCCATGCATCTCTGCACTGATGTCACTTTCATATTTTGTTGAGAATCATTATTCTGCTCTAGGTCAGTGTAGAAAGACTACTGCATGTTCCTTACCCCACAACTCTTAAAGATATTTCTTGTATAAATAAAAGAAGTTTGCCCCACATGAAAGAAGTACTGAGTATAGAACAGGATCCTCA
Organism: Aphelocoma coerulescens; assembly: GCF_041296385.1. Classification (NCBI taxonomy): domain Eukaryota; kingdom Metazoa; phylum Chordata; class Aves; order Passeriformes; family Corvidae; genus Aphelocoma; species Aphelocoma coerulescens. Next base: position 87,285,695 of record NC_091015.1, read on the forward strand.
CCATACATTACTGCAGGAAAGGGTAAAACACTTTATTACAACGCTTGCCTGGGATTTTAGAGGTGATGTTCCTGACTGAGGAGTTATACAAACGAGCAGCAGATCCTCCATGTGTTTGTAGAATCATGCATGTAGAGCCTGCAGAGATGTAAGCTATGTTTCCAGCTCTGCCATGGGTTTGCTCATACTATTCTTGGTAATTTATGGGACTTCACTGCCTCCCTGATAAGGTGCATTATGTGGAAGATTACGTGCCACTGTTCATGTCCTCTCTTACACTTGCATGAAAAGGACAGAATGTTATTGGTGGTAAATAATGTATGTAAAATAAGAATTTTGAAACAGATAATAGGTTTAAGCATGCTCTTTCAAAATATATATCTATTAGAAAGTCGTTTTAATGGAAGCTCTAGAAAGAGCAAAAGGAAAAGACTTGATATTTTTCTACCATTCTGCAGTTTATTCTGTAAACAAGAGGAATATTTCAATATTGAAGTATCTAAATTTAGTTATTGCACTTTTTCACAGAAAAGGTCATTAGTAGATGACAATATGATTTACAATATCTCACACTTGCATATTTCTGTATGTGACTTCTACTTCCTTTCATCTGCTGAAGAAAGGGCATAAATATGACATGTAGTTTAATTTTTCTCTGATCAGAAATGGTGTAACAGATCATTGAACTTTTTCCCCATCCTTCAGATTATGTGATGGTTCATCAATCCTTATACTACCCTTGTACACTGGCTATAATTACAGATGTGAATATGATATAAAGATTGACTGGAAGAACAGAAAGTAGAGACCTCAATTTAGGTAACACTAAGAGTAAATTAAAATCATTATGACCCTGAAAAATACCAGGAATATTTTGACTCATATATGTCATCCAAAGTCATTCAGTACTCTATATAAGTAATATAGATATGATTATTTCACAGAATTCTCATGCAACTTATGTAATTTTTTCAACAAATAATAACATATAATAAAAATTAAAATCTGTTTTTTGTTTTTTGGTTTTTGTTTTTTTTTTTTCAGACTGCAGTGGTAGCAATGTGAAGCAGACCTCATAAAGCAATAGTATGGTATAATCCAGCAACTGACTTTGTTGCACTGCAGGTAGAAATGGAGTAACTTGGAGTCGACACAAGCATGTTTATTTAAGAATTGGTATGGCTAAGAGCTAAATTTCAAAAGTACCAAATGAGGAAATTCCCAGCTATGACTACAGCTCACTTTTAATAAGCTAAGCAACACTTTATAAATTATAATTTCAGTCAAAAATTTATCAAATTTGGTGGGTAAAAAACACACACTGGTATTCATGTATCAAATGTGTATTCATGTATAAGTGCATGCACATGTATAAACAGAAAGCTTATCTTTTTCCTACTCATATGTGTGACTTAAGAAGTCAATTTTCTCATGTTTACTGATCACTCGAAGTGTAAAACAGCAGAATGCAGGCAAACAGATATATGTAAATAGCTGACAAAGAGTTAACCTGAAATCAAATCCTTTGTATGATTATAGAAAGTAATTTCACAGAATCACTGAATATTCTGAATTGGAAGGAAAACTTTAAATTAGGTTATTTAAAATTAGCTAATTAGCCAGATTTGAAGTGAGGGCCAAAACATCTTGTTACTGAAATATTTTGGTAGTATATGCATCACTTTAAGTTATTTCCAAACAGAAATGATGTATTTTGGATCAGATGCAATAAAAATTATTTTTTATTTGGGACCATTTCCTGTGGATTATTAAAATGGACATAAGTATAGTTTCTTCTGATCTTGAAAGTTGTACAACAGAATACCATAGTAAACTCCACCCAAACAATCAAATATCTGACACAAACCAAAGATGAGATTATTTTTCTTTGTCATTTAATTCACAATTATTTTTTTAAGAATTTCCAGAAGGAAACCTATATTGAAAAAAAGTACAGGTTGCTCAGACTTAGAATAGCTAAAATATCAAAGAATATCAAATAATTACTATTTATCTTTTATAATGTTCATTATTTAAACTCACTGGTCTGAAAATTACAGTCAGGTAATATTCTTTCAGCTGAAATCTAGCCGGTCTTGCTAAGATTTTAGAATGAGTCATAATAAACTGAATTGAGTGAATAATTAAATAGCTATCATTGCTTCCTTTATGCACGATATTAACTATGGTCAAAGGCCACTTAGAGCACAGCTACTAGACTTTGTATGTATTAAAGAGAAATAATAGAAAAATATGCTTTGATAGCCTAATAGATATGTAATACCTGGAAAGAGATAATTTTGGAAAATCTTAAATTATTCCTATTAAAAATTTTTGGAGCAGATCATGCTATTCATGAGTCACACAGAGCCCAGATGTTCAAACAGGACTTCTATCATCCTAATATTTGCTGGAAGCACATTAAGGTTGAGCACATATATCCAGGAGATACATGGAGTGTCCTGACAATATGCCCTGAACATATGTCTTGACATATGTGACCTACAAACCAAAATCAGGAGATACTCTTCTGAACTGGATAATTCCAAAGGAAGAAGAACTGGTCAAGTTCTGAAAGCAAGCAGCAAATGTCAACAGCAGTGATGAAGGACTTAAAGCCCTGAAAGAAGGTAGCAACACAAATAGTGGAGTAGCATCCATCAGAATGATCCAACTGCAGAAGTGAAGCTTTCCAGAAAACTACATTCAACAGTGTTTTAGGCCTTTTGCTATTTCAGTGTTTTAATTCCACTCCCTAGCATTTTCTTATTTATATTTTAAGGCTAGATAAGAAATATCTTACCCCTCCTCTAACTAACTGAGATGTCAACATACACTTGGACAAAAGTTTGTCAACTTTGTGGAGAAACAAAAAAAACCATTTTCTTTTACTCCATAACCTGTAAGTCCTGAGTTAGAATGCTCGTCTAAGTTAAAAAAAGGCCCATCAGCTCACATAAATGCTCTGTCACACAGCAAGCCAGGCTTTGAAAGGCAAGTTCTCATGCTACTCCCATGACCCATTGGAATTTCTAGGTTACTGACTTAGTCTCTCCCACATATGTTTCTACTTTGTACTAAAATTATTCCCTGAATCCAACAGAGATGACAGGGAGGGAAGAAAGGCCTGATGGTAAGGTAATGATATGATACCAGAGCAAGGACTTAAATACTAAGTACCTGAAGTATAGACTTCAGTACTTAACTATCACTTGACTGTTCTGCAAAAGGGTTTTTTGTTATCTGTGATTTTGATTAAATATTCTCCATTGCATCCCAGGAATCTCTCTCAGGTTAAATTCTCTTCAAAGCAGTATAACCACGTGAAAAGCCTTTCTGAGCCCAACTAACTGAAATCGGTATCTAGCTTTACTTGAGACTGGAGTTCACAGAACTATTGAAAAGAAGATTCCAGGGCTTGAAACACTTGGGGGGCAAGTGTGTGTGTGTGTGTGTGTGGGGGGGTGCTGTTTATTTTTTTGTCTGTGCATTTTTTTTTTTTTAAGAAAGTATCCACAAGGTGCTCTCTCGAATCTTGACCCAAAAATAGCATTTAAAATACTGGGTTTTGCTTCAGACCTACCTAGGGATGCCTTGTAATAGCATTTACATACTTAAAGTTAAGAAGATGCTTTTTTGCTTGATCAAACTCAAAGTAGTTAAATTTCACACTTTCAGAAGTGTGTAGAGAGTCCTCTATAGGTACTAGTTGCCATGCTGGGAATGTGACATAGGATTTCTTGGCAAAATTGGGTTGTCTTAGAACACAGAGAAAAAAATTACATAAGGAGCCAAATGACACAGGGAAGACAAAGTTTAAGGAAAGATTAATGAAATAAAAAATACTGCTGTTTTCACTGAAATTCTAGTATAAATATATATGCCCTATTTACATTTTCATTACAATAGGTGACTGTTTCTATAACTTTTATAATATCAGAGCAGTTTTCAGCTCACCATTTCTATTTACTGCTGAGTTAAACATGTACTTAGGTTTGGAAATAGTTATCAAGAGGAAGTATATCATCAAAATAACATCCCATTCCCATACACAAAACATCATAGTTTCTATGTCAGCTTACTTAGCCATTATAACAATTAGGAGGTTTACCCCACAAAAACTTCAAGGAAGTTTCACATTTAAAGAATTTCACATTTAACACATTATTCTGCAAGCTATAAACTCTGTTTCAAGTTGGTCCAATATAAAATAATTCTAAAGAAAGCTTTTATTTGTAAAGATATATTAGACTGCAAAATTTCCCATAAGAGAGACATATGGGGTGTTTTTTTTAAATGATCTATAGTAAATTTAAAAGTTTGCATATATTTAAGTCCCAAAAGTGTTTTGGCAAGGGTCTTCTAGTTCAATGCTTTGAATTTCAATTTGTCTGGATAATTAAAAAAGGAAAAAAATATTAAAAAAAAAGGAAAAAGAAAAAAAAAAAAAAAAAAAAGACCAACATCCTCTGAAACAAGTACTCCAGTTAATCTTGCAAACCATTCTTCCCCCTTTTTAGAGGTTCCCCTCCAGAATCATGCTGTCTAAAAACATCACATCTGACTTCTCAGGAATATTCATAGGTTCCCCATTATAAAAGTAACACGTTAATATGCTTTAGCTGCTGCTATTTAAAGGGAATGGCTTACATAATGAGAAATTAATATGTTGCTTCATGTTTTCATATAGAAAATAGATCATTATTTCCAAAATATGTCAGTGTTATAGGGCTTAATGTATCACTGTTTACATTTTTACTAACTAAATAAATGTTAATCCTTTGCCTAAAGCTTTCATTTTCTTTCAGTATAAATTAGTGCAGCTTTAAAGCTTTTGTTACTTACATAAAATGAATGTTTCAAATTATGTATAACATCTTCCTTTTCTAGAACACAAGATTATTGAGGTTAAGAACAGTCTTTCACATGGTCTGTTTTACACAGTATGTTTTGAAATCACACAGGGCCATAAGGATGCCTACAGAAGAAGGCAGAAGAGAAGTACATACATAATTCTAGAAAACACTAGGAAAAAATAGTAAGTGTTGACATAAATACTACTTTAAGCAAATGCTCTTCATAACTAGAACAATTATGAAAGAATTTTTGGTTTGTTTTTCAAGGAAAATAAAAAGGGTAGACCATACTACTAGTGTAAACTGAAGGTTTGTGGACTTATAATTTCTTTTAAGTTAATAGAATGTGAGCTGTAATTAATAAAGGTGCAATTTTAATCATTAGATACCTTTAAACTGAGATAACAAACAAATATTAACCTGCTATTAAAAAATAACGCAGACATTTTGTTAATACATGCTTGATATATCTTTTACTATGAAATTCATTCTGGTAATAGAAAATACGTAGGGTTTCTGTATTCCAAAGGAAATGAATCTGTTCAACAATAAATTCTAATATATATGATGCCATGAAGATTTTTGTCCTTTCCTTTATACCCCTGTTATACCTTTTTACAACTTCTGTATTCCTAGTGCTTTTTTGCCTACATTCTTGGACTTGTTTGTTAAGCTAAGAGACAAAACATTTTAGAAGCTTCATAGCCAGAGATCAGTGTGCCCCAGACCCCAAGGTCCTCTCCAGAACACATTCTGTAAACCAAGATAGAACCATCCAGGGGAGAGTTCCTTGGGGAAGGGGGCTCACTTGAGCCTCTTATTGGGGAATCTTTGATAGATATGCTAATTAGTAAAACCTATAATGCTATACCCAATGTTGGGGGGAGAGAGAGAGGTGTGGAGACAGAAGACGAAGACAGAAATAGACTCGGTGGGGTACATCTCGATGCATATGACCTGGACGTGTACACCTAAGGATCCTTAAAATAAATACCAAGGTAAAATCCCTTTTCCCCTTCTAACCGTGTGTGACTCCTGATTTTAAGACCAGGAAAAGGCATCAGTTGCTGGCAACCACGAAGGGACCCTGAAGACCTTGAAACTTGCAGTCTTGGGTTGGAACACATGTTGCTTTGCCCCTTTCTTTGCCGGCAAATTACAGAGGGGCCGGAGCAACAATCTAAGACTGTGACCAGGACTTTAGGACCCAGCACGGAAAGAGGTGAGTGAAAAGGGGATCAGTACTTACTGAAACTGTGCTAGCACTAGGAAAGGAGATCTCCAAGGGGGTTGGAAAGGTTGGGGGTATGAAAGCCCACAAAAGGGGAAAGCTTAAACTTTTCCCCTGCGAACTGTGGAAAGGAGGGGACGCCCTCCATTGAATCCACAGGAGCCCAGAGGCTACACTCGAGGCAGCCGCAGGAGTGGCTCAGAGGTTGGTTGGTTGGTTGGTTGGTTGGTTGAGGCGTCAGGAAGTTGAGGGTTCGAATCCTTTTTGAGACCAGATTTTCACGCGCGCGCATTTACTGCTTGCTAAAACTAGTTGCTTTTTAGTGTTTTAAAGTGCTGTTTTGAAGTGTTTGTGTAGTAACCTAGATAAACTGCCTGGGAAATCGGAATTCCAAGGCCAGACTGCAGGTTGAATTCCGGAGTTGAGAGCTTTCCTCTGGCAGAGTTTTCCTGTCTGTGAGAAAACATGGGTGGTGTGAATGAAAAAATCCCTCCTAACAGCCCATTAGAGCTGATAATAAAACACTGGAAATGGCTGACAGGGCGAAAAACTACTTTGGATACCCGAGAATTGATTAGACTGTCCACACGGGTTTGGCCGACTTTAAAACTAAGTCAAGGAAATTGGCCTCGCTATGGGAGTTTGGAAAATAACATCATTAATGACCTGATTGTAGAATTGAGATCATTACGTAGGTTTGATGAACTAAGATATGCAAAACAGGATAGCTCTCAATTTCATACTTGCTGCACAAGGAGGTGTATGTGCTATTGTCAATACCTCTTGTTGTTCTTATGTGGACCAAAGTGGAAGAATTAAGAAAGATTTGGATGAAATTTGGAAGGGAACTCAAATTCTACATGAAGTGGCTTCTAAAAATAACACTTTAAAATTTGATCATATTTTTGATACCCTCACCTCATGGTTACCAAACTGGGCCTGGGTAAAAGAAATATTCATAATAGTTGTAATTGTAGTTATTATCTATGTAATTTCCTGTGGAGCAGCCGGTTGTGTAAACCGGTTCTGCGGGTAAAAATAGAATAGAGTAGAGTAGAGTAGAGACTAGACAAGATAAAGTTTTGTTAGTCTCTAAAAGGGGGGAAATGATGCCATGAAGATTTTTGTCCTTTCCTTTATACCCCTGTTATACCTTTTTACAACTTCTGTATTCCTAGTGCTTTTTTGCCTACATTCTTGGACTTGTTTGTTAAGCTAAGAGATAATTCAAATAGAATGAATAGCCTATGTTTAAATGTACAAAAATATTCAGTCTGTGCATACCAACTGTAAAGGGAAATTTTTTATTTTTTCTTTATGATATGAATGTAACTAAGCACATATTGTATTTGCTTTCGGAGAGTCCACCAACAGTTCCTCAAAATGATGCTATCATTTTCTGTGTAGACTTGCCTTGATCCATTTTGTGTGGTCCTTGAACTTTAATCTAAATTGTTAACAAGAAGATTTTGTCTTCTGATGCCTTAGGTTTTAGCTTTTATATTTTTCAAATCCTGTACTGCCTAGTATGTAACTCTGAAGTTTCTTGTGGCCTGTTAGCTGCTGTTCTCTCATGCTTGTTAGACATAACAAGCCTGCTCTCCTGGACACCCAGATTGGTCATCCAAAATGTGTAAACTAACATCTTAACAAAGGGGGTAAACTTAGGAAAATTCCATCATTGACTGAAGTTTTAACTGGAGAATTAACCCTGATATGCAAATGAACCAAACTCATAAATGTGTGAAGAACTCGTGGCTCGGGGTCCATCTTGGGTGTAGCCTTTGGCCTGCACAGGGTGTACCTTGAAGGCCCTTCAAATAAATACCTACCTCTGTTGCCTTATTCTTGTATGGTCTCTGTTTTTAGGTGGCCACCCCAGGCATCACTTCCACAGCACTTATTTATGCACAGTGCAGAATCAGTGAACTAATAAACGGAGTGATGTTATGAGCTCACATTATAGCTACAAATACTCCCACTTTCCTTTTTGATTCTCTAGAAGACTGTATCCTAGAAGATGGAACAGGATAGTGTGATTTAGTGAAAACCAGAAAAACTTAAGCCTTTTTGTTGGCATGCAAAAAAACAAATCTCTTTAGTAAATGTTGAAATACCATTTTATGTTAGCTTTAACTAGGAGATTAACACCAAAAAAAGTGTTATATCCTTTCAAATGTATTATCTTTAATCAAACATATTATTATGTTTGAAGAGAATTAATGGGAAGCCATTAAAATATTAATAATGACAAAATATTTCAAAACAATCTTATTGATATGCAGTCACTGGGAGAAACTAAGTTATTTACCTGCATTGCATAGACTGATTTAGGTTGTGTATAATTGTATGTGCAATTTTTGCACCTTTTCATCAATTCTGAGTTCTTTGTATGTCTTCTTTAAATAATATTATGTTAACCAAGACAGTAAATGAAGAAGTGTGACTTCAGGCATAATGATAAACGTGTCTCACTGAATCTTTTCTTCTCCATTCCATTTTTAATATTCTAAGCACTGGTCAAACTCCATTACCACCACCTCTTTGAATGATAAATGATTCCCAGCCTCAGAAGTCATATAAAGAAAAAAAAAAAAAAAGCATGTTTTTCTCTTCTAGTTTCTCCACACCTCACTTTTAGGAAATAAAATCAGGTGGATTTTTTTCTTTGAAGTCATAAATGAAGCAAGGAGGTGGTTGCTGGTATCACTGAATTTTACAGTACAGATACAGCTGCTGAGTATAAGTTCATGTGTTGCTTTCAGCCAGGGTAGAGTTCATATTCTTCAGAGGGGCTGATGTGGGGCTGAGTTTTGTATTTGTGCTGAACACAGGAGGTGGTAATATAGAGATGTTTTTGTTGTTGCTGGGCAGGGCTTACACAGAGACAAGGACTTCTCTGCTTTTTGTACTGCCCTGCTGGTGAGGAATTTGGGGGTGTTTGGGAGGTTAGGAGGAGACACAGCCAGGACAGGTGACCCAAACTGACCAAAGGGATATTCTAGACTGTGTAAAGTGGTGGGAAGAAGGAGGTAGCGGGGGGAACACCTTTAGAGTGATGGCTTTTGTCTTCCCAAGTCACCACTACACATCCTGGAGATGTCTGAACACCTGCCTGCCCATGGGAAGTGGTGAATTAATTCCCTGTTTTTCTTTGCTTGTGTGTGCAGCATTTGCTTTCCCTACTATACTCTCTTTATCTCAATCCATGAATTTTCTACCTTTTACCCTTCTGATTCTCTCCCTGATCCCACTGGTGGGAAGTGATTGAGCTGCTGATGGCTGGGGTTAAACCATGACAGATCATAATTATAATTCCCAGTAATATTATTGCATTTATCCACTTTTGGCTAAAACTGGCCTACAAAATATGTCAGAAAACATGTTTCAGTTGTCCTTAATGATTCAGGAAGGAAATTCAAGTAGATAGTAAATTCTTATAGCAGCCTTCCAGTACCTAAAGCAGACTAACAAGGAAGATGGAGTGGAACTTTTTACAAGGGCATGTAGGTAGAGGACAAGGCTTTAACCGGGTAGGTTTAGAGTAGATTTTAGGAATAAATTCTTCCCTGTGAGGGTTGTGATGCACCAAAACAGGTTGCCCAGTGAAGCTGTGGATGTCCAGTCCCTGTGTTCAAGGCCAGGTTGGATGGGACTTTGAGCCACCCAGCCTGGTAAAAGCCTAGTCATTCTACGAATCTCTGAAACAGCTCTGAAATCCAGTTGGTTAAAATGTACCATTGGCTTGAACATTTGCTTTAAATTGTTTAACTGTTCCCTAGTTTTGCATATTCTAGCACTGGATGCCTAAACAGGCAGACAATGGCAAATCTAAACAAAACATCCATCATCTCCAAACTCAAAAAGATTTTAATCCCATGGTCTTGTCCTTCAAATGTCAATCTGGATGACTGCAACACCTGGACTTTAAAATGAACTGCATAACACAAGTCTCAGCCTAACAGAGATGAGACACAAAATACAAAGCATGAGCTTGGCATGAGATCCACTGGAATATCAGAGAACAAAAAAAAGATAAAATGGTGACCAGGGGATACAAACTGAAAACTTACAAAATACAAAATAAGCCACATAGATAGAAAATTAATTGAAATAAAATATAATGTAGGAAAGTGCAAATTGATCCTAAATTTATTTGTATTACACAACTTGTAGTTTGTTTTTCTTTTGGGGGGGGATTTTGCTGTTGATATTTTTGTTGGGTTTTTTGTTTTTTTTAACTAGCAATTAGAAATTTTTAAGTAGTATTTGCTGTATAACTCATTTGCAATGATTAAAATCTATTGACAAGTGACAATTTCAATGCCACTGTATGTATATTCACTCTGTGACACAAAACCAAATTAACTGTTTCCCCTATATCTACAGAACATTAATACCTTTCTGTTGAACAATTTCTGAATTAAGAGACTGCTATCAATGCCAAATTCTTTCCATTTATCACTGAAACGTCAGGTTTTTATGATAACACTGTGCATTGGGATATGAAAATTGACCAAAAAATCAGTACATTAGAAATTACATCAGATAGAAACATGTAACTTACAGTCAAAAGACTAGATTTTAAGAAAACATGACAATGAGCAAAGCGGTACCTATTCTAATTTTTTGTATGCTTATTCAAATCCACTATTTTGAAACTGTGAAGACTTTTCATTACTGTGCCCTAGTTTACAGAATTTTTAGTTACCCATTTCCCTCTAACAGATTCTGTTATAGAAATAAATTTGTTTGTATCATGCAGAATCATATTCAAATCATGTAAACAACTCTTCTTGCCTTCATTAGGCAATATTCTTTTATTCTTAGAACAAATAAACAAATTCAAAATTTACACTAATAAACAACCCTCTGTTGCATTTTAAAAGCCACAAAGCTCAACACTAAAATTTTGTAAGTGAGGTGTTTTCATTGCACTACACAGTGTGATGTCCCTGCTAGAACACAAGAAATGAGAACATATTATTAGGGACAGCAATTCAGCATAATAGAAATGTTGCACCAGAGGAGTAAGTTATGTGATCATTGAAAGAGCAAAGTCATGTCACTTTTTGCTTGTCCTGTGAAGCCAGAAGGAAGGTAAGAACAAGAAATCAGTAACAGGTTTATTAAGTATAAAAGAGGGTACATATCCCAGCTTTGCATCTACAGAGAGTGGTGCAAGAATAGAACATTTAGAAAAGAACCCGCCAGCATAGTATTTGTCTTGAAGACACGAAGAGTTGATGAGGTTTCAGGTGACAAATTCAAGGACTTATAAATGCTATCCTGAAAGCTCCATGTATAAAATAGATTAAGTACTGTATTATGAAATTACGTTATCAGCTTCACAGCTGCAGTTGCAATGAGGGATTTTTTTCACAGCCACCATACATATTTTACATAGTTCCTCACAAGTGCTTGCTAAGAGCTAAGAATGTTTTTGGGAAATGGTTGCCCTAAAAAGAGCTTAACTCTTAGGATAAACTGAGGATCAAGAACAATTATCGCTTGCTAGGAAAGTGAATGAAAGATGGAATAAGAGGTATCATGTTCTAAATATTTTCAGTGATTAACATAGTTATCTTTGATGACTGCTAAAACACAACCTTCTGTATTTAATTCTAGGGCCTCAAAAACCTTTTTTTTTTTTTTTCCTGCTCACTTCCTACCAAACCATTAAAATTTATTAAATCCACTTCAGAACAGTGGAGTCCTCCAATGCATGTGCATGTGCTTCAAACAGTTTTCCATCCTCACACAAATATCTAGAAACTATGCAGTGTTTTGAATGACTGATTTACTTCACTGCTTTTTTGAAAAAGCAGCAAGTCAATACTGAGACGTTGATAAGCTATAAGTGAAGTAGTTTTTGGTACTCTCATCTCTGGAATCTCACTCTCAGCTCTCCAAGTGATTTTTTATAAATGTCCAAAAGCAATTGCTCTCCTCGGTTAGAAGACTGCTATTCATTACTTCTCCCTAAAACACAACGATGAAAAATCAGCAGAGCTATTCAGGTTAGCAGTTTCATTCATCCCTATCAAAATATGCAGTTAACTGAACACAACATGTTACATCTGAAGACCATCAGATCTAATGAAAACATTCATCTAAATAACCATCACAGTCTGCTGCCATTCCTAAGATGGTATAGACTCAAACTTGTGTGGAAAAGGACCAAATGCCACGCCTTACATTTAAAACTCTAGAGCTGCCCAGTTATGCATTTCTCCACTGATTCTTAATAGATGGAAATATCATTGGAAAATGTTTCAGTTTTAGGAGAAAGTTTCACAAATGCTGACTGTGCAAACAGCAGTTTGATCACTGTCAGAATTTTGCACTGAAATAAAAATGTTTGACATACTGGAAAATAGAAGTAGAGAGAAGGAGAAAAAGCATGCTTTCAAAATGGATTAAAATTTCTAGAAAACTTAATTCTACTCAAAAAAATATTTTGGTTTAAATCTTGGCAAGAAAAATTGACCAACTCTAGTCTCATGAAAAACCTGTGTTTCATGTGGATTTTTCACATAATCAGAGAGATGTTCCAGTGAAACACTTTTTAAAGTAATTTTCTCTGCCTATCCAGATGAGGATGGGAAGTAATAGAATGGTTTGGTTAGCACCAGTTGTCCAGCAAAGGTCAACATCTACATAATGGACACTGAAAAACTTCAATAAGCACAGATGTTCCTCATCATACTATTTCAACATATCTAAAGGGTGATTAATAGAATAGAGGATATAAGCCTTAGATTATATGTGTGAGCTAGATTAAGAGTTGATATCACAGGCATCAGAAGAGGAGAAAGATACCTTTCCACTGCCACTAGAAAAAAAAAAAACAACATTTTTGCATGCACTGAGTTGGTGGGAGCCTCACCTAAGACCTTGGAAAATACCTGTTTCATATCAGTGGATGACAGCAAAAATTACTCTAGCAGTATCCTATCATTAATCCTTACTTTATAAGAACTTTGAAAATACAGTCACTAAGTGTACTCTTCCACTGAGAAAATATTGGTTTTATGAACAAAAGCAATGTCTTATTAATCATTCTGTCATAGCCATAGCCCATCTGTTCATATGCATAAACTGAGAATAAATCTGCTAGATAGGGGTGCTCACCTTGTTTTTCTCCATCCTCCAGTATATACAAATAAGGTAGGTGAAAATATGCTGTAATATGAAAGTCACTGGAACCATTCAAAAATTTGCTATTGCTGGGAGTTCAGGAGCCCTAAAAAATGTTACCTTTTTTATTTCCAGGATCATACTGCAGTATGGGGAAATTTTTAGGATCACTTAAGGATACTTTTTAGAATTAGTATGAAGATTTGTGCAGGCATATTTTAAGCATGCACAAATGGAGTAAGATAAGCAATGACTGAGAAAGAAATTCACTTTTAATCCATGGAAACAGAATTATAGTAATATTTCATTATTTTTAAAGTTTACTAACACCTTAGAAAACAAAAAATTGAATTATATTTTAAAAAAGCACCATATGTCAGCAGTAAGACCTAGGCCTCCCAAATTCCAACAAAATATGTTATTACTAGGAACATACTGATTCTCATTATATGTTGAAATGGTGCGTAGCAGTTTAATATTCTGAAAAAGGAAGGAAAAAAGGATTTTTCTAATGTTATATCAAGTATGACACAGTGACATTGTCCATACTCACAGCAAAAAGATGATTCAAAGCAGTTCAGTGGCAGACTCTCAAATAATGTGCTATTTTATTGCCCTTCAGACCAAGCTGCATCTCTAACAGTGTAGTAGCACAGTGCGTATGCCATTTTTATTCACAACTACAAAAGAACCATCTCTTCCCCCAAACTTAATGCCTGAATGCCTGATTCAAAATCGACTATACAAATCCTGAAAAAGGTATTTAGGGAAAAAAAAAAAAAAAAAGAAAAATATTTTATCTACTGTGAATATTTTATCTACTGTGTCTGAAATTACACTTGGCAACCCTTAGTTAACAATGAATATCTTCTCATATTTATAGGTACTCATCCCAAAACATTGAAACTTGAAATATCTTCATATAGTCAGTTAAGCCTAATGCTGGTTTTCGTCAGCTGAAATCTTATATATTTGCTTAATTTTCTTGTCACTTCCTCATGGATTTTGGGAACTTTATGGACATTAAATTATTTTTATTATCATCCCACTAGGCAGTATTTGTTGCATTTACTTTGCACTGATTATTTCTGAAACAGAACTAATGGTACTATGATTGATTAGCTTTTCTTTCTCACCCTTTTGATCCACATGTCAAAGGCAGGAGTCTTAACTGGTATATTTTAAGAACTTTATATAAGTATTTGTCATGTCACTATGTTTCTGGAGCTTTATTTTTCTATGATGAAAGATGGAGTGTTTCATTCTTCTTCCCCTGTAGATACATAAAAATATTAACTCTAATTTGCTCTTTGTTCATCTCTGTTTATCTATATATGCATATATAAATATGTATAAATATATATATTCATATATAAATCCAAAACCTGCATGAAAAGAAGAGTTAATCAATGGCAGAGAAACAATTAACACTGGGTAAATGGTAAAGCTGCCAAGGTGAATTTAACCTAAATAATTTCTACTTCTCATCCATCATCTAGTCTATATAGAAAAAAAATTGCATGTTCTGCTAAGCTCTTGCTGGAATCCTTCTGCTGAAAATAAAATGTTATAATTTTTTATAAGAATTTACAGGACTTATGATAGCAATCATTTTAAAGCAAAATTTACTAACAGTTGGATATCTGCATAATTTAATTTTTAGCTATACTAACATGGTCTTATTTTTCCTTATCCTGAGCTGGCAGATAGGTCTCAGCCTTGGCTCAGCCAGTTTTCCTGTTAAATCACTTGTGCCAAAGACTGAGGGTTCTCTCTTAACCAGCTAGCACCTGACACTGTCAGCTTTTAAGAACATTTCTAACTATCTATAGGTAAAATTTTGAGTTTTAGTTTAGCTTTTTTTTTTTTTTTTTTTTTTTTTTAAGCATTTTCGGCTGATTTTCCTTTGAAGAAAATAGGTGCTCTTAGGCAGAAGTGAACAAGGACAGCCCAGGAGTCAGTCTTCATATGCAAATAGAACCAAATCCAACCTTGACCTTTTGAAACAATAATGAGCTGCTTAGCCGTATTCAGGGTACATCTGACTGTATTTTCAATTATTCCCTTGAAACTTCTCCATGATACCTGACTTCATTCCTCTCTTTAATAATTTCACCCCTTCACTGAAAGTGTTGCCAAGGGAAGTGGTTAAGTCACCATCCCCGGAGGTATTTAAAAGATGCGTAAATGTGGCACTTAAAGACATGGTTTACTTTTGGAGTGACAGTGCTGAGTTAATGGTTGACTTAAGGGTGATCTTAAAGATATTTTCCAACCTAAAGAATTCTATGATTCTAATTTTATGGTAATAGTTTCCCTCTTTGTAAGTTTTGTTAAATAAAATAATGTGATAAGCATGAAGTAGTCAGATGCAGTGATGATGAGGGTAATGTTAACACATACGTAAAGGGGATGGATTGTACAGCCTCTATTTGGGACAATGAATACTTGCCAACACAAGCCATTCATATTTTTATAAATACTTATGTAAAAGAGACCTTTCACCCACCACTGCTATACATACCAGCAGGAGTAAAAACCCTCATTATAGACCTGATGTACTGAAAAACCCACAGACTGCAGTTAAGGAACTCAAAGAGAAATCTCAAACAGCAGAGGAAAAGAGTAATTTGGAATTCTGTATCAGTTTACACTTTAACTGACCCCTTTAGATGAGAGAAACACTAGAAAAGCACTATACCAAAAGATTCTCATGAAAGGACTGTGCCTCAGAGGGGGCTGGGCTACATTATTCATCAGTGTATCCTCCGCTGAATATTAGACAAGCTTAAATATGAAACAGTTTTATTAGTTAAGTTAATTCTGCCCAATTAAATTTTCTTGTATGCAAGATTCTTCTTAAAACAATAGAGAATATTTTGAGTACAAGCAGTAACATTTTTAAAGACATTTTATTTTACATTTAATAACATCATGTATTAATGTGGCAGTTGTGACCAAATAAAACACATTAATCAAAGGCAATGTGCCAAATGGGTACTTATAAATAGGTATTTTTTTGATTAGGAAAGGATTACCAATTTATTGAATGCTATGAAAGATATTGTGCAGCACCTCTGATATGGTGAACCCTCAGAATCCAAATGAGGGGAGGTAAGAACTTGACAAGACTAGGATGGAGGGATAGAGTTCTGGGGTTAACTTTCTTCATAGGAGCCCCTCCACTCTGAATTTGCAGCCAATAGAGTGCTGGTAACATTCCAGTGTTCCAGCTCTTGCTGAGCTGTGCTTGCTCTTCCCCACCTGCTCGAAGTGAGGAGGCTGGGGATATACAGGAGGTTGGAAGGGGACACTGCCTGGGTGGCTGACTCCAGTTGACCAGAGGGGTAGTGGACTCACTGTAACTCATCTTCTGCCTGGCCCAGCCCCAGATGAGCCTGGGAAGAAGAGCTGACAGATAGAGGGAAATTATTTATCTTTTTGTCTCTGTTTCTCACTATCCTATTCTTATTATTAAATGGATTTTGCACAAGGGGAGTCTGTTTTGCATGTGACAGCAATGGATCTGCCTGTCCTTGTCTTGACTCACAAGCTTTTCCATCCTATTTTCTCCCCCTGTCCCAGTGAGGATGGGGAAGGAGAGCATGGCTGTGTGGGTGTCTGGCAACCAGGCATGCTCAACGCAGCAGAAAGACAAGCACAGATAGCTGTAGATGACACAATTGGAGAACAAAATAGACCTGAATATCCTGTCACATGTTTGGCTGACACATATCAAGACGGTGATGCATGATCAGCTCTTCAAGGAGAATAAAAAACAAGAAAAGTGAGAATTGTGATGCTACTCGCCCTGTCAAAGATATCAGAAGCACAATACAGGAATTAGAAAAAGAATTAAAGATGCAGTTTGTTTCTTCTGTCTTGATACTATTCAGATGGTTTCCTCTCATTCTCCTCAATGCAATTTCTCTGGTTCTTGTTGTATTGGACTAGTGTAATTTGCAACTGAGCCCAAGCACAGCATGCTCTTTGCATAATATGTTGCAAAATATTGTTGACATTCTCCTTAAATCAAAATATGGTCAAAAATATGCTCTTTAGTTGTATATATCCCTCAACCAACTGATTTTTTGGATTTTATGGATAACACGAGCTCAATGTTCATATGCTGAATGGTTGAAAGGCATCTATCCCACATATATGTTTTTCTTCAACACAGTAGTGGAGAGGGGGGACAGTTATAATTCAGATTGTGTCCAAACTCCATTTACAGAATACAGTATTACTGCAATAAACTACCCTATATTCTCAAAAGTGTAATCTTCAGAGGTTGCTAATTGACCTTAACCAGAATACATATATAACTTTAACAACAAATGTTCAAATACCTTGAATATTCTTTCCTATATTAAGTAGTGGTGCAATTTGAAAAAAAAATATTTTATGATTAACATTTTTCCTCATTTGGTTTAACTGAAAGAGCTTCTTTCTTTCTGTCATGACTATTATAGTAATTTTATACTAATGCATATATATTAACTTCTACCTTTCATCAGCTGAAAATGTCATTACTGAAATAAACATTTTTTGACCATTAGCTCGTTTAAAGCATTTGATCTTGTCTTCTCTTTTAAATAAAAAATCCGAAGGGATGACTCATCTCCTAATGCTCTGAAACAGCAGGGGGAGCTTTCAGCTTGTTTAGAACTCCAGTGTTTTTAATTTATCATTCAGGAAAGTGTAACTGAGCTGTATTACGTTGTAGAATAGATTTTTAGATAGATTGAACAATTTTTGATTGTATTCCTAGGGCAAACACCACACCTAATCGATAAATAAACAAGAAAAAAAACCCAATCTACACACCACCACACATACACACAAAGCCAACCATGGTTACTTTTTCAGTGGCAGTTTGGTCTTCTAGGAAATAGGCAAGGGTTCAGGTACCTTGACTGGCACTTTATTATGACACTTTTTACAGTTGGATGCATTCTGCATGTCACAAAGGTGTTTCAATGGTCATAAAGCATTTAACAACAGACTGAAACATGTACAACTGGTTATACTTGAGTGCATATCAGCTGATATACAAAGGACATGACCACATGAGTCTGAAAAACCACAACAGATTTCTTGCTTCTAAAAAAGCTGTTTCTGATTGTCAGTATAATAATTGCTTTTCTGGGTAGTTTCCATGGAAATCCACAAAGCATATATTTGTATTCTTTGTAAAGAAGGTATTTATGTATTTATTAATTATTTTCAGTTGACCTCTTCTGGCATTGGTGCATAACGATGTACTTTCTAGAACCATGCATTTTTTTCCTTATCTAATTAGCATTATAATATGATATTGAAACACAAAAGAATAGAGAAGAAAAATCTGAAAGCACAACATACATCGATAATTTGTAATTTGCACTTACAGTTGCAGTACACCATCACACGAGTTAATCAAACCCACAGAAGTTACACTTAACTATGTTTGCTTATTTGCATCTTGACTTGCAACTTAAAGTGGACACATACAGCCACAGTACTAGTTCCTGACTTTAGACACTTTTGGCAAGATATCCTTTTCTTTTCCTCTTCTATTCAATTGTTTTAATTATTTCTTCTGGGTAATTTCTACTTATTTCATGGAAACATCTAGAAAAAATCCTATCTTTATCAGCTTTCTATTTACTTGTAGTAATTTTGGTCTTAGAACAGTAATATTTTCATCCTGCTGCAGCCAGCATTTCTGCAACATCCTATAATTTCAGATTCCTGACTTTATTAATTTTTAAAAAATTTGAGTGATGAAATCTGGGTTCATTTTCAAGAGTTTCAGGAATGACACTTAAAATTAGCCAATTCAGGAAGTCCAATATGCTTTTTTAACATCTTTGGTTGGTGCAACTACTCATAACTTCATGACTACAAAGCACCTAAATCAGGTCTCTGAGGAGTGAAACTCAAAACACTCTCCCTTTAATCAGGAGAGCAAAGACAGAAACTCCATGTTCCTCGGTTTCTCAGATCTTACTTCTTTTTCCTACCTCTTACCTGTTAGAGCCATTTTCTTCCAGATACATGTCTCAGGTGTGCTAAATCATTTGACTATATCACCTCAATCTATGTGCTGTGTACTTCATAATATCTATTAAAATATTTCTGCCTCACATGTGCTCCTCATTTTATTTAACACCAAATTCCATTTCTCCTCCAACTCTGGCTTCCAACTTGAAAGTTTTATCTTCTCCTGCCTTCCTTCCACCTTAGAATTTACAGTTGGAAAAAAAGCATATATCAATATTACCTAAGGAAGAAAAACTGATTTCCACAGCACATATATCTACCTTTATTATTATTATTATTATTATTATTATTATTATTATTATACTGAATATGCTCATGGTTATTAATAAATAATATATTACTACAAAGATGGGCAAAGTAATCCCAAAAAAGAGCTGTGATCTAACTATTAAATGTTTTTTATTCACGTCTTGGTATTAACTTCCATGGTCACTTCCATTCACACATGAATTATTTTAGACTCCCAGACCACCACCACAGCTGATCTTCTGTTAAAATAGCTGTCATAGGGTGAACAGGCAGATTGAAATGAACAGTCAGGATTGACTTTGTTAACACTGTTGACAGAACTGAAAGCTGGTTTGCTCTGACATCCTTCTAAGTTATGTCAGGACATTGTATATCCCAAAATCCCTTGCCTTGTTTATTTTTTTCCATTGTCTGTTCTGTCTGTAAATTTTAGAGACATGATTAATACTAATGTTAAAAATACATGATCTCATGTTTTACAAAATCCAAGCCCTTTGATTTCTACTGGAAGCACTAACAGTGATTAGAAAATGACAGTAAATCAAAGAAGTACTCAAAATAAATCTTTGTTACACTTTGTAGTTATGAGAAAATTATTTAAATTCTTTGGTCTCTCAGTGACTCATCTCCAATAAATGTAATCTTTTCTCTTAAGGATTTCCAGTTGTTGAAATGATAAAATCTGTAGGAGAAGAAAAGTATACAGAGGAACATTATTAAACATAATGTGGGGCAAAGATCTTCAGTACATGCAAATCTGTGATTCCCCTGAATAAAACAAAATGTAATGATTTATAAAGTTATAATGATTGATGTCTTGGTCTTCCTGACTTTTGCAAAGGACTTTTGAAGTGACTCATTGAAATTAAGATTTTCATTAAACTACAATCATAAATCAGTTTATTACAATACTGTTCCAAGAACAGAGAAAGCACAGTGAGACATTTGGAAAAAATTTAATGACATTTCACTTTTTTCCCCTTTTCCAAATGTTCTGTATGATGTCTAACACATTCAAATGTTCAGAAAAAAAGATAATACACACTAGAGGAGAACATTTGGGGCTGAAGGTCTATCAGTTTATATCAAATAGCATGGAAGACTTTCACCATGCTGACATGATAATACTGACTGTTTAGAAGGCCACATATCTAAATTAGATACAAACAGATTGAGACTTATCCAATACCTTTCTCCAAGGACAGTGGAAAAATATATAAAAATTCATTCACCATCTGGTAAGTGTAACAAACATAAACAGGGAGGAGGGACAGGATGAAGCCAGACACCTAAAAATGCATTAGTATAAGCTTCAAAAAGTACCTTTCAAAGCCTCCAAGCACAATACGGTACAGAAGAACCAATACACAGAAGGGTAGGTCTAACCACCATGTAAAAAGACTAAGGTAAACTTTGATGCAGCTCAAGCAAACCAAGGGCATGATGTTGGGCTTTCATGCCTTATGTAAATGCTCCAGAGGGTAAGCTATTACTGTACCTCTGAAGAACTTCACACTGAAGATTAGGAAGGTTCTTTGTATTTCATCTAGGATTTATAAAATTAATTTAAGAGCTGCAGGGTGAAACAAAAAAAAATTCTTCCCTACTTTTGAAATAGTTTAATGAAACCACTGTTCTGAAAAACTATTCATAAAGCCAACAGTCAGTGCTCTACGGGTCTCCTTTCATGCCTATAAAATGTATATTCTGAAGAGAATTCCATTTACAAAAAGAAAGAAATATCTTCTGCACTTACAAAAAAGGCCTTGCTCTAGGACTTGCAATAGAATTTAAGTAGAACACATTACTGCCTTGACAGAAAAGTCTAAGTACTTAACAACAACAACAAAAGAATGTGAACAGCATGTGGTTGAACTTAAGCTTCCTGAATTAATTAATCTCCCATCCTTTAAAGGGATAAATAGAAAAAGCAGAGTGCGACAACGGTATACCCAACATGAAAATACCAAGAGCACAGATGTGTATTAAAACTGCACTTTGGTTCACCTCTCCTTGTAACACTGAAGGTGTTACACATGTAAGTTAAGCTGCCCTTTTTTCCCAGAGGAAAAAATATATAACTACTTTTTTTTTTTTTTCTATCTGTGAATCCTTGGGAGATTTTTCTGTAGTAAGGGCCAGAGAAACAGAAGTTTCTTCATCTTTTATCCAGAACTTCCATGGGTAAGGCTACCTATTGCCTTCCTACAGTCAAAACAAACAGTTATCACTTAGAATAGTTAGAATTAAATTGTTAGAATTGTTAAAGAAGTTGCAATACAAAAGCAGCTAATGTGGAAGTAAAATCAGGCAAATGGGCTGTTTACATTTAAGGAAAAAAAAAAAAAATTTCTGTACAGTCTTACATACCTTATACACTTCCACCAGCCCAGGGCCATTATTATGAGCTCAAGCAGCCCAGGAGAAGAAGGCACCTCTCCAAGTTTCTAGTGAGTTTCCAAATACCCTCATTGTGGAGGTACTCCACATTTTGGAAGCAGTTTGGCTTAGCATTAAACTAAAATAAAAACAAAAACTCGGACAACCACATAATCCCCTTGATCCCTCAGGTTGCTCTATATAAAATGCAGTTTAATGATTGAACTACATATCCCCATGGAAGGTTATACTCTGAGAAAATACACAGAGTTTATCTTTATTGGAGTGACTGCCATGATATTACTCAAAGGCATATATAATTTGACTAAGTCTTTCTTCAGAATACCAGGTACTTCTGCATTATGAATGACCTTATTTATTCTATTCAGAGATTAAAACAAGGCACAATATTTTGTGAAAGGCAATGGTTTCAGATATATTTGGGAGAGTAATGTAGGGGGCAATAGATTTTCTTTATTACAAAGCTCTGGAGGAAAAGGTATTTGCTTAACTTTGTACCTAGTACCTTGTCTTTTGCACAATTGATAACCCACGATTGGATAAATATACTCCTAGTTTTTGGGAAAAAACCAGATTTTTTTCACTGGAAATTCTTGCAGCAGCATTTTTCAGCACATTTCAAGCAAATTGGAATTAAAAAGAAGGAAATGTTACAATTCAAAAAACTTAAAATTATTTTCTCTAGGTCCATATACTAAGCAACATTGGCTCACACACACAGAGACACACACACAAGATATTTGAAAAGAGAAAACATTTGATTACAGCTGTTGAACCCAATGCTCGTTCTTTTTTCCCTAAGGCAATAAACCTAATCATAAGACATGTTTGCATGCATATGGAGATCCAAGAGAATTTCTATGGGTTCATCCCTATTTTAACATATCATTTCAAAATATGATTTCTCATTTTTTGAACATTCATTATGATTAAACAGATTCATTCTCAATTTTTGAATGTTTTTATTCTTGTATCAAAATTCAAATAAACATTCCATTTTGAATTTATATTTTTGATTTTAAGTATATGGGTTGATAACCATATATTACCAAACCTGACATGTTTTCAAAGTATATTCATTTCAGTAGGAACATGACTTTTTGTCAGAATACCACTCTGACAGTAGAATTTGCACCAAATTTGCAAAATGTTCAAAGTAACTAAATGGTAACATATCAAAGAAAGTCTGCTAAATGATACTATTTTTCTCTAGTTATGTATGAAGCATACATATTCTACCTACATGTAGAAATATTCCATGTTTTATTATATTGCATCATTCACAGAAATAGACATCCCTACACCAGTTTTGAATACTAAAGAACTGGATTTCAGGTGGAGTATACCAAGTGCGGGCAATCGTCTTCTCTGATAATTCCTCTTTAAGGACTGCCACAAAATCAAGTGAAAAACATGCATGATGAGCACTTAACTATTAGTAGTAACTGCTACCAAAATTAAACTTAAAAGCCAGCACTTTTCTCATGCCAAAAATTTTCAGAGACCAGGCAAAGGAGGACCTATTTCATATTAAGCATCTTGGTCCTACAGACAGTAAGTCAATCTACTTCAGTAAATCAGTAAAAATGGCTCTTTAGTACTTTAAAGACTCATGACTTGCAAAAGGTAAAACCCTGGAATAACAGTGCTATCATATAACAGACAGTAAGAACCACACTTTTGTAAGTCACAAGAAACTAGAGAGGTACCCCAGAGTACCAGGTCCAATTGTGTTCAACACCTTCATTCATGATCTAGATGATGGGAGAGAGCAAACACTTAGCAAGTTTGCAGATGTCTGGGATCAGTGGCTGTCATGCCAGAGTGTTGTGCTGCTACCCAGGGGGGATCTTGAACCTGGAGAAAATGGCTGACAGGAAATTCATGAAGTTCAGCAAGGGAAAGAGCTAAGACCTGTACCTGGTAAAGAGTAACCTCCTGTATCAATATAAGCTACAGGCTTATATTGATACAGCTACAGGCTGTCCAGGAAGCTGAAGTGCACAATAGGACTTGGGTGCCCTGGTGGACACTAAGTTGAAACTAAGCCAGCAGTGCTCTCTCACAGCCAAAATGCCCAAGAGTATCCCTTGCTGCAGTAGGAAAAGTATTGACCACCAGCTCCAGGGTGGGGTCAGTCTTGTCTCCCAAGGGAAAAGTGACACAGGAGGAAAAGGCCTCACATTTCACTAGGGGAGGTTTAGACTGGATATTAGGTGAAACTTCTTTACTGGAAGGGTTGACAAACACTAGAATGGGTTGCCCAGGGAACTGGGGGAGTCACCATCCATGGAGGTATTTACAACATGGATAAACGTGGAGTTCAGGGACATGGTTTAGTGGTGAACTTGGAAGTATTAGGTTAATGCTTGGACTTGACAATCTTTAGGGTCTTTTCCAACCTACATGATTCTGTGATTCTATATGGACTAAAGTTCCATTAGCAACACAGAACACAACATCAGTTTGCATGAAACTTTGCTTCAGTTAAAGAGCACACAGATAGTGACAAGGACATATGTTTGGCAAGGATAAGATACTCAAGGATATATTACAGGATTATAGGAAAAAGTTTTATATGGATATCAATAAAGCAATACAATAAAAAACCCTAAAAAACAAAACCCTAACAATTTCATATGGGAACTCCCTGGCATAATGGGACATAATCAGAGCAAATGAAAATTTCCTTCATTTACCAGAAACCAGATGTTGCAATAGCTCAGTAAAATTCAAAGTTTGAAAGAAAATAGGCATAATTCATTCATTTAATAGTAAGCATCAAAAATGTTAATTATGTACCACTTAATAAATTGAAGTTCCTTGAGCACTGTGATTTTGTCAAAACTAATCTTATGGACTGAACACTAGGAGAACTTGTTCATAAAAACCCTAACAAGGCCTGCTTAGCTGAGAACACCAGCATATTTTGTTCCTCTTCACACAGTAGAATATTTCACAGTGAAGTAATAAATACTTTCTCTCAAGAGTATGAGCTATTAAAGGAAATTATATCCTCTTTATTTTTAGATTTGGGTCCTCTTTCATCACTCCTACTCACTATGCTTATAGAGGAAACCTTGGTCAGCAAGACTATAAAAGTGAAATTTTGTCCAACTTTTCCTTAAAAGTAGGCAAACCAGAATGATCTCCAGCTACTAAAGTGCCACAAGATTAAAATGCTGCAGCATTAAAACGTTTGTATAATTATTTATGTTCTTGTAAGTGGATCAATTGTAAAGACTATGACTTACTTTTTGTTAGGAACTCTTCTTCACCAAACTCCCTTTTTTTGTCTCCTCTCTAATGAATCTTACAATGCAAAGAAAATGGAAGTCACGAGAGGCAAAGAGAGCTATAGATCTGTAATACTCATGCTAGGACAAGTTTCTCTTATAACAAAAACACTTCAAAAAATATCCACTGCTGCCATATACCCTGTGATGCTTTGCTCTCCCCTCCACACACCATGATCCCAACCTGAACTTTATTTCCTATAAGTCTACTTAAGTGATAACCACCAGTGCCAGTGGCTATCATGGATGTGTCTGATCCTTTTGGCTATAGCTGACTCATTGTGGATTTGGAGGAGACAGATCCAATCCAACAGCCACGAGATAATGTCAGCAAGGCACCTGCCTAACGATAGTGCTGGTCAATGGTCTGACTCAAGCCAAGGTTGGAAGAAATTAACACCTATAGTTGGTATGCAAATATGAATCTAAGTCAATTATTTTCCCCCATAAAAACTGGACAGCCCAGGGCCTGCTGAGCTCTTCTGCATGGCAGGGGGCTACGTGCCAGGATCTCCCCTTGCGTAGAGACGCCTCTCAAGTTACTTCTTGAGACTGAGAGATTCCTTAACACAGTAGATCTTTGGTGAGTAATTCATACTGAAATCTTTGCTAAGTGACATAAAGGATTAGTTGTGCACATATAATACTTTAGACATAAAACACTGACCAAGTTTGGGACTAAATCTTGATCCAGCTGCACCTAAACTCCCCTCTGAGGAGGAGTTTAGAACATAAGGGTGTCCTTTCTGAAACTCAGAACTCTATGGGAGGATTTCCCTGACAGTTTTGTCTGAACCTGTCTTCCATACAGTAAATAGTCAAGTCTATCTGGTTATCAAATATTGTTAAACCACTGTAGCATTTACTATCAAACTTTGTTAAATTGCTGGTTTATATCAATGAACATATTGCTATTTCTCTCTTAAGAGTGAAGTGTGTCACTCCATCCACCACACACCCCCAGAGATCAATTTAATGATGCAGAAGAGGTATATTACCCATTTTGATTTTCTTCAGTTTGAGAAAATGAACTCACTTCCAGTTAATGATTGCTGGCCCTTCTATGCCTTGTAATTCCTAGCTTCAAGATGCCATCCCATTATCTGTTTGGGAACACAAATGCTTGAAAAACGGCATCTTTTATTCTTTCAATTCATGTACAGAATAATTCAAATAGATTCTTTTACCATTCCAGCATTACTTTAAGGAAGAGCTATTATTAGTAATCCCAGGCAAGAGATGCAGGGTTTATCCCATGATTAAACCATATTTATTGGACAGAGAGTAAGTGATATTATAGTTTAGGACATGAATTTTAAGTAATGTCTGTATTAAAAACTCCTGAACACAAAATAACCCCAAGGGCATAACATAAGTGGAATAATAAAAGAAAATATTCACAGCAACACATATAAGCTTATTTTCTACTGTATTGCACTGTAATCCCAATTGGTTCACTGTAGCTGAAACACTGCAAGAAATTTATTTGAGTGTTCATTAAAATATCTATTTGCCTTCTGTGTGATACAAAAATTTCACCATTACCTTTTAACTCCTTTTGTGTAATCTAGATTTTCTGCTGATCTGAAATGTTTCTGAAGTGAAAAAATTTTGCTGTTTCCAGTTGTTATAGAGGATGTCATTCTCTGATGATGGTCATTTCACAGATATCACAGTAGGCAATAGGAAAAATTAGAATACTTTGGGGACACTTCAGCACAATTTTTTTTCTTCACAAAGATCTAACATACCCTTTAAAGGCTTAAGAAAGTAACTCCTGGGTCTACTTAGGCTACCTGTGGCTAAGTGAACACATTTTCAGTGATCACAGTTGTCTCTGGGAATGAGGTTCATGATATGTCTGACATACTTTGTTTAGAGAACCATTAACACTGTTCAACATATAATTTAGAGAATGAAGGAGAAGGGTCATTTAAGGTGCTTTATGAAGTGTCATTTAAGCTGCTTTATGCTGTAACAGTGAGTGAGGTCCCAGTACCTAAGGCTATGCAGTAAATTCCAGATTCTCTGATACTAAGTATTTTTTTAAAAAACTACAGTAATACAATCATTAGAGAGAGTTTGGTTGTTTCAGTGGTTTTTTGGTCAAAATCAAATATTTTACATGTTGAGGTTTCATAGGGTTACATGAATTTTTCCTGATTATCCAGCTCAGGGTTATCAGGTTCAGGGCTTCAGCAGAAAATTCAGAGTCTCAAAACCAGAATGTTTTCTGTAGCAATAGTAACTGTGTTAACATATCTTTTACTGAAAGTCTGCCTTCTTGATTTTCCTTTTAAATGTCACACACTTGCAAAGCATTCAGCCTACAGTCAATGACATATCTGAGTGCCAGGATTTGCCACTAGGTGAGAGCCTCCACAGGCTGACAGATCAAAGCTGCTGTAAGAATAGTCTCCACTGGAGACAAAGCTGCATCAATTAGTTGTATAACTCAGTAGGTAATACTTGGTAAGACTTGGCCTCGAGATGCTTGAATCTCTAGTTCCTAAATGTTCCAAATTAGGGACAGTTAAAAACTCATCCAAAATTTTGAGAGATTGCAAGGCCAGAAATTCCATTATTCCCTGAACCAAAAATAATTCTTTAAGGAAAAGTGATAATTTTTTCATCAGGTACTACAGACTGAAGAAAGAAATACAGGATAGGTATCCAAGAGTAGGTTTATAAAGCAAGTTGGTACTTGTCATACCCTTGACTACCAGAGATAGAACTTGTGAATTGAAGCTGAGACAGATGCTTTTGATTCAGAATCTTAACATTCTTTCAGTAATGCAAAGTAATTCTCCCTTCACTGATCATTTTCACTCATGGGAATTTATCCTTTCCACAACTACAAAGCTTTTAGTACTTCATGGATGAGCACACAGCACTACTAACACAGTTCTTGCAATGAATTATCCAAAAGAAGTCATCACAAAGTGCTCTTGGATAACTTAATATTACATATCCTTCTTTGCCCATTTTCTCCAGGCACATTCTATGTGGTTCTTCCAAATAGTTCAGATTTATACAGATTTATACAAAACAACTCTCAAAAACTTTTCTCAGTTCTTTAAAAGAAGTTGTACTTTATCCTTTCCTTCTAAAGCTTTAAAACTGCTTAGTTTTGTCTCATGTAGGGGTCACTTGTGTTAATTTTATACTTTTTCAGGGCAATTTACTGAATAAACTTTACAATAACATTCCATTTAAGGAGTAAGCTTTGCAGTCTGCAGGAGATCATAGCACACTGTGCTGTAAAACAGGAAAGACAGAGATATTCCCTACTCAACTAGGAAAAAAACCACCAAAAAATCCAACCCTATTTAATGTGGACTGTATATAGTGTAGTATTAGTACCCCCTTTTTTCTTTAAAAAAGGCTATTGAGTTTTCCATGGACAGATTCAAGTTTCAGTTTCTTTTTCTTCTAAATGCCTTATCACATGCATATAAGTGCTGCAACAAATATTTCTGTTTATAGACTATCAGTGTGATGTCCAAAAATCCATGTGCATCTCAGGAATGGACTGAAATCAGTCTCATTTTGATGCCTGAAGAGGCCACCTAAAAACAGAGACTAGACAAGAATAAGTGAATAAAGGTAGGTATTTATTTGAAGGGCCTTCAAAGGTAGCCCCTGGGGAGCCAGAGGCTGTTGCCAAGATGGACCCCAAGATGGACGACAGGTCACGAGTTCTTCACACATTTATGAGTTTGGTTCATTTGCATGTCAGGGTTAATTCTCCAATTAAAACTTCAGTAAATGATGGAACTTCCCTAAGTTCACCCCCCTCTTAAGATGTTGGTTTACACATTTTGGGCCTAGCACAGTCTGGGTGTCCTTGGAGAGCAGGCCTGGAGAGGCTTTGTTATGTCTACCTGGCATGAGAGAGCAGAAGTTAACAGGCTACGAGAAACTTCAGAGTTACACACTAAGCAGTACAGGATTTGAAAATATGAAAGCTGAAACCTAAGGCATCAATTTCAGGCACTCATCCCTGATAGTGGTAGAAACTGGCTGGTGAACCCCAGACAGCACAACCTCTTACTCCACTGTTGTTGAGAAGGGCTCTAAGATGTGATGAATTCAGTTTAATGTCACACTGCTGATGAAGGCAACTGCAACCGGCCAATCAGTTGTCACACAAAATTGAGATAAAAAACAAACTCACAAACACATAAAGACGCTATTAACCATATAATCTGGATGCAGATTTATTTTAAGTATTTCCTTTTGAATTTTTTACTCATCTTCAGGCTCCTTGGAATTCTCCTAAATTGCAATTAATGCACTTTCCTAGATTCCATCTAGTACCTGAGATATATTCCCAAGACATTGAAGCCAGTGAATATTTAAATTTAAAAGCATTTTTATTCCTAGAAGGTTACATCCAGATCCATCTAACAGGACCATTGTGCAGAAGCCTTTTAAAATCATAACTTCCCATAATCAGCAGTGTAAGCATATACCACTGTAGTCATTAAAAATTTCAAGGGATATATGAAAAATGAAATAGTCCTTGAATATATTATCAATAATTATCATAGGAGTACATTTGAATATGTAGGTCACCATTTTGAAATGCTATGAACATGTTACAGGAACAAATAGCTCTCAATGAATGTAAGAGTATTCCACAGTTAATACCTATAAATGCCATCACAGAACCTGAAAACACATAAGTATACTAAAAATAATTCACAAGAAACATTTTGGTCCCAAACACTCCAATCCCTCAAAACCTACAAGGAAAAAAAAAAAGAGCATGAAGAGTTACTAAAAAAATTGGTCTAGATTTTATTCCATTATATGAAAAATTGTGATTCTCCCGGGAAAATGCTGAGATATAGGTCCCTGTACAAATACGTATCCTTAAAATTATTTATTCTTTCAAGTTTATAGAACATAACACCTTAATGAGATATTTACAGTGTGCCATAGTATTGTGCAAAATATGTTTGGAGTATTTCAGTTTAAAAGACCAGAATTTATTAATGAAGACACCTGCTGAAAAGCATAAAATTTGGTTTGAATTTTTAAGTATAGTTCATAATGTGACCCTGAGATTAGCTCAGTTGGTCAGAGCATGGTGCTGATAATGACAAGGTTATGGCTTTGATTCCCTTAAGGGCCATTCACTTCTTTTTAATAGAAGAAAGTTATAAAAAGGACCACAGCCTGACAAAAAGGACATGTGAAAAACCATTTTTTTTGCTTACATTTTCATGGGGATTACAATTTAGGAGTCTAAACAAAAGAAAAAAAATAAAAAACATAAAGGAAAAAATTCCCCGCTGGTCTGCAACACCAGGGTTGGTGACTGGCAATCTCACCCGCACACAACCACAGCAAACGGGATGCAGTTGGATTATTATATATTCCCCTGACCATTCTCCACATCTGGTTTTACAGAAACACAGTAAGCATATATGTCTATTAGGACATGACAGTCTGCATTTGTGATTTCTTCTGCTGACCTAAATAATGAAATTGAGTGATGACTTTTTAATTTTATCATTCTTCTTACAAAACTCTAGCTCCATTTAGGTGCAGAGGAGAGTCTAGTACACTATTGTAAGAGTCTGTATCTAAAAAAACATTGGGAAAAGGCTTATGAAATCATTCCAATTCTAGCTGTTTAAATGCATAATTTAGCATTAAACATCTTCATCCAAATTCCTGATTAACAGTGCTGTCCCTAAAAGTTGTACCCTTTAGTATATAAACACAATTAAGTGAATGCTTAGAGTTCAAACTGGAACTAGTAAGGACAGAGCACTAATTCATCTGCTTACTAAAGCACAAATTACAACTTTTGAAACACAAAACCAAAGAAAACAATTTTCCAGCACAGACAAGCAATTCTCCAAGTTTTCACTAAAATCTTACACCGACTTTGAACTGATAGTACTAAAGACTTTGTGATAGTGATCAGTCTTGCTCATCTCAATACATCAATTCAAGCATTCAATCACATAAGCCTCTGCATATGAGGACAACTTAACTCTACCAGAAGCCTTAGACCTGTGAAATATCTCTACTTCTCATACAGATTCCCACAGAAAACTCATATGCCATGGACTCTGCCCTAAGGAATAGCATTCTCTGCGCACAGAAAACAGAAATTTCTGAACATATTCCTGTAAAACCTTTTTTTCTGACATACCTTTAAGCCATGTGTAAACTTGAATTAACATATACATGCTGTTCACAGCACATGGGGGAGTAAGTGCATACGGCCTTAACAAAACTGGTAGGAAGGCATTTGAATCATCTGGGGAATTTGAAATAACTCCATGAATTTTGTAATGTTCAGGGTTAATTCTGTGAAAGTAATAGAATGAGAACAGAAACTTTTACTGAAATAAGTGCTTTAGATTCCAAACATTACAAATCCAAATATTTACAAATGTAAAAATAAAGTGTTCTTTTGTTATTCAAACTAATTTTACTTTGTTGAAATACTTTTTGTGCTATCATGGATGAAATGTCTGGATTTTTTCCCTTTAACCATGGAACATGATGTAAATCAGAACAGCACTACATAAAAAATCTGCATAGTCTACTTCAACTGGTATTTAATCCTTGTGTTTCAAGGAGGCAAGTTAGTGTAGTATGAAATTTGAAAAACTGACAGTATTTTTTCCATTCCTCGTATGATTTTTAGTATCCAGTCTCCTTTAAATCCAGTACCAACTTTCCATAGAATTCTTTGTGCTACCAGAACATATAAAAAGGGGGAAAAAAAAAAAAAAGACCACTAATGCTCTACCATAAAACCATAAAACTGAGGCTTTTTAACTGACTATCTGCAGTACAAAACAACATCTTACTTTATGTGCAAAGCTCAGCTGCTGTTACTAATTTTTTGCATCTGAATTACTTTCTGGTTTGCTTGAATATCAGTTTGTTACACTCAAAGTGTTTTCAAGACCAAGTCCTTCTGCAGCACAGATACAGTGATGAGGGTTTCTTTTTTGTCACTATGACATGTTTTGTGTCATTTTAAATATGTTTGCTAATGTGATCCACCTTGCTCTTTTTCCTCCCTCTGGTTTGCAACTCCACATTGCACCCAGATTTACTGAGGTCTGTGCTGTTTAGGTTGGATACTTGCTCTTTGCTCACTTTGTTATCCCTAAAACTGGTTTTGCCTAGCTTCCAAGGCAACATTCCGCTTCTGGGCATTTACCAATTGTTTATAGCCCTGTGCCTATCACCCTCATCTGTACATTGCAGGCTTCTGCTGTCATCCCATAGCTGTATTCCTATGCCCTTCATTCTGTTCTAAGGCTATATATTTTTCATTATTTTAAGCAGAAAATTTATTTGTTATTGTGGCCTAGTAGTTACAAACATGTAATAGCAATTACTGTTATTCCACACAGCAGTACAAGGCTAAACAAAAAATTAAACCAAGAGAGGTAATAGTTACCTGATCATTACACAGCTGGTGTTACAGCTAAACAAACTGAAAGAGGCCCATGGACAGGACAATCCCAGATAAAGCCTGAGAGGTCCAAAAGCTGGAGAGATCAGCATAACTGGCACCAAGCCTCTGGGCTCTTACCAGCAATGGCAACAACATAATTCCTAAGCAACAACGTAATTCCTAAACAAAACCTTCTGGGAGCAGGGAAAATCCAAGCCCATGGAGCTCATTCTTCTGCTGACAAAGAACTACACAGGTGTTGTTGCAAATCCAAGGTATTTATCTTTGATTCATTGTGTCTACTAGAAAAGTGGTACTGTACCAATAACTAGATGTAAACATGCCAGTGCAACTCCTGAAGAAGGGCAGAGGAAATACATGTCAAGAATGAGAGGTGTTGTGTGTCTGTACATTCCTCACATAATAGGTACTCTTTGGATAAGGCATAGGCTGCTTTTTGGCAGCCTGAATTCGCTCAAAGTCCATGTCTGTTGTCTGTAGAGCACAAGCAGTCGATTTACAGGCTGCTAAAGAGCAATTAGAGAGCCCAAATAAAATGATCATTAGGATGTTTTTCTTTTTTCCTCTGAATAACTTTTCAAGGACATTTGGTCCTCTACACTGACAATGGATTTAAGGTTAAGAAATATGCTTAGAATAGAATTACCTTGCTAAAGTACACAAATCAAGTTATTGTTTTTGAGATTTGAATTAGATACAATTGTCGGTAATATAGCTACAGTATGGAATGAAATCTTTAGTGATTTCTTCTTCCCCTTACACGAGAGAATAGCATTTAAGAGGTTAACATGTACTGAGAAAAAAATAAAGTATGAAAAACAAATTCTGATCCATTATTTACATAATCAGACCGTTGAAAAACCAACATTTTCAGTGAAATTACATATCATCACCCAAAACTCACAGATGGCCTGTGTCTGCTTAAAATCTTTGAGTTTAGTATGGCACTGTTGCCAGTTTAGGGACTCTAAACACAGGCACAGCATACAATTTAAAAAGGCTACGTTGTTTATTGTGAACAGGGTGCACGGTGGAAGTTTATCCAGAAATCAAGCACACCTATTCTCCAAACTTTACACTATATATACATTTTAGCAAACAAAAAAATGACAGTTCATTGGCTACAAGTTACTTAGTTCTCTTATAATTAGTTACTTACAAATCTTCAATTTGTTAAATTACTGTCTCACTTCACATACTAATTAGGACACAAGGTCAATCTTTCTCATCTTTTTGAGTCGGTGGGTTTCTTGAGTCAGTGGTCCATGAGTCAGCGGTCACAGTCTCTCACTGCCAGACTGAAGAAATTAAATGGCTCCAATCTCTTTCATTAGATAGTCACAACCCTGTTTCACAACCACTTTCTCATTCTCCCCAAGTCCCTGGGCAAATTGTTAACCATTTCTGGCTCTTAATATGTCAGCATCAGTACCTTTTTCAATTAATTTCCTCAGTGCATTTATCTGCATGACTCATCACCCCTGAAATCCTCTGTGCAAATCACCATCACTTTTTCTATTTAGTCTTCTGGAAGTGAATTAGTTTTAAGGGAGATGTTATGTATATCATAGGCAGCAGATCAAGCATTTTGTTTCTAATTTTTTTTGTGTGTGTGGACATTTTTTGTAAATATGTTGGACAATGTGTTTTAAAGAACTTTTGGCCTTGTTATTCATCCAAATTATACCTGTAGGTAGAAGTACCATATCAAATAACCCATGCAATCCACGTGAGCTAAATAAACACACCTTACACACAAATGCATTGATACTCTAATTAAAATATTAAACTATTAAACTATCAACAATATGTTCAAAGAGATACTTGTTATCTTTACAAGAAATTCTGCAAATTCTCAGACTATTGTTCTCAACAATAAGACTAAAAATCTCCTTTACACAGGTTTCACTGTATCTACCCTTCCCTGTTGTTTTGATCCCCAAATTTACACTCCTCAAGAACAGATGTGGGTATTACTATGGTGAGTTGTCAATATCTGGAATTCTTCACTGGTGTGGACATGCTCACACAGCTCACTGTTGGCAAATAAATTGAATAACAATATGGGTAGGATTAGAACAAGCTTACACAGTATGTGCATACAGATCAAATGCACAGGACTGTGCATGCCCAAAACTGATCATTTTAAATGACATGGCTGGGAACCAATTGCCTCTGGTTGTGTTAAAGAGGAAGACAAACATCAGCCAGTGTAAGCGGTATATAGGAAAATTCTAACATATTTTGGAAATAAATGAAAAGTTCATCTGAGAAATATAGAAGAAACAAAAATTTGTAACAAAGTAGAAGAAGATACCTCACAGTAGGAACAGCAGCTCTCAATCCTGCTGGCACTGTAAGTTCTGTCCATGCTAAAGAGCACAACTCCCGCATGGGAGGCCATCAGCAGCTAGCACTGAGACTGTGCCCCACCATGGTTAGAATTTTGGGATTTCAGTCGTAGAAAGATATTTATTAACAATTTAAAAATGCTTAGGGTTCTGCCTTGTCTGTTGTACAACAGATGTGAATCCCAAATTGATAAAACAATGATAGCTAGTTAATAAAAATCCAAAATACGTTTATTTATTACTTTGATTTCAGTTTAAGATTAAACTAGGTGAACTGAGCCATTTTTCCCTTGGCAGATATGTTATGTTGGTAACGAATGTTACTCCTTCTTCATCTTCTGGACTATTTTTATGTACTCTACAACATGCACTATACCTTGTTTTTATTTCACTGGTCTACAATTCTGTGTTATACCTGGACTTAATGTATATGACATGTTTACATATGGTAAATAGTTATGTTTCCTTTGTTATCTCTGAAACCAGTGTTCTCAGTTCAGCATTGCATGTGTTCAGTGACCAGTAATCGACTATTGATCATTTGCTCATACCGCTTGACCTGTGGTTCCACCGTGTGCCCACATGTTTATTCTATCAGCTCACACCTGTATCCCTCTAAGCTGCAGTTTTATTCCATCATTGTCTACAGCCCATTCCATGCATAAGAACTACTTATCATTACTATCTAATTCAGCCTCCTGGTGCAGTCATAGCCCCAACACCAGCTATTTAGCAATACCTGTTCTGTACTTTTGTCTTTCTCTACCATGTATACTATCCCAGA
This sequence comes from Aphelocoma coerulescens, assembly GCF_041296385.1. Taxonomy (NCBI): domain Eukaryota; kingdom Metazoa; phylum Chordata; class Aves; order Passeriformes; family Corvidae; genus Aphelocoma; species Aphelocoma coerulescens. The sequence goes on from NC_091015.1 coordinate 87,321,506, forward strand.
CTCCAACCCAATTGCAAATATTCAACTCATTTAGTAGCCCCCTTTTTTTTTTTTTTTTTGAAGATTTTCCAATTTTCAAATTTGTCTTGGAGCTTTTGGTTTTTTAGTTTTGCAAAATGTTTAATTTTAAACACATTATGCTACTCTCACAACATGACTCCCATAAGAGGAAAACTCCATGAAAGGCTGTTCCTCCTATTGCTATTTCCCCATGAAGTAATGACTGTTCATGCCTGAGCAGCTGGATCCAGCAGCATGGCATGCATCTATCTAGGCAGCAATGGAGCTTGCTTAAAGACTGATGAACACGCTGGTTTTGGTGTGCTTTGCCTACTATGCTTTAATCTCTTCCCATAACACCTTCTCCAGGAGAATCCACGTATCTGGAGACTTTTACTGCTCTGCTAATACGTACTTAAAGAGAAAGAAACATGCACAAATCATGCAAACACTAATACCCAAATTACTAACATTTTTTTTACATTATTATTTTTCAGAATTTTCTCTCAATTGAAATATTTTTGTCTTTATCTCCTGTCTTTTCAAATTATTTTTTTAATTTCTACTCATGTTTTTATAATGATTTTGTGTTGTGATATTATGCCTTTAAGCTGAGTTTGCTTTAGTTTCTCCTGGTATTGAAACATATCAAATTTCATTACCATTTTTCCTTCTGATTTTCATGCTATTTGAAGCATTAATAATTTAGCTTTTTCAAAATATGACCTATTTTCCTAATGTAGACAAGCCTATAACATTAGCTATCTATGACGAAAAATAAGTGAATTCAGTTATGCAAATAGTTAGCAAATGAAAAAGAGGATGGAGTTTCTCTGAAATATGACTTTCATTTCTAAGAAGTTGTAAAAGATAAAGTATAATGGAAATATGAGGGAGAATAATGAGAGGAGACTTTATAAAGGGAAAATCTGTCTGAGCTATCTACCAATATTCTTTGGAGAAGTCAGCACTCACAGAGATAAGCAACACAGCAATCCATCCAAAGGGCATCTCTTTTTACAAAATCTCTGCAGCTGATGTTTGAAGTCTAGCACCACCATGGAATTTTAAACAAACCATAGAAGTCATGCCCCGTCTACAGATTGTTATGCGTCTTATAATTAAAATGAAGCTTGTCTTAGCTTGTATTCTTTCTTTCCTTCCTTCTTTTCCACAAGTACATAGAATGGCACTATTCATTTTGGTCCTTCCCACCAAGGGACAAGACTACCTGTATTTTAAGTTTTGTTAATTGTCACTGCTGAAGAGGTAAAGATGCAAATCAGTGCAAATAACTTCAAAAGATTATCAGACACCTAGTCACCAAAACTCAAGAGGGTGATAGAAAAGGCTGAAGAGAAGGGGAGGGAGACTGAATTGTCTCACATTCCTTATTCTCTTCCACATCTAAGAAAAGAAACAGCTGATTCAAGAGAGACAATTTCAGTATTAACATATATTAGGAATTAAGATCATCAAATGAAGTTAGCAAAATATTTGTTTTGCATGCTGCTGTGTGATGTTGATGTTTTAAACCGAGCTTACTAATGCCAGGTGACCACAAATTAACTTGAACATTGGGACTGACAGAGGGAGTAAACATCTGAAAACCACTCATTGAGTAGATGAACAGTTAGATCAAGGGAGAAATTGCAGGACTTAGATGGGTATGCACTGTTTTAAGCTGGAGTATAATTGTTGTATTATGTGGCTGCCAGTCCCTTATCATTGAAAATTAATATTAAAACACTGAGATAAAATAATAAAAAATACCCAGAAGTTATGCAAAAAGGATGGAAACTACCTCTGTATAGGAAACTAGGGAAAATGTAAATCCTTGTCTGAAAGTATTAACAAGTCTTGGATATTTTTGTTTCTAGACTGTCCCACATGAGGGTGGAAGGATCACAGTGACACTTAGGAATGAGGACACGTAACTGGAAGTCATCTTAGAGTTTGTATCCTTAGGATGTAGTTGACTACAATCACATGAAAGATTTCAAAGCTGTCTACGCTTAATTTATTCTGGTAGGTTGACCTTTGTTCAATGATTAGCCTTAGGTTCTCTATACTGAAATATAGCCACAGAAGGAAGTATAGAATGAGTACAACAGTTGTGCCTGACGTATCCCCTCAGCTTTCTCAGTGCTTCCTGTCTCTTCAAAATGGGCTGATTAAAAAAGCAAAGGATAAGGATACACTGTCCCTCCTTTATCTTCTTACTTCACCTCAAAGACAACACCCCAATGTTGTCCAAAATAAGGCAGTGACTGGTTCCAGCTCCCTTTGGAGGAATGCAGAGTGTTAACTTTTTCTGTACTGAAATCACAATCCCAGAATGCGTAGCCATCCATATATGACTCAAAAATGGTGCAAAATATCTGTCCATTCACCAAATCCCCCAGCCCCTGCCTCTCCCCACCCCTTGTGCTTAGCTTCCTCTCTGACTGTTAGCAGTAACTCTCTCACAGGAAGAAGTGCTGCGGAAGTACCACACCCTTTGCCTAAGGCTTTGTTAAATCTAACTCTCTTCCTTTTGAAAGCAAATAGACAGGAAGAAAGCAGCTAAGACTTCTACAATGATACAATGCTATAATCTTGCAGTCTGCTCTCTTCCAAGACTTAACAGAATTAGATTGTACAGCTCCCCTTTTTGTTGGAAACCTGCAATAAAAAGTGACCATAGTCAATATTTTAGAGAATTAAACCTCTTGACTTAGTTTATATAAAAGAACAGATTTTTAAAAGACCTGGATTTTTACGCTGGTTTTGTGGTTTTTTAATCTGTTCATTTCAATAACCCATGGAAAAGGACAAAAGAAAAGTATTGTAAACTTATAAGACATAATAATCAAAAAGATTTTTCTACTGTTTTTATTTAAGATAATCTAAGAAGAAAATCCTTTAGTATTTTATCTAGAAAAAAATACACTACAACATTAATTTCCATTTAGGCTTTTTGTTAGGAACAATACCCATGTTCCTTTTTCCAGATCTTTCCAGATGCTTCTGCATACCAAAGTAACTACGTGAACCCATCATTTTAATGAGAGGACACAAGGCTTTGAAAGGGTACATGAGAGCTATACTCAGTGGCATCCAGACCTCTGGTTTGCTATACCCATACATAAATAAACTATAAGTAAACTGTAAGTTCCTATTAATTTACTAACAAATAAGAAATGCACATTGCTGTAATACCTCAAGATCTTGGCAATAAAATCCACATTTCTTTTCCCTACTCACTACTTGGAGAGATAGTACAATGATTCTAAATGTTGCATAGAATCTTCACTTTCCCTACCCCATCACAAACTCCTGCTCCTGCTGTTGCCTTAAACTCCCCTGGAAACAAAAGAGAAAAGCTCCAGTAACCAATTTATTCATTAATTTCTGGTGAAATACCATTTTTGAACTTTTTGACCTTGTCTGTCTTACATTTTTTATTTTATATTGTTAAAACATTCAATTTCCTAACAGCACAAAAATTATCAAATCACCCTTACTGCAGATGACATATTTATATAAAAAGGTTTTAAACTGGCAGAGCTGGTTTAAAGAGCCACCTGCTACAGCAGGGCCTGCCACAGAGCTGTGATTTGGGAGGTAGAGACAAATGGAAAGCAAGCGGCCAAGAACTGACCTAGTTCTCACCACAGGTAGGTTACTTTGCTTCCTATCTTTTACAAAATGCAAATTCCCCTAAAGGAGGAAGCTTTTACTTTTAACTGGATTTGAATGTTAAAAAATTTTGTTTTTACAGTACTGAACTGAAGCTTTTCCTCATTCCAGGGGTTTTTCACCAGAAAATGAGAATAATAATAAAGATTGTAAAAATACTTGAAGAAACACACTCCCACAAATGGTAGCAGGTCTAATATACTAAAAGTTCAAGAGAGAAAAATAACAGCAGCATACATACATGAAATCCATTCCTGTTCAACATATTATTTAAATTTCTTCTTAAAACCTATTCTAAATTGGGTATTATAATATAGCTAAGTATCAGCAGTGTGTCATGACTATCCTGTTGTACCCCATAAGAAAAAAAGTTTGTGATTTTTGTCTGTTTTTGTCTCGGTTTGAAAGACAGGTGTCTGCTAAGGAAGGCAGAAGCCTCCCTTGAAGTGGCAAATATAACCCCTTTCCCCCTGAGTTATTATAATTCTGAAATCAAGGGTCTTTAGGCAAAGATGTGGGAAATAGGAATAACAGTTCTTTACTATATATATATAGAGATATATAACCAGTCAAACAAAACAACAACAACTATGACAGTAACAGCAAACACAAACCCAGTCCCGGCCTTCTTGGCTGTCGGGCCCTTTCCCCTCGGGTGCAGTTCCACTCGCAGCCAGCAGGGATCGCTGGCGGCTCCTGGTGAGCAGGGCAGGTGCGATGGTTCCCCCGTGGCTGCAGGGGGCGCTCCGGAGCGAGCTCGGGGAGCACGCGGCACTGGTGCCCTGGGATCCCGGGGAAGGGTGGAACAAAGGCTTCACAAACCCCTGGGCAGCCGATCCTGGACTCCCGGAACAGCAGGCTGGAATGGCAGGCCGGAGCGGCAGGCACAAACACAAATCCCGGGTGGCAGACGAGATGTATCCAAAAGGGGAACCCCCCGGGGCTCCAGGCAGGCAGGGTGAGCACGGCTACAACGCAGCGAAGGCTCGAAGCAGCAGCGGGGCAGGGCGGCCACAGCCCAGCTTCCAGCAAGGCAGGGAAAGCAGCTTTGGGATCCCGGCGTTGTTTCCAGCAGAGAGAAAGACGCCAAAAACGGGAACCAGCAGCTCCTCTCTCTGCAGCCTCTCTCTCCAGACGCTGAGAGCGAACTCCCAACACGCCCAGGTGAAACAAAGAGTAGCCAGGCCCACCCCACCCCCAAAAGGGGCTGCTTTTGTCTTTCTTAAGTATAGTCATTTGTCCCCTAGCAACATGCATATGGGAGAAAATTCCTCTAACAGAAAAAAAAACTAGGACAAAACTAAAACCCCAACAGTTTTTAATTTACTTAAATTTTATATTTTGAGAATATTAAGAAAGAGAAAATTCAAATCAAAGTTTCAGAAAAACAATAAAGGTAGTGGTATTAATATGATGAGGAAAATAAAATGTAGTTTTAGAGCTCTGCAATTTTTATCACCTTTACATTCATATTTTTGTTTCATTTATATTCCAAGACCTAGACACAGAACTGACACTGTTTCACCTTGTTATCAGAGAAAAGCTATATTCCATTAGGAAACTATTCAACATTTTATGGAATTAAGCTCTGTATTTATAACAAATGTCTCCAGATATATACTACTAATATAACCGTACTCCAAAACTTTCTCGAAGCATGATACCAGTAATGCATTTTCTCCTGGAAAAACTGATGAACTAAATGTGAGACTGTAAACAGAAATTACATTAATCCATCTTGTAGCTTACAGTAATGTAAATTTCCTAACCTTCTCGTTCCTATTGCTACAAACATGTCATTAATCTGTTACACCCTGAACTTCTGTTCTTTATACTGCATAAGAGCAGTGGAGTAGATAAACTATGGGCAGTGTATCAAGAGGAAGGAGCAAATTATAGTTTTGACACTTACTAAGTGATTTCCCCATTTTCTTTCTATGTATTTCTTCTGCAAGTTATCGCTTAGGTATGAACACTTCTATTAAACTTTCAAATGGGCTTTCTCTCTGTATAGAACTTGTGGAAGTGAAATAAATTATCTGCTTCTTTGTTCAGAGTGGCTGCGTGAAAGTGCTGTCCTGTTTTATGCTGGTGTTTTAAATTCGGGAAGAGGAACTTCTCCAACATACTTCTTTTCTCCCTATCGCTGTGATCACAAGACTGATGCAAATAGTAAAGTAATATGTACTTATGGAGATTTAGCTGAACAATAAAAAATTTGTAAGAAAATTGGTTACAAAACCAAAAAGTTCTTAGACTTTGCACTGTATTTTTTTATCATTTAATCTCTGACAAATAAATGTTAAAATAACATGTCATGTGACCGTATATTTGGTTTGTATGGACAAGCTTTGGAAGTGGAGGGGCGACTACAGGGGTGGCTTCTGTGAGAAGGTGCTAGAAGCTTCCTCCATGCACGGCAAAGCCAAACCCTGGCAGCTCCAAAGATGGATGTGCTACTGGCCAAGGATGGGCCAATTAGAAATGTTGGTAACACCTCTGTGATAACAGATTGAAGAAGAAACAAAAAAAAGTTACTGCACAGCTGTAATTCCAGCCAGAGAACAGCAGGAGGAGAACATTTGAGAGGAACAACTCTGCACACACCAAGGTCAGTGGAGAAGGAGAGGCAGGAGGTGCTCCAGGTGCTGGAACTGAGATTCCCCTGCAACCCATGGTGCAGACCATGGTGAAGAAGCTGTGCCCCTGCAGCCCATGGAGATCCATGGGAGTGCAGAAATCCACCTGCAGCCCATGGAGGAGACCCATGCCAGAGCAGGTGGATGCCTGAGAGAAGGTTGTGACCCTGAGTGAGGCCTATTCTGCAGCAGCCTGTACCAAAGGACTGCACCCTGTGGAAGAGTGACCCGCTCTTTCCAATAAAGTGTAAGATTTCCAACAACTTTCCATTCATGAATATAATGGCTTGTAGCTGTAATACTTTGAATATCAATGTATTTCGTCAGCAATATAAAATACTCTATAATTCCTATGTTTTAGACTTAACAAGGAGAGAAAACATTCACAATCATGTGGTATTGCCTCCACTCGTGCCACACTCTGCTTTCTCAGAAGACATTTATGTGTGCCTAACTTACCACAGTTTAAAGTCTCCTTATAGGTCTTGTTCCAATACTTTTTCCCAGAAATATTTGGCAGTCACATATTTTTATTGGAAAATTACCTATCATTTTTTTCCTGAATTCAGTTATCCTAAATTTTCATCTCTTTAATTTCTTTCCTGATATACCTCTTGAGTCTCTTACCCACCTCATAGTAACACAGCTGTTATTCTCTTGATCCTTTTTCTCTGCACTCTTTGAATAACATCAAACTCTAATCTTAGGAAATCTAACATCTGCTCTTGAAATTTCATTTCAATTCTTTCCTAATAAATCTTTCTCCACCCTTCCAATTTTTCCTGGTCTTTTGTAAAATTTATTTGGCAGTTCTCATTAGAAAATTACGGATGTGCTATGACATAAAAGATTGTTAGTCAGAAATTATTTCACTTTACTTAACATGATCTGGCAAACACAGGGGTAATATTTAAAAAAAAAAAAATCCTTTTACAGGCTAGCATAGATTTTGTCAGAAAAATATGCTAGTTTTTATCCATATTGCCATAATTCAATCTAGAAATAAAATCTCAATTTAAACTCCTGATTAATATTTCAAGTGTACTTTCTTCTTAAGCATAAAATCCAGTCCAGATTTCATGCTTCACATGATCCATTGCCAGATGTAAATGACACTAAGAAATATTTTGAAAAAATAATTGAGACATAAGTCCATATATTCTACAAAATTTTCAGCATTTCTATCTTTGAGTATCTCACAAAGCTAATTGAAGCTGACCACTTCATTAAAAAGTATTTTCATTGGGGGCAGGAGGTGTATTTGGTTTTTTTCTTAACTGTTTTCAACGCTACAAGGGATAATTAATTGACAGTATTCCCCATGATATAAGGCCTGATTTTTACACAATTATGCAAGGTGATATATCCATTCTTGTCAATAGCTGGATTAATGAGAAATCTCTGAAATAATATATATATTTTCTTTACTTTTTATTTTTTTGAAAGAGCTTGCCTGATATTTAATGATCCAATCACTTAAAAAATGATAAAAGAGAAAAAATGAAAAACCTTACTTGGGTTTTAGAAATGTGTTCATTTCATACAAATTAGTTTTCTGCAAAACACTGTCAACATAGCACATAACAAGATTTATGTGGTATCAATCTGCATCAGTCTGAAGATCTGGACATTCTCATCTCCTGGTTGGGTAACTCACAATCTACTCACTTGTGCAAAGAGTCTCTTGTAAAAACATATTCACTGACTAATTTCTCTACCTCAAATTAACATCAGTCTTGACAAAATCACTTGGAAGTTTTGCTCTGCTGTGTCTCCCACAAATTCCTGTTGAATATGTTCTTATTTGTCAAGTATGCTTTGAAATTTAAAATATGGTTCAAATATTCTACTGTTCCCTAAAATTCCTGTTTCACCCACTGAAAGTAAAAGAAAATAATGGAAAATTATTAAGACAGAACTACTCATCTCTAAGAATCTAGTAGAGCCTTAACGATGTATTAGGTTCCCATAGTAAAATTTGGCCAATCAGCTTTTATCTTAAAAGCATATCTCCAAAATTTTAACTGAATTTCCTCATGACAGTAGGCTCAAACTCTAAGAGAATTTTTCAGGATCTGATTCTCTCTGCTCTGTAAAAGGTTTTTCTGTCCAATATAACTGCTCACAGATACAAAGTTTAGTTCCATTTTATTTTCAGTTACTCTGCATATTAGATAATCAGCAGCCTTATAAAAAGTGGCAACCATTCCACATTTACAAGCTCAAGGTAACATGGAATCAGTAAAAAATTCTGTCTGTCAGTTAATCAGTCCTTATATGAGTGGATTTTGTAGCTTTCTTCCCAGTATGAAATCTGTACCAAAAAAAGCCTGTTACTGGCTGCAAAACTCGGGAATTTCTGCTAAAGCAATAGGACTCACACATGCCAATGCTCCCAGCCAAATTGTTAATGTACTGGCCAATCTGGAAACTGTCACACAGATCTGAATCAAATGAAAACATGCATCATGAGATGAATCCCAAAGTAGATGTTAATCATTTCTAGCACCATTGATTAGGACTGCCTGACAGGAGTGTTAATTACACACTGGGTTTCTAGAATTTAACCCTTAACATTCTACATCAAGTTTCTTGCCATATGCTGAGTTTTTGAGATCTGCAACCATTTCATCTTAGCCATTTTTTGAGAAAAAAAAACACAAAAAATATTGCTGCACATGTTATTTTATTGTTTTTTTTTTCTCCCTGACTCTCTATCCATTAGCTCAGCAGTTCAGCTGTTTGCAATCCAATACCTACACTTGATGTGTCAAGCTGCATGACCTTGGGTCAGGTTAACAACTAAAACTCTTAGGCTTTGAAAAAGAACACATAAGAAACTGCATAACCTAGAATCATACCAAATAAGAAAAGTGAACAGAGATGAGTAACAGCTTAGGGATTCAGGAGGAAAACTACAGGTATGAAAGAGCAGACAATGGTAATTAAAACAAAAGGAAACTGAAACAGTAAAATTACAATGCTGAGCACCGATTGACATTGAACACTGGTCCATTCCAGGGAGCAACACAGGCCAATTCTTCCTAACCTAAGACTGACTGGCCAGCAAAGACTCACTATGAGTATATTAATGGGCACATCAACCAGGCAAAGCCATAGGAACTCATTAGCTCCAACTGTCTGCTCTATGTGTAGCCAATACGTAATCACTTCTTTTCTTCAGCTGTATGTATCTTGTTTACAGAATTTCCTTCATAAGATAAAAGTTGCCAAATCTAAAATAACCAAAAGAGGGAAGGTTACAATGCAGTAGACTCATGCTTTGGTAATCAGCAAATGTGACATTTTTCTGGTTTTCCCACTTCTAATAAAAAGTCACCAGGCATATTTTGAACGTATTTTTTTTACATTACTGACTGTACAAAATAACAGAAACTTTGATTGCACTGGTTAAAGACTCACAGATGTCATAAAGATCATCATAGAGCCCTAATGTAAACTGTAGTGTCTTCGTGCCATTCTCACATTCTATAAACCTCACACATTTTTCCCACATTTGGGAAGCTGTGGATGGCCAGACTGAGACCTCACCACAGTGTCTGAATGTGTTGTCTCACCAGAATGTCTGAATGTGTTGTCTACATCCTCTGGCTACTGGGTGTAAAATGAGGCTTTGATCATGTACTTGAATATTGTCATCAATGCACTTAAATAAAAAGTTGGGCAGAATGTGATAGCTCCTGACTTGAACATTTTAGTATCTGATGTTTACACTATTTTAGCACTATCTTTTTTTACACCCCAAAGCAAAAACAAGAACAAAAAAAAAAATCCAACAACGTTTCAATTTCTCTCTTTGAATCTGGTAATTTGTTCTTTTTATACTTAAGGTTTAGGAAGGTTTTGATGATGCAAGAAATAAGGAAAGAAAAAGTGGAAAAATCTTTGTTGTTTTGGAAGTTCTGTGCTACTTTGAATCATCAAAGAGTGCATTTCAATGTTAACAATTTTAAAAGGAGCTCGATAATCTTGTGCACTTCCCTGCTGTATTATTACAATCTGCACTCTGTTTAAAGTTTAATTTTAAAAATAATTGTCCCTTATTAAAATCTCCCACACTACATTACTGCTGGTCATGCAGAAAATTACTTTGCTTCAGGAGACAAACCCATCCAATAAAATAATTTCTGTCCTACAGATGAAAGAAAATTGGTATAATCACACTGCAAAATCTTGGAAGTGCTTTGTTTATTAAACTGAGCTGTGAGCATCAAGAAGAGGACTTAGTGCTTGTGACTCTCATGCACTTTTCACTACTTTCTTGAAAGTAGGAAGTGATCTCCCAGGTCCTTCTGGGATTGTTTATTTAGCATGGTTTTAATTAAATGGGAAATACATATTTTTAAGTGACAGAACTATCAAAAATCTTGGAAAAAATGAATGTGATGATGCCATTTAGAAGAAGCATTTTCTGTACTTCTATGTATTTTTTTGAGAACATAGTTTGTTGATAGTACAGACAAATTTAGAAAAAATTAGGTTTGTGTTTTTTTTTTTTTTCTTTTTTCTTCCTACAGGTTTGACCAAAAGGATAAAGAGCATAAAATGCACTTTGGGGTAGAAAATGAAAATTATAAAGTTAATCTTCTGAAGTTTTAATAAACTTTCAATCTGAGAATTTTTTGTAATGCTAGCAAGAGATGCAGAAGTAGAAGCACTAGTATAACTGAAAATGGTAATACTATTATATAAGAGACTTGTTTATTTTATCCAAGAGAAAGTAATTTTTATGATGGTAAGGCATAATTTTTATGATGGTAAGGCTGAATTTATTCTTATTTATTCTTATCCTATTCTACCAAAATTTAAAGGCTGGAATTCTCCATGTACCTGTCCTTCCTCTACACTGACCTACTTCTGAGGCTGGGGGAGAATTTGGCTGGAACTATGGAAACCTTAGGGAATAAAGATCCTCTATATTCTAGGAAAGATGCCTGATTAGCACACATATATTTGCACTGTGAAATGATTAAACAAATCCTGTACTAAACAGCAGCAGTGACACTGCTCCACACGGGCTGCTGGACCAGGAGCAGCAGATACTGACAGCACAAGCCATGCTCTCCCTAACAGGGTGCAGTCTGGCAAGACCCCAGCAGGGCTGGACTGGGGAGGGAAATCTGGATGGCAATCCCAGGCAAGGTGAGGGGATGAGTCGGGGCTGGGGTCCACCCAGAGAGTTTGCTCAGAAAGAGGAGAAGTTAACACTGAACACAGGGACAACCACAACTCAACACAGGCTGGGATGGGGGTGTCCCAGCCTGACAAGCCTGAGCCCAAACAGGACTACTGGACCTGGCAGAGAACACTTGGGTGGAGACCCCAGTGAGCTGCTCACAAGACAAGGAAGGTCTATTGGTGGAACCCAGATCATGACACCAGCAGAGTGAGCCGGCTAGGGTGGATGTGCTGTAATTAAGATCTCACATGCACAGCTCTTGGAACATGTTTTCTCCAACTAATTTTGGTTTATGAACCATGAGGGCAATATTGCAGCACCACACCCATTTAACTTTTTCGTCAGTCCCTTGGAGAAAGTGTCAGAGCTCACTCTCAAAGATTACAGATGGCACCAAATGCAGGGAATATGTCAGTAACTCTTGAGAGAAGGGGCACTGTTCATACATATCTAATCAACCTGGAGGAACAGGTCAACAGGAAATGTAAGAAATTCAGCAAAGACAAATGCAAGTGCTGCCCTATTACCGCAGGCCTGGTTCCTAGGGTATATCACCGTGTCCCGCAGCCATAGGGAGGAGGAGGAGAGAAGATCCAGCAGGCAGGAATTGTGCAGCAAGATTGATTTATTTAATTATTTTACAAACTCTTTTATAGACTTTTTCTTCATAGTCTAATTGGACAAAGGATCAGCCACCCCTCAGGGTGATTGGCTAAAATCCTAAAACATCCATTGGCAAAATATTTTTCTACTATACCATAAACAAGACTTTTCAAGGTTGCAGGTGGCTTGGTTGTTTATAGAACTCTGCTACCTCTTCTGTGAGAGAGAAGTCTCTCACAGACTTAGAAAATAGCAAAAAAATCCTTGCTAGCAGCATTTTTGTATCTACACTGCCCCTGCACATGAGGCACCTGTGCAAGGACACAGGTAGGTGCCTGTCTGGGTGGGAACCACTTACAAAATACCTGCCAAGTCTCTTGTGGGTTTGGTTTGTTGTGCTTTGTTTTTAATCCCCATAGCTACATCTAAGCTTACTTAATTGAAAATAAGTACATCAGCCATCTGACGACTGATGAAAAGATCTAATATGTACTATGTGGACTGATGAACAGATAGTACAAGTCCATTGACTTCTATGAAAATTCAACACAAGATCTTCTTAGCCACTGACAATAGAGTGGATTTTTCAAGCCTTGGAATAAACTTCACTGCAGAAAGCACAAATACCCCTTCAGGAAGAATTTGGGGGAAAAAAATCAGATTTTATGGTTTGTGTAACCCTAATTTTTCCTGTATCTCATCACTTTTTTTCTTTTTGTGTCCGTTGTTGCTAAGTAATGGAAAACAACTGGTGAATTATGGGTTGACTGCACAGCGGTGATATGTGAGAAAGCAAGGTACCTACATACTTTGATCCACTGGCAAAGCTAATTTGTATCAAACTGCATTTTAGATGTATTATTGCTTCCAAATACGCATACTGAAAGGGTGAGACCATAAAATAGATTATTACACAAAAGTAAGTTGTAGTAACCCCTCCAAGACATTTAAGTATAGGATTGGTAATAAAATGTAATCCTAAATTATAGTTTTAATAGATCGTGAAGAATATGTTCCAGTAAAATTTTAGGGGTTCAATAAAATGTGATACCAAACCCTCAGTAAAATACTGCTAGACTTTCTGTAATAGTGCATAATGGTAGAAGGTTTTAGTAATTTCAAGGGAAAGTTAATATTTTATATGAATATTTAAATACTTGACACATTATTAGAGCGATGGAGACCAAAATTCCATATCATGAAGTGACTGCTTAGTTGATGCCATTAGAATTTTACTCATTTGTGTTGGTTCTAAAAGTCAGACTTAATTTGGCCTGTGCTAGAGGGCTAAACCAATCTTTAAAAAAAAAAAAAAAAAAATTACCACTTTATTCTGTGTGTTCTTCATCATTTATTTCACACGTATGTTTGGTACTTAGGGAGAATGATTATTTACTGAGCAGTCAGTTCATCTCTCCTGTTCATTAAATATTTGTCCTTCTTAGAATGATCAGCAAGAGATAGTTTAACATCACACAATAGACAGGGCATTTCTATACTGCATAATAAGGTACATGTTCCATCTTGCTAAAAAATTTGTTCAAGATGGCACAAATTAGTAAAAAATATTCTAAAAGAAAATCATGTTTCTCAAAAATGAGACTCATATACAGCAAGCATTTTTTTCATTCACAAAAACCCCACAGTATTTTTATAATATATTGAGGATTTTTATTAAAAAAGAATAAGTTAGCATAATAAGTGTCTTAGAAGGCAACTACTTCTTACTAACTATGGTTGCCAAAGTTGCAATTCACATTGTTATTTTGTGATGAAAGTTATAAATCCACATTATTTCCAATGGAATTAATATTGATTGTACTTGGCCATATTAGTACATTCCTGTAATTACAGTCACTGCTCATACAGTATAAGTAATTGGTCTAGCAAGGCTTCCAAAATACATCCTAGCAAAAAGAAAGAGTTAGATTTTTGTGAAACATTGTCAAGCTCCTAATACACTAAGCTGAAACAAGAACTAGCTCTTAGCAGCAGCCAGTGGAGTGATTTACATTTTTAGATAGGTCAAAATTTTAAAAGCACTCAGTGCCTATGAGGCCAAAGACAAAAACTTCCATTGTTTCCATGTATCAAAATACCTACAGAAGCAGAAACATATGTTCCTTGTAAGATCAGACAGATGCTGTTCAAAATTGACCATAGTTTTATCAGTTTGTTGCTGGTCAGCACTAAGCAGCAGTAAAGAACCTAGTACAAATCATGCTATTTTTAGCCTGAGAGGGCCACAGCTCTGCCAAATCTATCCTTAGAGGTCACAAAAACCCTGGGCAATAAGGTATTTCCTGAGGACCCCTAAATGGAACCTCTTCTTGCAATGAATGCATGGTGATAGCATGGCTTCAAAAACCTTAAATTAGATTTTCCTAATTTGACTGCCAAACTCTGTGGTAGATAGTTCTATCAAATTTTTCATCTAAATTGTAATTCCATTATGACATGTTCCATAACTGAAAAGCTGTTGTCTAAGTGGGCGTTACGATCTGGTTTAAACCCAGAAAAGCACAGAAAGCTAAGTCTCTGTGCATAAACCGGAAAGAACTTAGAAGGTTCAAAATATTCCCAGAAATGAGATTAAAACCAAATGAGGTTAGATGTTGATGCCAAAAAATGGATGTATTTTATTTAATAGTAAAAGAGGCAAAGAGAAGGGAAGAGAAAAGAAAGAAAGAAATAGAGAAAGAAGTGTGCGTGGGGGATGGGGGGGACAGGGAGAGGTGACAGGGGTTAGGTGGAAGCAATCACCCATCCGAGGGTCCCAGCGACGTCTCATTGCTCCCCTCCATCCGGTCTGCTGGTGGTGAGGGTCCCCCGTTGCCGCTGTGGCCACGCCACCACACCACACGCTGGAGAGTACAGAATCCCATGGATTAATACACGCTGTGGGCCAGGTGGGAACGCCCACGTGTCTCCCTTGCAGGGGCTGGCTTGACACTGTCCCTTGCAACACTGAGGGTGTGCTGCATCATCTCTGGTGCTCTGGTGCAGGGTCTGGGGGCCCCTTGGCGGGGGGCCCCTTTGATGGGCCATGTCACCCCCTTCTGCTGTGGATAAGCTTCCTCCCCCCTGGTGAGGACCTCTGAGCTGGGCTCCTCTGCACAGTGGAGGATGGGCAGTCACTGCACCTCTGACCACAGGCTTTTCCAAGATACCCAAAGCCTCTCCTCCCCCCACTGGTTGGTTCGAGGGTCTGTGTGAGCCTGGCAGCTGATAGCCCTGGGGCTGTGGTCTCCACCTTGGAGGTGTTAAGCCTGTGCTCAGTGAATGTCCCCAGCCCTGACTTGTTACTTTATCTTATCTTCATCAGTGAGCAGTGTCAGGCCTCAGGGCCCCATTCAGGGTGTGGGAGTCTTCTCTTCAGCTTTTGTAATACAGTTTTAAAAGTCCTTTAAGAAAATGTTTAAGTCATAAAATATAATATTTCAGTCTCTGACACATGGTTCTACTGGTGCTTTAAATTCCATCTGTTTCATGAGTTGCTAGATATAATAAGGAAATAGGTGGTATAGTTATGTAAAAGAAAAGGGGTATATATATATTTACATATATACACACACATAAGGACAGACAGTCATGTCTATGTAAATGTACATAAACACCTGCTTTTGAAGGTATCAACTTCACTGACACAGGACATTTACTGATCAACTGGTCGTTTAATTGACCACGAGGAGCAGAAACCACATGTATGTTAATTATGAAAAGGAATTCTGTGTTACTGACTGACATAGGAATGAGCAAATCTGCCTATTATTTTCCTGAGTCACTGCCTTTGAGAAACCTTGGAACAAGGCTATGGAAAGCAGCTAGTCCATTATGGTGTTTAACTCTTTTAATACTTTTCTTCTAATTATTGATTTTTAAGATTTACAAAATACATAAACAACCAGTCTGTGAGTCTTCATAATTATTCTGAGTGATCAATATGTTTCCTCAGTTTTTCATATAGAACAGAATGTGCCTGCACAGCAGAGCCTGTGTGGAAGAACTGAAAAAAAAAAATTCCAAAACATTTAAAAGTCATGCTGAAGGGGTAAATCTATGTAACACTGGAGAAGTTAACTCTGCACTTTAGTGTACTCAGAAAATTGATACAGTATGTGATGCTATCTGTTTTTCAATTTAAAATTAAGAGCCTCAAGTTGTAGATCATCAAAACTCATTTTCCAGAAAACTAACAAAATAGAGTTTGACAGATTGATTCTTGTTAACAGTGAAAAGGTATTGCACATACTGACCTGAATTGATTTTGTTTTATTTTATTCTTATAATAAGAACTAGATTATCACTTTTTTATCTCCTGACGTATGGGTATCAGAAGATTTACACAATTTGGCAATGTCAAAGAGTTTAACCAGCAGAATGCATAATTTCTGGCTCAACCTGAATTATTTTTCTTTAAATAAATATGTAAATAACAATAAGAAACAAAAGAAATTCGAAGGAAATGCAAACTACTTCTGGAGAAAAAAAGTAACGTGATTATCATCAATGTTATGCATAAAAGTTCTTCACTGATCACCTACATCTCACTCCCTCCCAGGGAGGAACCAAGGGCTGTGCAGTGGTTTAAAACAAATGATTTTTTTTTTAGAGGATTTTTCAATATGTGTTTTTACTAAACATTTATATAATTTTCATAGGTTCAAGATTAGGACGTTTTTCTTATTTAAAAAAAAAGGGTCATTAAGAGACCTACCAAGAATTCCATCAATGTCAAATGTATGTTTGAAATTAGTTTTTTTCAGAAAGATCAGAGAATGAACCACAACATTTCTCAGTGTGACAAAGACACTGGTGAGACTGAATTTTTTGTAAATCATACAGCATATAGGACAAAAATATACAAATCCTCAAATCCTGTGGTTTATGATAAAATATAAATAATAATTACCTGATCACCACCTCTCCGTGAAGACAAACACCCTCAAGATTCAAATTAATCTTTAATCATGAAACTTGATGACAAACTTAAAAGTCATTACAAAAATTAAAATGTCTTTGGTTATCTATTAAATCATAGAATAATTTAGATCAGAAAAAACCTTTAAGGTCCTTGAGTCCAAGTGATGCCATTTTGGCTTTTTTACCTTTTTCTTTTCTATATAATCTCAGTATCCTTTGCACATATACTTGTAGCTTTGTGGCTTCGTATTATAGCTTAGTTTCAACATTTTCCGAGGCAGAAAGACTAAATAAATTCCAGGATCCCGATGCTATCTTGGTTCTCTCCTTAGAAACCAAGGCTGAAACCATCTTTCTAAGACACGCTTTTGTAAACAGGGCCTGGATCTCATCCTAAGGGGGGGAGAATCTAGAAAGTACTAGAACTGGGGGAATTACTTCACCAGGCAAGTTCCTAATTGGGGGGGTTCTTGTCAGATATGCTAATTTGCAGAATCTATAAAAATTGTACACGCATCATGTGCGGTGTGCATCTTCAGCTTTTTCTACCTGATGAATTTGTGCACCTGAGGATTCTCAAATAAAGGTACCCTTTTAGCACCCTAATTGTGTCTGACTCGTACTTTTAGGGTTAGAGAAAATGGCATCACAACCATCAACCTAATATTACCAAGTTCCCCACTAAACCCTGTGGAAATACTCACAGCTTTTTACCAGCTAGGCTCATAGTTCAATGCCTTAGGAAGCCTCAGGCAGCCAAGAGAGGTAGCACGGGCACTCCAGCATTTCAGTAGCTCTAAAAGCGGTAAATCGCAGCTGCAAAGCTGATACCACCAGCAGAAGTAAAGAGGGAGAAATACAGTCTTCAGCTTGCCTAATTCCCACAATTAGAAGCTTTCAAATAGAAACAGATGACAAGATGTTCACAGAAGGATTGCAAAGCCAAAGAGGGTGGGCTCCCCCTTGGTCCTTTCTTTTATTCGGAGAAGGGGAAAGGGGAGGACTGGGGGCAGACCCGGGGTGAGCGGCCAATCAGACACTGCTAAAGAGTTTGAGTTACATTTGGTTTTGCCCGTGCTTGGAACAAAGGGGTTCAGAGCACATGGCAGAGGCAAGTGTCTTGGGGAGGGGGAAGGGAAGCTCGGAACAGGCAGCAACAAAGCCCTGTCCCATCCTTTAAATATCACCACTCAACCACTTCCCTGGGCAGCCCGTTCCAAAGCTTGATAACCCTGTCAGTGAAGACAGGCACCTTTCCAAATACTCTGCCCCCAGCCTGTAGTGCTACATGGGGTTGTTGTGACACAAGTACAGGATCCAGCATGTGGCCTTGTTGAATCTCATACAATTAATTGGCCTTGGCCCATTGATCCATCCTATCCAGATCGCTCTGTTGAGTCTTCCTACCCTCTCTGCCCTAGGTTACACCGAGCAGCACTGTTCCCTTTTCTGTGCTCTGCCTCAGCTGAATAGTTTTCAGTTGTATTCTTATGTCTGCTAGTCACTAGGAAAACAAACTAAAATAACATATTTACTAGCAGGTTACTGAAAATCACCAGTGTTGCTGCAATTCAAACCATCTTTTCCCTCAATAAATATTGTAATGCAGGGACTGAAAGGATCGTGCTGTTGACTTTAAACCAGTACAATGGGGATGATTCATGGGGATTGATTACATCTCCCACTATACCTTCTCCAGAGGCAAACCATTGTACAAGTCAATCTTCATTCTTTAAAATATGACCAGAGAATATTGGATTTTTTATTACAGCAGAAATTCTATAAGGCTGCTAACATGCATGTTAAAGATTGCATAGTGTGCATGAATGGTGTTGAGTTCAAACTGATTCTAGTTACCAAAACATAACATTTGAGGGAAGCAATTAATAAAAAGGTTTAATTAAAAAAATAATGTTTACTGTGTTACCACTGTAAAAACATTCCCTGAAGAAAATTGTTATAAAGGAACTAAGTATAGGAAGGTGATTTCTTAAATAAGAGTCATTAACTGATCATTTACAATGATTGCAATGTCGGTTGCTACCTTATGGACATAGAGCCATTATGTACTTCTTGTTAGATTTTAGATCCAATAGTTGAATTCAGGTAAATACTTGTGTAGGAGTTCAAGTATAAAAATGCCCAATCTGGATTTATGTTTCCGTCTAAAGTCAATTCAGTAGATCTTGAATAGAAACGACAATGTGTAGATTTAACGCAGTTTAAGTAATTTGTTCTAATTAAATTCACATTAATTTCACTTATAAAATTGTTGAAGGAAGAACTGGTGACCTTAATGATAGGAAAGTTGTTGTTCAAGGTTCTAGCTATAGGGAAAACATCCTGCTGAAGGAAGCACTACTTTAGAAACTGAGATTATCATTTTAAGTTATCTTCTCTGATCTGTAAGAGTCTGCTTCTAAAAATAGAACCACATTAAAGTAAGTAACATTTCCCAACATTTAAGTAGGATTAATTCAGCTGAATAAAACATGTATCCTTACCTGGCAACTTCCAATATTGCTCACATAAAAACTCTTATATATTTACTTACGCAAAATAACATGTACATAGCAATGGCTCCCTTAAAATCATTAGCCTCCCACTGACTTTCTGTGCAGCAATATAATCAAGGCTTAAGGGAAAAAAAAATTCACTGCAGCTACTTTGTGTAAAACCAGAATGATCTCAAGCTACAGCAATAAAGAATTTCTGTTCTGTAGGACAGGTGGGAGAAAAAAAGATTAAGGAATTCAAACTAATTAGTCTATATAAAGGTTAGATACACTGCTTAGAGCAATGATAAAATTGTGGCTCTTAGGTAAGCAAACATGGTTGTCATAGCTGTTTAATAATTGTTCTCTTTCTTACTCTGAAAAATGGGAACAATAAGTACTGAACTGCCATGTTGGCAGAGATAAGACGATAAACATCTCTTGGCAATATCCAGTTATTATTACAAAAAGAGAAAGAGAACAAAGACTGTTCTAACCTAATAAAACCTTGTAATGCAGCTAGAAATGATGTTCTCAGTGTACTAGATGTTCAAATTCCCAAAGGGGAAATATTTTGCAAAACGAGTTCACTGCCCTGCACTCAGAAAACAAAGGATTTCTATTGTGGAGGTACCACTCACCCAGCTTTAGTCCAGGGACATGTTGCACATCTTGATTTACAACCGTACTTCATTAATTCCATCAGGCACCTGTAGACACAATAATAAAAGAGTTTCTTACACATCTCAGATGATTTCTGAGTTTTGAATGTGGTTATATCTGGGAAAATTCATCAGCCATTTAGGGACACAGAAGTAAAAAAAAACAAACAAAAAATGTGGCGGAGTCTAAGGTATCTGCTAAATAGAGATTTAGTTCTGAAAAGCCAGTGAAATGTCTTTTTTAAACCTTCTCCAAATACATGTCTACTGAACATATGAGAATATCTTCCCACCAAATGAAGTCAGAAGTCACAATTATAATTTGACTAAAGAGAGCAGGAAAGCCTGAGGATATTGTCAACATCCAAAGGAACTTATATCAGCAAGAAGCGTGTTAAATAAAATCTTTATATGTATATACAGATTTAAAGGGAAAAATGAAGTAATAACACTATGTGGTATTAAAGCTGGTATTTAAGTTGATGCCACTGCATGTATTAAAACACTGGAGAAGAGCAGAAGAGTAAAATGCAGAGTCTAAATCCTTATAACAGAAGTGTTTTCAGCTTGCTGCACCAGATGGGAAACCTCACCCTTGTCACCTGACGGGTTACAACTGCGACTTTTTGCCCTTGCATGCTTGTGCCATTTCTGTTACAGCTCTTAGTGAGACTTAAAAGTTGAGAAGTTTAGTCTTTTAGACCTTTCCAGAATCACTCCAGATAAACACTATTTCTAGGTAAATACTTTTCTCATTCTATGTGATAAAAGAAACAATAAATGACACAGATTCGAATAAAGTATCCAAAATTATTAACAAGGCATTTCTGTGCAAATGTAGATTTTTGTAAAAACAAAGATTACTTGCACTCCAGCATTGGAAAGTGCTAAATAATACCTCCTCCCTGCACCTACCAGCAGTTCTCATTCCCAACTGATCTACTTCTTTCTAAAGCACTTAAGGTTTTGACTGGGTCTTCTGGACAGTCTCATCAGAATACAATACTCAGTAGGAACAACGATGACTTTTTCCAAGTGAGAGACAGACTATTCACTCCCAGAATTTAAGAACTGTACTAGAGAATGCGACCAAGAACAAATCACTTGAATAGTGAACCTATTAACAGCTCTTTGGTTCCCTCCCTGTATGTAAAACCTTCCTGATTTTATAACAGTGCTAAATTCAGTGTGTTTCTGCTCCTACTGGATTGATTAGTGTCATTGTTTTATTATCTGGAGTAATCCTTTCCCAAGGTCGCTAACTTTTTAACACAACTATTTGCAATTTTAGAGGTAATGAACAAGCTCATCCAGGACTTCTTCTACAAAGAAGCCTTCCAACTATTATCCAAAGACTAAAAATCTATGCAAAAGAATTCATTTCCTAGCAGAATTTTCATATGGTTTCTCTAGGTCTGTATAACCATAATATTTCTTGATCACTTAGAATTTGTGTCTCTTTCAGATAACTTTTATCATTGTGTAGATAGTGCTAACTTTAATAATTAGTATCGGCTAAGTCTCAGCTGTTTTTGCTGATGATCAACTGAAAAAAAATCTTTCTTTAATTTATCAAGTTCCTGCTGCAAAGGACTCTAAGCCAAAAAGTTGCTTCACTCAGTGTAATGTCTTTGCACCTAATATATGAAGGGAATTATTATTAATGAGATTATTATGCTTAGCAGTTCTCACACAACACACTGATCATTTACTTCACTCTGAAAAGAGAAAGACTAAGGTATAGAACTGTCAAAATATGTGCCATGCCTGCTGAATTGATGAAGTACTGAATAAAGAAGGAACCTGCCTCTGAACCTTTATCAGGTTATATTTTCTAGTAAACTGTGATACGGGATGTAAGACTCTGCTCTGTGCTGTTTCTCTGAATCAGTTACACCACTACAAAATGTCTCAAACATAGCAAACACTGTTCATGAGTAGAAATGGACTAGACCCAGAGTAGAGAACAGAGACTCATGCCCAGGTATCTCCTTACTTTATGCTTGCATCTCTGATCCATGGTGAGAGGGCAAAGGAGAAAAGTTACAGATTTTATAATCCTGATTCACCCTGCTTTGACATTTCCTGCTCTTCCTAGGCAAGAAAATATCAAAGAAGCACACTAAAGGGAATATGTTGCAATCAAGTCTACCTTGGTTTTACTAGAAGAGTAGCTACTTGACTGTTGGTTGGGAAATCTCACTGCATGACAGCACTGCAATGAAGTTAAACTCTTTCCACAAATCTGAAAACAAAAAGAGTGTAAGGAAGCCCACCAGAGGAGGATGGCTAGAAGGATTCAGGCAGGCATGGCAGGGGAGTAAGGCTACCTCGAAATACAGTAGGTGGAAAGACAACTACTTCAGACTCCCTAGCCTCTGACATTCAGCTGGAAATCACCGTGAATTTAATCCTAGTGTTTTGTTTCATTTTACAGTGACATAAAAACCTATAAATCTAATGCGGCAGTGGAAAATATGATACTTAAATATCTTGAGTGACTCAGCAAATTGAAGACTATATTTGTGTGAATTAAAGGGAAAACATCGAAGAGCATCATCAGAAATGGGTGAAACAAGCGTACCAACTGCAACCCAATCTGATTTCTAAACCACGCCATGGTGTTATTTACATAAATTTCAATTGATTTTCAGAAAAACTGGATGAGAGCACAAAGAAATTCCCAGTCTCATAAACAGTGACATCGATGAGATCTACTGTGGACCAGTGACTGATCTTCAGACTACTATGTTTACCATATGGTAGCCTACATAGTAGATACAGAGCAATCCATTTAACTTTTGCATTGTAAGTATGCATTTTTGAAATATATAAACTTTGAGGGGGAAAAAAAGATGATAATGTAAAATGTTCTCACTCTTTCATCTCAAGTTGTTTTGTGTAGTTGTAGTGGTTTGGTTCAAAATATCCATTACTTACTTATTTTGCTTCTGTGAGATAAGAATTAGGAGAACGCAAAGCAGGCACCAAACTTAAAAGAATATAAAGTTTATTAACAGACCTAAAAGAAAGAAAAAACTCAGACTAAACCTTCAGAGCACTTCTCTTCCCCCCACCTTTCTCCCTTCTCCCACTGACAATGTAAAAAGACAACCCTTGAGATTTTCAGTCAGTTTACCACCTCTATAATAATCTCTTTTTTCAGTTCACTTAGGGAGAGGAGTCTCTCTTGCTCTTGCTATGGAGACATCTCCACAAGAAACAGTTCTCTCATGGCTTCAATGTCACAGCGAGACAGCTGCCCGGGTTGGTTCTCTGCTCACATGTGAAAGTCCCTTCCCCCGACTCACAGCTTTCCCCACAACTGCTTTTGAGGGTCCAGTCTTGAGCTAATGGGGTACCATTTTAATGATTGAGCTGTTCAGAAACAAAAGGTTCTCTTCACCTATGTCTGGCAGCATCTTCATCTCTAGGAATAGAGGTCTTCTTCTTCACTGGGAGCAAGGGTCTTCATCACTTTCATCTCTCTCTGTTCAAGCTTCTCATCAAATCACAGCTACTTCAACATTTGCTTGTTTCAGCACAGATACTTTTGCTCACAATTGCAGTTTGAACGCTCCAACCCCCCATGCTTTCATGAAATTACAATGGGCACTCTGATGTATCATAGTCCATCACCATAGCTTTACAACAGAATTTCAGCTTCTAAGCTTGAAGCATCTCCTCTTTCTCCTCCCTCAGGGTTTCAGCTCTTCCTTCTTCACTGACTTTCGTGTCTTTATGGTGTTTTTTTCACGTGCCTTTACCTTTCCTCTTCCTCTGACTCAGGAGAGGATTGATGTCTGCAGGCTTCATCTGTTCTGGAGAATCTTACAGCACTAAGAGAGTTAATCTCACCTGGGCCTTGCAGCTGGAATTTGCTTATTGCTGTTGGTCACAGGATCTTTGCCGGGCAGCGGCCTCAGATGAATCTCGGTCGCACTGGGTGAGGGCCAGCCTGGCCGAGCCGCGGGGCCGCCTGCACGGAGCAGGGCCATGGATGGAACAGGGCCACTCAGATCCAGGGCGGCTGTATCCTGGCCGGCCCGGCCCGCACTGAGGGGGCTGTGCCGGGTGTCCAGCGAGCAGAAGCGGCTGAGATCTCAGCCAAGCCGTGCTGCGGCCGACCCGGCCGGGCTGCACCGAGCAGGGCCTGGCCTGGCCCCGCTGGGCTGCACGGGCCCCCAGTTACCTGTCCAAAAGCTGGAAGCAAGAGAGCTTTCCTGGGCTTTGTTTGTTCTTAAGTGGATCACAGAGGCGTGTCAAGCTTCTTAAGTGGCTTAAAACAGTTGCCAATATTCAAACTAGCCAGTTGATTGGTTCTATTGGGTTTAGAGGAAGCTGTAAGCATGTCTTTGCAAGAGAATCTCTTCCGTGGCTGATGGAGCCCTCTTTAACTAAAAACCCAAACTATGCTAAACCATGACAGTAGTTTAGACAATAGACTATTTGTAAAGTTTGTAAAAAAAAGTTTTGAGATGTACAGATATACATATATATACAAAAAGTCAATTTAGATTTACTGCAGCTTTAACAACTCCAGAACAGCAATCTGTATGAGTGTCTACTATTACTCTCTCTCTTCTCTTATAGACAATTATTCTTCCTTGAAGTACCTACAGTGTGTGTTTGTAAATGCTATATTCAGCCACAAAACTTGCTGAATTTAGTTTTTTATACTCTTACACACTTCAGTAGCTTTAATGTATCCTAGATTTACAGAACTGTGTTGCTTTTTAAATGTATTTTTTTATTTTTGTAAAAACATAAAATTTTTTAATAGATTTCAGAGTACTGTATGTATGAACAGCTACAATTTAGAAGTTCAAAATAGTATAGTGCTTTGTTTCACACTGCACCATATGTTTGTTTATTGTGAACTTATATTTCGTTAACACTTCACTTATCACCGCTATCTTTAAATACTTTATTCTGGGTGTACCTGTTGCTGGCCACTGTAGTTTTACTACAAATATTTGGTTTAACTGTGCTTAATCCTAAAATACTTATTTTAGATTTTTACCTGAAAATGGGTACTAAAACTGTATTTAATATTTTCCTGTGCATTTGCAGTTTGCTAAAGCTACCTATAACCCGATGTTAAAAAGTTCTTGAAATGTATAAAGCAGATAACTGTTTCTGAAAGTGTTTGTAGGGTTTCTCTATTCCTATGGAAGTCTACACAGAAGTGCAATGTAAAATAGAAACTCTGTACTGCTGACTTTAACCACCTGCCATGTACACCAACAGTCTAAGTGGATCCATACGGCTCCTTACAGATAGAACAATCTGAAGAGACTGGAGCAGGTGAAGATTATTCATAATTTCAGGATAAATAATTTGAATTTCAGGAGAGTTTCTTAGTACTTCTAAACAATAATTAATGTCCTGTAGTGTGTAAAGCTGTCCCTGATGCCAGGAACCTATGGAAAATTAACATTGCCGTCAGGAGCTGGCAACACATTGCAGTCTCCTGGAAACTCCTTGCAAGAGGCAAAGTAAGCATGAGTGCACTGATGACATAGGGGTTACCTCCTATGCAACCTTCTGACATGTAAAGCAATGTATCTGGGCCATAGTGTATTTCAAAATATATTTTTCAATACAACGGCTCTCCATACCAAGAGAATGGTGACAAAATAACTTTTTAAGAAGTCCACCTTATGTTCTCATGTAAAGGTAGCTGAACAAACCATATTACTACTGCCTTTGCTAAGCAGATTTACTTCTCAAAGGTTTTCTCTTGACATCAACCTGACAGGACCTATTTATTACTGACATGATCTTATTAGTTGTAAGCAGTTAAAGGACTAATTGTGAATAAGTCTGCTACAGCAGTATTCTCAAATTACATTTAAAGAGTTCATATACCAAAATTGTGCCCTAAGAAACAGTTACATTAACAGAATCATAACACATGAATATGGTACCATTTCTGTTGCACAACAGAACTCCTGTGGTTGTAAGAAGAAACAAGCCAGGAACTTACACATCCATATGTGTACACAGAGAAGATTCAGGGACATGTTCATCAGTGCACCCACTGTAGCAAATCGGCTCCCTAGAATAATTCACAAATCACACTACCACAAAGAAACCTGGGAACCACTCTTCCAATAAGATCCAGATACCAGAAAATCCTGTAAAACATAGAAGTGTATTAGAATTTGACATAACATAACTATAAAAGACCTATACTATACATGGTAAACTTGTTGTTTAGCCAGCAGGACATTTCTTCATTTCTGTCAGCTTGTTTTGGAATAAATAGAATCATTATTAATATTAAACCACTACTTAATGTATAACAAATTGAGAGAGGCAGACAGAAGGAGAGGATTATGTGATCGTTAATATCCTTCCTTAGGATCTGTATTTCCTAAACTTAAATAAAATCATATTTTGCAAGCATGAAAAGATTCCTATTGAGCTAAACTTATGCAGCAAAAGAAAAGCAGTAGGTTGTTGCTGTTAAGTGTGACAATCTAATAAAAGTAATTGTTTTATAAAATCCAATTTTAGGAAAAATTAAACATGGTTATAAGCCTTTTCAAGATTTTGAAAGCATCACTGAAGCAAGGGAAATGAAAGGTATGAGGTATGCTTCTTGAGTACCAACAACCTATGCTTAGAGACAGTATTTGAATATTATTCCTCAAGCAAATTCTTCCACCTACAGCAACTCAGGTGCTTCTTGAAGAAATATTAGTGTCTGATGACCTAAATAAATGGTAGTAGTATGTATTGAAATTACACATAATTTCTGGAAAAATATTTTAAAAAGGGAGTTTAAATAGATTTAATTTCTGTGCATATTAAAAAAGAAAGATATTTGGTCTACCTAATATTCTTGGGATATTTTTACTATCTATAAAATTGAAGGACCTACATATTATCTGAATATATAAATAATTCTTATTGAAATTTCTATCTACAAGTATAAACAAAGAATTACAGATCCCAAAGCCAGAAGCATGTAGAATTAATTTCTATTTTCTGTTTTTGTATTCTGAAAATAATGTTTACAGTGCATGGCAGGCCATTAACTACTTTGTCACAACTGTGGTTGCATTTTTTTGGTCTCAGTTTCATGAAAATATTGTTTCTCATACTTTTTGTCTGACTTTAAGTTTTCTTTTAACTTAACTTTGCTATACATCATGAAATTGAATTTAAAAGCACAAAACATCTCGGTGAAACTATGGAAAGCAACCAGCAAACTTGGTGTAATTTTATTTCAATGGATTTTCTGCTAGCTAATCATGAAAACAAAAATGATCAAGGCCAGACAGAAACTTTCAATTTATCTTTTTTTTTTTTTTTTCACAAGACAAAATAATTTGAGATGTTAGTTCTATCAACTGCCATTTCATCTATTCACTGTTTCACCTACTCACATTTATTAACACAGGTGTTTGGATGACTTCAATTCCATGAATGAACCATTCTTATTGCTATTTTGAGTCCTATGCCTAAATTACCATTTCCTTCTGTAATGATCATTTTTGATGAGCATACATTGATGATTTTTTCTTCATCAGAAATTCAGTGGATCGTCATGGTCCTTTTTATGCTACATTCCTTATTTCTTTGTTCCTAATCCTCACAGCTTGCTAAGTTAAAAATTTTATCTTTCAATATTTAAATTACATCTAGTTCACTGCATCATTGAACAGAAATATCTGAACTTTAAATGATGCGGTTCAACAGAGAAAAGAAGATTTTTATCACTGTCAAAGAATTTTGGAGGGTTACCTTATATACAGGAATATAA
Organism: Aphelocoma coerulescens; assembly: GCF_041296385.1. NCBI lineage: Eukaryota > Metazoa > Chordata > Aves > Passeriformes > Corvidae > Aphelocoma > Aphelocoma coerulescens. The sequence continues at coordinate 87,349,483 of NC_091015.1, forward strand.
TTAAGAGTTTTATAAAGGATAACAATATAAATTAATGTCATGAATGAGACCACTCTTGATGTTAATTAAAAATTAACATCTGTTTTATTAAAATAATAATTTAAAAAAATTACTTAAAGTTAAAATGATCCAGTCCGGGAAAATCCCCAAGGAAAAATCCCAAAACCCGGGTCCACAGCGATTAGAGACCTTTAGGCCTAACCGGCACAAGGCCCCAGTGCAGGAAGCCTGCAACGCTGGTTTAACTTTGGCTAGTCCAAAGTTAGATAATTAAAATGGTCTCTCAGGGAGATAGAGACCAGAGTCACCAGCGTTGGGAAAAATCGGAGGCAAATGCGAGCTCCAGAGCTGTACCCTGGATTTTATAATGTCCATGCTCCGCCCAGGTCCACCCACAATCCAGCCCCCATAGTCTGGTGCGATTGGTGGAGTCTTAAAGTGAGGTCATTTGATCCAGCCAATGGCTGGCTGCTTGTCGCGGGTGCTTGAAAGGCGGGAAAATGTCCTCATTGACATTCATGTTGCCGTGGAGCTGAGTTGCCGGTTAATGGACAGGAGGCTAAAAATAGCTCTTGACAGTTAGAAGTCTGCTCTTGGAGCTGGGCTTAGGAACTTGTAGAACTTAAGGACAACTAACAAAGCCATTAAACTGCACTGCAAAGATTTCAAGGAACTTTTAAAACAGAACCATAAACAGAGTCTTTTTAAAACATACTAATTAATTTGGATAACTTGGGTATGTGCAGGAAACAATACATTTGTAAATTTAAGGCTTAAGGAAGGGATTAAATTTGGGAATATTTTATCAACAGGGATTTTTAACATGAAACTGTGTAATTAAATGGTTCTGAGAATTAACTTTATATCTTTAACTGGTTTAATGGACATTTTAAGTATGTAAATATTAATTTGGCAATTAAAACATTTAATATGCAAAATGTAAAACCAGAACATTTAACATTTTATCATGCAAAATCAGGGCATTTAACATGCAAAGGCCAATTTGGTGGATTTCATATATAACAATTAATATATATACTTATTCATAGATATAGATTAGATATAGATACAGATGTGCTACACATATAGATTGGCCTTTACAGATATAGATAAACACAGGAGAAGAGCCATATTGATCAGGTGATTCTAATTGCAGCTTCTTCTTCAAGATAACAAATATGCTTAAACAGCTTCACCCAGTAAAGACAATTTTATAATCCCTTGCAAAGAGAAAGATCATCATGAGGTGATCACTCTGTATGGGGACTAAGAGCACTAAGTTCCTACAACAGTGAATAAGAATGCTATTTCCTTATGACAGGTACTAGTTTTGAGCAGCCCTTTTAGTGCTTAGTATCCCCCTTCACTTTGTGGTGAGAAAAGCTGTCAGAGTGGTGTCATAACACTACAGAGTGATAGTGATCCCCCTGCAGCACATCACTGCTGGTTTTTCCAACCAAGATGGGGTGCTGGGCCAGGTGTGGTCAGACTATGGTATGTCCATGCATAGCTAAAACATATTTCATATATTGTCTTAAAAACTACACTGAACTTCACCTTTGCTAAATCACATGAAGGGAGAAAAAATCCTCTTTCCCATTTCTCAGCAAAAAAATTAAACAGTTGTTGCTGCTCCAAGATTAGATGATTTCAGAATTTTTTTTTTGTTATAAAAATACACAATAACACAGTTATTACTTTATCCTGAGGTGATGTCAGAGAAATATTGCTACAATACTTACACAGGTCTTTACTAGACAGAACAGTTCCTTTTTGTGGTTTCTTTCCCTTTTGAACCTTTCAACAACACAATTTTACTTGCAAAAAGAATCATGTTAAGTGACATTCAAGTTTGTACAACTTTTACAAGGCATCCATAGCATGATGACAAATTTGCAGAAATAACAACTTAAAGCTTGTTTTACATACAGCTGGCTTTTGTGATAAGGAAGTATTTCAAATAGGTGGGTGCTTTAGCTTCTAATATTCATATAAATTGTCCACTTTTAGGAAGAGATATAGTCTTAAGATTCTTTTATAAACGTCCTGATGGGAACGTTTCCCAAGTTTTAAGACTTTTTTTGCCATGTTGCAAAGTGCGATACCCAACCCAAGAGGCTACCTAGTCACTTCATCACTAAGGGCACAGTTATGTCCTGTACATTTACAGTCTCTCACCTTTACATTGTTACTAATGCTGTCTGGGAACTGCTCCTTGGGCACTCCCACAGTCCTGCTTTCTCTTTCTCAAGAGCACAGGCTCCTCTCCAGCAAAGCCTCCTCAAGTACTGAATATTGCAAAGACCTCTGAGCTCAATGGCTCTGGGCTCCCCGAGCCTCCCTTGGTGCCATGGGCCCTCACACAGCCTGCCCGGACCTGTTACAACAGTAAAGGGAAGGATGCAGGAACCCCTAAGAGAAGAATAAAATGGGTGCCATCTGCCACAGGACCAAAGCTAAACAGCTGTCTGTACTACCTGAGGGATGAGAGATGGGAATAGGATAAAGCAGCTTTTACTTAATCTGCTCATCCTTTTGCACTAATGCTGCTGTGCCACTAGTGTGATTTATAAGTAATAATGCTTGTCAAAAGGAAATTGCTGTTGTTTCTGACCATGCATAACTTGTCAAAATTAAATACACACTTTGCGCTAGGGATGCTGTCACCTCTGCTGCACCTCATTAGGCAAATTGAATTCATAAAATCTTAAATACAGTTGTGCCTGAGCTTTCCTCAACCAAAAAATTCAAGTCACCAAATTACTCTAATTATCCTCTTGCAGTTGGGTTATTTTATTTGCTGGGAATATATTTCAGAACTTGTCCAGTGTCACTGCATGGTGTCTACCTATGACTGCCTTGCCATGGAGGTGTGGGGCATAGTGCTGCCTTTGCTCTCACCCCATGAGAGCTGCAAGCCTGGCCTGGCTTTGAACATGCCATGGAGTTGCACATGCACAGCTTTGCCCCTGGAGGTAACACTTGCTTTGAATTTAAGCCAGAGCTGCACAAAAAGTCAGGGTGCCAAATCACCTATTTGCACTGCTCTGGTGGAGTGAGGGTAACAGTGATGCCCATGGTGAATTCTCCATGCTTAAGGAAAAAATTGTTTCTGTGCAATTGATTATATAGATATAGATATATAGATATAGATATAGACATAGATATAGACATAAATAGATATAGATATAGATGATAGATATATAGATATAGATATAGATACATACAGATATATATCCTCATTCTATCCTAAAGAAATATAATTTCAATTTACAAACCTTATTTCTAAAAAGGTAGCCTTTCACATGTGTTGATGTTCCAAAAGGAAATTGTCAGGACAAACCCCTCTACACTAGTATGGTTAGAAAATCAGGGTAATTAAGAATGAGAAAAAAGCATGGAAACATGCATGCATATAAAATCAACTAGGGGGAATTCTCAGACTAAATATGTTAAAGACATAAATTATAATGTTGGCTTGTGTAGACATTAACCAAAATGATGCCTTGATGGGGCTACCTGAAAACAGAGGCTAGACAAAATTAAGAGGATAAAAGCAGGTCTTTATTGAAGGGACTCCAAGGTATGCAGTCAAAAGCCTTCAGAAAGGCTACACCTAAAAGGGACCCCCGGGTCACGGGTTTTCATACTTTTATAGGTTTGGTCCATTTGAATATTGGGGTTAATTCTCCAATTACAATTTCAGAAAGTCATTACCCCAAGTTTGTTCCCCCATTTAGAGGCTTTATTTACCTATTTCGGGGCCTGAGACATAAGGTGTCCTTGAAGTTTGAGCCTAGAGAGGATTTGTTTTGTCTGACCAGAATGGGAGAACAGTAGCTATATGGAGTCTTAGAGTTACACACTAAGGCATTACAGGATATGAAAAATATAAAAGCTAAAATCCTAAGGCATCAAAGATGTTTATCATGGTCACCTTTTTCTTTCATAAATTGGTTGCAATGGAAAATAAAGGTAGGGAAGATTAACACTACCTCAACCAAAAACAGCACAAATGGCCACAAAGAGAAATATAGGAAATTACAGAGAAAAAAAAAGAAAAAGCTTTTTATTACTGTGAGAGTGGTCAAATACTGGAACAGGTTGCTCACTTATGTTGTGCAATTCTCACCCTTGGAAATATTGAACACTAGACTAGATATTTTCTGGGACAAACTATTCTAGTTGATACTGTTTGAGGAGGGTGATTGGACTAGATGACGTCCAAGATTAATAATGACTAATTGGGAGGATAAACTGAAAGCTTTCAGGAGGCCCAAACTGAGCTCCCAAGATACTATGATTTAGATTTTTATTTTTATAAAAATGTTGTTGTTTCAACAAAGTTTTATTTTATTTCCCTCTAGTCTCATATTCTTTCTCAACTGGAAACTGAAAGATCTTATTCTAGAAATTTGTTTTAAGAAGAAAAAATATCTTGAGGTACCAGTGCCACAGTTTGAACAGTGTTCTCCCTCACTCCCAAATGATAAAATCATATCTGTTAGAACTAGGTCAAATCACTTCAGTGTTATTTATATTAAGACCATTGGATTGGACTTCCTAAGTAGCATGCTGAAGACACTGAGTAGACAAATTACTAGACTAGAATAAATTTATTGGCTTGCCTTTGAGAAAATTTAATAGCTAGAAATATTAATAATTACCTATAGTAGTCAGCCAGGTCATCTTTATACATTTCCCATGGTCATTTCCACAGTCAGCATTTGATTAATGTGAATTCATTGACTCTAAGGTAAGTACCCAATAATTATCAGACAACAAAATTAACTTCAATAATAACTACCAATCAATATAAGGTCTAATGCAGTATGGCTCACATTAATGATCCAACATTCAGACTTGAGTTTGCTTAATATCCAGGTTCAATAATTCTTGTCTGTCTGCTTCAGAATACCCTATTCATAAAGGGATGCTTAGATTAAATAGCTATTCCTTTAAATGTCAGTCCTTTGTACATGACATATTAGATTTCCCCACTTTGTATTGGCATCTCAAAATGTGTATTGGTAAGTGTCCAACAATGGAAATTAAGAGAGCACAAGCAAGCAGATTTCAAACTCAGTATATGTTCACACTTACTCTCAAATTCCCTTCTGACACCATTCTGTGGCTAGAGAGTATAATTAATAATATTTCAGACTTTATCAAATCAGTAGAACTACTGACTTATGGATAAAGACAGCTAACCATTTCATACAAGACTTCTTGGACACCCTGTTTTTAAAAGTTGCAGAAAACCTTCTCATGCAGAACATTTGCTGGCTTATCACTAAGATGTGCTTCATATAACTTGGCATTCTTGAATTAAGCTGATCTTTCCTCCCCAGTGAAACTTCTTCAACATGAGCTACAGCTAGCACCATGCTTCTTCTACCTGATTTCTCCAAGAACTGCAAATATATCCCCTCCTGGCTCTAGAAAAGGTTAAGCTATTTTAGAGACACGGACTTCATGGGATTTTGTATTTATATGGTCAAAATACTGTGACTATCTAGTGGAATTTTACTTAATAATTCTGAGGGCAGTTGTCAATGAAGTTTAAAAACTTTTTTATCTAAAATATTTCTAATGTCCTTTAAATTATGCTAAAGCTACATACCAGCATTCGTATCATGTAGTTTTTATAACAAAATTGTTAGACCAAACCACTACAATTATGAAAAATTATTTACTTATGCATACATTTTCTATTTTATATTCTTTATATTCAGTATTTTCTAGTTCAAGTTTTTAAAAGTAATTTTTTTATAGGGAATGGTCTTATAACACTGCTTATACTGTCTCTGGTCTTATAACAATGTGAACTTGTGAACATGTCTTATAGCAATGTGAACACTGACTGACAAAAAAGCTTCGCATTTTCCCTGGCTTCCCATTTTTACCCTGTTTTAACTCTTTTTCATATCTTATCTAAATTAATTATTTTCAACTGACAGTTAGTGAAGTCATTACTTATAAAAAATACTTGTATGAAGTACTTGTATAATGTGTAATTAAAAAAAAATTACATTTAAATTTTATTTAAAATCATGACTCCTAACACAAATATATCTGAAAATACTACTAGAAGAACTCTCAGTTTATGCTTAAAAAAACAGTGTTCTTTAAACTTAATTAGTAGTATTTGGGTTTTAATCTTATTTTTAAAAATACCAGGAAACATTTCTCAATTTCTCTTAAATGTATGGTCTTAATATTACTATCCCATGATGTTAAAAGATTTCAGAATAACAGGATTGTGTAGATGCTTTCAGAATGAGGGATATTTTTTTTTTAATGGAAGATCTTTGATATTTAATCATGTGAAATTTGAAAAACTTGAAAAATAGGAATTGTTATAATTATGCTTGCCAGAAAACATACACATAAAAAATACATGTTTCATTTAGCCATTCATACAGTACAAACACTAAGAAAATTAGTAGCCTTCAATAAAAAAACAAACAAGAAAACACTAAGTTAAAAAAATAATTTAAGGGGAAAGATATGAGTCTTTTAATTTTCAGAAGCTCTATCAAATTATTTATATTTTAATTGTGTTAATTAAAATGATAAGTTAACTTTCAAAATATTCTCTTAATTTGCATTCTGAATCATACTTCAATTAGCCTTAGAAAATATCCTTCAATATAAGTTATGGCAACAATACCTTTAAGGTAATTTCTATATTCCTTTAATAACTTTTCAGGCCTCATTTATACTATGTATTTAGTACATTTTACCTCTCAGGCCTACCTAAAGTGATAATTGCCATCCAGCTGTATGAAAACAGCCATTTGAGGGAAATGATTTATACTATTTTCTAGACAGAGCTCCCTGTGCTAGTGAAAATTCACAACCAATCAGATGCTGAACTAGAAATAAAGAATCTGTTACCCAACTGCATTGTCCTGAAGATAAATTGCTATTCCAGAGCCCTGTGTTCCTTTGTCAGGTAGCTGCAGGGCTGGAAGTCAACATGCCAAGGACAGGGGTAAGTGGCACTAGGCTCACAAGTGCCACAGGAGATATCTGGCAGGGCAGCAGCACACACCAGCAGGACCACATCAGGATTTCTGGTGGGCCTTGGAGGATGTCCGGGGACGTTCCTTCATGCAGGGACAGCACTGTGCTATTCTCAAACCCAGAAGCTCATGGACTCCCCAGAGGTGGCTCCTGATGAGCCTCAGAGGAGTGAGGAAGAGCTCACCACCCAGAAAAGGAGATGCCATGGTGGCAGGTGCTGGGTCACCACTGCCAGCTCACTGATGGCTGCTCAGGCACTGCAGTCAGGGATGTGTTAGGAAACCACCTCTCTTCTCAGCAGGAGGCATGAGTTAGCAGTTCCGACATCCCTGGAGAGATACAATTTTAGCAATCAGCAAGGACAGTGAGAGAGTGATTCAGAAATTGCTTGCAGCTAGAGGAGATGCAGGCATGGGGAACGTGGCACCTGGATGAGCTCCCATGGGCATTCTGAAGGACTTGCTTAGTTCCCAGTCAGAATAAGATGGGAATACAATTAAGAGAGATTAGGAACATCAGAGATTTTAAGTTAAGATGCTATGATTTCGAAAAAGGCTCATTATTTTTGCATTATATTGTATTTGCAAAGGAAATTCTCTAGTACAGCATAATAACCAAGGTTTTTGAATGGTTTGATAAAATATAAAATATAAAATATATATAAAATCTAAAATCTAAAATATGAAATATAAAATATAAAATATAAAATTATATCTCCTTTAATAAAAGTATTTTCTCAGTACTGATATTTTTTCTTAATTTGTAATCAGTAACTTTCCAGACACAAAACAGTGAAAAAGTCTGTTGTTTCAGTAATCACCTGTGAAACTTAAAAAAAAAAGAAGAATTATTCTTTTTCATTGTGAAGGATATTACAGAATTTCCACTATTTTTAAAGACTTTTGATTTTAATTCTTTTTACTTAGATGAAAAAAAATTATGTTATACTACAAAAATCTACTAACCACTGTTAAAGAGAAGGTGAAAGCAACTTACAAGAATGTGCAATACAAACATTTTGAAAGAGTGATTTCAAGTCTGAAACAGACGTTGTACTCACAATTTCCAATTTATTAGTATTTTTTATACAGTAAACCTCACTCTAAACAGCAATGTGGTATGTTATCCCCATTATCCCCAAAATTAATTAGTTGCAAACTGCAACAAAGGAGCAGGATAGCTTGAGGTAATATTAAAAAGTGTCCTTTTGTTTTTCGAGAGATGTTCTGTTCAGGCAGGATCTTTACATTGCCATAATAAGTGATTTGATCATTCTGGAGGCAGAAATTATCCTCTCCCAGTGAAATGTTTGGCTAACTTACACTGACCCCTTATTTCTGCCACCAGTAGCATGATGTGGCTATGACAGGTCTCACCCAGATTATGTTCACTAGTAGTAACACTGTTTCTTTCTCAGCACAGATGAGTTTCTTTTAATTCATCTCTCACCTTTCATTTTCAAGTTGTAAAATCTTCAAACACAACCCCCAACCCCCCACAATTTTATTTAGTAAACTGCAATGAAGTTTAGTTTAAATTCCATCATTAAGATAGATATCTGTGTACACCCAGATCAATCTCAGACAATTTAACATGAATTTTCTCCCTATTCTCTAGCATATCAGACTATTTGTGAACAAAGAAGATCTTCTTATTGCTCCTTGGTTCTTCTGTTGTGTCTCAATAGGCTTAAAAGAGCCTATATCCATTATGTTTACTTGAGATCTATTTTATCTGATTAGTACAATCACTTGCCCTCAGTCAGAAACAGAAAATTAACTGACTCTGGTACAAATGCTGAAGGACAGTACAGACAAAAAGAAAAATAGACCTGTCTGCTGGAATCTGTAATCCTGCCATCAGTATAGAGCTAAGAAGCCAGCATGCATATAGAGAGGCCAAGATTTTCCTATCCAAACAGCCATAAAAGAAATTAATTTAAGGTCATGGTATTGGATTCATAATAAGGAGGCAATCCAATTCCTAAGGCTGCAGCAGGCTTCCTGTGAGACTATGATAAAGCCATTTGTTTCATAGATTTGGGAATGTATTCCCAGACTTAGCCACAAAATTTTTCATAGCAATAGCACACACAAGGAAGCAAATTGCTTAAAGATAGGCTTAAAGTACTAAAACACTTGACTGAACCAAGATTTTTAACCTGCAGTTCCCGAAACAAAGACAGCACTACTCTTTTTAACCCTCCATCAGGTCTCAACAAACTTGTTACCTATATGCCCAGTTTTACTTCTGTAAAAAGTCTCCATTAGTACAGATAAATAATTCAGCATAATTAATTCTGAACTTATATGGGTTGTACTTGTCTTTCAGAACAAAAAATAATGGTGTATCTTTTCCATTCTTTATAATACACTGAACTTGAGTTCATAAAAAAATGGCAGATATTCCATGAAATTTTGTTAGAAGACTCTCTCCCAAAGTCTTACGCAGCCTGTGAGACAGGAGGGAACCAATGAGAAGTAAGTTAGAGGATAAAGCAGTATTAATATCATTGTCCCTGACAGAGAAAAGTCTGAATTCAATGTGAGAACAGATAAAAGCAAAAATCTATTTTATAGCATCCCTTGCAGTAATAAAAATTGCTGTTTGAGGACACCTTCTGAGATATTACTAAAATAATTTCCTGTGATCTTTGAAGGTTGTTTCTGTACAGATATATATATACACACACACATACAAAATGGTCTGTTATTGGAGGACAAAGCAATAAAAGAATAAAAAAAGACTTTGAAGTTTAAATCCTATATCTAGAATTCAAAAACACTATTCACTTTAGAAGCAAAGAACTGTCCTAAAAAGCCCCAATTCTACCAGACAGCCATCTTCTTTCAAAAATATAAAAGGAATAATGAATTGCACAGATATTTTATACCCAGTAAGTAGTTCAGACAAATAAGAAATGACATAAACCTTAAAAATAGTTTGATTAAGCCATTAAGATGGAAATCACCAGACTGAAATATCTCATCCATGAAACTCAGCATAAAAATTATTTTGAAATTATTCTAGGAGGAAAATAATTTTTTTTCCCAGTGATTTGTGGTTAAATTACCTGATGTTTGGTTTTAGCCAAAGGTAGCACAGTAGCAGACTACAAAAGAAATGCAAGGTTTTTTTGTGCTTGTTAATTATGTTAAAATAGTAAAAGGTATTTATTTCCTGGGAATGTCTGAAAGAGCAGTCTGAGTCTGCCCACAACAGCAATTTTTCTTTCTGATCTGCCAGCAGCCTCCAGTCCTGCCAGACCATCCCATGTGTAGGGGGGATTTCAATACTTTTGTCTGCTGCTGTTTTGCCAGGCAAATCTAGGCAGGCTGCTTACAAGGTTATGGTTAGGTTATGCAGATGGTTGGTAATCAGAGTGTTGGTTGCCAGTGTTCATGGCTACTCCAAAATTACAGTTTAGAAAGTAGAAGTAGTAAAAATACAGAAAAATCACAAGACACTAATATAGGTGCTCTAGTGAAGTGGCTGATGTCATGACAGAAACATGGTGAGAAATAGACTCTGCACTGGATAATTACTGCTGCTGTGAGCCCTGTGGAAACACAGATCCCCAAGAGGACTTGGGAGACTCAAGAGTATGCCAAGTGTGATCTCTAAACAGGGTCTTCCTGTGGGAAATCCATTTGTTATCTCCTCAAAGGGGCATGTTTGACAGCACACAGAACTGCCACAACATTGGTGAGGCTGAGTACTCAGCACTCCATTCCTCAGCCTGATAAGGCTTTTCTTCTTCCTACTTCTCCCAGCCCTTCTCGGTGCACACACCATGCCCCAGTCATTCCTAAGGAGAACACAGTAGCCGTGTCCCCCTTTCCTACAGTTTCCAGGGAGCAGAAAGACTTGGACTGTCCCACATGGAGGAGGAGCTAGGAGCTAAAGGTGACCAGACACGGGCATCATCCCTCACAAGTGGGTGACATCCCACAGCCCCTAATCGTGGAAGGCAGCCAGGTGCAAGTATTAGAGGGCATCAACACACCACAAGCAACAAACCAGGGCTGGGGTTCATTCAGGAGGGCCAGTTAGGAGCAGGATAGGATGGGGCCAAAAGGCAGGACTGGAGCTACAAGTCTGAGAGATCCAACCAGAAAACAGGGCTGGAGTCAGGCTGCTTACAGTACAGATCCTAGGCCCTGCCAAGAAATATAGCCATAGACAGGGCTGGAGACACGCACACCTACAGCTCAGCCCAGGGAAGAGCTGGAGGCCCAGGGCTGCATTGAAATTAGGTTCCTAGACCCATGGGCAGAGGGTGTGGATGTAGGTCCCAAGTGAGGCTGGGCTGGGTTATTATGACCTGTTAGTGTCCTCAGGGCACTGGGAACAACACCAAAGTGGCTAGGAAAATCATCCAAGAAGATAGAAGACTTCACAACAGCTGGGGTTCTACATCAAGCATCGTTACCTATTTCTTCAGAGTGGTGGGTCAGCTTGGGTTTTGTTGTTCCTGTTTAAATCTGTGATCTTTACAAAAATAGAAAGCATTCCCCAGTAAGAAACATATTTGCTAGAGCTGAAGGGAGATTAATTCTTCTTCCCAAATCCAGTCACAGTTTCAGTCAATTAACATAAAGCCTCAGGAGTTTCAGTCTGAACCAAGATATGGCTTAGACCTCACCTGGGCTGAAAATAATCCATTCTGTCTTGACCTTGCCCACTCCGAATTCACACTCCAGACAAGGACATTTTGTGCCACGTGACCCTTCCACCCACACAAGTTCATCTTAACATCTGTGAACTCTTTAGTCCACACAGACCAAGCTTCAGAGCTGAATTACTTCCACAACCTACTCCTAGTTTTGGGACCAGTGCCCTGGAATCAAGGCTATGTGTAATAATCTATAGAGTATAACGAAGGAGTTTGTCTCACCCTACTGTATAACTTACATGTAGAGAGAAGGATGAAGAAGGAGAGGAACTTCCTTCATATTGTGGTTTACTCCACTGTGAGTACTCAGTATTTTCTAAAATTAAGAAAAACTTACTGAAGGAAATTTAATAAAATCTGACGGTTTATAACACGCTTTGCAAATCTGCAAAGGGTTTATTTCATGACCACAAATTTAAATAAATTTACATTCATATGTAATTAAATAGTATTCATTTTAATTTACTTAATGTTTTCCATACATCTCAGTGTGTTACAAAATCACATAGAAACTGTTAATCTGCTCTCCTGACTGCCTTAAAGCTACAGGTTTTTTGCACTTGGACAGCAGCCTGTGGTAAATTTGTGGGCAGTCAGTAACATGACAATATCTACAGTCTGAGTCAGTACCTTGCCTTTATGATCTGAATTGCATAAGCAGTAGTCAAATTTTTATGGTTTTCTTGATCACATCTTTCCATTTCACACTTAATGTACCATTGCTATAAAGGGTCACATTACACCTTCCAGAGCCTTTTTTTCAAACTGTTTGCAGAATAGAGCACTGCATCTGTTCCTATGCAGTTGGCATCTGGATGTTTTGGCAATAGAAGAGTGTATCTCTTGCTGTTTGCATCTGTATTGCTTAAGAGAAAAAAAAGCCTACTAATTCAGATGAAATCTCTAGGCATGTAGGTATCCAAATGAAATTAATATCAACATTTTTGATTTAAATAAAGAGTAAATTCTGGCAAAAAAAAAAAAATCTTGGAAACAGCAGGTTCCCATGACAAAACTGCAATCATAAAACATACCAAACCCTAATTCTGGTTAGCATTTTAGCAAACATAAAAAAAACAACACTAGACTTTGTCTCTGAAATTCGAACTTCTCTGTGTAACAGACAGCTGTTAGTCTGTCTTGGCTTAATAGAGTCCTGAATTATTGATTATCCAGACTATCAAGTATAGCTTCTACACCTTGACTGGATGACTCAAGCTTTTTTTGAAGCAGGACAGTAATAAAGTACGAGTTCTGAATACCAATAAAAGCATTTACAAAGTAAGTGTTCAGATGAATAATTACTTTTTACAGTATTCAGGCAAATTTTGAGACTCAAATTCATTTTGGCAATAAATATGAAGGGGCCAGCATGGACCATGTGCCATAGCCCATCAGGTGCCTGCAGGCTAGCCAGGTCCATGCCCTTCAGCTGCCCTCAGAGAGTTTTGTTTGCAGCTTCTGAACCACTGTCACTCATCCAAGAGTTTCATTCTCTTTTGAGGTACCTGGTACTCCTTAGTTTCTGTCCCCAAGTTTTTTGTGGTTTCTGGGGTTTCTAGAATGTGTTCTTCTTTGTGTTTATAAAAGAGAGAAAGCTTATGTCTCACCAGCATGTCCAACCATTGCCAATACCCATCAGAGCAGAAAGTGGTATTGCTCAGCATTCATTGCTCTCACATCTGGGATTTTGAAAGAGTACACCCTTCTTTTGTGTAAGGATGGTCTCAAATTAGAAATACAGAAACATATCTGTAAAAAAAATAATAATCAAGATCTTCAGACTGCCTACTGTCCTTACCCTTTTGTATGTTTGTGTGGAATGTGTGTGAATGGGCAATAGAAGCAGATAATCAGCAAAACACTGGTGTGTTTTTAGGTCTTACTGGAAACAATTTTGTGTGAAGCTGACATAAAACTTTGAAGCTTTATGAAACAAGTCATGTCTGCACACTGAATTAAAAAAATTTTCTTTTGACACTTCAGTCCCTTCCATATCATGTTGTGGTGAGGATATGCTATAAAATTTGGCATCTGTTATGTTCCTCAATGACTTCAGCAAAAGACAAATTCCTCGCTACACTTTCCACAAACACAGGTGGAGAAAACTTATAAAAAGACAAACCAGTCTCTTTTTCAAATGTAACAGAAGGGAACTTCTTATAGTGGACACATGCAAAATTGCAGATAAATTATGAAGTTATGCTGCACTACAGTGGTGTATATTCAGCAAACAGCAAACTGGGAATAAAAGTAAAAAAGCCCAATGATTTTTTAAAAATGAATGTGTAAAGAAAGAAAATTATAGAGCTGCCAGGGGTTATAAGTACAGTTTTCCTAAACTTTGGGCTTAGATTTAAATGGATTTTTAGCCATTAGATTTTATGTAAGTTGAATAAGTAACCTCGTTTCTCAAAACCACCAGCTGTCGTTTAGATATTTACATCCCATTTCTGGATTTTGCAGTTTTCAGCTCCTACTGAGGCCAGTAAAAAATAGAAGAACTGTGATGCCTTTTAACTGTTTTAGAGCCTACATCTACCAAAGTGACACATAGTGACAGACTGTGAGGGCTTAAACTACCTCTCAGAAATGTGTCCAGTGGGTGTCATTGCACAGAATTCACCAGAATTGGTGAGTATACAGTCAGTCTGAGGTGGCAATCAGCTCCTTAAAAGATGTGACTCAAACTTTGTTCCGAGTGCTCAGATTTGTTTATGCTTTTCTAAGGTCACATCTGAGTTAAGCCTGAAGGCAAAACTGAGGCAAAATTTTCCTCTCAGTACAAATCTGTTTCATATACTAAACACATTTCATGCTTGACATTTCAACTGACATAGATAAGAGACTTGCACACAGAGCGAGTACAGAATTAGCAACATGGATCCATGCTGATGAAAGAAGGGATGAACAACACCAGACAAAACCAAGACTCCTGTAGCAGATGTGAAGGGTAGGATTCTAAGTATGCCAGGAACTTTTGATCTTCTTTTTGCAAAACTTAAGTTTCACTGAATTTTCTCTAACCTGTGCAGAAGTGCTGCTTGTTCATCTTTTATCTCTTTTAATTCTCTTTTTATTCTCTACGTGGTTTTACTCTTATGTGTTACCTTCTTTCTGTAGCTTTCCCTTTTTTTTCCCATTTAGTTATTTACCTACCAATTAAAGTTAGAATGAGAATATATCAGCCCATTTTCTGCTGCTAGATTAGTCATTCTGTGCCTTCACATTTTGATTAAAAGCCCATTGATGAGTAGAGTTCTGTCTTTTGAATTTAAACAGCACCTATTATTATTCTAGTCCTGATCCCTTAGTTATTTATGTTGTTGATATATTTATTTGTTATATTTGATATAATAACAATATATTTAATTGTAACTTAGATCAAATATTCAATTTTTCCTGACTGAAAATGGAAGATTTCTAGTAATTTTCAGGTTTATTCTTCTGAAATAATACACAAAGCATGTGAATAGGCATACATACCTTACATGTTTCACAAATGTCAGTACAAAAATTTCTTGTTTGGCTAAAGCAAGGATGGAACACATCTAGATGAAAAAGAACATACACAACTCTACTGAGAAAGCTAATTTGCAAGCACAGTATACATACATTTATATGGTAAGCATATTTGTTCAGTAAATTATAAACATTCACAATCTCTTACATAAGAAAAAACAGTGAAAACTTCAATCCATTTTACATTATGTTTTTCAGAACGTCCTGTTTCCTCAACCATAAATCTCCTCAAGCAATTAAAAGCATATTAAAACCATAATAAAAAAAAAAAAAGCATGAATGTGTTTACAAGTGACTCAGAATAAGAGTGGCAAAAAGAGGTGCAGTAATGCAATTCTTCTAGCATAATTTCTGTTTACAGTTCAAATCAATGTCTTCCACTGGCCAATCAATACCGCCTCACTCTGTTTATCACTACTTGTAAGCCTTTTCAATAATTCTAATTTTAAAGAGTCATTGCTGAAATTGTATAGCCATTGATTGTTTAAAAGCTGCAGATAGCATGAACAAATTGAATTTTGGATTCAATTAAACCTGTTGAAAAATTGCAAATCACCTTTTCTTGAGAAAGTTTCATATCAGTCTTTCAGATGAAAACAACTCGCATAGAGCCGCTATAACCGTGATGTGTCTGTTAATACAGATCAGTGGTGGATCAGTGCAGGGCAGAGTACCTGCAAGCTACAGAGGGGTTGTACCCAAACCCAGGGTTGAAACAGTTTTCTCTTCTCATTTTCCCTTGACCTGAGCAGGGACTATAATTGACAAACCTGGATGCCATGATATGTTCTCTGTTTCTCATATCAAGTATTTTATCTGGCAGAACCACGCA
This sequence comes from Aphelocoma coerulescens, assembly GCF_041296385.1. Taxonomy (NCBI): domain Eukaryota; kingdom Metazoa; phylum Chordata; class Aves; order Passeriformes; family Corvidae; genus Aphelocoma; species Aphelocoma coerulescens. Next base: position 87,365,541 of record NC_091015.1, read on the forward strand.
GATACTCTACCCCTCTCCAGTCTGATCAGATACAAGACAGCTTGCATCTGTAAGCTCCAGACTCATAGTAAAAGAATTTCAGGTGAATTTAATAAGTCTAGTTATTTCAAGAGAACAGCTTAGTGTCAGGTGTGGTCATGCTGCGGCCTCTCAGTAAAATGCTTATGGTGAGATATTTTTCAAAGACAACTGGCCACTTACATCGGTGTCTCAGAAAGAGAGATCTTCTAAAGTGTTAGGCTTTTTGTTGAACATCTGGCCCGTACATTAGCTGTAATAGATAGGTTCACAGGGTCACAGCAAAAAAAAAAAAAAAATTAGATGGGAAATTGTCACTGTGTCTTCTCTAAGGCCAATTGCAAGGAACTTATCACTGTCATTTCTCTGGAACAGAAAGATGAACCTCATATACTGAAGAGAAAACTAAAATGCTTAAAATGACAGCTGTTCACTATCTGAATCATTACTATAATTCATTCTATAATAACCTTAGTTCTTACAGTAAGTGCATTTGTTTCTAGGACTTTGATTCAGACTTTCTTTTTTATGGACAAATGATGGAAATAATGAAAAAATTAATATAGTTCATTTGTATCTCCTAGGATAATTAATCATACTAATTTCAGACATCTTTCTTTTTCTCCTTTGTTTCCTTTTCTTTTTGGGACTACAGATACGCCTTGTTTGTTGATTTCTGTTTATTCTCACTCATCCTTCTGCATTGCAGAAAAATTTAAGTGGAAGTGTCACTTGTTTTGCTCACTGGTCCTGCATGCAGCTAAAGATAGAAGGCAATCAATAAAACACCTTTGTTAGCTTTCCCAAATTGAAGTAAACAGCCCAGTTTTTATGTACAAGCTTATAAGTAAACCTCTGGTAAATCCATCCAGCTGAGTTTTGTTGATTTTAGACAATTTTGCAAGTCTGTAACATTTTAAACAAGGCTATCTTAACTTATAAGCAATAGTCCTGCCTGGCAACTTGAAAGCCCAAAATACAGACTCTTAAAGCTTGTGAGTTTTATTGATAAGCACTTTGCCTGTTTGCAGCTAAAATGGACAAAAATGGAAAGACAGTGAATATCTATCTGTGCAACAGCTTTTGCTCAGTACTATCAAGAGGTACTTAAGAGTCAAATTAGAAATGGGCCAGTTTCCTGTGCAAATGAATGCTGCATTCTATTGCAATTTTTCTGACATTCTAGTGTACACTATCTGTAAATTAGTAGTGGTTTTTGAATATCTTGAATAATTCTAAAGGCAGTGATAGAGTTAGGAAAACCCAGCCAACTGTTCTCAGTATTCCCTTCATGGTAAAATCTTCTGCTGAGAAGAAAAGCACGAGCCATGTCTGAGAGTCCTTTAAGGGCTGAAACACAGAGATGAGAATGACTCTACAATTCCACTCAATTCTGTTAAAGCAGCTAAATGGTTCTTACTACAGTAACTCATACTGTTTGTAAAAATTGCATTGGAAACACTGGAAACAGTAATTTCTGTTCTATCAACAGGTTAATTTGGACACAGTTATATTGCATCTTTTCACTGTACAGGATGTTTATTTCACCTATGAGAAGAGAAAAACCTCTCATGCAAGCAAGTATTAAAGGAGCTATACAGCTGCTGTGTTGCCAGAAATTAGAAGGCTTACTTTTTAGGGAACAATTTTTTAGAACTGAAACCTGAAGTTATTGATACCTTCTTCCTTAGAAAGCACCTCACTATTGAAAGATGTAAAACATCATACAAGGCCTTTAATAACAAGATCAAAGTGTTTTTATAATCACAGCCCTGGTAGAAATGGAACTAATAGTAAAACTCATGACCTCATGACCTAAGCATCTCCAAATTTGTGCTTTACACCATCTGAATTTTCTGTGTGGATCTCCAGTGCAAAATGTACCAGAGTTTTATCACAGAAATATTTCAAATTACTGAAAAAATGTGGGGTCTGAAATTCACATAAAACTAAGATAATATGCCATCCATATAATAAGTAATCTATGCAAATCTTCATGTTTAGCTCAGTATGTTCATTTTATGAATTTCTAAGAAGTGTCATACATGGGAACTCACAATGAACTTGGATGTAGTAGGAACAGCAGCTTTAGTGAAGAAAAACATAAAAATTTAAAGCACTCAGATGGCTTTAAATGCCCATGTATCAATTCCATTTAAGTTTAATTAAAAATATGTAATTTTTCCTGTTCAGAGTAAAAGTCTTCAGGTGCATAACATTTCCTAGAACAAATACAACTGCCACCTTTTATTATATTCTGCAAGTCTGAAATGTATTTTAGCCCTGTGCCCTGGCAATACCTTCTAATATGTCAATTCAACAAACCTGATTTAAGCTGAGTAATACTTGGTTTCATGTCATTCTCTGCCCACTTTAAAGCTTCTGTGTAAGCACATATCTGTCTGCTTGCAGTGGTAGCACTGGGTCTCATAACTTTATAGGCATACTTAGTCACTAAAAATATATATATATATATATATATATATATATATATATATATATGAAGAAATGGGGACATTAATTTTAAAACTCCTGGAAAATTAGTTCAGCCCTCTGAATACTTCTTTCCTAACTACTGATTTCAATCAATATTAATTACAATTGATGTGTTTATCTGTATGTCTGAAGGAGCACCTCTTTTTCTACCTGTTCTGTATGGGATTTTTCACAGAGACAAGAATATCACCAGTTAAATATTTTACTCAACTTTTATACATACATTTGAGTATTTTATTATATTCCTCTAACATAACAAAATAATTTGTTGCTAAATAAAACCTCATTTCAGTCTGTAACCTTGCCATGAAAGAAATGTATAAGTTCATTCAACTCTGCTTGTCAGACATTTTGGCTATTAACAACATCTGGTCCTCAGTATTTTCATACAAAATGTATCTTTGTCTACAAAGCTTAGGATCTTTTTGTGCTTATAATTTAAGCTAAATACGAATAGTAAATTACTTAATACACAGGAGCTCTAGATCAGTGAGTAGAATTTAAGATTATAAACCTCTGCAGTCAAGTTCCACAATGCAGATTTAGATGCCATCCCCAGTGAGAAATGTTTATGCAAATATACTTTTCATCAAGTAAAATGTCTCAAATGGAATTTGAAGATAGGGAGACATTTACTCTCTTCCCTTTTTGTGTGTAGAAGAGAAAATGTAATGGAAGGAATTAGAATGATTAATAAAGCACTGTTTTGCACAAGGGACTGAGATTTCCCATTAACTGCAAGCAAGGCACATAAAAATGTTTAAAGACTCAGCACAACTAAATTTTTTCTTCTCTTTTTTTATTTTTCTTTTTCTTTTTTTTGGGGGGGTATTTTTTTTTTTGTTTGTTTTGAATTAGTCAATACATTGTTGGCTAGGGAAGGGAAGATAATTTAAGTCATAATCAAAGAAGAGTAAGACCACAGGCACAAATTTTGCTGCTACTAACAAGTTTTTTTCCAAAAGAAGCTATTTATTTCCAAAGTACGTAAATCCAGGTATATGAAGTATTTGAATGAATTTTCAATAAAATCACTTCCAACAGAAACAACATACACAAGTCTTAGCTTTATTAGGATAGTGCCTTTGTGAATACCAACTGAAATGGAGTTGAATATTTTCTGAAAGAGTTGTTGCCTGACTTTTCTGAAAGAGTTGTTGCCTGACTTTTGCAGTTAATTGTCCACTAGGAGACACCATTGCTCCACAGAGCTGAAAGATGAGGTGGGGGCAGTAAATTATTGGAGGTAATACGAGTTAACAGTCGCTCTTATCTTCCAGGTCATTCTCCACTGTTCATAAAATTTATATTGACCCAGATGAAGCTTGGTTTTCTTTTCCAGGCATGCAGAAAATGCATGAGCTAGCACTTTTCACAGTCAGGACTTGAAAAAAAAAAAAAAAAAGGGGGGAGAAAAAATTGGAATCAGGAATACTTGGTGAAAGAGTAAGAGGGAAAATGCTTAGCAATACTTATGTAGAGACAATAAAAATTTTAGAACAAAAAATTGAAATTTCAAAATACATTAACATTTTCATGTCTTGTCCTATTTCAAGGTATAAACCTTCAGAAAGGTTCTTCAGAAACTGAAGAAAGGATTACAACCTGAAGATGATGAGATTTTTCTCCTTTGTGTAAAATCTTTTCATTCAAGAATTTACCCCACACTGAGGAGTTGAGTTCAACATTTTCTCTTCCATTAGAAAGATTATGTATATATGTACATGTACATAAAACATGTGCCTGTATGTTACACATTCATACCCTATACAAAACTTAAAAATATTTGTTAAGAGTTTATTTGCAGTAAGAAAGGCCTTTAAAAGGACATAAAAAAGGGAAGGATCTCCTCACTTCATCAGCTAACCAAAATTTGTTCTTTGTAATTTTGGAGCACAGCAGTATTTTTTAATTCAAAATTTCATAACAATATGTGTGCTAGAACATAATTTTTAATTTTTTTAATAAATGCTACATACAAGATTTCTCCTGAATTAATTTTTAAGATTTTTCAAGGTTACTTTTGGCTCTATTTTATTTGTTGCTGTTATAAGATGGATTCCATAGTTGTATTATCGAATTCTATTCATTTAATTATCTGTGATCTAGATAGTGATTTTAATTTCAAAACTGTGAATGCAAAAGTATTTAATAGTTTTGAGATAGATAAAACAAATAGGCTCTTATTTCAAAGTAAAATTCTATTTAAAATATTAAAATTTCTACTCTTCATTAAATGCAGGAGAATCCAGTAACTGAAAAAAAGTGAATTTGAACATATCTACTTTGTCACTGAGATCAAAAACTCTAGGTCATGCCATAAGCTGGTGTATATGAGTGCAGTTTGACAGAATTTCATAGAGTTAGGCTTCTTTGTAGTAGATAAATATCTATATCTTTTGATGTTGCTAAGTAGACCTTGTTTATTAAAAAGTTATTGTCTTTGATACTGCTAAAGGCAGTACTAAAGTAAAGAAACTATTAGTGGAATTTTCAGCAATACAAAAGAAAAGCATGAGATCCTTCTTGACACTTGAAATATCTTGATATATTAGTGTGGCAGCTAGCAAGAAAAAAAAAAGCTAGTAATATTTATTCTTTTTAGTGGAACTGACTATACAGAAGTAAAATAAGTAACTCTTTCAGATAGCTATGATCAAACTTTTATTTATGACAACTATAATGCTATTAAAAATTAGTCTGCTTTCTAGAATACTGCAGCAAAAAGCCTCAAGAGGAATAAGTTTGCTACCTAGAAAATTGACCTCATGCAGAAGCAATCTATTTTATCCAACAAATGTTAAAGATTAGCTTTCCCATAACCTACAAGAACCTTCAAATTTAAGATAAAAGATTTGAAACTTTAGCAGGGAAAATCACAACAGAATATAGGAAATTACTCTAGACAATTCCAAATGAGAAATAAGTGTGAATTACTAGCAGGTGGAGTAATTTACCATGACTGTGAGTGATATTCCACCATATGAAATGTTTGAACGAGTGTTAAGGGTCTGCTGAATGGCACCTAGTCTTATTCAGGCAGGAATTACAGGTCTGATGCAGAAATTGGTTAAGGAAATTCCATGGCCTGCTGGACGAAAGGGTCACAACAGTCCTCTTAGGTTTCAGAAGTCTGTTAAAAAAAGTGTTTTAATGCTAGGATAGAAAAAAAACAGAGACAAAAAGATTTATGATTTATCAACGCTTTGCTGTTTTAGCATGCACTTGAAATGACTGTGTCCAGAATGGAACCATTTCCTAACAATCTACAGTTGTCATTTCTAATTATTTTTCATCTAAGTCATGTAGTGAAGAAAGCCAAATTCTTTGTGATTCAGTTCACCTAACCTTTTTTAGAAGTGTTTTCTGAGAAAAGGCCATTCTGAAGAGATAGTGTCTCATTCAGAGTCTTGGTCTTAAATAAAATTGATCAGATAATAAATAAGATAAATAGTGGTAGTAAAGGTGCATGACATTTTAAGGTTTGGAAGCTGAAGTGCTGATCCCTATTTATCTTTGCTAGTGACTGCAGACTATTCTTTTAGGTACCTTGTGATAGGCAAATTAAGCAATTTTAGAGGGCAAAATAACCTTCTACAGTCTTTGGCTAGGACACAGATATTGAACAAACAATTACCATTAGGGCTAGAGCACATCATTCAAACATTGTACCCAGTTTCATGCTACCTGAATACGGTCTTTGTTGCGCAGTGAAAATTCTGAAGCCAGGAAAGTAAGTCAGGTCGTATAGTAATTCCTCAGAATGCTGTTAAAACAATTGAAGCTCACCCCTTTTCTGCTTTGCCTCCTTGTTTTTCTGGCAGCTGCCTTGACTGTGCTTGGATATGCAGGACAACCTGTCTGACTCCTCCATTTGTAAATGTTTGGATCCAAAAGGTTTGAGCTCCTGAATGACTGAAGAGAATCCCTGCAGTTTCTCACATTTGACCCAGCTCTTTTCTAGCTTATCTCCTATGTTCCTTAGTTCCCACAACTAGATGATGTTCAAAACACTGTATAATGTCATTACCTCTCTTGCCTGTTTACAAAAGAAAAGCTCTAAGTACATGCATTTTCTTTATGTGCTACTGATAGGTCTCAATCAAAAGCACAATTTGTCTTTTACTCCTCATCCACATGCTAAAGAAATGGGTTGTCTTCAGAGACTCTCCTTTCCTTTTTGCCTGTTTTTCTCCCTTTTTACCATTCTATATATTGATATATATGATATAATGCAAATAAAATTATTTTGCCAAAGGGAGAATTTTTATAAAAGCAAAATCCATTTTTTTCCTAAATGAACCTGCATAACTTCATCACTTCTAAAAGGGAAATTACATGCCATTGAGGAAGTAAAATAATAGGATATATAAGTAATGTAATGGCCCATGTGAAAAAGAGGTTGGAGAAGGTCTTACCCTAAGACAGTTAAAGGTCTGAGATGGGGCATGTTACAAAAATGAAAAGAGGCTGTTAAGTAAAACAGTCTAGAGAAACTAGACTGGGAATATCTCTTAAATGATACATTAACTCCTGAATATCTAATTTATTTGTAAAGGTGACTATAAAACTTGACAAGACTTCTAATGTAATTTGATATTAATAAAGTCCTCAAGAATATTTGATGTCCAAAAAATTTCTGGATTCTTTGTTTTTAGAATAAAATGAAGCTCCAGATACTTGAGAATAGATTAAGAAGTACATGGAAAGAGATGGAGTTATTCTTTTTAGTCCTATTATATCTCCTTTTATCCCCATTGTTTGGCAGTGATGCGATAGGTTTTCTAATCTATCAATACATATTATACATAATTTTTTGTGATGATTAAATTTACTTACACTCATCAATAATTTTTATGAAGCTGTCATTTTGTGAAAAATTATTCATCATTCCTCAAAACCCAAAATATTTCCACTGTAAATACAGTTAATATTCAAGAGTTTTATCCACCCCTACCTCCTCTTTCCTGACTTGCCTACAGGACAGTATGCCTCACACATACAAAAGTGCTTCCAAAAAAGCTTCTAGTCACCTAACTGACCTAATACCACATCTATATCTTTGTGTGCAACCCTTTTGCAATAAGGACAGACCTTCAGTATACAATAGGTAAGTTTTTTTTTTTTACTAAACAGGTGATGGCAGAATTAGTATATTGTGTTATACTGTACAGAGTACATCAACAAACTTCTGTGTATTAATTCCCTCTTTGCTTGTGTTTGGGTTTCTCAATACTGTTAGAAGCCATTGTCAGAGACTGTGTGCACTTTTCCCTCTTCTCCAATATCTGCAGCAAAAGCGCATCACAATGCTTGGTTAAATTTGCCATCTGTAATTCCAGAACCTCAGGTATATCTGAGCCAGCTAACTGCAATTCACAATAATGATTTAATATGTCATGATTTTCAGCATTCAAGCATTTGCTTTCACTTGGAAATGCAGAGGGTGAGATTCATAATGGCACTGAGATTGCCTGCTAAATTTCCCATCTGGTGATCCTCTCTCACTACCACTACAAAATTCCGTTATTTCCATCCATTTGCAGCTGTGGCTCCTTCCCCTGTGGGATCAAAGTTGCACCTGGCTAAGCAGCCTTTTAGGAAATGCTACAAATAGTGCAATATGTCATTTTAAATGGTGACGACTCCTTTTGGATTTGGAGTTAACAGCGGGCAGCTAATAACTTGCTGGCACACCCTACACAAGACACCAAATCAGAGTATTTCCAGTCAATTTAAGTAGATTTATTGATTTGCTAAAGGCTACAGAACAGACCCATTTTGAAGGGGGGAAATCATCTTAAGTGGCATGCATAGGCCAATAATGCAACTTAAAGCAGCTGTTCTTAAGCTGCATTAAAGCCAGGACAAGCCCTCCTAATTAGGCAGCTCCTTCTCTGCCTAACCCCTGTGCAGTGCAGATATGCACCTCAGGAGTATAAAGAGCTGCTGTTCTTCATGTTTTATGTTTTGAGGGATGACTGTAATCAACAGCTCAACAATTGCTGGAAGCATTTGAATACATCTTGCTTCTTGGTTTATGATGAAGGCATTTTTGTGACTGCTTTCTGTGACTGTTACTTATCAAAATCAGCTGTGGAGGCTGCTGGACAGAACAGCAGACACAGCCCCAGGAGACCAAGATTCTATTTCTAGTCCTTGCCAGTGGCTTGCTGGGAAAACCTGGAGAAGTCATTCCCTGCCCCTAGCAGAGTTCTCCCTTCTCCACAGCTTAATTCTTCTAAAAATACACCATTAAAAATCTTTCCTTCGTTCAGCCCACATTTTATCTAAATCCATTAGCCTCAAAATCCCAACACTGAAGAGTGCTGAAAATGACAAAACAGAATTAAATCACAGTTGAAGATAAAACTGAAAAAAGGAAGCTGTAACTCTCTTTACTATTACTAAGGATTGTTTCATATCACCTTGGGACTATCTCCACTATTCGTGCAGACAGAGAGATATTTATTTTGTTGTGAATATTTGGTTTAATACTTTATTTCTGAAGCCTCAGAAGAAGAAACTGTTGGAGAAAATTTCATCTTTGGAAAAGGCTCACGAGGACTCTTTAGCTGCTTCCAGGCAATATGCTTGGCAATTAATTACTAAATGCAATGTGTCTAGATTTCCCAGGTCATGGTTACAGGTAAAAGCTGTTGAAACCTGCTGCCATACTGCACCACACCAGTGATTAAACCAGAAAGAGAATGGGACTGATAAAGACTCCGTACTATTCCAAGTGGTAGCACTTGTATGTAACTTAGATGATAACAGGTCTGATTGGGTGTTTTTTTCTGCTGTTCTAGTTCTCTTCTTCATCTTTTTTTTTTTTTCCTTGAAGGCCTGCTACAAGTGATAGAAGCCATCATGCTGTTTGATTTTCATCTTCTCTGAAATTGTTTTAGTGCTTCCAAAAAGTAAAATTGACCCAGCACATGAGACTTTATCTCCTTACAAGACATTGAAGATGTATTAAAATTTGGCTTAGTTTGATCTACACTGAAGTTGTCACAGTTATTAAGACAATTAATTTCTTTAGTTTTACAAGGACTTCCAGTCCTTCACCTGTAGCGTTTATACATAAAAATGGATGGGAGTAGTCGTCAACTTCATGTACATGCATTCAGGAACTGTTAAAACTCCGTAGCCAACTCTGAAAACAAATGGATTATCAGCTCTGGCCTTTAAATAAACCAATTTTATCAAAAGAAAAAGGAATTTCAACTGGCAGGGTCCCAGCACCCCTCACTGCCTGGGGCTCTGAGCCATGATCCCCCTAACATAGCCCAGCCTGGCCACACTCTGTGGTGGGAGCTGGCTGTGGCTGTCAGGCAGGAGCACACCCACAGCGCTTCCCATCACACCTATGGCTGATGCCTTTCTTACAGTGAAGGCAAAACAAATCCCACCAGGTTAAAATCTGGTTTAAGGGCTGGGACACTTGAGGTGTGCATTTTCTGTGTCTTCTGGCTGGCCCTGTGCAGGATCCTTGAGCAAGATGCCTTAGGAACTCCACATACCCTTGCCTCTGACCAGGCAGAAAATATGCTTTGTGTGCCTGAGGTAGCAAAGAAAGCAAGAGGATTAGCAAATCACTGTGACAATTTTGAGTTTGCATTAAGAGAAATATTTACTAAATGTATCCATACCAGAATGTCATAGGTTAGCAAGCATAGTCCCGGAAGGGATGTCCTTGCCAAGGGTTGCTTACAGCTTCCTCTGGGACCTGACAGAACCTACCAGCTGGCCAGTTTGAATATGGACAATTCTTTAAGCCACTTAAAGTTGTGACCGCCTCTGTGATACACACTTAAGAATAGAAACCCTGAGGCAGACTGGCTCTGTCTCATTTCCGGTGCTGGGACAGGTGGCTGCGGGCCCCGTGCGGGGGCCAGTGGGCCCGGCCCAGGCCCTGATCGGGCCAGGCCGGGCCGGGCCACGGCCAGCCTGGAGCTGATGGGCCCTGTTCCACCCACAGCAGCTCGGCTCCCCCCTCTCCACTGCAATAAGCCACATTCCAGCTGCAAGGCCAAGGTGAGATTAACCCTTTTAGTGCTTTCAGTGAAGAGCTGAAAACCTGAGGGAAGAGAAAGAGGAGATGCTTGAAGCTGAAATTCTGTTGTGAAGCTATGATATATCAGAGTACCCATTGTAATTTCATGAAGATATGGGGGGTGGAGTGTTCAACTTGTGCTTGTTAGCAAAAGCACCTGCACTGAGATAGGCAGATGCTGATGCAGCTGTAATTTCATGAAAAATTTGGATGGGGAGAGATGGAAGTGATGAGGACTTTTGCTCCAAATGGGAAAGGAGAAACCTCAGTTCCTAGAGATGCTTCCAGAGATAGTCCTAGAGGTGAAGATGAGGAAGACCCTTTGCTCCCAGGGAAGGAGGAGGGCCTCTGTTCTTAGAGATGAAATGCTCGCAGAGATGGGTGAAGAGAACTTTTGTTTCTGAATGGCTCAGCCTTAAAATTGTACCCCAAAAACCTCCAAGAGTGGACCCTCAAAAGCAGTTGCGGGAAAAGCTGCAAGTCGGGGGAAGGGACTCACATGCAAGCAGAGAGATTCCTCTTCCTAAATGGACTGAACAAAGTTATTTGGAAGTGGGCGGCTGTCTCATAGCAGGGGCAAGAGAGACTCCTCTTCCTAAATGGAGTGAACAAGGTTATTATGGAAGTGATAAACAGACTGAACATCTCAAGGGTTATCTTTTTACATTGTCAGTGGGAGAAGGGAGGAAGGTGGGGGGAGGAGAAGAGTTCTGAAGGTGTGTTATGTTTTTTTTTTCTTCTTCTTCTTTTAGGTCTGTTAATAAACTTCTTTATATTCTTTCAAGCTTGGTGCTTGTTTTGCATTTCTCCTAATTCTTATCTCACAGAAGATAAACAGTAATGAGTATTTTGGACCAAACCACTACACTGAGACAAGAAAAAAACAAATCCCTTTTGAGTTCAGAACATCCATTGGAAACAACTCTGCAAAACAAAAGATGCTTATAAATTACTATTTTGCCACATACTGGTACTATTTTATATAAAATAAAGGAAGAACAGACACTATGTTACCCTGTGCTTTAAGATCAGGTCAGAATTACTTAAGCAATTACAGAATACTCAGAAGCTTTGTAAGAGCCTGTAAGGCCCCAGAAAACTCACTCAACATGAATTTTAAAAGTTGTTCATGTACTCTGAGTTAGACTCACAGGAGAAATACTGAAAAGATATTCTCAAGCAAGAGGTCAAAACAACAAAAAGAACTTTTCTGGCAACTTTAGAAAATCAAAGAACTTTGGCAAAAGGTATTAAGCAACATTCAGTCGATATAAAACACTTCCCAAAGCTTTAACTTGGCCCATTCAACTTCATAAAATCTAAGCCCATCCCATTTTAAGTTACACAAAAATTCCGAGAATAGGGAATTATTAGAAGAAGAAGGAAAGACAGAATAGATATAGAAAAGGGCATACATAACTACCACTCCTGCTGTAGAAGTGTTCAGCTGATAGAAATTCCAAGAGAAGGTAGGGTCAAGACATGCTTGCTGTATGTTCAGCCTAAAAGACCCCTTTACCTTCCTGGGCACTTCCCTCAGGTGGGAATTCTGGTCACTTAGCTCCTCAGGAGCTGGGTTAGGGGCTCCAGAGGCAAGTGTAGAGCATTGCTTCCTATGTGGTAGGGATTGGCAGCCATTTCATGGTTGAGATACAGGCTTTAGTGGTGGGAGGTGCGGAGCAGGGCACTGCCTCACCAGGGCAAGACCTGACCTGCCCCTTCCCCTCAAACTCTCACCCAAAAATGTCTCAAGACATCAATCTTCCCAGTCTCTCACACAGCCACAGCCTGAATTCTTCCGTAGCTTATACACGACATTTAAATCAATCATTTCTGTTTCAGATGCATTCACATTTATGTAATAATAGACTTGCATTCCTGAGATCTAAATATAAAGTTATGAGATAAAGATTCAAATCCTCTAAAACTGGGGGGTGTATCTAGTAAATGTGAGCCATCCCACAGAAAACTGAAATTTCAGAGGGGTAGAGATTAGTGTTTCTTTGGAAACAGATTTTACCACAGCATCTGAAGTCATGATCAGTGTTAACTTGTGACAATGGTATTTAATGAGACTAATTTGTGTGGTAATAATGTACACATTCATAGAGTAAGTATCACATGTGCTCGTCCTTTCCTTACTCTTTCTTGGATGTTCATGTTAATCCACTGATGGAGGAAATGTCTAGGCTAGGCTGACCCTTTGGCAGAACAGGTAGGACTAGTTGTGATTTATTACAAGTCTAACAGACACAGAGGCTTTACTATGGTATTTAATGCAGTCTTTGCAGCAGTTTTTCTTAGAAGAGTTCGTTCATTGCCAGAAACATTTGAACAGCTGAAAAAAATGAATGTGCAAGAACTAGACAAAGGTTACATATTTTCTCATATCAGTTTATAGTCAGGCAAGAACTGAAAATTTAATTTCAGGAATGAACATTTTCCACAGATTTTTAACAAACTGCTAATAGTATGAATGACCCAAAAACCTCTCATTATCTTTTTTTTTTCTTTTCCACCCCTGGAGAAGAAAAAAACCAACTCTTTTCGCTCAGACTACTTGGAAAGACTGTGAGAGACTTGTTAGCACATGCTGGGATTTGTGCACTTAAGCTCTGAAAGGAGAGAAAAATCAATTAGCAGGAGAATGTGTAACTTTTCTTTTTCACTTTCACATATAAAAGTTTAAAAAGAATATAACCTCTGACATTGAAATATAGTGCGAAGGCCAAAATTGTGGATTCTGTAAGATATGGCTGGAAGGACAGAAAGCTCCACTGAATGATTTACTGGCTGTCTGCCATACTCTGAATTGCTGCCTGTCAATGCCACATGTGGCACCTTTCAGATAGCATATTCTTTCAAGCAAGTCCATAAATGTGGCAGATATCAAGAGTGTGAAAGTGTGCTTTTGTTAATGCTTGAGAGTGTTTACATTGACAGCTAGAAAAAGAGAATACTCTTAGTCATTGCTTCTGTAGGTAACAACACAAAATGATGACATTCACTCCATTCTCTCATAACCAGCTGTGATTTGTATTTTGAATCTAGGAAATCCATATGTTTATGTCTCTCAGTGTTTGAAAGAAATTTACTTTCCTACCATGCAAATTGAATAATGGAGTTGCAAGAGTCTCTTCTCTGAAACATGTTTTAATTCTAATTCTTGATTTCAATCTGTGGTAATTGTTGTGTTTTCAATCCTTTTCACCATAGACCTACAAGCTATAAAATTAATTTATGGTCTTGGAAGGAAAGGAAACAGCAGTAGTTCAAAAGAATTAGATGCTGTCTGAGACACAATAATGTGCCTACATATGCCTCTCTCCATGTGATTCCCTACTCAAGGATCATCACCATTACACTATTTTTAAATAGCAATTTATGACATATATGGTCAACCTAAAAGACAAATTGGAATTTAAATTTTCTCTTTATTCTAAAGAGAAATGTCTTTTTTTTATATACAGGCTTCTATAGAAGCCTGTTTATCTACTACAGGCTTCTATTATCTATTCTCTAGAAATTTCCATTATAGCTAAAGGTCAATGGTATTTTGGTGATACAGTTTGTCACAAAGATATTTTGATGTTAAACCATTAGAAGACAGACCTGGGAACTGCAGAGATGGGAACAGCAAAAATATAATTGGTACATATGGAATATGTGCAACAGTCTGCACATATTAAAACTAACTCTGATATTTGCTTCCCTTCAATATTAGATTTGTGTGTATTTCCTTAGCTCTTGAGTGGGACAAAACTGATCAGGTAATATCATTTAATAACAAATTGTTATTGCTACTCATATAAAGAAATCTGGTTGATAGAACCCTGAGACAACACTTTTTATTCTGTTCTTGGTAAAAGTCAAATGTATAGATATACATGGGAGTTAGCTGAAATAAAAATGAAATAAATAATGACCTGGGAAATTAGTGAAGGTCATTGAGTATATGAAATACATTACTGAAAATAAGCAGATTATTACAGTTGTTGTTTATTTAAACCGTGCATTAATTACTAATTAATTGAAATTATTTTTCCATATTATTATTATGGGGAGCCATATTCAGGGAGAGCTTTGTTTAACCATATTCTGTTTGAATAGATTGTTAATTTATCACTGAGCTAACTTGTATCCTCTGAATAAAACACCACATGGTCTATCAGGAGGGAGACCACGCTACACAGTCCTATTCTGTCCAATTTTCAGAGTCTGACTCTTTATAAATCGAAGTATTTCTGAGCCTTTCTGTAATAGTGCAATATCTTTCCTGAATCTGGTTGTTTTGTTTTGGTTTTTTTTGTTGTTTCTTTTATACACTGTACAGAAAATCTACACAATTAAAGGAAGGCAAAAAAAAAAAAAAAAAAGAAAAATACTGACAGAGGGGCATTATGTATACAGTTATTGTAAATAGATAAGAAAAGTTAGCTTAATATCAGCTTTTGAAAAAAAATGTCTAGTTTTTAGAAGTACCAAGGAAATGTAATAATGGCAATGAAAATAGATTAAGTAATAACCATAAGCCACTTTCTTCTTTTTATTTATTTAAGATATTTTGTTGTATTCAGAATTTGAAAAGTCTGGCTGTATTTATATGGGTTCCATTTTGCTGTGAAACTCTTCCAAATACCAGTTAACTTCATGTTTTTATACATTGCCAAAAAGAGCAACTATATTTGGCTCTTAATATAATTTTCTTGGGAAGTAGTGTCTTGAGTGTTCCTCATTTAAGAAGCTGTCCACATAACTCACAGCTGTGGCTTCACAGATTAGATTCAGTGATTGCTCTTTAAAAAGCAGTCTTATCCTATGAAGCTGTCCTAAAGTTAGCTACAACAGCCTATTTCAATGCATTAAAAAAAGTAGCAAGGTTTTCAGAACTGTTGCATACTTGTAGCTTTCATTTATTTCTAAAGAGGGCTGCAGGTGCCCTGAATTGAAAATAATCATACATATGGTTAAATATGATTAGAAATAAAAACAGAAAAATAAAAAATGTCTGAAAACTATTCGTAACGGGTTTATCCTGGATGGGTTTCACATGCCCACCAAGCTGCTCTCCCTCCTCAACTGGACAGGGGAGAGAAAATAGAGTCAAAAGCTTGTGGGTCAAGATAAGAACAGGTAGAAATCATTCAGAAAACACTGTCATGGGCAAAAGAGACTTGATTGAGGAAAATTAGGTGAATTTATTGCAAATCAAATCAGAGTATGGTAATGAGAATTAAAAGAAATCCAAAAACATATTCCCCCACCCCTCCCTTCTTCCTGGGCTGAATTACACCCCAGTGCTTCTATTTCCTCTCTCTGACTGCAATGGGGCACAGGGAATGGGGGCTGCAATGGGGTGTTGTTGGGGCTCCTCCCCCCCTGCCATGTGGTCCTGGGAGAGGGGCCCTGGGGGGAGACATGGGGTTTCCCTGCCCCTGGTCAACCTCATTCCCCATTGGTTGTTTTGTGTTCCCCTGTGCGGGCAAGGACCCTTGGGTCCCGCGATTGACGCAGTCCCTTGGCAGATCCCCAGCCATGTGGCTGGGAAAATAAACATCTCTGAAAATATCTACCAAGAACTGGTCCATCTAATATTCTTTCCACAGGCCTCGTTGTCTGATACACATGTTGCAACCATCCCCATTGCAAGATGTGTTGGAAAATGCTGGGGAAGACACCGATCCCTAAGGACAGAAAATTTGTGAGTAAAAACCACTCTAGATCTCTCTCTTCTAGCCTTGGTTTGGGTATTCTCTCTGGACTATGGAAGAATCGTAGGAAATGTGGCTCTCTGAGCCGCAGAAAGAAATGTATCTAGAAGTTAAAGGAATCCTGGCACAACAAAACAGGAAAGTACTTGTTCCAGGAGATCTAGAACATTTTTTAACTGGCTTTTCAAAAATTTCTTTTATATTTCTCGAGACTTACTTTTTGATATTGATCCTTCTGGAACTAGTCTTGCGAGTTTTTGGTATGAGATCTTGAGTGAGATAAAGGATCAAACAAAACATGCACTAGCGATAGAACCTCTCCGTGCATCCTTTGTAATCAACGAAGCTCTTGAGGACCATTTGTATGGTCCCATTATCCCTAGAGCAGAGGATGGCCGTAATCCTGTGGCTGAGACCACACGACAGCCATCCCAGGAGCGTGTGACCGCAGCCATGCTGGTAGAGGTGCCTGCGCTGGATGTGCCCGGCCCCCTTGGGAGAGCGCCTTATCACAGACCCCATCCCTGTCTCGGGGTCCCCTGCTGCTCAACCGTGAGTGAGGGAGCAATGCCACCAGCGCCGCGGGTGCTGTGGTCCACGTGCAGCAGAGAGGTGGCCCCCATGAGCAGCCAGGAACCGGGAGTTGGCGGGGAAGCCCGCTCTGAGCACATGGGTCGGAGAGCCCTGTAGAGTGAGAAGCGGCGGTTCCATAGCGACACAAGAAGCTGTGCAGCGCAGCACTGAGCTGAAGCAGCACTGCTCTCAAGGCAGTGGGGAGTTGGCAATGTGGGGCCACTCGGAGGCCATGCAGTGGCCGCAACGCAGGGGTTCAACCGAGACGTCGGAGTCAACGAGGCAGCAGTCACGTGGGACGAGCAGGCACGACAAACATGCAAGCATGTGATAGGAGAAGTTGTAGCAACGAAAATCACAGGAACTGTGAAATGGTACAGTGTCAAAAACAACTATGGATTTATAACACGAGATGATACAGGGGAAGATTTATTCGTCCATAGAACTGCCATTAAAAAGAATAACCCTAAAAATTACCTGCAAAGTGTAGGAGATGGGGAAGTTGAACAATTTGATATAGTGCAAGGAAAGAAGGGTTTACAAGCAGCGAATGTTATTGGGCCTGGAGGTATTCCAGTCAAAGGCAGCCGTTATGCACAAAATTATAAACAATATCCATCCCAGCAGCTTCCCTACCCACAGCCTACTTTCCCCTTTTACCCTATACCCAATATGAACCCTTTCCTAAGTTTACCCTATCCCCAGTTTATCCCTAATCTGTTTTTCACCCCACGGCTTCCCTATACAATTCCCTTTCCCTACAACTCCTCTCCGATGCTGAGGGGGGATGAAAAGGGGGAAAGAAGAAATTAACTATTTTTGTTTAGCATTCCAACAGGTACAAATGGAATAAACCCTCTCCTGCCTCAGTTTCCCCACAAAGCATGCTCAGAGAGTCCTGTCTCCTTTCTCTCAGCCTTAAGATGTTCCAGAGAAAAAATCCGTTTGGACATTTAAAGACTCAGGAGGGTGGCTTGTTTTGTTTTGAAACTGTTCTTGTTATGTTTATCCAGTTGTTTTCAATGTTAAGTTTTAAATATTTTTTTTTTTGTTAAAAAATAAACAGGTGAAGTGTTGGGGTTCCTCCCCCTTGCCATGTGGTCCTGGGAGAGGGGCCCCAGGGGGAGACAAGGGATTTCCCTGCCCCTGGTCAGCCTCATTCCCATTGGTTGTTTTGTGTTCCCCTGCATGGGCAAGGACCCTCTGGTCCCGCAATTGCCACAGTTCCTCAGCATCCTCAGCCATGCGGCTGGAGAAATAAACATCTCTGAAAACATCTATCAAGAATCGGTCCATATCTATTCTTTTCACAGGCCTCATTGTCTGATACACGCGTTGCAGTATCCCCACTGTAACAGGGTGTGACTCTTCAGGATGGGGCTGTGCAGGGATGGGAGTTGAACTCAATGAACCTTGTGGGTCCCTTCCAACCCAGCATATTCTGTGATTCTGTGATTCATCACACATTGTCTCTGTGCTCCTTCCTCCTCACACTCTTCCCCTGCTCCAGCTTGGGATCCACCCACACAAGGCAGTCCTCCAGGGTCTTCAACATGAGTCCTTCCCACAAGTTATATTTTTTCACAAACCTTTGCAGAGTGGGACCCTCCCACAGGGTGCAGACCTTCAGGAACACGCTGCGCCAGTGTGGGTCTTGCACAGGGTCAAAAGTTCCCCTGGGAAACCCGCTCCAGCCATGAGCTCCTCTCTTCACAGAGCCACAGCCTCCTTAAGACACAGCTGACACTTTTGTCTGCCAGGGCACACTGTTGACTCATATTTAACTTGCCTGAAGAATAGCAAGTTAGAATAATGCATTGAATTTATACATAGAATTTTAAAAATATAGAGAGAATTGGTCTGAAGAACGGTAAAGCTGAAGTGAATTTTGATTTATACTGCAAAAGTCTTTCTTCTTTGCTTTACTGATTGAGAATATATTGACTCTTTTTGTACAGAAATATTGTGATATACAATTGTGATTTTAAATGACTACCTTATCAATTTGTAGCAGCATTTCTTCAAGAACAATTCTCCAACAGATTTCATATTCATACACTCTGCAGTGTATATCAGAACAAAAATTATATTACTTTAGATTTAGCAAAGCACTGTATGTGTTAAAGTAAACATTTCAAAGCTGGAGCTGTGAGCTAAACTAACATCATACATATAAACACTTGTACACATATATTAGGTAAATAACAAAAGACTGACTAAACTTTGTGAGTGGCCATCTGTATCTTTGCTGGTTTTCCCTAAAGGAAATTGAACAAGAAATGGAACAAGTTTAAAATTCACTTTTTTTTTTTTTCTCTCACAGTGAGATCTCTAGTTTTCTTCTCAACTGAATTAATCCAGGCTTTTATTTACAAGTTTCTCTTGGATCTTACAAGAGGGCCTTGCAATAAACAACAACCCAATTTCAAAGCCTCCATTTAAAAGAAAATCCAATAGAAAATTGATGTAGTGGTGTAACACAAATGTAACTAAACTCATTCAGAACTCTTCAGTTTCCATTGGGCTAGACACTTGAAATTTATTTTGCTATCCCTTTCTTTTCCAAACTAGTATATAAAGGATAGATGAAAATTTCTGTTCCTTAGATTAACATGCAATAAAATATCATTAACAGCTTCTGCAGTATGACAAGAGCATTTCAAGCAATGTCACATCCAACACAGGCAATGAAATGGGATTTATTCTGTCTGCACGTGTATTTTGACGGCACTGACACTGTGAAAATGGATAGACACAGAACCTGATGATTCATTTCTGTAAGTTCATACTGTATGTTTCAAAAAAATCCCGTAGTGAGATCTAGTAAAATGAATGAGTGAGGAAAAGAAAATTCTTTGATTCTGAGGTGAGGAATGCTGTAATATTTCCAATGAAACAATTTATGTAAAGTAAAATTTCTGTCTGATGTCCCTAGTTTTGAAAATATTGATAAAGAATTGGAATTTAAAATCCTGCTCTCCTTACAAGAAGTTCCACTCTGTTAGATGCCAGCTGAGCAAAGCACTTGGACTTATTCCATCAGCTGTGTGTGAGTGTCTATGCTGCCACTCAGTTCATGTCTTTGTCTTGAGACACTTCAGTTCTTACATAAGTACAAAATTTCCACTCATTTCAGTTGTCAACTGCATACCTCAGTGCTTGAGGAATCAAAAGCTCATAAGAAGTTCACTTTTTCCTTAGTATGATTTTTTTAAGGAGTAGCTTCAGTAATTTTATGTGTATAAACTTGGAGTTGTGCAGAACCAGTGATTTTTAAAAAGCTTTCTAAAAATATTCTGAAGTACCACTCATAATTGGAATTCAATGTAAGAAGAAATTAATCTAAATGCTTTGAACTCTTACTGTAATGTTCATTATATAGAAGCTGTAGCTGCTCATCTACTGTATGATGTAATTCCCTGCATGAAATTTTGCTTCTTGATCTCCACAAATTAAGCTCATTGGTTTGTTTCAAATACAGAGATCCTAAGGGCTACAGCCATCTGAAATATTAAATCCTTTATTTATAAATGCTGGAAGAGCAACATAATAACTTTGTAACACTCCAAGGCATCGATTTTTTTATCTTTACCACAGTGAATAAAACAAGTAGCAAATGGCCACAGTCCCATATCCACAAAAACGGTGAATTGGCACTGTGAGGTGACCATCAAATAAACTGTCAGCTGTAGCCACAAAAATCATAGAGAGTGCAGGTGCATATAACCAAAGTAATACAACAGAATAACACACAGATACCAACAATTACACTCTTAAAGATGAACAGGCATTTGTTGGGTCCTTGATGCACCTTTTCCGAATTGCTTTGAGCTGCTCAGGAAAAAACTTGATAAGAATAGATTGAAAAATATAGAGGTCAGTGTATCTGTGTACGATGGGGTTTTGTTTTCCAACTGCATTTTTAAAATGGTAGAGGAACTTAAGAAAATTAATTTATTGGTATTAGAGAGCATGTATTGGAATAACTCATGAGGTTTGTGTAGTGTTCCTTTAAATTCAGACAGTTCACAGATCATGCAAAAGAATGATTCATGGGGATGTCTGCTCTAAAGGACCCATGTAATTGTGGCTGTGGGAACAAGCAGAATCGGTGGTAGCTACATAAATCTGCTCACTGCTAAAAAACCCAAATATGTGGAGTCATGCTCTAAAAAGCACCATAAGCATCTGAGCTCCCTGTTTACATATTTACTAGTATGAGAAACAGGGAGCACACTTCATTATCCACCTCACAGATATCCATTACTTAGAACTATGCAGTGCAGAACATTATTGTGCTATTTTCTATGGAGACAATAAAAGTCAAATACTCTGCTTTCAAATTACTTCTAAAAGACACAATATCTAAATATTTTTTCTGAGTGTCTGATAACTGCTTCTTCAGCAATATGATGTACACTTTCATAAACATGCAAAGAAATTCCCATATTATGAGAATGTGAATTATTCAAAAACATTCTTATTCCATTTGATTGCAAAAAGTAACCTCTTGAAAACACCTGAAATTAAGAAGCTTATTTAAACAGGAAGAGGATACTTTGAAAATTATGTAATATTGTCTAGAAAACAATAGGAAGTGGATTTTTTTTTTTTAACAAAAGTAGTGCTGGAAAATTCCAGGTCAGCTTTCTATACCCTCAGGAATAAACAGACTAAAACCAGATAGTTCTTCTTCAAGTAAAATCAGCTAAATTATCTCATTAAAATTAATCAATTATTGAGCATACATTCTTCTAAGTAAGCATTTTAGTGGGAATGAGTCACTAGCTTCTGCTTATATTAGCAACTCTGGGTGAGCTCCAAGTAAGAATGCATTTTATTGGCATTTACTAGTTACGCAGAAGCAAAAACCTCATACCACTCTTTATATAGCAGATTTGCATTATTTACTTTTTTCTCTTGGGAAAACAGCACACATGCCTTGACAGTGAAGAGAAAAGTTAAGGTCACAATTTAACACACTTTTTATATCAGGAAAGCTGGTATCACCACAAAAAAAAGCTAATCCATATCTTACCATAGTTGCAGCCCTTTTTCTAGAGTCTTTAACTATAGTTCAATGGTCAAACAGTGAATTTATGCTGATCTAGATAAATACAATATTCATGCATAATCCTTCTGTGTGTGCATAGGTTTATAAATGTATATCTATTTATAAGTCGATTTTAGAACTAATCATCCCACATCTTTGTTTATTGGCCAGGCAGCATAAAGTCCTATACAGTACAGAAGCAGAAATGAGCATTAAGAACCTCAGAGGAGGGCAGTGAAAGTGTCGACTTAAATAATTTTAGTTTGTAGATCAAACTATGGGAAACATAGTTGTAAAAGACTATTACAGAATTTATCAGATGGCAACTTCTACTCTGACAGTCTAATGTCTAACTGATGGCATTAACATACACAAATTTAGAACAATTACCTCAAATGTTGCAAATAAATAATAATCTTACATTTATTGTTTTTAATTATTATTTATTGTTTTAATTATTATTGTTTTTAATTTAGTTCAAACTGATATTAAGCAAAGTAGTCCATTTAGTGAGTGGATTAAATTGGTGGGTCCTAGGCAGAAGTATCTATAAGATTTTCAGACTGGTAGATTTGACCTCACTTATACGTTTCTCATGGAAGAAAGAAAAAAAAGGCTTTCCTACTTTTTTCAACTGTGAATGACTTGGCAACTTATTTTAATTAATTGAATAAACAGAAATCAGGAAAATATTTTCAGCATATACAGCAGAGGCTACAGTTTCTCAACATTACCTTGACACAGTGAATGTGCTTAGGTAGCGACATTCAGCGAGGGGCTAGCCTTCAAAATTTCAGAAACGTATATTGAAAAACAAAAGACGATTTTGATACATTTTCATTGGAAGTACAGTTGGTTAATGACTTTTTTCTAGCCTCCTATAATATAATTTATCACAGAAACATGAGCAGAAATGCAGTTATTTTGTGGTCTGAGTGTGAACATCAAGTCAAAGCACTGTGGCTGTTTGCATAACATCTGAGTAGTTAAAATTAATGTGGTTTGCATTTTAGACCATTTTAGACTCTACATGTCACTTTTAGCTCTGTTTAAGTCAGGTTTGTTCCTCATAAATTTAATAATAACTGTGTGTGCTTTCATCAGTTTTGCATTCAGTCCACTGTCCCCAGAACTTGATTTCAGAATACAAGAATTAAGGTACGTGCTTAAGTGTTAAAGACAACCAGACTTAGAGTTTTGTAAATATGGATGGACATAATCTTCAAAATTAGGTCAAAAAATAAAAACATCAGGAGAATCATCATTTACAATTGCTTGAATTCTGACTTCTGCAGGGCTGAAGTTCCTGCAGATTTTTGGGAACTTTGAAGGTTTGAGAACCTGGTTGAGAGAAGGGACCTTTGCATGTTACCAAGTGTACTGATACCCTGGTTTGTAACATTGCAATAGGAATAAAAAAACCAAGGTGACAAGGGGGGAGAATGTTTGAGAGAGACAATTACTATGTAATTCAAGTGGAGTTTTTTGCATTATGCTTACTTATTTGATAATCTTGTTCGTCCTTGATATGTTAGAGAAAACTAATGACAATGTCAGCTTTTCCCTGTGCTGCACCATTACTGAACACTTCCACAAGAAGAAACTCCAGGGATGTGACAGCTTTGCCTGATGTGTTTTCCTGCAGGTCCATGGAGAGAGCTGGCTTTGGAAACCATTTCAGAGATGATTAAAAGCCATTTTGACTCTCTCCAGGAAGTAAATGAGTAAAAGCTTGTGACTCCTGGGAAGAAAGCTTGAAGTACTAACAGAAATGTCTCAGTAACAAAGGTCAGTCATGACAGGCAGAATATATTCATTAACAGACATTTTCAAAGAGAAGTTAAAAGAAATCCCGAGTGAGTCAATGAGGCATATCAGTCATATCACCAGTCAGCTTCAAAGATGGAGACTCACATGGTGTTCCAGTGAAGCAGCTCTGAAGAGTAGTGGGTGTAATAAATTAACACTAAACACTCAACAGCAAGACCTGATACTGTGTAGAACATGTAGGAAACACATGAAAACATACAGATGCCATTCACTGAGCAGAGGGTTGTACCAGATGTTTCATCATTTATTGACACCGTCTGCAACAGGGCAAAAGATTTCAACCCAATTCCTATCATCTTCTGCACCCTAAGCTTACTTCATAAAGCATTTGAGATTTACCCTCATGAAGGTGGTTGGACTGGGAGGACCTGGGAGGACTTTGCCAGTGTTGGAATCAGAGGCCGTGCCGAAGGACTTATCCCATGCCTTTTTTCCAGCTCCATTGGTGGTGCCATTGGCAGCAGCATCAGCAACAGCACAGAGGGTCCGGCCAGAGTGGACCATGTGTGGAGCAGCCAGGGCTGTCCTTTACCGAACACAGTTCCAGTTGGCTCCACCTGGTGACACCTGAGGGAGTAGAACCCCCCTTTGCACAGGGCCCAGGGTTAGCACAGCAAACAGAAGCCAAGAGAAAACCTTTTATACTGAAGGAAACAGTTTTGAATCTCAGGGACAGTTCACACTGTACTGGAAAAATAGATTTTCCTTATCGGGAAAAGTACTTCTGAACTAGATTTTAGAGTGTTTATTGACTTTCTCTTATGTGTAAATAATGGATCATATTTTAACAGCAGAATATGAACAAAGAGACATTGAACCCCCTGATTCAAGCAACTGTGAAACACTGTGCTTGCATGGTGCAGGCTGATGCACCAGTTGGTACCTGGGAGGCTCTGATCTTTGAGCAGCCCTGCAGTGCTGAGGGCTGGGAGGACACCAGCCTTACTCAGCTGTGAGAGTATCACACTGTCACTGATTGATTCAGACAAAATTAATGGAATAGAAGAAATAAAATAAACTTTCAATATTAGCATGAGTAATTTTAAAGGTTTTCGAAAAGAGAAAAGAACAACTGTCTGATTTTACAGATTGTGCTTCCTTTGTTTTCCAAAAACTTTGACTTCAGAATATAATATGAATGAGAGATTATAAAAAATAAAACATATCCAAGCAATTGTTTTTCTGCTCTAGAAATTGCAAGGACTAGTCCAGAAAACTGGGGTTAAACTGTTATTTAAAATTAGAATATAATTTCAATTGTTAAACAGAAAACCTTATTGTACAAAATCAGGAAAACACTAAAGAGAGGCAGTCACCCGTTATCTTAAAAATAATAGAACAACAAAAACCAAGAATAATTTAATTTTAGTCAAAGAGAACAGCAAGAAAATGTTAAAATAAGTTAGAAACTGGAATACATCTACAATACAACCATTTCCTATGTGAAATAGTCATTAAAAACAAATTAATAATTTAATTCATTATTAATCTGTCTTTATAATGCATAACTGCTTTCTATTGGAGAAAGCTGATACTTATTTATAGTAGTCATCTCATTTAAAATAGCCACTAGAAGGAGATTTCAAAAAAAAGTTTTTGAACAAGTTTATATACCATTGCTCAGGCTCAGTAATGTAATGCTGCTGATTCGTACATTATTCCATTTCTGGTCATCATGGAAATAAGGACATCACAGTCTGGCACTATATCAAGAAAAAACAACTTTACCATGCACAGCTTGATTGTATGTGGCACCTTCTGTAACCTAATCCAGAAGCCAGTTTCCTCCTGAAATAACTGGGGGGTTTTGGGGGTTTTTGTTTGTTTGTTTGTTTGTTTGTTTTGCTTTTTGGTTTGGGTTTGGTTTGGTTTTTGGTTTTGTTATTTTTTTTAAATATATAAATGCATATCGCTCTCCCTTCTTTCGTACTGACAGATACTTACTTTAGGCCTGACCCTGAAAATATGCAATGCAGTATTTTCAAGACATCAGCCTTTTAATTTTCATCATACTCTAGGACCTTATTTCTGTCTAATAAGCATTTTTGATAGCTATACTTGTTTTTCTCCATAAAGCTTGGCATATTTTTAGACTGCAAATCTTTTTAAATGTAGGTACAATTGCTCTTTACCCTCTCCTATTGCTTTACCTTGAAATAGTTTTATTGCCCTGAGATTGCTGCACCGTAATACTTTCTTAAGAACCAGGTCTTGGTGCTACATTTCTCCTTTTCTGTTGGAGGAGGCTGAGGGAAAGGGCAAACAAAGAAAGCATCACTCATGTCTTAAATTTCTCCTATTTCCTCTGCCTCTTGTCTTTCTTTATTAGTGAGAAGCTTCATGGATTGAATTCTGAAAATACTATTTTTAAAGGTCTCCTAATCATTTACACTCACCAAACTGTAGTCAAACCATTAATGCATGGATTAGAATCCTTTCTTTCCTGTGCAAAGCTGCATTAATTTTACAAATATTACAGGCACTTGCAGGACAAAGCTCCAGTTTTTCACTTTTACTATTTATTGTATCTTGTCTCTTGTTTAAGGTTTATCCCTCCATATGCCTTATTCTTCCTTACTATCAGGAATACTGGATATAGATGAGAACACAGTAGCAAAAATATTTTGCTTGGCAAGGTTAATATCTACAACCTGTGATTGAGAACAATTAATTTAATTAGAATATGCATTGCCTTTGCATTGAAATGGAAAATTTGATAAGCAACACTGTGGAAAGAGACTGTAAAAATATTCATTTCTTCCTTTCTAGCTGTGGCTTTTATCTCTGTTCCATGGAAGACCACAAAGATAACACCAGGGTTGAGAACAGAATGTAGTTGGAATAAAACTGAGGGGATGTAAGAGGTGGTTCACAATTCAGATGTCTTGAAATGTTTGTTGAAAAGCTGGCATTACAACCCTTATTTTAAAACTTTTAATCTTCACCAGTGTTCACAACAAAAATTAGGTCATGGAGCTACATGGACAGGAAATTATGGGTGTTGCAATGGGGATGGTTGCAACATGTCCATACAACGAAGCCCGTGGAAAGAAATATATATGGACAGGTTCTTGATAGATGTTTTCAGAGAGATGTTTATTTCTCCAGCCGCATGGCTGAGGATGCCGAGGAACTGCGGCAATCACGGGACCTGAGGGTCCTTGCCGGGCAGGGGAACACAAAACAACCAATGGGAACGAGGCTGACCAGGGGCTAGGGACACTGCGTGTCTCCCCCTTGGGCCCCTCTCCCAGGACCACATGGCAGGGGGGAGGAACCCCAACACTTCACCTGTTTATTTTTTAACAAAAAAAAAATATTTAAAACTTAACATTGAAAACAACTGGATAAACATAACAAGAACAGTTTCAAAACAAAACAAGCCACCCTCCTGAGTCTTTAAATGTCCAAACGGATTTTTTCTCTGGAACGTCTTAAGGCTGAGAGAAAGGAGACAGGACTCTCTGAGCATGCTTTGTGGGGAAACTGAGGCAGGAGAGGGTTTATTCCATTTGTACCTGTTGGAATGCTAAACAAAAATAGTTAATTTCTTCTCTCCCCCTTTTCATCCCCCCCTCGGCATCAGAGAGGAGTTGTAGGGAAAGGGAATTGTATAGGGAAGCCGTGGGGTGAAAAACAGATTAGGGATAAACTGGGGATAGGGTAAACTTAGGAAAGGGTTCATATTGGGTATAGGGTAAAAGGGGAAAGTAGGCTGTGGGTAGGGAAGCTGCTGGGATGGATATTGTTTATAATTTTGTGCATAACGGCTGCCTTTGACTGGAATACCTCCAGGCCCAGTAACATTTGCTGCTTGTAAACCCTTCTTTCCTTGCACTATATCAAATTGTTCAACTTCCCCATCTCCTACACTTTGCAGGTAATTTTTAGGGTTATTCTTTTTAATGGCAGTTCTATGGACGAATAAATCTTCCCCTGTATCATCTCGTGTTACAAATCCATAGTTTTTTTTGACACTGTACCATTTCACACTTCCTGTGATTACAAAGGATGCACGGAGAGGTTCTATCACTAGTGCATGTTTTGTTTGATCCTTTATCTCACTCAAGATCTCGTACCAAAAACACCCAAGACTAGTTCCAGGAGGTTCAATATCAAAAAGTAAGTCTTGAGAAATATAAAAGAAATTTTTGAAAAGCCATTTAAAGAAAATGTTCTAGATCTCCTGGAACAAGTTTCCTGTTTTGTTGTGCCAGGATTCCTTTAACTTCTAGATACATTTCTTTCTGCGGCTCAGAGAGCCACATTTCCCACGATTCTTCCATAGCCCAGAGAGAATATCCAAACCAAGGCGAGAAGAGAGAGATCTAGAGTGGTTTTTACTCACAAATTTTCCGTGATCTTCAGAATTTCAATCATTTCATAGGCACTGTCTCCAAGGAATCATTCTACTTGTATGCTCTGACCAAATGTTGCAATGGGGATGGTTGCAACATGTGTGTCAGACAACGAGGCCCTTGGAAAAGAATATATGGACGGATTCTTGGTAGATATTTTCAGAGATGTTTATTTTCCCAGCCGCATGGCTGAGAATGCTGAGGAAACTGTGTCGATCATGAGACCCGAGGGTCCTTGCCCGTGCAGGGGAACACAAAACAACCAATGCGGAACGAGCTTGACCAGGGGATAGGGAAACCCCATGTCTCCCCCCCAGGGCCCCTCTCCCAGGACCCCGCGGCAGGGGGGAGGAACCCCAACAGATGGGTAAGCATCAGGACTGGGCAGATTTTTATTGCGTGGTCAAAATTATTTAGGATTCTGGCTTCCACACAAAGGAGGGAAACAATGTGGCAATGTGTAGGGATCAAACCAGCTGCCACCAGAAGTGGTGCTAAACACGCCAGACTGACATCTCCCCCAAGTGCAGTGGCGCATCCCCTCTCACAGCCCTTGTCCTCAGGGCTGCTGTATGACCTCAGTAACTGTGAGTAGGCCCTGACCTTTGTGTAAGGGGATGGGAGGTGAGTGGTCCTCAGCCATACCAGGAACCCCTTCATGGCTTAGGTGGGAGTGCGCTGACCAGACACCAGTGATACCCGTTGCCATATCAAGAACCGGAAAAAGTAACCACCTGACAGCCTTGGAACATTTCTCACTTGAACTGTAACCCAAGTGGAATGGTACCATTTATGCTGTCCTTTTGAATAATTCCAGTAACTAACTCAGATTACAGCCAGGATGGAGTTTCAAAAGCAAGGGTGGGTGTGGGTGTGGGTGCGGTTGTGTGTGTTACTCTGAATCTTTGAGTCAAAGTGATGGTGTCCCTTACCTTTTGTACCCTAGCTACAAAGACAGTGGGACCCTTGTTTTAAAGGCTTTCAATATGTGTTACTGTTGTTCTACTAAAGCAACACGGCCAATTTGGCTGGCAAATAATGAACAAACAACTGGAAAAAACCCAAATTGGGGTTAAGTATCTGATAGTTTCAACTCATTGGTGTTTAGTCCTTCATATCAAGCTGGAACAAAGCTTATTGGATTGTTTAGTTGTATTTTCATTGTTGCTTTGCCTTTTTTGATTTGAATTACTATTCTTGATTTTTATGCTCTGTATATTTCTGTTTCAGCTCCTAACTCAGATGACTGTCATGAGAGCATAAAATGTATAAACTTCCCTTGAAATGAAGGATTGTTACCACCTATGCAATGTTTTGTGATCATTTTTGTTTAGTCATTTTATTGTTTTCAGCCTCACTGAATGTCTGCTCTTTGCACATTAAGGGGCGGAACTAGTATAACACCATTCTGTGTAAGTAGAATCTCCTGTCTAAGACACAGGACTTCACTTTCTACAAAGTGATAAGCACAAAGATGTGTTTTGCCAACAGTTTAAAGAAAAAAGACCACAATATTTTAGAATATATTCTTTATCGGAGAATTATTGCAATGTATCAAGTAATAGAATTATAAACGCTATTTCTCTACTACTCTGAACGTACTTTATTAACAAAAATAAAATAGCTTCATCTCTTAAAAGAATTTGGTGTTTGAAGATTTGATTTGGAATGTGTTGTTTGAGTTTATAAGCCTGCCTGTCCTCTGAGATGTAGCTTGTGGACTGAAGGACATTCATTTGTTATCACAGAAGTAAAGATGAAATGAATGTGAGGGACCAAAGGTCACAAAATATTGCTGAGTGGCAGTTAGGGTCTGGAGGTTATTAGTAGAGGGTTTTTGAAGCTGCCACCAGTATCCACCTCCTCCTGCAAAGAGACTTCAAAGGACAATGGTTCTTTTCCCTGAGGTCTGCCTTGTATTCACAAGTACTGAAGAAAGAGCTGAAAAACACTGCATTGAACTTTTTAAGCTAATCATGTGAAGTTGTCAAGTAGTTCATATTTCCTAACATTGTAATCTGATAGAAAAATCAAGATCAGTAAATAAGAAAAGTAGAAAAAAAAAAATCCTCAGTCTAAAATTTTTGAAGATAGGATAACTGGAGCATAACTAACTTTCTGGTCAAACAAGCGTAATTCTTTCCTCTTCACATGGTATTTTATAGGCTATATTGTTGTTAAAGCTTGTCGCACTGAAGATAAGGTATTTCATGGCTTGTCAGAATCTGAGGCTTTTTAAAATATATATTGAAATCAAAGGAATTTGGCCACTTTTAATCTAAACACTTAACAAATGCAGATTTATTGAAAATTCTCAGTTAGTTTCATCTGTATTTGTCCAGCATGCACAGAGACCTATTTTTTTTTTTTTTTTTACTAGCTTGTGATACCATACATAGCATGTCACACAAGGAGAGGGGGGAACTTTGGCCGCGTGGCAGAGGCAATGTTGTAGCTCAACCCTGCAGTAGGAAAATATAGATCCTTTCTAGGTTTCTCTGAGCATGCAGCCCAGAATACAGACTTTTCTACTGCTCTGTGATCCCACCTATATAGCAGGTCACAGAATCATAGAATCATTAAGCTTGGAAAAGACCTCCAAGACCATGGAGTCCAACCTTTGACTCACCACTACCATGTCTATTAGACCATAGAAATGATTGCCACATCCAGTCATTTATTGAACCCCTAAATGGATGATGATTCCACCACTTCCCTGGGCCGCATGTTCCAATGCCTTACCACCCCTTCAGTGAGGAAATTCTTCCTGATGTCCAAACTAAACCTCTTATGGTGCAACTTGAGGCTGTTTCCTCTTGTCCTATCACTAGTTGCCTGGGAGAAGAGGCTGATCCCCACCTGACTGCAACCTCCTCTCAGGCAGTTTTAGAGACCAATAAGGTCATCCTCTGAGCCTCCTCTTCTCCAGACCAAACAATTCCAGTTCTCTCATCCACTCCTCATCGGACTTACACTCTGGACCCTTCACTACCTTCATTGTCCTTCTCTGGACATGTTCCAGCACCTCAGTGCCTTTCTTGTAGTGACGGGCCCAGAACTGGACACAGGACTCAAGGTGTGGCCTCACCAATGCTGAGTACAGGGGGACAATCACTGCCCTGGTCCTGCTGGCCACACTGTTGCTGAGCCAGGCCAGGATGCCTTTGGCCTTCTTGGCCATGTGGGCACAACTGGCTCATGTTCAGCTGCTGTTAACCAATGTCCCCAGGTCCTTTTCCTCTGGGCAGATTTCCAGTCATTCTTCCCCCAGCCTGAAACAATATTAAAGGCTTTACTGAAGCCCAGGTAGACAACATCCACAATCTTTCCTTCACCCATTAGGTGGGCCACCTGCTCATATAAAGAGAGCAGGTTGGTTAAGCAGGATCTGCCTTTCCTAAATCTGTGATGGCTGAGCCTGATGCCCTCATTATCCTGTATATGCTATGTGATCACACTTAAAATAATCTATTCCGTAACCAGATCTGCAGGACACATTATTCAACTCTCTTTGGCATAGGTGATAACAGTTACCATAGTTCATAATCCTCCTTTTCTGGGCAGAGGCCTTTTGTCTTGGGAAGGAAAATCCCAAGCAGAGCATGCAAGAGTGACCTGGTCTGAGTCCTTCTGGCTCTGCCAACTTTGTGCATCTCACCCAGAGAAGTCCTGTTCTCTGTGCCTCTGGCTTTGTAAAACGAGAATGAGAGCATCTTTCTCTGCACTTTGCCTTAAGATGTGTGAATAAAAGCTTAAATCATCACTGTTAGCTCAAAAGTAACTAAACCTGTGATTCACATGAGTGCATTTTTCAAGACAGTAGTTCTCTTGCCTTAACTGCATTAGGATGATATCCATGAATTTCCAAGCCAATAAAGGGGACTACCAATGTGCAGAATACAGTTTACTTGCCTGTTTTGAGGTAGTATCTTCCTGAGTAGGTGCAGTTCCAGGAGGTGAGGTTCACACAACAAAAAAAAACATTCAAAATTCATCATCCTCCTTTCATTCCATCAACAAAGTCATTACTGCAAAGCCCATGGTGCAGGCCCGAATACTTCACACTTAATTTTAAGAATCTAAAATGTCCAAAATGCCATCTTTGAGTCAGAAGAGAGAGGCAGGAACCTCTGAAACCAATTTCAGTTTGCTTAAGACACACATGAAGAGGCTTACCCTGCTCCTCTTGGTCAGCTGAAGTAAGGCACAAAGCCTGGGCATATTCTGCATTCCTTTTATGAATATATAATGAAGAAAAACATATATTTGTCTATAGACACAATGACTGCATTAGATGGCTACAGGAAGCATTTACTAATACACTAGTAATATGATTCTAAACTGCTCTAACACTATAACAGTTTCATTTACGTGCAAGGATCTTTTTTCTAAAATATGAGCATGAGTTGTACAGGAAGTTATGCAAAATAGAATAAATTATGCAAATAGCATTCTTTGAAGTTGTGAATTAAGTGCTATGCTCTGGAGTACACAGCACACACACTGAATGCTTGATGACAGGAAAACACTTTATATTTAGATTGTATTCCAACAATGTCCATTTGTGTTGCTCCTTTCTGGCCATCAGAAAATGACTTGCTGATCTTCAGTACCTCATTACCTCTGTTCTGTTTTGAAAATCCAGTCACATGGGATCAACCAAAAAAATCTCATAATTAGGACTTGCCACTAGTTTGACAGCTGGAGCACATGATGTGAGCATAGCCGTGTTGCTCCGCCATTCGGAAATATAAAAACTCAAAACCACCAGAGAAACCACATGAAAGAAACTGAACTACCCTAAACTGCACACATTAGAGGACTTTGTCGCTCCCAGCATAAGCTGATTGGTAATTTTTACTTGTCTGTGATGAAAAAGTTGTACAGTCAGGCATTTTGGTAAAAGGTAGAAGTTTCAAGTAAGATCCCCATGTTATTTCAGGTTCACGTCTTTCAGATGGTAGGCTATCATTTAAACTAAAGTCACAATTAATATGCACAATCTCCTCCTGTGAAAAGAAAAAAAAAGAAAAAAAAAGAAGGAAAGGAAGTAATATTTCATTTTCTTACTATAGTATATTGGTAAATTCATATTATTGGAATATTCAAAATGGAGCAGCCTAATTGCTTTTTTTTTCATTCCTTGAGGCTACAAATACTCTAACACATACTCTTACAAAAAAATCAAACCAGAATTTTGACTCATTAGGCTGATTTTACTTTACTATGTATTGCTTGTTAAGAGAAAGCAGAACTTCACCTTTATACAAAACTAAGAATTTCTGATTGTATTTCATAGAGAAACCAACACCAGTCAGCATACATTAGTGCTGAAAGAAGGAGAAAGCTTACAACAATGGGTGAGGTAATGCTTGCTCCAGGCTGCCAAAATTCTTGATTTTGAAAATCCCTCACCAAGTAAAATAAACATAGGAAGCTAAGTTTCTTTCAGAATTACAGGGTTATTCCTCTGATAACTTATTTAATGCATCATGCACTAAGTATCTGATCAGATGTGACATATCATCTCTAAAAGATCTATCTACACATTTAGATTCCAGAAGAAAAGTATATTTCACTTGCTCTCTGAAAGGAATATTTTTAAAATCACACCTAGGGTCAAATGCTTGCAAGCAGTCACGGAATGCTATGTCAAGGTCTGGGCTTTCAATTTCCTCAGGTATTTAAGAGAGTGACATGTCAGCAAAAATTTAAATGGAAGTAAAATACTCATCAGGCAGATGGGCAGTGGCTTTCACCGAGCCAAATGCTACATGGCCACTTTAACACAGACAACTTTTCTCTCTTACTGAGAAAAAGGTAGTGAGAAGAATTTCTGCAGTGAAATAAAGCAGTGACCTGGCCATTAAAGAGTAGGAGGTCACTGCAGTGAAAAAGAATGGTGGGAGTAAAAAGCTACTGAAAACCCTGTGGTTCTTTCCACCATCTCCTTCCCCCACCATCCTGTATTGTGTCCTCTCCTCTCCCTCCCATCCCTGTGAGATTTTTCTTGGAAAACCTGAGATCGCATACTTTCACTCTGCAGTTGTTTATTTAAGAGATGTAAATATACTAAAGAGTATTCCTTAAAGTCAGAACCACCAGCACACCTCAAGCATATCATTACCTCAGCATGATTTATTTTTTTTTTCTTCTGCTCTTAACCAAAACATGGGTAAAAAGTTGTACCCATGAACTCCATTTCTTATGTGGTTTGTAAAGAGTGGCTGTGAAATTATACCCTTCTGTATATACATAGGAATGTACAGAGTGTTTCCCCTGAAATGGAAGCTATATGTTTCCAAATGGAAGGAGAGGTGGAGAGAAAGGAAAAGCATTTGGAGTCTGAAAAACTGTTCTTATTCCTTCCCAGTCATTGTCTCAACCTGAAGAGGATTACAGAGCATAATGCGAAGTGAGCTCCCCTCCAAGCCTTGACTCAGTTGTATGAAGAAAACCTGATGACCTGATTCTTACAAACACTGTGAAGCATCTATTATATTTCAACTGAATGCTTATATGACAAAATAAGTTTTTAAAACTAATTGAAACATTAATTAATAAACAAAATTAATTTATTTTTACTTATTCTATTTCATGTTCTTATTAAACCTATGTACAGATTTCTATGCATACAAAAGCATGTTGGGTATTTTGAATTTGGTGAGGTGTTACCTGTAATTTTTGGAGTAAAATGGGGAAAGTGGAAACTTCTAAAAATGGATTCTAAGATGCTCTAGAAGTGTTCAGTTCCCAACAGGATTGTTCCGGTATGAGGAAGAGTCTTCTGGTAAGCGGTAATGGCCAGGAAAGAATTCTGCACAAGGAAAGCACAATATAGCAAAGGGAACACTTTCATATTGGTGCTGCACCAGAAGCTCTGAAGGGTCTGATAATGATCTGTCTGCAGCTGCATCACTGTTCTATTGTAAGCCTGCTTTCAGGGACAGTTACAGTTCATGCCACTTATCACTCTCCCTGACTTCCCCCTTCACTCTTAAAAATTTGCTATTATAGACAAATGCTGAGCTCCCTGAAGCAGCCTGTTGTGACAGACTAGTTTTACTGATTTGTGAAAGGTAAAGTCAGAAGTAATATTTATTCTGTATTTGCATACATGTTCACACTTTGGGTATGCATTCGCTGAATGAGAAAAGCAGAGCAATGTTAGGACCAACTTCCAGACAGTGACAACAACACAGGGTGGATGGACTCTGCATTTCTAAAAGCTGAATTTGTGGAATTCAGACAGGGTACAAACCAAGGAGACTACAACATGGCTGCTGAGGTCTCATCAGTTGGGCTTGCCATACTTAATTTTTTCTGAGCTCTTGCCATCTGTGTTTACTCCGTCAGTCCTTTTCTGTTGCTATAGGTGAGGCAAAGAAGGAACTAATATTCATTTGCTCACTACACTAAGAATGGCAGACATGACACAAATAACTAGAAACAGCTCATTTGTCTGCTTTCTCAGTGGATGCCACAGTTACTCTTCATGTCACATTGTACCCACCAAAAACTCACAAGCTTCCACTGTTTGGAGTCCAAAGGGTTGTCTCACATTGAGGTAAATCAGAAGAAATGAAATATTGGTGTAGAAGGTGTGATGCTAAGCTGGTCTCTATATGCCCATAAATACACTATCTGGGTCAGCATCCAAATAGCATTCAACCTTTTAAACTTGCTAAAGCAAAAAAACAGACACCTGACGAACATGTTTTATTCAGTGTATGTGATATCATTTTGAGACGTGTATCCTTCTCAAAATATTATTATTCTCCTGTCATATATGAACACACTTTCTACAGACACGGTTTCTTGCTCTGCCCAATTGGTCCTCCAGAGCAGATAGTTAATAGTGCAGGCTATATGGAAACTTATTCTGAGCTGACGTCTGTGTGTAGCAGATGATATTTCCTCTATTTTGCATGCTACAGCTGGATTTATATATATTGGTATTGGTTTTCCAAGACCAGACTTCTTAATATTGCTACTTTAGTTCTCTAGTAGGCACTGCAATATTTAAAGGAAGCTTTTACTGTACAGCAGAGGAAATGTTCACACTTGATTCCAGTTAGTATTGCAATGGCAAAAAATGCCAGCAAGATGAGCTACTTAAGGACAGACAGGATATTTACTTTATCTGATACTGGTCTTTATAATAGCCCAACAGAGGGCTAGCAAAATCATCTTAATCTATGTCATTCTGCTTAATATTTGCCATTTCATAGATTTGTGCAAAGAATTCATAATAAAGTTGAAATATTTCCTGGGCTCTGTGGCTTTATGACCAATTAATAGAAATGCCATAGGAATCTCTATTAAAAGGCTGACAGTTATTTTTTGTAATAGCATTGACTTTAACCTAGGCAGGAAAAAAATCAGATAAAAAAGACCAGTTATATTTTGGAGAATTTGATCTCTGTGAAACTATAATTTATTCTGAAATCTTGAGTAAAACCTATCGGTAAATGTGATTCTTTCCACTACAGTCTTTTGAGCTATGGCCACAAGGGTGAATAAATTTAAGTATCAATGAAACACTATGTTTATAAAAACACTGTTTTCTCAAAAGAGAAAATGTGACAGGGTAACAGAGAAGGTATCATGAACTTGCAAACTGCTGGAAAGTACAACAGTTGATCTGCTATGAATATGTCCTATGCTTTGAAAGGCAGAAACTGACCCCCCAAAAAGACAAGGAGAATACATAATAATCAGAATAATAAAGGCCACTGAAAGGATGTCTGACCAAAATATTTAAGAGCTAACATGTTGATTGCAACAGAGCTGCCACCAAAATGAACAGGAGCATTTAAGCAACATGTTGTCTTGAAACTCATTCCTCAGCAGTTTCGGCTGTTTCACTGTTGTGTGAGATAAGCATTAGCACATTTGATTTTCCTGCCACAACTAAGGGGCACAGTGGTGGGTCACAGCAACATCATAAAATCTGACACTGCACAGCACCTCAGTAAAATCCCTCTTGTGAGATGGGGCCAGAGGTCCAGATATCTTATGACTTATAACTTTGCACAGCTTTTTTTCTCCACAGAACTGGGGAGTGGGAGAAGATCAGATAACCTGAAAATTTTTGAGACAGTTGTGGGAACACTACTTTTTGGCAAAATGCGCAAAAGAAACAGTCTACAGCAGAGATAAGTAATGTTTTCAAAGATGACTGGATTCTCTTTTTCATCATGAACTATCCAGATATAGGTTTAGAGGTTTATATTTTCTCACAAGTTCTGGCATGTGTAGCTTTGCTGATTTATAACATTGTCACTCTTGGTGTCTGCCCTTCCTCTCCATTGGAAATTTATCACAGCAGTGTTGGGGGACTCAAACTGTGTTGGTTTTTCAGCTGCTGCATCTTGCAGTAAATACATTCACCTGAGCCATGCTCTTTGTCAGTTTTAGCAAGTGCTGTGCACAGTGAACTATAACAGAAGTAAATGTGTTGCCTTAAAACTCATTCCTCAGCAGTTTTGGCTGTTTCACTATTGCGTGACCTAAGCGTTAGCACATTTGACTTTCCTGCCACAACTAAGGGGCACAGTGGTGGGTCATGGCAACATCATAAAGTCTAACACCGCACAGCACCTCAGTAAATCCCTCTTGTGAGATGGGACCAGAGGTCCAGGTATCTCATGACAAACTCTGTGTGTTCACACCTGTATTTCGAACTGTCCTTCGTTTTTAAACCCTTTATTTTCTTCCACCAGTTCTTGGCATTTCAAATCTAACCACAAGAAATTGTTTGTGGTCTCAATTGCTCTGGCTAAAAGAAAGATACTTTATTATTTCTACTTGTTACTCCTGTTGAAATCTATTAATTTATCCATGTTTATTTCTGCTACAGCAGTTGATCACTACAAAGATTTTAGAATCTGATCTTTTATTGATTGTTGATGACAAATAAGCTAAAACTGAATTCAGCATGATCTGCTGATACTTGTGTTCACTAAAAAATGTTTACATCTTTAAAGTATTTTTAAGTGAATTGAATCAATTAGTAAAATTCATCATATATAATCTCATATTAAGTGCCTTAAAAACAAAAAATATTCCCTTTTCTAGCAACAATGCAGTTACATTTAGCAGCCTAATCTGTGACTGTTCTAGCTGCTGCATTTATTATAAACATGTATTTTTGTCTTGGGGTGACCTTATGATGTGTATCCCATATCACTGCCTATGCCCAGAAATTAATTTTTGTGCCTTTCTTTGCCTCTAAACTGAGCCTGAGAGGGGGAAGGAAAAAACTGAGCAAAACTTTCTCAAAGCAGTTTGCAGCTTGTTCAAGGTCACACAGAGATAGCAGGGTTTTTTTCCCCAGCCGCGGCAGGGGAGCGAGGAAGCACCCGGCTTGCTGCTCCCAGGTCAGCTTTTGGCCAGTTGTTTCAGTTTCTTGTTCTCCGGAGAGAGAGACTGAGAGCTGGACTTTGCTTTTCCTTCCCTGGAATTCCAGATTTTCTCCCTTTTCTACTGGACTGCTTTCAACCTCAGAGCACATCAGGAGGACTTTCCATGGGGCACAGAGGGCCTGGCCCTGGGCCAAGCCCCAGCTCCAAGGAGACCAAAGGGAGGACTCTTAACACTTTCCCAGCTTTTTACCTCCACAGCGAAAGATTTTATTATTTAGCATTATTTTCCTTTTCCCGTGTGTTTGGTAAATAAATAGTTTTATCTCCTTCACTTTCCTTCGAGGAAAATTTATTTTTTCCCAAACCTGGTGGGGAAGGGGTGGTTGTGCCTTCTCTCAGAGGATATGTTTCTAAATTTGGCCAAACCGGAACAATTTTCTCAGCTTTTCAATTTTCTTCTTTTTTTAGTTCTACAACTCAAAATTTTTAATTACAGGTCCCTCATTATATTTAAAGTATTACATTTTCCGTTAATGGTTTTCTTTTTTTAACCTATATTTTAAAAAAAAGGGATTAACTGTTTCAATTAATTTTCTGAACTTAACTAATGAAACCCTCCTTAACCTGAAGTCTTCTTCCTTCTGTTTCCTTTTTTTTTCCCCATTGTATATAGAAAATCTATTCCTGTTCCCCTCAATCCTGTCAGTTAGCTTATCATTGTAGTGGTGATATTATTCTCTTTCTTTTCCTCTGAGTATCAGGTTTTCTGTATTTTCTGGCTTGGCTGATCTTGCCCTCTACAAAACTTGTGGCAAAATAATTGAAATGGCTCACATAGTTCCCATTTTTTTCCTGTGTTAACATATAATCCAGGAATTACACACTTTTGAAACCTTCTCAAGATACAAATCCTGTCTTGTCACCTAAACACTGGCATATTTATGAATTAAAAATATATGAAACCCATTTCTGTTGTATTAAAACATTGTAATTTACTTTACAGGAATCCTAGACAAATCCAAGGTAATATCTTTCTCAACTCTACCAAGACGTTCTTTAAAATATGGAAGGTGGAAGAGGTAAAGAGTAGGAATATATGGCATTCCTAGTTATAGAATACTTTCCTAATATGCTTATATTTAAACTGCTTTTTGAAACAACAGGCAGATCTGCAATTAGATTACTCATTCTTGCTTTGATGAGCAAGAAATTCTGGCCTACTGTCACAATAAAATAACAAAGCACACTGCTGGATGAAGAGTTGAACTATAAGAGAAAATTGAAAATTAGAGCCGACAACAATATATTAAACAATGAAACTACAGGTGGCTGATCACATATAAAATCCAATTAATTAAATCACACATAGTACTTAAGTTTTGTTATACATTTTCAATACGGTTTGATGGCTTTCTTAGATCAAGGTTTAAGTAGTTTTTTATTACCCTAAATTTCTCTTCCAGGGAAAGCAGCAAGACTGACAACATTTTAGCATGCGAGTAATTTTCATGGGTAACTTATAAGAATGGTTTTATTTGACATTATTTCATTCAATAATCTAAATAACAGCAGACCACAATGACTTGCTAGTGTAGCAGTATCTTACATTGCAAGGTAAGACAAAAGGCAAGATAAATTAAGTAGCTGAATCTCATAATGAAGAAAATCAATTTCTACTGCCTGAAAAATCAAAGCAAATTCAAAGTCAATAGAATGATCCAAAATTTATGCCAGAATAAAGCAGAACCTTGTTTTCTTCTTCTTCTCAAATACAATCTGAAGCATAGGGCATTTCAAGGAGCTTAATAACTAACTGGATTTAATGGCACTTGACTGCAGTTCATGTCTTCAGCTTCTCTCACTGGTTATCAATCCCTAGGAAATTATCTGTGCTTCAGTCATGGCTGCTTGTGTAATGAACTTCTTTGAACAGTTTGAGCAGATTTTAAACACAAGAGATGATGTCTTAATGAAAAGTATTTGAGTCTATAAAACATTTTTCTTCCCTTGGTATATTAGGTTTGCATGACCAGGTTTTGGTAGCAGGGATCTACAGAGGTGGTTTCTATGAGAGGCTGCTGGAAGCCAATCCCAGGTGGCTCTAAGATGGATGGGCCACTGCCCAAGCCTGGGCCAATCAGAAATGATGATCAGTCCTCTGTGATACCATATTTAAGAAGAAGGAAAAAAATAAAGTTATTGAACAGGTTTAATTGTGGCCAGAGAAGACCAGAGTGAGAATATGTAAGAGGAACAACTCTGCAGACACCAAAGTCAGTGAAGAAAGAGGGGGAGGAGGTGCTCCAGGAGTCAGAGCTGAGATTCTCCCTCAGCCCATGGTGAAGCACATGGTGGAGCCCAGGGAGGAGCACAGGGATGTAGAGAGGCCCATGCCAGAGCAGGTGGATGCTTGGGAGGAGGCTCTAAATACATTTTGTGCTGGAGCAGGTTTCCTGGTAGGAATTGTGACCTGTGCCAGAACAGCCTGTCCTTGAAGGACTGCACTCTGTGGAAGAGTGAGCCAGGTTGGAGCAGTTTGTGGAGAAATGTTGCCTGTGGGATGAACTGACACTGGAGATGTTCATGGAGAATTGTTTCCTGTAGGAGGGACCCCACTCTGGAGCAGGCGAAGGCCTCCTCTCCCTGAGCAGCAGGAGAAACAACCTGCAATGAAGTGACCATAACTCCCATTCCCCATCTCCCTGCACTACTAGAGGGAGGAGATAGAGCTGGGAAGGAGGGAGGGGTGGGGGAAAGGTGTTTCTAAGGTTTTACTTTGCTTCTGCTTATCTTGCTCTGATGTTATTAGCAATAAATTCAATGAATATCTCTAATTTTAGTCTGTTTTGCCCAAGACAGTATTTGATGACTGATCTCTCCTGTTCTTATCTCAGCTAATGAACCCTTTGTTATATTTTCTCTTCCCTGTTCAGTGGTGCAGGGGAGCAATAGAGTGGCTTTGGTGGGTGCCTGGCATCCGACAGGGTCAACCCATTACAACTGAGAAGAGCTTGAAGTTTCAGTTGCCAAAGGTGGCACCAAAACTACTACAGAAACACTCCAAGTTGTCTTTACTGGCTGTGTTTCCCCTCTGCTCATAGTTCCTCATATTGTTATATCCCTCTGCTGCAATTAAAACTGGGACAATAGTAGAGATCAATTCACAGAGGGATCTTATGGGGCCAACAATAGACACAAAACTGTTATACTTGTAACAGGTCTGCTGAAGACCCTAAATTAAATTAAAAAAAACCAATACAATGCATGTTTCCCAGTTTCCTTTGACAGGACATGTTTCCTCATTTGCATACCCCAAATATCAACTAACTGAAACCAAGAAGAGTTAGCTACAAGACATTTACTGATGTTTGTTTTTCCTCCGTTTCCCTATCAGTGCTTCCAGTTGTTAAACAGAAGAATAGTTTAGAGTGAGCCCTTCTCTCTTGTGCCCATATATTTTCCAGGTCTGGCACAGTCCAAAATGCAAATAATTGTGTTGCTAGTCTTGCAGTGAACTGCTAGTTGTTGTGGGGCTTCTAACATTTACACGTGACTACATGGTCATAAACTTGCAGCCATGTAACAGTACCTGATATGAGTGTCTCTGTTTCACTATGTCACTGATCTCTGCAGATTCATAGCAAAATGACTCAGTCCTGCATTAAATCTTCAGCTGTGTTTCCACTGAATGAACACCCTTCCCCTTTTCCTTACCTTGGCTTTACTGTCAAACTGTGGTAGCTTGTCACTGTGGACAAGGTGACCTTTTATTGAGAGTACACTTGGGAAAGTTTTGTCTCCTCATGGTTACAATGGTTTATCATCCTTAAAATCAAGACTTCAGAGTCCCTTTCTTCTGCCCCTGGCAATGACATAAGGTGGTATCAAATAACTTCCTAGGTCCACCCAAGCCATGCTCTCTCAGCTACTGCAAAAAAAAATTAACTCTGTCCCAGCTAAAACCAGGATAATTCTATACACAATCAATAACATTTTTATGTATAATACCTCCAGTAATCCGTGAATGACGAGTAACTACACAAAACTTCAGTTTGTTATTGAACATCACCCACATAACTTGACCTTATTTCCTGCAGTGGGATTTTTACCATATGTTTCTTCATTCTCCTTTCTTCACAGTTCAGGAATAATAAAAAAGGTTTTGTTCACCAGGTAAACTAAATAATTGGGAATAGGCTTTAAATGACAACTATGCTGATAAGTTAGCAGGGATAGATAAGATCAGCATTATTGAGTCTGATGTTTAAAAATAGTATGATGGTGTCCCAATTTGAGACAAATTTGGAGGAAACGTCCAAAATGAATGTATCCTCTAACAGAAGGCAGATTTCAGCAGCCCCTCCCCCACCAGGTTCAGACAGAAATTCCTTGGAGGAAAGTGAAAAAAATTTGTTTATTTAACAAGCAGGGTGCACGCAGGCACCAAAAAAAAAAAAAAAAAAAAGAATGAATAATGTTAGATAATAAAACCTTTCACTGTGGATAAAAACCTGGGTAGACTCAGAGTCCCTTCTGTGGATGTGGCTCTGCTGTCTCTGGAGCTGGGGTGTGGCGTGGGCCCCTCTGGGCTGCGGTGTGGGGCCTCCAGGTGATGTTCTGATGTTCTGGTGTTGTTGAACAGTTCC
The DNA here is from genome assembly GCF_041296385.1 of Aphelocoma coerulescens. Classification (NCBI taxonomy): domain Eukaryota; kingdom Metazoa; phylum Chordata; class Aves; order Passeriformes; family Corvidae; genus Aphelocoma; species Aphelocoma coerulescens. The sequence continues at coordinate 87,408,649 of NC_091015.1, forward strand.
AGAAGATGAGGAAAAAGCCACAGTCCCAGGGGAAAAAACTTTCTTGCCTCAGCTAGCAGGCTAGCTAAAAGCAAAGAAGTTTAACTCTGTCTCTCTCTTGAGAAAAAGGATCCGAAAACTGGGGAAAAGCAGTAAAGTTCTTTCCATGGCTCTGCCACAGTGAGAGCACAGGGGAGTTTATGTGTCCTTGAGCACAAACTACTCTGAAAAATTCACCTGGCTTCTCTCCCCCCTCTCCTGAACTCACTTTAAAGGCATAAAAGGTACAGGTTTCATGTCTGACATAGAGCAGGCAATAGAGGATACAGCATCATAAAGTCACCCCAAGACAGATGGGATGCAAGAAACAAGGTAACATTTTAGCTTTAGATTTTTTTTTCATAAAAGAACAGTCTAGGGTAAGAAAAGTACATGAGCCATGTAGGAAAATCAGGGTTGTTGTTGTTTGGGTTTTTTTGCAAGAGAGATAGTAAGTATTTTCTGGCAGCATTGGTTTCATGATCCAGTTATGTATGTCTTCAGGCAACATAACAATGAAATTAATATTAGCAGGGTAGTGTAGGAGTTGTTTACATTTATCCAGAAACAACATTGATTGTTTTCACTCTGCATCTACCATATAAGTATCACTTGAAGAAGCAGGAAAGAATAGGCAATGGAGAGCATCAGTATTAAAATCCACTTTAAAATAACCTTATCTTAATTAAGAAAAGAATAGAAACATCAGAAATAAATTTTGTCTGGTCAGAGAGAAATATCTAACTGAAAAGAAGCCTAAGTTGATCAGAATTTGGAGGCTGATCCATGGGGCGTAGTGTGCACCACTGGATTGATTTATATTGCGTCAAGTGCCTATTGGTCCTAATCAGAAAGAGCTGTCCTCATATCCATGTTCCCATGAACTGGGATTTTTTAGTCCCTTACTTCTAACCTTAGATCTGACTGGAGTTCAGTACTGTGCAAGAGACAAGGTTTCACTGCCTTTGAAAACATCACATGAACCAATATTTAAGCTACTGGACTAGAACTTTCGAGACGAGAAACCTCTGCTGTGCTGTGCAGACTCAATTCAGAGCATCTGTTTTCCTGGGTTTTCTATATGAACTGCAAACCTTTGGGGCAAGGAGTGTTTCACAACATTTATGTATTTATCCACTGGTTGTTCTAAGGGGCCTCTGAGCTTAATGTGGATGTCTATTTAAGGAATTAATAAAAGGAATGTCATTAGATGTGCATTATCCCAAATTATAGCTGTGCAACTTAAAGCAGAGCTTTAGTGATTATGCATTGGTTTAGGTGTAAGAAGTTTGCATAAATTGACTAAAGGTAATGGACTTCATAAGCATTTAGGTTCTTCTTCAGAATTGTCTCTTTTTTGCCCCAAAATCTGCAAAAACCTGTCAAGTTAATACTTATGTAGCAGTGGATTGTATTTTTTTAACATATCTACTTTTTAAATAGGCACTCATTTGTGAGGGCTGTCAGGTTTTATGAAACATATTCATGTATAATGCATGTACAGGCCCCAGTCACCCTGTCCATTGCACTGTAGCTTGACAAATCACAACCTAGTTGCAGCAAGACAGTAACTTGGTGTGCTTTATCACCCTGAGAGACGTGAGCCTCTCTGTAGGTCCTGATGTATTCCAACCACCAGAAATACTCTAGCCAACTGTTTGATATGGTATGAGCAAGAACACAATCAACAATGAAAGCTGACAATTTGCAGTCTTTTTTCAATGAATAAATGTTGAATTTTAAAGTTACCCCATCTGCCACTTCTCTACATCTAACTTTTGCTACTGAGAATGCCTTGCAGCTGAGGAAATAGCACATTCTGCAACAGAGCTAATATGCAAAAACTGAATGCAGAATTATGCAGGAGAACTGGAATAAGTGAGATATTTCAGAGCTGAAAGCATTAACTTCATTCATGCTTCAAGCCTGAACTAGATCTTCTCTTCTGCAATGTGAACATCTTGTGAATATGTACTGTGAATAACCTGAGAAAATCTGTTACAGAAAGAGAAAGAAAGATTACACTACACGACTTATAATGAAACCCCAATTAATTTATTGAGACTTGTTTTGTTTCCCTCCAACCTTCTTTGTAATATGTAAACACTTCTTTATATATTAACACTTTGCTGTCACCTCATTTTGTGTCTGACAGGCACTTCAATTTAGTTTTCCTAGCCCTAAACAACCCTAAATTATCAAGACAACTCATCACCACCAGTTTTTTGTTAACTGTTGTTGATCAAGAGCAAGCTATTTATATGGAACAGAGTAAAGATAACAAGGGGGTCTCTTTGCAGTCAGAAGGCAGTGGGTTATTCAACTTGTTCTGAATTTTCAAAGGTAAATAAGTGAAAGTTCAATCTAATAGGCTAAAAGTTTAAAGAACTTTTTTCCTTCCAAGGAATGAAAATGGAGCTCATAGGATAATTTCAATCTATTCACAGTGGCCATGAATAATACCAAATGTTTTCTTTTATTTGAGTCTCTATGACCATTAAGGTGTAAAGAATTTCATATCATTTTTGGTTGAAAAAAAATAGGCCAAACCTAGTTAAATACCCTGAAGCTAAAATTTTATTTTCACTTCTATGGGAGAAGGGCCTGAACAAAGGCTCTGAAGTTCTGCCTCATCCAGGGGTGTCTAGCCATACTTTGGCTGCTTTGCAGATGCACTTACAATCACTGTTCTCTTCTGTGAACTGGGACGTGGCATTCTCCGTGCCTGACACATACATTGCCTTTGATTCATGTTCCACTCACTTTACCTAATGATACTTAGAGCGGATGGGAACTTACCAGCTGAATTGTGGAGAAATTAGCTGACAGGAAACTTGACCTACTGTCACTATAGGAAACTGCTGAGGGCAGAAAGAGCTTAACTAGAACAGAATACATTATCTTTTGACAGCTCTTCACACTTCAGTCTCAAAAAAATTACTATTATTAAAGATGGAAAATTAAGGTAGGTTTTGGTCTTGATCATTAATTTTGAAAAAAAAATGGACTGAAATATCAAAGCAATGTTTATTGTGGGGTATCTACATGTCCCTTATGAATGAATCACACTTATGTCCATAAATACTTCAGACACCTGCCATAATCCAGAGATATAACAAGTCTTCCTCTCTGATTTTCAGCTGGTAATGTTGTTCACCTCATTTTCTCTCAACAGTCTGCATGCCTGCAGTATATTGTGTATCTTGGAACTGCAGGTGTCAGATGGTGGTGATGGAAGGTATTCCATTTGGAGGGACTCACCACCAAAAAAAAAGGGTGTGGCATTCAGAGGGCCTCAACACAGGTCTGTGGCTGGCTATGTAATAAGGGGCAGATACAGGTCATACTTTTTTGTCTGTAGCTGAAATGGGATGTGTGAGAACGTGCATGGAGTCTATGCTGTACCTATTTGAATAACACCTATGAAGTGTGAAAAAAGAAATCAAGACAATGCATTTAACTGTGAGTTTCACTTGAATTTGCAAGAGTTTAAGTTTCTGCCTGAAAGGTGCATTGAACTCATACCAAAGGAAAAAGTCTACCCCTGAGGTAAATCGAGTCTTGAAACAGAATTAACATCTCAGATATGAATCTTAATAATGCATGTCATATCTACTATAAGAATGCTCTGAAATTCTCCCAAACAAAGCAGAATTGAGTAAACAAAAAGGCAAAATTAAATCCTAATACCAGTGAACCACATGGCTTGATTATATGTACCTTGCTAGGAAGGTAGGAATCCATTGTGACAACAGAGGAATTTTTATATCTTTCAAGGCAACTGCCTAGAAGGACAAAGGCTTACAAAGGCAGTGCAGAGAAAGACCACATCCAATAGAGCCACCTTCCTGCATTTGATTTACCTGTGACTGAAACTGTTGACTCCTGTTCATGTGGCAAAGCTTCTCTTAACTGTGTTGTGATCAGTAGTGTTTTGAATTGAGTTCATGGCAAGTGTGACAATATATTCCATGCACAGGATTCAGCACAAGCCTTCATTCTGTTATTTTAACATTATATAAATTATCCAGTCTTAGCTAAAATAGGCATTTATTTAGTACCAGTTGCCTATCTATAAACAGAATCTGTTAGGGACAAGGAGGTAACTCAGTGTGTGAATCAATACATGCAGATGACCAAGGGCACCCCAAAAATACCACAGCTGTAATGCAAAGAGTAAATTTATTTCATTACCTCACTGGCAGGACAATACCAAAACAACACCGGGCTGCAGATAGACACAAAACGAGGATGCAGGCCCCATCAGGCTTAGTACAAACTTTTATTTTTGACAGAAAGAAAGCCTAAGATTCTGGATGCTTTAGCTTAAACTAAACTATTAGATTAGATGACATATGGCCATACTCTGTGTTCATTTATAACACATGCAAATTAACAGGCAATAACACATTTTCCCAGCTTGAAATAAGTATTACATATTCTTGTTGCTACAAGAATAATATACCTGAAGCGCAGCCCGAAATGAGGAAGTATAGGTGAAAGCCTTCCTTGATACCTACTGATTTCAATGAGCATTTGGAAAACGTTCAAAGGAAGCTAAATGTAATTTTGGCCTAGTAATAAATCTGCTTATGAATTACATATGAATCTATCAAAGAACTAGACCATATAACTGTTTTCAAATTGGTGCAGCCAATAACAACTTTCCAAGTTTAAATTCATATAACATTTAAAGTAAGTTTCTCTACATCTATAAATAGGGCTGTCCCATAGCATAAAAGTAATTTGGATATGTGAGAATGGTTTTTTTTCAATAGTACTGATGAATGAGAAGAAGAATGTTAGAATTAACCTGTAATATTGCACTATGTCCAAATTCCATTTGATTGTTTTGGTATAGAAGTGTTCTTTTTCTGTGATGACTTGAGACATAAATTTTTACTTTTTTTTTTTTTGCATTATTATATTAAGCCAAAATATAGTAACACAATGTAAGGAAAATATAAGCTAAGTCTCAGAAGATCTTTCATGACAAGAATGTCAGAGATCTTTGAAATATTCTGTGCTTAAAAATGGCAGAAATCCGTTCAAAATTTTTATGAGACAAATGTCTGGGAAATACTTTGACATTAAAACAAAAAAATCATGAATTGTCAAAGCAACAAACTCAAATGTGACATAGTTAGTGTTCCTCTCTCCAAGTATCTGCAATTCTGTGCAAGGGGTCACTGTACAGCTAAGAACACCCTTGTTATTTTTTCATAATTTCCCAGTCTGGTCAGTAAACAAACTTAGTGTGTAATCTATGAGTCAAAGGCTTGGGAATTTACCATAATGTTCAGATTTGCATTGTCCTCTCTACTGCATTATGCCTCTCTTGATATAAATTTCCCCATTTCAGTCCTCTTACTGACCACTTATAAGGATTTTGATATATACTGCTATCAGGAAAATACAGACTTTTCCATCCCTGAAAAAATTTCAAGTTCGGTATGGATTTGAAATTATGGGTAAGCTGATGCTTCAAAACATGAGGTGAGAAGGAATATGAGGAGGACTTAGAAAATTTTCCATAGTAGGAAAGAGTCCAACCTGGCAGATGGGGAGACCAGCCTAAATTTTCAACTATAGATTTCATTATCACTTTCTTACATGCACAAAATTCTGTGTTACTACAGATAATAAATTTGTTCATTGCTCTTATAAATCTATCCACACTTCTTCATTCAAGCTTACTATCTTCTCTGATAACACATTCAAAGACTGAGAACACACTCTCTGAAGAAATAATTCATTTAACTTCAACTATGGTTACTCACTTTTTCCCTGATGGTCCATAATTCTTATTTTTATCTTTTTAAATACCTTCATAGACTTTTAGAAAATTCAGATCTAAGGAAATATTTAAAAGTCTTCCAGATAGAGATGCTTTCTCTGACAAAATGCTTAATATTGACATTGGTTCTACTGCTGTTCAACCCTTAAGATATTTCAATACCAATAATGTATATGTTTTTGTTTTGTTTAGATAAGATAAATCAAAGAGTTAACACAATTTAAAATTGAGAGATATAAATGAAGTGTATATATTGGCAAGCTAAAGTGAATTATTAGAAATCTGACATTATAGGCCTTCCACTTCTTTAAAAAAAAAAAAAATCCAGAAAATTAATTACTTTAAATCTTTTGCTTTGTGTGTAATCGTGGCAGTAAAATGCACTCAGAAACACAATTTAAAAAGGATCATAACTGGATATCCAACATATAGCCCAAGATATGTACCCCCTCTAATTAATTGTTTTTTGTTGTTAGCAGATCTTTTATGTTTAAAACTCGCGTACAAGTGGAGATGCTTTCCTTTCTCTGAGTTTTCAAATATTTAAGTACTTGCATATCAGAATTTTTCAACATATTTCTAAAGTGTCCTTACTTCAGGTTATGTGGGTAAGGTACTTTTGTTTTTCGTTTTAGACGCAATTATACTTTATGCCAATGAAAAAACTGTCTTCTTTGTCATAAATCTTCAAATATTTTTTCATACAGGGCTATCCACCACTTTCTTCCTGTGGGAAAAGCTGCAGTGCTCACTAGTGCAGCATGTTCCCTGTTCTTGCACTGATCTGTACTCTCATGCACACATCCATTAAGATTTTCTGAAATCTCTTACTGATATCTAGGTGAGAGACTGCCATTCTTTATCAAGACTGTTGCTGTAAGATCCAGAACATACCCATCATACTTCAAGCCACAAAGAGATATTCTGGGTGCTTACACAGGTGAGAAGTGTATCCTCAAAGCTGAACCTCGCTAGTGCCAGCTGCTCGTTTTGCAACATGAATCTACTCTGTGAATGCTAAGTTCTGATACTGGCCTACCTCTCTATGGAAATAACTGCCAGTGTACAAATAAGAAGGGTAGATGGGATAACGAAGAGGCTTGGACAAGATTAGATTATAAAAGGGGAGAACCAGTCCCCCTAAAGGAAAAGAAGAAATTGCTGTGATTTAGACTTCAATGAAATATTTCAAAGTAAAACTCACTAGACAAAGGAAATGCAGAAAATACTTGGAACAAAGATGTAATATCACAGACTTCAAATAGAGTAGAAAATTAAGGCAAAATTATATTCAGCTTGGATTAAGAGAAATACAATGTAATCATACACATATGGAAATAAAGTCTAATACTTTTTTAGAATGGGTTTTAGCAAAAAATAAATTGAGGTAAGCAGTTTACCTATTTTTATTTTGCACAGTATAGACCATTCCTGCCTAAACACCCATTCATGTTAATCCACTGTCTAAATTTATAGAAAATAAAAGGCACATGGATGAAGTGTTGGTAATGAATATTATATTAAATATTTTTTTGAATACTGCTATTCTGTAGGAATAGTCCAGTAAAAGTGTGGATACCAAACACAAAGATATCTCAGAGATACTCTTCCTAAAGGGCTCTTCTTACTGCACTGCAGATATGTTGTAGTATTATGAGTATCAGACTATCACACCAATAGCGACATTGTTCAAGTTCCAAAGAAAACAGTACACTTCAGAGAGCTCAAATTACTAAATTGCACAGAAAGAATGAAAGCTTTAAGCAATGAGCCTAACCTGAAATGTCTGCAACACCATTATAGTGCCAGGAATTTCAGTGAAGCCCTGCTACACCTGTTGTTTCTCTGCCAACTGTAGGTTTCTTGGCTAACAAAAGGATAAGGGAGCAGACAAAAACAGTTGCAAACAATGGGATGGCATTCAGAAGACCTTATTTTAATTCCAAGTGCTCTTACCAGTTTCCTATCTTATTTAGACAAAGTACATAATCCTTCTGAGATCCTGTACTGTGCTCATAATGGTGTTTTCCTGAATTCTTTGTAACAGAAAATATCCTTGGCTATGTTTATATATCTGCAGTACTATGTTCATGCTATTATCTAGAGTAGTACATTCACAGCATGACTGCTATGAAATTAAAGCTTAGTGACAGAGGAAGCAATTACAGTTTAGCAATTAGGACAAGCAGGAAAAGTAGAGTAAATTAAGATGGCAAAACAGCGACAGAATATGAGAAACGGATTGTTGCTAATGAGAATGATATCCATGGATAAAACTTCATTGTGTACTAAGGTCTTAATTACAGGAATTCTCTGAACACACACGAAAACAGACTTGCACTGAGGGTGTCCTGTATGACCAACAGGTCTCTTCCAAATTTACAAGATGCATTACAGCATTAATTACATTCCACTCATAAAAGAGGAAGGTATCTCATACTATTCAGTTAGGAAGGCAACCACAATCATTAAAATACCTTTTGCAGACTTTGCATTTATTTACGATGTATCAAGAAAAAGAGGGTTTTTACTGAAGTTTTTTCCAAAGCCACCTGAGAGATTCAGATGCCCCAGTCCCTGTTAAAATTAAATCTACTAGGCAGCTTTGAAAGTCACAACTTAGCAACAGAAACAAAGAGCTGTCAATGTACAAAGACACTTGCAAGTATGAACCATATGTTGTCTCTGCAGGACACCCTAAAATTGATCAGGCATCTTGGTTTTTATTATAGTATATCAAAGAAACAAAAGTTTAGACTTTGTATTGTTTCTGAAAAGGAGGATTCATTAAATTCAGAGGATCTCTATCTGGAGACCATTACAATCATTGGGGTTATTCAAGCTGAAACTGCTTCCATATAGCAAGCAGCTTTTTTTGCTCCAGAGCTCGCTCTCTCTCTCTCTAATCCATTAAGTACAGAATACTAAGGTTCAGAGGGCTTAAAGACATCTTTATAGAATGCTAGTACAGAACAAAATGTATGTTCATATATAGACATAATATTATTCTGTATATTTATTCAAAATGAGTGTAGTCAGGGAAAAATATTTTTTCCAAAACTCAATTACAAAATCTAGTTTGGAATGCTCATTTTCATTCAAACAACATGAGATGAATTGAAACATTGGTTTTTCTTTTGTGATTGAAGGGAGCAAGAAAAAATCTTCCCTCACCCTCCAGCAAAATTCTGGTCTTGAGAGGCAGAATATTCTAAATGCATACAAAGGTAATAAAAACAGGATATACAACTGTTCTTTTGATTTTAGGGACCAGTCTTTATATGCAGGTAGATATTGCAAAGGTAAGATCAAGTAAATACTTTTTTACAATTATTAATATGAAAAGTTACAAAAAGCTTCTATGTATGTCAAAGACTCCAGTTTTACTGATCCCTTATTGCAATAATTGCCAATTCTATGCTTCTCCAGCTATCTTTCTTGGTTTCCCTACATTTTATTTAAGTTTCACAATTAATGATATGCACACACAATAGATAAGATTAGGAAGATGATTTGCCTCTGGGCAGGTTATTCCGTAATTGTTTATTATGTGTTCTCATTCCCTGAAGCAGCTGGTATTGACTGCTGACAAAAATAGCACATTGGATTAGCAGATCAGTGGTTTGACCTGCAATGGCAATGCCAATTGTCCTTTGCTGCCATGAGCACAAAATTTAATCAAAATGGATATAAATTAGCTCAGACATTTGAAAATTGAGGCACATTATACAAACTGCATACAGAAAAAAAATTCCTTTCATGTAAGTTTGGCAAATGTCAGCTTCAGAGTAAAGATAGGAACAATTAAAAATCTACATTTTCTTAGTCATCTCTTACGGGAAAATTCGTCCTACTGCCCATCCAGATCCACCACAAACTTATAAATTCTTGCCCCTATACTGCCCTCTTTCATTCCTCCCACAAGAAAATGACTTCTGGTGACCTGGAGAAATCATAGGAGCTATGTTTTTGCAGGAGGATGAGTGAGATGGAAACAACATGGAAATGTTTGTGACAAATAGTTCTTCTGAAGATGATGAGCATATTTCTTCTCATCTAGAAAGGTCCATTAACACTGAAACATGATATTTAGAAGAACAGCCAGGGTATAACAGAAATTCTACTCATTACTACTGAAATAAAACTCTTAGAGTATGTCAGGATGACTGCAAAGCCAAGTGACTTTGGCAGATTTAAATCCATCCACACATTGGCCTAAGCTTTTATGAAAAATATATTTTATTTAAGTGTATGAGAGGTAAATGGAGCATGGTGTCATTCCAACACTTAACACATTTTTTAAATTAGTTTGCACACTACTAATACAGACATGTTACAGTTAAAACAAAATCCTAAAAAGTACACCGACTGTAAGAGAAGTTAAGATAAAAAGCCTTGCACATTTTATCCAAACTAAGAATACTGGGTTTATTCTCTTAATTATGTTCAGTTCTATAAAGGAATCCAACAGAGCACTCAGACTTCCTTACGAGCAAATGGACTGAGACCATAAGAAGTCTCAAAGTCATGCAGTACTTCATCAATAAGTTTAAGAATACACTTTTTTAATACATATTTCATCAGGACATTGGTAATGCAATGGTCATAATTCAACTAAATTTATGATTAACAGTGGAAGTACTACTTAACTGCTGGAATTTTTGCAGCTCTCCCCACTGCTCCCCCTTTAGTTTCTGTTTTAGTTAACTTTCATGAAGTTCACCTGACACACTGCCTCCTCAGGTTTAGCTCAGTTATATGTTTCTCCTGTGTGCTTGATTCCTTTTTTTTTCCAATGGTATCATTTCAAGTGCTGAATTTTATATTAATATGTTCCTGTCTTTATAAAGTTTTACCATGGAGACAGAAGAAACGTAGGTGTTGTATTTGCTGGATATCTTTGTCTCATTTCCTAGAATTAAATGTTTCATTCTGTTGACCTTAGAGCTTAATCACATTCTCATTATTTTCAAGGCAATTGTTTCTGTGATATGCAGGAGGTGAAGAGGAACATCCTTGTCTTTATATCACTACACTCTTCTTAAAATGTTTCCTTCAGAAAATGAATTTCATACTTAATAATACCAGTAGAGTTTAGGAGAATTTAGTTGAGGTGGGGGGAAAACAAAATTTGTTTAAAAATTAATGATCTGAATTTTGCTCCTGAGAAAATAGATAATATTGTTTTATGCTGTGTGAACACGTGCAAAGCAGATGTCTAATTTCTAGTTTCCTCCAATAACTCCAGAGGTGATAGGGGCCTAAAACCAGGTGTGCTTGAATGGTATCTGAAGATAAGAATAGGAGATAAAATTGCCAGTTGCTAGTCTGGAACCGGTTTTGGTTTGCACATGCTGTTTACTGTGTTTGAATGACTTTTCACTTACAAATTGAGGAAACACTACATTTGTAATAGTGTACAGAAGTGTAGGCCAACAACATCTGAATCTGCCTAGAGAGAAATATCATGCTGAGTTAAAGCAATGTTTTCCAGCTCTGGAGTGATGGAGCTTGATTTAGACTGGAGAGAAACAAACAACTAACAACAAAAGATGTCTCATCGCATAAAGCATAAAGGGAGAACAAGAGAAGTTGTTGAAGGACCTCCTGTGCTTTAAAAGGTGGTGTTTTGTTTTCAGTGCCCCATGCGGTTTTCCAACAGTTGGAAAATAAAAAAATTCTAGCAAAGCTGCTGGAGATGGCAGAAAGGGGCAGCAAAGTGCAGATAGCAGAGCAATTCAAGGCTTCTGGAAGCAGCCCATGTGGGAAAAGTCTGTAAGAGGTACTTTGCAGGACAGCTGATGAGAGGGAAAGATTCTCTTAAGTTTGTCAAGGGAAGATAGATGGTAGATGAGAGGAGTGTAGGAGAGCAAGAAGCAACTGATAGAACTAGGTCAAACCAACCTGAGTGCAGTTTAAACCAGACATACTGATTAAGCCCGGGAAAGCTTGGGTTAATTTTCCTATCTTATTAGATGGTCTGAGCTAATGCCTTAATAGCAACCTGCTTGACTTTAAATTCAGCTCTTGTTATTGTCCATCTAGAATCTGCAGAAGGATTAGATGCCTGAGTTCTGCTAATAAGAAGTGCAAATAGAGACATAAAAAAATTATTGCTATGGCTACTTTAAAAACCCAGAGCTCCTGGTGAAGTCCTGTTCTGGCAGGGAAGAACAGACCAGAAGTTCTCTTTTGTGATTTCATCAGCACCATATGCAGACAGGGGAGCTATTTTTGTAATGCACAGTGCAGAACCATCCTGCAATACCTAAGCTGAAACCATGCTACTTTTTGAATGTGAAGCAGTTTGAATCTGCATCTGTGTGGCATTGAGAAGTGCTACCAATTAGCTAGGATGCAGCATCCCATTGAGGCAACTATGCATTTTCCCAGATAAAATTTGAAATGCCAGTTTGGACTGTTCTGGGAAAGTGCACCTGATATTCTATGCTATCTTAGGTGATTTTAACGGTACATTTTGCTGAAGATAATGTTTTCTTGCATTTTATTGTATCTTGTGCTGAAATTATCAGGCACTGTGGAATAGCAAGAGTAGAGGCTGACAGCTGTTTCTGGGGCCACGGGTTTGTACCATCTCTATTACAAGCAATTTTTCTCTGCAGACCCAGTTAGGTCCTGCAGTCCCAGCATTTGTTATCAGCCACATGCATGACCTGTCCTTCTTGAGTACATCTTCTGCTTTAGCTTGATCTGAAAGGAATTCAGTTCAGCTGAGTCAGGGCTTCTCTGTAACATGAGATGTTAGTAGGGACAACCAAGATATTTGCTTCTAAATCAGACTTACAGTAAGACTTAAACCAATAACATAGGTCCATTTTTACATATTAGAGAAATTCTGGGTTACTCCTCTGTGTTAGGCTTGTGTTTGCAAATATCCTTCTAGTATCATGAGCAATACTACCTGCTTGGAAAATAAAATAAGTTTGTTTATGTTGTCAAGAAAGCTTGCCTGAAAAAAAGACACCTTTTTACAGCTCTGAATTTTAGCACAAAAAAATGTGGTAGCAATCTGTTCCATTAATAAATACTGGCTCACAAATTCAGCATTTAGGTTTCAGTGACAATGATGCTACTATAATTTGTGCAATATGACTGTAATATGCCTGACCTTGACTTCATTTTGAAAGCAAGCAAAACAAGGCTGACTAGTCTATTAGAGGATTTCCTACAATTTCCAGTGAAATGAATGAGAATCTCTGTGGTGGGTTGACCCTGGTTAGATGCCAGGTACTCACCAAAACCACTCTATCACTCCCCTCCACCACTGAACAGCTTTTGCTCCTTTAATTCTCTCCCTTGTCCTTCAGTGGGGAGAGTGAATAGGCAACTAGATGGGTACTTAGCTGTTGACTGGGATCAAAGCTCCACAGGGGCAGGAGGGGAGAAAACTATTATTTTCCTGGAAAATTTAGGCTTCCTAACTGTCTCTCAGTAAAATGAATTCTTTCATACAGTCTTTGTACTTAGATTAACACTATAGAGGAACAGATACAGAGGCTGCAAGAAGCCTATAGTCTCACACTGGAACCAGGCCTGAAGGAAAATTACACAAAGAGCCACAGTAACTCTTTACTAGTCAGAAAATAAAAGGATTTTTAAATACAATGTCAGAAGCAATAGCAGAGGTGTCACACCGTTTGAGGTATTTACTTAAAGAGGCATTTAATTCAAACAGAAAGAAAATAAAATACATAAAAGAGGCACCTGTCCCTGAGCACACTACCATCCAGTGTATGAAGGAGCCCTTTGGGAGCAATCCTGCCTGCACTCAGGAGTGCAGAAAACTCCAGAAAAAGGCTTCAAGTAAAGGAGCAATAATGCTGTCCCTGGGTCATTTCCACGAGCCTCAGTTGTCATGGGTTAGCAAGCATAGTCCCAGAAGTGATGTTCTTGCAAAGGGTTGATTACAGCTTCCTCTGTGACCTAACAGAATCTATCAGCTGGCCAGTTTGAATATGGACAATTTTTTAAGCCACTTGAAGTTGCGACCGCCTCTGTGATCTACACTTAAGAATAGGAAACTCCGAGGCAGCGTCTCTGTCTTGTTTCCGGCACTGGGACAGGTGGCTGCGGGCCCCGTGTGGGGGCTGGTGAGCCCAGCCCAGGCCCTGCTCGGGCCAGGCTGGGCCGGGCCACGGCCATCCTGGAGCTGATGGGCCCTGTTCCACCCATGGGACACCCCCCCCCTCCTCCCCCCAGCAGGGCTATGGGCAGCCGGAGCAGCTCGGCTCCCCCTCTCCACTGCGGCCAAGATTCAGCTAAAGCGGCACTGCTGTCCGGCAGAGATCATGTGACCAACAGTGACAAGCTTCATTCTGGCTGCAAGGCCGAGGTGAGATTAACCCTTTTAGTTTAGCTGAGAACCTGAGGGAAGAGAAAGAGGAGATGCTTGAAGCTGAAATTCTGTTGTAAAGCTATGATATATCAGAGTACCCGTTGTAATTTCATGAAGGCATGGGGGGTGGAGCATTCAACTTGTACTTGTAAGCAAAAGCACCTGTGCTGAGATAGGCAGATGCTGAAGCAGCTGTAATTTCATGAAAAGTTTGGACAGGGAGAGATGGAAGCGATGAGGACTTTTGCTCCAAATGGGAAAGGAGAAAACCTCAGTTCCTAGAGATGCTCCCAGAGACAGTCCTAAAGATGAAGATGAGGAGGACCCTTTGCTTCCAGGGAAGGAGAAGGGCCTCTGTTCTTAGAGATGAAATACTCCCAGAGATTACCCCAGTAAATTCAAGAGTGGACCCTTGAAAGCAGTTGTGGGAAAAGCTGCAAGTCGGGGGAAGGGACTCACATGCGAGCAGAGAACCAACCCGGGCATCTGTCTTGTTGTGATAATGCTTTCATAGCATGGACAAGAGAGACTCTTCTTCCTAAATGGACTGAACAAGGTTATTATGGAAGTGGTAACCAGACTGAACATCTCAAGGGTTGTCTTTTTATATTGTCAGTGGGAGAAGGGATAAAGGTGGGGGGAGGAGAAGTGTTCTGAAGGTGTGTTATGATTTTTTTTCCTTCTTTTAGGTCTGTTAATAAACTTCTTTATATTCTTTCAAGTTTGGTTCCTGTTTTGCGTTTTTCCTAATTCTTACCTCACAGAAGGTAAAGAGTAATGAGTATGTTGGACCAAACCACTTCACTAAATTGGTGTTTCTGCCCGGTTACAAACCAAACCCATTACATCACTCAGAGGAGATGCAGCATTATTTCTGTGACATCTTTCTGGACCGGCTCAGCAGAAAGGCACTGGCTGGGCGCACGTGCTGGTTCCTCCACAGAGGAGGCACTTCAGGGATGCGATGGTCTGGGCTCGCCTTACTCCGGAGGCAAAGGAAAAGAGAGGGGCTTCTGGTCTGGCTTCTAACAGGTTTATTGTCAGAACTTTAGCAACCAGAACACAGCAATGATCATAATGGCACCGGGTGGCTTTCGCCCTGAGTTTTATAGGGGGTTTGAAAACCACGGGGAAAGGGGAAAACAACCAATGAGTTACAAGCCAGAGGGACAATACAATTCAACAAGAACCAATGGGGGAAACCAGGAGGCGGGAGATACAACAAAGAACTAGTGAACAACCAAGTAAGAGAGAACTCTCACGAACAGGGGGAGGCGGTTTGGATCCAGGTGCAGCCCAGGGGGACGTGGCTTAGGTCTCTGTGTCACTCATCGACCCTCCCTCATTGTCACCGTCCTGGGTGGGGAAACCCACCCAAGGGAGAGCCCTGAATTGATTGACATTCCCCTACCCCAGCCCAGCAGTGGGCTGGGTCACAGCAACAGAGCAACGCTACTTCTGACTAAGCATCATGACAGACAAAAGAGTCTGAGAGGTACTACTGCTTTGAATTAAAATACCCAGAATCACTACACAAAATACAGCTATGCATACAAAATATGAAGGAAAGCATTATTTCTCAGTATTTTGCCATTACATAAAGGCCCCAACAGACAAGAATTAAAGCCAAGAACAAAATCATATTGGATACCTACTTTTTAAATGCTGGGAAATTGAGTCAGAGGACAAAATATTTTGAAAATATGGTTTGACTCTGGAGCTCCTCAAGTTACTCTAGAGTGTATTTTAGAGCAAACTCATTGCTACAGATAGAAATTGATTCCTCCCCTGACTCTCCTTGTAGTCTTAGCTGCAGGATCACTCGAGAATGAAAATCCATAATATGTCAATGGGCTTAGAAGCTGCACATAATAATGCCAATAGAAGTTGTCTTATAGGTGAGGTAATACACATAACTATAAAAAACCCTTTGATATTTGGGGTTAGAGAATATTTTACAAAGTTGCCTCTTCCTTCTAATTTTCCCTGTCTTGGAAGAATACTTCCCCCCATCCCCACAATCCCACATCTTAGGTAAGCAACCAGCTGTAAACAGTGTGAATTAAGTGCTCAGAAACTGGGAGAATTTTCCTTTTTGAACTCGTATATACAACATATGAGGACAGCAAATCTCTTTAGCCTTGCATAATACTAACTTAGACCATCAGAAAAGATATTTCAGTATGAGTATATCTGTCTTCTAAATCAAATTTCTGGACTGGGACCACAGTATACTAAATAGAACTTTGTACTGATCTCAAGGCTGTTTCTACAAATTTCTGTAACAAAACCTCTTTTAAGGGCATTAATTTTGATAGGTCTAGTTCTATAGACATAAAGGCCCCTGCCACATTAATATTTTTATTAGAAGTACCTTAATGCATTCTCCTGTGTCCATACCCTGGTTTGTAACGTTTTGTCTTTTAAAATTCAGTACGATAATTAGACTTAGTTTTGTTAGTTCATCCATTTAATTTAATTTAAACTGAAATCAACTTAATCCAGATTGATCCAAGGTTATTATTAATATAATTTTCTCTAAGCTTTGCCTAGCTCAGTATTACCTGTCATTTTCAGTAGTATTTATCTTTCTAACAAAATTAAAGAGTTTTATCCCATAGCAGCCAGAGTAAAGGTTGCAAAATCCATTTCAATATTAAGTTTTCATAGATACTTCTGATTAACAGTGTGGCAACTCATATTATGACCAACTTCATTGATATGAAGCATGAGTCAACCTGGAATTCTTAGGCACTTCTGCACATTCTTCTTATGAGAAGACCCTGATTACCAAATTTATTAATACAAGGTCTGTCCCAAACTGAAAAAGCAATTGACCCTAACAGGTACTCTAAATATTAGTCATTCTACATCCTGAATTTTGAGGGATGAATTGGAAAAAAAAAGAAAAAAAATTGTGCAGCCTGGAGCTTTCTTATTAATGTCAGTGTTGCATGGCATACAGTTTAATCCCAAAATCATACTTTCCATAATATAAACTGGAGGTGGGAAATAAAAGTAAGAACTCATGTAATGAATCTGTCCTAGTTTTAGGACCATGTTTGACTCAATGAGTCCAGATAAAAAGTGGTAGAGTAATAATGATGAATTTAATTGCAAGAAGTCTTGTTTCCCCCTTACATTTATGAAATGAGGACAAAAAAAGAGAAAACAAAATACTTGATTATGCCCTAGATTGTTCAGTTTCATCTTCTTGATATTGAAAATAAATAAATATTTTCCTGTGGAAGTGAAAACCTTGAAACACTTCCTAAAGACCAAGGAACTAACTGATTTTTGCACAAAAGAAACCCCAAAAAATAATACCACAAGTATCCCCATGACTGCTTTGATGAAGGATTTTGAATTCACTGATAAAATTGGCACATTTCACCCAAGTTTTGAGAGACTCACCAATATTATTTTCTTTGAACAACAATATTCTATAATGAGCATCTGAAATCATTTGTCAATGTCTCCATAACTCTAAAGGAGTCCCACAGAAGTAGTTTCCATGTGAACAGGTATGCTCATCTGGAAAAATTTGGAGGAAAATATCCTCTGATAGAAGGCAGGTTACAACCATCCCTCCCCCACCAGGTTCAGGAAAATAAAAAGGAAATTTTCCTCGGCGTAAAGTGAAAGAGATAAAAACTATTTATTTAACAAACACACATGAAAAGGATAATAATGCTAAATAATAAAACCTCTTGCTGTGGAGAGAAACCTGGGGAAATTTCAGAGTCCTTCTGTAGGTGTGGTCTCTCTCTTCCTTGGTGCTGGGTCATGGGCCCACCTCCAGGGGCTCCACCTCGGTAGAAAATTCTCCTGATGTGTTCTGATGTTGAAACAGTCCAGAAGAGAAGAAGGGAAAAAAACCAAAGTCCCAGGAAAACGAAGTTCAACTCTCTGTCTCTCTCCAGAGACAGAGCCCAAAACTGGCTGAAAAAGCAAGGAGAGTGCTTCCTCTGCTCTTGCTGCCACAGGACACAGAGGAGTGTGTGTATATCTGTGTCCTTGAAACAACTGCTTTGAAAAGTTTGCTCAGTTTTTTTCCTCTCCCCCCTCTCAGGCTCAGTTTAAAGGCACAGAAAGGCACAAAGTTAATTTCTGGGCATAGGGCAGCGATAGGGGATACACATCATAAAGCCATCCTGAGACAACAGGACAGTGACGTCTGCTCACAATCTATGAAATCCAGTCACAATTTTTCCAGTTATTAAGATTATTAACAACCTGCAATATCTTATTATGCAGCAACAGATGTTGCAATCAAATAATTTTCCTATCTAGAAAACACAATCATTAATCCTTTATAAATATGATAAATGTAACCATGTTACAAAGAGTGGCTATTCAATTGTTTCTGAAGAAAACAATGCAATGAGGATATGGTGCAATGAGGATATGGTGCAATATAAGGAAAAACAACCTCTGTAGAACAGTTTTGGTTGACACTGTGGAAAATTGTTCAGGGTTTGAAATGAACTGGTTCAAGACCAGCAGCAAAAACATCATTAAAATAGATAAAGGTATCTGTGCCTTCTCACATAGCTAAATCTGAAATATTTTTCTCCAGAAAAAGAACATATTTTTCTCATAAATTTACAAGACTTGACCCTTTGTGCACAGATCTGGAGGACACAGCTCATGCTGAAGTCAGTGCAAATCTATGCAGCTAAAGCAAAGTACCAAAGTCAGTTAAATTTTGCTGTGGTAGACAATAAGAACAAAATCTGCTCTCTAAGCGAAGTTCCCATGTACGAGTGCATTTTTCAGCAAGTGTTATGCATCATAGGGATCCATATGGCTTCCAACATTCTAACAGGCATCTGCATTTTTACAAAAATGGAAGCATCATGTAAGAATAATTCACAAAGTCTGTTTTAGTTAGACAGTTTTGGTTTATGCAACCATTTTTATCCCTATTTAGAACAATTCTTGTGACATGTAGGTCTTGTGAGATTATGCTACACTGTAACCAGTTTAAAAAAAAAAAAACAAAACAAAACAAAACAAACAACCTATTTAGGAAACCTGGAAATGGCAGATTTATTCAATGAAGAAATACCAGGGCATCTTTTCAAGATCAAAGTTATACAAGTATTTCTGGGCAGACTCTGCTTATAATAGATCAAAAATCACCAACAGTAGCACAGTTTGATCTAGAATCATATGGAGAATACTTCTGACAATATCACACCCTTTCCCAGTAGTGGCCACTGAGAAAATTCTGCTAGTCTTGAGTAAATCCATGGTGTTACAATCCAGTTTAGACCCAGGAAAGCAAAGCAAGCTAAGTCTCTGAGCATAAACCGGAAAGAATTTAGAAGGTTCAAAATATTCCCAGAAATGAGATTAAAACCAAATGAGGTTAGATGTTGTTGCCAAAAAATTGATGTATTTTATTTAATAGTAAAAGAGGGAAAGAGAAGGGAAGAGAAAAGAAAGAGAGAAAGAAGTGTATGTGGGGGGTGGGGGGAACAGGGAGACATGACAGGGGTTAGGTGACAGCAGATCACCCATCTGAGGGTCCCAACGATGTCTCGTTGCTCCCCTCCATCCGGTCTGCTGGTGGTGAGGGTCCCTCATCGCTGCCGTGGCCACGCCACTACATGCTGCCACACCACACGCCGAAGAGTGCAGAATTCCATGGATTAATATAAACTTCGGGCCAGGTGGGAACGCCCACATGACTCTCTTGCAGGGGCCAGCTTGACACACTGTCCCTTGCAACACTGAGGGTCTCTTGCATCATCTCTGGTGCTCTGGTGCAGGGTCTGGGGACCCCTTGGGGGGGGGCCCCTTTGATGGGCCATGTCACCCCTTCTGCTGTGAATAAGCTTCCCCCCCCACCCCAGTGAGGACCCCTCAGCTGGGCTCCTCTGCACAGTGGAGGATGGGCAGTCACTGCACCTCTGACCAGAGGCTTTTCCCAGATACCCCAAAGCCTCTCCTCCCTCCACCCCTTGGTTCGAGCGTCTGTGTGAGCTTGGCAGCTGATAGCCCTGGGGCTGTGGTCTCCACCTTGGAGGTATTAAGCCTGTGCTCAGTGAATGTCCCCAGCCCTGAGCTGTTACTTTATCTTATCTTCATCATCGAGCAGTGTCAGGCCTCAGGGCCCCATTCAGGGTGTGGTAGTGTTCTCTGCAGCTTTTGTAATACAGTTTTAAAAGTCCTTCAAGAAAATGTTTAAGTCATAAAATATAATATTTCAGTCTCTGACACATGGTTCTACTGGTGCTTTAAATTCCATCTGTTTCATGAGTTGCTAGATATAATAAGGAAATAAGTGGTATAGTTATGTAAAAGAAAAGGGGTATATGTATATTTATGTATATACACACACATAAGGACAGACAGTCATGTCTATGTAAATGTACATAAACACCTGCTTTTGAAGGTATCAACAAATCTTCACTGACACAGGACATTTACTGATCAACGTCGTTTAATTGACCACGAGGAGCACAAACCAGATGTATGTTCATTATTAATATATTAGAATATATTAATTGACAGAAACACAGCAAAACAGAAATTAATTCAAAATATAAAGTAGGAAACTGATTTCATGTGAACCTGAATTTACTGCCTCCTCAAACACTTGTAACATTTCCAGATGACTGCTGCAGAAGAATAAAAGAAAAAAGTTTTCCTTCTTTTCAGTACATCCATGCTATAGAGGACTTCAGGTCTTTATTTACAACCGTGATTCAGAATGTGATTTTTAAACTGATGTTTCAAACTTCATTGCTTTTTTCTTTTTAATTTTCTCACAAAATATGTTGTGACCTGGAAGGAAGCCATAGAAAGTTGTACTTAGGAGCCAATGAACTGACAAGAGAGGACAAATTATGTTTATGGATTCCCACAGGGCTATGAATAAAATGGTTCATCACCCACACAGATTTCTTCTACTTAGAGATTTAAAGTACATCATTCTCAAAGGGCATACAGATACAATCACCAAATCCCATGGGAATAAATGCAAATCATAATCCCAATATATGAGCTGTCAAGGACCATTGGAGACTGCATTTCAATCATCTTGGCAGTTATATTACATTGAATCAATATAGCACATGGCATTATTACTCAGGCAGGTGTATTACCATTCAGTAAAACAACAAAATGGCAAGGAAAGATACTAGAAGATAGCAATAGCTCTGCATGTTGCAGACTGCTAAATTTCTAATTATCTGAAAATTAGAAAAGGCACCTTTTTTTCCTTTTAGTGAATTATTACAAGAAGAACTGCTACATTAGCTCCCAATATTCTTAACCACATTAAAAAAAAAAACAAAAAACATGATATAGATAAGTTTTCTTTCTGTAATACTAACCTAAGACATATAATCTTATTCACAGTAATGTTAATTGAAATTCATGAGCAACATAAAACAACTTATAAATACGACCTTATTTTTAGGAGATATTTAACCACCCTGGGGAAAATAACAAACAACCCTGTATAAACCTGTCATGTAATTACTCTTGCCTTGCATTGGTGACAAGACTTTGGCAAGAATTTGTTACTAAATACTCTGAAAAAGACTGGGATTCTTTCAACACATCTGGGATTGTGAATCTTATTTAAAAATACACACAAAACCCCACTTCACACAAGTTATATTAGATCCTCTATTGATTGAATTATTTTAGTATGATTACAGATTTCTCCTTATTTTTCGTCCATACTGTGCCCCCTGAATGAATTACCAATTTTGGTCCTTTAGTTGTACTGCAATTGATATCAGTGAAACAGGGTAGTGTCTGTATAGGTGAAGCCCCTGACTGTAATCATGGAATGTGCATGTGTGTCTACAATAAATGGGGTTTTCTCCTGTATTTCATTTTAGCTACCTGAAGCATTCTAGAAGACCTCTGTCTTCATCTAGAGTTTCAGATTATACTCAATGTGCTATAAATATGATGCAGTGTGATTCCCATGTACTATTTTACCACAGCTAGTCGAGTCACAGGTCACAACTAGTCAACCTTAAAAGTGGCAAATAACTGTTAGATTATTCTACTCTACATAGCAAGATGTCATTTCTCGTTTAGATTTTTTTTCTTGAATTCCCACAGGAGGCTTTTCTTACTAAGACTTCTTTCCTGACTATGCTATGTTAGGTAAACAGGTATTCAAAAACTCACAGAAATATTTCTCCTTGCAGGATTATGCTAATAGTATGCTCCCCTTCAGAGATACACATCACACACTGCAGAATGTTCTTACAAGCTTAAGATGCTTCAGTGATAGTCTTTGGTGCAGTTATGTTCCTAAAATTAGATATGGTTTTCAGAGTTTTGATAACTTGATTTCCAGAACTTTAGGCAAAAAGAACATAAGTGTTTAAAGTCTTTAACTTCAAATGACTTCATAAAGGCCACGTGCACACATGGTAGAACTAGAAATTACTAGAAAAGCTGCAGGTCGTAGCAGTACTCAATTCAAATGAAGTAGATTTTAGCATATATTCAAGCTCAGATTGATTAGATTAATAAAATTTTTACCATTGCATCTTTGAACTGTCTTCATAATCCAGCTCTTGCTTCCTCTACCCTTGATATTCAGCACTTCTAGAAATGGATACTGAAGTTTTTCAACTAGGCTGCACAAGACTGTCATAACAGAAGATCTTAAGATGAGCCAGAAAGAAAGGACCCACAGAGTACTAAATTGTCCATAACATTTTGAAGCAGAGAAGAAAAAAACAAAAGGAGTAAAGATAATACAGTAATTTGATTTCTTCAAATATAGTCAACAACATGGGCATGAGCAGCTTAAAAGCTCTTCCACAAAGCTTACATGAGGTAACAAACACTTGCTTCTATTTCCTAGGCAGATATTTTGTATATTGACTGCATGTTATTTTGGTGATATGGTGACTATTAAACTGATGGGGTAATTTAAATTTAGGGCAGCTTTGGCAGTGCTTCATCATGTTGCTAGTAGAACCTCCCTGTGCACACACAAGAAATACTGTGGTGATGAGGAACTGCAAACAGGCAGTTCTCTCCTGGCTCTGTTCTAATCTCCCTCTCATTTTCATCTTAGAATGCAGTAGAGTAGTGATCATCAAGTCAATCTTTTCCTGAGATTCTTTAGTATCAGTAAAATGCAGAAGTTTGTTTTTGTTGACTAAGATTCATCTGCTAAAACTTTGGACTGGGTTCAATACATGAAAAATAGCTTTGTTAAAGATGTATTTTTAAGTTTATAATTTTTCTTATGTTTTCACTTTATTTTTGGGAATTCTTCTCACATCTATGAGTAATATGATGTTTTGAATGGAAAAATATAGTCCTTACATGGCTGAAACTGCAAGAAGAGCAGGAATTAGTACTATTTTTTTAGATGGATAAATATGTACGTACTAATGATGAGAATATGCACTGTAAGAAGGACACTGTGATCCCTGATTGACCCTGATATCTAATAGGTCAATACATAATTACATAAGTGCATTAAATAATTATTTTATGTCCAATTAACAAATTCTATTGCATAAGTTTCTTCCATGTTGCTTTCAGCTATAGGTATATATACATATGAATCTGGACTACATGTCTGCAAATGGTTTTCAGAGCAAATCCTAATTGTCTCACAAAACCTTGTCATTGAATCTTGTTAAATAGCTGCCATATTTACCACTGAACTTTATTAATTTGGTAATTTTAAAAATAACGTATATTATTGTTTTCCTCTCAAAAATGAGGTGCATCATTTCATTCACGGCACTGAGTAATAATGGCTGCAATCGTATTATTGAACTCTCATTTCTCTTAGCTGGAAAACATGTCATAAATCTACTTCAAAACAAGGTCACTTTAGCACTTCTTCCTCAGTTATCAGAAAGGAATGGCATTATGTATTGTAAAAAACAATGAAGTATTCAATGGTAAAATAAAAATTACTTTTTTTTTCTTGACAGAAGATGAACACAAGGAAGAAACAAGACAGGTTAAGTTTAGGTGTAGAAAAGAGTATATCTCAGTAAAAATGCTTTTCAGCTGTATTTCATATCCTAATATGCCTTACTTGAATATTTATAGCATAGATTAATCCTCATCTAGGAGTCAGCTACTTGCATTTCTCTTGTATTTTGATTTTTCATGCATTCATTTATTTGTACTCATGTCTGGAAGTACTCTGTGACACTTTTTGTCAGTGTTAAGTGGTTTGCCTTATCTATACAGAACACAATGAACCTCATTGAAGAGGGCTCTAGAGTTAAGTTTTGTCCTTGACAGCACAGGTAGAATTCTCATCAGTGGATTCTTTAACTGTACACAGCAAAAAAGTGATTGAAAGACCATATCTTTTTCAAGAAATACATGTAATCCTGTTGTCACAAATCTCTGTGCTTCTTTATAGTATATTTCCACCTCACATCTTGTCACCACAACTTGTCTGTTCATGGTTAGAATTAGACTGGGGGGTATTTTGGTAAACAAAATATATTGAAGAAAACATGTTTATTGCATCCCTTAGACTATAAAATTAATATCAATCACATTTTTGTTTTAAAAAACCAAACATTTTTCTTTTTCTATTAATTCTTAAATAAAAATAGCACTTAGTCTATACATATTGTAGATATATTTATAATATTTATTGGACTATGTTTTAAAAGTTTTTTTCCTGCAAAATTAGTTTTCAGAATCAGCTCTTCAAAAAAAATTACCATTTTAGTGAAATGGTTGAAATAATGATTTAAGACAAAGATTTTTTTATCATAACCCATCACAAAATTATTGTACACTGAAAAAAAAAAAAGTGGAAAAAGTCAGGGTTTCTGAAGCTTTCATGCCATTTCAACTGATGTCTCTGATCTGGATTTTACAGATAATAAGTAATTTACAGAAAATTTATTTAAGTGGTGTGTAAATTTGCAAAATATTGAAGACTGATTTGAAAATAAAGCTGCCATCAAACCTTATAAGAAAAAAATATTTAAAGAATTCAGTGGTTTGAGGAGACCTGTAGATGGCATAAAAACACTGATAAGAATTAAAGACACTGCCCTAGAAGCTTGGAAGAAGTTATTTACATCTGGTTCTTGGAGATATAAGTGAAGATAAGAATGACAGCAAGTCATTCAGAGTATTTCTGCCTTTCTGACACCATTAGAAAATATGGCAGTGAGAGGGTATGTTCAATAAGCAATAAATTCTGTGAAAAATTCTGGGCATATTAAAAGACATATAATCCCATGCATAAAAATTTAAGTTTTTATTACCTGCTTTGATAATAATTTGAACATAAAGCATAACAACAGAAGCAGAGCTCCTTTCCTATGACTGCAGTGAGAAAGCCACAAACCCTGGCTTATCTGATATTTTTCTGGTCCTACATGCTCTGAAAGCCACTAGGCATTTGCATTTCTAACACCACAGTTGTAGTGCACTTTGAAGTCATCTCCAGCCCCTACTATATTGCCAAATTGACTGCTGAGTCCATGAAAAGGAGTCAGAAAGCACTGAATTCCAGATCATTGCCATGCCAGAGTTTTTTACTGTAAGGCTGCTAAGTCTGAAACATTGGTAACCTTATTCCAAGGCAATATTCAATAATGGATTAGTCAACATACAAGATTAAAAATTAGAGTTTCTGACCTAATTTTCACTGGGCAATCAGGCAGAAAGCAGTCATGAAAGCTAAATGCTATCTGGTTCTGTGAAACATTTCAGTCTTGTCAAATAAGCTTTTTTTTTCTGAAATATAGTTTTACCACAAATTTCCCAGTCTTCCAGAACCCTCAGTTTTTTTATGTATAGGTGGTTAAATTAATTTCAAAATTACATCAAATGCATCATGCATTCATCAATACAATGTAACAAATTCCCCCTCTGATAAAATACCATATTGACTTTTCTCAATCTGTTTTTTTTTTTTTTTCCATTTCATATTTGGCAACAGCAGGAAGGTGAAAACAAGCTAAGACTGACAATACTAGAGAATGTTTCAGGCTTTTCGAGGTGTACAAATGGTGATCAGGGTGATGAGAATCTATATAAAATGGATTGAGCATCTCAGTTCATTGACAGTAACTCTACCATCACAAATGAGACTTTAGAAGTCTCCAATAAGAGTATGATTCATAAGGTAAGATTGACACAGGCTGTAAGTCTTTATCAGTGACTATTCTATCTGCTTTCTTTTAGATCTGTGATTCATAAAAGCCTAGAAGATTTGAGATGAAAGAGGTTAGCTCAACAAATCAGTAAATTTCTTCTGCTCCAGTGCAGTATTAGCTGTATCTTCAAAGTACTTGTGAAATATTTGTCTAGCATGTCTATAATAATGTCTAAAAGAAAGAGATTCCCAGTCCCTTAGCCAATCTGTTACAGTGCTAGTCTGTCTTTGCCATTAAAAAGCTATTATTAATGTCAGGTCTAAATCTCTTCTGTTGCAGTTTAAGCCCATCATGGCTTTTCTCAGAGGATGTGAGGAAGAGTTTATTCTCTTCTTTTTTAAGTAGCTTTTTTGTGGTTGAAATCTCTTACTGAGGTGTATTGGGTTTGCACAGCCAGGTTTTGATAGTGGGGTGGCTACAAAGGTGGCTTTTGTGAGAAGCTGCAGGAAGTTTCCTCCATGTCTAGCAGAGCCAGTGCCAACCACCTCCAAGAGAGATGTGGCCCCAGTAAAGGCTGGGCCAATCAGAAATTGTGGTAACACCTCTGTGATAACATATTTAAGGGGAAAGAAAAACAAAATATGGTTGCCCAGTTGTAATTGCTGCCAGAGAAGAGTGAGGTGAGAATATGTGAGAGGGACAATACTGCAGCCACCAAGGTCAGTGCAGAAGGAGAAGGCAGAAGGTGCTCCAGGCACTGGAGCTGGGACTCCCCTGCAGCCCCTGGGGCAGACCATGGTGAAACAGCTGTGACCCTGCAGCCCATGGAGGACCACAGGGATGCTGAGATCCACCTGCAGTCCATGGAGGAGACCCACGTTGGAGCAGGTGGATGCCTGAGAGGAGGCTGTGACCCTATGGGAGGCCTCTGCTGGAGCAGACCCATGGAGACAGGAGCTCACTCTTGAGCAGGTTTTTCTGGTAGGACTTGTGACCCTGTGGGACTCATGCTGGAGCAGCCTGTCCTTGAATGACTGCAGCCGGTGGAAGAGTGATCCCCATTGCAGCAGTTTGTGGAGAAATGTTGACTGTAGGATATACTCATGTTGGAGCAGGGAAAGGATTCTTCTCCGAGAGCAGCAGCAGCAGAAACAACTGACCATAACTCCCATTCCCTGTCTCCCTTTGCTGCTGGGTGGGAGGAAGTAGATCTGGGAAGGAGGAAGGGATGGGTGTAAGGTGTTTTGAAGTTTTTATTTTACTTGTCATTACCCTGCTCTGATTTTGGTAATAATAAATTCAAGCGATATCTCTAATTCAAGTTTTGCCCTTGGTGGTATTTGGTGATTGATCTCTCTCTGCCCATATCTCAACTCATCAACCCATCATTATATTTTCTCTCCCTTGTCCAGCCATGGAGGGGAGTGATAGGATTCGGTGGGTGCCTGGAATCCAGAGAGGGTCAACCCACTACACCTGGTCCAGCCCTTCATCTCCTTTCCTTTACCTTAACCACACAGCTATCACAAACTTCTAATTATTGGAGAATGTTAGCCTACAATACTGCAGCTACAAAACTATATAGAACTAATTTTTGAGGTCATATCTAGGTAGACATCTGCAAACATCTGTGCATCTGCTCTGCTTATGCTCAGAGGTGGCTGGAAGCTGTTCAACCACACTGCTATGGCTCATGATCTGGAGCTCTGACTCAGCACAGCATTCTGCCTTTATTGCACCACTCTGGGTTACGAACAGCTTGCATCAGCTTGTCTTGGAGCAGGAATAACAGAGCTGCACAGCCATCTGCACCTGTGCATAAAGATACATAGCGATGTTTTGGGGCAGTATCAACATCTTTATGAGCTGCAGTCTGTAGAATGAACCTCAGGCTTCCCTGGGGCCTCAAGATGCTGTTTTAATGCAAATAGCCAAGTATGCACGAGATATTATAATACAAAAAGCCATAACCATACTCCTAGGTAGCCTATGCACAAGTAAACACTTTTAGATAGGTTTTGCTTACACCTTATATATGATACAGCTGTATGTACAGTAATGTACCCATACTGAAGGTAGGAGGGAGACAGCTGAGTCAGACACAGCACTGTTTACATTCAAGGTATGCATTTTCAGATTGTGGCATAGGAATGACTCATTAATGTAAATTAATATGGAATTAGGACACCATTATGATGAAAGGAAAAAACACCTTAAAAAGAAAACTAACTTTGATACCCTTATCCTTTATATTTCTATGTTAGTGAGCATCAGTGCAGAGTAAAATAAAAGACACAAACTTTTACTTTTAAAAAAGCTTTTGATACATTGTTATTATCCAGTTATTGTCTCAGTCCAAACTAAGGTGTGAACGAGACCATATGCTGAAGTCAATAGTACAGTGTTGCTGCCTGTTCCGAGCTTCCCTTCCCCCTCCCCAAGACACTTGCCTCTGCCATGTGCTCTGAACCCCTTTGTTCCAAGCACGGGCAAAACCAAATGTAACTCAAACTCTTTAGCAGTGTCTGATTGGCCGCTCACCCCGGGTCTGCCCCCAGTCCTCCCCTTTCCCCTTCTCCGAATAAAAGAAAGGACCAAGGGGGAGCCCACCCTCTTTGGCTTTGCAATCCTTCTGTGAACATCTTGTCATCTGTTTCTATTTGAAAGCTTCTAATTGTGGGAATTAGGCAAGCTGAAGACTGTATTTCTCCCTCTTTGCTTCTGCTGGTGGTATCAGCTTTGCAGCTGCGATTTACGGCTTTTAGAGCTACTGAAATGCTGGATTGCCCGTGCTACCTCTCTTGGCTGCCCGAGGCTTTCTAAGGCATTGAACTACAAGACTAGCCGGTAAAAAGCTGTGAGTCTATCTCCGCATCTGGTGCCCAATATGGGTACAGACTTTAGTTAACAGTAAATGTGAGAGAAAAAGAGATAGAAGGAAATAGCCACTTGCTGTGGTGTCTTGTCTTATGGTAAGTTCCATCTGTGGCCTTAACAGTGTTTGAGGCAACTGTGATCTCTAAGTCTCTCGCATACTTTAAATGTCCTCTTTATTACACAATTCATATATAAAAATAATTCATGATTAATAACCTTCAGTGTTCAAGGAACTGATATGGCACATTGTATGAAGGTAAGATTTCTGCTTAATTCAGAGTTATACAGTAGCTAGAAATCCAAAAACACTTGGAACAACAGTGCAGCTTACATAAGTATGATAGTGTGGTGGGATGACCCTGACTGGATGCCATGTGCCCCCCCCCAAAGTAATTCTATTTAACTGTAAAGGGGAGAGAAAATACAGAAAAAGGTTCATGAATTGGGATAAAGGACAAGGAGAGATTGCTCATCAATTACCATCAGAGAAGAAAGAGACTTGACTTGGGGAAATTATTTTAGTTTACTGCTAATCAAAATTAGAGGAGGATAAGGAGAAGTAAAAAAATCTTAAAATACCTTACCCCCTCCCTCCTTCCTAGCTCTACCTCCTCCCACCCAGTGGTGCAGGGAGACAGGAGGGAAATGGAGTTATAGTCGGTTCATCACACATTGTTCCTGCCCCTGCTCAGGGAGAGGAGTCCATGTCCTGTTCCAGTGTGGGGTCCCTCCCACAGGAGACAGTTCTCCACCAACTTCTCCAGCATAAATCCTTCCCACAGTTCTTCATAAACTGCTCCAGCATGGGTCCCTCACCACAAGGTGAAGTCCTTCAAACACAGTCTTCTCCATTGGCTGTAGGTGGATCTCTGCATCCCCATAGTCCTCTATGAGAGGGCACAGCTGCTTCCCCATGGTCTGTAGCAGGGGATGCTGAGGAATCTCAGCTCTATCACCTGGGGCACTTCCTGCCCCTCCTTCTCCACTGGCCTTGGTGTGTGCAGAAGTTGTTTCTCTTGCATATCTCACCCTGCTCTTCTCTGAGCACAATTAGATCTGTGCAATGACTTTTTATTTCCTTAGTAACTATGTTATCACAGAGGAGCTACTACCTTCTCTAATTGGTGCAGCCTTGGCCAGTGGTGGGTCCATCCTGTAGCCACCTGGCATTGGCTCTGTCAGACATGGAGGAAGTTTCTGGTATCTTCTCACAGAAACCACTCCTGTAGCCACCACTACCAAACTTGGCCACATAAATCCAATAAAGATACAGACAAAAAGCTTTTCAAAATTTGGCAATATTCATGGGTCCCATGACCTCTTCTGTAGAGAGACATGTTCTCTCTGTCTCTAAATATGATGCTGTTTCACCAGGAGAAGCATCTTCAGAAAGCATGCTTTAATTTTCCTGTTTCTCATTCTTTTGACACCAGGTGGCACTGCAATATACAACCATTGTAATCACCCCAATTAATTATGATTTAAATGGAAAAAAAATCTTTATTAATCAGCTTGGTTACTAGAGCTATGTGATTTAGAGGCTTATTAACCCTCTTGCTCAATTTCAGTCTTCCAAGCAAGCAGCTGTCATAGTACCAGGGACTACCTTAGTCTTTTTCTTATCAATGTTCAAAGTACAGCTCAGCATTACCACCAGTTTTGTTTGCCCCTTTCAGTTTCACTAGCCTTTATCTAAAAACACTTGCTCACTGATCAAGAAGGGGAAAAATGTCAGATTTGGGAATTATGGATCTAGTCTACTTGCTGTGGAACCACAATCCACAGCCATAATGAGCAAGCACCTTGAAGTTATAAGTAACCCTCGCTCACCACCTTCCAGCTCATGTGCTGTTCTGCTCATAGATTTAAAGCACTGTGAAAGGGTCTGAGCTGATCATCAAGGGAAAGAAACAACACAGGCCTCTAAATCTGGGCAAATATAATACTATTTTATTTACCACTCTCTGATTATTTTACATCCCTAGTAGTTGCTCAAAGAAATGGAGTTTTCTTCAGCATATCTGGTAGGTTCTTCCCTGATTCCCTTCCACCCACTCTTCATGAAAGAGTAGCCAAGCATTATGTAAGAACCATTATTGTGCAGGAGAAAAGGAGCACAAGAAGAATTTCTGAATCCTAACAACAAGATTTAAATTACTTCTCTTAATGGCTCCAATGAATTATATAAGGAGCCACTGTTGTTTAGACCAGTGTCTGGGTGACTGTCCCTATACATCATGCATGAGATCAAAATTTCTTCGAAAAATCAGTGTAATAATCCTGGGAGATCAGAATCATATTGGTATATTTAACATGAATTCTGCTGAAATACAACACAAAGGAATCACAAAATTGTAGAATCATTTAAGTTGGAAAAGACAATTAAGATCATTGAGTCCGAGCATTGACCCAGCACTGCCAAGTCCACCACTAAGCCACCTCCATAACTGTCGTGTATATATGTCCCTTAAACACTTCCAGAGATGGTGGCTCCACCACTTATGTGGGCAACCTGTTCCAATGGTTGAAATGGGACTTTCAAAGCCAAGTTATGAATGGCTTTAAGGACATCAGCAGTGTTTTCAATCAGAAATAATGATTTTAGCTGCAAAAAAAAGCCTTTATGAAGAGTCAGAAAATCTATGTTGCAAAGAAGAACTGAAATGATGTTAAACAGCTGCCAATTTTGTGTGAGGTAGGCTGAAAATTGGTAACTTCTGATGGTTCCATAAGAGAGACTTAAGGGCTTCTACTGCCTAAATAAAGCTTTGCAAAGGTCAAAGATAGCTTACCTTCTTGAGTTGGCCAAGCTTTGAATATGTTTCTAAGAATAAGTACTCTGGGGTGTAAAAAACCTGTGGAGGAGCTATTCAAAATACCATGTATTTTTGAATTATAAACTGTTGATGTTTGGGTCTAAAGCCTAAATTTAAATTCTAAAATAATATTTCTAAAATAATAATTAATTTCTTAATAGTTGCAGACTATGACAGGAGAGAAATACAAAGTTTCTTTATAAAACAGATGTCCATAGACAAGATTTATGACCTGTCTTTTTGGGGTGGGTTTTTTCACTTTTGTTTTTGGGGTTTTTTTTCCTTTTTACAGTTTGCTCCAATGGAGCTTACAGATTTTCACCAAAACAAGTTTCTTACATACCAGATGCTTGTAAATCCAAAGCAGGTGTGCATGTGTGTTGACATGATTTATGCCTCTGTGAAATATGTGGGCAGCAGAGGGGAAAGAAATATGCAACAGGAAAAAACCAAAATCACCTCCCACTGGCCCCATGCAGAAACACTTCCTCCTCTTTTCTACATCTTTCCAGTTATGAAAAGAAATGAAAATAAGGTTTCTTTCTCTAAGACACACGAGAAATATTGTTGTGCTTCCACTGATTTTTTGTACCCATTTCTTACACTGAACTTTTCCTCCTCATAAAAATTTACTGTTCTACATCACTTTGTAAATATGTGTACATAGCTGGTAAGAAAAAAAAAGTTACTAATCTTTACTCAGGAGGGGTCTTGTCTGAAATCCAGTCCCTCACAACATTTCTGCATAAAGAGGCATAAAACAATTTTAATTTTAACCTGTTTTTAACACTTCAGATATCAAAAAACAGAGCATAAATGTTTGAATGGTAGAGGAACTGGAGTTTTGTATAGTTCTTATAGTAGTGCATGAATACCTTTATAATAGTGGTTTATGAAAATAAAGCTTCACTAAAGTTCATAAAACATTACTACCAGTATTTTTCTGAATTAGGGAAGATTTTAAAAAAAAAGGCAACCCCCCTCCAAAAAAAACCCAAAACCACAAAAAACACCTAAATTCCTAAATACTTGTAGCAGTTTATGTAACCATGTTATATTTTCTGTA
Organism: Aphelocoma coerulescens; assembly: GCF_041296385.1. Taxonomy (NCBI): domain Eukaryota; kingdom Metazoa; phylum Chordata; class Aves; order Passeriformes; family Corvidae; genus Aphelocoma; species Aphelocoma coerulescens. The sequence continues at coordinate 87,441,665 of NC_091015.1, forward strand.
TTTTACATGTAAGAAAACCTTTAGTATGATTTTTACAATACTTTCCTTCCCATCCTATTTATGTGCATCTATTAGATCATATATTTAGATCATATATTTTAACTGTGCAAGAAAAGCTGGTATGTGTGAGATCAAATTTCATTTTAGTTAGGTTGAAATTATATAACAGAAACTGGCACACACTAATCTCCTGTTAGAGTGGCTGTCCATTGGTGGTATGCCAATGTTAGGTGTGCTAGTCCCATCAGAACCCACAGCCTTCCCTCACAGTAGACACAGCATTACAAAAAAACACTGCTTTTGTATGTCTTGCACTGGTGCTTTCTACCCATAGGCTACACTTGACCTTGGCCTTGTTGAACCCTATAACATTCCTGCTGGCCCGTTCCTACAGCCTGTCTAGGTCCCTCTAGCTGGCAGCATGGTCCTTGAGAGTACTACCCGGTCATCCCCCACAGTTTGGAGTCATCTGCAAACTAAAAGAGACTGTTCTTCATCATCTCCTTCAGTCTACTGAAAAATAATGCTACATTGTTTTTAATAATTTAAAAATGATTATATTTTTTTTATAATTAAAATTTAATAATTAAAATTATTAAAAGGACCAGTTCCAGGACAGACTTATGTGGGTATTCTGCTTGACACCAGGCTCCATTTAGAATATTCCTTACCAAGTATACCCCTCCACACCTGATCATCCACCTTTTTTTGTACCTGTTCACAGCTTCCTAAGTGGGATACAGGAATACAGTGACAGATAATGTTAAAAACTTTGATGAAGTCCAAATAAAAACTGGCCACGATTTTCTCTGACTGACATATTTCATCATTTGATCACAGAAGGGAATCAGGCTGATCAGGCACAATTTATCTTTCAGTAAATTTAGGTTTTCTGTTCCCAATCATCTCCTGTCTGTGCCCAAAAACGGGGTCCATGAGGACTTGCTGCAGCATCAGAGCTGGACAACCACGGGTTGACTGTTTTGTCTTTTCAAAGATGGATGTGGCATTTACCTTTCTCCAGTTGTCGGTGCCCTCTCCTGAACTCCACAACAACCTTTCAAAGACAATAGAAAGCAGCTTTGAAAGGATATTGGCCATGTTTTTCAGCACCTTGGGTGGAGCCTGATGGGTCCCAAGGATTTGTGTGGACCAAATCATTCAGCAGTGGGCCTGTATGTTCATTGTTCAACCTCCCTTCCATGTAAGTATGCAATATGTACGGTATGCAAAATCAGTTTTTGGCATGTGGGGGGTGCAGGGGAGGGGTTTTTTGAGGGGGAAAATAAAGCTGGGTTGGTTGTTTGCTTACTGTTTGATATATTTTTTCCTTTTTTTATTAAGCTGTCTCTTTTGAGGACTTACATCCTTTTCACTAATAAAGTCTACTTGCTTCTTGCATTTGCTATGCAAAGGAAATGGAGAAAGAACAAGAGGACATAAAATTAGAACAAAAAAAACAGGAAAAGGTAAAAGACAAAAATCTGCAGACACATAAAAAAAGGAGAAAGAAGTAGGAGAAGGGTGAACACATGTCAAGCTGTTTTGCAAGAGCATAGTGGGAGAAGATCATAGACCTGCAGTCATCCACCAGTCTTTGATAAAAGGAGAGACTAGAAAAAAATGGAGAGGTCGAAAAATGACTGATGGTAAGGCACAATCACTTCAGTCATCCTGACTCTAATAATTCTGTCCTGCCGTGATGTTTGAAAATGGCTGACAACAACAGCAGTACCTGTCAATCTGTTCGCTGGCTCAGAGGTTTGAGCCTTTTTTCTTTTCTCAAAATGTAGAGATAAAGAGCCACAAAAGATACATACAATAAAATGAGCAACCACTAGGCTTGGGTATTGTCAAGTGATAAAAAGACAAATTTGCAGCAGCATTAAGGAAAAAATGCAGGAAAAAGAAACGTAGACTAAAAATAATAAAGATGAACACTCCTCTTACCACATGCAGGTATCTCAACTTCAGGATTAACAGCAGGTCTAATCAGAGCTTTTCAGCATTTAACAGACACCTAGACACATGTATAAATAGATGTATAAAATTACCTTGCATTCCCCCAATTCCAGATTCTTAAGGTGAAAAGGCGCTTCCCAATGGCTCTGTCACCAAAACAGCAACTTGTAGAAGCAGATGTAGAGTTGGTGCTGTTCTGGGAGATGATTACTACGTACCCTTTCTTATATTCATTCCTCTTATCACACAGAAGATGGGCTATGTCTGTCTGATCTTTAAAGGAATATGTGGCTGTATGGTAGAACAAACCTGGAAATGAGTGATCAGCTTGGAAAAAAGGAATATGGGTATTCTGATTAACTGGGAATGTGAATCTATGTCCACATTAGCCAGAATGTACTGACAGTGTAAAGCTCAAAATGGATGTATTATCTAGGACAGTATGCTTCATTATGTGTCATGAAAAAGATGGGGAAACTACCCAAATCTTTGATGTATTGATTCTTGCATGCAACTTTCCAAATAGAGTAAAATGAGTAGTTAATGCATGAGAAAAGAAAGGAGATAAGACTGTTTAAAATAAAAAACAAATCTAAATAGTAATATCTAAATGGTACATCAAGCTTCTTATTCTGGATGAAAGTGTGGATGTAATCTTAGTAAGTAAATCCTTAATTTTAGAACAGACATTTTAATCAGGAACACTTGCTTTTAGCTCTTAATAACTTACCTTCTATTACTTTCTCCATATAATCCTCCCCTTGTATGCTTACTCAAGAGGAACCCTTTCTCTTTGTGTTTATTATGACCTGCTTTAATAGAAAAGTTGATTCAAACATAAAACTCCAATACTTCTAGTTGATGCAAATATTAACATTACACTGAGAATATAAAATCCAGTAAGTGTAACAAATTAACAAGGTGATTTATTTTAAACCTTTTTGTTATATTTTATAGTAATATGTATGAAATGAAACACATAGTCTTTTAAATATGAGCTTAAAAATTTGTGCAGACTTCTTAGCCAGTACTGTTTAGTAAAAGTCTTTTTTCATGAAAGAAGAGTGTCAAATGTTAAGAATTAATGAAATCTTTAACTACGTTGTTTGCTATCAAAATGGTTGTTCTTGCAGCATTACATTGTATTAGTCCTTGGTTTAAAGCAAGCAGTTAGAGTTTTTCCTTGGAATTTCATCCAAAGCAAAAGAAGATAAAAGCTTTAAGAGCTAAGAGTATTGATAGTCTAAGAACATTTCTACTTTGATTGTCATTTTCCATCCTACCTGTCATTTTATTTAATCCCATTGTCCTTCCCAAGATGTGACTTTGTAATTTCTTTTATAATTGGTCCAAGAGATTGTCCTAAAGTGATGTAAAATAGGAAAAGAATCATTCATATCTAGTGAACTACAATGGTTCACACTCGTTGAAGAGTGTCTAACAGCACTCATTTTGTGAGAAGTCCAGATACAGAAGTAATTATTCAACTATATTTCAAATTTATTCAGCTAAAAGCATCAGGCTGTTACATTTTTCCACTTATACGCTTGAGTATTTCTAATGAAACCAATGCTATTACTCTGCTCATCTCAGTGGTGACTGAGACCTTACATGGTACAGAAAACTGTATATACAGCTGGCTGGAACCTATTGTTTCTTAGGCTACCTCCTGTAAAAGGGACTGAAATTGGATCATGTAGTCTCTCTCTCATAAAAAAACATCTGTTGTTCTGAATTCCACAGGAAAGCTGCTGGGGTGCATCTACAACAGAACATATTATTTTCAAAAAGTCAAAAGATATTCATTCTTATAGTGAATTCTGTTTATAACCAAGTGTTTACAAGTAAACTAACCTGATCAGAAACTCTAAATCATTAAAAACAACTGCCAGCCAAAGCTGGTAGGTTTCAACTTCCCTGCTTACTTCACAACATCTTTCTTACATTTAAGTTCAGGAACATTACACTTAGAAAATTTTGATATTCAAATAAAACTAATCTTTAACTCTGAAACTAAAACCCCATCAAACTAGAAGATGAAATAAGATCAAGTATTTTTAAATTATCAAAAGTAAACAATTTCATTATCCCCTAAAGTACTGTTCCTTTGTTGGATGTTGGATAAATTTTGTTTCTATTCAGATAAGATTTGGGGAAAAAAAATTGAAAAAAAGTCCAAGGAATATAAAAAATGCTTATGGGACAGAAAATTTATTACCTGTGTCATTGAATCACACAAATGCTGCTCTTAATTCACTAAATAAATAGTAGAAAATAAATTGGCAGATCAAATATTTTTCTTATATAAAATGACAGACAAACTCTGTATTTCTAAAAGTGTAGTGCCATATTTGGAACCTACTTATTAGATATCCCTTTTAAACCCACTATTCTAGATGGAATATTCTATGATTTTAATAAAATCTCTACAATCTTCTGCTTTAAAAATATATTTGCCATTATCATCACACTTGGCACAAATTATGTGTTCTTTGATGAGAGGTAAAATCATAGGGACTGAGACTGATGAAGTGCTGTGTTATGGACTCTGGGTATTTTTTTTCATGAATGCATTATACAATAATGGAGTGAAGTTTGCAATCTCATAGCTGCATACTACAGTAGTGCCATTTACAGTAATAGTCTACAGACTTTGCAAGAGATTTGTAAGGTCTCAGGACTAAGGTCTGTCAATTTGCTCTGCTTCAATTATTCTTGACCTGTCTGCAACTTGATTTTACTTGATTTAGCTGTGGCAGCAGTTTGTCTTGTTGACCAAATATATATATCTATAAACATAGCTATTTTGTTTTGCTTTTGTTTATCTTTGTGTGGCATGATGACACATATAGAGACAGCAGGAACCAGAATTTCTCTCTGTGGAAAAAAATATTTGCATCCTTAACAATGAAGTGTAGAGAAATACTTGGCATAATAGCAGCTTTCCACTCAGGAGCTGCAATGCAGGATGTGGTACACAGGTATACAGGAATGGGAAGAGAACAGATGAGGCATGGGCTTGCGACAGAGACACTGTGGCTGTAGACAACTTGCCAGTGGTCAGTTAAAAACATGCAGAGCCAGAATAGGGCAAAGCTGGTTGTTTGGACATCAGGACAAAGAAGTAGGAGCAAACATCCATAAAAGCCATAGGTCAAATACAGTAAATTTTGATTTAACATGTACCTGTGGAGCAATGAAGTGTAAAAGCAGGTTAGCAAATGTGAAAATAATCTCAAATGGATGTCTAGGGTGGAGGAAGATACAACAGGCCTCAACATCATATTTCACCCCGTGGAAGTCTCCAGATACTGAAGACTTAGATTAACTTCTCCAACTGTGTGGACTCAAGACCCAGTGTTGCCACAACATTATGAAATAGAGATTTCTATCATCAGAGTAAGTCTCAAAGGTAGACTGTCCAAAACTCTAAAATAAATCTCCCCTCAAGTATTAAAAATGCCACAAAGCTGTGGTGATCACTACAAAGCTCTGTCACCTTCCAAGCCCATTTTACCTGCCACCTTCAAACCAGAGAAACGTTTTAACCCTAAGAATGGAAGTAGACAATCCAAAGCCCATCAGAGGAAATAACTGTTTTTATTAATAATTCTTTCTTTGAGAAGTAGATAAGAGGTGAAATAAACAACATAGTAGTGATGTCAGACACAAAAGACTGTAAAGGATATCCCAAGATCCTGCACTCACAGGACTGTTGAAGATGCAATAAAGCCATGTCTGAAATAAGTCACTAATGTTGGTGGTGAGACAAGCTAAACAAAGATTAGTTCTTAAAAGCTCCAAATTTATGTTGAAATTGCATTAGGCTTTGGAAACCTATGCCAGAGAAATGTAAGCCCATTTCTTGGTCCTTGTTTTAGAAAGTTAAATTTAGGATTGCGGGTGACAGACACCTGTTGAGGTAGTACAGAAAGATGGACAATTCTTTATGAGTTTAGCCCAGATTTAGATATGGCATGAACTTAATTTGTTTCGTTTTGTTATAATTCCTGATTTTAAATACCTCTCAGAAAAGATTATTCATGTCTTTAACAGGCAACAAAGTGGTCCATGGGACAGGATCCAGAGTTTGTAATTAGCCTGGACTTCAGAAACCAAGGGCATATAGATGAAAGATTTTAATTCAGCAAAAATCCAAGAAGTGACTTAACAGAAAGAAGTTTGGTATCTATAGGGGAAAAAAATGGATAGTAATTATGGAAGACTAGGTGTTATTTAATCCAAACAATTATTATTCTTTTTTTGTTGTTATTGTATATTTTCTAGATTTGAGTAACACCGGCTACAAAGCAAAGAAAGATGATCTGCCTGTCAGACTGTCTTTTCTCATAATAACTCCAAATTTGGGGAAAATAATCCCCCCAATTTCCTGGCTTTTTCTTAATTTTCATGGATTATAAACTGCTTTTTTGATTTGTTGTCATAACCAAGTTAAGCAAATGTTTTTTGATCCTCTTAAAATCGATGCCACAGTAGTACTATTAGTAATAGGCATTAATGTAGGCATATTTTCTGTGAACCTTTAATGGAGAAAAAAGTCCTCCAATCAGTCAAAATATATTTAAAATTGTAGTGGACACCTTTGTTCATTTCTGAATAGCAATTGGCTCTCTGTGCACTGCAGGTGCCATCTCAGCTCAGAGCTGCCTCTCACATGCTGTCAGGAACATGCTCATGAGCCAAACAAAGTTAGTTGCCAACTTGGCACTCATAAGACAAGTGTGACTCTCTGTTCTCTGTGTTTCTCACAGTGACAGTTGTGCACTGTTGTAGTCACAGGGGTCTGGCATGAGAGGAAAACAACATTTTGGCTGCTAGAGGCCAAAATGCTTTGTGCAAACTAACACTGACACCAGTTGTCAAAAGAAAATATTTTTTCCCTCAATCCAAGTAGAAGCTAACCACATATGCAAATTCATTTTTTTATCAGTCAGTGTTGTACTAAGCCATGAAACCCAGGTCCTTATACCATTCAAATACTGTAATTTTCTTTCTGAGTTTTGCCAGGCATTTCTTGAATCAGTATTAAGAGCTGATATAAAATAATAATAATAATAATAATAATAATAATAATAATAATAATAATAATAATAATAATAACAACAACAACAACAGAATAGAAATAATAAATAATAAGGAGAAGAATGAAAAGGATAATGTTATGCACATCCAATTGGCACCTCAATAAGGTAGTGATGACTCTGTTAGTGAGACATACACCAGTTATGGGGTAATGCTGAACACCAATACAGATTAATTTTGTAGTGTGCTTGCAAGGTTGTGCTCCCTTTGTATCCACCCTGTGTTACGCAACTCAGTGATGTTTTGTTATTGGTTTCAATAGGATTAAAATGGGCTCAAACCCAGGAAGTTTTGCACATTCTCATGGTAGGAAAAGCTTGTGGGATTTTTTTCTGTTTTGAGGACCAAAGAATGAGACCATTAAAAAATTCTCAGATTTTAAGTCCTGCCTAGTAACCAGGTACTCTAGGAACACCCCTTTTTAATATTCACAACTAGGTTTCCACATAAATATCTGACTCTGAGGACACCCACTAATTGTGCATTTAAATGTCAACATTATTTCATACTTCAGCTCCAAGGACTCAATCTCCTCAACTCAATCCCAGCTCCAAATCTCCTGTGTAGTGTGCTAGATGTCAGAATTTAGGCTGTCACAGATTAATAATTCTCCACACAATAGCTCTGTGCTATGCCAAAAAGGAGTTCAAGATGCATCACGACAAAAGCTGTGATACCTGTGATGAGAAGAGACTTGAAGCTACTTGGCTTTATAGAGAATTATTAATGATTTGATGGATTGAGAGGGTTAGAGACATAAGTGATCTTGACTGCCTAGTCTTGTGATGGGGCATTCATCGGGAAGCTGAGTTGTGGTCTTTGCTCCAATAAATTTTCAGTTATTTTATATTAAACAACCCTTGGCCCTTTGTGTTAACCCTATATCAAATAGTTAGTCAAGCAAGATGTGAATGCTTACTCATGAGTGCTGTCATCACTAGGCTTCAAAGACATGATCCTTTTCACAGCTTTTATCTAGGCCAATGACAAATAATTTAAAATATGCTGTATCTGGACAATGGGGGGCCAGCAGCTTCTGAAGAATCAAAGTTTTCATCTCCCTTTATATAATCTTTCTGCTGGCAAACAGGATGCTTACTAATGATGAAAGCTACCTTATATTTGGGAAGCATGTAGTGCTCATGTATGAAAAGGCTTCATCAGCACAATGGTGCTCAACAGTTGCTCTACAGTATTCTGGAAGTCCACAGCTCTGTGCATATTAGACACTCAAGTAACAGCCATAGTACAGTCTGCCATAATGAATTTACTTACCCCCAGAGTTTGTCATATTACTAAGAATTAGCTTAGGCAAGATGAAAGGATTAAAGAAGATGTATTTGCAAAACAGTTACGATCATGCAATAACAGTTATAAAGATATAATTAAGATTTACATTTAAAATTTAAGCCATTTAGACTGTCTCTAAGTTTGTGAGGCTATACTACTAGCTCTAGAAGTCATACCAAGGTGAATAGTCCTAAAAATTTCCTATTCTCATAGTGAAAGAAGACTACTTCAAAGAGCGTCTCTGATAAGTCCCTACCTTATCCTCCAAAACAATAACATAGCATAACTCATTTGTCCTTCACAAGAGATAGGGAAAAGCAGCCCTGTGATTGGGCAGTGATGCAACACATGGAAGTGCAGGGAATTCTGTCATTTCTCCTCTCCTCTCCTCTCCTCTCCTCTCCTCTCCTCTCCTCTCCTCTCCTCTCCTCTCCTCTCCTCTCCTCTCCTCTCCTCTCCTCTCCTCTCCTCTCCTCTCCTCTCCTCTCCTCTCCTCTCCTCTCCTCTCCTCTCCTCTCCTCTCCTCTCCTCTCCTCTCCTCTCCTCTCCTCTCCTCTCCTCTCCTCTCCTCTCCTCTCCTCTCCTCTCCTCTCCTCTCCTCTCCTCTCCTGTCTTAAGAACTCTTAAGATTTAATTTTGTTATCTTAATCAGACTCATCCCAGTGCCTGGCCTGAGGCTGTTTTCCTCCGAATGCAAGCCTCATAGAACATGGTAGTATACCTTTGCAAATTAGATGTCATGAGAAATATTGATTTACAAGCTTCTTTCAATATTTTTGCATGTTTAGCTTCTGGGAAGCTTCACATGAAGACTTTAAAAACCCTCATGTGACAAATGTTGACTGCTTTGCTAGATATGGGAAAATCTCTCTGGGCCAGAAGGTATTTTCAACAGAAAGAAGAAAAGATATTCTCACCTTTCTTTGAGGGAATAATTACCTGTAGGAATAATAGTGAAATAGATTCATTCTATGCTTACCCAGGGGAGGATATTTAGTTACACATTCTTCATAGTCAAATGCCAAAACATTCAAACTATTTAATAGAAACAATCCAGGTCAGAGCTAACAAGTGAATATATACTTCCTTTAGAAAACAAAACAACAAGCAAACTTCAAGTGTGAGTTCCAGGACAAGATGTAGGCTCTGACTCCCCAGAAGACAGCAGCCTTCCCTTAAGGCTACGAGAAAGCACTACATGGCAGGAAATAATAAGATTTAAGACATATTAGCTTCAACAAGATTTATCGTTGACTGTGACTACAAATCAGAGTTTTTGCACTCATGTATCTCATGCCAAGATATTACACAGGGTATGCACTACCTCACTCACAACTATGGTAAAAGAATTCTACAACTTAGAAGATGCTGCAAAAATTTGTAACTTCTTTTGCAATTTTATCCCCACATAGTTGGTGCTATGAGACTGTAAAACCAGGGACTGTGAGCTGTTCTTCAGATTTTTGAGATGGAACTTCCAGCAGCCCGTTCTTCTTTGATTAGTTAAACAAAATAAAGAAAGAGAAAGAAAGAGAGAAAGAAAAAGAAAGAGCGAGCAAATATTAAAGAAACTCAGTTCAACCAGCAGAGGAACAAATTTACTCTTTCCCAAGACATCACACAATTTCTTTCATGATTACTTCATCTCTCAATGCCATCAAGAGTTCATTTTCATGACAAAGTAAGAAAAACTCAACCCACTCAAGAGTGACTGCACAGAAGGACAGAGATCTGTATATTCCAAAATCTGATAATTTTTTACGCATTCAAGTCTCCAGATTTACAGTGATTTGGACAAAATGGTTACTGATTCTGACAGCAGCTCATTCATCCAAATTGTACTTGGTGAAATTAATCAGTGATTCTCAACCCTGCTAAGCTTGAGAGCTCTAATCAGTAAATTGCCAAAATCTGGAGCTGATTTCAGAGGAAAATCAACATTCTACAAGAAAGGATGTAGCTGAAAGTGTTATAATATCTGAGGTATGGCTACAGTAAGCCTTTTATTGTTAATATTTGTTCTGTAGGACTAAAAATATTGTTATACTGCAATGGATTCTAAAGTTATGGAATTATTTCAATTTTGTTACCATGAAAAAATATAAAAATTAGGTGGTTAAATCTTTTGGCATTTTAATTTGGAAAGTTAATAATTCGACTCTACTCCCATGAGTCATCTGAAATCTCTCGTATGATTTTACATACAAGGAGAGATTAATGTGATTCTCAGAGCTGAGGTTTTAAATGCAAAATACAAGAAAGAATGTGTAGAAAACAAAATCTGCCCCTTTATCCATAGCTTGTTCTTTCTGTTTCAGCATTATGTGTGGGTAGGGACAAAACCAGTTTTGCCAGTTGTAGGCAGTGGAACGGCGTGCCAAAACTTGAGGAAACGAGCGCTAATGGGATTCCTCATTCTGCTCCATCAGGTGTCAGCTACCACAAACCTCACCTGAAATGTTTCTATACTGATGCACACATAATGGGCAAACAGAAGGAACTTGAAATTTAGGCTCTGTCCCAGAGATTTGAGATCATTAGCATAAGCAAAACCTGGTCCTGTGGCTGAAGTGCCCTCTTGGATGGCTACAGGCTCTTCAGGAGGGGTAAACAGGACAGAAGAGGTGGGGAGGTGACATTGTGTATAACAGAAAGGCTGGACTGTACAGAGCTCACAATGCATAATGGCACAATTGAGAGCCTCTGGTTAGGGATTAAGGGACAAGCAAATAATGCGGATGTCACTGTGAGCCTCTACTGTAGACCGCTTAGCCAGGATGGTGATACTGAAGAATTATTCTTTGAGGAACTAAGAGACTCCTCTAAATGAACTGCCCTTGTCCTTAAAGGAGACTTCAACTTGCCAGAAATTAACTGGGAGCATCACAAAACTGACCCAAACAGTTCCAGAAGATTCCTAAAACATCTGGATGATAGCTTCATGGTACAGGTACTGAGGGAGCCAACTAGGAAAGAGGCACTCCTTGATTTGTCACTTGTTAGCAGAGGGTCTCATGAGGGAAGTGGTGGTTGGTGGCTGTCTTGGCCACAGCGACCACAGAGCAATTGAGTTTAAAATCTCTGCTGTTACTGTTTGTTTTCTTATCACATTTCTGTTTCCAGTAATATTGTTCTTATCCCAGCCTGTGTTTTTTTCCCTTTGTGCCTCCAATTCTGTTCTTCATCCTGCCACAGGGCAAGGGATGCAGAAAGGGGGAACGAGCAGCACATGGTTTTAGTTGGAGCACTAAACTTGGGAATAGCATTCCTAAACCACAACAATTATTTAAAGGAATTGTCAACAATAAATATTAACCCTTTTTTATAGACATTGTACTATATGCATTCTTAAAAAATACAGCCATTCTTACAAACCCTCATAAATATCAGCTATAAAGGCTAATTAAAGCAAAACCCTCTGCATTTAAAAAAAAGTAATATTAAGAAAAGCCAGAGAAATGTCACAGCAATAAAACCAGATGTTTGAAATTTGAGCAAAAATTCGTGAAGACTTCTTACATCAGCACTTAACTAGCTATCTTCTAGTTTAAGAAACCAGATTTAGTCATATAGTTTTGTATTCCACTTTTGAATAACATCAGAAGATATAGTAAATCTATCAGCATTGTATTCAAGGACACTCTTTTAACATAGTTCTCTAGCAGGCAATCGCTGTCTAGATCTACTGACCTAAATGTAATTTAATTATAATTCTGTTGCATTATCACAGTTTAAAAGAGGAAAAGGAAAAGAAGGGAGGGACAAATCATCAGGAACATGAATCGATAAGAAGAATTGCTGAGCAGAACCCCTCCTCTCTCCCAAATGTATGCAAATATGTATCAAGCCAATGTACTTAGTAATTCTGGAAAGAAGAAAGAATATGATGATAATGACATGGCCTGCAGATTTTTGTTAATGAGAACATCTATCATAGAGTGAGTTATTGATATGTTTAAACAGCAGACAGAGTATGGTAAGGAATAGCTGCATAGCACCTGCTACTCTCTGCGGTGAACTGTGATGATGTCAAATGCAGAAAAAACTGTCAGCCTGACCACAGGATGTTTTTTCAAGTGCATCAATACTATTATCATGAATATCTATGAGTTAATTTTACAGAAGGAATGCAAATAACCTTTTCTGACAAGGACTTTTCAGCATAGAACTACATTCAGGCTAAACTTTTATTGTTTTTTTCCTAATTTAGCAAAGTATTAATGCATTGTTTTAAAAGAGAACCAAAGCACAGTTAAAATTAAACATGTAACCAGATTATTATCACAAAAGACTGCCTTGGACACAGCTCTTTTTCAGCAACCCCAGTGCTTTCTAAAGCATAGATCATTTTGCATGTATCCACAGAAACCAAGCTACTTAGGAACTGCCCAGCTTATGAAAGGAACTTGCACAGCCAGATGGTGCTTATGTCTGGGATTTCAAAATTTATGGAAAATGTTGATGAAAGTGCCACAGCTGCTGTATGCTCACACAAACTGAGCCATGACTGGGAACTGTCATGTTGTACATCATAATATTCCTGGAAAGCAGTGCAGTTTTACAAGTTCTTTGTAGTGAAGGTTTTTAGGTGCCAAAGGTAGAGAACTTATAAGAAGAAGGAAAAAAAAAAATACATCATCTTCAAACCAAAATTTGGCAGAGAGTGTTTCTGGAAAGTCAGAAAGCATCTGGAGACAGAGCAATGCATGCAACAAATCAGCTGACAACATCACACAACATTCTGATCCCAGATTCAAAGGCCAGATATTGAAGTTCTACCTAACTGATTGTGTATGTGAATGGAGGGCATAACATTCAAGTTGATTAGAAGTGGTTTCAGCAAGAGCATTAAATAATTATAAGCCTATGTGAAGACACAGAGATAGAAACAGAAAAACTAGAAGCCATTTCACCAATATTTTGAGAAGCCATGACCTCTTCTTGGTCAGGCAGAATATTATGGCTTTCTAGTGAAAAATAGTCAAATCTATTTTGCTTAGTGCATCTCACACACAACATGGTCCTCAGTAAGATAAACTGAAATAGTATGTATTAACGTTCATTAAATTTAGGGTGACAAACTACATTAATATTTATGTCAACAAATAACATTATTTGACAGCTGACCCAACTTCCACCTTAGTAACTAGAGTAGAGTCTCACAGAATGAACTAAGAGTTTCATCTGTATAAGAATGCTCCAAGATGCCATGCTTTAGAGGTTCATTTCTTCATAATGGACTGCAGGAAAAGGGAAGAGGAAGTCTTTATTTTAAATATTTCCACGATGGACCTTTATAGCACATTACCGTAATAGGCTAGCTACTCAAGTCAGATCAAGAATTCCTGGAAGTATATTGATTGAAGACTGCCAAAGTTAATGATCGATTATTTGCACAAATAAGAGGAGTTTTTCAAGTTATGTAATCTGTATTTAGTGTCTTTCTTATATATTGCCATAGTGTCCTCTGAGAACAGTTCCTACTCAGCCCGCTCAGCTCGGGACACAGCAGGCTGCGGGGACCAGCCTCTGATATCGGAGTGATCGGAGGTCTGGCTCGTGAGTCCTTCCAAGGGACCGCGGCGATAAAGGCAGACGGCGGAGGAAAGGGGGCAGGCTCAGAGTTGGGTTAAATCCAGAAAGTTTATTGGTCCTCCGAACGGGGGGACCTCAACCACCAGGGGTGCCCAATTCTGCGCACCTGCAAATCTCATGCAGGGGATTTTATGGGGGGGGGAGACCTGGGGGTGTACAGAACAACCAAGCAGGGAAGGGAAGGGTGCGGCAAACAGAACGAGGGACACATAAGGGAACCAACTGTAACAGGGGAAGGGAGGGATTTCTTTCCCAGGACCAGTCACCTGGCCCCCTGGCTAGAACTTTCCAGAAGCCTGGGAGGGGTGCCAGAGTGACAGACAGAGTCCTGGGAGGAGATAAAAATGACAGACAGGGTGATTTCAATAAAACAGGGGGGGTGCCAACTGGGGTACACCAAACTTACAGAACATGGGGGGGAGACCCGGACTGAACTAAGCTAACACACTCCCACAATATATAAACGTGGTAAAAACCAGTACATATTTTTTTCTTAGAATCTTGTTACCGCACTGACTTTGCACTCACTGCGGAAGGCCACCACTAATAATGTAAATTCCCTTGGCATAGGGGCTCCCTTTTCTTCCAGCGCTGGCACAGATGTTTAAAGTACACTGAAGCTGAATGACTTAATGAACTCTTAGCATCTCAGTTTTATATCTGGAAGCAGCAAAATTTGAAAACTCTTCTCAAACTGATAACTACAGTCTACAGTGGACTGTAGAAGCAACAAACGAGGTCCATGTGGTGCACAGTACACTCAGCAAAACACAGAAATTTTGCTGGACAATCTTTGAAAACACATGAGGGGCAAACCAGCCCCTCGCAGTAAGGAAGGGAATGACAAATCCTCACTTTGAAGTTGAAAATTTTCATGTTTAGCATTACAAAAAAAATAAAGCATGAAACATATTCAAGTTTAAATTACTTAAAGAGAAAAACTCCAGTTGAGATTTACTTTGATAACCTTCTGGTAATGTCTTCAAAACAACAGACAACACTTTAGAAAGCTAACCATCCTATTAGGCCCCAAACTTCAGGCCAGTCCACAAAAAAATAATTCAAATGAAAGCTATGCAAAAGTAGGATTTTCACTTTGACCCCTTAACTATGACTTTGTCTTGCACAGTACCTCAGATAAAATGTAAAGGATTTAACAATTTGCTCAGTAGCTGATTTCTGTTCTTTAAAAGCTTCTGCCCACAAAATGTAAAAATTAACTTTTAAAAAAAGCAAGAAAAAAAAAAAAGGTCTTTCCAGCTGTAGCCGACAGAACAACATACAAAAAGGAAATAAATATGAAATATTAGTCAACTCAAATAGAGTGATTTTTTAGCTTTCCTTTTTTTTTTCCATTTAAAAATATTCAAATTTTTCTGGTCTGAGATTTTTTTTTGAGAATGCATGTAAGAAATAGAACTCCCGTAATCTTCCCATTTTTTTTCTAACCCAGTATGATTTTAACATGTTTCAAACTTAAAACTGTTTCATGTGACAGCCAGCTCCAGAATCTGCACTGTTAGTTTACACAGGAATGCTATGTATTCATGTTTTACCCAGGTAATGTAGATCAATTCTCTCTATAATCCAACTGTACACAAAAAGGGCAAATGGGAGGGAATAAGAAATTTTTTCAGATACTTTCTTCCTAAAGGAATAATACCTCATATGCCAACATAATGACATTTTATCTATTTTCTTCCAAAAATAGAACAATCCTGAAGCTCAGGAAAGTCCTACTTTTCTGAATTTAGCATTTACTTAGGTTTGTAAGCCTCAGGACTTTTAAACCCTTATACCCCTAAGCTGTTCCCCTAACGTTCTTCATCTCCTAACTTTCAAAAAAATCTTATATTCTGCAGACTTTCATATTTTAATACTTTTACCTTTATTGGTAGCTGAAAACTGTTTCTCTTTTTTCCTCCCCACTTGTAGCTGTGGTACAACCTCTTTCCCCCCTCAATGTTCAAACAAAACTCTCTCTTTACACCATATTTCTTTCTCAACTCCTGTGCATCAGCATTAAATGGAGGATGGAATTTTATTGAACACTTTGCAACCATCTCTGGGTGTCTATGGGGAGGGAAAATTTGATCCTGAAATCTTTCCTGAGGTACTAGCAAATAAAACTGCAGATTAGGAGACAAAAAATTTTGTCATAGATTTTAAAGCATGGGAATCCATACAGCATGAGTGACTTCTAAAGATATCATCACATCAGGTCCTTAGCACAGCAGAATCCTCCACCCAGTGTATAAGCAGATGATTTGCTCCCACACCTATTTTAAGAAGACCCTTGCATGAACAGGAAATTTCCTCAAAAAGAATATACTGTAAACACCATTCTTCATCTGCATGTACAATGTAATGGATATTGGAGGCAACTGAGTATTTATTTTCACCATCTTATATTTTAATCTTATTAATTTTCTAACCTTAGAAAAGTCTCTCTAGCTTGAGTCAGACTTCCCTTGTTTAGGCAAGAGAGCAGAATTTGTTTGTCCTGTCCCTATGATGCAAATATGCAGACTACAAATAATTCTTCATGGAGTTATACTATTACCATTTATATGTACACATTTCAATTTTAGGGATATCAGCTAAATGTGAAATTCAAAGCTTACTGCTCTCTTGGTCCTCCTTTTTTTTCTTCTGCATGAAATTTAAACTATCGGGGGAAATATTGAGGAAGATTGTGGGAAAGGGAATATTGTGGAAGATTGGCTACATGAGAAAGGGCACATCAAACCGCTGAAGTTTGATCGCACGCATCTTGTGTAACAAATGAAGTTGCAAAAAGCTACAAGTTCTCCTGCTCAACAACAGGGCTTCCATTGAGTTCTTATTGCTAAGCTAAGTGTTTTATTGCAGAGTTAGCAAGGTTGAGTTTTTGGCAGTAAAACAATAAAATACTGTGGGTTAGAAAAGACAAAGAAGAAAGAGAATTGCTGACCACAGAAGAGGAGTTAGGAGGGGTTAAGAAGTCAGCTAAGACTACGTGAACCACTTAAAATGCGCCTTTACGAATATTCATAAGCCTATTATTGATAGTATATAAGAAACTTTAGTATGATTAATAAACGGAATCCTGCTGATCCACTCATATTGAGCGTCCGGGCTTTCCCTCCGTCGCGACATTAAACGTCATTTCTCGCAATGCTTTATTTTTTCCAGGACTTCACAGATATTAGCTGAAAGCTCATATAGACTTACAAAGCGTTCATATTACTGTTTGATTGAAAGAACTTCTCTAGTTCTTCCTGTTGTCCATGTTTTTCCAGTGCACATGAACACAGTAAAATATTTGTTAAGAGTTTGTGTCACATTAGCTGAAATATTGATATAATTCAAAGGACAGACACCTACACTAACTCAGCAGATGATGTACTATTGAATTTCCAGTCTTGAGTTTCTAGTAAAAATTAAACTCCATGAAAGAAACAAGCATGAAGACCATACAAAATACCTATCAAAGGGATACAGAGAAAAAAGGGTGTGGTTGATTGTTATTTCTTAAACAGAGGAAGAAAATAAAACTCACAAGAAGGTCTAGTCTTTAGTTACTCTCAAGACTGTAGAGAGAGAAAGTGGGATGAAGATAGTCCCAGTTTGAATATTATGTCTAGTTGTATTCAAGTTTTGCTAGAGATTACACTGTATTGAAACAGTATATGGACATATAATCTATATATGAATATATAGATCCATACCATCTGTGGATCTGCTGATTAAATCTTCCATCTAAAAACCAAAACAAATTTAATGCTATTAAATACACTGCACCTGTATTAAGAGGGCACTTCAAATTACATACTTTTAAAATGAGTAATTGGCCTTCTCCACTTGAGAATGCTATTTCAATTTAGTTTAAGTAATTTTAAACATCAGTTAGGTTAGTTTCATTGTATAACGTATTTCAGTTCAAACTGTCTTCTCTAGGGCCAGAAACAGAAAAATACTCTGACAACTTTCCTAATAGTCTTTATCAACGTAGGCAAGTTTCTGCACAAAGTTTGTTGTTTCTAGACTAAAATAGACTGTTGAAAACTACTTCACTATCCTATGTGGAGGTATTGCTTAAACTAGGTCTAGAATAGGGTTAGCTGCTTTTTCTGGGTGCCATTTCATACATCATTTAGTGACATTTACAAAACTGTGTGGAAGGTAAGATTTTAAGGAATTTTTATCTGTATAGGTCAGGATTATTTTATAACGAGCAAAATAGCAATTTTTAAACCCAGCTTAAGGATACTTCCAACATGCTTCAGCCACTGAAATGAGCTGACTTAAATTGACATTTAGAGACTTTAAATTATATAAACAAAACTCAGGTGTGCAGCAAACTCTATAACTGAGACTTCTAGTTTTTATAAGCTAATTACATATTAAAGAACATGCATCATTTGTATGCAAATATAAAAATCAATGTTACAGATATCAAAGTTAAATCTAAAGGACTTTAACACCTATTGCTGTTTTCTGTCATCCTACAAATTTCTGCTTTTTTTCTACTATATTTCCTACTTTTCATTTTATGCTACTCTTGTATTCCATGTAAGCATCCTCGCCACTTTACATATTTTTACTGCAGTTGTCCACAGTGACAAGATGAATAAGTCAGATTCTTGTTTGGGGGAAGTGAAAGAGTATTTTATTTTTTTTTTTCTGGGATATTTGTATGTATAGTGAGAGGTGGAATTCGGGATATTGGAGCAAGAACTTAAACCATACAAAGGATGCCAAATCCTTTTCTGAAAAAGATAAGCTTCCTGCCAGCCCTGAAAAACTTTGTTCAATATAAGCCTCTGAAATATGCGGTATGAAGTTCTCAGCAGGATATCACACATTAGCTACAAAGTTCTCAATATCTCAAAAGGTGGCAACAGCACAGAGTATGCTCCGTCCCTTTGCAGCTCCTATCTGCAATTGTGCAGCATGGGGAGCATATAAATGAATGAGTATATAATAAATAAAAATAATAATAAAAATAATAAAAATAATAATAATAATAATAATAACAATAATAATAATAATAATAATAATAAAAATAATAATAATAACAATAATAATAATAATAATAATAAATTGAGTGTTTCTCCAGCATAGCATGATAGCTTTGAAATTTCAGGTATAATTTACCAGGAAGGGTACTCCAAATTCTTTAAACCCAGGCCCATAACCAAGAACTAAGATAATGTCATGGTTTAGCATAGTTTGGGTTTTTAGTTAAAGAGGGCTCCATCCGTCACGGAAGAGATTCTTTGCAAAGATGTGCTTACAGCTTCCTCTAGACTCAGTAGAACCAATCAACTGGCTAGTTTGAATATTGGTAACTGTTTTAAGCCACTTAAGAAGCTTGACACGCCTCTGTGATCCACTTAAGAACAAACAAAGCCCAGGAAAGCTCTCTTGCTTCCAGCTTTTGGACAGGTAACTGGGGGGCCCGTGCGGCCCAGCGGGGCCAGGCCAGGCCCTGCTCGGTGCAGCCCGGCCGGGTCGGCCGCAGCACGGCTTGGCTGAGATCTCAGCCGCTTCTGCTCGCTGGACACCCGGCACAGCCCCCTCAGTGCAGCCCGGGCCGGCCGGGATACAGCCACCCTGGAGCCTTGTGGCCCTGTTCCATCCACAGCCCTGCTCCGTGCAGGCGGCCCTGCGGCTCGGCCAGCCCCTCCCCGTGCAGCTATGGAAGTAAAATGCTACATCAAAATGAACTCTGGCAGCCACCTGGCAGAAATTAGGTGACCAACAGCAAAAGGCGAATTCCAGCTGCAAGGCCCAGGTGAGATTAACTCTCTTAGTGCTGTAAGATTCTCCAGAACAGATGAAGCCTGCAGACATCAATCCTCTTCCGAGTCAAGAGGAAGAGGAAAGGTGAAGGCATGTGAAGAAAACACTGTAAAGACACCAAAGTCAGTGAAGAAAGAAGAGCTGAAACCCTGAGGGAGGAGAAAGAGGAGATGCTTCAAACCTGGAAGCTGAAATTCTGTTGTAAAGCTATGGTGATGGACTATGATACATCAGAGTACCCATTGTAATTTCATGAAAGCATGGGAGGTTGGAGCGTTCAAACTGCAATTGTGAGCAAAAGTATCTGTGCTGAAACAAGCAAATGTTGAAGTAGCTGTGATTTGATGAGAAGCTTGAACAGAGAGAGGTGAAAGTGATGAAGACCCTTGCTCCTTGCTCCCAGGGAAGAAGACCTCTGTTCCTAGAGATGAAGATGCTCCCAGAGATGGGTGAAGAGAACTTTTTTTTCTCAGCAGCTCAATCGTTAAAATGGTACCCCATTAGTTCAAGATTGGACCCTCGAAAACGGTTGTGGGGAAAGCTGTGAGTCGGGGGAAGGGACTTTCACATGTGAGCAGAGAACCAACCCGGGCAGCTGTCTCGCTGTGACATTGAAGCCATGAGAGAACTGTTTCTTGTGGAGATGTCTCCATAGCAGGAGCAAGAGAGACTCCTCTCCCTAAGTGAACTGAAAAAAAAATTATTATAGAGGTGGTAAACTGACTGAAAATCTCAAGGGTTGTCTTTTTACGTTGTCAGTGGGAGAAGGGAGAAAGGTGGGGGGAAGAGACATGTTCTGAAGGTTTAGTCTCACTTTTTTTTTCTTTCTTTTCGGTCTGTTAATAAACTTCTTTATAAACTTTTAAGTTTTGTGCCTGCTTTGCATTCTCCTAATTCTTATCTCACAGAAGGAACATAAGTAAGTAATGGATATTTTGAACCAAACCACTACACTTACTTGGTGTTTCTGCCCAGTTTACAAACTGAACCCGCTACAGATAGGCAGCCTAAATGAGATAAGTGACATCAAGACTGATAAAGAGAGAAACATGAAAAAAATAAGGAGCCTTGGGAACTCCTTTATGTGAGAAAGTAGTTAGGAGTTAGGATAAAAATGAACATTGGGTAGAAAAGAAGGCAAAGGTTAATGGGCAGAAGAGTTGTCCACAAGACTATATGCTCATCAAGAGGTTGAGTTTAGAAAGTCACCTCTCGAAACGTTAGCATACTTGTCCAGTCATTGAAAATCTGTGAAATCTATCAGAGAGATAAATTCTAATTTATATTTTTTTTACTTATATATGTGTATGATTCTGCTCAGACATTTAGTTTCTGACCCACTACAGTAGATGACAAAAGAATTTAGTCCAGAATTACAGATTTTATATTTTGGTTACAGAAAATGACTTTTAAAATCCATCTACTAAAAAACCTAATGGCAAGTATTGCTAAATGGTTACAAGTACCTGACAAATGCTTTCAGTGCACTGCTCCAGAATAACTGCTCTGTGCCAGCACAGACAACAGACCCTTTCTCCTGATTTTTGCCTACTGGATTTAAAACTTACCACATCCTGGGGGTTTTGGTACTTAAGAGGTCCTTCAATAACTTTTGAAATGACTGATAAGTGGTACCATGACTGAGAGCTAGCTTCTCACCAGAGGTAAACTCAGAAGGGTGAAATGAAAAGCAGAAAAATCAGAGAAATTTCACAACAGCAACCTGTAATATTCCAGAATGAAAGTACTTAAAATAAATTGCCAGTCCTAGCTGACACTTGGAGAGTGTGACACCGTATGATTGAGAAAACACCTGAGTACCAGATTACCCACAGTTAAAATGGGAACAATTAAGGGGACAGCAAGATTAAAAAAATCATGATCAGGACAAACAAGGCTCAGTCCTGGGTCAAATGCAAGTTGAGGTCAGTCTTAAAACTTATGTTGTGACCAAAAAATTGCATACATGATTACATAAGTATATGTATCTTGATCTATATATTTATATATGTCCCTATTCCACCTAGACCCGATCCATGGGATGACAAAATCCTTGGTTTCTTCATTAGGACACAGGATTAGCAGAAATCTTTGTAACAGATGTAGAGGCTCTAAACAAATGGATAAATTATAGATAGTGTCATGGAAATTTTTCATCCTTGGAAAACATCTAACTAAATAAGTGGATGAATACTGAGATGCCACTCTGAAATACTGAAAGCTTACCCAGGAAAGAGTTTTAAACTGCTTAAACATGTTATACGACAATCTGTATTTGAATCATCACATAATAGCTTTTGCCATAGGCAAATTTCCTTGGTACTTTGAGTGTCCAACATAGCAATTTTAACACAGTTTTCTGTGAGTGGTACTACTATACATATGGAAGCTTTAAAAGACTCCTGAAAAATAATTTTTATTAGAAAAAAATGCTTTTAAAATTTTCCTATTTACAGAAGGCAAAAATAAATTTTGATGAAATATCTATTCAGAATGATTGTTAATAATCTTAAGGCATATAGCTGGTATTCCCTTGCACTTTATGCACTCTAAAAGGTGGAATTTTCAGTCTATTTGAATTCCACACTCAAAGATACAGCTTATTAAATATTGTTCCCCATGCCAGTGGCATTTTGTGGACTTTGAAGCTGCTTTTTGAAAGACACTCCTTTCCAATTAAATAGAAGATCAAGGACAAAAAAGGATAGGTGTAGATCACTGTGCTAGAAAATGAAATGCAAATCTTCTGCTAATATCAACTGTAAAGTGAGAGGAAAATCTGGCAGCAGATGCAGCTCTTCATAAGTACTGTGGCTATCTTTAAATTTGCTAAGAAAGAATACAAATCCATGAAATGCTACAGCTGAAACCTATCATTCTAAAATTTTGAAAATGAAAAGTAGTTTGAATTAAACTACTTGGGGTGAAATTCTCTTATTAAAAATCACTAGTGAAAACTTATAAGTAACTATGTAAATATAAAAATAAAGTAGTAAAACATCAAAGTAACAAATATTAGAGTGTACTCAGAAAAAATTTTTATCCCTCACATAATCTCATCCTTTTTAGCTGCAAAACCTCTGATCTGCTCAGTTCCCTTTTCAGTGTACACAATTTTAATCTGCAGTTGTGTATCCCTGAAATTATTACTTATGTTTGGGAAAACATAACTAATTCATCCTTGCTTTTATTGTAGAAAGTCAGAAGAAACTGAGGTCTGGAGGAGAGATTTATCCCTTTACCTTCCTACTGGACATGCAATAACCTACTTCTAGCTCCTGCTTGTACAGCCATCTTTTTCAAATGTTTTCTCCTGTATGTCTTTCCATCAAGGAGAGAATAACTTTGCAAGTAAAACACCAAAAACCCTCACATCACCAAAACAAACCCACAGAATTCATAATTAAAGAACAAACCTGATGTCTTCTCTGGTAATATCTTTGCATGTTGCTTATGCCTTGATATTTTGTGACACTTTGACAAAATTGCATATTAAACTGACATAGACCATGTGGGATAATGGATTGCTTGGCATCTGTAATAAAGGTATATGGGGAGGAAGGAAATCAGATCTACAGCTTCAATTAATTTTTGTTTGCTCATTCAACTGAAGGAAAAGCTGATATCATCATTTCTGGCTCCCCAAAGTAAAAGTTAGGCTGTGTACAACTTGAAAGAAAGCAGGAGCTCCCCTTAATTTCTTATGTGCCCTACAAAGGAAATGATATTATCAGTCTTAATCAATGCCTAGAAGTGTTTTACCTTATAACTGCTTATAGTTGTTGTAAATATGACTAATGATTTTCAATTTGCTGGTGGTGGTATGGCTCTTCTTCAAAATTTTTAGAGATAAGCCTCCCTAACAGTCTCTTAAAGTTCTCTGAAGTTTGTCATCATTTGCAGCTATTTTAATCTAGACTTTTATAAATCTTTACTTCCATGGACAGCAATATTGTAATAGTCTTGCATGATACTAGGATTTTTAAACATTATAAATTCAGATTCTAATAGATGAATAATTTTATTTCAAATAGCTGATTTTTTAAATCAGATTAAAAAAAAAAAAGTGTTCAGAGGAAAAATGGATTGTGATGTTATGTTGTGTGCCTTGAAAAAGAAGCCAACTCAAATGCACACACATTCTTTGGTCCAGAAGGCTTTCTTTTGCATAAAAGACACACTGTAAAAAAAAAGCTACATCCCCTAGCTGTTGGATTTGTTACATAGACAAGAATTTTGAAATCATGTGGCAGGAGTGTGACTGTTTTCTTAACTCCTGCTTAGATTTTAGCTAACATGCAGCTTGTGCTAAGGGCTGAGGTATGTTGGGAGCAGCTCCACTAGGCCAGTGTGAGGGCAACACGTAGTCAGGACTGTGGCCAGGAAGGGTTAATGGTCATTATGCGGTCAATATCACCTGTACTTGCTGTCTCCAGCAGCTACAATCCTGTGCCTTGGTTTTTGACAGTTTCTCCAGAATCTGCTAACTAAAAGAAAAGGTATAGACAAAACTTCCAAGCTGGAAGGTATAAATATACCAGCTTACCCAAAAGAGTTTTTGAAGTAGATCCAACAGCAGCTTGAACTCTGAAAGTTTTGTGCTTCCCAGTGTGTTACAGGGAACACCCACACCATGATGGGGGGAGGAAAGATGAGTAGTAGCCTTACCATCAGCTAGGTAGCTATTTTGCTCATAGGTACACAAGCTGCAGGTTAGAGAATGTCTGTATTAGAAACGTTGTGAATTAAGTGATGAATCAGTGAATTCACATATTAAACAACTCTTTACAAAGGGGATTGAGCCCTTAGATGTTGAACTTGTTTTCTTTGTAAATGACCTCACAAAATAAATTTTAATTCACAGAGGACATTGTCCTAGGAAGTTGAGAGATCCAAATGGACCATGACACCATTGACCATTACTTATGAGAAGCTGCAACATGACTGGAGTTGATTATCTCAAAAAAAAAAAAAAAAAAAAAAGAACCAAACAACAATTCAACTGGAAATGTAAAGTGCAAAACTTTGCTTACAAGACATTTTCAAGAGTGTTGCAGTTTGATTGGAAACCATCTTCCTCCAGTATAAAATCGCTAAGCATTAAACAAACAATTATGGTCAGATGGAAGATATTTACACTGAACAGATGAGCAAACCCGATATAAAAAGAAAGAGAAACTTTCAATTGAAATATAGCCTGAGAGTCTGTTATTAAACAATGTGACATACAATGCAGGAATAAGAAGTGACATGATGGGGAATAAGCCATACAGGTTAGGTTCAACACTGAGAGTATTTAACATGCAAATAAAACATCCTAAGTGTTTTCATTTTGCATACCATGTAGAATTTGCTTATTGAGGATAACTATTCAAGTATTCTGAAATAAAACATAGTGCTTTTAATAACATACTGATGCATTTATGATCAATTCATTAATCCCTTAACAAGAATATTTCTTCTTATTAAAACATCTCAAAAGATGCATTTATTGCACGTTAATCTAAGAACATATGCATGCCCTCTTTTGTGTAATTACATTAATATGCTGCTTAATTTCTTTTCCTTTTTGATTATTAAAGAATGATGACTCATAGGAAGAAATGGATTATACAGAGAGATAGAAATCCACTGCCATTTGAGACCTATTTCCTAATCATTATTTTTAAATGTAGTAGACTTCTGTCCCTTTTTGTAATGAGACAAACAATTCAACTGAACTGTGTCAATTCCGTGAATTTTGGCAGAGTTTCAAGTATTGGTTTACTTAAGAAAAAGTAATTTATATTGCTTTAGACTCTTACTGACTTCTTGTTAAAAAATTCCACATTAATTTTAGCATTTAGGTTTATAGGACAGTAATTACCAGGTGTGCACTTTTCCCTTTGGCATAATATTGACCTAATATTGAATGTTAATGAAGTGTTCTATGAAATAAAATTAAAAAAAAAAAGAAAAAAAATATTTAAAGTAGAATTGCACAGTATTTATCTTTCTACATGTTCTATTTGACCAAGGGGGATTTTTCTTTTTTCCAATAAGAAGCTGTTATTGCTTTCCAGTAGTGTTGACTGGCATCAATGCACATTAACAGAATATGAGCTCCTTCACCTCTGCCTGCCCACCCTATTAAGCGCCACTGACAATTTCCCAGGTGACTATGTTTCCATATACCTGGCGCCTGCAAGCCACCACACTGCCCTTTGGCTGTCACACACTTCACTGCCCTGGCAGAAGACTCCACCAGCCTCTCCAGCCTCTGTATCCTGGCTCTTCCCTTTACTGCTGTGCATTGAAAACACACTGCTACAACTATCTCTTACAGTTCTCCTCCCAGCTATCTCAGTGTCTGACAGTAAAACAAGCACAGGGTGGTAAACTGAGCACAAAGGATAAGTGGACCAGAGCAGACAGCTGGTAGAGGAATTAGAGATTAGAAGAGTAAGGGTAAGAGAAAAAGAAAAACAAAGAGGACCAAGGAGAAGAAAGTCAGAAATGTATTTTAATGTGGAATGAAGGAAGTGAACTTGTCTCCAGGTAATTCCTTGCCCACACAAAACCATATGTAATGCATCTCCTTGCTATTCCAGGTTTTTGGGCTGGTGCATAGATTTTTTTAATGCTGACTTTTGGATTCACAATGGCTTCATACACTTATAAAATAAAATTAGTCTAGGAGAGACTTTGAAAGCTGACTAGAAAACTATTTGACTCTCTTCAAAAAGCTCACTAAATTTATTATGGAAAATGTTGATTTAGAGATACTACCTTTATTTTCAGTGCTGTGGAATATCTGTGCATCATTGAAATGGGAAACTGTTTTTAGTGAAGGCTGGATGCTATGGTAAGCAATTGCCTCAGGTAACAATGAATCAACATAGAAACTAGCTAATTTTTTTATGATATTCTACATCTCCAGAGCTATTTCTTAAACTGACCGAGGAAGTTCTTAATCCTACAAGGACAGTACAAAAAACAGGATGAGAGCTCATTCTCAAACCAAGTCTTTTCAAACGACCTGTTTTCTTGTACTCGCACATATAAAGAGTCTATACTCTTTTTGCCTGTTTTGAGGGAACTGTTTGGGTTGAGCTATTTCCCACATAGAAATATGACTGTTTTTTATTTCTAAGACTAATAGCAGTTTGGCCTCCTATCATGGTATTGAAATTAAAGCTCCATCCTGGAAACAGACATGCTTTTTGCTTGGGTTGAAAACTTGCATAGAAGACAGAGTTGATTTCTATGTATTGAGCTGAAAAAGAGATACTGTAAAGCATTTATTTATCGACTCAATAATTTGATCTTATAACCAATATAGTGTATCAGGCATGCAGAAGGCCTTTGCACAACACATTTCCGATAATGAGTTTTGTGCAATTTGCAGCAATTTAAAAAGTATATGTATAGAAGTCAGAAATAGGTATGGCTACATTAACTTCTGCCACAGAAGCTTTTAGCCAAAAGTAGTGCAAGTACACTACTAAATCTTGAAAATTCATCTCTCGATAGCCTCTGAATTCTTCATTTTCTCACAGCGCAGAAAAAAAAACAACTAAACAAACCCATAAACCTCATCACTGAAGACAAGAGCTACTCGGAAATGGCAGAATTTAGGAGCAAACTATTTCTTTCATCCAGCCATTGGATGCCAGCAGAGGTCACTGAGCACAAAATGTCCTGTTGCTGTTCAGGATGCTCAATTTTTCTGTAATGTTTCAATTCCCAGATTGATTGTTCAGTTCATATGCATGATAGGAATACTAGTATTACTGGAGAGTTAACCATGCAGATCGAACAACGGTTAAAAACACATGCTGCTCTGGGATGGATACATCATTTGGGATATATTCAGTGACAATGATGCTTAATTGAATTAATTATATCTACAGTATGGTGAACATGAGTACTTCCTTTTTGTTTTTTCTCCCAACATTTTCTATAAAGCATAACCAGTAAGTATATGTCTGCCCAGAAGGAATAAACTTTAGCAATTTTGTGTTTATCTAACACTAAAGCTTAGAAAGTTCAGTTTTTCTCCCCATTACAATTAATCCTGTCAAACATAACACTGGCCAATTTTGGAAGATTGGAAGTATCTCTTAGATACTGTAACATTACAAGTTAAATAAACTTTATAAAGAATAATTAATAGCTGAAAGAGCAAGAATTGAAGGAAGGCAACAGATAAATGTTTAAATTCAAGCAATGATGTGAAATCACTGAGGCTGTCGCATAAAGTAAAGTTCATGGTGATCTCAAAAATTCGTATAATCTTTGTAATGAGAAATAACACAACTTCAAAAGCCCATGAGATCTGAGTCTTTGTTGCCACTCCAACAGTTGGAATAACTGACCAATGTGAAGGATAGCTCTTGAAACATAGAAGGTACACACTTAGTACAAAAAGAAAAAAGCTGGAAATAGACAGCTACTTCTTGCTTATTTATTATAACTGAACTCTCTCTAGGGCTGTGAGTAGACACGTTAGCAGTTAATCACCTGTTAGGCACTTTATAAACATTAAATATTTTTCTGCGTAACACCCAAGGGTTTCAGCTATCTTAATTTATTTTAGGAGTCATATTCTGAGAACTTCCTAGAGGATTACATTATTCAAACACCCATGTTTACACTATGAGTGAAATTGAATTTGCAGGAAAATCAACAGTAATATTCTGGGCACACAGTAGTCTAGAAATTATTGGATATGGAATGGATAACAGAAAAATGGATAAAGCCGTAAAACAAATGTTGGGTGAAGGCTACTGCAGAGATGAAGAGATGGCAATGTACATTTGTATGACTGAAGGTTGATGCAGCTTCTGCTTTGCAGTTTTACACTACATATATTCAGAATCTGGAATAAACTCTTTCCTATGGGCTTCCTGCATGACATAAATTATTACATATGTGTTATCAGCTAGGCTGACAGTGCAAAAGTATTGAAGAAGAGTTCATTGCGCAAGTCTGCATTTGCGGGGGAAAAAAAAGGGAAGAAATAAAGGAAATTCATACTTTTTTGAATGGCTTTATGACCAATAAGTAGGATTAAAAACCAACAAAAAATCCCTCGACAAACAGCAAAATTTTGAATGGAGACTCAACACCTTCCTGGTTCTCCTCACACCCCCTCAAAAAAAAAGTTGTGCAATTTTGCTAACAGTTAATGTGTATCACTTTTTCCCCAGAGTGGTTGCATTAGTTAAATGTAAATACAAATGTAAATGTAAAATAAATTAGTTAAATTTATTAATTAAATAAATAAAGAATCTTCAACTAAATCATAAATAGCCAAGCTTTTTCCATCATGTTAATTTCATTAAATGGTCGGTACAGAGTGCCAAATGAAGTTTTGATGATTGAACTGTTTTACTTTGTAATAGCAATCATATCAAAGCTTTTTTTTAAGTTATTTTCTACTGTACTACAATCCTCCAATAACCTAATTTTGTCCAAGAGACAGAGGAAATTGAGCAAGAAACCTGCTTAGTACTCAGGTTTCTTTAAACTGAGACAAAGACTGCAGTTCCACAGTCCATCCTGACAGCTTTGTATAACTTGGCTTATTCTTCATTGAACTCAAAATTCTTCAGAAAGGAGAAATAGAAGAGTGCCACTTCTAAACCATTCTAAACTAAGGGGTAGGCAGTGCAAGAAAAAAGGCAAATATTTGTCTGCATGAGTACAGACAAGGTATAAAGCCAATAATTGTCTTGTGTAATTCAATTTGGACAAATACAAAGACATACAATTTTTATAGGCACCAAACTTCATTGCACTCAAGGAGCATCTGTTCAGTGCTCTTGGCCATATGATATATTTTTATATTGTCCTGAGAGGAACTGAATCCTTTGATTCTAGGATTATCCAACAAAAAATAGGAAATTCCCTCATTAGCCACTCCCAGACCGAAAAACCCCAAAACAACACTCTATCTGAAATAATGAAAAATAATGGGGACACAAAGTCTGATGTTTCAAAGTTGAGGAAAAGGGTAGTTGATACTTAATTTTTTTTTTTTTTAATATACAGAAATCAGCTCATTCATCTTATGGCAGGAAACAGCATTTCAGAAATATCAGATATGAAAGGGTAATATGAAATTGAATCAATTAGATGCACAGTTAGAAATGTTAGTATTTAGGAGAGTATGAATTTTTTTGCTTCATCTCTTGTATTGCTATACAGTTGAGGACTTTCCCTACCATTCAATCACATATTAAGCATATGGAAAGAGGAGTTTTATCTCAGCTTTTAAGATGATAAAAGGCAAACATTCATCTGATCTCTGCCACAAGAGAGTCCCACAGTCAAACATCCCTTTACCATAAGGGTCCTATCTTCCTCTGTAGTCATTTTGCCTCCTTGAACAGAAAAATTCTGCTGGAAGTCTCTTGTCTAAGCATTGAATACAACTGAGAAAGTGAATTGTGAATTTGTGAAGAAATCCTTCTGGGATTTAAAAACTCATCTCTCACTTCTGAAACAAATTTTAATAAAGCTCAGAAAAAGTGTTTATTGATCACTTACAGTTTTTTAAATAGAATTTGCAAATATGCCAGAAAGATTCTAGTAAACTTTCCAGACACTTTAAAAATCTTTTAAAGACAAAGAAAGAAAAAACCAAACAAGCAGAAAACATCAGTATCTTCCATCAGAAACAAAACAACCCAACACAGTATTACGAAATAGTCTAGATAACCCTTTGCTCTCCATCAGGGGCAGTAGTTTGGAATCAACAGCTAATTTTTCTTCCCTGTATCTTGCCAATTCTGCAACTTTCTGTGCTTCCTGATAACAGACCTTTACTCTCTATATTTTCATTTTTCTTACTGAACAGTGCTCCCAGTTTTATCTTATAAAATAAACACTATCTTTGTCTACTCACGCTAACGGATGCCATGATGATGTTTTGCCTTTTCTTTTATATACGTTTTTACATACCTTTTATACACACCTTTTATGTATCCTCGGTGCTCTTAGCATGCATCCTTGTAATTCCTTAAGTCTGCTGAGTTAGCATAGTCCTAGTATTTTGTTAAGCCAGGGGACCAAACATTCTGGAGACCTCACAGTTGGAGGCCAGAAAACCCTAAGCTATCCTGAGAAACCAAGGTCCTCTCTAGAACACATCCTGTAAACTAAGATAGGCCCATACAGGGGGAAATTCCTCGGGATAGGGGGATATCATTCTTTTAATTCAAGCCTCTCATTGGGGAATCTTTGGTAGATATGCTAATTTGCAAGGTCTATAAAATGGTATACGCCATCTATTGTGAGCATGCATTTTGGTGCATTCCACCTTGGCGAAGTGGTGCACCATAAGTACCCTTATTAAATACGGAGGTAAAAAACCCTTTTCCCTTAAGCATGTCTGGCTCTTAACTTTTAAGACCAGGAAAAGACATCATAACAACTGTTCTTTTTACTCATTTGTATATTGCCTTTTTTTCTTAAATAAGACTAAACAGAGTTACAGGGAACATTTCACTGTTTTGTTTTGTTTTTGTTTTCAAAGGAAGAGCTGTGATGATCTTTTGTAGTACTAATATATAATCATAGGCATCTTCTGTGCTCCTCAGTCTAAATACATGGACCCTTAACACACTTATTAACATTTTGCAACTTTAATAAAAAGCTACCAGTTTATTTACAACCTGTCATTCATCCAGGTCAGCAGTGTAAGTGAATCATGATTAAATACTTAATGTTAAGTTTTACTAATATTATTATTTGACTTCAAATTCTCTGGCTAAGTTTGTGGAGAAAGATGAGGGATACATTTCTGAACAACTTGATGCACCTCTCCACAAACTCAAGCAGTCATTACCTCTGTGTTTCCCTAAATTCTGAAGCAGAGTAACACAAGTAAACTTTATTGCTTAAAAGAGGGTGCACCACATAAATACTGAAATTTCAAAGGTTCCTCCTTAAAAAAAAAAAAAAAAAAAAAAAAAAAAAGGCAGCTTTTAACCTTTTCTGAAGATAATATCCAAGATAATGAGAGCAAAAAAGACTTCTTCAGAGGAAATCTGCTACACTTCTTGCCGGTTGTCACTGCAGACATCCTCCTGAAGTGTATGAGGCAAGATCCTCATATTAACAAAGCTAATGGTAACTTAGAGAATTATAGAGGGAAGGCATAGGTTACTATGACTTTCTACCAAGGATTTCAGCCCTTGATGAGGACTAATAGATGACATGAGTGGAGTAGTAGTTATACTTAAAACTATTAGGCTTTGTAATGGAAAATTCTACAGTTTATGCACTTCAGTCTGCATTGTGAGGCCCTGACCAAAAGATTCAAAATCAGGTATAGCCTTTGCTTTATAAGCTCTCTTAGAAATAACACACATACCTAAGTTTGCACTGTTTGTATGGTGGCTGAAGTGGCAACATAAAAAGCAGTTGCTTTCTTACAGTACCACAGCAATCATGAAAAAAACCATGTTTCTCTAAGAAATTGTATCTGTTTTGACTTATTATGTCCTGAAAAGATGGAAAATAATAGCCAGAAGCCAGAACTAGGACTGGACACACACAGGGGCAGCAAAACCATTCTTTCCAGCCATCCATTTTAATAAAGGCATTGGAACACATTTGATTTTAGTCTCATTATGGAATAAATACACAATTCTGGAACCTCAAAGCACCGTGAAATGAATCTGTCACATTCTCAAGGTCTCTCTAGTATATGGCGCTTTTGAAAATCTGGTCATTACCTTTTTTCTTAAAGAGACAGCTTGTTAAAATTGAAAACTGTGACACATGATAACCAGTAACACCCTTGAGAGACTTTTGCATGTATTTGCATAACTTTGCTCCCTTTAAGAGCAATAATGCAGACATGAAGCAGACCCCTTATTATTTACACACTTTAAAACAATGAGTATACATTTGTTTTTGACTTTTGTTCAATTAGCCTAATCTCCTACAAAACCATTTGTAATAATCAGTATTTACTGTCATGACACGTATGGGCATGAGTGGAACTAATCATCTGCAGGCTGTCTCTGCTGCTGAGCTGAACAAACAAGCTGTTCAAGACTTCTTCCTGCAAATATTTCTGCTTCATAAATCATGAGAACCTAATGCAACATTTTCCTTTTTTTTTTTTTTTAACAGAGACTTAACTGAGGTCCACAAACTCATTTCTGAATGTCACAAAAGAAAAAAAAGAAAAAAAGAAAAAGAAAGACATGGATCCAATGCAGACATTAATAAACAAGCACGACAGTCCAACTGCAGTTTTAATCTATAGAATTAATAGTATGCGTTCTGCTGCCCACACCTGTGACAGACGGTCAGCAGAGAAGAAAGCTATCCCTATCAGAACTGCCGAGTTCTTAAATCCCAATGCACAAACCGCAGATGGCACTGGCAGAACAGTTCAGAGCATTAGAGATCCAGAAACAGAATTTTCCTTTTCTGTGTTGCACTCCTAAAATGTGTGGGCACTATTTGCAAATTACCTAAAAGCAAACACATCATTGGGTTAAAGCAACTTGTCAGCCTTCATTAATATAAATATTGGATAGTAGGTCAGGGGCATGCTAATCCAATAGATTGATCAATTCTTTTTACGTTTCAGTGCTCAGAATTTCCATTGACCATGGGGAATGATTGCAGCTCACAGACCCTGAACATATTTGCAGAACTCATAAATAATCAAGGTACTGGTTTGCGCTGCAGGCAAATGATCGGTCTTGGAAATCTATTAATTGTTCAAAAATGTCACTATGTATGAATTGATACAAGTTCCCTGATCAAATTCTGAAGCTATGAATACTACAAAAATGTTTGGAGAACTTCAACGGATTTTTTTATTTCACCTTTGTGTGTGAGTCTGAGCCTCTAAATCCCTACACAGACCTGCCAAATCAAGCCCAGGATCTACATCTGTAGAGGTAAGTAAAAAAGGCACTTATTACCTGGGAGAAAAGACATTATAGTGACAGGATTGAAATACAATGAATTTTTAGTATCTAATTAGAAAATTACTACATTAAAACAACCAACACACTTCTAGCTCCATATATGCAGTGTGTTCCCTCTGACCCACCATAAGAGTTTAAGAGGGTAAGTTATTGCAAAGAGAAATCTAAATAAAAGGTGTTGTTGGCAGGACTGCCTCATCAAAAGTGCTGAGGCTAGAAAATCAAACACAGATGGTTCCTATAAATTTCAGGAGAGCAGCCAGAGATTTAAGCCTGTGTCAGTATGGAGATGGGTATTTAATCATGTCTTTGAGTGCAGAAGAAGTGTTTCTCCCAAGTGATTAAAAATAGATTTAACAAGTGGGATTATCTTGCTTCCATCATCTGATTTCTTTTGTATCTACAAAAGAAAGAAGATGGGGAGAAACATCATGAAAGAGTAGAAAACACCAACTGAAAAAAATAAAGAACAAAAAATTAGTTTCGTTTTTAGGCCCCAAGTGGAGCAGTGTAAGACTCTTGCTTCTATGGGATTGCTGATCTATTGAGAGCAAAGAGTAGAAGGAGGGAAGAAGGGAGGGCGAGAAGCAAAAGTTCTCCCTCAGCTCAAGGAGGATCTCCAGTTCTTTGAACAGTGTGTGAGGTGGCTGTAAATGCAGCTCAGAGCAGGAAACTAATTTGTGTGCTTTCCTGAAAGCGAGTGAAGGAATGAAGACAGAGGGAGGGAGCCCATGGGTTTAAAATTCCTGGGGGATGTGTGTCTGTTCTCTTTCCTCCATCAGTTGCAAAGAAAGCCTCCAGAGATTAAGCCAAGGTCAGTTGCTGCTGATTTTGTTTCCCAGCTTCACTGTACCAGTCAAAGTCTAGCTCATATGAATTAATTTTTCTGCGCATCCAAATCTTCCACTGTGGACAGCATTTTACTGTGCCAGTGACACATAATCAATATAGAAAGGCAAGGCTGCAGACAGAAATAAGTTATTGGGAAAAGCAAGGACCAATTGCTTGTGATGCTTTGGACAATAGAAAAAAGTGGAAAAAAATAGAAACACACAAGTAAAGGAATAAATTTTGAGCTAATAGATATTATTTCCTTTAAGACAAGAACAAAGCTGCAAAATGCTAATGCCTTTCTGAGTGGTCTTCATTGCATACAAGTATGAAGATTAAATGCACTCTATTACATGGCAGCCTGTGACTGTAACCAACAAACACTTGGTAATTAAAACATTAAAAAGCCATCATCTATTAAGGACAATCTCAGCTGAAATGGACACCACTGAAATGACAACACTGTTCACAAAACAAATCAATGCACTTGAAGCTTTGCAGCTGGGCTAATGCAAGTAGAAAGGAGGCTGGATTTAAAAAAAAGTCATTAACTGCTGCTTTTTTTCACAAATCCTAGATACGCACTGTTCCATAGCATCCACAGATAGGATGCTAAGAAACCTTCACAGCATCATCTTGACAGACAATTATTCCCCTATTAGATGGAAAATTTACTTTAGACAATAACAGCAAATAATTTATCTAATAAATGAGAAGAGAGGGGGAAAAGGAACGGGAATTTTCAGAGACCTAACAAATACATCTCAAACAAAAATTCAGAAAACAAAAATAATAGAAGATAGCTGAGTGCCCACTTACTTCAAAAATCCAGATTAACCCCAGCAAGAAACAGCCAATTAAGAGACTGTGGGTTTGTTTTCTAGATGATGATGAATCTAGAGTGCTTCTTCCTGTTTAACATTTGGATTTCAATGCTGGAATTCCCCCCAGACTCTTTACTATATCCAACTGATAGAAAATCATGGTTTAAAAATAAGTCTCTCTTAAATATTATATTCATCGTTATATTAAAGAAAAGACTTGTTCATCCTTAGTTCATGTTGTTTAGTTATGCTTGCAAATTTAGCTGTGTCAATTGCAAATGCAATCCCTTAACAGAGGGGGGAAATGGACTTGGGAAAGTCACTGTTTGTTAAAAATAGAGTATTGGATGGAAGAATTTAATGAAAAGTTCTACTTTTTAAACAGATTTTTTTCAAGCAGTAATTCCTGAACAATTTTGTACAGGCTTTCTCTGACAAGTAGTAGCTAAATAGCTTACTTTGGTTCTGTTTCTTTTTTTTTTTTTTTCAAACCTTGTCTGGCATCTGGAAATCACAAGATTTTGACAATGAAATTTGGTTTTAATCTGCTCATTGATTCAAAACACATTAACCATCAAAAAATGATGGGTTTGTTCCAATAAACAATCAAAAATGAAATTGTGAAATATATATGCCTCTCCACATGAAACTTTCTGATAAAATATACACAGCCAAGAAGGAAACAACCTCCGGTTTTAAAGTAAGCTTCAGGCAAACTCTGTCTCAGAAAAGACCTAAGCATTTGAACACAAATTATTATTAACACGTGAAAACACATTTGAAGGGTATTTTTTGAAACTTTTTCCAAAATGTGTTTTCTTCATCTAAAATATTCCATTAAGCAGTTTTGTGTTTATACACTCATATAATTATTTTCTGCTGTTTTTATATACTATTACTTTTTTACATTATATTCCCATCTTTAATAACAAAAGCAATCCTCTTTATGAATTATAAATTATGTCACCTATATATCTCTTTATCATTAATCCTGTATGAATAACAGTTTGCCCTGCACAACACCTTAAACAAACTAGTATGAAGTTATGAGAGATAAATACTAATCCATTAACAGTGGGCTTCATTCTTTAAATGGCTCAGCCCAGACTCCTGAGAAATGTTCAAGGATATTACCAATATTGTCTCCAGTTGTCAAACCCTTCCAACTGATAGTACCACCCTTGAGGCAGGAATATCTGAACTGATTGTTAACTGGTCCCTGAACCCCCAGCTTTCAGCCAAATTAGCATAGCCTAAATTGAATATTAATATAAGACAAAGCTGACTTTACTTAAAAACAGAGCATAATAATTGCAGTAGCTCAAGAGCTGATACACAAGGCTCAGCACCAGTCACCTGTTCAGAGAGTTAAATTGTCCAAAGGGAATGATAATGGCTGATGCAGGCTCTGGAAGTACAAGGCCACTGGCCAGGCTCATGTCATTTACTGTGACACTACTGGTATTTACAATGTTATTGTCATTTACTTCCCACTATTGGTACCAACAGCAAAGTACTGTGGTAGGCACCACTGCTCTAACTCAGATGGCATCTCTAGCATTTTCGTAATGACCATTTTTCGCCCCTTCTATTACAGTCCAGTTCCCATGACACTGTACGCCTGCAAGGATATAAGCATTTATTTATAAACTTAGTTGCTAAAAATTTGAAGGGTTTGATTCAAACCAGTGATTTACCAAAATATGAATATCGATCTAATATCGATATCCAAATGAGATAGGCAAAAACTCTCTAACAGTTTAGAGTTAGAAAGTGCATGTTTTATTTGGCGCCAGGCACTGCGTGGGATAGCTCCCTAAGATGCAGGGCCCCAATACAAGCAAACACAAAGCTTTTTATCTACAAAAATGATGACTATCAAAATACAAATGCATATTCATAACTTTAACACCTCCCATTCTCTGCTTCATATGGAAATGAGCTTAAATGTCATTAAGCACGAGTAGTGTGTTCTGAATTGAGTCGGTGGTCTTGAATAGGGTCAGTGGTCCAAAAAAAGATGAAGTAACTCATCTTCCTCATTTTGACCTTTTTGCCTTTCTGAACTTTAACAATCCTAATTACTTTAGTAATTAGTTTCCTCTTGCGTGATTTTGAACGGGTTCCCACAAAGGGAGGAAATTGGTGATTGTCCTTGTTCCCTACACCAACTTATCAATGTTTCTGTTCCTCGTTCTAAGCACAGCTAAGCAAACATACAAATGACAGATCATCATTTATTCAGTAATCAGTTACTAACATCTTAAAAACCATTTCAGGTCCATCTCTCTTAACTATTTTAATTAACTCTAGCTGGGCCCAAATTCCTTCCTATTCTAACTAATTTAAATACAGCTAGCCTATAACTTAAAATCTTTAAAATCTTTCTTTTAAATCTATGTTTCACCAGTACCCTCTTAAAACTGAAAATTCCCCAGTATGTAATTTTTCATGTTCAAATGAATATGTTAACAGAAAGATTTGTATTTTCCTATAAATAAAGAGGTTTAATAAGTAACATAAGTGCAATTTTAAATAACAGATCTTTATCAGTGATTCATAGACAGCATATGTATTTCAAGACAAAGTCAAGATGGGAATAATTCTGTGGTTTTCTATCAGTTTATTTCATATCTGGTAAAATTAATTTCATTTGCTGGACAAGCTTTAAAAAAGTAAAAATAAAAGCCTGGAAATAGTGGTCAAATAATTACTACAATCCTGTGGTTCACAGATTATTCAGAATTCATGTCTCTTTTCTCTTCCCAAGAGAGCAAACTAAACAAAAATATGGTCAAATAGAGAGTCTTATAACATTTTTTGAAAGATCACAACAATTTAGTTTCTTAAACTAGTCTACTGGAAAAGCAGGAACAATGTAATGGGAGGGACATGGACAAAATATGCCCTTGACTTGTTAAAAAATCATAGCCTTCCAAAATACTGTAATGCACCTAATGCATATAAAAGACAAATGCTTCAACTAATTAAAAAAATTAGATAGACCTCCCCAAGATATTATTTAATTATAGCATTGTTTTATTTTATTTTCAAGGTGTATATATATGCCTGTTCTATCTACCTCTTGTACTAGCTTTTTGGAGCAGGAATAGATTATTTTGATTTGTTCCATGCATAGGATTAGGAGGTCAGTATGTGACAGAATTTCTAGCTAATACTAGTTAATCTTACCTAATTTGAGATCTAACCACTTGCTGGCATCTCCAAATGTCAGTCATCATTTATGCAAAAATCCCTGGGAATACAATACCATAAATATTTCTTGAGTTAGTAAAGTTGAAGTTTCTGCTTTATTTAATAAGAAAATGGAAAGTTCACAGCTTAAGAAAGACAACCTTTTCTTATCAACAATGGTGTGATGTAAGGCTAGAATAATGAGCGACTTAGCTGTCCAAGGATCGTCTTAATGCCATACAAAAAAATTGGCATGGGAAGAAAAAAATACTTACAGGATGTTGATAGGCTTTTTATAAAGTAAAACCATTTTATGATATTAACTCTCTTATCCTACTTCCAAGGAAAGCTAATAAATGAATATGAATAAACTACAATTATATCAAAATTATTTCAAGAATTCTAGCACATTCTAGCATATTTTGATTTTGTAGTTTTACTGTCTATCCTATCTAACAGTGGTAAATGAAGCCTTGAACTTGCATATGAGCAATCTTGTTGCAGTGGAAGCTGTGTAATGGTCTCCCACAACTGACAGGTCCCAGGATAGTGTTCAATAAGGTGTAATGTGTAGTTTGTCAAAGGTAGAGAAAGAAATGAGCACATTATTTCTCAGAATTCATATTTTAAGAAAGCAGGAATCTCCTAGTTGATGATAAAGGAAAACTAACACATAGTATTGTTAAGATATGAAGCAAAATGTCTCTCAAATTACAGATAGGCTCTCCTCATCCATGCAACTCCAAAAGAGCCAATGTAAAGAAGTACCAAAAAAGCTATTCATAGTTTTCTGTTATTTTGTTCTTTTTAGTTTTGTGGCTGTGAAACCAGTTAAATATTCATATCTGAATTGTTTACAGTGATGATCAGTAGTAAGAGGTGATTTCTAAATTTTGCTGACTTGTTTCATAGTTGTCATGGTTTAGGTACTCCCCAAATTAGTTCTCCCACCAAGACCGTCCAAGCCATGCTGCCACTCACTCCCTACCTCTTGCCATCTTCAGCCCCTCCACCCAACCCCTCCCCAGTGGCCTGAGAATTGAATTGGTGTCAAAAAAAAAAAAAAAAGGCAAAGATCATAGGGTGAGATAAGGAGATAAGATAAGAAAAGGAACAATAATGGCAGTGATACTAAAACTGTATGAAAGGGAGGGTGATTCACGTGCAAAACACTCACGAGCCTAGCCCAAATGGAAGCAAACCCTTCTCCCCAGAAGAGAGTTCCTCCACCTCCCAAACTGCTCTTCCCTGCACCTGGGAATGACCTGAGGTGGTATAGAATAACCTCCCTGTCTTAGCCATGCCCCCTCCTGACTACTGCAAAAATTAACCCTGTCCTGCCTGTAGCCAGGACAACAATAAAATGCCTAAATCCCATTTTTAAAAGCAAATTATTTTGAAATTTTTTAAAGAGGAATCTCTACCTGGTATTTCAAACACTCAGTTCTCCAGTTTAAGGTGAAATAAATGTCCTGGCCATGATAACTTGAAAGGACAAAATTTTTAAAACAGTCTAGTTTTTCATTGTAGTTTAAGGACATACATTTAGACTCTATTTCTCCTACATTTAGTTTAAAGTCATCCTTCCACTAGAAAGCTTTCTGACAAAAGCACTAATTACATAGCCTTCCCTACCTACAAGCTTATTATTTCTGGGAAATCTTAAACCACTTGAGTATCATAGTCCTCCCCAAGCACAAATTTTCCACAAATTGAGTAATGGCATGTCTATTATGATACAGTCACTCACATGTGTTTGAAAAGAGATTGCAAAAATTCAGATAAAATTCATCAGAGTTTCCTTCCTAAGAGAAAAAGGAATTAATCATCATTCACAAAACTTTAACAACAATTCTTAATGAAAATCATTAATCCAAGCTTCTAATTTGTGGAAGTGATATAAATGAAAAAAGTTTAACAACATGAGGAATAAAGACTGCAACAGTGGAAAATTATACACAATGCTTTCAAAATAAACTAGTTTCTTTAAAAATAGGTAGCTTTCTTTTCCCCCTTCTTTTAAAAAAGTTTCTATTTAAAACAGAAAGAGGTAGAAAGAACCAAGTCTACTAACACTTTCTGGTTAAAAATTTCCAAGATAGAAGAGCCATACCAACAATAAATTCTGTGGAAAGCAGGTTGGAGAAGACTGTTACACCTCAGTAGCCACTCTCTTTACATCAGTTGGCTATACTGCTGCGAGGAGATTCTTGTGAAATCCTGTCCTGCACCAGTTAGTTACATAAAACCAGAGACTACTGGGAATTGTGTGAAACTGCTCAGTCCTTGGCTTCCAGGCACCCTCAGCATGAGATTCTCAAAAGCACACTGCAACTGTCTGGATATATTGGTTTCACTGGAAAATAAAGATATTAATTTCATCTAGCAGTGAACAGCCCAGATTCCTTCCCACATGGAAATGACCTGGAATCATTCAGGGATTGGCATTTCTATCCTATCTCAGGGCACTCCAACTCTCGATAGATCTCTCAGCCTATATGAATTAAAAAAAAAAAAAAAAAAATCTTCTGGCTACTTAGTAATTGCATTTGTTGGGTATTTACAGTGTATAAAGCTTGGTGATGCTGAAGAACTTTTATTTGAGAGAAATTTTCTGTAGAAAAGCTGTGTAGAAAATGTAGAACAAAATAAACACAATTACTCTATCAAAAAAGTAAGTGGACAACCTTCCTAGCAGCTGGAGCTGGAAAAGTTTTTTTTCTTTCCTTTTCTGCCAATAAGGAGAATATTCACTACTGATCATGTAACTTCAGGTGTTGTTTTGACCCATAAGAATATATTCTTGTGAAAGCTCTTGAATAGGA
The DNA here is from genome assembly GCF_041296385.1 of Aphelocoma coerulescens. Classification (NCBI taxonomy): domain Eukaryota; kingdom Metazoa; phylum Chordata; class Aves; order Passeriformes; family Corvidae; genus Aphelocoma; species Aphelocoma coerulescens. The sequence goes on from NC_091015.1 coordinate 87,483,017, forward strand.
TTCTCTATCATTATGAACGAAATCATAATTTTTAAGATTTCATGGAACAGATGTTGCTTGTAAAAAAATTTTAAGGAAGTAATACTAATAAATCAAAAACTAACAAATTAGAATCATGCAAGAATTGAGTTTCATTCGCAACCATATTGCATCTATGTAGCTCATTTGGCTTCAGTAAAGCATGCAATTTCTGATCTAGAAAGCTGAATGGATGGAGAAAATGAGGCCTTCTAAGCTCTCCTTCTTTTTTTTTTTTTTTCACATTTAGAGAGCTCTATAGACACTTCATTGTCTTTGAAAATACTCAGTCCCTCAAAAAAAAAATTATTTTATGCATAAACTTCCTCCATTAGCCATCTACCTTTAATGTCTTCCAGTTTTCAAAATCAGAAACAACTTTATGCTGACCTACCCTGGGAACAAATGAACATTTCTTACTGGGTTATATAAAGCTTTCAACTGATAAAGAGAAATGCAACTGGTAATTAAGTAAATTAAAAACACCTGATGCTTCATAATTTGCAGTCATTGGTGCTAAAAAATTACATATGGGAGAAAATGTTTTGACTTTTTATGCAATCACACAATAATTGGAGAGATTAGTAGTACTATGTATATTTCTCAAGCATTGAGCCATTTCTGAAAACACTTGTAGCGTGAAATACAATATAGCCTAAAGACTGAAGTGTACTTGGAAGACAGCTATTTTAGCTTCTAAACAATCCAATATGATTTTGGGCAAGCAGCACTGTCTGAAAAGGAGCATATATTACATTTGGTTTTGTGCTTTAAGATGCATATATTTTTGTATTTCTGTCACTTTTAATTTACATCAGTAGGAAGCATGCCAAATTTGGATAAAATATCTGCTCTTTTGGTGTAAATGATGGATATAATATGATTACTTCTCTCAAAGCTTGAATCATGAAAGGACCTTTGTCTTATATAGCTTCACATAAGTGAGTCAAGGTGCATATTATATGTGTGATCAAAAAGCAGAAAGTCTGACATTTGAAGGTCAGAACAGAGAGGGCAATAGCAAAAAGGAAATTATTATGCATCCTTTTACATAGAAAAAGGGAAGTAATAAAGGTTATGTGAGAACAAAACTTTTCCGCAGATTCTTGATAAACTGCTATAATTACACAAGAGTCAAACCACCTCAAAACCCCAAGACAGTTCAGATTAACCATTACATATATTGCCTTATATTAAAAATTAATCTCCTGCAATCTCAAGATGTGTATTTATATATATTAGTGGGGAATGTGAAAATCTGCATGGACACGCTTCTGTGTTTAGATTGTATTTTGAGACTTTTTTTTTAAGCCTCAGTACAATAAAGCATGTAGAATTTGCTGTTGTCTATGGCAAAAACAGCGTAAGCAAGCAATCTGATAACAGGAATTTTTAGAGGAATCTCAGAAAGTGGCCTCAGAAAATACATAGATTCACTCTGTGAGTACTCTGTGGGAATTACTTACCAGTGCAACGAACTGGATAAGCCATAAGTCAAGAGCAGGCACTGCAATTAATCTACTCTCTTTTCCTGATTTTGTGATGAAAAATGGCAGACTGGAAAGGGACTGCACTAAGGACCCAATTAGAAAATAGTTACTGATGTGAAAACCATGGAAAAAAGGAGTCTGAATTTGCCCTTGCAGAGGCAAGGCTCTTGGAAAGAAAAGCTAAGCAGCTCCGTGACCAAATATCCCTTTGTTGCCATACTGAAGAACACGAACCACCCTGTCCATGTTTGCATACCTGCATGAGTCTGTACTGATAGTTCTCTGTGTCAGAAGCTACACAGATGGAGTACAAACCAAGGTCATTCCAGTGCACAAAATCTGACAGGTAACTGTAGGTAGGGAGCTGCATCCCAAAATTTCAAGCAGAATAATAACATGCAGAAACAGGTTACTGTCATTTCAAGACATAAAGTAGTCTGTGTGCTGCAAACATGGCTGTTCAAAATATTTATGATGAAAAGCTGATAAAAATAGTTTTTATAAATTAATTTTGCTGTTGATTAAAAACATTGGGGAAAAATCCCAAATTTAATTCTTAAATGAAGGGAGGGCTTTGTCAGAACATTTAGTACCCTTTTTCTCACCCAAGAGCTTTCTAAAGCCTGATCTCCACAACTTTGTTATGATGATATTAAACCAGATAAAGCAGTAAACTTCATAGGGACTTCATCCCACCATCCTCTTCTGAACACTACTTTATCAAAGCTGTGAATTGTGATATTAAAGCTATTTTTCTTAAAATAAAGGTTTGAATCCCCACTGATAATTTTTGCTTCTTCTCTCTTTTACTACGCACAGCAACATAGAAAAGAAATATTAATGCTTATATGTTAAGGAACTACAGAGACTTGCCTAAACAAAGAATTGATCATGAACTCCCTAACAATGAAGGAGGTTTCTTTCCACTTTATCTATGTTTTTTATGGTCCTTGTATGAGGATGTATATAATCCATCTTTGGTAAGTAAAGAAGACATCACCTTCCTCAAACATTCAAAAAGCCTCCTACCTAATTTCTGATGGTAATATATTCAGTAAGGTCTTTCTTTGTTGATGAATATGACAGTTAATGAAAACAAGCTTTTAGAGACTTTTTTACAGTGTGCTATGTTTCTTAGTGAAAGTCAACCAAGCTTAATAACATATCCTTTTAAAAGTAGATTTAAGTTGAAGTTCTGTTGACTGAGAATATTTTTTTTTCAAATTTTTTAATGAAAGCTAACACCATGTATGTGCTTCTTGCGTGATGTGTCAGCATAATATTACCACCAGGAGAAACAGCAGACAACAATGAAGACCTTGTATGTGTTTCATAGCTTTAAAATGCTTCTAACCAGATTTAAAGTTTAAAAGTATTACTACGGCCTGTAGATATGCTACAAAAACATATCTTGGAGTCATGAGTTTTCCTATCAATAAAATGTTAAATACAAATCAAAATTAGGAATATAAATATGACATTAATTTGATCAATTAAACAGAAACATCCCACTAGTAGACATACTAAGAGAAACAGAAAGTTTCCTTAAGAAAAAAACCCTGCAGATGTAAAGCAGATATTAACATGGTGGAAATCTAGACGTTGAAATATATGCTTGTGAATGTTACTGCCAATACAATTCAAGGGAATCTCTGTTTTTAGACCATCTGACACATCATGTCCATGAATCATCCTGTTGGCTTTTCTCCTATTGCTTTATTTCCCCATTTCACTCCTCCTCCTGCCACTAGGAGCTAAACACAGAATGTATAATGTAAAGCTTTAGATTTTTACTAGTCTTAGCTAGGTTAGGTAGGCAATGAGCTTGAGCCTATTAGTAGGCTTTTCTGACCAGTGTTTTTTTGTTGTGTCTGTGTTTGCAGAGAAGGTGATGCCAAAGTTGATGGCCAGAGAGAGACATCCTGATTCCCCTTTGGTTTCAAATCAAAGTGTAAAACTGTAATTTCTGGTGGGACAGTTTTTGTTCCTGTTCATACAAAAGTGCACTATTGCCCATAAATACTGCATTATCATTTTAGTCTTAAGATAACATGGAAGATTTTCACCGGCTATTACATCTGATTCATAACTAAGTTCCGCTTAAGTCCTATTACCCAGGCCAGTTCCACTCAGGATGCAACTTTTGATGAAATTATGAAACCTACCTGTACAACAGCAATACTAAAAAATCTGAGTACAAATGAACCTAAATGTAGGCATTGAGTGCTATAAATAACTTGCTGTGGGAAGTGCAAAGGTGAAAGCAAAATGCTACAGTGATTCATAGTGGTGACTCAAAGCATAGTATAAAACCTATAGTAATTTCTGAGGTACAAATATACTTCTTAAAATGTTCAACTTCCACTGATATTCACATACAACTGAAAACTCAACTTTCCTGGCATTTTTGATAGACCTGACCACACTGTCTTCAAATCAAGGCCAAAAATTTTATTATTTTCCTCATAAGTCTCAAGGGAAAGGGCAATATACTCCAAGTTTGATTATAGATTTTTCTGATGGTGTAGAATTCTCTTAAATAAAGGCTGTAAAAGTTTTATTTCATCATTCTTCAAATACATCCAGAGGGGATGTAGAGGATGAATGAAGTTTAGATATCTGTGTTTGTGAGAGCAGATGTTGCTACTCATACTTGGAAAATCATAAGTTTTTATGCCAGATAATAGGATTTTTCCTTTGAAGAGGGTGTCCTAAAACTGCAGTCCATGAAAAATCCTGGTGAATAGTACTCCAAAGAGACTGGACACTATGTCTGTGCGTTATGCACACCGACTGGTGGATTTGTTCTGTTATAAAGATTTCCAGGAACAAATGGGAGAACACACACAACTTAACATTCTAGAGCATTCCCAAAGACATTTGTAATCCAGTGTGATATAAACTTCATGGTTCTTCACCAGGAGCTACATAGTTTGCTTTGAGATAGACAAAGGCTGAAAATATCCTAGTGCAAGTCTACAGTTTGCTTTAGCAGTAGCAAGCACCAGGCTAGATGTTAATCAAAGGCATCTGTCACTGCCAACTTCCTGAGACAACAGTATTCTGAAACAGCTGTCTGAATAGAGGATGTTGTTGCCAGTTTCCCAGACTAATCCTAGCTTATATTTCTGTACTATCTCACATTCTCACCATTATTTTCCCATCAGCATACAGTAAGAAATAAGTAAAGGTGAAAGACTTCAGCCCTTGGGAGATGGGACTAAAACATTTGCTTTCCTATCTATGAATCAGTATGAAAATGTTGCATATCTCCCTTATCTTTTGCAATTATAATTCAAGTTATTGGAGAGGAAATGAGACAGACACATGCAAAGGGGAAAACTTAGGACACTTGAAGATTACTTAGCAGCACTGCAGAAAGCTAACTGTCTTCACTGTAAGCAAGCTAGAATAGAAGGAGTTAAATCTTGCAGCCAGTCTTCAGACTATTTACATATTGACTTGGGGACTTTCACTGAACATGGAGTCCTGAATTTTGACAAAAATTATTTTTTAAAAGGTTTAATGATCATCCTTAAAAGAACAGTAAAATGTGAAGTGAGGTATATTCAGACATTTATGGAAATCAGATGGCATTTCAGGGCCAGGCATATGTCAAGATGGTTTGTAATCTTAGGACCTCATGAGAGTTGAATTTTTGTTGAATATAGAAATGTTTTTCTGGGTTTTATTTGTTTTAGCACCAACTTGAATATCACATCGAACTCATTACATAGATCAACTTTCTGCACTGCATATTAATTCAAGAGACTATATTTGAAACACCCTGAAATACGGTGTTTGCTTCAAAACAGAATGCTATAAAATAACAGAGATCTATTTCACCCACATGCTGCAGTGCTTGTCATCCTACCATGTAGTCTTTTAGCTTTCATGACTGAGCTATTCAGTTTTTAGGGCAATGATTTGGAGAATGGCATCTTTAACATTTTGACAAAAATTACTTCTTCTTATTTTTTTGCTGAGTTTCAAGAATAACTGTTAAATATTCTATGAACTTTGTTCATTTCCCACTGAACTTTGCCTGTGAATTGCAACATAATTATCAAATAAATGGGAACAGTCACAACTCTTTGTGGGTCTTAGGTGTGTCTTAGGTGATCTCATAAGTGAAATGATGTGTTGCCTCTCTACCTTGCTTTGTTAACCAGAGAACTCCTAATTTAAAGATCATCGACTGGTTCTAACAACATGCAGTGAACAAAGCTGTAGCATTTTTCTTCACCCATGAAGAAAACATATATATTTTTCCCTTCCTTCTACTTTTATTTCTCACTCTTACCAAAGATGTGTGATAGCAAACATGTAAACAGATCTATATTTTCATTTATTTGCAGTAAAAGTCTCTTTGGTTACTCCACATTTAATTACGCAGAACTCACTGATTAAAAGAAACCCTACTGTCTCTACTTCTGTCACTTTGATATATTACTCCAATTTCTACAGAAGATTTCTTCTGGCTCACACTTTTGGTTAGTGTTTTCATAAATACCTTCCTCAGGCAATTCATTCTGTTAGGAATGTGTATGACATTGGAAAATCTTTTTTTCCCTTCAGACTAGAGTTGCTATGATTTATGGACCTGATCCTGTCCTGTAAAGTAGATGAAAAAGTCCCTTTGGAACTAGATTCACCATAATGTTATTCCAGGTTTTCTGAAGAAGTGACTCTATTACATGGAAACTGCTTGTGAAAAAGCTGCTATGGTCCTATAGCTACAAAGATGAAGTAAACAAAGGCCAAACCTTTTCACAGTATTATTCCTACTTCCTAGGGCCCTTTTCTTTTGTTTTTGATAAATGTTCTTAATTTTTATTTTCATCTTGAGGAAATGGAATTGTGTAGAGTGTGGATATATACTTTAGAAAGGACTAAACCAATAATTGGCTAATATAAAGGAAGTCTTGCATACAATATGGTAGTTAATAGTCAATGTTTATGATAAGAGAAAATCCACAGTGATGTTTGATCCCATTTTGAGATTAAAAAAAGAGGAGGAATGAAAAGTTAGATTTAAACTATTTTTTTCCCCATATCTTCAGATGTCTATCTCCTTGCTTCCTTTGTTTACTTTTTCCAACTCTCATGGAATCACAGAATCACAAAATAAAGCAGCTTAGAAGAGATTTGAAGAGATCCTCACATTCAGTCTTTTATGCAGAATAGTCAACAATCAATAGAGCAGATTGCTTAGTTGGGCTGTAAAAACCTCCAAGGAGAGATATTCTACAGTCTCTAAGCTACACATGCAATGCTCAGTTAGGCACAAAGTGGACAAATTTCTTTCCCCTTATGTCAATTCAGAACCTCATAGACAGTTTCAATTAATGACAACTGATGATGTTTCATTCTTTTGGGGGAGTGTTTCTGCTTCTATCTCTATATGTGAGCAACTCTATAATTTTGTTTTGGTTTGTGTTTGTTTGGTTGGTTTAATGTGCTATGTCCCAACGCTGCATGTTGATTTAGAGTCCAGGATTTAAACCAGAATTGTAATGGGTGCAAGATATAAACCCAGTCTTCAAAACAGCAGAAAAATATACAATAAATAAGGTGATGAATGGTTCCAGGGGGCCCAGTGAATCCTCAGAACTACATTCAGAGTCATCTCCAGGATTTTCAGGACTATAGAAAAGTTGAATTCTTTCAGAGGAGGAATGATAAATTCCTGAGGAGGGATGTCACTTTATCATCCTTCATGGTACTCAATCCCATGTAACAAAAGCTGTGTGGTTTGTATTGCAACCACAACAGAAAAATTCAGTTGCCCCATAGCTATCCTGTAGTTATAACTTGGCTGAGTGTCAGGGCTGTGCCTGAGTGCACACACAGTGCATTTAGTCATGAGTTCCCTGGGTGGTCTGGGAACTCCACAGCTCCTCTTTCTGCACAGATGAACCAAAGGACTGGCTTGAGAGACAGGTTTAAATGAATTCCTGTCCACCTTCATGTGGAAACTTTGGACTGTTATAGACTTGGAGATTCTCCCAGGTAGCTCATGCTGTGCCTAAGCAAATTGGTAAACATTAACTGCATGCTTCAATTATTAATTAGCATTCTGAATGGCGAATCTGGTTATCCCAAAGACTCCCCAAGGTGGTTGCTGCTCCAAAACAGATTAGACTGTAAACAAATAGGACACCCTCAACAGTTAGTTGAGACTCTTCCTGAAAATGCAGAGTATTCAGATAGGTCCATCCTCTTTGCTTTCTAAACTCATTCTCAGAGAGGAGCCCAGGTGTGGCTGGATCCAACCTTAGCCCTTACTCTGTCAAAGGTTTATGTCTAAAAGATTATACAGATGTAATTGAACCTTTATACAACTTGTGCTTCAGGATTAAGGATGTCAAACTTGGTATATTTATATAAGTATAAATATAAATATAAATATAAATATAAATATAAATATAAATATAAATATAAATATAAATATAAATATAAATATAAATATAAATATAAAGTATTTATTATGACAGTGATTAAACAAAGACATCTTAATCCTATTACACAGTATAGGACCCATAACTGCTAATATAGTATACTACATTCTTTCTAAACCATGTTGAAGCAATTATATTAAAGCAATTGTTTTAAAGCTAGCAAAACCAATTATTAAATAAAGATTGATGTTACTCACCCATACCAACCACTGTGGGCAAATCTCTTTCGGTCAGCCACCTTGAGGGGTGTCCCTATTCAAGCAAAAATCTTCATACACACCCCAAGAAGGGGTGGGGTAGAAGACCCTGCTGTTAAAAAGTGGGACTTTATACTATATATTTTATAGTATAAAGTGAATGACTGTCAGTCACATGTCTCCAGGCCATCTGTGTCAGCTCAGCAGGCTTAGATAAGTTAATAGCAGTTATCACTTGTTTTTGCCTTTTTCTGGGTATTTTACCAGTTCTACCAGATCTTCACCTCACTTTCAGGGTGTTTAACTTTGAAATTGATGAGACAAACTAGTTTTAGCATTCTTCAACACCAAAAGCTGCATGATGCCCCCTTTTCCATTCATCACTGGTAGATTTGCAAATAGAGAGGGCATTGTTTGAGCTGGTTTACCCCACTCTAGTCAGAGCATCCTGCTACAGGTACCCAAGATGAAAGTGGGCCTAGAACAAAGACAAGATGTTTATACTAATAAAATCATTTAGAGGGACATTTTACTGCTACTAGACTACTATCTACTGCCCTAGTCAACAGCTTGCTATGTCTATGGCTATGCCTGGAGCCTGATATCTTAGCATAAGGACAAAATCTGAAGGGAAAATTTGATTTTTTTCTTACATTTCCCCTCTGTTCAGCTCACTATTTCAGGGTATTCTCAAAAATCACATTGGTCTGGAGGGCTATGGCAGCTCTTTATCTACAACAGAAACATTCATTGCAGTCTGATCTTGTTCATGTTTCTTGAAATGACTGCTTCATCACAAAGATTCACAACAGCTGTGACATACAAAACATAAATAATTGCATTGTCAGTGACATATAATCATCTAACATAACAGATGACATCCCATTTGGGGGGGTGGGGGGTGTGGATATTTACATATTCAAATATCTTCCAAGAGGATTGAAAGGTGACAGACATAATACTGGAAGAAATCATCATTCTATACAGTTGATTGGAAGATAGTCTTTTTAAAGCTTCTGAACTGGAACTTTAAAAAACAAAGATGGTATATAGAGTGTGTTCTGACAAGCCAAAAGCAATCAGTATTGAGTGAATCTATAATATATTTGATAAGACTGTTAAAATGTGCAGATACAAATTTTTAGAAACATAATAAAGAAAAATTAGGTTATATTGGCATGTTGTATTCCATTATTAAGAGCTACTAAAAATATTTAAAGGAATAATGTTACTAGCAAAATAATGTACCTGAGGAAAAGCTTTACATATTAGTTAAAAACCTTTCTGATGAATGATGCACACTGCAGAAATCTGGTCAAGAACAAAGTTGGGATATTAAAGGGAAGTTCACTTGTTATAGGCAGGAATATATCTCATAAACCAATTTTTCAATACTGCATAATGAAACAAAGCATCTACACATTTTGCGAAGACTGAGCTGGGGAGAGGCTTTTTTTCTCTCTTTTTGAATGTTATGGAGGAAAAATCTATTTCATCTGCCTTTTTCATTCCTCCCCCTCTCTGCATGCCCCTCGCCCCCAAACCATAACTATTGAAATTTAGAGAAAATGTGCCCCTTCCATCTCTGGCACATTTTTTGTTTGCATGGAATCAACTAAAATAAAACAGGTTCAGAATTTAACCAGCAACAAAATTTTAAGTTATGGTGGTAAGTAAAGAAACTCCAGTGGCAAAGTTTTGGTTATTTGACTTAATACAAATTTTCTAAGATAGGAAAGAAAAATCATGTGTGAGTCAATCTGAACTAAGACCTCAATGATGGACATGCAAAATTTGTGTTCTAAGAGAAAGCATTCAGCTATATCAAGAGAATCAAGAGAATACAGAATGATGACATTTCCAAATTTTCAGCACTTGACTACAATCTGTATTTATAAATACTACTAAAAGAGGTGAGGTTTTTTTTAATACCCTTTTACAATTTCTTAAGTTGTTAAAGACAAAATATTATTATTCTCCTAGTCATAGACATCATCTAGACAGCCTTGTGAGTCTTCAACATGATTGAACTGGTACATTTTTTCTTGTGGACCTGATGATGGAATCTGATAGCCTTAGCTGGTTGTTACCCTCCCTGTGAACCAGCAAGAGACGAAATGACAGCATGAGTTTCTTGACAAGGAAATAAAGCAGATCAAGTTCTGATTATTATTTGGCCTTAGTGAGGTAACCATGAAGCCAGAAAATCAATCTGATGCTATCTAGAATCAGTCTATTGATTAGGACTGTAAAAGCACCATAGCCCAGTAACAGCATCATGTTCACAGTGTTACTGGAGTGGTGTGACAATAATTACATAGAGGAAAGAGCACCACAAAATTTAACTTTTCTTCTTGATAGGTATTATTGCCCAAAACACATATTTTAACAACTGGCATTTTTTTTGTTAACTTTAAAATATTAACGTAAGTCATACAATTTTCTTTCCAGTGACACAGAAAGAAATACCTTGCTGAACATAATCAAAATTACTTTGCAGAACAAAAGCTTCAATTAAGTTCAAATTAAATGGCTCTTCTGGTGTAAGACGTCAAGATTGATCAGACTCTGCTACCCAAGTGCTTATACATGCAGCAGGCTCTTTTCTTGAACTAAGAAAATAAATTTTCATAAACATCACAATTAAATCAGTTCCCTAAAAACCTCATGTTGATTACCATTACACCGTCTAATATATGCAGTTTTAGTTAACCCAAGCGTATCAGGACCATTCCAGTGGTGGCACAAAGCGTACTCCAGCAGTCATTGATTTACAGTCATTCTCCTCAAGCTTGAATTTCCTTTCTGTTCCATCCAAACAGCTGGTATCTAAGTCCATCTGTTTCTTGCTCTGGCTCCACATGACAGCCTTCTGTTCAACCCTATGTAAATGACTTCATTTCACGTGTACTGTTCTTATTTTTGTCATAAAACAAGAAAAAAATAATAGCGCAAACAAACCATAAAATCTTACCATTTTCTTGCAAACAAAGTTTTCAACCACATTTTCAGTTCTTTCTACCCAAAATCACAATTGCTTTTGGTTTGGAATGTGGTTCAGTTTAGCTTCTATCCTAAGCAAACCTAGAACTTTTTACAGAAGCCAGCACCAGATTTTTTTCTGGCCTTTACTGACACCAACTATTATTCTTTTAGTCTTCTAGAAACTAAAACAGAGAGCAAGTAGCAGCTAATTAGTCACATCCCTCAAAGCTCACTCTATCTTCCTCATGGAGTTCATGGCAAAACAATGGCTAAATTTGTGAGCAAATTTTTATTTTGATGGTGGACCTCTGTGACACCAAGATGATTAATACTTCACTGTAACAGCATAAAAAATTGAAGAAATGTGGTCTGTCAGTGTGTGACATAGCTCTAAATGTCCTATTCACACTATGACAAAATTCTTGACTTGAGACCAGATACTTAGTAATAAGGTAATGAAATATCATTTATTGCAAATAATAACAAGATAATGGTATTACAGTTTATTATGTAACAGAGCATTAACTTTTGAAATATTCTAAATCAAACTGGTTCTCTGAGGAGTCACATTTTCACATGGAACACAAATGATTAAGTATATTCAACATGGACGAATAAGGAAATATGTTAGAGATTAACCAGAATTATGCTAGGAGGGCCAAAACCCTGACAGCATAGCTTGAAATCATATTCTCTTGCACTTACCCTTCTCTGGTATTGTCCAGCCTATCAGCATCCTGCTGTACTGTTGTCTGTGGGAATAGTTGTGGAGAGGGAAGGAAAAGAATGGATATTGATGTTACTTACTTTTTGGTGCTCTCTCAGTTGTTATTTAAAAAACACCCCATGAAACCCTGCTTTCTCAAAGAAGAAGAACAAAGATGATATGGTTTCCAATGCTACTTTTCCAAAAAGCCCTGTGACTTTAGGAATCTCATCTTTTAACACCCCTCTTGGCACAAATTGCTTTCTCTTTTCTCTTTTTTTTTTTTTTTTTCTCCTTCATATACACATGTAGGGAAACAGGGCAACAAATTAAAATTGTTCTTTTATCCGTCCTCAGAAATCATTTTCTCTCACACCCCATAAGACACTTTTATTCCAGCTTATTTGATTCCATTTGCATTTTCACTGCTCCTCTCATTTAACCTAAATGTAAGATGTATGGCATATCTATCACCATTAACAAGATCTGTGATAACTTACAGGCTAAAAAGAGGTCCCCTGTTCAGCCAGCTGGATGTTGTGAGTCCAGGTCAGAGTTCCTCCTACAGGAGTAGGAGTAGTAGTTCCAGCAGTGAATTCTTTTTAGAATCTAAAACAAGTATTGAAACTACCAAGTCTCTTCAGCTATGCCTAAACTACAGGACTAGGAAAGTCTCTCAATGCCTACATTTAGCTGTGAGATCCAGTAGCATCATGGCTCAAAACACATACACATGCAGTAACACATACCTTGCATTACAACCTGATTTCCATCTGAAGAAAAAGATCCATCCAAAAATCATATCATTAAATAGCATTCCTTTTCTGTTATAAACCACATTTATTAACACATTTAACAAGAAACAGAGCATAGCATATTTTGGCCTGCACCCTTTGTGTTTATAAGTTGATTTCCACAACACCTGCTATTTTTTTTCTTCTAACAGCACGCCACTTGCAGTTCACTGCCACTATCATAACAAAATTAGTTGTACTAGATTTTCTTTACATGGATATAAGTGGCTGCTTTTAGTATAAAGTTATGAAAATGTACTGGGGTATCTTTCAATTTACATGCTACAAGTAATTGTGCATAGCATTAATTAAAAAAAAAAAAAGAAAAGAGAAGAAAGACTACAACAGCAATTTGAAAATTTGAGTATCTTATCTATAACTTAACAAAGTAACCATGGCTATAAAAATGAAGCCAGATACTCCTGAAAATGTATCAAAATACTGTCTGTAGTTTCAATAAAAAAACACTGGATATGAATTAAAAATCTTTTCTACATAATTTATACTATTGCTTGGTGAGATGTACATGTGATTGCATGAGTGACATCTTGCAAATTGTCTGTGGGTTTACATTAAGAGAAAAATGAATAAAGTTATAGATATTTTTCAGGATATTCCTAAGGCCAATATTTATTTCATACATTCTGACATAGGAAAACTACACAGAGAACAGTACTACATACCATTAGATACTGTAAATAGGAGTATAAACATACCATAAATTTAATATGAGAAAATCTGCATACTAAATACTCCTCACAACATCCTATATCTTCACCTCTGCAAGGACACAAGAGAGCAGTGAAACCTACCTGACTTTTCACCTTTCAGTGGAAAAAACCATCTTAGAGGATTGAAGAAAAGTATTTCCTCTCACCTGAATAATTCTAGACAGAATTAGATGTAAGGGGTTTAAATGTTTACGGGAGAACCTTCTTAGGCTGTCAGAAATGATGTTTTCCTTTCAGTAATCACACTCCAATTGTGGTATTTCAGCTGAGAAGCACCAAATTTTCCTTCTGAAAGCTATTCTATGTTACACAGAAGAGAAAGAGGCACCAGAAAGCAGAGGAGAGAAAGGGGTTTACAATCACAGCTGTAAGCCATGGTGGCTTCTGAGGCCAGACATGGATGTGTTTGAGTCCATAATGAGCCAAAGCAGCTGCCTCCCAAAGGGAAAGGGTGGTAGCTCTGTGAAAGTCAAGGTCTTCTCTCTCCAACAATAATATGAAGATGCAGGAGCCCGAAATCTATACTTTTTTTCTGAATTTGCTCATAGTGGGATCCCCACAGTATATGTCCATCATACCCCATCTTACATTCAAACCTCTGTCTTATTATAAGGCATGCCTATTCACCAGCATTTAGCTTCCAGACAAATACTTATTGAATTAAATTTTTAATCAGAATAAAAATCCATAAACCACAAGTTTTAGTCTATTGTTATTCAGAATGTGTGCTTTAAGCATGCCTTTAGGTGTTACCTTGTAGAGATGCTTTATCTAATGGGAGCCTTGATCTAAAACTGCTGAAAATATTTCAGAAAATATTCAGAATGCATATTTTACTCTATTATTCACATGCATTTTTGTTTTCAAATGAGACAAAATGTTAGTGTGACAGTTTACTCCCCAGCATCCATCACATTTCTCAGATTGTGGTCTATTCCCATATTTTCATTTTCCTTCACAACAAATTCTGTTGCGTTCTGACGTGTTCCACAGGGAGCACCCTTATGGCTGCTGTAGGGGTAGCTGTCTGTTAAAGAGCTATCCCCTACCAACAACTGGCAGCTGGCAGAATGAATAGTGCAGATGATACTGCTTAGCTCTGTAAAAGAAGGATGCTCAGAACCATTTTCTATCTTCCCCAAGGCTTCTAAAGATAAAAATATGCAGGTTAACTGTCATAATTATAGGCCATCCTTTTCATTAACAATGGTCTAAAAACTCAGGCTGCTCTCCTCACTCTTCTTATCAAAATTTGTCTGTATAAATTTTTTGCTTCTAACAATAATGGTCTTGTGAACTCCTGACCCTCCCCATGAGGATAACAAGGTAAAGAGGCTTCTATACACACAACGATCTTCACACAGACCGCTGGCGTTGTTGCCATTCATCCACCTTGCTCTAAACACAGATTCAGCTCATTTCCTTAGAATCCTGTAGTAAGATGGTCACAAAACCATCCCTGCTCCCCCTCACTTGTCTCAACATTGCTGTATCACAGGACATGTGCAACATACTTCAGCAATCAGCAAACAGGAGAGAAGGCAAGAGACACCACTCTCAAGAGAGTGTGAGGGAGCTCCATAGCTATAAAAAGGTACACATTTGTACATTTCATTGGAAGATGAGGCTGAGACAGATGTGCTACTGAATACAGGGCAATTGGTAACTTTGGTTTTTCTTTTCTAGGGCCCTCAGCACACAGCCCTAAATGCATCTATTCATCACCTCTGATATATGTAGTATTACCATATATTGGTAAAGATAAAAAATAGTCTGCAAGTGCTGAACTGGAAAATGATTTTGTTTTTTCTGGACATGACTGACTTTCTCAATACAAGATTCTTCAGCAGAAGCAGCAAGTGCCCTAATGAAATGAACTTGGTTGCAGTTCATGGATATTGGTAAGTACATTCAGAGTGGAACTGTAATTTTAAATTTGACATTTCTCTAATACAATAACAAAAAATAACTATAGATAAATAGCTTGATAACACTCTAATTGTATAGTGCACCACCATCACTTGCTTTGTGAGGTCATGAAGTAATTAAGCATTTCTGAGACAACCAGCAGACTGGAAACAATCTCTGTTCGAATTACTTCTTGCCTGTCAGGACACTAATTGTCTTCCTTCTTCAAGATTTGCTCAAAATCTAAGTCAGAAATGAACTCAAGGAACTAGTCTCATTTTTCTAAGGATGAAATTACTTCTGATTCATTGCCTATTCTATAACCGATAAATGGAAATTCACAGCATGAATAAAGGGAGAACCAGGGCCACAAAACTAAATTATTTAACTAGCAGAGAAGTTAATGAATACCTAATAAAAACCTGAGTGAGCCACTTGAAGTCAAAGACAAGAAGGCAGTAATGATATTTGTATCCTGTATTATAGGTAGGATCAAAACAGATGACACAAACAGACTTGCTATCCTGCTTTTCTTGTTCTATACAAACATGATGGTGTGTTTTTCAGCACATATGCATAAAATTTAAATCCCACAATTTTCGTACAAGAAAGAATTCCATAAATTTATTTTTTATTTTTAAAAATAAAGAATTCTCAGCTTTTATTTCATATAATTCATATTTTCAACACTCATATGCCTTTGATCCCATGAAGTTGTCCCTAAAGCAGTGTTGTTTCACCCACTGTCCGAGAGGAAGTCAGTGCAGTGATTTTAGACATTTGTTTTTATTACTATTTTTCAGAATAGGATGCCAGGCATCTAAAAAAGCTGGCACCCCTATTAGGAAAGGAAAGCACAGTCTTTTACACAAAAAAGGTAACTGAGAATGATACTGAAACAGGTGATTTGTTACTCATGTTTCTATAGCAAAATTCTTAATGTGTATGTAGTAGTCTTGTTGCAATTCATTATACTATCATTTACATATAAAAATTTCCCCTTAATGTGTTTTTTAGTCATCTTAGGTAACTTGAGGTTGTATTTTCATCCTATCAACTACCACCAAGTTATTAATTAACCTTATACTCTATTACAGTTTCTGCTTGAATCTGTTTGAACAAGTGGTTGTCAAACAAACAATTTAAAGTATTCTGTTCTGGAGACTCTTACTTGCATTCTGTTTCTGGGGACTCCTTATTGCTCCATTGCTCCAGCACCACTTTATGATGGTTTCAAAACTGTTTTAGACTTACTGAGAGTTCGGGTTTTTTTCTTCATCTGATGTCAGTAATGTTGAGAATTCCAATAAATAAATAATTTTATTCAAACTCATCCTAACAGAAAAAATAATCAAATTGTACCATATAGTATCAAGAATTGAAGATACTGAATAAATTCTAGTAGACCCCATTTGTTTTTAATACACTTATGGTCCAGGAATACCCTCTCATTCTGGCTTTGTTAGAGTTTAGTTTCTCACATTTCTGCACATAAAAGACCAAGTTTTTCTTTGAATTACTAGGGAGCATTTTAAAGAAGCCTAACAAAGAGATCAGCCTCAGACAGCTCCAAAACAGCACTTAGCAGATACTCAGTTTCAAGCAAATGTTTGTTATTCTGCAGTAAATGGGATTCAATAAATTCTTAAATTAGAAGTTATTTAAATTCTCATCAGTGGAAGAACTAGTGGTAAAAACAATGTAACACGTATAATGAAAAATGCACAGTAAAGAAAAACTGACAGCAAACTATGGATCATGTGGCATTGTTAACTGAAGGTATTGTGTGGTCTTCTCTTTCAGAAGGCACCATTGTCTCTCTCATATGCATACTTTAAATGAAACAAGTGGTAATAAAAGCTAGAGAAAGATGAAAGAGAAAGCCTTAGGACTCAAAAAGAACACAAACTGTCAAATAAGATACTCTGAAGGATCCTGTAAGTAGGTTCCCAAGATGCCTTGAAAGACACTATATTAAAATTAAAACCATTTTTATATCCTAGCCATGAAGGTCAATCCTTTCAGTAATATAATTTAGGGATGGAATATCTCTATGTAATACACCAGCAGTTACTCCCGGGTGTACTAACTTCTGGCATAACATAAAGATCTGATATATGTTCAGTACTGTCAGGAAATCAGTTCTGGGTTGCAAGAGGAAAGTGGGCATGTAGACAAGACTGGTGTGCTTCTCACTGGCTGAAAGTGCACCTATCTTCTGTCAGATTTTGCAAGTTCACCTGTAGTGCTGCAGCACTGCTTTCAAGATCATACTCAATCCTATACATGAAGGCTCAGTTGATTCCTCTTTTGCCCTGCTGTGCTCAGTCTCCTGTAATCCAGTGTCCAAGTATGATTCTGATATTCCTGTAACCAAAGCACCTTTGGGGTTCTCATTCAATTCCTCAGGGAAAACTAAACATGGAACAAATTTAAAAGAACATAGATCAAGCATACCAACTGAAGAACAATGAGACTTAATGTCTTTAAAGTTCAAGTTTTTTGATAGAAGGAAAACTTGAGAAATTAAAGATAAGGTAAATTTCACAAATTAATGTAGGAGTGCTGTGATAAAGTTGCTGAAGATAAAGGTCTTCAGATGGGTTGCTTTTGAACTCTCATTAAGAACAAAAAACTAACAAGTTCCTATTCCTAAAAATAGAATTATAAAATATTTTCCTGATTACCCACCTGTGTTACAATTAATAAGATAGTAACATTACACAGAAAGATACTAGAATGACAGAGAATAACTACTTCTGGACTTAATTTCATTTTTCAGTATTTTGCACAGAGATTCTACACACAGATGGAGAGGCTACCCCAGTCTTAGGGAGCCTCAATGTCTGAAATGAAGTAATTTCTCTTTGCATTCCTTCACAAATAACATGCACAAAGGTACAAGAGTTTTCCTCAGCAGGCTCAATCATGATTCTCTTAGAGATTCACAACCTATTTTTATAAACTGTCAGAAAATTATTCATTTCCCACCCATGTACAGTTTTCTTTATTTCCCACCAGCCTACCCCAGGCCTTCACTTTTGTATTCTCTTCTAGCTTCTTTTGTTGATCTCCCTTTTATTTTAGATTACTTTTTATAACTCTTCAAAGGTTTCCCTCCCATTGTCCCATTCCCATACATTGCTCTGCTGAAAAATCTGCACCGGCAGGACTTTTTTTGAAAAAGTGATGAGAGATGCTGCTGATTCAGTGCAGCAAAGACGTGTGATACAATGAGAGCAGTGGGTGGTTTTACAGCTTGTGTCAAAATATGGGCTGGCCTTACTTTTCTTGTAAGTTTGTTTAAATGACTGGGTCTGATTCTTTATATCAGGAGAAGCCAAGCTCAGAAAAAAGTGTTTGCTGGTTCGGGAGAATTTTTATCTATCTACTGTTCTGCATTTTAATTATAGAGGTCTTGCAAAATATCCTCTCCCAGGAAGTTGAGGATATCTACATGCTATGAGGACTGGCTTGTCCAAACCAAATATTTTTTGAAGGGCTTCTTAGCATACATAGATTTTTTACTGTTTTACAGAACGGTCCAATAACAAATGAATTCTGAGATTGCTGAATAGGGAATGTCCACTTTGAAAGAAAATAAAACAAAACAACAATGCCATAAATGAAAAAAATCATAATGGATTGGGGCATTTGGAATGACACTGCAGCAGAAACTGCATGTGAACACTCCACTATTCCTTCCCAGAGTAGGTTCACACACAACAGCTATTTTTGGGCAATGTGTTCTATCACTCTTATGCACATTGCTACATCCCACCAAATGTCATTGCAACTACATTCAGACTCTCTTAGCCCTCAGTAGGCCATCTTCCTTTTTGTCCGGAATAGTTCTGGGGAAGAACAGAGAAGGACAATAGAACGATCTTTCTCTTACCTATCCAGCCCCTGTAACTAAATGTTGAGAAATTGGAAAGGAATAGAGGAAATAAAGCCATCACATTTCGGGGCTCAGAATTCAACATTACTAATTATTTAAACAGAAGGAGCACCTATGGAGAATATTAATCTGAATTGAAGAATTCTTTAAGTGTTTTGAACAGTCCAATAAGAGACACACCTATTGGGAGAAAATCCTCTAGGTTCTGAATAAATGCAAAATATTTTTAGGCATAAAATCTTCAGTTAATATAAATGCCAAGTTCTGAACTAATCTCTTCTTCAACTCTGTTAAACCTCAGAAGAACCACAAAAAATATATCATGTAGTTACAATTCACCACAGACAAGTCACTGGGCATGACTGTGATTTTTTCCCTTCCTAATTCACAGCAAATGCAATGTTCCCAGCAGAAAAAATTGTGATGAAAGAGCTACCCTAGAGAATCCTGTTTCCCAGTGGGTAAGTGAGGGCATTTGGACTGTCTTCAAGATTTAGGTGATATAAATTGTGTAAAATACCTTACTGATATGAGCAATATTTCTTTTCACCTTGATTTGCATCAGGTAGGAAGCAGTTTAAGTGATTGTTTTTTAAGGTCACATTTTTAATAAAAGTTTCCAAACAGAATTTTATTAGTCTGACTAGGAAAGTTCTCCTATGTAAACAAAACACACTCAGTGCCTTTCTATTACCTTCTTGGCCTGCAGCACTTTGAAAACAAAGTAGAAATGAACAGAAGTCACATGTGAGCTTCATTCTTTCATAATCTATGATTATATTTCATGGTTGAAGTGCAAAAGTTCATATGAGACTTCCTGTCTGACCCTATTTCAATTTTTAAAAAATATTGGGGTTTATACTTTTTTTTTTTTCATATAGAGGATGAATTGTCTGTCCTGTGTATAATGACTGTAGTTTCCAGAATTTTCCAATTCCTGCTATCTAACACTGGTGCTATAATAATCCCGCTTTAATCTTGACCACACTGTAGGAAGCTGAAAACCAGAGGCTGAAATCTGGCCGTAAGGAAATACATCTTTTATTATGAGCAGGATCAGCATCAGATCCTGCTTTGCCAGTCCGTTTTTAACTTGGTCAGAAATATGACAAAAGAAAACAAAACCAGCTTGGTTTAGTCTCTCTCTTAATTCATAGTATTTATAATATCTTTCCTCCTTACTAGTGTTGAGCCATTATCATGTGAAATTCACAGTATGTAAATATCAATATAAATGTATTGTCATGGTTTCAAATAACCTCATTAGTTTGGGAGCTTAGTTACAAATAACAGTTCTAATCCTCATAGGATCAATCTAACTGTTTACTTCACAGGAGGTTAAGGACCATAAATCATCAAAACATCTTCTTTTTCACAATAATAAGAGGTATGAAACAACGATTTAAATATTTTTAGTTCAGAATATATTTGACCCCCTCCCTTGCAGTATGTTTGTTGCATGTATAAGTGGATGGGCTTTTTTTTTGCTGTCTATTAAATTAGGTCGTTTAGAAAATCCTACATCTACTTTTTGTTCTATATAAAAGCTAACGAGTGGGGATTTTAAACAAGCAGGATGTTTTTAATGATTGATTATTTAAGTCTGTGGGTGAAAGAGCTACAGTTGAAAATACAGTACAGAGAAGAAAAAGTCATTATCTCAGATTTATTTTGAGACTTAGATATCTAAATCAGAGAGCAAATAAAAGGAGATCCAAGTTATTGAAGCAAGGATTGAGAAGGGGAAGAGTTTGAAGAAGAAAAGGAGAAGGAAAGAAGAACTGGCTAAAAAGAAAAGAGAGCAGAAAAAAAAATATTCCAAAACATTCATCTTTGTTACTTCTTTGTAGCATAGCAAGATAAGGCATAAAAGGTAAGTGAGAACACAAAGTGAAATGCATTGGCTAAAGAATGAGAATCTGGTTTTATTATGCAAGCTTTAATTTATCACATTAAACTGTATTTCAGTGGGACTCTCACTTTGTGCCTTCAAAGTGTCTTGTCCTGCCAGAACACTTGCCACTCAAAATATAGGCCAATCTAGTGTTCATTTAACTTCTCATGTAGTTACTGTACTCTGTAGCTAATGCTGCCAAAAAGGGTTTAATGTTTACTGTAACTGTTTAAGTAAAAAATAAGGTTTCTATTTATTTTCTCTCATAGCATTCATGGAAAGGTCTCACACTCATGTCAGAGATGTTTCATATACCTATTCTCATTAAAGCTCTTTTGAGAATCTGCCATTTCAAGGAATAAGTCCTTGGTCCTTGCACAGAAACACCATACCTTAAAGTTACAATATACCAATGTACTTTCATCACCAATCAGTTCCTGTTAAAACCTGAATCTTACTAGATATCATACTGTAATTTGAATTTTTTTTAAATAAATCTCTTTTTTTTTTTTAAGTTCCTCTGAATAATTTTAATAAATAACTTAATTGCCAAAGTAAGTAATGCAGCTTTAACATGAGAACTGCTACCCATTATAATTTAGGTAACAGGAAAACAGTTCAATAGGGAAAAATTCCCTGCTTTATTTTACCACTTTGTGACAACACAACTCCCCAGTTTTCCAAATGTCTACAGTACAACATTGATGATCTCCCTAGTCTTTCAAAGTAGCAATAAACCAGCAACTCGGAATGAAGCTCTGGGGATTCTGAGTATTTAATTCATTTCCCTCTTTTCAAATACATCTTGTTCTGACAGTGTGTGACACAAAGTGTGAGAACATCTATCTCCCTCCTGAATTGTAACAAGTAGTTAAGAAATCAACATTTTCTTCTGTTATTTCTGCCTCTGTCAGGCAATGAGAACACCAAAAGAGAGTCAATTAAGCACACCAAAACAGCAAGTATAAACATTTGGGAACATGTCCCTTTGATTACTTTCTTTCACTTTCCCACACTGATGTTCTTTCCTGACATTTTTGCTGTGCTATGTGTTACTTACAGAACAATTATTTGCAAATGTATCTTCCATCAGATTCCTGTTATAGCTTTTATTCTTATATACACTTAAAAATTGTCTTAATTTCTTAATTGCATTTTTTCTAATTTTCTCTTACAAAACACCTTAGCTGAACTTTCTGATTGCACAGATTTAGGAAAAATCATGATGAAATTTAATAAAATCCTGTTGCATAATCTTGTATATTTATTCCTCTTTTCACTAGATGCTGGAATTTAAATATAACACTTTCTGTTCCAGTATTCAGCGATGCCAGGAAAAACAGAAGACTGACAAAAACCTAAAAAACCTGTTACTAATCTTAACAAGAAACAAAGAATTTGATTGCAAAAAATCCTAACTTTAGTAATGCTGCCAAAATGAATATGGTATGAATATACTTAGTAATGGACTCTATTATACACTTTGTATTCCAGTAATACTCTTTCTTAGAATGTATCACTTGTCTAGGATCATGCCTTAAAAACTAGTGTTGCTTAGTTTAGAAAAAATTGCATTTTCAGGGACAGATATCCTGAAATGCTATCTTCTTCCCCTTTTTACTATAATAAGCATGTGCAGTACTAATTTCTTCAGTAGACAGAAGTTTAAATTAATGTAGCATGGCATATTGTCACCTTGGTAATCTTCAAAATATAGAGGTGGGTTTGAGAAGTAAACAAAATGAATGTTTTCATTGGAACAGTGAAATATCCACAGGAGAAGCCTTGAGGTATCCCCAAGGTTTTATCTTGCATTACATTGACAGGTACATATTTAAAAATGTATTTCTCCACAAATATGTTGCATTGCCTAGCCAGGTTATGTTTGTACATTTATTTGTGTTGTTTCCAATGAAAACTAAATATACCCCAACTTTGGAAATGAGAAACAGAAGTAACTTCAGCCCTGTAATTTTCTGATAGTTTTTGTTGCAAACTTTTCAATGCAAGGGGTTTTTCTCATCCAGCGTGCCTTGTACTTCAGCTCACTTTTTATGGAAGTTCATGGCATGTGATGGCTTGGGGCTATTTACTGCAGCTGTGAATTCATACAGTGGAAAGAAAGTAGTTTTGTTACCATATCCATAAGAATCCATGGAATGGCATAATATAGAGGATTCTCTTATGAAAATATTCGATATATATAAGAATATAGTCCTTATGAAAGATCTGTTCTGTTAAAAGATATGTTTTACAACAGTATTGTATAGTACAGGGAGAAAAGCCCAAAATATCAAACAGGCTGTTGGAAGGATCTCTACATTAAATTGTTTTAGCCAGGATCAGGACTAAACCAGCCTCTTTGTACTGGGGTTAAAGCATCTTCATTTGCTTCAGATTTATCTACTCTTCCTGAGTGAGACTGGGAAAATTTTTTTGCAGCTTTGCTTCTCAGGTGCCTATCTAGACTCAGATAATAATTGTGATAGATAGTGCAAAGATGAAAAAATATTTTGGTATATGTAATTGGAGCAACATGATAAAAAAAATAGATAAAACAAAGCAATATAGTTATTATAGTCAAGACAAAAAAATATCCAGTATCTTAGGGGGTTTTACATTAGAAATAGAAAGAGAAATATGTGGGGGGATCCTGGGGACTGTCACTCCATTAAAAAAAAAAAAGAAAAAAAGAAAAACTTATAGGAATCTAAATTATCAAAGTCTACAGTAAATTTCAAAAGATGAGTCAGGAAAGAAAAAAAATATTTCATGAAATTGACCTAATTTTCCAAGAGAAGCAGTAAAATAAGTGGTTCTACTCCGAAGTCCTAGAACAGTACTGAAAAGCATCACTCAATGACTAACATTGATATGATTAATGCTCTGAGCTAGATGATGGATGCAAACAGCTTTCTGCAAATGTTTTGATAAACTCTGAAACTAATTTACAGTTTAGTTATGTTTGCTTTTCTTTTGTTCTTTTTCCATTAGCATTCCAGAAAAGGCACTTCAATTTCCAAAATGTGATAGGAAGACACAAGTGCTATGAAAAAATATCAATAATAGCTCCTTCATCATACCCCAGTAGAATTGACAAGTTTTTCTCCCCACGGAGAGTCATTCTCCCCACATTGTTCAAAGGAAATAATTAATCCTTACATAAGATGAAGAAAACAAATTAATGTAGAGACTTATGCTAGGAAAGTGCAGACAGTCTAAAAAGCTCTACAGAATAGAAAAAAGATAATTTAAGAGAATGTCACACTGATCTTATTGCTGTCAGCCACCAGCCAATGGCACACATAAAAGAGCAGAGAATATTTTCCACCTAGTAAGAACCACAAAACAACCAAACTACAAGAGAAAAACAGATTTAAGAACCTGAGATGTTCACTGTCCACCCTTTCTCTAAAAGTCCAGGGTTTGGGGAGGTGCTAGACTTTGATACTCTACTTTCACCTGGACCAGAGCCACTGTGCAACAAAGAAACTGGGTCCTCCTACGCATTCCTTCTCTTGGATTTATACCACATGATTGTCTGCACTAGCAAGACAGCAGCTTGATAAGTCCAGGACATCTGTAGTGGGCCTTTGATTCCTGGATATAAATAAAATATAGTGTTATTAATGAGGAGTGTGACTATTCCTTTCTTATTAGAAATGCTAAGGTCTAAAAATGAAAAAAGATGCATATACTTGGAGTGTAAGTTGTAACAAAGCGTTATTCCCCATCTCTGTACTTCCAGGTGAATTTAAATTTATGCAACACAAAATAATTTTTTTTTTTAATCAAACTATCACGATTAGGTTATCTGGCATTGAGACAGGTATAAATAGTCTGTAACTAGTTCAGAGAATTCTCATGTGATTTACACAGACCAGAACTTGTAACAGATTAGAATTTGGCTCCAAGAGAAAAATCATCTCAGTCAAGACTGTTAATGAAATAAGACAGCACATGAGTCAAAAGGCAAGATTCAGGAACTCATGGCAGAGTCTTTATGACATCTAAGTTTTGAGGAAGGTTACAGGGAGGTATTTGGCATGATAAGTCAAATCACTTGTGGATTTATTGGTGCAGAGATCTAGATTTCCTCACAAGCAGAGGACAGTTTAATCATATTGATACCTGCACACATACACACATACAAACACATGTGCACCCAAACACAGATAGAAGATAAAAGCAAGTTTGGAAAGTTAAGATAAAATGTTAAGAACGTTAAGAAGTTAAATCAGAAATTTAATCAGAAAACATATATATTTTTTTTGGACAGTTTTGGAGACTAAAGCGATTATTCAAAAGATTAAGCTACTTATCATTCGTAGTAATCAAGAGTCGTTCATAGCCTTTGGGGTAAGTGGAGAGCAGTCTCAGATGGTAAAAAAAATTTTTTGTACTTCTTATTTAAAATCAGATTTCCTTAAAGCTGTCAGATGATAAATATAAACAGGATGTCAGAGTAGGTGATTTTGTGTTTGGGGGTTTCTTGTGTTTATTTATTTATTTATTTAATGGCCACCTTTTCCAAAATATTGCTGACCCATGTCTCCTACTGTTGCTCATCCTTATCATTCCCTTTCTATCTCCACAAAAATGGTGGATTTTGCATTCCTGAGCTCTGAAGAGAAACCAAAGGTTTCGCTCAGGGAAAAATTTTGTGAAAATGGGAACTTTTTGTGGAAAGTTTGTAATTTAGTTTGAATACTAAGGTTGATTCTTATGGTATGTTTTTTCATAGTCTTAAGAAAAATTCCTGCCAGTTGTCCTGATGTTGATATTTCCTACAGCTAAGTTTAGGTGGTAACTTTGATAATTTTGTAGGAGTTTTTGTAGGTGTTCTGTACATAGAACTAGCTCCATTTGTCTGTATTTTTTCTTTATTATCTGTTGTCATATGAAAACCTAGAAAGTTTGTATACTAGATATTTTAGAAAAATTAGCCTTGTAAATTTTTTTCAGGAAGAGCAGTGAAATGTCACATAAATTCTTACTTATTATGCAGAAAGATCAAATTTCCACATGACTAGAAGACATTGATATTACATAAGAGTTTATAAGCTTTGCTAGCACCAGGTAAGATATGAGCTCTTTCTCCTAAAAAGTGGATATTTGAGAAGATATTAACCATTACCAATGTTAGGGTTTTTGATTTGTGGTAGGCAGAAGAAAATCTGGAATCTATTAAAGGAGGTTTTAAAGGAGAAAAAATGCTTGTTTGGAAACATCAAAACAATTTTATGTAAACTTTCCAACATTTCATTTGAAAGTTATATTTTCTCCCATGTCATTTTTTTATTCATTTGCTAACAGGTTTTGCATACTTACTATGGCAACTAGAAAAAAATTATGAAGTTGACTGAAAATCAGCATTGTTTTTTGGTTTGTTCTTTTTTTCACTTTGTCAGAAATAAATCTAAAAATAATTTAAATCC
Organism: Aphelocoma coerulescens; assembly: GCF_041296385.1. Classification (NCBI taxonomy): domain Eukaryota; kingdom Metazoa; phylum Chordata; class Aves; order Passeriformes; family Corvidae; genus Aphelocoma; species Aphelocoma coerulescens. The sequence goes on from NC_091015.1 coordinate 87,509,540, forward strand.
ATTTGAACTAATTACCACCTAGTTTTACAATTCAACCACCAACTTGAAAGAGATCTGTTATTCTTCCAGCTTTACTTTGAACCTCGGGAACAAGATAATAAACTAAATATTTTTAGAAGGCTCAGCATTAAAAACAGCAAAAGTGTATTGTGAGTTACATTTTAAAACATGTTAAGTATTGAAGAGGTATGGCTGAATAAAAAGGGTTAATAAAAGAGTAATGATGTTGCAGCTCCAACCTTACCTCAAAGGCTCTCATTATAGATAATAATGGGGGTTTTGCACCAGTAAAGACTGAGTCAAAACTATAGGAAAGAGACTAGAGGAAGTCCTTTTAATGTATTTAAGAAGGGTACTCCAGTAGCTACCATTAGAAATACATTTTTATGGTTTCTTTCTTTGATTGCCATGCACGTTTTACATGTTGAGATACAGAACTATTGTAATATCTACATTTTAAGCATCCTTTGAAGACACAACTATGAAATATTGAACTACTTACAAGACAAAATGGGTTGCAAAATCAAGACTCATTAGCAGGCACATGACTTTTATATCAAAATGTTACACCAAATCAGACTTCATGTTTAGAATATCTGGTATACTACCATCGAGTTGGGAAGCATGGGCAGATAACCGTGACTGTCAACAGTTCCAGAAGAAGAAAAATACATTTTTCCTTTGAAAACTTAAGTCAGTAATAAATTATCATTTTCTTGCAAAAAAGTCTAGAGCTGTTATTTGCTGCTATCTTAATCATAAGTAATTTTGTAATTACTAATACAAGTCAAATTGTGTACTATGTTCCAGCGTCATATCAGCAACATTTCTAATTTAAAATTCATAATAAAGGGTTGAGAAGACAGAAATGAGAGGAAAGAAATGAGTGCTTTCTGGTCCAACTATATGATACCAGTAATAAAAATAATGTCTGTTATTATTACTGTTATTCATCAGGATATACGTTTGCTTTTATTTGAGAAGATTTGGCTTCACCCAATGATAAAACATGGCTTTATCCAGAGGAAAAAATGATCCTGATTAATACTGGAAGAAGACAACCTTTTTACATTATTTTTTTAGAAATGAGCTGTTACATAAAAACCCAGTTAGAAGGGTAGCATAATTGGAAAGTCAAGCTTCCTTCAGATTCTTGACATTAATCTTTGAATATCCATCGGAAGTCTTTATTAAGAATTTATTTCACAGTGAAATTTACATATACAATGTTCAGTGTAAAGTCACAGTCTGATAAACAATATAACTACATATTCAGATTAAGTACAAGTTATATACAATTCTATACACATGAGCAGCTCTCCCACAAATTCCCCAGAATACAGCTATTCTTTTACGTATTGCCAGCTCTTGGTGTTTCTTAATATTGCCCTTCTCTCTTCTGTGAAGTTCTTTCACATATGTTACAATGTTTTGTAAAAATACAACAGACTAACTCTACATTAGCTCAAAGTAGCAAACAGGAAAAAATGGATCTTGTAATCACTGAAACTGCACAAGCAAAATTTCCTGGATCTCTCTGGAAGCATACTGGTCCATATTTATGACTTCTGGTTTATTACTGAGGCTCAGGAAAGAATTTGCATCTTGAATTATATGTATAATATTGATAGAAGGTAGAAGTATCAATAAGAGACAAGTAACTATACAAAGAAAAGGGGAAGAAAACTTCTGGGGTGGCCAGAACCAGGGAGTGGTGGTGCTACATTGAGTTGGTGGCTGATCACTAGTGGCGTTCCTCAGGGCTCAGGGTTTGGGCCAGTCCTGTTTAATATCTCTTATCAATGATCTGGAGAAGGGGATTGAGTGCACCCTCAGTCAGTTTGCAGAAAACAGCTGGGTGGGAGTGTTGATCTGCTGGAGGGTAGGAAGGTTCTGTAGAGGGATCTGGACATTCATGGGCTGAGAACAATGGTATAAGGCTCAACAAAGCTAAATGCTTCATCCTGCATTTGGATCAGAACAACCCCAGGCAGTGCTACAGACTGGGGGAAAAGTGTCTGGAAAACAGCCCTGTGGAAAAGGACCTGGGGGTGCTGGTCGACAGTGACAAAACATGAGCCAGCATGTGTGCAGGTGACCAAGAAGGCCAATGGCATCCTGGCCTGTATCAGCAACTGTGTGGCCAGCAGGACTAGAGAAATGATCCTTCCTCTGTACTCAGCACTGGTGAGACCAGACCTCGAGTTTGGGGTCCTGTTCTGGGCCCCCCAGTTCAGGGACTCCAGTGAGGCATTGGAGTGTGTCCACAGAAGGGTAATGGAGCTGGTGAAGGGTCTGGAGCTCAAGTCTGATGCAGAGCAGCTGAGGGAGCTGGAGTTGTTTAACCTGGAGAAAAGGAGACTCACGAGTGACCTCAGCACTTTCTACAATCACCTGCAAGGAGGTTGTAGCCAGATGGGGTTCAGCCTCTTCTCCCAGGTAACCAGTGACAAAATGAGAGGGCTTAGAGTCAAGCTGAACTAGAAGAGGTTCAAGCTGGACATCAGGAAGGATTTCTTTACTGAATGTGGGGCTAAGCACTGGAATGGGTTGCCAGGGTAGTGGCGGAGTCACCATCCTTGGAAGTGTTAAAGAAACAACTGGATGTGGCACTTGGTGCTATGGTTTAGTTGTCCTGCTGGTGTTGGGTCAATGGTTGAATTCGATGATCTTGGAGGTCTTTTCCAACCTCGATAAAAGGGAAAGGTTCATGTGTGGTGAAATATGTCAAACTACTTGCCAAAAAAAAAAGAAAAAAGTCAGCAAGATATAATTTGATAAATTGTTGAGCATCACATCTGCGGTAATGAAGAGAGAGGACAACTATTATGAAACATGATATCAATTAAAAATGAGAAGAGAGATGAGAAAATATCTAGATTTTATAGTGTTTTAAATCAATTTATAAAGCTTCATTTTACTTGTCTCTTAAAAATTGCAACACCTTCCTGTTTTTTGAATTTGTAAATTCAATCTTGTCTGAATTTATTTTCAATACTTACTATAGCTAATTCACTAATTGTAATATCTTCATTCTTGTATGCAACTTGATAAGAGACAATGGCTTCTACAGAGAGGATCACAGTGAAACAATTGCTTTTCTGCCAGTACCAAAAAAGAAGGTGAGCAAATAGGTATGTGTACAGTAATAAATCTAGGTAGATGGTAAATCTACTTGCTCTGTGATACTATCTTCACTCTCAATAAAGCAGCCCTCTAATAAATACTGTGAAATGAACCTGATTTCTGCTGCATATTACAGTCAAAAGAAAAAAACTCTCAGGTTTCTTTTCACCAAGAGAGTTAAAAATATTCTATGTGTAGAAGTGCATGTTGTCATAGCTCTTAAATTTTATTTTAGAAAAAAAAAAAAATTGGAAGCAAAAGTTAAACCCAGATTTAATGGACACTATAATTAGTGTAGAGAATTTAAGAGGAATATAAATACTAGACATGAATTTCCTTATGGAGGAGGGCTTGTTAAACACAAGTCTATTCTATACATGATCTTCTCTGTTTACTTATAGAAACCAAGGCTAGAATTTGGTTTTCCCACCCCTACAAAAAATATTCAAAACTACAAATTAATCTTAAACCTCAAAGAATGTATTAGTATTCTATTTCAGGAACATACACCAAATGTGTTATTTAAATAGTAAGGAAGGTTCTATGAAATCAGGTTTTAGATACCAGATGTTTTGTGGGTTTTCTGGTTGAATTCTTTCAATTGAGGACTCTGAAAGTTAATTACCTTGCTTGTTTTTTGTTCTTCCCCAAATTACTAAGTACTTACAATGTGAAAAAGTGTAATGGCGAAGGAAACAGTTTACCTATATAATTTAAAAATAAAGGTAAAAAAAAAAAAAATTGCATGCTCTTATGGGCATTCCCAAGCATTCTCAAGTTTTTTCTTAAGCATATTAAAGATTTTTTGAACAGCAGCTCTTGAGGCAGAAAGTGTCCCATGCAATCCTCTATTATTTTTTGACCTTCATAATGAAGTCTGTCAGAGTTAAATTGAAGAAGGAAGAAAGAAATAGCAGTATTTCTTTAAATATAAACATAAAGAAGCAGGGTGCTTACACCATTCAGTTTATCTCTGTCCTGCTTCCTACCTGATGCAGGAAAAACAGCTCTTCAAGCATGAAAGTTAGCTTGCTATTGTACATTAAAATACATTTACTTTTTTTTGTTCCATTGAGTGGTAGCTGTGATAGTTCTTTGAATATTGATTTCAGACTTCATTTCTCCTGAACATAACAGTAGGGTTAAATCTTTTTATTTTTAAAGTTTAGGTTGATGATTAAGTTTTTAAAGATATAAAAATTGAAAATGTTAGGAAATGTTTGAATGATTTCTAAATGTTTTTAACAGATGTCATATTAACAATGACTCTGGCATAATCCTGGGGAAAATCCTTTCAATTAACAAAGATTTTGAAAACAGTTGATTGCATCTCTGAAGCTCACTTTTGAAATTTCATTACTGCTAATAAGAAGAGCTTTTGATATTTTGAAAATGTTCAACTTTGCTAAAGAGCTTATGGTTTGCAATGACATAATTTCAGAATGCAAACACTACATTTAAAAAGGGCCAGAGATTTCAGCTGATCTAAAATTTTAAAGTCCATTGTCACTAGTAAGTGTTTTGTTTTGATTTTTAATTACATGATTTATTCTCCAAAAACTGCATTTAAAGAAAAGTCTGAACATTAATGACCTGATGTACATTGATACTTCCACTAACAGACTTGCATGAGTTCACTGAAGTTCCAGAAAGATTTGTCACACATGCAACTGAATGCAGAATCAAGTTGGTAAGTTTTTTTATTGCACTACATTTAAATGCAAATTACTCTATTTCATCTTGAATAAAATCACTTTTAAATGGACTGCAGTACTTTAGACCTACTGTCTATAATATTAACTATACTGGGAAAGGATGCATTTGACATTCATTAAATTGTGTTACACTATCATTTGAATGGACATTTTAAGTATTCACTGCATAAAATCAAAGGTAATGAAACAGTGCTTAGATGCCAAAGATATGTAATGTCATTCTTCAGACTATCTCTGTATCCAGTGAGAAGCAAAATTCTATTTTCAATGGTATTAGCCATTAAAATGTATCCTTTCCTCTGTGGAAGAGTGAAAACTTTACTACTTTGCCAAGCAGAGCTAGATACCACCTATCCCACATATGTCCATACAGTCTGCTTCAGTGGACTAAAATATGTCTTTCCTTGGGTCTCAGCTGTTCATGAGATTTCTGTGGTCAAAAAACCAGAGGGGAAAGCTCATGTCTGTCAATCGAGGTACAGGTTTAATGGACTATTTTTAAAAGTTGTCTTTGTGGTCATCTTAATGTCTGAGTCATCTTAATCATAATAATACCTATCTTAAACCAAAAGATCAGTTTTCTTGTGATTAATAAAAAGTAGCACCATATAAAGAAAATGACAAAGAGAAGTATTATCCTATTCATTTAAAGGCAAAACACAAGAACAAGAGAAAAGCTTATGGATATACATCTGAGAAAGAATAACATTGGTAATTTACCTGGCAGAACTAGAAACACTAAAATAAATGGACTATGTCCAAGAGTTATTAGGGTTTTTAAACTAGCAATATCAACTATCTCCAGGAAAACAGGGCCCCATAACATGCAACCGCTACTTGGGAAGACAAACACCACCATTCCAAACATTCCTATCTACTTTCTTCTTCTCTCCACTTTATGTACTGAGCTTGATGTCCCATGGTCTGGAATATCCCTTTGGTCAGTTTGGGTCACCTGTCCTGGCCGTATCTCCTCCCAACCTCCTACACACTCCCAACTTCCTCACCATTGTTGTGGTAGTACAGAAAGCAGAAGAGGCCTTGGCTCTGTGTAAGGCCTGCCCAGCAATAACAAAAACATCTCTGAATTATCAACCCTGTGTTCAACACAAATCCAAAACACAGGCCCCACACCAGCCACTGTGAAGAAAATTAACTCTGCCCCAGCAAAAACCAGCACTCCATGGGAAGCAGTGAATTAATTCCTTGTTTTGCTTTGCTTGTGTGTGGAACTATTGCTTTCCCCATTAAACTGTCTTTATCTCAACCCACAAGTTTTCTACCTTCTACCCTCTGATTCTTTCCCCCATCTCAGCAGAAGGGAGTTGAGTGAGAAGCTGCATGGGGCTCAGCTGCCAGCAGAGATTAAACCACAATTGTAGTGAACTTTAAACATTCTATTTTCACTCTCATCTGCAAGAGAAATTTTGAAATCTGTTGTGAAAAAGAGTCTGTACTCTGCAAATTGCTTGTTGCCACATGGTCAATGGGACACTGTAATTTTCACTCTTCCAGATTCAAATATTTGATTATTTCTCTTTCAAATATTTCCCAGCAGCTCCTGTGAATGGCACTTTCTCTCACCTCTATCAGAGATTATGCAAATGTATTTTTTCATGTGCATAAGAGGGAAATAACAGCAAGAAAATATGAAAAATTGCAACTTAAATTGTAGTAACTTTAATAACATGTTTGCATTTTAAGTTTTTCCTTGATCAATGATGTTCTCCAGAAACATACCTCAGCTCAGCCACACAGTTCCTGTTACCAAAGTAAAGAAACAGCTTCAGTCAAACCTCTGACAGGCCGCTACAGTGTCAGAAAGTAGCAACAGCCAGTTTTCCTTCAAAGGCTAAGTAAACCCAGATATTTAAAGGTTGTAGCCTCTGGGATTACAAAACCTACAATTGTCTCCGACCAAGGCAGTATGAGAGTTCACCCACACAAAAGGCCTGTTAGGATAAATAATATCTTTTCCTCCAAGTAGCAGATAAAGATTGGACATCATGCTCAGCAGTCTTGGTTGAGTAGAGAATTAACTTTCACTACATATGATGATGCCTTTGTTTTCCTCAGGCATCTAGGGCTCTGATGCACATCTCCTTCTTTATGAAGGTTAACAGTGAACTTTTTTCACTCAAAAACAGACCCCTATTTCACTCAGGGCCTCTATGGTCACTCCTTTGAAGGGTCTCTTAGTGTCTGCTGAATGCTAGCTTGGGAAGATTGCCATATTATTTTCCTGTGTTGGCTTGTGAGGGCTACTTTTGTTAAATCCTTTCATGGAACACTAAAATTCCACTTATTGGTTGTGTTACTGCTGTCCACCACCTCCCACTCTCCTCCCCTAGCATTCCTCCATAAGTAGGAATAACTTCAACACAAACTCAATCAATTCAGGTTTGTCTGTCCATTCTCATTACAATTTGATCTGACAAAATATGCATGCATACATCTGAGCTATCTGATGAGGTTCTCCAACAAGGCATTGAACTTTTTAGACATGATTCACCCCATAATAAAGTAGACAGATAAAATAGGTCAGATGAATCTGGCACTAAAACGTCTATTTTTCTGCAGAGACAAAAGTACTTTTGGGTAACAACTGGGAACCTAATGTTAGCAAACAGGAATTCTAGCTTTCTGTTTAGGTTTTTCTTTTTATTATGAGCTGTGTCCCATTAACACCTACAATGTGTGAAACACACCCACATCACCCCAAAAGATTACAGTGTAGCATGTCTTGTAATTAAATCAGTTATGCTGCTATGCATAAAGACATACATGAAACTACTGTGCTCCTCTAAGTCCCTGGGCCTAAATGCCAGAAAGAATAAAACATCTAATGTCAAAACTACTTGAGTGGGTATTGTACAATCCTCCCACATAGAGCACCATTCAGCAGAGTTTTTTTCCTTTTCTTCCCAAAAAAGGTGTTATTGTAAGTTGTTAAAAAAAGCCCAACACAACCCAAACCAAACAAAACAAACCACAACCAACCACCACCACCACCACCAACAAAGCTCCCACAGGTAGTACAGATCAATTAATTATTAAATCATGGCAATATTTTTTCTATGACCTTACAAATCTTGGTAGAAGTTTCTGACTTCAGAAAAATAAACAGAAGCCTGCACAGTACATGGGGAATGCACACTTCTTATTTTTTTTATTTTTATTTTTGTTTACTTTTAATTTTTGAAAGTTATAAACTGTGATCATTCATTTAGGAGATCCCTGGTTAGTGAATATTTTATTATGGCATCTCTGGATTTTTAAAAATCCTATGAATCATGTATGGAAGACTGTAAGAAATCACTCTGGAAGTGTAAAATTAAAGTGGAATTCTATCCATATGCAGTGTCAGCAGAAAGTCTCAGCCCTTGTCACTAGTAGAAAAATGTTACCAGAATAGAAGTTAAATAACTTCTTTCCCTAATTTTGTTATATTCCATGTGGATAGCACACTGTAGTTGTGTCCAGGATGTGTTTCTACAGTGCCTAGTAATGATGTCTATGTTGCTTTGGAACCATTGCTAATGAGTTGTGGGGGTTTTGGTGGTTGGTTTGTTTGTTTGTTTTGCAGAATTCAGCTGAGTATTGTATGTGACCAGCATACACACAATTAGAATTTTGGCAGAAAAGCTGCCATATGACTAAGCTGTGATCACTGAAAAAAAAAAAAAAAAAAAATGGCCTGCTTGCTTAGCTTGTTCCATTTATATCTGCAGAATAAAAGTTGTCACATGCATTATTACTGTGCTTAAGAGCAAAGAAAAGAAACTCTGCACAATATTGTTGTTAAATTCCATCTAGGTGTTACAGTCAGGAGGTAGAATGTAACAGTCCTTATTAAAGCACTTTTTGAATTTTGCACAAAAAATAAGGCCTGTCTTCAAGATTGCATGCATCTCAGAAATACTTTAAATCAGCACTAATATGTGTTTATTGTGTTTTACACAACAGTTTTGTTTGAATTTCCCTCTACAAATGATGTCCTAGGATTCCTGAGGATCCAAGTACAGATTTTTTTTTTTTAAATTTATATCCCCTCATTCTGTTATTACAATGCATTTCTCTCCACTTTTTTAATATGCATATTAAAATGCATATTTTCAATGCATTTCTCTCCACTTTTCTAATCCAGAATGGCTGTAGTGGCTCCTAGTATTCATTTGTTTAATTCTTTCTCTTCTCTAAATCTTTTGAACTCTTTTCTCTGTATTTGTAATTAGGAAATATTTGGATGTTTGTGACTTAATTTAAAAAAATAGAAAAAAATAGAGAAAGACAACACAATTATCATATCTACTAGGTAGAGACAAATGATTTTAGATTTAAGAAGATATTGAGGAAAGAGATTACAAAGAACAGTGCCTTGTCTTGTTTCTGCTCCAGTCAACCTCTGGATCTGTTCAAGCTGCTCATACTCCATGGAGGTGGGAGAGGTCCAAGAAGGGTAGACACAAGGATGGAAAGGATGGCAGGATAAACTGAAAGCTCAATTACTTGTGTGATTTCTAACACAAACAGAGGTCCACACGTTGTACCAGAAGACTTTTATTATCCTAAGTACATGGAAAGTGAACCATCCTTTAAAATCCTGACACATAGTCTCAAAAGCTTGTGACTGAAAGGCATCAAAACTAAATCTGCAGGAGGTTTAAAGTTTCCAAACAGCAAACATTTAGCACTGAAAGAGACAAACTAGATATATTTCATGTTCACTGAATGTGAAATAGGTTTCTAACATCTTTAAGCTAAAATTAGGAAATCTGAATAAAATTCAGGTAGTGAGGAAAAGGGGAAGGAAAAGACTTGAAGAATATGTAAGATATATGAATCACAACTTCAGAACAGAGAGATTATATTGAAACAGATTTAGAAGAAACATAAAGATTTTAGTTATAGGCTAGCTGTGTTGGAATGGGTGGAATATGAAAGAATTTGGGCCCAGTGAGAGTTAATTAAAATAGTTAAGAGAGCTGGACCTGAAATAGGGTTTTAAGATGTTAGTAAGTGATTACCAAATAACTGATGATCTGTCATTTGCATGTTTGCCTAGCTGTGCTTAGAATGAGGAGTAGAAACATTGATAAGTTGGTGTAGGGAACAAGGACAATCACCAATTTCCTCCCTTTGCGGGAACCCATCCAAAAGTCTTGCAAGAAACTTACAGGTCACTAAAGTAATTAGGATTGTTAAAGTTCAGAGAAGCAAAAAGGTCAAAATGAGAAAGATGAGTTACTTCATCTTTTTCAGGACCACTGACCCAATTCAAGACCACCGACTCAATTCAGAGCACACACTATGCATGCTTAATGACATTTAAGCTCATTTCCATATGAAACAGAGAATGGAGGTGTTTATGCTATGAATATACATTTGTATTTTGAATATTCATAATTTTTGTAAATAAAAACCTTTGTGTTTTCTTGTATCAGGGCCCTGCATCTTAGGGAGCTGTCCCACACAGTGCCTGGTGCCAAATAAAACATGCACTTTCTAACTCTAAACTGTCAGAGAGTTTTGTCCGTCTCAGTTGGATATCGATATTAGATCGATATTCATATTTTGGTAAATCAATATGAAAAGGAGAAATATGTATAAATTAATAAAAATTATATTCAAATAAGAATGGCATCTGTCAAAATGAAGGTCGAACTCCTAACAACAAGATTTTGTCTGTCTTTTTTTTCTTTCCTGCAATGTCTTTTGATTATATAAACAAATACAAGACCTAGAGTTGAATTGTTTTGTGAGACTGATACATTAGAGACAAGAGATCTCTACATATGATGCTAAAATCAATATTTCTTTTCTGAACAACAGTATTTAACATAGAGCAAAGGCAGAGTAACTGCAGAAACCTGGGTATGTGAATTTTCATATCCAAATTGGAATCAAAACTGAAAGTGCTTAGCCTGGGAAAATTAAGGGAAGATAATGAATATAATTCTAAAAACGACAATCTCCAGAGCCCTGGAAAAATTGGCACATTAAATGACAAACACCTCCAGCAAACATTTTAAGCAAATCTGTTCAATAGGGAGTGATATTCTAGTAGCAGACACAGAAAAATATCATCATAAGTGTAAAGGAGATTCAGGCAACTAAAAGCCTCAAAACATGACAGGTTTCACTAAAAATTAAGTATCATTAAATACATTGTTAAGATTAAAAATAAAAAATGCAAATAGATTTACTATAAAAAATCTGGCACCAATCTGATGTCTTTGCATTATTTCATATTGATATAATAGATTTTATAGGCAGAAATAAAACTAATCATGGGGGTTTTTTGTGGTCTTCAGCAAATCTTTGGCATACTAATAAAGAAAACATTATTGGCTAAACCAGAAATAAATTAGATTACTTTACAAATGAGGCAATGACTACAAAATAATGACCACCTTAGTATCAGAAAAGACATCTGAATATTTGTCTTTCAGTCTTCCCATATTTTCTTGACATCTTTTTACTTTAGAAGGCTTAGAAGGTTTCTAAAGATAATTTTCATTGGAAAGTCATTCACTGTTAGCTTAGAGGAAATCTTTTTTCTCTGCATGGAAACAATCATACAAGACAAAGTTTACTGTATCACTGCTTCAAATCCTCCTGGGGTAATGATTTCAGGAAATGTTGGTTGTTTGCTGTTTGTTTCAAAAGTATACATGCAGAATATAAATGCAACAAAGGAAAAAAGCCAAAGGGAACCATCCCTTGTGTATTTCCTATTTAAAAAATTATGTCACTTCTTTGTTCTTGGCATTATTATTGCCTACAGTGAAGAAATTGCTAGGAAGAAAACCTGCAGTGTTTTACAATTTCTTTTTAGCTTGTTTTCTCTTGCAAAGCTGCTTGCTAAGAAATACCTCTAAAATAAGACAAACCTATAAAAGAGAATATTTGGCCACCTTTTTGATCAGCTTGTCCATATAATAGATTTGTTCCAATAACTTTCAAATTCTGAGATATAATTCCAGGTTCTGATTCAGAACCAGAAGTGAAAACTAGATGGAAACAAGGAAACAGAGCTCACAGAACATTTATTTGGAAGTCAGTGCTCAAAGGATGAAAGAATATACTCCAGCAGAAACTTCAGATGAGCTGTCCCATGTAATATTATTTGACAGCAAGTTTGGGTTTTGTTTGTTTGTTTTTTTCCTGGGGAAATAAAAATATACTTTCTTTTTTTTTAAAAAGGACCAGGTGAATATAAGCAATAAAGTTTTAATTAAGAGAGATTACAGTCTACTACCTGTGAAAAACTTTAAGAACTTCAAAACAAATCCTATACTTTTTATAGGTATGATATGTCAAGGTTTTTTAAGAGCAGTGTAGTTAATGGTATCTTAGGGAATATGTACAGTTAATAGCTTATGAAGGAACATTTCAAAATAACCAAATATTTCACTACATCAAGATTTTGCATAGTATTTATTATAGGTAAGAATACACCACTCAAATAGGGATGCACCTTATGTAATAGGATATATATTATACACATAATCTCAATATTAAAATGCCACTCCATAAAATAAATGAATATTGGAGTAATGATTTTCATCTTCTACTTTTTTTCTTTTGTTTAATAAACAGAAACAAACTTGAATATAAAGAAGCTTAGCTTCAAAATTATTTATTAATTAAACTTTAAATTTTATTTCCAGTACAATAAAACAAAGTTGTCTAAAGCAAAGTTTAATTGGAGAAATGTTCTGTGGTGATCATTTTAAAGGGGAAAATCACTAGAGTATTGTATTTCTAAATGAAATTACACTGGTATAACAATGTTAGCCCATACATATACTACAGATGTAGCAATAGTCAGATGCAGTAATAAGAGAGTGCAGCTCTACTCAAGTCAATAATGCAGATTTATACATCAGTAATGTCATGTTCACATGCACTGATGCCAACTTCATCCCTGTATATTTACCACAGCTATAATGAACTATAAATATTTTACTGTTATAGCTATGGTGTACCAAAAAGCCTTTGCATATCAGTTGATAGTGGTAATAAACAAAATTAGCTATTTCAGAAGCACAAACTTCTCTTCTTGCTGGGTTTATAAATGATATAAATTATAAATTCTATATAATTTATAGAAGTTATATAAAATAACCCAAAGGCTAAATAGCTAATACTTCTGTAAATCAGATTTTCTTTGACACCTTGAGTGAGCCCTTTTACAGGGTCTCTAATTACATGACCACTGTGACAGATGCACCCAGTCCTCACTGACAAGCGGTCCTGACTGAAATCAACCCTGCTGTGCAGACCGTGAGATCTGTACCAGTCTGCCTCTTGTCAGGAACTAAGGAATTTAAGTTGTGTCTTATCAGCAGCCAACAATATGAACTCAAGCTGGGACTACACATAGCTAAAATTGCTACAGCTCTACCCCTGCACACACCCCGAAGTGGGGAGGTTGACTACCAGTCAATCACTTTTATGCTACAAAAATCTGTAGGCTTTCTGAGCCCATCAGGCTCTCCTGTTTGGCAGCAGGCTGCACGCTGGTGAACTGCCCCTTGACGAGGGACTCTTCTCGAGGTTGCCCTTGAGACTGAGAGACCCCTTACCTGGCATCTGATATCTGTCATGGAGTAAGTGACATTTTGCATTAGGCCCAAAGGTAGATTGTATGCTACTGACATCGAGCATTTTATGCAGCATTGTATGCTACCTTTACATCAAGCCAGAGATAAACTTAATTTTTAGAAGTGTAGGAAGCAGTAATTTGACAGCTGTCCCAATCATTGTCTAAGTCATGATCTAGTTACTGACTAAATTATAATTTAAATAGTTGTCAGATCATTGTTATATCATTGTTTGACTAAAAATCAATTATTGCATGATCATCATTTGATTGCCATTTGACTTTCATTCAGCAATTGAGTAATTAACCTCTGATCATAGTTTGGTCATTCGTAAAACCCTTCTAGGAGACCCCACAACTATGACTTCTCTTAATTATTCAACTGTGAACATAGAATTTTATGCCCAGAATCCTTGCCACAAGGTGGAACAGGAGGCAGAGTGGCCTGGGAAAAGCTGAGGGAATTATAAAGAACAAGACTTTTGTCTGCATGACCCGTGCTGAATTTCTTAATGAACTCAGAATGGTGTAGCTAACAAGCATTAGAAAGAGAGACAGCAGAATGGACATTATTCTACTGCTTCTAGCCTTCTTCTTTGTGGCAATACCACTAAAAAAGTGGCACTATGCCTCTGCATAAGCTGATGGACATGAAATTATGTATTATCTGTGCAAAAACTTCTGACAGAAATATTTATCCTAATACAGTTTATCCCTTCTAATAAATGCCCCAGTGTTGATGGCTGAGGCAGGAAAAAGGCAACTTATTATAATCAACAAGCTTTATTGGTAGACATAATGAAATTAGCTTTATTACTAACAATAAATCTAGCACATTAAAACAAAAAGAACAAAACATTAGTTGCATTTGAAGGGCATGCATTTTTACAGCTATAAATACTTACTCTGTGGTATCTTAAAATTCCAGGTTAATAAGTCTCAGTAATAACACTGGTTATGCTGGCTAACACAGTTCCTGTACCATACACTTCCATCCGTAAATGATAAAAATACAGAGGATTCAAATTAGTTGTTCAGCACATGCCTAATCCTCTGATTACCTGTTTAGAAAGTCCACATCTCCTTCTGTTGGGTAACTGAGACAACTCATTGCAACTATACAAAACACTATATCCCCATATATAATTGTGTCCTTCTTAGGCCTCAGGGTGTCTGTATATTCAGATACATTTGTAAAGTTAAACTCCTAAATTTTTCTGCAGTTGAATCATTGAACCCTTTTGTGTATTCACTAGGAGACCAACAGCTTTGTTGTCCTACATTCAAACCTTTTTGCATGTAACCACTCTTCTCTCAAGTGAACGTGTACATGCACACCCTTGGATGGAAGTGTTGTCTGGCAGTCAGACTATCTTTAGTGTTATAAACTGTGAGTCATCCCTTTAGAGCTAGATCCCGGGTATCCCTCCTCCCATGCACTGAATACCTGATGTCAAATAGAGCAGAGTGAGTCCTTAGCTCCTCTTGTCCTGCCTTGAGGCTGCAAGAAACTCTATATCTTAATTCAAAAGAATGAGGAAGAGGGTAGGAGGCATCATGTGCTGCTTTTCCTTTCCTATGTCTGTCTGTATGGTGCAGACATAATCCTGAACTTAATCCTGACCACCACCTTACAGCCAAAGTGAGGGTCCCAGCTGAATTAAGTCAAGATTGCAGGACCAAGGGCTCAAATGAGTGTCACTTGATGCCATCCTGGGTCACAATTACAGTTTCTTGGAGCTTAACTCGAATGACAGAGATGGAGAGGCAGCAAGAAGAGCAACAAAAGTACACTCAGGCACGTTTAAACCTTTTTCCAGGCTGACCCTTTTGTTGCCGAGGTTAACTCCAACTGTCAAGTGACATCCTTGACAGACAGATGCAGAACGTAGATCACAGACCTGAACTTAAAGGTCACAGAAAAGTACTTCCAAATTTGTGTCAAAGCTGACTAAGTAGTTTTAGCTGAAATTATGAATAAAAAATACTTTTAAATTTTACTTTTACTAATTCTGACATATTTTGTGATGTAGTATGTCCCATAAAACAGAATAAATGAAAATTGAAAAATATTTTCCAGTTTCCCATGGGTGAATGTTAGTAATGCTGTTACATGAAATACATCAGGATAACATACCACAAGGAAAAGTCTAAACCAGGAGTTTTCACAAGGTAAATGTAACAACAACTAAACTAGGAGGAGAAATTGAGGTAGTATTTTCAGGGTTGAATTTGTATCTCCAAATGAGACCAGGTTTTGATACACCATGTGAATGAATCAGCATCATGCTGTTGTGTGTTAAGCCCTATGGATTTAGATTTATCTCCTGTGCTTTCACCACAATGGACAGACTACTTACATATTACATAAGCTGGAGAGAATGTCTCCTCAGAATGGTTGTTTAGGCATATTGAGACAGAAAACTCAAGGTGATTTTTTTATGGATATTAAGTTTCTCACCCGTCAGAAATTTGACCATTAGAACTGTATTTTGAGGTCAAATTCTTATTTGTAATCAAATTTCCTACTAAGCTGTCAAGAGCCTTATGAGACTTCAGATTCTAACTAAATGGTAACCCATACCTACGCTCAAGCAGTTTTCTTCTGGGAAGAGGAAATCCAGTAACATCACTAGACAGTGGCAGAAAAGAAGAGCAAACTCCTATAGCAGATAAAGGCAAGATAATGGCTTTGAATTCCTTTCTAGAGAAACTAATTTCTTCCTCCTGAATCCATATGAGCTCAAGAGAGAAGTAATACTCAAAGGATGAAAATTAGAAGTGTACACCCTTTTCCTTTTACTGTTTGAAACTGCCACAACTGCACTTAAAGTTCTACAAGGCCTACAGGTGCTATTTTTCTTCTATGGGCAATTCTATGTGTGCAAATTACTGAAAAACATATCAATTACTCTCTAACTGTTTTATAAAATAGTAACTGATTCAGTGCTCTGAGAATTCACATTAGCAGCTGGTGAATTTGGAGAGGACTCAAATGCAGGTAGAGAGATTTTTCAAGTGCCTCAGAAATCAACAGAATCCTGTTGATTTGTGCTACTATTCCTATCACCTACAAGAACACTCTATTCTTATATTATATATTACATTATGAAAATAACAAGGTCATTGTCATTTTAACATATTGTTAGCAGAAGCATTTTTCACATTAAGTCAACCCTAATTTGAATAACTAAATGCTGTGCAATTTCACTGAGAATTGCTTATTTACACTGTTTAGAATCATAATTATGAGTGTTAGGAAGACCTTTCTTCAAGCTCCAAAATTCAATTAATCTTTTAATAACTAGGATTTTAATCTATTTTTTCAACAAGAAGAGACCAATAAACATAAATCTCACAATTGTTTGTGTTTGAAAAAGTTATTGAACAGTAAATAAATAATAATAATGAGGTATAGAGAAGTTCAGTCTGCTGGACACATTTTTTCAAGGCACTTGGAAAGAGTTTTCCACAAAAGGTATAAGTTCTTCCTCTATTACCCTTCAAGGGAGCAGGACAATGAAGCAAAGTCTGTACTGCTCTTTGTAAGATGAGATGTGTAAATACTGCTTATGTTCGTAACAAGATGAAACCTTTTCTGAAACTCACTCCCCTCACTTGGCTCTTCTTCAAATTATATCACATGAAGTTTTTCTCTGAACAGCTGATGGGGTTTGTTTTTTATTTTAGCCATTTTTTTCATTTCCACTGAATACTTTGTCAAAGGTGTTCACTTTTATGCACTTCTGAAGGAGATACCTTGATCTTTGAGAAAAGTAAAGTTTCACTTTTATATCACCAGGAACTTGCAGACATTGTAGAAAGTAAGCTTAGTACTTCTAATGATTAATATACTGAAAGTCAGAAAACATTAAAAAAGCATAAAACAAAGAGAAGGTCCTTACTGTATTAAGTTCTGCCTTCGAGAGCTTGAAGTAAAAACTAGAAAGATATACCAAAGAAATGAAGTGTTGTACACCTTTTACAGCCACAAATTGGGGGCCGAGTTTGCAAATGAAATGCCAAATCCTGGCTCCTTAATCAATCCTTTAATCCAGAACAAGAACAGTGGAAAGCAGAAAGGCCCAATTCATGGACACTGAGATCTAAGAAATATCTGCTATATTTTGATTACTCATAAGAGGCAATTTCTGATGACTAAAAACATGTTGTGCTGTTTTGTGTTTTTTGTTCATCAACTGAATAGAGCAGTGCTTTAAAATGAGGAAATTTGGAGGTATTACAGTGGTAATACATTAAAGAAACACCATTGTAAAATGAATTACCTGAGCTCTCTTCCAATGCATTTTTTCTTCTGACCTTAATAATAAAGTCATATAATTTTTAAAGGCTTGTTTTTTGTGTAAACACAACAAAAACAACAAAACTGTTCATAAAAAAAAAATAAACTACATTTATTTTGCAATACAGAACATTTAATACATGGACTAGAAAGATCCTTGTTTCCTTATGTTACCTCCCATATTTAGAAGAAATATTTTTGTGTGTTTTTATCAAAACACCTTTCACTGAAGCCAGTCAACAAGCAATTTTTATTCTTTTTCACCTTCATAGCTGGTAATAAAGGAAAACACATACAGGCATTCCTTAGGAAAAAATCCTGAGTGAACAAACAGAAGTAAAATACCAGATAAGACAGACCTGAAAAAGTTTAATCAAAAATATGTCTGGCAGATAACTTTATTTACCAATTTTTGTTTGCCAAACTTCTTTCCTGACATAGATGATAAGCATATAGAACTCAAAAATATTTCTTATGCTGCATTAGATTTTTATTAGAGTCTTCATTATAAATCAGAATTTAAATAAGCTTAAAATTATAGCCAATAAATACTAGGTGAATGATGGTAATCTGCAAACTTTTAATATAGTGAAAAATATATGTCTTAAATACTTGTATTACAACGTTCAAGAAAGCAAGTCCTAAGGTAATTTTAGTAATAAATCAGGTTTGAAATATTACCTGCTACACCTATGTCAGTCAGTGCTTGCTGGTGATAAACATCAGAACGAATATCTTTATAGACACACAAATGGGGGTTTTTTGACATCTTGTTAACTCAAAGTGCTGGTATGCTAAATAAAATATCCATATTTAAGCATCTAGAGTCATATTTCTTCAGAATTTCACTGAAAAAAACCACCCTTTTCTTTCCAGCTCATCTGCAGAAGAGCAGCAGTTTCTCCTTGTGGGGAGCAGGGCATGGGGACAGGTCATGGAGCCTCTGTCCTGAGGACTTCCCAGCACAGCCAGGCAATATCCTGCTGATGGTGCCCACCCTGACTTGGAGGACAACTCCACTTTGTGCAGGCCACAGGAGCAGGCAACCTCCAGAGAGCTCTCCCAAACCAAGCTTCCCCACTTGTCTACAACTCTAAATGTAGCAATGCCAGGACTAGGAACTGACAAATCTCACTGAAATGTTTTAGTGGCTTGTGCCTACCAGTCTTCACATAAGAAATGCATCCAGAAGTGCATGGATTGTTCATTTAGAAACGTCAAAGGTACTGTTTCTTCAGCTTTTTCTTCGAACACAAGGGTACACATCTGCACTCATCCTTAAAATCCAAGAGGCAAACTGCTGGTGAGCCCATCAGCACAATAGATATGGACTTGGAATTTAGCATGAAGATTGCTTGTGAACTATTGTAGTGGTTTGGTCTAAAATACTCATTAGGAATAAAGTAGGAATAAAGACATAAATACCTTTTAAGTTTTAGAAAATCAATATTCTTTGGAAGAGAGATGTCCCTCTTAGCTTAATTCTAATACAGACACTGAAGAGGAAAGTCTTTATTGTCTTGTTACCTTTTTATCCTCCTACTGAAAATCAAATTGTCAAGCTGAAAATACATGGGCATCTTTTCAGAGGATATGGAAAATATTTAGAGCAACAGGTTTAAATATGTCTTATCTCAAAAACTTTCCAAAGGTACTTAAAACACTAGGGTAGCTGTAGTCCTAGAGCAGCACCGCTAGGTGCCCAACAGTCCTGATTCCAGACAGTAGAATCTACTCCAAAATGTACATTAATACTTTGCATAGAGTATCTGTTTTCCTACTTCATTAGAACGAAACAAGGTTACATCAACTCTAGGTCTTATTCTTTATAATTTCATGTAACATATTTTCTGAACTAAAAATGGACTCTGGGGAGAAGGCTTCTGCTATTGCTACAAAGTAAATTGTCTCTGAGAGTCCTTTAGCTGCTGGCTAGTTATTTTAATCTGGAAATCTATCTTAGTTAATGAAGAAAAAAACCCCAAAGAGCTCTGTTCTCTCAGATCAGATCCATGAACTCTCAATTTGACTCAATTTTTAGCTGTTGAAACAGGTTAGTTCCCTATCTGAGATGTGAGCTTCATGAAAGGGGGGACAATCAATTACTTCACATGCAGAGGCTAAAAACCTTCATCACTTCAGGTAGAATTCCTTATCTAACCAGAAACAGGTATAAACAAGTCAACTAATTGATGTAACCCTATCAGTCAGGTTCAGGAGTGAATTGTCATTTATTCCTATAAGGATACAGAAACCTCTGCTCACATCCAGAGAAATGTTGCATCATACAGTTCAGACTTAGAGCAATAAAATAGGCTATTATACAGTGGATCAGAGAAAGATTAGGGGATTTTTAGGTGTGTAGGAAATAACATAAAAGCACAGAAGTCATAAAGAAAAGACATTAGTAAATCTAAGACCCTTGCAGGGGCCTCAAATATCATTGTGACAGGAAACTATCACTGGCTGTTTCAAAAACTATATCAAAAGTTAGAGAGACTAAATTGAATTGAACACAAAGATGAAGCAATATCATAATAGAGGTTGTTGTAAACTCCAGGATTGCAGTTTGAAACTCAGAAAGAAAATTCAGTGCAAGACAAATTTGTTAAATAAAATAAGAGAAAATTACTGGCCATCATTCTTTTCTAAAATCCTTAATTTAACTTGGATGTGTGTAGGAAGAGCTTGCTTTTATCATCACTTTTGATGCCATCCATTTGGAATCCCTCTAGGTCTTAATTTTGGCTATAGCCTGCCTTAACCAGTTAAGATCCAAACAAAAGCATTAGCCTGAGCTCACAAGGCAGCAAAAGTAATGCTTTAAATAACTCATTAGTGGTAGGTTTCTATATTTCCAAATGTGATATGCTCAAAATGCAATATATAATTCTATTTCTAGCAATAGGAAAAGGTTCATATCTGCTGTTGTCCCTTCTGAGGATGTAGCTTCAGACACAAGTAACACTCTAATGCACTTCATCATCTTCCCTGACCTAAAACTTCAAGACTGAATACTAACTAAAAGTAACTGAGAAGGTTTTCCCTACAAAATTTTTCACGGGGTAAAGGAAAAATAGAGAGGTCAATAAAAAGGAAAGCTTTCTTACAGATTTCAAGTTCTAATGCTTAAATTACCATCTTTTCAAAAGGTTTAAAATCACTGGTTGTTTTTTGTGATGGTATCAGAGCAAAGGATAAGTGGTAGATAATTCTGAAGCCTACAGCTCTAGGCCAATATGTACATCAATACTGAAAAAGAGAAATTACTTGTAATAGAAACATAAGGTGAGTCTCTTCACAGGAAAAAAATCACCAGGAGCAGCTCCAAAGCTCTGAGATTACACTGTATTGATCTCTGGCTGTGACATGGGAACACAGTTCAAGAAAGCAAAGAAAAACAGATCTCTCAGTAGCATATATGAGGAATTTCATTTAAAATTTTAAAACACAAAGTCCAGGTTGTTAGTCAGGTAAATACAGGAAGCTTCATACATGATATGTATAAGGTTCATGATTCAAAGACTACTTTTTACACTACAGAGGAGTGTGGGTTGTCCACAGCACAACACAGGGTAGTCAGAGGTGGGAAGATGAATATAGAGATTTTATACTGATTTATCTATTTAACACCCATAACATCTCAGGCATTGAAAAAATACATTGCAATCTTAGACTCATAACCATTTAACCATATTTTAAAGTACCTTTTCAGCATATATATGTATAACCTGTATTGCCATATAGCAGAACAAGGATTAATCTGCACATATTGGTGGAACATAACTGCTAAGAGTAACTAAGATTAACATTTTGGAGTTATTAACAAATCAATATAATCTTTGGTTGTCATTTAATATTGGTTGGGCTCTTCCTGGCCAGCTGTGACCAGTTATTTTGCCTTGGGAGTCATATTATAATACACATAATATTATATTAATTAGAGTATTATGGTATTATATTATAATATTATATAGCTTTCCCCTTCTTTCCCTCAAACTTTTCTCCCTTAGATCCAAAGAGTAATCAAACTTCAGCAAAAAAAACCCCAACTTTTGTAAAATCTTATGCCAACAGAGAATCTAGTATTAGAAAACCTTTAAGAAGTCTTTTTGAAGTCAAGGGTGCTTAAGAAACAGTAGAAGTATTTCTTACTATGAAGCTAAATCTTAAATTTTAAGAAATTTTCTTTCACAGAGAAACATACACAGATACAGATGGTCCCCACTACTGCGGACTGCTGGAAAAAGAAGAGATCACATGTTTGAATACACACAGTTATTCGGTATGTTTATCTTCTCATATAGCAAGTTCATTAATAGCAAAATCAAAGTTGACCTAATAATGACCATTATTACTTGTGTTCAACTATCCCTATACCTGACATTCAGTAACTAAATTCCTTCAGAAGGTTGTATAAATGTTTACAACTTTAATTTCTTCAAGCTGCCAAATTATGGCTAGCAAAACATAAATTTAAGCATATTTACTTGAATCTCTACTATTTCACAGCAAAATCCTCAAGTTTTATCAACAAAATTATGTTTCTCAGTGTCTTGGTTTTTGAGACAAAACTTCAGGAGGAAATACTCTGGAACAAGTGCTCCTCCCCTTTTCCTCCGTCAATGAGACAGATGGGTCTCAAGGAGTGAAAGTAGGAAAAATAAACCAAACTGTTTATTAACACACAAACAAAACAGGGTAGAACAGGATTAAAAAAAAAAAAAAAAAACAAACAAACCTCAAAATACAACAAATTCCCAGAGAGGGAGCAGACACCTGGGCTCAGACCGGCCGGGGCCACCCCCACAGGCTCCCCGGACCGGCAAGGAGGGAAGGGAGGCAGTGAGGCAAGGGGAAGGAAAAGGGAAAAAGAACAAGAAAAAACCCAACAGAACCTTTTCCCAGGTAGCTGGAACACAAAAGAAACCAAAGATCAGCACAGAGCTCCCGGAGCACTCCCTCCCGAGCCCCGCCGAGCCCCTGAGCCCTGAGTCGTTGGCCGCAGCCGTTCAACTGCCCCGCACTCGGTCCCATGGCCACCAGCTCCATCTTACAGGCACAGCGTCCTTGGGCATTGAGCGGATGGTTAAGGAATAAAGCAGCTTCATAACATCACCCCAGGACACTCAGACCCTATTTAATTAGAAAACTAACCAATCTGGGAGATGTAGAATATGTTATTTCTTCTAATAAATCACTATTTTTGCAAGGTTACTGGCAATGTAAATAATAAACCAAAGTCATTTTATAGTAAAATAAATTTTACTCTGCCAACAAGAACAAAATCTACCTGCAATTTGATACATGAATGAATATACTGTATTTGAAATCAAGACCAGACTTTGATTTAACCACATATATTGAGGCTTAATATTCTGTTTAAATTATGATAACCTGTGGTTAACTTCAAGTTCTCAAAACAAAATGAACTCATAGGTAAGGCTGTCAATCAAACTCCAACACCAAAAAAAAAAAAAATCAAGAAGAACACAGTAGCTAGCTCACCTGTTAAAAGAAACGGTCTTTTCTTTCTAAATGTCTTCCTAAATGTCTTTCTAAAAGAAAGTCTGCCTGAGTACCTCACAGTAATATCTAAAATGAGCAGAACTGAAAAAAAAAACCAAAAAAAGCACTGGAATGAACTGATATATTACCAGATACTTTTGTTAGCATTTGCTACAGATATAACTTGTAAGCTCCTGTGAGTCCTTGAAAAAATTAATCTAAATCTAAACTCTTTTAAATCTACGTATATCATCACTTCCCCATGGCCAATGAAGACCTCATAAGTTTTCCAAAAAAAAAATTAAGTATGGAAAGGAATGTTACTGACCATCTGACAAAAACTAATGACTTTGCCTTTAGCTCAGCAGTTGTCACCATTTCTGTCTTAGCTGTGTGAGTTCTTCAGGTGTAATCTATCTAGAAGCATTCAGATATATATATATATATGAAGGCATTGACATTTATACTAAGATTTATTCTTTTTTCCCCCTTCATTTACAATTATAATTAATTCTTCCGTAACTGGCACCTAAACTTTATATCTTGAGTAATCTTCAAGGGCAAATGACTGCTCACTCAAGCTTTAGAAGTGAGTTTTCCTTCTCTGTTTGTTTTCTTTGATGAGATGGGACTTTACTCAAATCTCAGCACAAAAACCAGGTTAGCAAAACCAATTACTAATGCCTTTTCACCAAAAAAAAGCAACCCTTGTATGTGTATTCTTATATGTGTGTAGCTTTTTTCTTTCCATCTACAGTCATGTACAAAGAATACATGCACACAGATCTGAGGACTCAAAGAAGGAATAAAGAGCAGTGTTTAATATTCGAGATCACTGGCACATTACCTGAAAAACTTATGCTTTGTTTGTAGAGTCCTATGAATAATCAAAGCCTTTTTCTTTTTAACATGAAAAAGAATTAGATTTTTTTTTTTTTTGTGACATGATATAACATTCTTTTGTGCAATTTGTTTGCCCAATCCTTGTCTTCACAATTTTCTCAAAATCTATGCAGCTTCAGAGACTGATGTATTCAGGAAACACTAAAGTAATTAGTATATAACATATGTCATATGAAGCGTATAAGTTGCTTTAAACTTAATTATGACTAGTTCTTTTACAGAGTTATAGTTAAATAGTTTGTGATCAGGTCAACATGTACGTCACTAGCTTAATCCTATATAGCTCACTTCGAAATAAATATAAGGCCTTGAAAAATGAACAGAAATCCATGCTTTCTCCCTTGTTCTAATAAAGTGAAATGTTTAGGAAGAATGTGGATAAGACAGTAAGCCTCTTTCAGACTTTTTTTTCAACAACTTCTCCGACTTTCAGGACCTTTTCTGACCTATTTGATTCTGTTTATCCTCATCACATAGTTGACATATTGATATGTTAACACCTGTCTTCAGGCTGTATTAACCGGTCTTTAGATTTCAAAAGAAAGACACTCAGATATTTTCTATGCTACCCTTAAAACAGAAATGTGGTCTTCTCTTTTGACTGGGAGATTTTGTTAAGTAAGTTTTGTGAATTATTTAATTCGCATCCCATATACTATAGCTCATGAACTTACCATGGAGCATGGACTTTGCAGCAGATTTAATCAGAGACATGGTTTTTGAACAGA
This sequence comes from Aphelocoma coerulescens, assembly GCF_041296385.1. Lineage (NCBI taxonomy): Eukaryota > Metazoa > Chordata > Aves > Passeriformes > Corvidae > Aphelocoma > Aphelocoma coerulescens. Next base: position 87,534,431 of record NC_091015.1, read on the forward strand.
GCCTCTCTGTGAATTAACCATAAAGAGAAGGAGACTGCTTCACATTTTTGAAAGTTCACAGGTAAATTCAGATCTGGGTTAATACAGCTCTTGTTGCTGTTTTCACTTTCTTCCTTGATTTTTCCTATATCTAATAGGCACTTTCCATCTCTTCCTGATCATTTTTATTTATATAAATTTAATTTACCTTTTAGACTCATTAATGCTTCATCCTGTGGTAACTAGAAATGTTAACAACTACACAGGTCTTTCGATCTTCTTTTCAGTACTGTTACTTTCTGTGTGCATTATGTCACAACTGTGAATGCAGTGCCAGCAAAACCAGCTCTGTTACTTAGCTGCAACTCATGCTTGAAATGCTGGGTTATCAGACATCATCTCTCTGTTGATCAATGCCATAGTAAGACTTTCTAAGTTCTCACTTTCCTCCTAAAATTCTTTTTGCTGCCCTGCTTTCTGCCCTGCTCACCCAACTGCCTTGAGCAACACAAGCTAGTAGGACTTGGTTGTGGACTTGTGGGCAGTCTTCACAGGGACCACATGAGGTTTCAGGGGTACCCTGCTTTTGCCTCAACCTTCTACTTCTCAGATCAAGCAATCCTGACTCGTATTCAGTTGTGCTTGAAATCACACTGAGTAAATCTCTTTGGATTTTTTTTCTTTCTAGTTTTTTTTCTCTAAGCTTAAGTGTTGGAGAGGATAAAAGTTTAGTAAGAAGGTTTCACAGATATGTAGGCTTGGCAGAAAGATCTCTGAATGTAGAAACTGAGGATGAGATAGAAATGAAAGCAAGTTTTGATAGAGAGTAAAAGATGTTTTGCTGAAACACTGAGCACTGAATAACTGAGAAGGCAAAGGTTGGAGATGAGTTGGAAGGAGATTTTTAAGATTAGGACAAAGGTATGTGACTACAAACAAAGACATATTTTTCACCAAGTAAATAAGTCTCAAGAAGAGCATAAGTGAATAGAAAACATGTTTTTACCAAAAAGAGAGATATGGCAGGCAAACAAGAAATGTCAATGTAGCAAGAAGAAGAGAGGTCTGAGAATTTTCCACTGTAAGCTTAAATTGTAACTTACTTACTCTTGTGATTGGATAATAATGACTATAATATGGTGATGGTAGTAGCTATGATAGGCTATAGGCAAATGTAAAGGTATTGTGTATGGTGCTTATTGGTTGTTATGTATTAAGATACTCAGCAAAGAAAAGTATATAATGCTTTGTAACTTGAACAGAAAGCAGCTTCAGGTATGCCTACAGCTGGAGCTGGCAGCTGTAGGGCTGGCTCTGGATATCCACTCCCTGAAATGCTGTAACTTGCCCTATGCAATAAACAGCTTTCAAGAGAGCCACCTGAAGTCCAGACATCCTTTGTGAACCTTTCTCCTGTACATAAGCTGACAGCTAAAAAGACCCATTTGTAAGTATAATCCTAGCAGGAATTCCCTTTTATTATTCCATTCAGCTACACTCAAGCATGTAATAATTTCCCCTCCATAAAGTACCTGTACATACTTTGGTCCTGTATTCACCCGTTACTAATGGCTGTAAAATCTTATTTTGTTTATGACAGAATATGGTCTTTGTTTTTTATGTTTCTGTATTATGCAAATAAATACATATAATTTCTCTACCTTGTAGACTGAATACAAATTATTTCCCTGTCCTTGAATTCAATAAATGTTTTAAAGAGCTTTTATGAGGACATATCACATAGATATTCATGGCGAAGAAAAAGCATTTAAAATCTAATGTCTTAAGAAAGTAGACATATGTCCTTTTCTTAAAATATTTCCTGTCTCAAAATTGCTTATTTTAAATGTCTGATGGAATAGACTATCTGAGCTTGGAAGGAACAAAGCTATTTCTTCCTCTATGTTTTATTTATAAACACATTTTCCTTTTTTTCTTGTTGACTTCTTTATAAGCAGCATTGTGTCCTCACTAGAAATACTCAAATGAATCAAGAGCACGAGAACATTTACATTTCTAATTGCACATTTTCCTGCACAGTAATTCAGATAATAAACCCTCCTCCAAGGAGAGTCACTGCAACTGGACTAGCTGTTTAATTCTTAATGACCATTTTTAAATTAAGCATGCAGCATCCCAAAATGGTAGCAGTCTTCAAACCAGTTAAACTGTGTCTTTGCCTTATTCCAATAAAGGTACTGGCAAGTTGAGACCAGTGGTCATACCCTTTATTCTGATCGTTCTTCAAGAGCTCACTGCAGCCCCAATGCTCCATTCCCCTTATGTTTCACCCTGGTGTTAACACTGAGCTATACCTAAATCATTGCCACTGACAACTCATCCAAGTAATTTCAATTTGCTGCTAATCAAATAACCATTAGTGTGAAGGGACATGCACTTTCATGATGGATGCAGTGATTTAAACACGGGAAGCAAGGAACAGGGAGAACATAAGTACCCATAAGTATTGCAGCTACAAGGTCACTTACAAGCGGACAGATTCAGTGTTTGGGTGACAGTAGCAAAGAGTAGAAACTTAGCCAAAATAATACAAATAATGGGGTTTAGAGAGTACTGTGATTCTCTCCCTTTAGCCTTGTCAGGAAGCAGCAAGGGCAGGTTGCCCTGTAGAAGGCAAGATAGGAGTAGAACATCACAAGGCAGGCACGGGCAGCAGCCTCCCTGAAAAGGAGTCAGGAAACCAAGTCAGTAAGTCAGGGTCTGGATCAGGCCCAGGGATGGTAACCAAGATCAGACAAGAGTCCAGAAAACCCATCAAGTCCACAGCCAGGAGAAAGACCCAAGGTCAAACCAGAAAGCCAAGTCGACAGGTTGGGATGAAGATTGGGACAAGGGAGGAATGAGATGGGTTACAAATGGAGCATCATTGTGTCCATAGACTAGCTCAGATGGGGATCAAGTACAGGACCCTCAGATCTTAGTGACTGCCCCGAGCACAGGTGGAGCCAGTTGCAGCTAGGGGCTCTTCTGACTGCTCCTTCACAACACGCCTTTTCAGTGAGATGGCCTCCAAAAGTCAGCTAAACTACAGGGGAGAAGGAGACCATACCCCCAAAACACTTCACGATTCACAGAACTGCATGAAATATAAGGTCATAGAGCAAGAATACTAATTTCCAGTTCTCTTTTCAGGTTTTGTAGGCAGCAGGTACCTTAATTAAAAAAAAAAAAAAAAAAAAAAAAAAAAAGACCAAACAGACTTTTCTAAAAGTGGAGCTGTGCTGTAGCAAAGTTGACAAGTTTTGTGCACTGCACTCCATGTAAATACAAGGTGCAATAGATAAGTATCTGCATATCTACCTGTTTTGAATAAGGCAGCAGCACTGGTCTGTTCCTGTAAAGCTGTAAGATTTAAATTTGTGTAAAAAAAATAAACAGTGACAATACATCAATAAACATTCTTCTCCATATAAACTGATCTTGGTAGCTGAGATTAGGCAGTTATTTATCATATCACCAGAATATTTAACTCAGTATTTAAAGAAATATCTGCATTTGAGTAAATAACAGAACTCATACTGAATATCTATTAAAAAAAAAAAAAAAGTTAAACTTTTCAAACCAGATACTTTAATAGGAGTGTTCTAAACAAAAGTACTGGAATAGCTAAAAGGAAGATCTGCTCCAAAGTTATAAACAAAGTATTCAGAATTTCAGTAGTAACTTTTTTCTCTGTATGAAGCAAAGCCTTGTTACAAATTTTCAAGGTGTGACCATGATGGAAGTTTTTGCATACAGAGGAAATAGGTGTTTATTTGGAGCACAACACTTCAAGTTATATCTCAGAATTCAACATAAATAAACCCACAACCCTACCCAGTTTCGCCAAAGCCAAGTCAGAGATGTGTTGAAGTATTGTTTAACAATTCTCCTGGGCTGTGAACTCTTCATCAAAATACACAGACTAAAAGTACGATGGTTCTTGTCTAATTCCCTGTCTATTAATGTTCAAATGTGCAGATGAGTTGAATTTCGTCTTTCACTAGGTTTTAGGTAACAGCACAATTTGGATTTAATCAGTTTAGATATAACCAGCATGTTGTAGAAATTTAAATATATAATATATATATATGGTCTTCATTGTGACACCTTTTATTCAATAACTACATATTTGAAGTGATTTGTCCTTCCAAACATGGTGTTGTAAATATTTTCATTATTGGGAAGAAAAAAGTCTATATCAGAGGAAGAATGATAACAGTAACTTCTGACCTTGCACAAAGATCCATGAGAGGGATACCTATGGAAATGTAAAGCTTCAATAGCATTATTTTTAGTGACACTGTAAACCATCTGCGTTCTTTAAAATTTTTTACACAGAAGAGGAGAAAACATATCTCAACTAGGAGTGGTAATAAATTAAACAAAACCAAAAATAACCCCAGAACAATGCAGGATTTGCTGTTTTCCCATTGCAGCACACTGAAACTTTATTACTTTAGTAGAAAGTGGATTTTCCTTTTATAGCAAGTTTCTATTATGTGTCTTCTTATAATTATGCTCATTTACATCACAACCTTTGTTTTTTAATCTAACACTCCTTCACTGAGAGCTCAAACAATCTAAAAGTTCTTTATTCTCAGTCATATCTTAGTCCTACTTTGGTAGCAGTGCTCAACCATTTGTGGCAGATATACTACAGAATCTTTTTTAAGCCCATCTGTTCAAATCTCCCTCTTTATGAGAAGTCACTGTTTTAATAAAATCATTTTTGGGATGATGATAAACTGAAACTGAATGAAAACAGGCTTTTTAAAATATGTATTACTTTTTTTTCCTCATGATACTGCAATCTTCTGTTAACAATTATAAAGAATAATTATTTTAAAACCAAACTGAGCTATGTACAAATGGTATATATAAGCTAGTTGTCTTCAGCAACAGGGTGGATAGGGAAGTATATTATAGGATTTATTTATCTTTTTTGTTGTTGTTGTTTACTTCTAACATATGTCATGTAGTCATGGAAATAATAAAGTTATAAATACAGTTATCAAAATGACATAATATTATTGAACTAAGAATCACACATTCTCCATCAACACAGTTGGAAATTTCTGACCTTCTAAAATTAGATGCATGAGAAAATGCTCCCACTGTTCTGTTCATAAAAGATATTGTAGCTGTAAAACCAAACTTTGTTTTCTTATTCAGCCCTTTCAAGTCAACAAGCAAAGAAAAATACAGTGGGTTCTACACAAGTAAGTTGCAGCAAGGATTAGAAGGTTTCTTATGATTCAAGCTATGCACCTCATCTCTATTTCATGCATCAGCAATGACTCAATTCTGGAAAATAAGGTGCATACTTAGTCTTATTAATATATATAAAGTTCACAGTAGGATTAAATTATTCATTAAAGTTCTAAATTCATAGAGTAAGCTAAATCCTAGTAACCAAGAAAACTATAGAATACAAAACATCTAATGAAAGGAGTATAAAGGGCAAATATCAAACACAGAAAGGTACTCAAAACACCTAACAAAATGATCAGTCTGTGGACAGCAAGCAGCATAAGGATAATTTTGGAAGTGCAGCATTGTTTACCAAACAATAAAACTGAATTTCAAGAAAAATTGCCCTAAAAATATCAACCTTGAATGCGTAGTGCCCACTCTCAGAAAATCAAAAAGTAGGGCTGAAAGTAGGAGAAAAATAGTAGCTTAGAAATCGTCCTCAGTCTTCACTTCTGAAACTTGGGGAATAATATGAAGCAGTGCTCTTGAGCAAACAATGGAACCTGATGCTAAGAAACTAAGAGGAGCCAGTGTTAATATGAAAATATTATCAACAAATATGGAGATCATTTAAATACAATCTTGTCAGCAACAGCAAAGGCACAAAAATATAACACATAAATCTGCACATTTAATAAGTGGCTTTGAATATAAAATTTCCTTTTAATTTGATGTTTTTGGCACTATGTGATGTCACTTTTGGTGTGGTACTGTGGCAAATACCACCAGTGGATCATGGTATAACAAAATTAAGACAATTTCTGAGATGATCAAAATTACCCAGCAGATTGGAAGAAAAGTCATTTGTGAAGCCAGAAATGCAACAAGATACTGGCTGGTACAAGCAGAATGTCTCTGCAGTCTTCTGTCCCATGAACAAATATAGACAGCAATAAAAGAGGGGATGGAGAGAAGCTGTTGTCAGAAGCACAAAGGAAATGTGAGATCTGTGAACACAGCTCCTTAGCAAAACTCAAAGCAGCAGGCTGCTCTGACAAGACAATGTCCCAAAAACTAACATAGGCCTGCTTTCCCAGAGAGGAAAGAATTATTTCCATGTCTGAGAGAAAAAAATATACTTCAAGAAATATCTTGGATGCAATCTAAAATTGTAGAGAACCAGAAATGTGAATGAGAAGTGTAAAACACTGAAGAATAAATACATACGTGCTTCAAATTTAGGACTGCTGTACTGCCTGTTTTTACCAAGGTGTCCACTCACGTGCTTCAGTTTCCAGATGTGTTTTTCACACTCTGGTCAAATAAATAGATGGTTTGTTTATGAAAAGAGTATAAATAATAGCAATAGTAGTATTTATCATTACAGCCCATAACAGTTGGAGAGAAAGGCTGTGAAAATAAGAATTAGAATATTATCTACCCGTAGGAACAGCTTCTCAGATTTATCACTTTATGAGATTTAAACCTTGTCCATTTCTAATACTGAAATTGTTGATTCAAAATTCAGAAGAAAAAAGATTTTTCTCCCTTGCTAACCTTCTTTAAGCCAGTGTTTACAGAAATGCTAGAGGCAAACATATTCTTGGCATTCTTAGCTTTTAAGGTGGGCTGCAGCTCCAAGCAAATGCTGTGTGATCCACTTTCTGCTTAGATCAGACCACAGCCTGAAGTTCACTAACTGCATTGATAATTAAACATTAGCATTTTCATCATGTGCCATGAAATCAATTGATTTGTTATCTCTGTGGATCTATCTGATAGTGAAACTAAACCCCTTTTAAGTGTTTGAGTGATCTCAGTGTGGGATTAGTTAAACAGCAAGTTGCTGCAAAGGCATGCTCTGAGCGAGCAGTAGCAGCAGCGAGTGCATCACGAGGCAGAAGCACACTTACTTGGGGCTGTGGAAGAGTCAAGGTCAGGACAAAAAGAGAGAAATCCATGCAATAAGAGATTAGTTCCCGGGGCTATTCCTTTCTTCACAGATTGCAAAAATTCTTTATAGGTGTAGCTCTGGGGATTTATATACAGAAGACTTTTCATTTTCTTTCTCTTTTTTTTTGCTTCTGCCAGAATCTTTGTGAGCTCCACATTCAAATGAAAACTTTAGCAGTACAAAGTAGATTAATACAGGATTACAAGAAGAAGATTATATTTCTGGGTCCTCTCATCTCTTTTTTTAAAATGTATATCCCAATATTACATTGCACATGTTCAAAATTACTCCTTTATGCAGAGTGGTATGTTAAAATAGCTGTCAAAAGAAAGTAATTTTTTAAAAGAAGCTGAGATTTGTGAAGAATTCTAAGAAGATTTACTTACCCTACAAAGAATGTTAACAGGGCTATTCATTGAAACTCTAGAATAATTTAGGGTTTAAATGTGTCCTTACATCATGCACACTTTCTATTTGGCTTTTAGATCCAGTATTACCTGACATTGTATTTCTTTCTTTTCCTTCTTCAAATACTTCATGCCCTGCGACATTTTTGTGTAATAGAAATTCCAGCACAAAATATCACGGACTCTGTCTGCTCCTTTTATCTTAAGAACATTATTTCTCTAAGCTTTTCAGTCACAAACATTTGGCAATCTGAAAGGTCTGATTCTGCTCCTACTGAGGTTCATTGAAGAACTTCAAATAACAGTCAAACAAGCTTTCCAGCTCTCTGGAAAGCTTTTAATCCAAAATATTTTAAAAAGGAAAAACTCCTGTGCTGTTAAAAAGGTAAAATAATAGTAACTTTCATAGACTTAAGACTCACAAAAATGTTACAAATGGAGAAATAATTCTGCTGCTTCTGCACGTTTTCATTCATTTAAATATAACAAACTACGAATTCTGGTTTTTACCTAAGATATGCAATAAGACTCACAACAGCACCACGGAAATGACTATTGTTACAGTCTGGTCAGATCAGTTTCTCTCTACAAAGAAGTAGGCTGGGCCTCCTGTCCTTACTCCCCTGTGCTCTACTGCCTATCTGAACACTGGCATCCAAAAGTAATTCTTTCTTCTTATTGTCTTCTTATCTTGCCTGATGAATTGCTAAATTCAAAAATCAAACATACTGTATCTCACTTGATGCTCCAGAGAGAGTTAAATCCAAGAACTCAAAAAGACTGATAAACATCAAATTCTAACAGAAGATTTATTAGCATAAAATAATCTTTTCTACTATTCTAAGCACAAAACCCAGAAATTTGGTAAACCCTGTCATGGGTTAGACCTAATTTCTCTTTCTCACCTCTGGGCAGAAGAGCTATCAATGTAGGTATCTTCTGTGGCAACATAATCAGTCATTTTTGATGGAATCATAGAATCACAAAATGTTTTATGTTGGATGGGACCTTAAAGATCATCTGTTTTGGGACCCTGTCACATGACACGGACACCTTCCACTAGACCAGGTTGCTCAGAGCCCCATCCAACCTGGCCTTGAACACTTCCAGGAATGGGGCATCCATAGTTTCTCTGCGCAGTCTGTTCCAGTGTCTCACCACCCTTAGAGTAAGGAATTTCTTCCTAATATCTAAGCTAAACCTATTCTCTTTCAGTCTAAAACTATTCCCCTTTGTCCTGTCACTACACGCTCTTGTAAAGTCTCTCTCTATCTTTCTTGTAGGCTCTCTTCAGTACTGGAAGGCCACAACTAGGTCACCTCAAAGCTTTCTCTTCTTTGTAAAGGAAAGAATGAATAATCAGTCACAGAAAAAAAGGTTTTATGGAAAGTTCCCGACATTCATTTTGTTAATCCAAACCATGAAAGAGATGTGTAAAACTGAAGGTCAACAGTAAAAAAATTGTAGAGAAATACATTCACTCATGTAGCCACTCCATGCCATACATGTCTCTGTATCATGCAAGTATTATGATAAAAACCATTTCTTTTTGTGATAGAGAAATTAAGAGAAAACACCAAAAAAAAGTATTTTTCTTCTCTGAAATCAGCCCTCTCAAAGTTCCTTCTGGCTCTTACCATTATTCTTCCAGTTTTCACTCAGACCTTCTTAAAGCTGAGCCCATCAGTTAGGGATCCTGCCAAAGATGCTGAGTGAGAGGGGAGGAGTTCCCTTCTTACACAAACTGCTCCATGTACAGAAATAGACAAAAAAATTCTTCAGTGGCTACCCAACATTGGGGAGTAATCTTAGGGATTATGCAAACCCCTTTCATGTGCTGTACATAACCTATGTTACTCTAACTCCAGTTTGTTGCACCACTGCAGAGGAGGAGAGGAGGAACTGTGACTCATCCACCTCACCTCTTCAGAGACCAGAAATAAATGTAGCATAAATAAGCAAGGCCATTTAGACTGCACTCCATTTTTCTGAAATGAAATGTATTTTAAAAGCATCTGACCAGGAATAATATGGAAACAGTATATTAACAAGTAAGCAGCATTAAGCAGTCAATAATTCAATTAATCAGCCGCTGTAAAAAGTCAAATATACCAATAATTTATGCACCTACTGAAATGTGCAAGGTCAGCATAAGAGTATGAGTATGAGTCACCTACCTTTAGAAAGATTTGGACCCTATCTGTTACATTTCACGTTAGCTCCTGGCACAATTTAAGCATAAATAATATGATATACAAGAGCCCCGGGCACGATTCAAAATGTAAGACAGCAGAGCCACTGCGTGCAGGTATCTCAATTTATTGCCAGATTCCTCCTCTTCCCCAGCAGCAGCAAGAAAGTTGCTTCTCTCTTGCTGTGTCCTTAGGTGGTTAAATGGTTAGTTGTTTATTTATATTCACTGACCTAAATGACTCTTTAAAAAGGTGTGTATCTGCTTCCCCTGGGATCTGAAATCTAGGCAGTTGACTGGAAGAGCACTGCAACTCTTCCTATTGGGTTAACTCCTTCTACCAGCACTTATGTTTTTTGATGTTTCTAAGCAGATAGAACCCATATTTTATACATGGCATGAGCATAAGCATTTACTGACTTCCCTGTCACCTCTGTTTGCACAGAGATTAGACCTGTGCTTGCTCTATTTCAGGCTCTGCAAATTCAAGCAGAAGCAGATGCTTCACTTCACCTATCTAATCTTGGCTCACAATTTTCTCTTCATTCTCTTGAGATGGAGAATGTTTCACTCCAGAAGCTTGGGATACTTCTGTCTATCTAAAATTTTTTGCAGGCAATATAGAACAGTATGTGGACTGAAAAATACTTATACACAAATTTCCACACAGCACTCATTTTAATGTGGATTATTCTAACTGGATAGACAGAAAATCCTTATGGTTGACAGATGTTAGGAAAGAGATTGTTGGGTTTTGAAGTTAAAATTTCCAGGTTTTTCACCAAAACTGCTGAACGAATCTGACTTACGGCTCAAACACGTGAGAAAAATAAAAGTTTGGGTTTTAGCAGCTCTATTTATCCTGCAAACATCCAGCTGGGATATAGGTCAAATCATTTTACTCTGTTCTGTTTTACCGCTGTTGCTCAGTTCTGAGACAAGGGAGATTCTTCAAGGAGCAAGAGCAATCCTACCTTTTAACTTTCAATCCATGCTATCCAGGCAAAGATTTAATAATGGATAACAGTAACCAATCATTTTAATGATGGCAGCTGAGTTGCTAGGAGCTGAACTAAAAGCAAAAACTAATTTCAAAGACACTGGATATAGGAACCTAACACTTGCACTCAAAATTTTATCTTTTACACTAGATTAAAAAAAACCAAAAAAACCAGTAAAATAAATTAAAACCAAATTAGTGAAAATACACATTCTATTAATGATCACACCAGAAAGACTTGTATGCGAATCATACTTAATTCACCTGAGCCTATTTCATAGTCCACACTTGGATATTTAAACCAGGGAAATGGAAAGGTTTATCTCCTTTTACTAAAATCCTGACCAAGGACTTCTAGACAGGTATTTCAGGCTTAAAAAACAAACAAACAAACAAACCAAAACAACCAAAACCCTAACCAAAATCCTAAAACAAAAACGCAAAACCTATCTGCCTCCACAGAGCTGAGAGATTTTACTGCATCAACAGCATTCTGCTTCAGGGAGCACTGCACTCAATAAACCGAGTATATAGTTTAATGTATTTATTTTCAGGGTAATGATCAGTCCCATTCCTTGTCCTCTATTTCTTGTATTGTATAGCATTAGAAATGCATGTGATTTTGCAAAAACAAGATTGCAGTTTCTCTAATATACTTAAAATATACTCCAGATAGTGTATTTTTCATTAAAAAAAAAAAAAAATAAGCATTTTTACTCTGAAAATGTACTTTTTAATATGTTAGGGTCAGTCCTTAATACATAGACAATATTTTACTCCACATGTACTGAAACCAGTGGGACCACTAGTAAACAAGAAAATGAGCAGGGCTGGCCAAATTTGGACCTTATACAACCATGCACACTGTTGAAGTACTGGTTTTACTGAAAACAGACAACAGCCTCTGCATTCAATTTGGTCAGCCTTAAAATTTAGTGTAATCTATCTGGATTCTTCTAGCCTGTATCTGTTTTCTTTCCTTTTCCAGTGTCTTTTCACTCGATTTTCATTCCTTTCTTCTGTTTATGAGTGTTTTAAAGACAGCACTGTAATTAAAACAATATTTTAAAAACCTGACTATGCTTAAGATTTCAGAATATCTTCTTTTTCCTCCAATAAGGATAATTTTCCTTCCATCTCCTCCAGAAACTCTGTTTCTTTTTCTTTATTTTGTAGTGTTTACCTCTTCCAGTAATAACTTTTCCCCATTCTTATTTTCGCCCTCACATTATATCCTCAAATTATTCAGACACTGCTCCTTTCCTTACTTTTTCCTATGCTACAAAACATAATGTCACTGCAATTCCTGTGCACACATTCCTTGCCAAATAATTACCATTCCCAGAGGAATTTGTCAATCCCAACAGACCAAATTGACTAGAACACCAGACATGATGAAAAAACCAGATTTACCAGGACTGGTCTAAAATAAAAGGGTATTGTTTGTGTCCTCCACCTGCAGAATTGAAACTGGAATCAAAAAGTGTATGCAGAAAAAAAAAAAAAGTTTTGTATAGTAAATTTAGCCATTTCAGAGCAAGATAATTACCTTGTAGCTTTGCGGAGCGACCATTTCACTGAAATCTTTTCAGGTAATCTGCCCACAGTCATGTATTTTCAAAAAGAAGTCATAATTTTGGTGCTCAGCTGGTCTCACTTCTTTGGGGGAACCAGCTGCTTATCTGCTCAAGCAGCCACGATTGTGATACCTCCTTATTCTCGTACCTCATCTAATATGGACTAGACCAGTGGTTTTGTTCAGTGATTTGGGGGAGTAGTCAATTTGTCATGGAACTACCTCTTTCTTAAAACTCGCCCCTGCTCTAGAGTTTGCCTCTGCATGTTTAAACTATTTGACTTTAAATATGAGTAATTTGTCCAAATATGGATATGGATCTAGTATCGATATCCAACTGAGATGGACAAAAGCTCTCTAACAGTTTAAAGTTAGAAAGTGCATGTTTATTGGTGCCAGACAGCTGTGTGGAATAGCTTCCTAATACCCAGTGTCAAAGTATGGACGGTTATGGAGCCTATTTATCCACAAAAGTTATGAATATCCAAAATACAAATACATGTTTATAACAATGACCCCTCCTATTCTCCACTTCATATGGAAATTGGCTTTAATGTCATTAAGCATGCGTAGTATAGTTTCTAAACTGGGTCAGTGGTCATCATTAATTGAGGAGTGGTCTTAGAGATAAAGGAATAATGGTCTTCCTCACTTAAACTTTCCACCCCTCTGGGTTTTGACAATACAAATGGCCTCTTGGGGAACATCCAGTTTCTTCCTTATGACTTCTGAATACTATCCAGATGGGAAAAATTAACAATTGTTTTAAATTTCTTTAGATCTATCTATCAATGTTTTCTGATTCTCATTATAAACACAGCTAAGCAAATATAGAAAGACAATTAATTATCTGCAACTTAAAAGCTTGTTTCTAACTTAACTCTTATTAACTCTTAATTAGTCTCAGATGGACATACTTCCTCTAACTAATTCTAGCAAAACTTATCTTTAGTTAAAATCTTAGAATCTTAATGTTTCCTTCAAAATCTGTGTTTCATGAGAACAACTTTCATGTTCACAGTTATACACGGAAGAGCTTTCAGCTGAGGCTCTAAGCGGTACTGAGAAATTTATAGGAGACATGATGGATTATTTCCATATTTTCACTCTACTTAGAAGCTGAATCCTTTCAAGAGAAGCATGGGCTTCCAAAGGTTGCCAAGCAAACAACAGTTAGAAATCATTGTAAGCTTCAGTAACGAATAACAAAAGACTTGTACTACGTTCCTTGCTTGAGCAAGAGCTCCTTCTAGACCGTCACAGTCTTCTATTTGCCTATGCTGCATGGCAGATACTGGAAAATTGCACAGAATGTCTGATGCATGTACTGAAGCCATTATTTAGGTACAGATTCTCAGCACAGCCATGCAAAACAAATCAAGAGATATTTCTAACTTGATGTTATGTTTCTAGGCTCCACGGCAGTGGAGCTATGAAGGCCCAGGTGCTGGTTAGGAACTTGTGGTGTGAGTAAAAGCTCCAGTGGCTCCTCTAGCACATTCCACACTCTTCAGGTTGGTGCTATGTACAAACTATTCTGCTGAAAGCTCACATTCTCACTCAAATTCCAATAATCCAAAAGAAGGGTTTTATTCTGTGTTCATGTCTATTTTGTCTGGCTGGGACTCAAAGTATAATTAGCTCTATTATTCATTCACAGTAGCAGTTACCAGATCTTTCATGCTGCTGAAGTACTTAAAGAACAAGTTTAGGAGGGAATAGTGATATAAAGAATAACGAAAAATGTACTTCTCATGGAGATATCCCAAAACACTCATAAGGAGTTTGGATTTTTTAATGATATATCCTACTCGGCAAAAGAGTAAGTTAATGATTATTTCTTAAAGCTGACTTGCTGTTTCTCTTCTCTCATGCTGGTGATGCAGACAACTGGGCAAGAAAAAAATTGCAGCAGACAACTGGGCAAGAAAAAAATTGCAGCAGACATATTTTTTAGTCTCTGTTTTTAGGTATTGCTTCACCCAGACAATTTTATATGTATTGGAATTTAGACATAGCATCAAAAATTGAATGGATATATAAGTCCTCGGCATGAACAATTTCATGCTTATTTTCCAGGATACGCATATGCTCTTCTCTGGGTGAAAAAATAACTTGAAAAAAATATCCTTCTATTATTTGATTTCTTTTTCTATCCAATACAAATATTGAAAGCATTTTGAAGGCAACTATTTTAAGGTTCCCATAAGAAAGGACAATGAAAATGAACTTTCTGAAAGCATCTTTTCATTTTAATATAGATGCAATAGCACCTGTGAAAATTCAGTGTACTGACTTATTAATGCAATGTATTGGTTAAGAAAATACTAACCAAGTATTTATTCAAAGACAGAATTATTTGCTATAAAGAACAAGATTAATTGCATCAATAATCTTAGGATGATATATTAATATTTTTCCTCATTTAATCTGTGACACCTCAGGACCACATCTTGATACCTTACTTGACCTTGCAATGCACTTGTGTTTTAGAAACTGCTGGTAGGATGGAAAGGGAAAGTGGGAAAGCAAAGACATAAATGACCTCTGCTCTGCAAACAAATTACATGTCTTAAGGAGTGATTGTCCACGGCACAAGTTCTTGCTTAGGGTGAATGGAAATAAAAAGATAAAACTTTAACAAAGTTTTTTCTCTGATTTGAAAATATTGTATAAGATAAAAAAACCCCAAACCTCTCATGATCTGAGCACATACTCACTGTTTCAAAGACATATTGTCAATGATGTAGTTTTGATTTGGACTGTAGAAAAGATCCAGTCTCTCAATAGGCTACTGAGGCACAGTTTTTCCTCATTTCACTAGAAACTCTTTTCATTTCTATCCACACTAAGCAGGACCACTTGCTGTGGATCATGACTTATTGTGAATGGAAAACTATTCCTTTTGTAGTCCCCTGGTTTGTTTTATGTATTGGTGTAAAATAAAGATGGAGCTATTTTCTTCATGTGTGTTCCTTGTCTCTTTATGAAATATGTCCCATGACACCACGAGGGATGAAGTAAATGTTCCTTCATGCACAAGTATTAGAATGTTCTAGCATGCAAAGGGTGAAGGAGGAAAGAAACTCAAGTCTTCTTTCCTCTGTTTTTTTTCTTTGTTGTCTCTTCCATTGCTAGTTATAGGCATATTTCAGCTCAAAGAGATTTGAAGTTAAAATTCACTTCTTGTCATCCTGAAGTCTGAATTCCTATCCAATATACCATAGTTTCTATTTAACATTCTTCTTGACTGAACCCAAATATTACCTGTGGCAATTCTGTCTCCCAGTCTCAGTTCTTTTTGTACTAGTACTGGATATAGTGACATCAGAAATTCAAGGAAAGCACAGACAAGATGAAACCACATATAGCCCTAAATTATAAGGTAACTGAACAGCGAAATTGCCAGAATACTTAGAGCAACCTAGTCTACTAGAGCAAAATGAAATTTCTGAGACTAGGCAGCCTTAGACACAGGAGGTCTAAAATCACCTCCTCTGAAGCTTGTAAAAGTTAACATTTAATAGTTCATTCAGGTTACACCACAGTATACATAAAAGAAAATAGAAACAAACTGAACTTTTTGAATTTCCACAAGTCTCCTGTAAGACAGTACAGTTACACAGCAAAAGAATTCAAAACATTTTCTCAAATCAAAAATTCTGACAGAATCACAAAATCACATGATAAGTAGGGTTGGAAGGGACCACTCAAGGTCATCTAGTCCAACCTTTCTTCTCAAGCCATCTCCCTTGTAGCACATCGTATCACATCACTTGGGATTGTGTCCAGACAGCTTTTGTGTATCTCCAGGAACCAGACTCCAAAACCTCTTGGGGCAGCCTGTTCCAGTGTTCTGTCACCCTCACATTAAAGAAGTTCTTCCTTAATTCAGGAGGAACTCCTCGTTTATCAGTTTCTGCCATTGCCTCTCATCTTACTGCTCAGCAGCACTGAGAAGAGTCCAGTTCCATCCTCTTCACGCCGTCCTTTCCAATACTTACATGCATTGGTAAGATCCCCTCTCAGTATTCTCCAGGCTAAACAGTCCAGCTTCCTCACCCTTTCCTCATAAGAGAGGGGTTCCAGTCCCTTAATCCTCTTTGTTGAACACTACTGGACTTGCTCCAGGAGCTCCATGTCTCTCCTGTACTGAGGAGCCCAGAACCAGACACAGCACTCCAGATGCGGCCTTACCAGGGCTGAGTAAATGTGTAGGACCACCTCTCTCAATCTGTTGGGAATGATGTTCTTAATGCACCTCAGGTTCCAATTGACCCTCATGGGCACAAGGACACATTGCTTTTTAATGGACAACTTGTTGTCTCCTAGGGCTCTCAGGTCCTTCTCCACAGAATTACTTTCCAGCAGGTCAGCCCCCAGCCTGTCATGGTCCATGGGGTTACTCTTCCTCAGGGGCAGGACCCTGGGTTTGCCCTCTTTGAATTTTAGAAGGTTCTTCTCTGCCCATCTCCCCACCTTCTCAAGGTCCTTCTGAAAGTCTGTCTGTGCAGCCCTCTGTGTTATCAGCCACTCCTCCCAGCTTTGTGTCATCAGTGAAAACGATGACACTCCTTGCTGAGGAGGCCTCTGCCCCTTCATCCAAGTCATTGATTAATAAGTTAAACAATACTGAGTCAGTATTGAACCTTGGGGGACATCACTACTGACAGGTCTCCAATCAGACTCTGTGGCACTGATCACAACTCTCTGAGGCATGGCCATTCTGACAGTTCTTAATCAACTTCACTGCCCACTTATCCAGCCCACACTTCCTGAGTTTATATATGAGGATATTGTAAGAGATAACATTGGAAGGCTGGCTGAAGTTGAGGTGGCCAACATTCACAGCTGTCCCCTCATCTATCCAGACAATTGTCCCGTCACAGGAGGCAAAAAGGTTGGTTAAGCACGATGGCATTTTGGTGCATACATGTTGACTACTCCTGGTGATCCAGTCTTCGATGTGCTTAAAGATGACCTCCAGAATTAGCTGCTCCATGACCCTTCCAGGGACTGAGGAGAGGCTGACTGGTTGGTAGTTCCCCAAGTCCTCTTTCTTGCCCTTTTTGTACATTGGGATGACATGTGCTTTGTTTCAGTCCTCAGGCACCTCTCCTGATCACCATGACCTTTCAAAGATGATTGAGAGTGGCGTAGCAATGATATCCACTATTTCTCTCAATCCCTTTTTGTCATGAGGAGAAATAATATAAATTGGTATAAACACACATGACAGAATACTGTGAGAAAATATGAAATATATTTATTGAATCAAGAGAGTAATAGAGAAGCATAGCCTGAACTATGTCTTTCTCAGTGAAAGCAAAGCTTCAACACATCAGACCAACATGCAGTTTTTGTCACTCTCTAGTGGCACAACACTTTGGCAGTCCTGATTTTAGACACACGAGTTACCACTACCATGAAAGGATGGAATTATGCTAAAATCACTTTTTCTAAATACACAATTCTAAATGTTCTGAATTGCAGATTATTTTACTGAATTTCAGACAAGAAAACAAATAATTTATATCCCAGTTGAAAGCAGGAGACTGACTCATTTTAGAGAAAGAAATATATAAATACCATTTCAAAAATAAATTCCATTTGGGTTAAGTATTTACATAATATATATATTTTTATGTATCTATTAAGCAACTTACCTAGATATTTAGACCCCAGCATTTTTGGAAACATGGTTCTTTTCACACAGTTTGCTGACTTGCAGGGAACATGCCCACTCCTCAAAACACAATTAAAGTAATGTTATTGTCCACTCTGGTCTAAATTCAGGCTAGCCTGAGCACAAGGCTGTATTTTGTGCTAAGGAATTTGAACATGATGAAGTTTCTCAGATACCTCTTGGGCACATTATTATTCTGAAGCATAATTTATCTTCGACTCAGTGGCACCCCATTTCTCCACAAGTAATGCCTTCCCCACAGACAGCGCTAATGTTCACTGCTTCACATCCCCACATCCACGTGTCTAAAAGTAAGTGGTAAGGAAAGTCTTCCTCAACACAGATTTTCCTTTCTTATATTTGAGACATATTCCAGATAGAATGTATAAATCCAGGATGCACAGAAGAAAAATATACTCACTTTTGAAATACTGGCAGAATCTGGGTCTTTAATGTTGAGACAGGGTAACTCGATACAGAGAGTGCTGACCAAAAATGTTCCAATTCAATGGTTCTGCTGGAAGTGATAAATGAGCCAGCAAAAACAAAACACAGTAGGTGACCAAGTATCTCAGGTAGGACTTGCTTTATTCATTTAGGAGTCTTTCTATTTAAATCAGTGAACTATCATGAACTTTTGAAAGAATAGCTTGTAGTTTGCTAAATTCAGTAACCAGTCTTTGTTACTTCAGTTGTGTTGACATGCAATCACAGGAGAAAATGTCTGGTAATTTTTCATTGGAATTTAATGACTCCAAATGAGTGGGTTTTAATAAAGTAGGGAAAAGGAGAAGTCAGTATTTCCATAAACACTAAGTGAAATAGAACCTACGAAGTTCTCATTAAAATATGAAATTAGATAACAGTTTGATTTTTTTTAAACATAGGTTTACTTATCAGGTTGAGTCAAGTGTCAGAATGTATTAAAAAGACCATTTAAAACAGAAAAAAAACAGTATTGGAACTTGCTCCTTAGTTAATACATTGTACTTAATGCCTAATTTCAATGACTCCTTGGACACAGCCTGTCCTTCCCTGTAGAATCAGTCCTTCTTGTTTATCATATAGTCTTTTCAAAGACACGGTAGCCTATCACTGTGTGAACTGTATGTTCAATCTTCCACTACACACTTGTGCACAAGTGGATATTTACAAACTAATTTGAATTGCACGCTACCTCAAAGTACAAGATCAAATCCTGTTTGATGAATGAACTGCAATGCAGAACCTGGTACTTTGACCCCAGTGAGGGTCCCCTGCTGGCAGCAATTTCACAGGCAACTCAGGTGATGAGTCTTGCTTGAATTGAAATCCAGAGGTCACAGACTTAGTCCTTGTCATCTTCTAGGAGGCCATTCAATGCAATAACTAAGTAAAATCTATGACTGTCTTAGCAAGTAGGAGAAATTTGTTTGATCTCAACCTGTAACTCTATCCTCGTTTCTTCCAAACAAAATAGATACTAGTAACAAACCACCTTAATACCACACTGTAAAGCATCTAACTTCCAGAACAGAACATCTGCTTTGGAAACTATTGTGCATTAGTAGAATATACCCAGAAAACTTTTATTTTCAGGGAAATAACCTGACAATCCACTTTGTATCAATTTTTGAGATAGGATGATATCCTAGGGGTTATTCAGTCAACAGCTTAAGGATGAAAGATATAGGCCAAAAGTAGAGTCTCCATTACAACAGTAGTAAATGAATAGAATTGAAGAATAATACTGATTTTTTACATCAGAATTTGTGATTCACTGCAGTCAGCTGCTAACAAAGACGGAGCATGTGTTAAAATGCATGTATGCAAATATTCTTCATAGTAAACATGGCTCTCATGCACATGGAAGTCACCAGATATACTTAGTGTGTGCAGGAGCAGAGTCTTAGCTACTAATGCAAATCTTGAGACATAAACTAAATTTGAAACTTGATAATTTACAGATTTAGCTTGGCTTCTGTGGCAGGCAAGCAGGCACAGATGGCTTGTATCAGTTCACAGAGAGGTCAGCAGTATAGATTTTGTCTTGGGCTGCAAAGTAGACTATACAAATGTTTTATTGCCCATTATCAAGTAAAAAATCTTGGAAAAAAAACTGAGTGAACAGCTTGCTTACAAAGATAGTCATTCCCTTTTTACACAGTTAACTCATGGAATAATAATTTCAATACAATTCAGATAATATTTGTATAATAAACTATGATCAAATAAAATAGAGATGTGAAGAAATCTTCAGTCCGTATAGCAAAATGTTTGGCTAGATAACAGAGATAGCAGGAGGATATAACTTTATTAGTACATTATATGTGATCTGCACACACAAAACCATTAAGAGTTCAATAAACAATAAAGGGGTTTTTTTTGTTTTGATGCAATTTTTTGAGATACAAAATAGCCCATTTGAAATTACCCAGTATATTAGAAACAAAAGGTAGCAATAAAAGCTATGCAAACCTGAATGATTTATTAAAAAAATTACTAAGGTGAAATTTATTTCTGTTATATTTTCTTTAAAGGAAGTAAAATGAGCTGTTTAAGCTCATGAATTTACTAAATCAGATCACACAGATCCTTTGGAAAGTTTCCCTTGATTTAGGAAACGTTCACAGTAAGGATTAGTTTCACAATGTGGACAAATTAACTGCAGTCCGTTAGATAACAAGATTAAGATAAATCTGTTTTTCTAGTAATAATCTATTGATTTTAACCACTGAAGACCAATATAAAAGGCTTTTCACCAACTCGTATTCTACTGATAATAGAAGACTATGTGAAGACCGTGTGAAACTGCAACCAGATAACTCACTTGAAGCTGCAAATCTACCACAGTTAAAATTTCTAGCTAAATGACAGGTAGCATTTAGTTCTCACAGAAATGCTAGTTGTTGTGCAAAATAAGTAACACACTGCACAAAGCAAATTTTTTTTTTTTTTGAAGATGCAGAGATTTCCATAGAGACACTATTGATGTGATTCCACACCGCAAGTACCTAGGAAGGTCAAGTCCTTATACTTCAAGGAAGTTAATACAAAACACATTGATTCAAATTAACAACTAGGAGAACAAGGCTGCTTTACTTTTCTTCCTAGCAGAAAAATCCTTTTAATACAGCCCCATGTGAAAAGACAGAATGCAGAGAGGGGGTGTATTAGTTACACATCATAAGGACGGATTTTACACTGTACCTACTGACACAACAATAAAGCTACAGCTGTAACAACTTATTCAAAAATCAATTCCTTGTTACAGGCTTTTTACAATTGTGCTAGAAGTGACTTGAAGAGACCTGCTATTCTCACTGCAGGTGCAAAAAGTACTGGCAACTATTCATGTACTCTAGAAATGATAACCAATAAATCACTTATTACAGTAGCAATAATATTCTCTGATGTACCGAGACATAATAGTAGTACTTACTAATAAGATAGAAGAACCACAATCACTATAAATAGGAAAATAGGTTGTAGTATTCATTTAAACAGGTTTTCAAATCATAGGAAAATCAGCCCTTATTTTAAAACCAAGTAAGAAACTCAAGAAAGGAGCATGGCAGGTGTTACATAGTAAAAACATGCTTTAGAAATTTCAAAAGCTTATTAAATACATGTATATTATTTTATGAAAACCTTAAGCTTGGTATATTGGTATTTTAAGAGAGAACTTCAAGAATGATAAAGTAATATGAAAGACCTAACTGGTGAGACAATCCTGGTAAGATAATAACCGGTAAGACCTAATCAGAGTTAGAAGTGGAAATTTAAATCCTGAACCTTTTCTCATTTTTAATATTTACACAACTATTTTTCTACTTCCAAGGAATTCCAATATTTAGACATAGTTAGAAAATATGTGGTTGGGTGGCCTCTTCTATTTTTTTCTTCCCTCTCCCCTCCTTCTTTTTACTAGAATAATAAAATCGCAGAACAGTTGGGGTTGGACATTTAAAGGTCATCTAGTCCAATTCCCCTGCAGTGAACAGGGACATCTTCAATTAAATGAGGTTGCTCTGAGCCTCATCCAACCTGGAGTTGAATGGTTCCAGGGATGGAGATTCTACCACTTCTCCGGGCAACCTGTTCTACTGTTTCATCACTCTCATTGCAAAAAAATTCACTCTTATATTTAATCAACTCAAGTAAATCTACCCTCCTTCAGTTTAAAACCATTACTCCTTGTCCTGGGTGAGGAACACTGTGACAACTGTAGTAAGAAGGAAGACTGGAATCAAAATGGACATCATGAAATTATGAATATATTGACTTGACGCGAATAATGTAAACTGCAGGAACTACTACTTGGAAACCTCACAAAAGAGATTAATGCACTGTGTGCGGTTCATGAAGGGCAGCTGCGTTTCCCTGAAACGCCCCTGGCTATGGGATGGTTCCGGTGGGTGCAGTACAGACTCCATCGAGCTGACTCCTTTCACCCGCGCGGCTCTCGGGCGCGGACCCTCATGCACACACACTCAAGCCGGATTGCTCAGCGTTACCAGAGGCCAAGAGTCAGGAGGGCTCTCCCATTTGGGTATTCCATGGATGAGGTTTATTGCATCCTGCGGCCAAGGGAGACCAGACACTAAAGAGGGCAGACCATGCAGGGTCCAGGGTTTTTGTACGGGAGCGGGGAGAGCTTCAGAGACCAATGGTCTGAGGGCACGGGCGGTACAAAGGCGGGACTCGGGAATGGGAGTCAATGGGGAGGGCCTGGGGGCGTGCAGGGTAACGAGCCATTCAGACAGACCAAGTCTGCACAGCAGCACAAAGCGTGATGGGAGAGGCTTGTCCTTTCTCACCGTGAGGTCAGGGGGTGCTCCCAAACCTCGAAACTGGTCCACCAGCAGGCCCCTGCTATTTTGGGGCTCCTTGGCTCCTCAGCCATAGCTGCTGGCTCAGTGGCTACAAGAAGAGATCAATGAAGTACCAAAATTAACAGCTGAAGTCTATGCTGCTTCTCAGGTGAAATGCTGGGAATACACTGGGAGAGAGATGCCAAATACAGTCTGAATGCCAAATGAATTCAAAAGAAACCATCATTTTGTGGGGCTGCAGCTGGGGGCAGGGGAAGAATTTGAAAGACTGGTAAAATTTCAAACCTGCACAGCAGAAAAGAAATCCCTTGAAAAAGAATGTGGCAATTGAAAAAGAAACATTAAGGAAAAGGATAAACCTTCTGTTATTACAAGCATAACTCTGTAAGAAATTTCAGCCAGCAAATGAACTCTACCTCCAGGTAAAAACACAGATGAGGCCAAAGGGAAACAACTCAAACAGCTGTTTGCCAACGCATTGGGTTAGGCATTCTTAAACAACTTCTTTGAAAGATATGTGTGAAAGATATGAAACCATTCATTATAGTCATAGTAGGAATGCAAAACAAGACTGTTTGCAACTGGGGTGAAAGAATTAACTGTTTAGAAAGGATGAAATTAAAATTAAAGGTGATGGTACGGTACTGTGTACTTACAAAAATGACTGATTAAATAAAGATAATATTCCCCATAGATTAAAAACCCCGCTTTTTTTGGATGACTTCTCAGGTATATGCTAGTACTTCTGCATCAGGGCTGGAAAATGGTTAATTTGGTTGTGTAAGTTTATGTGAGATATATAAAGTAGTGTTACTTTTATGATTCCTACTGATGTCTTAGCATTTATCTTCCAACCCGTATCAATTCACAACAGCAATTCTCCGGCATTCTTTGATATAAATAAGTAGTAAATTCTTAAATCAATTCACCTGTGCTGCCCTGGTAAACACTCAAGATTCTGTAAAAAGAAACATCCCCCTCTTGGTTGAGAGATCTCAAGATAATTTGTTTTGTTTCAAATTGGCGCCAAAGAAAGAAACAGATAAAAACCTAAGGAACCGGGTTTTTTAGTAGGGTAGAGAGAATAATTAGGAGGATAATAAATAAAGTCAACAGAGGAAAACAAAGATTTGAATGTGGAGGTAGAAGTACTGAATTTAAATAAAAATGTAGTATCTGGAGTCCTCACAAAGAAAAGAGAAAATCAGAAGGCATACAGTCTGCTTGGATAAGTAAGCAGAAAAGCCAGAACTTTAAAAGTGAAAATATCTATAAACATATGGATAAAGGATCAATGAGTTACACAAATCAAAGTCACTGATACAAATATCTGCAAGCACATTTGAACTTCACTTTTCTAAGGGATTTAAAATAACATAAAATTAGTTGTCTAGAGGTAGGGTAATGGCAATGACTGTATCAGATGTAGAATCAAACTTACTTTGTTAAAACTGAAGGGAACTAAAATCCATAAACTGGGATATTTATAGATTTCTGGTAGCAAATTTTTAATTAATCAGTCACGTAGATGTTGTAACCTGGGACTAACAAATAGAAAGCCTACTACTCTTACTGTCAGAAGTAAGAAGAGAGGAAGAAGGGAAGAAAAGGAAAGAAAAATGCCTCAACAACTACAGTCCTGCTTGATTCCTGTTCAGGAACAACTCAAAAAGGAAATTACAAAGAAAAGGCAATTGTACATGGAGGGAAGTGAACTAAAATCAACTCTTTTTTTCAAGCATGGAAATGTGCCTTTGTTGTTTTATCGCTCTTCTCAGACAACTGAAATGCATCCATGCTAATTTATCTAAATTTAAGCAGAATTTCTGATAGAAATGCCTCATGGGAAAATATTTTTTAATTCAGAAAAGATCAGGTTTTATAGAACTGACTTACAGCAAGAAAATTTATATAAACAGAAAAATAGCAACAACAAAAACCTTCAAACCAACCAAAAAACCCAACAACAGAAAAAAACAGACGTTGAAAGGTAGGTTTTCACACAAGAGCTGCCAAAGATGTTCTTTAATAACAGACCTTGATACTGATCCCATTTATTATTTTCATTGGTGACAGTAATATGAGGAATTCTAGCAAGACAAATTTCAGAGGCAGTTTCAGAGGCAGTATCACTACCGAAGACTGCATTACTCCTTCAGGAGTAATTAGATTTCTCTGCAGATAAAACCGAACAAACATACAAACAAAAAAAAAACCCCCCACACAAAAAAACTCAAATCTCCAACAGAAAATTTCGTGCACTAAGAGAATAATAATAAAAATGTGTGTCCTAAGGTGAGAGAGGCAGTGTCGCTTGATTCTACTATTGCAGGTGATTATTATGACTTGACTGAAAAAGACCCAAATTAATTTCTAACATGCAAGAACAGAGAGGCATTCAGCAATGGGGAACTAAGTGTGCTTATCTGCAAAGCACTGAAAATACTTTGTGGATAATCCTTTACAGACATCTGATAGATATTTAAAAATACAAGGTTTATTTAAAGCAGGTTGATGTGGAGAAGAGTTTCTAGGCTTATTTGAGGAAAAAAAATGTGATGTAAAAACAGTCTCATTTTTCATGTTAGGAATACAAAAGCTGTAATGACATATAGCTACTGAGTAGCATATGAGATCTATTTATGTTACTTAGGAGTACTAAGCTTTTTTGTGTTCAGTAGGCGCCAGCTTCCCCTGCTCACTAGAGCTGTAATTATTCTATTCTTCAAAGAGTTGTACTGTGAATCTTCTTGGGTGATAATGTAACATACTATGATTAGTATGGTTAGATGGGGTATTAGGAATTTTTTAACCATCAGAGGTTCAAAGTTCTTGACAAGCTCTTAATCTCAGAGGTAAGTCATTTTGAGATTGGATTTTACAAGTTCATGAACAGTAAAGAAGAGTAACGGGAGGATATGAGGCTAAATAAGCAATCTTCTGGCATGAAATTTTAAGAAAATGAATTGTTGGTATATTTAAAGCGGCAGTGGATTGCTGTGCATTGTGGGTTTGTACTTAGTAGGCTTTAAGCCTCTATGGTTTCTAAGTAATACTGAGAAATTCTTGAAGTGACAGACAAACACATGGAAAAGGAGAAGCTGTGCAGATATAAAAGTTGGGAAGGACTCCAAGCCCTTACCTCCCCTTTCAGATCAGCAGTAGCATAGCAAAGTGGTAAGTGCACATGTATGTGGTTGTTCAGTTCACGTGAGAGCTGACACGTCTGAATGGTTCTTAGTGTAGATGCAGGACACAGCTGCTGAGGTACACACAGCAGAGAAAAATATCTCAGTAGAACTACAGATGCATGCATGCCTGGAAGACATGGGAGAAATTGCAAATCAATTCCACAGCAATGTAATACTATCAGTCATTTGATACAAGGCAAAAAATGCATATCAAACTCAGGATGGCTGACTGATTCTTTCCAAAAATATTATTTGCAGTTAAAAAAGCAGAATGTCTATTTACCAATGTCTTCAGTATTTCCTCTTGTGCATTTCCTTCCATTATCTATGTAAAATAAACTTATATATATAATACAGTTCATAACAGTATCAGAGAAAGAAAAAGAACATTCTGAGTTCTTCAATTACTGTCATTACATGGCTCAGAATCTGTTTTACATTAGCACAATACTGTCCATGCTCTAATTTTAGGGTGACTTTTCATGGTTTTCCTAGAAACTCAGGCTCTGGAGTCTTGAGGTAATAACCATAAAATATAAGGATGAAGGATAAAACTCCCTTAACTTTTGCTTGTGAACCTAAGCATCTACAAGTTACACTAACTGTAAAAACAGCTATAAAAAAACTGTGAACATTGAACGCCTCCCAAAATAAGATATTGATACCGCTAACACAAAAGCAGAATAAAAAGTAAGCTTAGGATAATCTCTAAGGTATGTTTTTAGAAAAAAGGTTAATGCATATTGTTATCATGGAATCACAAAATTTATGAGGTTGGAAGGGAGCTCTGGAGGTCACCTGGTGCAACCCCTCGTGTTCAAGGAGGAACACCTAGATCTGTCCGACCAGGATCATAGCCAGGTAGATTTTCAATGCCTCCAAGGAGAGGCACCCAATTACCTCTCAGAGAAACCTGTGCAGTGCTCACTGACCATCAGTATAAAAGTGTTTCCTGATGCTCAGAGGAAACCTCCAGTGTTGAAGTCTGCCATTTCATTCGGTCCTGCTACTGGGCATCTCAGAAAAGAACCCTGCTCTTTGTGCCCTCCCTTCAAGTATTTGTATACATTAATAAGATCTCCCCTGAGCCTTTTCTTCTCCAGGCTGTACAGTCCCAGCTCTGGGTCTTTTCTCATGGGAGAGATGCTGCAGTCCCTTCATCATCTTTGCAGCCTTTTGCTGGATTGTCTCCAGTATGTCCACACCCTTGCTGTTCTGAATAGCCCAGAACTGGACACAGCCCTCCAGATGTGGTCTTTCCAGTGCTGAGTAGAAGGAAAGGATCTCCTCCCTCAACCTGATGGCAATACTTTGTCTAATGCAGAGCAGGTTTCCATTGACCCTTTGTGGCAAGGGCATATTGCCAGCTCATGTTCAACTTGGGTGATTAACAGGATCCCCAGGTCCTTCTCTCTGACAAGGTGCTTTACAGATGGGTTGTCCCCAACATATACTGATGTGTAGGGTTGTTCTTCCCCTGGTACAGGACCTGCTCAACTTAACCCTGTTGAACTTCATGTGGTTCCTTCCACCCCATTCCTCCAGTTTGTCCAGGTCTGTGTGGATGTCATCACAACCTGTGGCCTGTTAGCCAGTTCTCCCAGTTTTGTGTCATCAACAAATTGGCTGATGATACACTCTGCCCCATCATCCAGATCAGCAACAAAGATGTAACAGGACAGGACACAATTTTGACTTCTGGGCTGCACCACTATTTACTGATCTCCAAGCAGATTTTGTGCCACACAGAAGTCTATCAAGTTGTTCAAGCAGGAGATCTCCTTGGTGAAGCCATGCTGACTACTCCTGATGATTTTCTTGTCATTCAGGTGCTAGGACTAGCTACTCCATCATCTTCCCTCAGGACTGAGGTGAGGCTGACTGGCCTGTAGCTCCCTCAGTTCTCATTTCTGCCCTTCTTGAATATGGGCGTGACATTTGCTTTCCTCCAGTTCAGACACTTCTCCCATTCATTATCAAATATGAGTGACAATGGCTAAGCAATGACATCTCCCAGACCCTTTAGCACTTTTGAATGCACCCCTTCATCTTCTTTATGTGCACAGGCTTCCTAGCATTTTTACCTGATTTACTGCTTGTTGGGATGGACCTTTCTTGAACATGTAGATGAAGCTTGAATATTAATAAGCTTTCTCAGGTGCTTCTTCCCTCCAGGGTTTTGTCTCACAGGTCTCTCCAGTCTGATCTTTGAAGAAGCCAAAGAGTGCTCTCCTGAAGTCCAGGAGTGTAAGCTTGTTTTTCATTTTGCTCCCCCTCCTAAGTCCCTGAACTTCACCATTTCACGTGCACTGCAGGCAAGGCTACATTTAACCGTCACATTCCCAATGAGATCCTCCTTGTTGGTGAGGCAGAAGTCCAGCAGAGCACTTCTCTTTGCTGGTTCCCTCTATCAGTTGGAACTGGAAGTTTTCATCAATTCACTGCAGGAAACTCCTGGATTCCTTATGTTTTATTGTGATGCCCCTCCAGGAGATATTGGGATACTTAAAGTCCACCATGAGAACCAAAACCTGTAAATATGAGGTTGCTGTTCTCTGACTCTAGAGGCCTCATTCACTTCTTCTTCCTGGTCAGGTGGCATGTAGCAGACACCCTCTATAATGTATCCTCTGCCAGCCCTCTCTTTAATCCTGATACATAAACTGTCATTTGGCTCCTCATTCATCCTCAGACAGAGCTCAATGCACTCGAGATGTTGTGTCACATAAAAGGCAACTCACTTTACTTATCCTTCTAGCCTGTCCTTCCTAAAGATCCTATATCCCTCCATTTCAACATTCTACTTACGAGAGTCATCCCACCACAACTCCATGATCCCATCAAGATTGTTGCCTTGCTGCTGGTGTTATCAGGATTTTTTGTGTGGATCATGTTTGTTACTGTCAGGCATTGAACATGGTTTGGTGGATGAGCTGGTCACTTGACATAAAAAAGAAAAGTCAGGGTAACAAAACAAAACAAAACAAAACAAAACAAAACAAAAAAACAGAAAGAGCATTACTGTGTCTCATGGCTATTTTTTTTCAGACAGGATAGCTCTAAGTGGCATCCTAAAGAGGTAAAACTTGCACCTGAATGAAGAAAATCTGCGTACACGAATTCTTCCTCCTCATCGCAAGTGGCTTTGTACAGAAGCACTGTCCATAAAACAGCCAGACTTTGTGAACTGGCTACCATGGAACTTAAAAATCATCATCCTTGCTCTGGCATTAAGATCTGAATCCATATGTGGGTCACAAACCCATAATTTCACTTTACAGTAACTCAGAGCTCAGTTCAGCCTCTTCTTATACCTACTAATTGTTTATTATTTCTTCTTTATGGTCTACCCCTTTACACCATAATCAAGATGATAAAATGATTATAGTGAACATTTGCAGATGCTTCTCTGTCTAGAAGTATTTCTTTTTGAACAGATTTTTATAACACCTCTCTTCCTTTTGCAAGCATTTAGAAATCAGAGCTGGGTCAAAGTCTGAGTCTCATTTTTATCCTTTGGGAACTTTATAGAATATTAAATCCCTAATTCCCATTTGAGTCAAGGACTGTGAAATGAAAGAAAGCTCAGAAGGAGCCTGCAGCCTCTTATTTTCCTTTCCTTTCCCTTCGCTGCAATTTTTTTTTATTAACAACTTAATTCATACTATGAAAAAAGAGAAAATACTGTGGTTAATGCCTGTCAACAAAATGACTGAATTTTGTGTAAGTCACTAATGTATTGCATTATTCTATACAAGAGAATGTGATGTCAATAAATATCAAGTGGATATCCTGATGTAAATTGATGGTTTACAATTTACTTTCTTAATTGTTATTAAAAATAACCAAAATTAAGTTTCACGAGGCACTGTTATTTGAAACCAGTAATGTCTGTGTTCCAACTTATCTATCCCAAGTAATTTAAAGATCATTGTGACTGGAATCAGATTTCCAGTCTATCTGGGGTTTTTTTGTTTGTTTTTTTTTTTTCTTACCTAATTATGATGTTGAATATACAAGGACTAATATTTTGGAGAAGTCTATTGATAGACTTTTTATGGAAAAATAACGGGGTAAAAAGAGAGTCATACAACAATTATAAGGGAAAATACAATTGTTACTCTCTGGATGAAATGTGGTCAACATATCTGACCTCCCACACACAGTACAATCTAAGGAGGACTAAAGAGAGGGTGGAGCAGAGTGGAAACACCATGTCCAGACTTGTAATCCTTGCAGAGGGGGAACTCAGTGGTACCTTCTAGCTGATAAGCTGCACAGCAGCTGAAAACCAAGGGAGATAAAGGAAAATGTCCTGCTGCTCAATCAGCAACCATGGTGAAATCACTGTCCTTGGACTCATGCATGTCCCTATCCCAGGGTTATCTCAGATACCATGCTGAGATACTCACCTCAGAGGTATGACTATCCCTCGCTGACTAAGATGCATGACAAAAGTAACTCAAGCTCCCCCTAAATGCAAATAAAGAGTATAAAAGTAAGTTAAGAATGGGCTGAACCTGTCTTTTTCCCCATGGGAACAAGAACTGTACTATATATGTGCAGAATGATTATCTTGTCCTAGCTTTTTTTAGGGATCAGATCTTGTTACTATTTCACTTTGAATACATTTTTGCAGTCAGATACTATCCCCAGCAGTCTTTGAACCTTAACCTGTCAAGATTTGATTGATTAAGAAGAGTGTTATTCTGTAAACTGTTAATGTGGGTCCTTCAAGAGCACTGACAGTCACTGGCAGAGTGTAAACATGTAGAGACCCAGGAGGGGGTCTCTCTGTTTGGAGTGTGACCCTGAACAATTTGGTTGAGACCACCTCTGATCTGTGAACTGCTCAGTGAAGGATCCCCATAACAAGGCACTGACAGAATGGTTGGGCACAAGGGGTCTCAGCTTTACTGGGGTTCTGACAGACTGATCAAACACTAAGGGTTTGAGTAAAGCTACCCTTTTCATGTGACACCTTTGGAAAAAAAAAATTAAAATGAAAGTCAGTGTCAGGTTTTTACTCCCTAACTTCTGTAGAATTCTGTCTATTTACTTAGATGCTTGTCGGTTTATTGTATATTTCTGAGCTTATGGGGATTCATGAATCCATTATTATTGGTTCTTTCAAGCACAGAGAATTATTTTTCACACCTTTTGTGACAATAGCTCAAAGTTAAAAGAAACTGTGCAACTCTGTGGTTTAATTAATTACCAATATAATCTAAGGACTTTCACAACTGTTTATTTTTTCACTTTGAAGAGCAGGGTTAATGTTAGGTATAAATTCCTGAGAACTCATGAAGTCATTTTCTAACTATTTTTGTCAGGAAACTACAAACTCTCACCCAGTTATTCTGAACCCCAATTATGTGTTTAATATCTTTCAAGATTTGGTGCTTCTTTTTTTTTTTTCTCTCCAAGTAATTCCTTTTTTATCTTCACCTGTTCTGTGTTCGTGTTTTAAAAATCAGACTTTTAATTCGCCATATAAGTAAATAGGAAAAAATGTTTTGAAATGAAACTTGTATTGTAGCAATAAAAGAACAATATATGCCTTGCTATAGCTCACTTTTCATCTATCTGGAAGTGGATAAAAAATTAACCGTGTGCTTCCTGACACACAGCAGCAGTTTAGGGCAGCTTTTCACTAGGCAATAGCAGTGAATGCTTAAATCTATTCCCTTATGCTGGATTTCTGTATACATGCAAATAAAAATGCTCTCCTCCACAAGGTCATGTTCTCTATATAATTGCAGAGGCCAGCCCTTCATAGCATTATATAATAGGGAGATGCTCTCTCAAATATTACCGTTGGATGGTTCAGTGCAGCATTTTCATAGCATACACCTTAATGTAGCATGTAAAAGTGTAATAGACCATTACTGCATTCAGATGTATCTCCAGATCAGTGGTCAGGTAAAACCTTAAATGGAAAGAAAGGCTGCTCAAATAGCTCCACAGTACTTGTCTCTCTGCAGCTACAAAAATATTAGTGAGCCTTCAATATACAGTTTTTCAATTCTTTCCTTTCAGGAAAAGAATTTTCACCTGGGGAAAGCAAATGAATAAACATTTTTCCAATACTCATTTGTATCCTGTCAGATATGACAGCTGGAAAGGATTTTGAAAGGGTTGAATTTTTGTTTATTTGTTTGTTCATTTGCTTGGTTTAAATTAAAGTGCATGCATCTACGCTGTTTACAAAGATTTGTGCATCTCCAGGTTTACTTCACCTCATTAAATGGGAGTATGAATGATTATCAGGAAGTTTTAAATAACTTTTGTGAGATAGCATTTATATTTCTATCAACAGGCTTATGCATAAAGATACCTGCAAGATAAAGAGTTTTTTATAAGAACAGTGGACTTGCATAATGTTGAGAATCAAACCGTGAGAATCATGCTTTTTTCTCAGGTCACAAATCACAGTGATGGAAAATAAGCTCAAATATATAAATGAAAATAATAATGAGAAACAAAACAATACATAAATATTTCACAGTCTAAATACTACACAAAACAAAAGGGAAAGAAAGCTGGGAGGAGTGGCCAATACCCCAGAGTGCTGTGCAGTCTTTCAGAAGGTCCTTGACAGGTTGGAGAGATGGGCAGAGAGGAACCTTCTGAAATTCAACAAAGGCAGGTGCAAGGTCCCAGCCCTGAGGAGGAATAGCCCCATGCACCAGGACAGGCTGGGGCTGACCTGGTAGAAAGCGGCTCTGTGGAGAAGGACATGGGGGTCCTGGTAGACAACAAACTGTCCATGAGCCAAAAGTCCTTATGGTCAAGAAGGCCAATGTTATCCTGGACTACATTAGAAATAGCACTGCCAGCAGGATGAGGGAGGTGATCTTGCACCTTTACTCAGCTCTAGTGAGGCAACTCCTGGAGTGCTGTGTCCAGTTCTGGGCTCCTCAGCACAAGAAAGACATGGGATTCCTGGAGCAGGCCCAGAGGAGGACAACAAAAATGAGCCTCTTCAGTCTTGAGAAGTGATGACAGAGAGGAGGTCTTATTTACACTGGTAAATAAGTGTCTGAAGAGAGAATGTCAAGAAGATGAAGCCAGGCTCTTCTCAGTGATGCTTAGCAATGGTAAAGAAATAGGCAGAAACTGATGCACAGGAAGTTCCACCTATGAGGAAAAATTTCTTTACTCTGTGGCTGTGTGTGCCCAGAGGGGTTTTGGAGTCTCCCTCACCAGAGGTATTCAAGAACGCTCTAGATGCAACTCTGTGCCTTGTGCTCTAGGATGGTCCTACTTGGTCAGGGAGGTTGGACCAGATGACCCACTGTGGTCCCTTTCAACCTTACCCATCCTATGTGAAATAAAGTTATTTTCTACCAGCTCTTTTATGCTGGTAGGAAATTGGACTTCTCATGTTGAGGGATACACTTCAAAAATTTTAAAAAGCATAATATGTCAACATATCATTATAGTGAAAAGATGTATCTTTTAATACTGGAAAATAATAAACACGTAGAATAGTTCATAAAACTAAAATATTCATGTTAAATATTTCTGGACTTCTGGTAGTAAACATAAAAATCTGAAAATAATCATAGAAAAATAGAATGTTAAGGATTCAAAGGGACCTTAAAGATCATCTAGTCCCCTCTAATTGTGACATTCAGGGCATTCAGGTCACGTGATCTGATTCTTACTGAGTGTGAAATGTGCTTGGAAAGAAAGACGGTAAAAGGTAGGAAAGGAAAGAATTGATACCACAGCAATTAATTCTAAGATTGCTCACTTCATCATCCGAAGTCCTGAGTCCTCTATTTTGTGTATGAATATGTTTTACAGTAATTTATACAATGCCTTTTGTTTAAATCATATTGGGAAAAAAATGGTTCCGATTAATTTTTTTAATAATAACTTCCAGTAAAGCAAGAAAAATGGGTTTTGGCATGAAAAACACCAGGGAAGTTGTAAGAAAATTGCACATATTCAGAAAAAAAAGATAATTCAAGACATGTAACTTAGTTATGTGTCCACTTTCCTAGATATGATTTCCACAGTATGAAGTAACACAACTCTTTAAGTCCCTTTAAGTTCTGTGAAGAAAAACTGGGCCTACCACAAACCCACTGTAAACTAAAACATACTCTAAACCTCTTCTGAATTACTTGCAACTATTCACTTGAGCCAGAGTATGCTACACTGAAAAATAGGGGAAGTTAGTATCGCTCATTTGAAAAGCATGAGAGGCTGAGACTCTGTAATATATTAGTAGGAAATTAAATACAGAGAATGTGTAGCTGTAAGAACACTCATGCCATGCATAACGCTTTAGTGGGCACAAACAAACTGAAAGATAAAGAAGTGGAGAATTCTGTATTCTGTATTTGCCTGATCGGAATGATCAACTGCAAGCTCAAGTAGATAATCTTTGAGAACAATTTAAAGTGTCTATAAAATAGATAGGTAACTACGTTAGTAAAATACTTTAACCTTTTTGTCAACTGGAAGTCACTTAATATGTCTAATAGCAATTTAATTACCTTCTGGGATAGTCAAAACAACACCCAGATTTTGAATAATGTCAGTGAAGACACAGAAGATGTTTTTAGCAGTGGTATAGTGTCTTTGCAAATCTGAAAGAGAGACAACTCCTGGAGTCAAATCCCAGGATTGGCCAATTTCCGATTATTTCAAAATATCCCCAAGTTACTACCTGAAAATGTATGAAGTGAAAGCTATTTGCTCAGAGAAGATTTTAGGCTTTTAGGTTTTACATTCTCTCTGAAGTAAGGCATCAAGAATTACACACACATAGAGAAATGAAGCAATCGCCTCAGGGTTCTGAGGTCTAATCTTCCTTCCACTATTTTGTTCCAGCTTTCCTTTTCCCTCTCTTCATTTGCAGGGAAGCTTAAAATGGATATGTGATAGGGTACAAAACTCATCTCACAAAAAACCCCCACCTATCTTACAATTCTGCTAAGTTATCTATACACCTTGAAAAATTAGTGGAAAGAATGTAAAGAAAGTTACAAAAAGTATTTAATGCATTTGAATATACGCGTATTGAAAAGTCAGGAAGAGCTGGCAGAGGTGCCTGCAGGATTGAAATGTTGTCTTAAGCATCTCCAGCTATGAATGTATGAAAGTGCTTCTGGTACCTCAAGTAATGCTCAAGAAACATTTTTTATTCTGTTTCAAATATGCTCTGTCTAATGAGGTTTTTAAATCTTCTACATCACTCAGAAAATCACCCACTAGAGCACTCCTGAAGATGACATGAGGAAAAAGTGTGACTTAAAGTGAAACTCCCAAGAAAAAATGACATTGAATCTTCTAGAAATATATATTACTTGAAATATTCAAATTTTATTTATTATAAGGAATTAATAATCAGAAATCTCTCCTAGCTCTGTTTACTTGGCAAAAGTAAAGGTACTAGCAAGGTAAAACCAGAAAATATCTAACACATTATGGAAGAGACCCATTATGTTCAATAAATTAAGAAATGGTAAATATTAGGATTTGTCAAACAAACATATTCAGATAGAAAAACAAAGAAAAAAAATTACAAACACCAAAATTTCTATCATGGCAAATTGCTACAGCAGACCTTTGCAGATTTCACATACAGCAACACAGATAAAGATACCTATACAAATCTGGGCTGAGATTCCCAAACCTGTTCTTGATAACTGAGTAAAAGTAAACATAATATATCAGTTCAGGAAATCATGCTACCACAAGAATTTACATCATTGAAGGTTTTAAAGATGTGGTTCCTTTCTGAAACTCCTTTATAGGAGACATTTTTATCAACTGTATAATATTAAATCAATGACTAAACATATCACTGCACTATGAACAAGATCTATGCAACCCTGAAAACCCATATGTAAACCCTATATTTGACATGAAATTATATCAGTAAGTATTCTAGGTGAAAAAATGGTGGATGCCAACCTTTTATAAAGAAGCTGACTCTTTCCTTTGACTAAGCATGTTTTTAACCATTTATATCACAAAGAGTAACATTTCTAGACAAGGTTAAAAAAAAAAAGCAAAATAAAATAAAACAAAACAATGACAACAAGCAAACAAAACGAAAACAAAACCAAAACCAGGAGAGCAGTATGTTAGGAAAAAATATCTTCATTTCCAATATCAGAGACCAGATTAATTTAGCAACTTTTTTTCTCTCTTTGATGACTAGAAGTGTTCCCAGGACACATAGGCAATATATAAGTTAAAGTAATGACTATGGCACCAAACACACTCACGGTTTATGACCTTGGAATCTGTTTTTATTACAGCTTAAAAATTCTTTAGGTCGAATTAGAAGTACTGGGAAAAAAGTCTGCCAATATCGTACTGCTTATGGCATAAGATTATTCTTCAGATGAAAGCCAAGTATTGATGATCTCAGTAAGAAAAAAGAAAAAAAAAAGAAAACAAAAGAAAAATACTTGGCTGAGGTTATTGTGCACTATTTTTTTTTTAAAAGTATGATATTTCTATCAGTCACTGGAGTTTTTAATGCATCTTAGCCTGTAAACAATGCAGCAGTAGTACAGAACATTAAGCAACAGTGAATTATACTGAACAATGGTGCACGTCCTTGAGATCTTTTCGCCCGCTACTTCTCAGCCAAAATTTTCCAGTAAGAATTGCATTACACAACTCCTAA
The DNA here is from genome assembly GCF_041296385.1 of Aphelocoma coerulescens. Taxonomy (NCBI): domain Eukaryota; kingdom Metazoa; phylum Chordata; class Aves; order Passeriformes; family Corvidae; genus Aphelocoma; species Aphelocoma coerulescens. The sequence goes on from NC_091015.1 coordinate 87,571,082, forward strand.
CGTGGTTGGAAATTTTAGCTACATGGCTGTTAAAAGATCTGGTTTTGATGCCTCTAATAGATTATCAGGAACCGTCCATGACCGGTAAATTTGGAATCGTTCCTCTGAATGCAAACTATATTGTGAAAACTATCTAGAGTTTTGATGGGTAAATCTATTTTCTACCAGCTGCATATTTTTCTTTTTTTTCTCAAATCAAGAATAAGAGCCCTCAGTAGCCTAGGATTAACTAACATATATTCCCTCCAGCAATTTCAACATTAGGTGAAAATAATTTCATGGTCAGAAATGAAAGCGGATATTGTGTGGAATTTCTTGGAGTCCTTCTATACCATGGCAAATATAAAATTACATAAATACATATCAGGTAGCTAACAGTTGTCATGTTTTATATGTACATCATCTAAAGTCAGATCATCATTCTAACTCCACTGATCTGAGTATTCATTGTAGTCAGCATTAAGTCCCCTCTCACTAATTTTTGCATTGCACAGCAGAACACAGATTAAATCCAATGCTAATATCAATTCAACCTGGTGAAGTCTACATAGTCCAGTGAACTGGGAAAATACTACCTCTGACTCCTATAGCAAGGCAGCTCCATTGGCACAGCATCAGTCCTGGACTAGTTATACCTTCCACTCATGGTTAATCAACTAAGGCCCAGCATAATGCAGCTGGGAACTTCAAATTACAGACACAGTTCACAGTTCCAAGAGGTTGGGTCTCTCTATTGCATTGTATGGTAAAGTGAAGATGTGCTCCACTGTAGGAATACTAACCTACAGTAACACAAGAAGGAAGAAACAGCTATTCTATAAAGACATATTTAGGGTATAAACCATATATGAAGAATACCTTTCACAACACCATTAAAAACTCCTGTGAAAAAAAGTAGTTCTTTATTAAAATCTGTATAACCATAAATTATTTCCTTACAAACCAAATGAAAATAATATGAAATTTTCTAATCCTTTAACTTAAAAACATTGAGACTGTGGAAAAAGAATAATAAAACCAAAAAATTATTTTCAAGCTAAAAGGTTTTAATAAGTCAGTCTTTATTCAACTTTTAGAAACAACTACTTTCTTTTTATTGAGATTATTTTTTCCACTAAGAGATTTCAATTGAAAATAACCTTTATAAATACTGCTTTGTTTTTCAGCTTTCTCCCTTTAATTAAACTGCACATTCCTGAAGAAAATACAGACTACTTTCTGAATATTAATTATAATTCCATTGAAGTCTCTTAGGTCATTAAAATATGATTAGCTAAAGGCTTTTCCTAGGTGGAACGAATAATAAACATCAAAAACACAGATCCATTTAAAGTCTACAATGATTATCTTGTTGGGATTCAGTTAATGAGAAAAATCCATCTCTGTTGGTTCAGTGACATGGACGAATATTTCAACTCCCAAAGATGCACAGCATGACAAACATAAATCACAACACCTGGAGTATCAAGTTAGACACCTCACACTGAAGGGTCTGAAAACTACTGAGAACACACAGGTATTCCTGCTGAGTACATTACCTAAATGTACTTCTCTTCCTTAATTATTTTTATCAGATTTCTTTAAATCAGCCCTGTGCTGAGGCTTATTAAAAACTGAATCTTGTTCCCACGACAATAAATTTGTTTTACCAACTTGTAATAAATGGATACACAAAAGCATTTGAATTTTTTTTTCCATTTCATCTTAGATGTAAGCAGGAATCAGATAAATCTGTCCAGGAAGTGTGATATGCAACATTTCATCACTTCTTTAGTATTTCCAAATGCTCCTTCTGGGGGTTTAGCCATAGTTCCAATAGAAAAATATGTTGCAATTATCATTATCAATCTGTATGAGGTTTTAAGGGACATAGTTGCACAGTTATATTCAACTAACACCATCAGGAAAAGGAGCAATATTATATTACCCACTATCTAGGGAAACCTTCCATCCAGAAATTATCTGAAACCATTTCAAATTCATGGAAATTAGACCACAGCAACACCTGTAACAACTCAGGTGATGACCCCTGGGACCTATGGGAAAGTCTAGAGCAAGGAAGAATTACCCTCAGGGATACCGATGAAGATACATTTAAACAAACTGGACACAGACAGGGCTGTGGGAGCTGATGGGATGCACCCCCTAGTGCTGAGAGGGTTGGCCGATGTCACTGTGAGGCCACTCTCAGTTGTGTTGTAAATGCCATGACAGCCGGGAGAGATAGCCAGGGACAGGGAGACAGCAAATGTCACAGCCATCAGCAAGAAGGTAAAAAAAAATATCCAGGAATCACTGGCCAGTAAGCCTCATCCCCATTCCTGTAAAGGTGGTGGAGCAGGCAGCATGTCTGGAAATGGCTTTCAGTACTAAGTACATGAAAGTGGATTTACAAAGGGAAAATCATGCTTAACCATCTGATAATAAAGGAAATACAGGAAATTCCAGTCAACTGTTGGAAAAAAAACATCAAATAAAACTTTTTTTTTTTTTTCCCAACTCTGAAGTGGTCAAGCACAAGAAAGAAGATATGCAGTCTGTTTCCTTTTAAGATATGCAAAACCTTACAAGAAATAGTCTTAAGTAACTGCAGCAACTAGGTCAACTCTCGACATTCCTTCCAATTTCGATCACTGCTTGACTTCATAAACACAAAGAGACAACTTTTTCACTGCAAAACCATCAGATGCTTAATTCTTCCTCCCCCCCAACAAAAAAAAAAAGTGGCATGCTTCTGACACAATGTTTGGATTATGAAATAAATAGGGTATTACAATGGTTACATAATTTGATTATCTATTTTAAAGCAATTCTGTCATGACTGGAAAAATTTTAGACAATAATTCAGTTAGAATTTACAAAACCCAATATTTTTCATGGCTGCAGATAACAGATATAAAGTATATAAAGCAGATATTAGCAATGTAAATTGTAATTAATCTTACATTTCTTCCATATTTATTTTTAATAGCTACTGAGGTAGGTAAAGATCAGACATAGTTGCTAATCATTTTACTCTAGGTTGAATCTCTCCAATGAGTAAGTGCACACACACCACACACACAGAGCAGTGTGATTTAAGTTTCAGGTAATTATAGTGTGAAACAGTCTGAGAAACAGCAGCTACATACAGGTAATTAAATCTTCTACAGAGTATCATTACAAGTGCAGGTGGTTAGTGCAGGTACCCTGGGCTGCAGAAAGCAGAAAGAGTCAGATCAACAGGCAGATACAGACATAAAGCACACACATATACTTATGTATACAAGAAATACATATATTCTCTATCTCTTCAGACTGCAAAATGAGGAATGAGAATCCACCTATATACAAAATAACTCTCAGAATAGCTAGTTACAATTCATGAAAGTAAGATGCTTTTACTTCCTTTTTGTACCTCCTTATACCTTTAATCATTCTATTAACAGCAAAGAGCATCTAATTGAGTCTACTGATATAACTTGTTTCAATGCTGAAAAGAAGGGCTAATAAGTGAGAGCAGTAGTAAAGAAGAACTGAAGTTCTGATGTCATTATTATGCATAGAAAGGCTGATATATATTTTTTTTTTTAATTGAAATAGCAAATGAGGAAGCTAGAAGAAGAAACTACTAAAAAAAAGTATTTGGCTAGAATCATATAAGAAACATAGGGAGACATAACTCCAAAGTGGTACATTATGACATATATCAGAAAAATATAACAAACTACTACAGAATATTAAAAAAAAATCATACTCTTTCCAAAACTGCAAATGAAAGGCTTGTTTTTCTGCATTTCAAACAGTAATTATGGGCCAGAATCTGACACTGTCATCTCTATTACTGGTTATGCTAAGTAGCATTTTATTTCAAAGCTGTCTCATTGACATAAGTAGCTTCTTTATACTAAAAAAGTCATACCAAACTCACAATGTCAATTAGTAGTCAAGAATATTTTGATCCTTTTCTAAAGGTACTCAATGTCCTATTTTTATCTTACTAGGAAAATATCTACTCAAAAACCTACGACCACTTAGCAATACAGCACACCTCTCTGGAGCTTGCACGGCACATAAAATGGGCTGCTGTACTTTTTATTGATAAAATGTGATAACACTTTTTTCAAGCTATGCTCATATACTAGTTTTATCTTTCTCAGTAGCTGTCTGAAACACCAAGCACAAGAATGAATAAGATGTATACTTACAATTCAACCTGACACCATAGCAAGACAAAAATAATTAACAAGTGAACTTTGCTAGCTGAGTTCTGCAGGGTTTGTGTTGATGTTACCCAGTGTCATTCAAGCCCTAGCTAACATAAAAATGTGCTGACTTCTCTTCCTGCAAAGGACTGTAATTTGACTTGTCTTCAGTTGTACAATAAAATTTGATCCAACTTCTACAAAAATTTTTATAGAATCAGAGAGCAAATGGCAGACAATGAATGTTCTGCTCTAAATTCCTGACATAGGACATTGTGTATCAAATCAAGGGATGGCAGGACACAGAACTGGTAGGACGTAACCGTGTGCTTAGCGAAGCTGATGTACTTTGCCACTGATTTCTCTGGGGGTCAGGATTTCATTCTCAGACAGGGAACAGTAGAATGGAATGGCATGGTAATTTACACAGACAGTGCTAGAGGAGTCGTAAATGAAGAGGTATGAAAAGAGTACCGAGGATTAATGAAGAAATCTAAATTACAAGCAGTGGTGGCTAACATGAACAAATGTGAAAAGAAAGGCAGCTAACACTTATGATTTTAGACATGTAATCAAAGCCCTATCTTCAAATGGTTAAGAGAGCAGGATGAAGACAATAAATATCTATTATCAGTGTTGAAGCATAACACTGAACCTCAGTTTCTTTACTGTAAATGCTGTTGTTCGGTTCAGACAATCGAAGCAAGAATGAGAAAAACGTTATCTTCATCTTACTGACAATCGCATAAAACAGATTTCTTTAAAGAAATGTCTCAAACTAACAGTAAACTCTAACAGTGTCCATGGGAATTGCAGCTGGACAACAGTAAGTCCATGAAAAATGTATATATGTGCATGCAATCTTGTGTGCTTATCAAATGTGTACATACCCCTTGTGTTATTTACATAACCTATTGTTAAAACCTGCTTAAACACCTACAAAATATACATTTTAAATAGGTATAAATAAAACCTTATAGAAATCTGTAAAAAGAAATACAAGGCTGTTGAACACTGTTCTGCTTTACAAGGAGGGGTTCTTCCAATAGAAATAAGAGTCAGATAATGAATCACCTAATCTCCTCACATGAAAATTAGTGATATCCATGTAAAGAAAAACACCTTTGAGCGGTAACACAGGTAACACCCACCACCCCAAAAAACCCCAAAACACGAAGGACAGTGACAACAGGTTCTTGATAGAGCTAGGAAGTCAGAAATATTAATATATTTTACTTATTACCAAAGAAGTAACAAAACTGAAAAGGATGAGCTATGTACTAGAATCTGGTAATGATAGTGTTGTTCGCAGCAGACAAACATAAAATCTGACTGCCAGTGCACCTGCAAGTGTGGACTATGACTTTCTGAGAGACTGCTAAAATGTCTTCCTTAAATAATCTTTACAAGTCTGCACGGCATGTTCTCCTCAGTTTACAGTCTCTGCTGCATTCTAAATTTCTGTTACTGCTTCCTATATGTGCTTCCATCTACTTCAACCTTGCTCCTCATGAAAAGAGATGTAAAAAATGATATGAATTTTTCTAACAACTAATCTAAACAGGAAGGTAATTTTTTCAGCTTGCTCACATGGCAACAAATCCAACTACCCATGAGCTGTTTGGAAGCCAATGATACCAGAACCAGGGTTTTCACACAGCTGGTCATTTAGAAGATAGCAACATCAAATCTTTAAAAGCAAGGAGTCAGTTACAGTCTGCCTCCCTCAACCTTGTTACCTGGACTGAAAGGAAGCTGGGGAGCTGGAAGTCCTTGTGGTTTGGATACCTAACTGATGGGAAGGTGAAGGGACAGGGGTTGCTTCCCAAATTCCCCAAACTAGGTAATAGTTGGTTGCAAAATTCTTTGCCACTTGAATGAAATAAACTTGCCAGCAAATGTTAAATTGCTTACCAGATTAAGCTAATCAACAAATCTGGTTATTCTGTCATTGTTTGTACACAACACGCAGCCTGAGAGGAATAAAAATTTTGCCTTCTTCAGAGAGCAGCTGTATGTCTTCCTTGTTTACAACTCTACTGCAGTGTGCCAGATTAATCCAAACTTCCATTTCTGTATCTCTAATTCTGCAAGAAAACTCCTGGGTAGACAGGTATTTATGTGCCTGATTTGCAGACTCCTGTAACACACATATAAGCCCTTCTGCTGACAGCAGTATCAGCAAGATTTATGTAGGTAGCTACCATACAGATTTAGGAGTCTGCCTGCACAGTATAATCAATGCCAGGCATATATTTAGACGACATATTGGCCATACAGATAAGTGGGGAAAACTATATTATTTCATAAAGTTTGATCCTGAATGTCAGCATTTAAAGAGGCAATATCATAGAATATTCACGCAGCTACAAAATCATTATTATAAAAAACACATCTGCATGAATATTATTATTATTATTATTGAACATTCATACAATCTATTAACTTTTCATGATCCTTGAATGAGATTGCATAAGGACAAAGTCCTTTCCTGGAAGATTTTTAAATCGAAATAAGGCAAAGATGAGTAAGAATACGCATAGAACAAAAAAAAAAAAAAAGAAAAAAAAAAAAGAAAAAAAAAAAGAGGGATTTAGAAAAGAAGATTAATATGAACTGTGAATATTTTACAGACAAAAACCTGTTAATATATTTCACTGCATGGAGTGACTTATGGTAAGACATGAGATATGGAACAGAAGGAGAAAATCATGACTGTAACTAAACAGAAAGTAGTGGATTGGTGACCAAAAAAGAACTCTTAGAGAATACTGTTTCAGAAGGGAGTAGCATAAATACCACAAATCAATCAGAACAACCAAATAAGCAATACAGCCTCAAAAGTTTACACAAAAAAATTAAAAGCAATTAAGGTACTGAGAATTTCCAATGTCTCTTCAACTGCTACAAGAACCTGTAGTTAGAAGGCTGATTTTTTCCCCATAGATATTATCCTAAATTTACCATTACCAAAAGGAGGAAACTGCACCATGCATATTATCTGATATTTCAGAGACACTTCCTTTGTTGAGAAAATACCTTCTCAGACAATGCTGATACTACATACACTGCTCTTTGCTGACTTCATTTTCAGTGGATATGTCATTCTGTGCTTGCCTTATGTGTACGATTTTCCCCAGGCATCTGACTTGAGCCAGATGTTTGGGAAAAGATACATAACTCAAAGAAGCTTTACCTGGACTATACAGAGTTTTTCTTGCGTCAAATCTGGGAATTAAAAATGAGACCAGTCATCTAGTACAATCACAAAAAGAGGATATTTTGAGCAAGAATATTTGTTGTGTTATCTTCATTCTTCAGAAGAATATAAAAGACAATAGTTTTACTTCTCTAGCCTCCTGCAATGAGGAAAGTTACTTAAAAGGGGGAAAGTTACTCAAAAAGGATAAAGCATGTCAGGATTTGAGTGACCATTTATTTTAAAGAGCAAAGGCCTTAGAATTCTCTTGATTTTTGGCTTATGTAAATTTTTGCAGCTCTGTGTGATATACCATGGTATGTGTTTATAAATTAACTACCAAATTTGTCCACAATGAGAACATATCTCACTAGAAGAGGCATTGGAATAGTCCTGGAGACGCAGAGATGTGACAAATGCACACAAGTTCAGGTTTGTTGTAATGAATCATATTTCTACATTAGTACACAAATGTGCCCTTAAGGATAGACTAATAAAGAAGGGATGTAATGAAATGACTCTCAGGTTAGCACCAGTAGTTTCTAAATAGTGTGAATGGCATTTCAGTTCCTCTCATCATAATTTATGATCATTTTTGCAAGTTACCGATCAATGTAAGAGACAAACACTTTACACACTGGTGCGGAGTGAAATTCAAGTGAAATGCACACTGCCATATCGAAAGCTGGAAATAAATGCTTTGATATAGGTTCTTTTTAATGTAATAAAGATTTCACCTACCATCCAAAATGAATGTGGAAAACAGTTTTACAATAACCACCTGAAAAACCTTCCTGTCATTAATATTTGAGGGTTTTTTTAAGCAACTTCCATTCTTTAGCAGGGCTGTTACTAATAGAGATATCACAGTTGCCTTTGTGTCCTCTATGAACAGTTCCCACTCAGCCCGCTCAGCTCGGGACACAGCAGGCTGCGGGGGCCAGCCTCTGATATCGGAGTGAACAGAGGTCTGGCTCGTGGGTCCTTCCAAGGGACCGCGGCGATAAAGGCAGACGGCGGAGGAAAGGGGGCAGGCTCAGAGTTGGGTTAAATCCAGAAAGTTTATTGGTCCTCCGAACGGGGGGACCTCAACCACCAGGGGTGCCCAACCCAGAGCACCTGCCGATCGCGCCAGGGCATTTTATGGCAGTGGGGCATGGGGGGGGTGTACAGAACAACCAACCAGGGAAGGGAAGGGTATGGCGTACAGAACGAGGGACACATAAGGGAACCAACTGTAACAGGGGAAGGGAGGGACTCCTTTCCCAGGACTAATCACCTGGCCCCCTGGCTAGAACTTTCCAGAAGCCTGGGAGGGGTGCCAGAGTGACAGACAGGGTCCTGGGAGGAGACAAAACTGTCATATAGGGTGATTTAAATGAAACAGGGTGGGCACCAACTGGGGTACACCAAACTTAAGGAACATAGAGGGGAGACCTGGACTGAACTAAAACAAACACACTCCCACAACAGTGGCTTAAGGTTTTCTAAACTTTTCTTAAGATAAGGTGCAGCATGATTTCAGATAACCTCTAGAAGTCAGCACGTTTCTTAAACCTCACTGTAGTAGGTGCTTGTTTCCATTTTCAGCTGTCCCTCATTTGTGTTTATATTGCTTTAGCCTGCCCCCCAAAATGTGTTTTCATTTGAAGGCTAAAAGTTATGTCCTGTACAGATACCACCAGATAGATAATGAGAGCTTAATTTGAAAAAATGCAGGGGGTTTTGAGGATCCCAGTGAACTTGCTGACTAACCCTGTGAGTGATAAGCCTTTCTCAAGTGTGAACATTTGACAAGCCCACTGCAGTGTGCAGCACATTCAGTTGAGGTGTCCGGCTGGAATCATATACTCCTATAAAGTTCTCCAAGTATATCAGTCTTGTCTCAGACACCTCAAAATTTCTAAACCTGACATTTGTTACATGTTGTCAGCAAGGGGCCATTCCCAGAGTAGTGCTTTCACAGGCACAGAAGGGTCAGAAGACTGGCAAAGAGCAGAGTAATATGGGCCTCATGTGCTAAGATACCATTCTGAATCCCACTCTGGGCACTAGTTATAAGGGAAAAAAGAGAAAGGCTGTTACAAGGACCACATCTAATACACTAATCAAGAAAGTGAAAAAGCAATATATGTGTGCTTTTTTCTGGTACATGGCAAAAGTACTTGATGAAAAGATGATTTCTCTTCTGTCAGAATGGAAGAAGTATAGCTAGTTGATTTAAGGTACCAGAAAAAGATTCTCCTGTCAAAATATGGTCTATATTTTCAGCAGAGATAATAAATATTTTTGGTAGTAATGGAACTTGATTTTTCCTAGTTTCCCAAAATATACAATCACCCAAATTTGGATCTCAAGCAAATACCTTGTTTGTGTAGCCTCTTAAGTATTCTGCATTTACAAAGGCTTATACATACTACTATGCACCAAGCTAAAGACTTCTTAACCTTTGCTTTTAAAACATTCTATTTGTTTCGCATAGAGTCCACATGGGATGTTCCAACACCAGAAATCAGTGATTTCTATGTGGATTTCTCTGATTATGGACTCGTCCTCACCCTCGCTACTAGAAGAAGCTGTCATACAAGGCCTTCTGAATCACACTTGCCATTTCACCAGACTGAGCATGAAGAGGCTGATAAATCTGGTCATGGAACAACTGCATTTGCACCTAATTGCCCGGCAGAATACTACAGAATTAGAGTAACCTTCCTTAGTCATCAGCTGCACCAGCTTTTAAGGAAGTGGCTTACCTAATGCATGCTAAGGTATGCATATTACATCTTGCCATGCAGCAAAAAGGTTGTGTGAGGGGTTTTTTTCTTATTTTAAAACTGAAAAGAATTAATATATAAAGACTCTATTTCCAATTAAACAAGATGAACATTATTGGAAAGCAGCTGGATTTTTCTCTTACCCAGGACTCAAAAATCACAGTTCATTTGTTCCTTCCTGAATATATATTTATGAGTGCCATGTGTAGGTGGAATACTGTGCCAAGAGTTCTATAGTTGCAGAGAAGATACAATAACTTCTTAAAAGTGAATATGCTTTCAGAATATTTTTAGCATGTTACATACTCTTAGTTACACAGAAGAAATTTTATACAGGTTGTCCAGAACTCTGAGCTGCCAAAATAAAAAACTAGAAGGGGAGTGGACTGTAGCAGAATATTATTTAGGATCTCCAGTAAACAGTTTAGACAGTGCATTACTTCACTTAATTACATTAAAGGGTATAAATTTTTTTTTTTGAGGAAGGTTTGGAATTTTCTTTTCATAAGTTCTTCATAATTTTAAAAATTTAAAAATGGCAGATATACATAAAACAGGGAGTAATTTAATTAGCATATAATGGAAAACCCTCATGGTCCAGAATAATGCAGGAATGTAACACAAAGTTCTATCCTATTAATTATAGCTCCTAACGCCAAGAAGGACTTTGAGATTTATCCCAATTGACCTTCTGCAAAGAGGAACCTAATCTCCAAATTTATGCATTTACTATCTAGTGTCTATCCACGACTATTCCAAGACCATTCAAAAATGTGATGATTTTTTTAATATATCTCTATGTTTTCTTTTTGTTCAGATGATATGATTTGTTCAAAATACACTCACAGGTAATGTAAATTCAAGACTCCAAATTTAGCCTTTCAGCTATACAACCTTCACAGCATTTCATTTAGAGGAGGAAAAAAACTAAAATAATCTTTTCTATTGCAAGTAGTAATGCATTACCCACAAGTCAATAATCTATAGCAGTCACTAGCATAAGAATCTAGCAGTCAGTAAATTTATCTCAAAATATAATGCATAAATAAGTCAAATGAAAAATAATCCTTAGTGTTTACACCATGCTACTGTATACATCCCTGGTGGATCCTTACCTGGAACACATATTCCACAGTACTTAACTGTGCTGCCGGCTATAAAATTTGCCTTGCTGTTCTTGATAGATGTATCTTAAACCCTCTAGACATACAGAGAAAAAGCCATTTCTTACATCCAATGATGCCCTGTGACCCTTTGGGGCTTTCTACAACCCATAGGGCTTAAACATATTTCCCCATGCCCTGCCAAATGCCATAAAGACCTTGTCCTGGGTTGAGGTGTATTCTATTACCATCCTCATGAGCAGTGGAAATCAGGTGGGGCAGTGTTTCCTTGCCTCCTCCCCCCAGACTCTCTTGCTGTTAATGGCCCATCATTGTCCTGCTGCATAACTCAGAGATAACTCCCTCCAGACTATCTTCTGTTAACGAGCCTAATCAACACTTGGCCTCATGACTCATTACCCTATTGTGAGATGCTCCACCCAGAGGGAGGAACCAAGCATCCAATCGTGGATATAATCTGAGACTCTGAGCACCAAATACACTGGCTCCACTGGATTTCCAGAGGATAGGAGCTACACAGCCACCGCTGGACTTTCTGAGGAAGAGCAGACCTCTTCTACTACAGGATCACCACTTCAGAGGACTGCAGCCACCATTCCACCAGACTGCTACCACTACCCTGCCTAACAGGGACTCAGGTTGTATCTTGACTCTGTCAGTGTTTCCTTTTACTTTCTGTTCCTTTTCTTTAATTTCCATTAAATTGTTATTCTGACTTGGTGCCTCTCACTGGTTTGTTTTCAAACTAGTACAGACCTGAACTGTCACCAGAAGACACTGGACAACATTCCTGCTTCCCCTGGCCCCTGAACTTCCATCGGGCTTGTATGGCAGAAGCTGTGGTGGGCACCTGGAGCTCGTGTGAAATTCCTTCAAGCAAAACCTACAGAAATTCTGCATATCTTTAAACGGGCAATACCTTGTTTTTACCCAGATGCTTAAATCATCAACTTAAAAATAACTAATATAAAATGCGACAAGCATTTTTCTATGAAATCCACATCAAATAAAAGATATAAATGTGCCTAAAGGATACAAGTGCAGAAATGAAAGCAGAATTATACCTTAACTATTTTACATCTGAGTTACCTCAAAACCACATTTCTGTTCCTCATTCAGCTACTTTGCTGTTTTCCCTGTTTCTCCTCCTTTCTTCTGAAAATGTGGTAAAATGTTTCAAGCTTTGTGTGAGCTGTAGCTGCTACAAAGCCTGTCAGAAAGCTCAGCCACAGGAAAAAACATCTCCTGGAGCACTACCATTAGAGGACACCTCCAGTAATACTGGTGTCATTCAACTGCCTCATGGCGAAGAATGTTAGTTCTTGTGGCAAATATTCCCTTCCAGATTATTTTCCTTTGAGACAGTCCTTGCAGACTTCATCTTTCATCTGCAATTCTTTTTCAGCCTCATGCTTATGGAAGGAGAGTTCTGTCAATCCTTTAGTTAAACAAAGACTGTTTCCTATCCTTAGGAAAGAGTGTCTGTTGAGGACTGACGTACAAGAAAATTTCACCACACTTTCCCTCAGCTCCAAGAAACCTGAAACAGAGTATGTTGAGGAGTGAAGGGATTATTTATGACAATTAGGCAAGAAGAAAGTTAAGCTGCAAGGATCAATGGGCAAGCCTAAAGCAAGATTGCTTTTCATGTGTCATGTAATGTTTGAAAGGCATTTTTGTTAGAAGGAGGGTACGAAAGTTCTGAGTTTACAGTAATATACAATTCTAATATACTTGAATATCTGGAATAAATTGTAACAGCAATCCTTGTTAACAGTTTACAGTGTTGCAATAGAAAAGCTAGGAACAAAGGAAGACATGTTAGAAAAAGAAAATTCTGACTTTAACATTAAGAATTACTTGTCAAGTAAGAGCTATAGTGCTAGGCCATAGGGTGCTGTGCTTTAGGCTAAAACGACAGGGTTTTAGCTGTTACCAAACAGTACTTGCACAGCATCCAGGCCTTCTGTTTATCATTCTGTGGCACCCCAACCCCACACCCACAAATAGGCTGAGGGTGGGCAAGAGTCTAGTAGGGGACACTGCTGGGACTGGTGAGTCAACTGAACACAGAGACATGCATCACACCATGTATCATCATGCTCAATGAAAACTGTGAGGGAGTTATTCCAAAGGAGCCATTGTTCCTTGTGCTGGTGATGAGGGATTACATTAGCATCACTTGGAGTTTGATTTGGGGTTTTCTTCTGCTCTTGGTTTTTTTTTTTTTCCTCCTTCACACCATCTCTCCCTTCTTTACTTATTAAACTGTCTATTGACTCACAAGGTTTCCTTGATGACCTTCAGATACTCTCCCTTACCTTGTGGTGGGGTGGCTGGTGGTGCTCAGTTGCTGGCTGAGGTCAAACCACCACACCACCAAGGCTCTGACATTGACTAGAATGGCTGGCACAATGTCTAAAATGAAGTGAGAAAATAGGGAGAAAAGCACTGTGAAACATATCTAGAAAGAGAAGTGATACAAGGCAGAGGCAGAGAGAGAGTGGGAAAGTGGGGGAGTTGTGTGAAGCATGTCTAAAGGGATGAGAAGTAGAGCAATGGGTAGTGCAGAACAGCAAGAACAGGGGCTGGCAGCATGAGACACAACAAAATCAGAACCAGGTGAGATCAATGCACCAACTCAGCTTAAATGCAGCCTTACCCCCCATCAAGACTTCAAAAACCTGGAACAGTGAGTGCCAATTATTACAGGAGAGAAAAAGAAGCAAGCTGACCTAGCAGCTGCTTCCTCTGAAGAAAACCTAGTAAAATATTGTTGGTCTAGTTACACATGAAGAATTAAATACTGTGTTTACTTACCTTTTCTGAGTTTTTTTTTTTCCATTTAATAAAAATATGCTTGTTAGCAATCAGATTTACATTTCATAGCTGCTTGATATATTTCACTGCATAAAGCATTTTTCACTGTAACTTGCATCCTGTATCAGTCTTGGTGTCAAAAAATATGCAGGACTCAAACACCTAAATGAAATAATTTTGTGTAGTGCTTTAATGATGAAGACAAGATATCACGGTAATTGCCAATTTAATTTTTTTTTGTGACTGATGTCCCACCTCTTCCATTTTGGTATACTATGAAAATGACCTTTATAGAAAAGTGACCTTTCTAGTAACATCTTCGCCCTTCCTTGTCAAATTGCTAAGTGCAAGAGCCAGTCAGCTTAATACATTTCACATTATGACTTAAGTGGGGTGATTTTTATAACAATAGCATGTCCATACAAAGAAACTGTATTTTCTTATACAATGATAAAATTAAGAAATCTCACAATACAGTAAAAGAATCATTGTTATTCTTAGCTTAGGGAAACAAAATAAGTAGCAAAAATTGGAAAACCTGATGAAAAAACATCTGAAAATTTTCTCCTAGGTTTGTTGCAAGACATGCAGACTCAGAAGGTTTGGTAGGGTAACATTTTTTTATCTCATGAAATGTGTCTGCTGATGGGGATGACTATAGGTCATGCTATCTGAAATGACTGTCACACCAAAAATCAGAAAAGTATTCAGTTTTGAACCAAACATGAGCGGCACCTTAATATAAAAGATCAAAATACCTTTTTTTTTGGCCAGGCAAGGATGAAAAGACATCATCCAGAATTAAATAACATTAGGAAGTAGCAAGCATTTTTTTTATCCAAGCTCTTCAAAAAGAGAAACCTCTGCGTATGTTGTTTGACCACAAAGTCATTCAGCTCAAGATTTGTTCAGAATTTAAGCAAAAAATGTGACAGAATTAACAGAAAGCCATGCCTATTTAATTGCTGTAACATTCTGGTGCCCAAGGAAATTGCTTACTCTGCTTATGTCAGTCCTGGAAACTGTGGTATAGTTTTCCAAAAAGAAAAAAAAATCTTTGTATCTGTCTAGCAAAGCTCTTCTAGAAGAACTACACCTGTCAAGACCACATGATTGCTAGATGAAAAATCCTATTTAGAATGCTGAGTGTAATTCTGTCACACGTTAATCTTCCTTGAATTTATATTGACATAAATGAATTAAAGAAACTTGGCTTGATTAAGCATACCAAAAGCTAAGATGGAATGGAAGCATCCCCTGCAAGTAAATCAGGATGCAAATGCTGGGGAGAAAGAGATAATTCAGCTAAACAAAGAGGCTGGCAGAGGAACAAGGTCTGAATAAATCAAGCTGGTGGTTAGAGGAAAGCTCCCAATCATTTATGGCATGAGGGTCTGAAACAGCTTCTCAAGAGGCACAGTGGGACACAGGCCAACCAATGCTGACAAGCCTGGTCATTTGTTGAATTACAGGACATGGACCCTATGCAATGCATCTGTGCCCTTCACAGGACAGGTCCATCTTGCTTCCTGGTCATACAGGATGGATTAAATCTTTGTTTGAGAATGTCCAGGTTTTCTCTTGTCTGGTGTGCTGATTTTGGCTGAGATAGAGCTAGTTTTCTTTATAGCAGCACCTGCTATTGTGCTACTCTTTGGATTTGTTTTGATAACACAGGGATGTTTTAGCCATTTCTGAGCAGTGCTTACACAGTGCAGAGGTCTTTTCTGCTTCAGATACTCTGCCAGTGAGCACACTGGGGAGACAAGAAGTTAGGAGAGAACATAGCCAGGACAGCTGACTCCAACTGACCAAAGGAGGAGACTCCATACATGTGGCATCATGCTCAGGACATAAAGCTGGCGGAAGGAAGAAGGGTGGGATGTTTGGAGTAATGGCAGTTATTTTTCCAAGTTACTGGTGTACATGATGGAGCACTGCTTGCCTGGAGGTGGCCAAACACCTGCCTGCTGTTGGGAGGTGGTGGATGAATTCCTTATTTTGCTCTGCTTGCATGCACATCTTCTTTTTTTTTTTTTTTCTCTGTATAAGATGTCTATCAACCCACTTTACCCTTCCAGCTCTCTCCCCCATCCTACTGGACAGGGAAAGAAAAGTGGCTATGTAGTTCTTAGCTGCCTGCTGGAATTAATTCAGAATATCTGCTCAATGGCTGAGTCTTTATAATAAATTCCTGAGTACTGTACTGTGGGCTTGGGAAGGAAAGGATTCTAAACCAAAATGAAACACAACAAATAAACAGCTAAGAATGCCCCCTACAAACCAATCCAAAATGCTTTAGTGCCTACTACCATCATAGTAAAACTTTTGAGATTTAATATTGCAGCAACGTCTCACTGGCTTGCCACTGCATAGCTTCCACTTCACCCAATTAAAACTCCTCTTATTTGCAGTGTGGAATGATGCCCCAGACTACTTTCACCATCAAGGAAACTGCCAGAAACCCATAGGGAGTCCAGCAACAGACCCTCATTGTTTAAGAGAAACTTCCAAAAGAGACCCAACAAGCTTAATAAATAGCACTATCCACCAGCTCCCCATGTGGAAATCTTGGCAGGGAAAGTACCCAGAAAAGGCCAAGGTGTTCTTTCCTGTTGTAGCTATTTTAGTTGTGTGGACTTATCTTTTGTCATTATTTACAGAATAAAGGTCATGCCCCAGTACCTCATGCAAAACCCATGTTGGCATTCTCCTTCCAGCTCACAGTTCTTGCCCTAGCTGGTTTATCACATGTAGCCTACTTAATACGATAAAACTGGTTTTGGCTCACAATACCAAGAAGAAAAGGGAAACATAATTTTTCATTGATATTACAAACCCTGTACAGAAAGTAAAAGCCTAAACTACCTACTTGCAGTGTTCTAGTCTGTACTGCTTCTGAGCACAACTTGAAAAATGGTTCTGTTTATTTTATCTTATCATATTAGTCTGGTATTACGTTTTGCTCATAACCATTCAGACATGTTTGGCATTTAACATATGCTATTTTGGAAAAGATTCTAATCTGTTAAATAAGTTTTAGGCTTATCTGAAAAGGCATTTTTCTTGCATACTGCTATCTGCAGATAGTGTGATGAAAGATTAAAAAAAAGTCAGCATCTCTCCCTTCCCTGCAAGCAGCTCCCACTCCACTAATCTTGCTTGCTACAAGCAAGGATGTCAGAGACCTGGCATACAGGTTTTTAGACCAAAGTGACAATCTTCTATTAATGCTTTTAGGTAATTATATTTTAAATTTACATGAGGATACTGATATATGAGCAGCTGAACTGTAAATTACAGTTCCAACAAGTTTCTTAGAAGAGGGAATCTCTTCCTTTGAAGGGGAAATGAAAAAAGAAGTGAAGGAAAAAAGAAGTGAAGGTAAAAAGCCTGGGGATATTGTGACCATCTTCAGCAGCAGGCAGCCTCAATACTTTTAGCAATTAAGCTTGTCAGAATTCCTTCTCACAAACTCCTGCTGCTCTAGCAACAGCAAGTGCCAGCAGGCAGCTGTGTTCCCAGAGACTGTGAACATAAACCCAGCAGAAGACAACTGGGTAGTTCTTTGTGGAGGATGAAGAAAGCCAGACAGATGAACTCCCTAATAAACTTCTGTGAGCTAAGAGCTGCAGGGAGCTTAAGCTTTTATGCTTTTTTTTGCATAATGACCAGCATAAGTTCTCATGTCACAAAAGGAAATGGACTTTCCTGACTGAGGCCACCAGACTCAGCATCAATCATTCCATCACTTAAGCAGCACAGCCTGATAAAATCATCATGTCTTTATAAAATAAATGCCTTGTAAAGAGTATGGGAGAATTCAGCATTAAGAGCAAGCGGATTCACTATAGGTTAGCAAGAGATTTGCTAAGGTGTGAATCAAACTGGTGTGGTCCTTTAGTAATCAGATGTTAAAACATTAAAAGTCTACCTGAGCTCTTTATCTAGCAACTTATTTAACTATCCTAAAGCACAACCATCTTAAAACAAACATCTCCAACTAAATTAAGAACATGGGCACAGGAATTGTTGTGGCCAGCATATTAGAATCATAGAATGGTTTGGGCTGGAAGGGAAAATAAAGACCATCCAGCTCCAACTCCCTGCCATGGTCAGGGACTCCTTCTGGTAGGGGCCCCAACCAACCTGGTCTTGAACACTTCCAGGGATGACATGTCCACAACTTCCCCGAATGACCTGTTCCAGTGCCTCACCACCCTCACTGCAAAGATTTTTTCCTGATATCGAATTTAAACCTACTCTCAGTTGAAAGTCATTCCATCTTGTCTTATCACCACATATCCTTATAAAAAGTCCACCTTCAGCTTTCTTGTAGGCTCCTTTAGGTACTGGAAAGCTGCTGTAAGGTTTCCTCAGAGCCTTCTCTTCTCCAGGCTGAACAACCCCAGCTCTCTCAGCCTGTCTTCATCGGAGAGGTGCTCCAGCCCTCTGATCATATTAATGACCCTTCTCTGGACTCAATCCAACAGGTTCATGTCCTTTCTGTGTTGGGGGCTCCAGTCATGGAAACAGTACTCCAGGTAAGACCTCACTAGAGCAGAGTAGAGGAACAGAATCATCCATTTTGGTCATGCTTCTTTTAATGCAGCTCAGGATAAGATTGTCCTTCTGGACTGGAAAGTATTAACCTAGAAAGAAAACTAATTCCAAACAACTGCCAGTTTGTAGCCATACTCTGAATTTACAGGGTTTTGTTTTGGTTTGTTTGATTGTTTTGAAGGTGTTTTTATTTTTTTCTAATTTGAATTGTGATTCTCTGTGTTCACCAAGACAACAGAAGACACCCATGTAAATCAGTCCTACATGTACAAGCACTAAGATACAGCCTAATTATTCTTACTTCTTATTCCTAATTCAAAATTCACTGCTTCATTCAGTGCAAAGGATGAAACAAATTCTGTACATGGACCTCAGCTGATATAGTCCTTTTCACTTTTTTTTTTGTAAAATTAAGCCTTTGGGGTCTTGATAATCTTCATTCCTATTCTTTAGATATATTACTGATTTTTACTTTGCAATCAGAAATATATCATGGAAAATTCACTTCAGTATAGTCCATTCTCAACAGAGCTCTATAGTCAAGTAAATTGCATTATTCAGATTACCATTTTTCATGTTGATGCCACTGACATTCAATACTTCATGGCAATAATGACAAGAACCAGCACCTGATTCCAAAGGACAGTGAAAACAGGAAGATATTATAGTAAATACATGACGCTTTTTGGATACAGGGTGAAAAATGCACCCAATGTATTGATCAGGAAAATTATTTTCAAATACTAATTTACATATTTAAAAAACCCCACCATTACATTCATGAATTCTTTTAGGTTGCTTCTTGGGTTAGTGTTATTAGAATAGTTTTCTGGGGAAATATGATGTTTCAGTTAGATCTAGAAACACTGGGAGAAGCAGTACTGCAGATATAAATTGCAGGAACATTCTGCCAAAATGAAAAGTTAAGCTGCATTCAAGACTTTTCCTTTAATTTTTTTAATGAAAGACTATCCAGAAGTCATCCTCAGGTAAGGATGTAGCTGCCTTAATTTGCTGTACCAGTGACTAATATAAGTGAACCAAACTTGGGTGTCATTTTCTCCTCCCAAGGTGTCAAACTTCCCCTAAACAGGCAGGAAACATATTGGAAGAGGAAAAAAAAATCTATCTGTCTATCCACTACTGAAAGCATTATGTCTTCTGAGAAAGTATCCCTTTCTGGGATAGGAGGAGTTTGTGCTCAGAGGAGTTTCCCCTTGATATCTCCCCTTCAGTGGGTGATGAAACCTCCAACCAGACCTTAGGACTTGCCACAGAGGTTCAGGCCCATTCTGAGAGGTAGAGAAAAGAGGATAAAGACAAGACTGGAGCCCCTCTAGGTCGAGGCTCACAGGATGAAACTGTCACCAAACTTTCAGAGTTTCAGAAAAGATAACAGAATGTCTAGATTCTGATCTGAACCTAAAGTGCATTACGACTATGAATTGTGAATGATAAGTAACAGATAAACTCAGATAGCTTTGCACTTATCTTCATTTTTTCCCCAAAAAGGGTCCATTTTACTACAATTTGCAAATGAAAGCAGTCACCAAACTAAAGTCACAAATTCTTGTGGTTGAGACAACAGTCATAGCACATAAGCTTTTCATGTTCCAGGTGTCTGATGGTGGACAGGGAAAAAGGCCTGAGGTGTTCAAGACTTTATTTCTTTGTGCTCTGTGTATACTGGTTATCCCCCCTCACGTCTCCATTGCTCTGGCTCCTTTAATCTTTTTTCTGCAATTAGAATTTGACAGAAAGAATTAAAGAGATGCAGTATATTCTCAAATTCTCAAACAAGTGGATTCTCAAACAAGTATCATGGATACCTGTCTCATAACCATCATCCTTCTTCATGTTACATTATCCTATGTAATATATGATGAATGTATAAGTTTAATCTGTTTTAGTTTAAGTAGTATGATTTTCAACATAGTGAGTGTGACTGATTTTTTTTTTTTTCTCCCAAGGGGATGAAGGATACATTGCTTTTTTTTTTCTTTTAAACCTTTTCTTTTAAATCAAGTGGTATGGTTCTGTTAGCATTTGGCAGGGCGGGGCTGTTAATTCCTCCCTCTGCCATTGAGATCGATCATTCCTAAGCTTCCTACTTGGCATTGAGAAGTCACAGAAAATTTCATTTTATTTCTCATGAATCATGTTAGCAAAATCACTGAATAGCTATCTTAAATATCCTTGGGGTGAAGGGGATGAGCAGTCCTTGAGAACATGGAGTGTACTACAGATGTATAGTAGCGTAAACACAGGAGGTAACAATGAAAATCTGACACCCAAGGGGTTCTTTAGACAGTAGAGAGAGTGTAAAGGCAGCGGCCAAACAAAACAAGTCACCTAGCTGTAGTAAGGCTAGGTGTTCCTTTAAGGATGGGAAAAGAGCTCACAGTCCCTTCAAGATGGAGGGCTCACAGCCAAGTCTGCTCACTGTTCAATCAGCTAACACAAATCAGAAATTCTGTACTATCAGGATAGCCAAGTATTTACAATGTATGAGTCTTGGCAAAACACCCTGTGCTCAAGCTGAAAGAAAATGAATGCTTTTTCTTCTGGAAACTGCAGTTAATTAAGCAGAGAGCCATTCCACCTTGCTTGCACTATTCATGACACTCACTCAAAAGATCAGTCTATTGAAACTAAATCTCAACTAAAGTGGATTTAAGCCTGTAAAAAATCTTTCTGCATGTTCAAATGTAGGTCCTATGCCTCTCCTTTGATTTCGGCATGGATTTTGTCAGACTGATGCCACAAAATTAGGTTTGGATGCACATCTCCCCAGAAGTCAGCAAGGAAGAACATTATTTTCTCTTTATAAGGCAGAAGTAATTTCCTTGATAAAGGGGAAGTTGAGAGTGGGTAGGGGGGGAGTTACTTAAAGGGAGCCTGGAAATCAAATGGAGAGTAAATGTATTAGTTCTTAAGAAAAAAATCACCATCATTGGAATTCACGCTTAACTGAAGTTTCTAAACATCAGAAAGGATAATAATATACGCTGTAGAAACACTGTGATCAGAGTTTTCAAGTACAACAGATTTGCCCACTAGGAAGCATTCATCAAAGAAGCTTTAAAGATCTAAATGTCACTGTAAAGCAAAGAAACTCCAGGAATGTTCTTTTATTATGCCTGGAACAGTAACACTTATATCCGCAATATTTAGAAAAGAATATGAAGAAACAGAAAGCAGCCATGCTCTGTAATGAAATCAAGCATTATTTCCTCAGCAGGATCCTTTGCCTGTTTCAGGTGGGGTTTTTTTTTGTTTGTTGTTTTTTTTAAAGGAACATGTACTTGTTGCTGTCAAAAAACAAATGTGCTGAATTTTTCATCTTTGCAAGAAACTCTAAGTGATGCATGTCACCGTGAGCTAACAATGCATAGTTCAGGTAAGATGATTTTACCTTATTTTAGGCCCTAGCACCTATTAGTAGGAATGGAGATATCAAGTGAATTGTTTAACACTGAATTCTTTCTGGAAGTGGGAGAAGTATGCACAATATAACAAAGTTGGGTATTATTACTAATATGAACCATTTCTTTTAAATTGTTGAGATCAACCAGGTCATTGCCTCATTGTCCCCTAAGGGATGTGTAGGTCTTGCCAAATGAGGAGTTGGGAGGGACAAATGAGTCCCTCCTAACTCATGTGCTTAAAAATTCAGTTTACTTCATTTACTTTATAAGCAGGCATCAGTACAAACAAAAAATGAAATGCCTCTTCATCTTTTAAAATCCTTTAATTTACAGACATTTAGAAAAAATAGATGAATATCTAACTTTTTCCCCTGTATTGTTCTGCAATAGTTTGCTGAAGCTGGATGAAACCATGAATAACAGTCCAAAGGCAACCATCAAAAGTACAATAAAGAAACTGAAAACAGTTAAGTGGGTACCATTATGTTCTAATCCATGAAAAAATTTCCTCTTTTTCTTAAAATAACATGAAGTAGAGGCCAAAAAGCTGGGTTCACTTAAATTTTTGATTAATAAAATTTTCTTTATTTAAATAGTCTTAAAATTATTTTAGTAGAAAAACATATATTTATACAATCCTGCTATGAAAATAATTGTCCTACATCTGAAATACAGGTTTTGAGCAAATATTCTGTGCAGATATTCGGAGCAAGTCTTGTGACTGACAAAATTCAAAGATAAAAGTGCTGCCACCAAGGTTGTTTTACGTATTGTTTTTCCTGCTCAAGAATACTTTTAATCAAAACTCAAAAAAGGGGAAAATAATAATTCTTTTAAAGGAATTTAATGGCAGCTTGTCTTGATGATTACAATTCTGCTATGCTGCAAGGCAATTTACAATCAAGAGCCTAAATTCAGAAAGCATTCCAAACCCTTAATAGAACTATGCTAGAAGTACTGAAGAATTTAAGACGATCATTGTTTGTGTTTTACTAAACAGACTAAGTTTATTAGTTTTAAATTTTCACACACCATTTTAACCCTGATACTATTATGAAGGATGGAATACCTTCATATTACTTCATCTTATGCCCAAATGCTAGATAATTTCAGTAAATTCCACTGCCAGCTGCAATCCACATTGAAATTTATCATCAGAAAACTAAAACTATATTAATATCTAAGATGAAAATAAATTAGGATTTCTGATGTTCTGTAAATTGTTGGATTCCTTGGGATAGTGAGACAGCTTACCTGAGAAATTCTACGTAAGTCAAGATTGCCAGGGGCTAATACTGGACACCAGTCCTAAGAAAGTGGCTTGAGTTTCCCATATTCAACGCGAATATAGTACATGTTGTCTTTTTTATTCTTTCTTATTTTATTCTAAGACAACTCCCCATTTTATCTGGTTTTCTTCCAACAAAAGGTGTGAAAATACTAATTCTAGGCCCATAAACACATAAAAATGGCATGAACTTCCATGCATTTCTTCTCAATAGCTGAAAAAAAACACACACCAAGGATTTGAATCAATTTAACTCTCTTAAATCAGTATAAGTGAATTATATTGATTTAGCTTAATTCTCTAACAAGCTAAATGAATGTACTCTAATCCAGAATAACCAGAGCTGTACCTATTCAACGAAGTCAGTTTAGAAGGAAATTTACTAAAATTCAATTCAGTTTGTTTATGTGTGTAGAAAAAGTCTGCGGGAAAGCATATGCTGGATTGCCTTAGGAAATGGCTTCACATATTGCCTTCCCAACATGGAATGCAGCATCCATTAAAGAAGTTCAAAAGTTCAAACAGGAAATTCTACCAGTAAGTAATAATTACGAATTCATCTTTTAGCATACTACTGCAACTCATAAAATGCATGTGTGTGGGGGGACATCATTTGGTGCATTAAAAAAAGGAACAAGTGTTTTCAGCCATGAAATATAGATTGTCAATATTGGTAAGGTTTGAATACCAAGTATGAAAATAATGCATGAAAGCATGAAAAAAAATATATAGGAAAAATTAAGTGGCATCTGTAGAATCATGGGACTATAGAATATGCTGGGTTGGAAGGGACCCACAAGAATAATTGAATCCAACCCCAGAAGCATCAGAAATTACAGAAATCAGGCTTTGGATTTTTTGCCCCCTTTTACTGCCAAGAAACAGGTTTTGTTAGAATCTATTCTAGCAGAAGTTAAAAAGTGAATGCTGTACTGTTCAAGAAATTAATTCATTCCTAACATCTGAAGTATTGACTGACATTGCTTTAAGGTTGCTTTACAGTTTTTTCCATTGTTTTCACTTGCAGGGTGAGGTGCATTACTTTGAAATAATGGCAGCAGGGTTCATCCTGATTTGGCTAAAGAGGAAATTCAAATGTGTATTTCTATTATTCTAATTAAGTGGCTCAGCAGGATTTCATTTTTTCAGACAATTATGAAAAGAAATTACAAATATATACAGCATTGATCTGTCCTCCCCATGAAAATCCAAATGTTTTTCCACCCACGGAGTAAGGAAATGTCACTAATTTTGCTATTTCCCAGCTCAGCTAAAAAGGAAAAGGAATAAATATGTGCCAATTTCAATGCAATTCTATTTTAAATGCACTAGATATACTTTCATTCACCTTTTTTTTTTTGCTTTGGCCACTGAAAGAACTGTCCAGTTTCCATCTGTAGCATTGGAGAAGCACATTTGAGTAAGCACATATTAGCTTATGAATTGTCCATACTTCAAAATATACTTTAGAAGTTTGGAGGAAGGACCAAGTGGTTTGTGTTTTTCTGAATTGTGTTTTTCTATGGTTTCCTAAGAAATAGACTCACTCAATCATCTTCTTCTCATTGAAAGAAAGACTAAGAGATTCTGTCTTTCCAGAAAAGCTTTATACATAAGTTATGTTCAGATCTTCAGTGTTTAAATACAGATGAAATTTATTGGCCTACTACAATGATAGATAAAATAGCATTTGAACACAATGACAAAAATGCACATGCTTCCAGAACCACTTGGATGATTTCAAAAGAAGAGGTTATGCACCTACAGGCTTCCAGCTTAATGCTGTGTTTCATGTATGTACACAAACTCTGACTTTTGAGTCACAAAATATTTTTACAGTTTCAAATTTTTTCAGAACTTTATTGAAGTCTAGGAATATGTATGTAGCTGCACATTTCCAGCATCTTCTAAGAGTGCTGATTTTTGATTCATACCAAAGATATACATTTTAAGAGAAGTGAGGATGTATTATTTAAGAGCCCTAAAATTTTGTTAGCATTTTCAGGGATGCTTGGCAAGCATTAAAGTAAAATTTGGCTATAAAAATAATTTAAGAAAGCTACATGCAAAAATGTGCTTATCACAATGGTCACCAGTAAGTCATTAAATTCAGTGATGCTGTTTAAATTCTAAATTTTAAAAGCCCAAAATTCCCATATTCACATCTATCCCTGCAGTACCCAGCTTTCTTCCAAGAGAAAGGACAACATTTTTCATCATAGAAAACTGACAGTATGTGACAGATCATATGCCATAAATAACAGTGGGACTTCTTTGAAATTACTGTTTTGCTGAATACTTAGAATATGCTTGAGCATATGCAGACAATTGTGTTAAGCATATTAAGCTTAAATAAAGCTTCCAAAAATACAAGATTTATTATGACACTTCTGTGATTAACAGTCTTAAATAGAAAGAAATAATACAGAGATGTGCCCGTATCAGAGAAGGTATTCCCCAACATAAATGATTTATAAAATGGTCTCTAACTATGTCATTGCTTTTGGTTGGGTGATTTACCCTGGCTTTCTTGGGGGAGGGATGTGATGATTTTATTGAGATCAGTACTCTTCTGTCAGGAAATATATTGATGTTCCTTTATTACTGCCTGCAGAAAAGAAGCCTCTTATAGTCCTGCTTCTAGTAAACAGAACATAGATCATTACAAATGCAGGATGGGTTGCACATGACTTGATGTCCAATCCTCTAAATTCTTACTTGTGAAAGTAACACAATAATTTTGAAAATATTACAGATAGGGCCTACAGTAATGTGTTCCGTCAAAAAGGCATGGGAAATCCTTGGGCTAAATTAAGGCAAAATGTTGCCCAATGAACAATTAGAAAGTTTTATTTATGGAAGCAATGATTTAAACCTTAAACATTAAGGTAGTTTGAATGTCCCATGGCAGCAACGATTTGAACTTCCTGAGCAGCCAATGGTAGAAGAGCAATTCCAACTTTTCTGACTTTACCTTTTCTGAACAGCACATGGCAGCAATTTCTCAACAGCCCATGGTAGCAAAGATTTATACTTTTAACCTTCTGACTGGCTGAACAGCTCACCACAGAAGCAATTGAAACTTTTAAGGAGAGGAAGAGAAGAAGAAGGAATGGTAGAAAAATAGAGATAAATATCCAGATCACCAGGCAGGGTTTGAGACATCTCTGGTCCATTTCCTTTGGATAGTAGGCGAACACCCAGTCCCTCTCACTTGTGCTGTTTATAGGTTAGTCCTTGCACATGCTCAATTTGTTGTTTTCAAACTTTTCAGAGGGGGGTTGGGGGAGTCTTGTAGTTTCAATCTCACTCCCTCTGTCAGAGATGCAAGTGCAATGCTGTTTCAAACTTGGGTTTGGAGATAGTTGCCCAGAATAAGGAAGCTGGGCCCAGAATAAGGAAACTGGTCCCAGAAAAGTGCTATCCTGCCTCCACAAGACTCTCTTTTCTAACTGCACCTTATCTTGTTGGCATGGTAACGTTCCTTTTCTTTTCTGCTGAGTGTTTGAGATATTTACTCTTTCAAGTTTTTAGTCTCTCAAGCAAACATTCCCAAATTGTTTGCAGGGGGAGAAATCTACAAAGCAGTTCAGAGCATAATTCCCTGAAGTGTAACTACCACATTTCATGTAATTTTCCTATCTCCATTTTTAAACCATTTCTAGCTGTTAGTAACAGACAAAAATCCCCAAATGTCAGTAGTAATTTGGCTGGATAGCACACCTTTATCACTCTTTTATCCAAATTGAGATTTATCTGATTTATTTGTAATTAAGTTACTGAAACTTTCACAGGAAAAGCCATGACAATGCATTACTCTTCTGAATTTTCATTATTGCAGTGCATGCTATATTTGGGAACAAAAGAAAAGGGCATTTTAAGTTATAGCAAAAGGGAGACCAGAAATAAGGATGGCCACCTCACAAACAGGGACACAGACAAAGCAAAGCAGTTTAATGTTTTCTTCACCTCAGTCTTCAACACTGATGATGGGCTATCAATACCCTCTGCAAAAAACAACAAAACAAATCCCCAAATCCAACTCAAAATACCAAACAAGCAAAAAGAATTTATTAAAACTCAGGGGTATTATCCAATTTATCCACTTTTAAATTTTTGCAATTTATTTTATATAGTGGAAATCAGTAAATGGAAGGACATAAAATAAACCACAGTTGCTTTTTCTTAATGGTTTCTGCCACTTAAGTGATGCTCAGCACAATTTGTTTAAAAGTTTATATGACAAGACTATCTTTTCCTCCACCTGCTGGTTTTGGTTTTTTTTTTTTTTTTTTTTGGGTTCGTTGGTTTTGGATTTGTTTTATTTTAGTTTTTTCTTATTTGCTTGTTTTGGGTTTGGTTTGGTTTTGGTTTTTTTGTTTGTTTTTGTTTTTGTTTTATTCCTGAAAAGGACATTTCTTCTTAAAAAGTGATCATGTTTTTCAAGAAGTAAATTGTATGTGATGTGTTTTGCCCAGTGTGGAGACTACATCTTTCAGATAAATTTGAGATAAATTGTAAATCTAGAAATTGTATGCGCTCCCATTTTGGACATCAGAATCCAGAAATGTCCACAGAAATTTGGTGGCCATTAATGTAAAGTGGTAATTATGACCACAACTATTTGATATCCTTGCATAAATGCAGGGATTTGCATGTGCAAGCTTTTTTTTTGCCATTACACTGATTTTATCACTGTCTGAAAAAGGGTTATTTTCTTTTTTCCATTCTCTCCCTTCAGAAAGGAACAGACAGAGGATCCAACTTAAGGCACAGATGGGCAATATAATAAATATTTATCAAAAAAACAGTAAACACACATTTCCATTCAGAATTTGCTCAATTTAGTTTGAAAGTAGATGCAAGATATCAGCTTAAGAGTTTGTAAAAAGCCTTTATGAAATTATTTGCTCTCCAGTCTACGAGAAATTTACAGCTGAAGGGTACTGTGATGGTAGGATTCAAACAGTGTTACACTGTGGCAATACTTGCTTTACGACTTTGCGAATTCTTGCTTGAATGCAAGCCGCTGCAGAGGGATCTGGACAGGCTGGATCAATGAGCCAAGCCCAATGGTATGAGGTACAACAAGACCAAGTACCAGGTCCTACAGTTTGGCTACAACAATGCCATGCAGTGCTACAGGCTGGGGATAGAGTGGCCCAGTGTAAAAAGAACCTCAGTCAACAGCGGCCGAACATGAGCCAGCATGTGCCCAGGTGGCCAAGAAGGCCAAGGGCATCCTGGCCTGTATCAGCAATAGTGTGGCCAGCAGGATCAGGCCAGTGACTGTCCCCCTGTACTCTGCACTGGTGAGGCCACACCTTGATTCCTGTGTTCAGTTCTGGATCCCTTAATTCAAGATGCACTTGGGAGCTGAGAGAGCACACATGACCAAGGGAGGCTTTTTGGGGTCTTTAACAGTTGACATCTGCAGGCAAGTCCAGCAATGCAAAAGGCTTTGGGGAGGTGTTGTTTTGGTTTTGAGTTTTTTTTGAGGGATGTTTGCACTGAGGTTTTTATGCCTACTGCATCATCTTACAGCTTCAGATTTTAAAAATTCAAAAAAAACCTATATTGAAGAAGAAAACTTTGTAACCCTGCAAATAATAATAATAAAAAAATCTTTCTTGTAAAGTATTTCAAGTGTAACTATCTGCCTTTAGGTTAAAAATCAAGAAGTATCAGACTCAAAGAAGAAGTTATTACAAAGGAATCTTGGAGTATGACATGGGATACTTTTTTCAAAAAATCTGCTGGCAAACTAGAACAAAATCATAATGAAAAGAATAACTAAAAGGCTGAAGAACATGCTTTATAGTCTTTCAGGAGCTCAATCTATTTAATATGTCAGAAAGACTAAAAGGATAATTGGTTTACAAGTGGGAAAAACCTCCAAGGGAACAGAAGTTTGATTGCAGAGAGTTGGTACAAAGAGTTTATTAAGACCCAACAGCTGAAAAGTGAAACTAAACAAGCCCATTTAATCAACAATGCAAAGCAGATATTTTGATATTCAGGAGGATCAGGGATACTTGAACACTGGCTAATGATTTTTCTAGTACAGAGAATCAGCAGATAATTTTTAGCAACACTGAGATTTCTGAGGCTTCTGTCTAGTAAATCTGCTAATGCGAAAAGAGCAAATCAAGCTAAATGTACATCTGTCACTGTGATCTATAGCTCTACTGTTGTCTGGTTTTGTACTTCACAGTAATGACATCTGGAGAACCATCTCACTGAACATTTGGAAATAGCATAGCTGATATGCATATTAGTAACCAAATGATAATGCATTTGGTTAATAATAGGTTACATAGCACTCTATAAACAACACAGCTCAGTCAGTACTGCCCTCCTTCTCTCACCATCCAGGGGTACACCTTCTTAGTGCCCTCCCTTTGATGGGGATTTCCTTTGGGACCATGAGCATGCAGGAACAATGCTCTTACTCCTTGGACAGTGGCTTTTAACAGAGCGCTAGGAGAAAGATGATGCTGCCCTTTTCTTTGTCTCACAGAGGATAAAAAAGGATTCAGATTTTAAAATAAAATTACTCATCTGTAGTGGGTTTACCTGACAAGGTGCCAGCAGCAGCACTGGAATATCTGCAGGGGATGACCTTATGTGGGGTGCCCAGGCACAGCCAATCCCAGTGGCTCCAGCATCCCCAGTGCCCTCTGCCCCGAGACTGAAATTGTGGATAGAAGGGGCTAAAGCAATATGTAGCAATGGACATAAAATGCAGGATATGTCCTACTGGTATGCTATGGAGTATGAAAAAGTGAGATAACTGAACTTGCCCCTAAATTAAGAATACTTTGCCATTCCTTGCTGGGTTGCCTGCAGTTAGCAATGATGACCATCAAAATGGTTGTAAGGACATTTACCAAGTAAGAGAGAAAGCCTGACCTGCAAAGTCTTGGTCATATTTTTTCTGTAGCTTTCTCCAGTGCCCCTACAGTAGGTTTATGTTACCAGACTAAAGGAAGGGACAATTTTGACATATATCTTCATTTTTCTGTTCTATGCAGCTAATAGCTGTTGCTGCACATCAAACTTAGACAGACATGGGAGATACATAACGGTGAAAAACCTGTAAAGTTTTTGTGACAGCAAGGGACAAGTGCATTGCTGTCCTTGTAAGATTTGACTGGCATGGTCTGAGACATGCTTAGATATTGTAATGAGAGGTCTGCAGAAAGGCAGAAGTTGATATTGGGGAATAACAGATAAAAGGATGAACATATTGGACCTAAATATTACATACTTATTATTAAAAAAAATCTGGAAATCCCAATAATCAAATAATAACAAGGAGTAAAGCCCTTGAAGTGGAATATTCTTTTACAAATCATGACAGTTCCTTTTTACTAAGTTGATATATGGCACAGAGCTAAGAAAGAACCATAATAATCTGGAAAGCAAAACAGTCACTCAATCTAAAAATAAGTCTAGGTTTATTAGAAACACAAAAGCCTTCTGACAGTCTTTTAAATATCTACAAGGAGAGCTTTGCTCTTCAGAAATTGAAAACTTAAAAGTGAAAATGGAAAAAAATAAACCCTGAAACTTTAGAAAATTATTTTGAAAAAGGCAGTTGCTTGATTAGTACAAGTTTTTCCCTCCTTCAGTTTATGACAGGAAGATCACTTTTTAAGTAAAAAATAAATCAACATTTAGATATGCTTTGGAGACCATTTAAGTCAGTAACTGAGATGAAAGTTCACATACATTAAAGAATTAAATATGACAAAAGTAAATTCTACCCTAAATATATTGACTATATGGATTTCTACTTTTAGTCATTTTTCAAAGGCATCTCACCCTTACTATGTCATTAAAAGCCAGAATTATAATAACAGATCTTAACTTTTCTATGGGAAATATTTAAGCATCTGATTCATCACTGAAGGAAAAAAAAGAATCTCAGGCAAGTTTGCTGAAAAGATTTTAAGCCCTTCCTGATGAGGAAGGTTGTACATGTGTGGAATAAATGTAAGTTAGTGACTTTTCACAACACTGAAATTTATGAGTGTAACTACATGGTGTGTCCAAAATGTACTTCTACAAAAATATCTTTTTTACATCTAATAGCATCTGCTACAGTTACTGTTTGAGTACTTGAGAGACGCAAACTTCAAAGAGGCACAAAATCTTCATCTATGTGTAAAATACTTTCATCCAGTTCTAATAATTCTTCATGGATTTCAAACAATCAGCTTCTGGCATCTTAAAGATGATTGCTTAAAAGAACAGGGAACAATTATTTATGCATCTCGAAGGTATATTCTCTTTACATGTACACAAACTAATAGCTTCTTATTTCTGTTCTCTCCTAAATATCAATATAAAACATAATGCACTTTAGTTAGCTCAGTCTTTGCTTCTGTCCAAGTGAAATCACTCCCTGCCCCTCTGTTACATGAAAAGGGAAGATTTTCTCAAGCCCTTAGTGTTTGATCAGTCTGTCAGAGCCCCAGTAAAGCTGAGACCTCCTGTGCCCAACTAGTCCGTCAATGCCCTGTTATGGGGACCCCTCACTGAGCAGTTCACAGATCAGAGGGTGGCTTGGCTGACTTGTTCAGGGTCACATTCCAAACAGAGACACCCCCTCCTGGGTCTCCACACCTTTACCCACTGCCAGCAACTACAAGTGCTCTTAAAGGACTCGCATTAACAGTTTACAGAATAACACTCAATAAAACTGTGATGGGTTAGGGTTAAAGGATTACTGATGATTGTGTCTGACTTCAAAAACGTGTTCAAAGCAATATATTAATTCAAAGCACTATGGAGACCATCTCTAGTACCCAATAAAAACTGGCTTGAGATCATCAGTCAGCACTCACTGAGTATGGTTCTTACCCAATAGGTCTCCATACAGGGGAGAAGACAGGTTTAGCCTGCTGATTGATCCCAGAAGTTACGATGGTGTGCTGGTTTGGCCAAATTTAGGAATATATTCTCTGAGAGAAGGCAGGTTACAAACCATCCCTCCCCCCCAGGATCGGGAAAAAAAACTTTCCTCGAAGGAAAGTGAAAGAGATAAAAACTATTTATTTAACAAATACACAGGAAAAGGATAATAATGCTGAATAATAAAATCTCTTGATCTGCTGAGAGAAAACCTGGGAAAATTTCAGAGTCCTTCCGTAGATATCTGTCTCCCCCTCCTTGGAGCTGAGACAGGAAACTCCTTCCAATGTATTCTGATGTTGAAACAGTCCAGCAGAGAAAAAGGGAAAAAAAACAAAGTCCCAGAAAAACAAAAGTTCAACTCTCCGTCTCCCTCTGGAAAAAAAGAAAGCCAAAAACTGGCTGGAAAGCAAGCTGCTTCCTCCCACTCCCACCGCTGCAGAAGCAGACAGGTTTTTATTTCATGTCGGAACATGAAAACAAACTGCTTTGGAAAAGTACACTTTTTCTCTCTTCCCTCTCAGAAACTGAGCAGTTTAAAGGCATAGAAAGGCATATATACTAATTTCTGGGCATAGTGCAGCAATAGGGAATACAACATCAAGTCACCTCAAGAGAGAAGGAGTCTTCCCCTACTCTTCCCCATTCCTAATTCACTTTTATACTCTCTATTTGTCTGTAGGTGGAGCTTGATGGACTTTAGTCATACATCTTACTCAGTGGGGGGTCGTTATACCTTTGGGATTGGTATCTCAGGATAGTACCTGAGATAGTCTTGGGGTGGGGACATGCATCAGTCCAAGAAGAGTGATATCACCATGGTTGCTGATTCAACAGCAGGACATTTTCCTTTATCTACCTTCATTGTCAGCTGCTGTGCAGTTTATCAACTACGAAGTACCACCTAGTTCCCTCCTCTGCAAGGGTTTTGAAAGAGCCTGGCTGTGGTGTCTCCACTCCACTCCACTCTCCATCTAGTCCCCCTTAGCATTATGTGTAGGAGGCTGGATATGCTGACTGCATTCCATCCAGGGAGTAGCAACCATATTTTCTACTGTAATTTCCATACCATTATCTTTTTTTAACCTCAGTCATCTTCCAATGCCCTCCAAGACGAAATCTACGTAAGGTATAGAGGATAGTTTGATTGCTAGACTGAGCCACCAGCAAGTATCACTAAGATCTGGTTCCTACACCATCTATATAGCTCTACTCTGGTGTTGCAGCAGGTTTTACACTTCCGAATTCTCTATATTTGGGCATATATGGCATCTAGAGGAGATTGATGCACTGTCCTTACAATTATTCATAATTTTTCTCTCTCTCAGAAACACTTTTTGAGAAAATAAGGTGGAAATTTGGTCTATTTTGTGTCTAAAAAAACCTCTGGGATTTCTGACTGGTTTAGATGTTTTGACTGGAATTTCATATGCTATTCTTAAAAAGTGCTGTACCAGCAAAAGTGTGAGATTAAATAATACCTTAGTTGCTATTACTCATTTCACACATCATTTAATATTGAGACATATTCTCAAAAGCCAAATTATATTACATTTGAAATAAGAGCTGTTAGCTTAGGGGGAATGAGCCTTATTATTTACCAAGGATGGAATTATGAGAACATAATTTCCATTATAGATTCATAATAAAGGGTCAAAAAGGACTACCATACCCTCCCACAACCCCAAAATGACAAACAGTAAAAGTTTTTTTTTTTCATTTACAACCTCAGAAACATAATTGTCTCAAGTACAGCATTAAAGAGTTTAGCCCATTAGCATAAATGTACAGGTAAATCTCAATTTTCTATTATTTCTACTATTTCAAAACCAAATTAATTTAAAAAAAACCAACCAAACAAACAAACAAAAAAAACCCACCTAAACCAAACATTTTGTGGAGAAAAGAATTTGACATAGCATGAACTTATATTTCCCTCAAGTTCCTAGCATCAAAAATACAATATTTTTCTGTGTGGTTTCAAGGATGAGCTCTGTTCAGCCCTGGGGTAACCTCTGCTTTATACTGAAGGAGAAAAAGATATATCCCATTTCTGCTCCATCATGCTCTACACTAGCAAAGGCAGAGAGAGTTGATTATCCTCAGTATCATTTTCTTCTTTGAAATTGAAAAAGAAGAACACAATAAAAGGGAGACAACTGTGATATATTAATCGAAGGAAGGTGGAAAATTGGTATTTAGGGAGAAGAAAACAACTATGAACAAAACCAACAGAGCCATAATGAGTGAGACATCAAAAAAAATTGAAAATTCAACTGACAGATATTACCATAATATAAGCATACATTTATATAGTAGACTTGCACACACACTGTCTGACAATCCAGCTGTACTCATGGCAAGAATATATTTTTTTCCCCTCAGTCAGTATAGTCCATATTGGCAGTGTTAAGCAACATCAGAAAGAAATAGCTGCAGAAAAATTGGCACACACACTTGGGAAGGCACCGTGTATTCTAGGGAAGCATTTTTAAAAACATAAGACCAATAGAGGGCAAACCCACCTGGACATCAGTTAGTATGTTTCTTTATCCCACTCCCTCAGAAATTAGAGTTTTGTGATTTGGTAAAATGTATCCACTTATTTATCTTTTATTTGGAATAAATATTTTTTTCCCAAAAAGACAATAAATCAATTTTCCAAAATTAAAGAGCATGTAGCTTTCTTGCATGAAATCCAAATATTTCTGTTTGACAGCAAGGTACTCCATGAAAGTTCCAGTTTGTATGCTCTGTGTTATATGATGAAATCTTTACAGCTACTTTCAGGTCTGCTGATGCATAAAAAGTTGAGGTATGGTACGGAATTTTTATAAGTACTCTTAGAAGAATGCCTAGACAGACAGGATGGACCAGGAAGGTGTCTTCTTCCTTTACAAAAGAGTTTTATGCTGGATATAAAATAGTATCTGATATCTCTTCATTAAAATACTGCTCATAGATTAATGAAAAAGCAAAATAAAACATAACAAAACAAACAAGAAATCCAACAAACCAAAAAAACCCCCAAAAAACCCCCAAAAACCCAACAAATAAAACAAAGAACCACAACAAAAACAAGTAGTTCATATTTCCTCCTACTAATATTAATGGCTACCATGAGCTCCAGCTGGCACAGTGTTTTGTTTATTAGTAAGTTGAAACCATTTTCAAAACACGGACTTTATAAATGACCTTTTTATCCAGACTGTTTATTGACAGGCACATCTAGGGTTTCTGAAGAACTATACCATCAGATACATGAAGCCTTCCCACCTTGCCAGCCATTGTCTCTCTACAAATTAAAAAAAAAAAAAAAAAAAAAAAAAAGTTTTTCTGGCTTTATATCTGCAGATTATAAGTTTTTCCTGCATGACGGCATTACAGAAACCTATTTATCTATGCACCCCAGGGAAAACCAGCTTGCCACAAATGGTGGTTTAAAGGATTACATAACAGTACTTGCTATAGGTTATTTAATAGCTTTAAAACCTACTATGAAATCTTTTGAATTTTAGAGTGCCTTTATTTAAACACAGAGAATTGTACCCCTCTGGAGACCACTGCATTATTTAGCAGTATGAAACACAACTTTTGCAAGCACTGAGTATCTTTGTTTACTATCTCCAAGACCTGGTAACTTGTGGAATTAATGGTGAAAAAATGTTGGAAAGGGAAAGGGAAAGGGAAAGGGAAAAGGAAAGGGGGAAAGGGAAAGGGAAAGGGAAAGGGAAAGGGAAAGGGAAAGGGAAAGGGAAAGGGAAAGGGAAAGGGAAAGGGAATGTGTCTTGAAACACATTCAGCCATTACCATTGTGGGATGGAAATGCTAGAGACAGCAAATTGCTTAGATACATTTCAAGGATCAGATTAAAAAACAGGTTCGTGAGATAAAATAAAAGATTCATATGTAAACAGAAATCCATAAAATGTTAAAGGATATGAAGAACTACTAAAGAAATGCAACCCATATGTATTTGAAGAATCTAGTTTAGTGGATTTGTTTATTATATGGCTATAAAACCCATTATAAAATCTAATCTTTCCACCTCTGTCTAAAGAGAGGTTTTGCTTTAAATATTTTGTTTATATAATAAATATGGCATTATGATATCTGTTATAATGCACACAATGTATATGTCAGCTATATGTAAAGTGTAACATAATATTTAAATCACTGCACTATGAATTTTGCAGACTATGGTAAAAATTATAATTAGTGATTGACAAGTATTTTCAATCTTCCAGGAAACATCTTCTTTTCCCCTACTTTCTACTATTCTTCTATTTTTCACTCATCTTAGTCCAAGGATGTCAAGTTCTCTGTAGACTGGGATAAGTGGCAAGATCCATTGGGTTGTTTTTTTTCTAAAACCCAGAAAATATGTGAATACACCCTTCTTTTCCAGCCTTTTCTTTTTGTGTCCAAAAACATTAATGTAAAATTTACACACATTTTATTGACTAGTGACTTCAAAGAAATTAACCGTATATCATTCTCAGAAGCGATATATTTGGAGTACCCTGCCTTACACCATGTTTTCCTTAAATGCAATTTTAGTTAGACAAAAAATACTTTTCCATTGAACTTGAAGTTGTTGTAAGTTTTGGTTACTGTATAAATCCTCAAGCAAGCTACATTTACAAAAGTCTATCCTTAACTTCAATTGTTATCATGAACGTGATAGGGAATTGGTAGAAAATTTCAAATTTATCTTAGACTTTAATTGCATTGCCTTCTAATGTCAAGCTAAACCCTAAACCAGCTGATTTGATTGTAGTATTGTGATGAACTTTCGCATTTTTAAGTCATTTACAAACAACCCAGAGATATAATTCTTATAATTAAATCTTCCAGATGAGCATTCTTGCTGATTAAGGAGAAGGCCTGCCTGTCCAAACGGAAGGAGGTTTGGGAATATGAGCAAGCCCCTGTTCCAGAAGAAGCCTGACAGCAATATTTCTGCTATCAAACATACCATTTTCAAACTGGATCACAAGTCATTTGCAGCTTTCTCAGAATTTTTAATATCTATATTGTCAGCTGAAATGTTACCTGTATTGCATTAAACGTCACTTTGTGAGGTAGCTACACCAGGGCAGTTAGCTTCTCCTTCAGATTTTTTTTTTTTTAATGATAAGCAGTAAGAATTAGAAGCCATTGCCTTTGTCATTATAAGCATGAACATTTCCACCATTTTGCCAGCTTTTAGTTTCAATGATATTTTCACATAGGGTAATAACTAGCAACTCCTATCTGGTATTTCCTTTCAAGATAGCAAAGCTCATTTTTCTTTTATTATCAGGAGGCCTTTCAAGCAACTTCTACTAAAGTAACTTTTCTATTACACATGTATTATTTCTTCCTTCCTTTCTGCTCACGTTTCATCACACAGACAACTCCCAATACTGACAAAAATAATGCCTCATATAGGCTCAGGTTAAACTGGAATTTTTCTGGAATATTTCTATTCAATTCTATTCTAAGTGAAAAAAAAGTGGACCAAACCACTACATTCTAATTGGTGTTTCTGCCCAGTTACAAACTGAACCTGCTACAGCTGGGACTCTCCAGCCTGGAGAAGAGAGGTCTCCGGAGAGATCTTTTCACTGTACATAAATACCTGAAGGGAGGGCAGAAATGGGACAAAATCAGGCTATTTTCAGTGACAGCATCTGAGTCAGTGGGAATAAACTGAAACACAGGAGGTTCCTTATGAACATCAGGGGACACCTTGTTACTGTGAAGATGTGTGAGCACTGGCACAGATTTCATTCAACCTGAGCAGGTTGTGGAGTCTCCATCCTTGAAGAGTGACGGGACTGTTCATCAAAAGATGTCTGGGCATGATCCTGGCTATTCAGGTCTATGTAACTCTGCTTGAGCAGAAAGGAGTTGGACCAGATAATCTTTTGAGTTCCCTTCCAAACACAGCTATTCTACAATTTCACTTGGAGATATGAGATCAATGAATTCTTCTGCCTAGATTTTGAGATCAAATATATTATTCCTAAGGGATTTAGCATTATAAGTGATTATTAATTGCCAGTGATTAGAAACTATCAGCTTATTAAAAAACCTCCCCAGTCAATAAACAAGTATTTAATTCTGTTCCAAATAGCCATCTGCTTTCACTAAATACTACCCTGAACTTTCTTCACTATTATAAATGAAATAATAGAAATAGTTACAAGGTCACTCTTTAGGCTTTCCACAAGATTTGGTTGCATATAACAATAAAATAGATTCTTAAGTAGATTTTTACTTGGGTTTCTTCAGTGTAAAAGTGGACAGTTCAAATACATGGAGGCATCTTTATTTGGTCATATGTCTGACCAGATACCAGGTTATAAATTAGGTAAGCAAGAACATATATCCACAACAGACTTTGCTTTTAGTCTTAAAACCCCCTTATTTTTACCTATTCACAACTTTATGCTTATTAGACCCTAGGCACACTGGATTTCAGCCATTTGTACAAACTAACAGTTGTTCTGTCCTTTAGCTTAGCCCAGAACCTGTCTTCAGAAAAAAAAGATATGTGGTCATTGCCCCAGCACCGTCTGAACAATCCTTTTTAAAGCAAGACATTTTCTCACAGTTGACTCAGCTGCATAGGAACAAATCCCAGAGCACAACAGCACGAAGCAGCAGGGCTTTACTCTCCCAGGAACTCACGTACATTGGTTCAGGGACAGCAACACACAGAAGGACTTGCTGTGGGAATACTTATACTCAGGTTAGGCTAACTGGAACACTCTGATCCCAGTACTAATTAGCTCAGATGAGCCTTCAATGAAGATATTCCCTTTGTAGATGCTCACACCACCAATGCCTTCCAAGCACTTTTTATATTTCCTCTCTGGGTCTTATGGGTATTGGATGGCCGATGGTCACAAAACTAATTTTGACTGCTGAGAATGAAGCATTACAGAACATAAAAATATGAATGAAATTGCATGAGGGAACAGAGTTTGAATGGAAAAAAAAAAAATGACAAAAATATAAGCTGTTCACCTCTGGCTACCAAGAAGGGCAGAATACCTGAACAGAGGAAGTAGAAAATTCGCTGCAAAGAATGGAGGGGCCAGGAAGCACCTGCCCAGAGCACTCAAAAAGATAACATAGGCATAGTAGAGAAAAAATTGCTTTCTGTCCTAAGATATTGCAAGAATATCCTAATGAAGCTGATACTAGAAAATGTCTGTTCCCTATGTAGTCTTTTAGGGTTGAAACCCGCTCGCTGTTCATTGAGCCATATCAGGTGATTTGGAGTACAAACCCACAGCATTGAACTTATTAATTCAGTCTCGTATCAGAGTTTTTGTCTTCGTTTAAAAAAAAAAAAAAAAAAGGTGAAAAAGGCATCTGGTTCCATGAGTGATATTATGGACATTGCTTTTCTTTCAGAGGCATCCTATTTTGCTCTATAGTTTTGTTCTCCATTTATCACATCAGCTGGAGAGAGATAGGACTCTTGGAATTTACCTACAGAACATTGTGTCATATCGTATTGGGGTGGCCCTGACTGGAAGCCAGGTACCCTCCAAAGCTGCTCTATCACTCCCCTTGTCAGCTGAGCAGGGAATCAAAAATATAAAAAAAAGCTCATGGGTCAAAATAGCCAGGAAGAGACCACTCAACAGCTACTGTGATGGGAAAAACAGACTCAACTTGGGGAAACTAGTTTCACTTATGATCAACCAAATCAGAGTAGAATAATGAGAAATAAACCCACATCTTAAAAACACCTTCTGCCCACTGCTCCATCCTTTCTGGGCTTAACTTCACTCCAGAATTCTCTACCTCCTCCCCCTGTAATTGACACCGAGTGTCAGGGAATGGGGGCTGCAGTCAGTTGTACATACATTATTGTCTTGGCCTGTCCTTATTCCTCAGAGGGACACCTCCTCACACTCTTCCCCTTCTCTGCCACGGGGGCTCTCTGATGGGAGCTCTCCACGAACTTCTAGAGTGTGAGTGCTTCCTGTGGGCTGCAGTTCTTCACAAGCTGCTTCAGGGTGGATCCTTTCAGCGGGGTGCAGTTCTTCAAGAACAGGCTGCTCCAGAATGGGATCTTCCCTCCACAGAGCCTCATTTCCTGCCAGGAGCTTGCTCCAGCATGGGCTTCCCATGGGATCACAGCCTACTCTGGGCATATCAGCCTACTACAGTGTGGGGACCTCCATGGGCTGCAGGTGGACCTCTGCTCAACCATGGACCTCCATGAGTTGCAGGGGGACAGTTTTCCTCATGATGGGCTGCAGGGCTTTGGCACCTGCTTTAGCACCTCCTCTCTCTGCTTCTTCACCACTGACCATGGTGTCTGCAGGACTGTTCCTCTCACTCCTCTCTCTCAGCTGATGATGTGCAGTATATTTTTTTTCCCCTTCTTAAAACCTTTATCCCAGAGGTGTTACTATGGTCTCTGATGGGCTTAGTTTTGCCCAGCAGAAGGCCTGTCT
Source organism: Aphelocoma coerulescens (assembly GCF_041296385.1). NCBI lineage: Eukaryota > Metazoa > Chordata > Aves > Passeriformes > Corvidae > Aphelocoma > Aphelocoma coerulescens. Next base: position 87,611,846 of record NC_091015.1, read on the forward strand.
TGGAGTCACCTGGCATGGACTCTGTGGGACACGGGAAGTTTCCAGCAGCTATTCACAGAAGTCATGCCTGTAGTCCCCACCACTACTAAAACCTGGCCATGCAAACCCAATACACAGACCCATAGGGCAGTCAGTTCAAGCACAATCTCCTATCATCATCTAATTTCCATGCAGGTCAAAACCTGTACTCTCTGCTCAACAAGAAATTTATTCAGTCATGTGGGCTTGGACTCTTCAGCCAGGAAGATGTGCTAAAGAAAAAAATTCTCTACTAAATCTCACTGCACATAAAAGCTGTTGTTGTGGAAAATGAACTTGCTTGTGCTGGCCAAGAATATATATTTTCCATTATATAAATTAAAATCTCTCACTGTCTGACCCCAAATATTTTGTTGGTAGCTTGTGCTTACCTTTACTTTATCTGATAATTTATTCTGATAAAAACAGGTAATTGTCCACCTTTCATTTCAAGCTCTAGAATGATGCTGTGTTTTCCATTCACATCTTGCTTGTAGACACCTTGTCAAAAAAAAAAAAGAACAAAAATTTCAATCGTGTCATATTCGATTTAAAGTACTATTTGTTTTCTGCTTGCTTACTCATCTACTGTGTACTGTCCTTGATGACTTTGCAGATTTAGAGGTACTATGGCAGGATTCTTTGCAATTACAGAATAAGGTTTGTGACCTCTTTTGTCAACATACTATGGAGTGAGATGCTGAAATAAGGTAATACACTTCAATGAGAGTGGCAGAAGTTTAAGGAAACAACCATGAAAATGTTAATCTAAAACACGGATCCAGGCTTAGATTTCCTCTGTTTTAATTTACTGCTTCAAGCTAATTATTGTATCTTTCAGAACATTCTCTAACCCCTATTAGAACACTAATTTGGAAACAAGAAGAAAGCAAACAACAAAAAAATTGTTATTTTGAAGACATGAACACATGCTTTAAAATTAGTCTCAGAAGTCTCAATTGCCTGGAATGACATCACTTTTGATTAGTGCATATGGTCAAGGGTGAGTCACTTTAAGCTTTATCATGAGCATTCCAGTGGCTAATAGAGAAATGAGACTAATTCTCCATTTTGAAGGACAGATTTTACGTACACAGCACCCAGATGCAGAAGCAGATTGCTATTTGATGAACCCAGCTAGATTAGTTAGGAATGAGAACATAACCTGAATATGAGAAAAGCACTGCCATGGTTTCACACAGTAATACTGAGTCTTTGAAATGTGCAGTCATTCTGAGCCTACTGAAAGATGAAGCTGCATTCTGTCGCTGAAGAGTGGGACTACCACAATGAACAAACATATTGGTGTTCTAAATAAATGAAGATGTGAAAAGAATAAAAGCCTTAGCACATTGCACTGTTTTATAGATTGTGCTTTGCTTCCTGAATATTATTAGCTTGGTACAACACAGAATCTGATCTCGATAGACCTTGATTGCATTAATGGAGGCTTATACCTCTAAGGGCAATAGAAACTCCTCAGGCAAAGTTCTGCATTACTGAAGCTAATGGAAATTTTGTCACTGTATTCAATTGGACCAGGATTGCACTGCCAGAGTTAAAGCCAAAAATAAGAGGTCCTGCTCCAATCACAGTGGTTACAATGAATATCCTTGTTATGTATTTGGTATCCGAGCATTGATGAAGCCATTTTTCGAATTTCAAATTGTCAATGACTGCCAAAACTTTTTACTTAAAAATATTTTAGAGATTCAGGGATTTTTCTTTTCAGGAAGGTATGCAAGTGAGTCAGAAAAACCAAGCATGTTGAGCAGTATCTTTTACTGCAGAATTCCGACTACCTTTTCAGGAAAGAATTCAAAGAACAGAAGCAGTCTTAACTGCCCTTTTTATCAATGGTCTGGCATTGTTTAGCTCCTATAAAAATAAGTGCAAATGGAAAATACAGCAAATGTGGCAGGAAACTTGACTTGTTTTTCAGTCCTCCGTAAAGCGGGACTGGATTCCTGGGAAGGAACTCCAGAGTACAAAAATGAGTTTAGAAATTTCAGACCTGGAAATGCTGCCTGATGGTTCTCAAAGGCAAACACAGTTTCTTCCACCTGACCACAATTCAGCTGGCTATGGGATTTGTAAGGGATAAGCATTTTAAATCTGCAAATACATCTCCAATTTTTCCTTCTGCTGATTATTTCTCTAAGGAAAAAAATGTGACCACTGTTGGAGTAAGCATTAAACCCAATGTTAATAGCATAATTTCAGTACTGTTCAGGATCCAGAGGCAGTTACTGATTTGAGTGTTATCACCAGCTGATCATATTAAACTTTGCACCCAGATTTCTGCATAAAGTAATACCAACACAGTGGAGGGTACAATAAGAGAAGTTAAATCTGTAGAACACTCTTCTAGGCAGAGTCAGAAAAAATTAACAAGGCTCAAAAATCCCAGCAAGAAAAGTGCACTTTAGCATCATATGCACTTTGTTCTGCTGTCCTTTGTGGATTTTGCTTTGGTGTCCACCCCGCTTTCCCCAAGAGCTTTCATTAAAAAGGAAGGTCTCTATTTAACTAGAGATTTAAACATGTAGAGAAATATGAATGTTTTACTAACTCATGCTTGATTTTTTTTTCTGCAAAGACTTGTTTAACAAGGTGTTTAGTTTCATCAGTAGTGAACAAATCTCACACTTAAATCTTTCAAAACTCCAGTCTCACACCCAAGTCTGAAGGAAAGTGAGTGATAAGAGTCCAAAAGTTAAACTGAAAACCTTTACCCAAAAATAAACTCCTGACCACTCTGCAGTAAATAGTGAGCATATTGCAGGATACTTTCTACACTCAAGCAAATTAAAAATCTAAATGTGGTGTAGAGAGGAAGAGAAAGTATACTAATTGCTGTGTGGAAAATCCAATCATTTTATTCTCTGCTGTAATGTTAATCCTGGTGAGAAAGATGTATATATATTTCAAATTACAACTTCAGTCTAATGTATATTTATATAGATAGATTTTCTTTATTCCTTTTCTTGCTACGCCACTCTCATGGGCTAACCCAAACAGGCTGCTGAGCTCCACTCTGCTGCTCACTCATTCCCCCCCCCAGGAAGAGAATGGGAAGGATAATAGTGAAAAACTTGTTAAGTTGAGACAAAAACAATTTTACAGGTAAAGCAAAAGCTGCATACAGAAGCAAAGCAAAATAAGGAATTAATCCGCTATTTCCTGTTGGCTGGCAAGTGTCTGGTCATCTCCATGAAAACAGGGCTCCATCACGAGTAATGATTACTTGGGAAGACACATGCTGGAATTCTTTGAGTGTATCATCCTCCTCCTTTCCACCAGATTTTATTTCTGAGTGTGACATCATATGATGTGGAATATCCCTTCGTTCCGTTGAGGCCAGCTGTCCTGTTTGTGTCCTTTCCCAGCTTCTTGTGCACCCCCTACTCAGTGGTAGGGCACTGTGAGAAGCTGAAAGGGCCTTGAACTGTGTAAACCCTTTTTATAGCATTTACATTCCTATGTTAACAATACTGTTTTAGCCACAAATCCAAAACATGGCACTTTTACAGCTACTATGAAGTAAATTGAAGTAAATTAACTCTATTCCAGGCAAGCGCAGTAGAAGCCCCTAGGCTGTTACAGGGAATTTTAAAATTTCCACCAAATAATTCCAGTGTAGTTAAAAAGACTCTCAGTAGTGACAGAGGAACCATGTAAAAGGTTAAGAGATAGATCCTGACACTTTAATTGGTTAGTAATTCAATTCGCTTTCACTGTAGCCCTTAACAACCGGCATTCTTCAGGGCACTGTCAGCCTATCCCACTCCTACTGCTGTGGAATCACCTCTGGACAGCTCAGGGATGGAGGAAATCAACAGCAAACCAGCTCAGTCCTTTAGCCCAACTACCTACAAAATCACACTGCTGCCTCCTTGCCTGCATTCATGCAATTATTTGGTTCTTAATTCTCTGCTGACCATAATAGTGAGACTACAAAAGGAGAGGGCAATGTTCTGTTTGTTAGACCTGTAGGAAGAGCAGATACTGTTAACAGTCCCCTTCTCAGTGTCTGCAAACACTGTCTGCAAGGACACATAGAAAGGGGCTGTTTTCACTGTTGTACTGTCTGGCAACTTTCGGCTCATTCTTTCTTTACGCAATGCTTTTTCGCCTCAAAAACAAAAGAATAAAAGAAACCTGGCTACACACTGAAGTACACATTTAGGGGGAAAAGAGCACACTTCTAGGATTATTTCACTTAGGGAAATATAGTCATTGTTTTCTTGCATTTGATGCAATGCAGTTGAGAGGCAGCAATTCATTTATAAGGTGAAATGAATATAATGTATATTCTGATCAGCAGTATTAACAAGTTCTTTGTGGAATAAACTAATCTATGGTCTGAGAAATAAAAATGCAGCATGAAGGATAGGATGACAGCAGGGACTTTGAAGGACAGGCATAAATAGCCAGAGCTGTAAATGACCCTCCAATGACTAATTACCAGTGACTAAGGGCATGTATCCTTGAGAGCTGGAACTGGTTTGGGGTGTAAAAACGGAACAAAGTGATAACCATGGGAGGAAAACAGTATTCATTCATTCATTCATTCATTCATTTGTTCATTCAAATAGAACTGAATCAGCTCAACTAAAAAAGGGGGCTCTTCTTACCTGACCCGAGACTTAAACCACTGGAGATTAGTACAGGGCCTGTGGAGCTCTCCCTTGCAGCCCCACCACAGACACCGACTTCTGGGCAGGGATTGCTGCTCCTTCACGCTGAGCAACCTATACCCATACCACAGCTTCCCCAAAGCAGGAAAAGCAATGACAGCCATTATGAAAAAGCACAGGACTGAATGAAATCCTCCACATACACCATTATGGGTTGAACACTGCATTTTAACCTAGTCTGAGATACTACAAAGTGGCAATACTTTTCTCTTGTAGTTCACAAATGCCCACTTCCCTAAAGCTCACTTCTCTTGTACTTTTTAACTAGTAATCCCTCTAAAAAAGATGATTGGGAGACAGCACTTATCTCTCAAAGCCATCGAGTGAAACATCAGCATTCAGATAGTTTCACAACACTTGTTAAGATTTCATAATATAAATAGTACTATGCAAAGAACTGCTTTTGGCTTACTGAAAGAGGTAGTCTGGTACTAAACAGATATCATTTTATCCTGTGATACTTAGCACCAGGTCATTTTTAAGTGAAAGGAGAAAAGTGGATTTCTTGAACCCTACAGCCTATGACAAGGATTACAAAATAAACAGAAAAAAAAGTAGAAGCACCACCAGTGAAAACTCATGTGTGTTCACACAAAGTTCTGTAAGTTTATTCCAGCTGTGACTTTGTACAACACCTGGCAGCTCTCATGCTGTTACATAAACATAGTGAACAACAGAAGTGTGTGGGGAAAAATAGAAATAGAGTTTATTATCTTGAATTGTTGTGCAAAGCCTTAAATCTCTTGATAGCTGATTTCCTGGATTTCCCACACTCCTTCACAATTGTTTTTGCTCCTCCTTCCGCATATATTTGAACAGCCAATACTTTCAGCCAAAGCTTTGACTAAGCACACAGGAAAGAAGCACATTTCTCAAGCTCACATCCCAGGAGTGTCAATATTTTTGACTTGACAGCTGCATTCAAATTGCCTCTCAATTTTTACTTCCACATGCCTATTAAAATATTATATCTATTTAAAAACTAGCTGTAGTTGTGGGTTACTTTGTTTTAGTGTTGCACAATTTTCCAGCTGAGCTTGCTCTGTATGAGACAGGGGTTTTGATAAAGTCTCTTTCATGAAAAGAACCTGAAGTTTTTAGACTTAGCAACCAAATCTTAAAAAAATACATAAAAGACAATTACAATTATTAAACATAAAGTGTTTAAAATATTATTTCACGAGGAAATATAAGAGAGAGTGGAATGAAAACACTGAACTAACAGATCTGATTCCTGCAGATTTTAACATTTATGAAAATAATGGAGTACTTTAATACAGCAATGTGAGATATTCAAAGAAACATCCTCAGTGCATTCTTCAAGTACTCCTATAGCACTTTAATAGACTGACAAAACATGCAGAAGCCCATATATGTGTTTTTATTTTTCTTTTTTGCACTTGTTTCCATGCTTGAGATATGATTTCAAAAGATAACTAGGAATTTAAATTAGGAAAATAAATCAGAAAAAGTCTAAAATTGTAGGAAAACCACAGCATTTCTGATGGAATTTCCTCCTACTTTTACTTCATTCCTTCTTTTTCTTGTTTTAAGATCATCAGTTTCCTCTCCTACATCTATTCTAAAGCATCTCTTCATAACTTGAAAGGATAAGTTAGTAAAACAAATTTAAAGAACAGAAAAGCAGCTAAATAATTTTTTGGATTTACTATATTGCTCGTGAGCATTTTGGCTGTTCTAATCTCTATTATTTTTGCTGGTTTATTGTGTAGTACAAATATGCAACACCACAGTAAGTTGTAACACTGTGGCAAGTTCTGTAGCCAGGATATCCCTCATAACTTGCTCCAAATCTTATCCTACTGCAGTCTGTACAAAGAAATATGGAGCTAAAAATAAGAAAAAAGTCTCCCTTTTTAACTAACCAGACCTGTACTACTGAAATATCTGTTTATAATATTTAAATCCAATTGTACTCTGCAATTTGTAAATCGTGTTGTAGTTGGAGTTGCTTGAAGATACCTAATGACACTCAGAATTTGGGGGGTTTGGGGTTCATGGCTTCCAAGGTGGTGGGTTTTTCAAGTGAGATCACTGTGTCCCTGTCATGCTTTGCAAATCTTTACCACTCTGTCTTGAAGTCACACAACAGTTACATGAATCAAGTGAATTATCCCAGTTACACACCTCCTGCAAGTAACCATTATAGAAAAGGATTGCCTCTTCCTGCTGTGTTTTCTTACTTCAAAGTCACTGCCTGTGGTTATTGTAGTTGCTGCAAGAGTAGAGGGGGGAAGATACACAATTCCACAGAGAAAAGTCATAGAAAAAGCATCTTATATGACAAGTATCCAACTCTAAATTTGGGGTTGAAGACTCCTTTATTCAAATGCAAGTAAACAAACAAACCCATACAGATGGGACTACAGTTCTTTTGTTAATAGGTTTCTGCTCTCACTTATTTGAGAAGCTATTTCCAGAATTCAATTCTAAGTTATCAAGTTACCATCAAAGTTCTTTCCTATGCAAAATATAAAAGTTAATAATTCCTCTATAAATAAATATTCATCACAAGAAATTACAGGTGTGAATTACAGCCCTGAAGTGGACAATCTACGAGCAATTACATGATTATTTAGCACAGTACTAGCAATTTCCAAAGCCAAGATAATTTCCTTATTATTGCAACCATTTGACACGGTCTGGTTTGGGGTACTGCCATATGAATGCATCCCCATTCTGACAGGTGCACTGATACTACAATTTTAAGAGAATAAATTCCTTGGTGAATAGAAGTGTATTGGATATTGTGCATGTCTGCAGAGGAGTTTAATCTCCAAGGTTTTTTTTGTTTGAATTTTTGGCTAAGCATTGTATGTATAATTATGTAATGTTTTAGAATTTACCTATAAAAGTCTCATTCATGCAGGATAAAAATCTCCTGTTGAAAATTGTCACAACAGTGTTTTCCAAACTTTAGGTTAATGTTTACTAGCAATGGCTAATAAGGATACTTAATCAACACCAAGAATTCAAACTGCAGACTTATAAAGATTAATTAAAATAGTAGGGGTACACAGCTCAGTGATCACATAACATGGATGTCTCACCAGTGATCTGATGGTTCCAACTCCACATATTTTACGTATTAATTCAGAATAACCTCATGGATGTTCAGAATAACTCAATATTAGCTTTAAACAGAACATCAAGTTTAAAAGCAAAGTGTAATATCTTCACCTATAAATGTCAGAATCTCAAGTAAAAGTTGATGTCCAATTTTATCAATTACTACATAGAGAATTTCTAGGATCTTTATTTGAAAGGTGCTAAGAAAACACAGGATTACTTTCAGAAGCAAGATGGAAGAAATAGTAATGATTTGAAATAGTCAGTCTTTGGTAAGATAAAAATAAAAATCTCTTCATCTCAGTAAAGATGTTTTTCCAACCCAAATTTGCAAAAGATTAATTTAATAGAGGAACAAATAACTGGACAGATGAAGACATAATGAGACACAGTGTTAGAAAGCTGGGGAGACATCATTACATAAAATTACATCAATTTCTTTTTGTCTTTACAGGTTACAATAAATCCTTGGAGCTATTTACCTGGAGTTTTGTGGATTCTCTGGTACTCCAAGCCCAAGACAGAATATGGTTCAGAAACACAGGCCCTACCTTCATGTTACCACAGACCAGATAATCCACAAGCTCCCCAATGCTCTACCACTTTCTAGACTATTTAGACTATTTCCCTGCAAAATTTAAGCACTAAGTAATTTCAACTGGACAAGCAATCTTTTGAGGACATGTTTATTTATGAGCTTCCTCATGCTTTTTGTCTCCAATACATGGCATAGGCTCATACTATTCCTAAACATGTTTAGGTGTGTGCTGAATTTAAAATGCAGTGCTACCCTCTGAAGTGGCAAACTGGGTAGGTAATATTCACTTTAAACCTTGGACTTTCTTCATCAGAAGTGCAATCAAAACATGGATTTTTATATTGTTCAGGATCTGTACAAGAAAGAAGTGAGGGTTTATTTTTCTCTTTAAGAGGAAGATTTATTATGGCAGTTAAGACACTGGTCTTTTAAATGCTTTTAGAAATATGATGATCTGGAAGAATAAAAAAAAGGAAGCAGCAGTGAATTCTAAGCAGTGAATTTAGTACTGTCATATCCAAATCCTTCAGACCCCTTAAAACTAAAAAAGAAAGATCAAAATCTCTGAAATTAGCTTGCTTATAAAAGTTCTTGCATACTCTCCTGCTAAAATGTCTAAATTATATTTAAATTTTACAATGTTGGCCTTAATGCATTTTATTTTTACTAAATTTGGAGGTTTCCAGAGAAGTTTAATAACTCAAAATGATTTGAGAGAGAACCAGATCAAATATCACATTTCTGATTATTTTTGTCTATGTTTTAGAAATCTGGATCTCTTTAAAAACAGCCACAGCATACTCTTTTCAGTTGGTCAGCTGAAAATAAATGTGTTTAAATGAAATTATAGGTGGTAAAAGGGTCAGAATATGCTAGAAGAGCTGGATAACTCTGAGAACTTGTGTAATACAAATTATGGTTGAATGTAATATTCTTTCAGACTAACTCCAGACACCTTGTGCAGTGTAGTCCTAGAATATACTGGGTAAATATATTCTAGGTGGAGAGGACATATGCTGCCATATCTCAAAGGGGATATGGAAATAATTCTGAAAGGAGTTATTGAAAAGGAAAAGGAAATAATTTTAAAATGTGACTTGTTATATACTCTTTCAAATGATGATTGAGTGATCTGTATGATATCAAATGAAATAACTCCAAACACAGCACCTAGTAGCCCTAAGTTTAAGGTTCATCCCAAGCCTCATTACCCTTTTGTAAGAGGTGCAAAAATCCATTTTCCCTGTTTCAAGGTGGAGTGCCAAAAACTAATCCTTAAAAGGAAATTCTCATAAGACCACAGCTTACTCTGGTGTTTCATCTTCCAGAAACATGAGGAGCTGTGAGTGGCATCTGTAACCGTCTAATATCTATTTAAAAAGATATAAGTCTGTTAGAACATACGTGAAATGCTAATTTATTAGAAAATTAATAGAAGTTGCTCTAGAGAGCTGTGGCCAGATATATGACTGATTTATTTGACTAAAAATCTACACTAAGTGTCTTTTTCTCTAGAATTAAAGATACACACTGAAGTTGAAAAAAAAAATCAAAGAAATAAAAGAATGAGATTATGGTGGAAAGTAGCTGTCACCTACTTGAAACGCAGAGACTAAAGAGAAAAACATAATAATAAAAAAGACATGTTAGAAAAGTACAGCACATTTCTCTCCTCACTTTTCTAGATTTTAATCTGTTCTTTGAATATTTATTCATTTTTGCTATAAACCAATATACAGCTTCTGCAAACGTCTTGAACATGAAAGTACTCAACAGCAGCAACTTTTCAATAAACTAGATATCTTCACTGAAATAAAACACAAATACTAAAGCCAAGACAGTTCTTATTATACCACTAGCTCCATGTAAAACCTAAAATTCTGATTTTATTCAGTGCAAGAATGTACAAACTCCAAATAGTAGAGGTAAAATTTACATGTCAATTGATACCCTCTAAAGTCAAGTCCTGTGAGATGTAAAGTGCTAATGTCAATATTTCTATTTACTTTTGCATCCTTTGAGAAATTTTAGGAGAAGTGTTAATATTCTGATGGTGAAATTTCTACTGCAACATCGAATTTATAGCTGCTAGTGGGTAGGACCATATGATCCAATGCAGTAACAGTAATGAATGGTAAAACTGCTAAAAGTTTCTGAAAAAAAGATAGTTGTCTGATATTCAGATTTATTACTGCATTGGCAATTACTCTCATAAGTATTTACAAAAGTTTGCAACAAAAGAAAATCATCACAGTCCCTGAATCAATATTTTATATTCACTGTAAAAGTCTGCAGAATGAGCCATGAATATCACTGGCAATTTGACTGTTTTAACCCTGCTGATTAAAGCATTTAGAACCGAGTTTTGTTGGCTCACCAAAAAAAATGCAAAACTGTTTCTGATGGATCTCCTAAGCCCAAAGGGAACACTGGTAGCACTTTGGGCATAATTCTTTAACCCCTGTCCATGCACATGATAGGATTTCTTTGCATGACAGATTATGATTATTTACAAGCAATAAGAACTGAATCTACAACACTTAGATATTCCATATAGAGACTCCAGATCCAGATTTCTTACTCTAAACAGCACTAGAAGTAACACAGTTCTGTAGATAGTGCAGGAACATAAATGAACAAAATATGTTTATGAGATATATTGTCCTCTAGGAAGTAAGCATTTTTGCATCTGTGCCATAGAAAGAGCTTTCTTTTCTATGGCATGACTTAAGGCCATGAAGTTGATTAAAGTCTTGGAGTATCTATCACACAGGGAGAGGCTGAGAGATCTAAGACTGATTAGTATCTGAAAGAGAAGGTATCTCTGTGTATTTATACACTGCAGAATGGAGAGAGACTGATTTGTCTCATTAGTACCCAGTGAAAGGACAAGAGGTGAGAGACACAAACTGAAATAACAGAGAACTGCATGTAAAAACAAAAGAATAAAAAGAAAGAAACACCTTTTGTCATTATGATGATCAACTACTGGAACAGGTTGCCCAGAGAATTTATGGCATCACCATCCTTAGAGATATTAGAAACCTAACCAGAAAAAGTTCTAGTGACTCTAGTTGACCCTGCCTTGCAGCAGGGGCAAGAATTAGATGAAGTGTCCTCCAGAGATCCCTGCATACCTCAGCTGTTTTGCGACTTTGAAAAATGTGTTTGAAGGTGCTTCCAGAGGAGCAACTCAAAAATGAAAAACAAACAAAATAAATTTAGTTGCAGATGGCTGGTATAATATCATACTTTCTGTATTTTTTTGTCAAAAATACGTTCAGTACATTCCAAAATATGCTTTATAAATATTTCATAATACAATGCAGTATTACTTTTTTCATTGTAACTATGGTGTTGGGAGAAAGAGCTGGCTGGTTATAGTCACATTTTTGCGTAACTTCTCAAATTATGGAACCACCAACAACTATGTAAGAGTACAGAAATACTGTACAGCAATGAAGAAAACAATGTTTGTTTTCTTTTGATAATCCAAAAAGGTATTTGAAAAGGTCTAGCCAGTTCAATGGGAGAAGAAAAGTAAGGCACAATGAAATTACATTTCTACTTTTGTTTGTACATGGAAAAAGTAAAAATGTCACTTTAGCTAAGTTAAAAATGATTTCGAGTATTGTAAAAATGTTATCAAACCAGAAGAATAAAAAAAAGGTCAAGTTCATGACTGGATGCTTCACTGCATCTGTTTCCACATGGACTTGCCATTTTATTGAAAATATCAAGCACATAGATCAAGGTTCTATAGAAGTGAATTACTAGACCTGATAAGAAAAGAAAACATCTTAAAAAGTTTGAAGGTTGTTGCAGCACAGGTTAATTGTTTCATTGCCCATGAAAAAGGGCAAAAACATCCCAAGCATTTTCCCCTCAAAAAGCATTATTGACAGCACTGAACAAAAAAGGTGCCTTGAAAGCCACACAGGAATATAGAGAAATACTCAGAAAAAAACAATAATAAAATAAAACAGTGTCAAATACAACAGTTGTTTATAAATACCAACCCTTTGGCTTAGGATGTTTAATTAGTGTATTCAGATCTCACTAGATTTTGCTGCTTTGGCTTTTTTTCCCAGCAATATGGCCTGAAGTCAGTGCAAATTAAGTACTCTGAGTGCCCCATGAGATTGGGCTCATAATTATTTCTCACCTTAACATCATCTAGTTCAGCTCAAAACAACTAAAGCATGAGAAAGAGAAGAACATGTTTTAAACAGTCCTATTTGAATGCATTAAAAGCTGTTTATGGGAATGCCTAAAGTGTTAGGCATCTGGCTCACAAGTTTTCTATAACATATGCTCACTACACACCGTATCAGAAGTTCAATTTGAGATAAGGCAGGAAAAAGAAAATGTAGTTTGTCAAGGGGTCTTGCGTATACCAAGACTCAGACTATGCAAATATTTAGGGAATATTAGGGAAAATAGAGTTGTTCTTCACCTGCATTTTTGTTTTGTTGGTTTTTGTTTTGTTTTAGGTTTTTTTTTGGGGGGGGGAGTATTTTTTTCATTATATTATTAGGATTAGAATGTATTAGCATTAGCATTAGTATTCATTAGTATTAGTATTAACTGCAAAATGTTATCATACAGCACAGAATTTAGTAAAAGCTAAATGCATATGTGGGAAGTTCAAGTCAGGCATTTCTGCTTCCTAGATCACTAGATCTTGTAAGTAGTGCTTTGTGCATATCCTACCCTTTTGGTACTTGAATGATGTTACAGTATTTCTTATACTTCTAGTTGTGCATGTTCTGCTACAGCCACTATAAATTTAAACAGATTTTATATTCCTTTTTTCCTTCAAAAAGTATGCATTTAATACAAAATGTTTGGTGTACTACCAAGATTGAACATGAATATAAGACATTAACCTTGTGTGTTGTAGAATGGAAGAAAATAAACTTTGAGTTTGCTTCATGAACAGAACCTCAAAAGACTATTCCACTCTGAGTTGTTCTATATGGTAATGGCCTGGGTTTTGTCTCTTGGGAATAAAAAGGCCAGAACAGCAAAAGGATGTTTATGCCCACTTAAACAAGATGCATGAACAACAGGACACAAAGGTGAAGTTTAATTAATCTCTTAAGTTGTCTCTAAAACAGATATATCTACATCAGATACTGTGCTTGGAAAAGAAGTAGAAGAAATGTACTGTATTAGATGCTGACATTTATTCTCTGCAAGAGCACCCTAGTCAAATTGCTACCAATCATATGCTGCTGTCTGTTGCTGTTTTTCAAGATAACACAGATAGCCACGCTACTTCATCATACACATGCACAGACCACACTTGAGATCCCCAAAAGAGCACTTAAAATCTAGCAGCAAGATTTTCCCACCCCAACAGTTTTTCCCAGCTGATGTAGGACACCACGATTTGCTAAATCTTAAATTGAAAACCTGAATAAAAATGTGCCAGCTATAACTATTTTACAGGAAGAGAATAAAGGGGGTTTTTTATACCTGGGTTTCTCATAATGGGGACAAAACCATGGAAAGAACCAAGTTCTTTCTCCAAGAGCAGAATATAATTTAAGTTTCAGAAAACTTGTCAGGAGAATTGCAGATGCATCTTATGCCTGCTCAGTCACAGAAGCATGCACTTTGATGACAGAAGTTTGCATAGCTTAAATATTTAAGGTAGGATAAAAAGGATCTAATACTGAGAGATTAAGATCCACTAAGTTCACCAGGAATTTAAGACAGAACAGCTTACAGGATCAACTCACCACATGAATTGCAAGTGTCAATGACAATGCTATTGGTCACCTTTACATCTTCTCCAGTTGAGACAGGTCACCACAGCAGAAGGATGCACTAATGCACAAGTTTAGGTGATTCATGGACACTTATTATTTCTCACCCATACCATTTTAACAGCGCAGTACAAAGACTTAATGGTCACACAGTTTTGCTAAAGTTGCTGAGCTGGAAAGCTGCCAGCCTGGAGAGCTGCTGATAAACAATTAACAGAACCTTTATTTAATAAGCGTTACAAAATTAGGAAAAAAAAAAAAAAAAAAAACAAACCAACCACACGCCTTCACAGAACAAAGCTGTAAGCAAGCTTAGGCCATGAAGTTGAAAAGCTCTGTTGAAGAATTAGCAAAATCAAGGTCAGAGCACTAACTAGTTTCTCCTCTGCATGCACATGGGCACAACACAAGCACACGCACAATTAAAAGAATGATGTTGCTTACTGAAAATAAGGAAGTGCTTCCCTGAGAGTCTCTTAAATTAGTGGGATGAAAAAAGCAGTGGATAGCATACTGAAACCATTTTGAAAATACAAATAATGGCTTTGTTTACCACTGTATGTTATTCCTTCTGTTTACCAGACTGCAGAAAAAAATCACTGCTTTTTATTGCAGAAAACATAACAAGGTGAGGAAAGGAAAAAGAAAATTCTTCACCGTTATTTTTTCGTTTCCTAAAGAAACAATGAAAAAAATCTTAAAAATCTTGCCTATCATTTAAGCTAGAAGTTTGCCAGCATGTTTTCTGAGGAAAACCCTAACACCCACCCCAAACTAACAGAAAACCCTCAATAAACAACACACAGTTTATCCAAACATTACTGGTTTCTGTCAAAATGTATGATATATTTCTTTTATTATGGAGACTAGTGTATGTACAGAAAATTGCTTAGATTTCATTTTTACCTCTGTCAACATTAATCACTAACATCTCTGTATAAATCACTAATGGATTGTTATTAGCATCAAAATTTCTCAGGTTGATAGATGCAAAGTTTTGTTAGAAATAAAAATACTTTTTTTGGTTAGAAATAAAAAGATGCAAAAATAAGTTACATGACCATATTAAAAAGCAATGTGAATGAGTAGATTAAGGCTATCTAAAATATTTTAACTCAAACATTTTTCACGAAGTACTTTCTTGTACTTTCACGAAGCACTGACAACTTAACCTTTACTTCAGAATATCACTCCAGAGTAAATGCTCTAACATTTTTATATATAACAAAGAAATGAATAGTTTTTTGTTTAATTCAACAATAAATCAACATTAAAAATAAATCAGATGGATGGACCTTTCCATGACATATAACCCAAAATTAATGGAGACCACCAACACTATACCTAAGAATCAAGCAAAAAGAAAATAAGAATCTTCTTGTTTCACCTATAAAAGTCTGAGCTCATTATTTAAATTCAGTTTTTCTGTAAGCATCATCCTATGCTGAGTTAATAATGAACCTTAAGATTAACTACTAAACACAATCTTCCCTACGAAAAGATACAACATAAATACAAATTATATGGCTAAATTAAGTATCACTAAAGTAAGGGGGAGAAAAACAAACCAGAGAAAACAAAAACCAAACAACAAAAATCAGGATAAATTAAAGAAGAATTTCAGTGGATTCATTTGCACTGCTTTGAAGGAAAAGTTCTTAGTCCAGGCTGGAGGCCAAACTTATCATCCATTCACATCAGCACCTGGGCAGGAGAAAAGGCAGATCTGAATTTAATATGGTTATAATGAAACATAGACACAAGCATAATCCCTATGGATGCACACCCTGCACTGGGCAACTTGGTAACCTGGGCCTCGTCCAGCACAGCCACCTACAGTAGCACTACTCATACCTCCTATGAGAAAGACAGGGTTGTGCAAGACCTTACAAGTACTAGGCACTATATGGCTTGCTGTAAAGAAAGGTGGGATTTCTAAGTGAGTCAGATTCAGGCTGGGTCAGGTCCTCAGCATAATTAACAAAAAAAAATTATAAAATATCATTATATAAGCTAGTATTCATTTATTCACCTCTGAATTTTAACAAATATCTTCAGTGATAAAAACAAGTTTTCTATATTTATAGACAAACAGCGTTCCATAAATACTCAATTTGCTATTTAGCATATGTATCCCTAGTTCATATACAATGCATGTAGAAGTCTGGTAATCACTAGACTATTTTACAGTCAAAAGTGTTCAGAGATGCAGTTATTAATCCATTAAAATGCAAATAGCTAAACCCCTTTACACTTCATTCTTTACATCCTTCTAACATGTAAATAAAAGAACAAAAATTATTAGTTAATTCCAGGGCTAACTGGAGAATCAGATCATATTTAACGGCAATAAAAATATTTTTATTTACATTTCTCCATCACTAATTAATAGTAGGACATTACCAGTATCTTACAATAAGAGATTAATTCAGTAAGAGACTGCCATTTTCAATATTTCATAATTAAGATAAATTAAGATAGCTTTTGCTGTATGGCTCTGACGGGAATACTGGAGTTCCTTTATAGAGAAGGAATGTCAGATCCTCTGTAGGATACTTGAGACCCTCAAGCCAGAAAACTGCCTCGTTCATCACCAGCAGCACAGGAAGCTCTGCTGCCTCCTTTAGGTGCCTACATGGGATAGAGATGTCAGATACCTTGAAAGTACCCAGTCTTAAATCTAACAAAGGGAAACTGCTGAAGTTCAAAATGTCCTTTTAGATAAACTAAGGGATGTGCATTCCTAGGCTTCATTCAGCTGTCTCCTGAAAACAGGGACTGAAAACTTCCCTTCAGGTGTTTTGGAAAAAAAAAAAAAAAAAAAAAAAGTTATGAAGCAATATAGACTATTTCACTAGAGTTTATAGAAGGTATTCCCTACCAGTTAGTTGGATTGGTGCAAAGGGGAATGATATTTCTCTGATGAAACAGGGAATACAGCCTGCAAAGCGTGTCAGCCCTATGCTTCCTAGTGTGTTAGTTATTAATGCATTTGAAGATGATATATGATATTATAAGCACTATGTTCTTTGATACACATCACAAGAGACTCCCATGTAACAGAGCTGGTATCTTAAATCAATTTCATTTCAGTTTAAGGGAAACAATATTTGACTTGAGAGAAAACTCTGGAAAGCTTTCTTCTCCTGTTGTTTTTTTCCCTGATTTTTGAATTTAGTGAAACAAACTTAATTTACAACAACCAAAGTCTGTAACGTTAGAGAGAAAGAAAGGAGAATAACCTACGTTTTAAAATAGGAATATTTTTGTATTTGGTAATAGCATCAAAAAACATCCTATATTCGCAGGAGCAAGGGATAAAGCTCTGAGTTGTTCTTTTAAAGAAATTTGCAATGTGATGACCTCAATTACAAGACAGAAATATCAGTGCAGCATAAAATATCTACTAACAGTTATATTCTTCTTGTTAATCTCCTGCTTTAAATCTAATCTCTGTCTTCCAAGATACTACTGCTTTACTGTAAATACAAAATAAATGCAATAAGTGGTCTAGTTTATAGCACTGCATTATAGGCTCCTAGGTTTTCTGGTGAGACAAAAAATAACATGGAGGTTGTTCTTTTTTCACAATATGATAATCCATTTTAAGCAATAATTCAAATCAGAAAACTAGCACTAATTTTCCAGGATGAATAGCTTTCACTGACATGAATAGTTATTTTTTAGTTGCATAGCAACTGGCACAATTACAATAATACTATTTGAAATAATATTATATAGAGTTAGTTTCTTCCTGTCTTAGTTTAAAATAGACCCCATTCGTTTTTACTTCTTCAGTCTACAACTGAAACAGGAAAACAGAAGAAAGAAATGCTGAAGCTCAAAGTGCTCAAGAAAACAAAGAATTTTAACAAATGTTTTTTGATCCATGTTGCTCATAGGTTTTTATTTTATGGAAATTTACATATTTAGACAGAAGAATAACCGATATGTTCCCATATCAGTTCACTTTCACTCGCTTCTGAGGCTTCAGTTTCAAGTTTGAGCTACGCTTCATACAAATGAATCAAGACATGACATGGTTTGGAATTAAACCAAACATTCTCCATTTGTCCTAGAAAAGTAACTTCCCTCCTTCCTTATGATATCAAGCCTATTTAATCATCTCGATATGTCAGGTTCTTAAAAGGCCAATAACAGTTCTGTGAAGAAAAGAAAAACAAAAACCACACCTATATTCCTTCACAGGAGTAAAATGATCACATAGCATATGCCGTTTTCTCCACAGAGAACATGCTGCTGTGATGGATATGATCACAGAAGCAGAGAAGGTGGAGTGTGGCCTCCAGAGAATCCTTTGTTTTCCCTTCCACCCTCAGTGCAGACTTGCTTTACAGAGTTGACTGCTAGTAGAAAGAAAAGACCAACTGATGAGCTGATTTCAGTCATTCCCACACTTGAGAAAACTTTCATGGCTTCCACTTCTATTTTTAACTCCTTTGATATGTTCTTCTCATGCAACTTGTCAACTGCACTGTCATTAGAAAATTATGTATTAGATACTATGGGGTACAGGACTTGATGCACAGAAAAGAAGTCTCTCTTGGACTTCATGGAGGTGCATCTGCTGTAAGAGTCCAGTCATTACCACAAATTTTCAAGAACAATTTCATGACTTATAATAGAAGAACTTATACTTGAAGAACTCAAGATAAATGTTGCTGGTGGATCTATTTCCACTTTACAGTTCTGTTGAAATTTTGGATGCTGAGGTTTACTGCTTCTTACATCCATTTAAGTGTGAAAAGCATTTTGAGTGTTTAAAAGCTTGATTAATCATGAAATACATATTAATACCTATCAAAAGCTGAAAAATAAGGAAATAACAGCCAAAGTTTCCAGTGTGCTACTTTAGTTAGTGCTCTCACTGTGCACTGAAATCACTAAAAATTAAATAATTGGAACATGGTTTACCAGATATCACAGGCAAAGGTGAGTTGAAAGAACAAATTTCAAAACATAAAACTACAGAAAACCATGTTTCTTTTAGCAGCATCTGAGCTGACACTTAAACAACCATCAGACACAATACAGCATTTAGAGATTTCCAAATGTGACTGGGTGTGATGAAACATTGCAATCAGTTTACAATGTAGGCTTCGAACGATTTAGTACATGTTCAAAAAAATGCTGCAAAGCTTAACAACATCGATCAAACAAGAAAAGGAAAGCTATCACTGGATTGGAGATTATTTCCTGTAAATCTAAGTATGTATGACAAAGATGCATTTGTCATGCATACCTAGATTTAGTGGAAACAATCTTGACATCATTTCAAAACAATCTTAATGGTATTGAAGGGCAGCATTATTTTGTCGGAAATGTACCATCTCCTTATTTTTCAATTCTCCAGTATGTAGTCATTAACAGCAAAGACTTTCACCTTCTTAATATCTTAGTTCCTCAATTAGTCATCAAAATTTCCTGCCCAATTTCCTTCCCATGCTGACTCTTCCTTTTTATTAAACTAATTTTCTTTCCTGATATGAATGCTATGATATAAATACTCCTACAGTATTTGCCTCCAAAAGAATTGAGTCAAATTTTCAGTATGGACTGCCTACCAGATGGCATGCATGAGTTTCTGAACATACACAATATATGAAATTGCTGTAGCTAAAAAAAAAAATTCAAACATGAAAATCTTATCTTCCTGATGTTAAGAGAATCATTTGGGTGCTTTTGGTTTGGTTTTGTTTAGTTTGTGTAGGGCTTTTTTTTATGATACAGGAATATACAAAATCATTCATACCTTAGAACAGCATAGTACTTTCACAACACATGAAGAAAAATTTTTTAAATTCCTCTTTGAAGAGTTTGGTTTAGGCATTGTATTTAATCTCCTAAAAAGAACCTTGTCTTAATGTTATTAAAGTCACTAAGATAGCTTTCAAAAATAAGATAAAAATTACAAAGATTATATTTAGAAAAATTAAGATAAAACTTCTTTTGGATTCCAGTAAGGTTTTCTGTACTGTCTCTCACAGTATCCCTCTGGACAAAATATTATAGTAAATGGGGTTACATCAGGTTGGCCACTGGTGGGGTTCCACAGGGCTCCATTTTAGGGCCAGCTCTCTACAATGCCTTAATCTGCAGTGGTCAGAGCACCAAGCCTGATGGAGTTCAGGGAGCACTTGAACAACGCTGTCAGGCACATGGTATGATTTTTTAGGTTGTCCTGTCCAGGGCCAGGAGTTGGACTCTATGATCTCTATGGATTCCTTTCAACTCAGAATATTCCATGATTCTATACTGGATTATGAGTTACATATGAGCTCTGTAACAAAAAGACCATTGATGAATTATTTTGAGCCAAATTCAAAGCTCGTGGCTCTGGAAATGTTGAGAAAGTTTGTCTCCCCTTTTCAATTGTTCTAATGTAGGTTTGTTTTAGCCTTGTGGACTTGCTCATAACAGCTTTCCATTTCATATTCACCATGTCACTTTGAAGAAATGATCAACAAAACAACTAAACATATTTTCAGCTCCTCAGCATTCTGAAAAACTATCTCTAATTTTTCATCCTTTTCTTTTTATATTACTGTATAGTAAGATAATATTTGTAGTGATAAACTATGCTTGAGTAGTGCTACTTTTGTGATTATAACAAACTTCAGCATTTTATCACTAATAACAGGGATTTATTACTTCCAGTACTCCATGGGTGAAGCAATTCATGTAACAACGCTAATGTCACTTTCCATTGTTTTAATTTAATCAGCTGTAAAATAGAAATAATAAATTATGTTGTCTTGCAGGTTATGAGATTACATATGTCAAGTGGTCCATGAAAAATTCTAAGCAATGTATTTGGTTCTTACTTTTCATTAACCATATACCACACTTATATTGTTAAATATTAATCCAGGAGACCAAGGCTCTATTTGCTTTCCTCTGCAAGAACCTAGTTATAGCTCTATCAAACTTAAACAGCTATAATTAATACAAACACAACTTGAATGTTAAACAATTTCCTATTCCTTATTCTGAAAAGAATTTTTGATCCTGAATTTCATCAGGATTGTTAATTTGCTAGTTAGAGATGGCACACTGCTTTGCTCTGCTTTCATCCTTTTCCCAGCATTCCAAGAACATTCCTGAGAGAAGGATGAGAAAGATAGAATGTTTGAATACTTGTAAACCAATGAACATCTAACATGTCAAACTTATTGATATTAACATTTTTGTTTTAGGACAGCTTTGCCATTCACCTCACAGTAGGCACTAAGGACATTTACTAAATCAATACTATTTCTTATGACTACAAGAAGACAAAGAATCAAAAAAAAAGGGAACATTTTTACTAGAGAAATGAAGATTAGGCAAACTTTATAAAGCATTAGCAAAATTATGTAAATATTACTTTTAATGTTAGGAGGAAGATAAGTCATATTCCAACAGCATCATCCACTTAAGAAAGACCTTTAATTTTCCTCTCTTCTTTTTTTGAGATAGTATCTACATTTCCATTCCTAGTTTAGCTACAGCACTTCACTCACCCATTCATCACATTTTACAGATGTTTTCACCCTGACAGTAGTTCTCAGCAAGTCCTTCCACCAGTTTTTCTAACTTAGACATTTGATCTGCTCATTTAAAAACCCATCTCCTCCCATACCTAGGACAATAGTCTTAGCTGTTTTTCCATGATAGAGACAACCACAGCACCAATATTATGATGACAGAACAATGCAATCAGAAAAGGGAGGGAATGGTTTTATTAAGCATATACTTGGATATCAGGAATATGTTTACAGCAGGACTAGTTATAATGAGCCATTGCTGAACTACCTAAGATGGTCTTCCTTCCTCTATATGGATGACTATTTATTATAAAGCTAACTTTAAACAATTAGCAGCTATTTCCTTTCATTTGAAGGAAAAATCCAATGTGTACTGAGGGCTTGCTATCAGTTTGAATATTTGTTAGATAAGTTTACAAAGGCTAAGTCTATTTTCAGGTCATCCAAATACAGTGAGTGAGACTTTTATCTGTAGAAATGCATGTTGAAAACCATTCCTGCACTACCAGGCTATTTAAAGAATTTTGGATTAAAGTTTGTTGCATCATGCACTCACAATACTGCATCTACTTAAACAGTTGATCAGAATGTAGAAAAATACTTCTGAATTAAATGTGGTAACCAGTTTATTCCCAGTTTTAGTTACAGAAAAATTTTATCCACATTGTAAAAGTCAAAAATTTTCTCTAATAAATGTATTTTTTAAATTTGCATACAATCAACTATACACTTCAAAGCTGCTTGATAACCTTGCTCAAATGAACTGTGAACAAAGAAATATCTCCAACAGAAGATTACCAAGTTATTTCAAGTGTACCACAAGAAAAAGTCTGTATTCATTTTAATCCACTTTTATGTTCAGGTGACTTAGGTGTCATAATTATTTTGAATTAATTAAAGCAGAGAAAAATATGGCCTAAAACTGTGCACAGGTTCTTATTCAATAGACTGGAAAGGCTTCTTCATGGTATCTCATATTTTCCCTGTATGGTGTAAATATTTAAAGCTGCCAAAAAAATACCCACACCAACAGCAGTAGAGTTTGGATTTTTTATTTAAAGGAAACTTCTTGATGCTCTGTGGTGAAGTTATTAGTCTGACTCAATAATGAGGGAGGTCTGGTAAAGTTTGGTTTCTATCATAACAAGAACTCTATTTTATTTCCTTGGATTTACATCGAATGAAAACAGCAGGAACTGACACATTATTTACCGAATCCTTTTGCTCATAGATGAACCCAAATGATTTAAGAAAATTTTAGTGTCATATTATACCTATAAGTACATTTCCTATAATTTTGTGAATGTCACTAGATCTTTTTATGTTAAATAAGTAGCTGTCGTACTATGCTCTAACTACTCAGTGCATCAGTAGAAACTAAAATCTACCTCTGATTAAATAAATCTAACAAAGTTAAAAATCTTTTGATATTTATTATGAAGTCATATTTAGCCTTATGAAGCTCAGGATAAAAGGAACAAGATTTAGTGTATTCTTGAAAATAAAATTAATATTTCATGTTCATTGAAGAGCAGAGGGACTATATTAACACCCTTCATGATATAGACTACTGTGATAGAAACCTGTGGCTCTTTGCCAAAGAGAACACTTTCTTTCACTTGTTTGGCTTTCACAGCCACTTTAACATTTCTTATCATACCCATCAGTCTGAAGTGAACTGTTTATCTCTACAACTTAATTGCATTCTCATAGAATTTAAAACTGAACTGTGCATATCAAGAAAAAAGATGGTTTGTATCTCTGAAGACATAAAAAAAAAGAAGAAACTTTGAGTCTTCTTTCAATGACAACTTAATAAAATTTTTGTGTCCTGCAGGTTCTGTCAATTGCAGCAATTATCTAAGAAATGAACACTTCTTCTTCAAGTAAGATGTTAAGCTGTCCAGACTATGCAATATTTGCTGAAGCACTTCAATTTTTCTGGTAAGATATTTGACAAATAAAATCACTGTGTTTATTCTTTGTCATAATTTAGAAACAAATTATTTGGGATATACATTTTTCAAAGCAATAGAGTTCCACAAGGAGACACAGAATAATTGCCTAGATTTTCACATATTTCTGTGACTCTTTATTGCAGGTTCCCTCCTTGAGTGTTACAATTTATTTTTTTTAATAACCACTCTATGGGATATTTGAAAGCAAATTTGTACCATTCAGGAATGTATGTCCAACAAACAAACAAACAAAAACCAAACCCCATAAAACACTAGAATGAACAAAAAACCAAACAAAAACTACCAACCATGTAGTTTGCCTTGTCTTAATATCTTTTTATCCCAGCTGTCACTGATATTAATACCCTTCTGTAATAAGCTGTTAGGATCCATTTAACTACCATCAGTAATAGGATGACTTCTAGAAAATAAATGAACCACACCTGAAGAGTCTTTTGAAACATTTCTAAATATCAAAAAAACTACAAAACAAACCACTTCATCTTTGCCTGCCCTGATCTTTAGGACATGTAGTTCCCTGCTGGACCATAGCACAGACCTGGCTCTGCAGTTATGGCTGGTGTCCTCCTGGTTACAGCTGCACCTCTAACTGAGAAGCCATGGAAGATATTACCACACTAATAGTAATCATGATGCAAACACCAAAATTAGTAAAAATATCTCCTGTAAATTCTTGGATTAGCTCATCAGACTACTGATGATATACTTTGACGTAATTCAGGTCCTTGTATCAGGAGACACACAGAAAGATTGGCCCAATCCCCAAACCTTATATATTTCTAGATAAATCTATCTTTCAGATATTAGAGTTCCCAGGTTTTCTTTTATTACTAATCGGTTTTGCCTCAGGCTCTGTCTCATGCACACCCAATGACCTTTCTTCGTTTTCAGTTCTTACTAAGCAGATCTTCCTCACAGCCTCTAAGTATCATATAAAAAGCTGGGTTATTTCCTTTACTCCAGAGACTACATCCTCCTTTTCAGTCTCCAACACTACTGAGCTCCAGATGGCATTTGCAAGGCATAAATTTCTGTCCTGTGAGTACAACTGAAAAATAGACTTTATCATAGGCCCGGGCTTCCTGGGACAGATCCCTTAACTTTTTTCTAAAGCACTGTTGGCTTTCAAGGTATTGAGGAACTTTCCTAGTTCTATATCAAGGGAAACCATTTGACCCTCAAAATACTGGGATAACTACTGCTCACCTCTAATAAATATAATACAAGCCAAAAGATACATAGTTTTGTAATGATTTTTAATGACTATCTAGAGTCCTTTGAAAATTTCACGTACACAGATCAAACTATATATATACATATACACTCATCCTTGGCTACCATTTGTGAATCCCTTGAAAGTATGCTGTGAAATACAGGATGAAAACCACTCATGTAGACTTCCAAGTAGTTGAACTTGACTTGTCCTGAATAGTGTGCACTGTATCTGGGATTCTGCTCCTGTATTTGGAACTTATATTTTGCAGGTTTTGAGAATACCGGAGGAAACGACGCACCTTGGATTTCGTTAATACAAATGTGTTTGCTAAGCGGTTTAATAAGCATATGCTGGGTATAGTTACATTCCCATCAGGAAATGTAAAACACTATTTAAAACAGTGAAATTACCATAATTGAAAGAACACAGATGCTCTTTAATAATGTAGTAGATTGCACCCTCAATGGAAATGCTCATTAATTCTATTTTAAGACAGTGTGATTCACCTATATGTCAGACAATTATCATTGAAAGCTAGGTTAGCAGAAAGGTTACATATTCAGGTTTGATGACTCCATCACAGAATATGCAACATTTTCCCTTTGACAGCAATATGCCTATTCATTTACTTCTCCCACATCATGTAATTTATAAGCAGGGGTAAAAGAAATCAGAAATACTAAATTCCTTTTTTCAAAAAAAAACCCCAAAAAACAACGGGAAAACGCTTCTTAGGTCAGATTGACTTCAGAAACTTGTAATACTTAATACATTATCAGCTGTAATCCAAAGGAGAAGGTTATGATCTCCACAAATAGATTTTCAATATCCAAAACTGAGTTACATGAGTAGCAATAAGTAAGTGTTGCGAAATTGCTACAAATTCGAGGAACATAAGAGCAGCATGCAGTGAGCAACACACAAGGATAGAACTACAACGACGATTGTCGCCAAGATCATCTATGCTATTACGTACAGGTTTACTACACAACTCTTCAGTATTCAAGATTCTTTAACAGAGCCTAATGCAACCTGATGTAAGACCCTGTTTCATCTTTGTTTAAGCAATTACTCAATTTCTGCCAGAGGCATAATTTGATTTGTGCTCCTTTTACCTTATATATGATTTCCATATCCATACTAAAAAAATGTTCAAGTATCTCCTTAGTTCTTGGCTTACAGAAATTTGTGGAAACTCCACAAGCAAACTTCTGAAGTCATTGGAAGGGGTAGTTCAAGCTCATTCATTGCTCACTGACATGACCAAGCATGTTTTAAATCCTAAATCGTTTTTTCTAACTTGATTTTGCTTTTCTATATTTCCTACTTCCTGAAAGGAGTATCTTTAGCCTACTTACAACATGCAAATATGTGCAAAACACTTAACAAGCAGTAATTAATCAACTCACACACACATGCTATTTGTTGTACTCTATTAAATCGAATTAACTGCAAACACAGAAAAAAAAGAATTTTTCTGGGGTTGTTTTGGCAATTTTTAAAAATTTTAAAATACACATTAAAATGTCTTTACATGTAGATATACAGAACCCTGGATGTAACACGTTCACAACTTACTTTGTGTCTCTAGCTAATGTATGCTTTGACAAAATGCCAAAGATGAATGGGATGTCTCCACACACCAAGGAGAGTAAGATTCCTTCTTCTGTTATTTCAATAATTTCAAGTAGAGTATGTAATACTCTACTTATCAAACCTTGCCCTAAACACTCCTAGAGAAGCTGCTCAGGCTGTCTCAAAACAGCCTCCCACATTCCCACATTTATAAGGACATGTAGTGACAAGATCAAGGGGAATGGCTTAAACTGAGAGATTTGGATTAAACATTAAGAAGACAATATTTATTTTAAGGTTGGTTAGGCACTGATACAGATTACCCAAAGCAGTTGTGGATGCTCCCTCCCTAGATGTGTTGGATGGGGCCTGCTCTAGTAGCAGGTGTCCCAGCCCACGGCAGAGGCTTTGGTGATATTTAAGGTCCCTTCCAATCCAAACCATCCTATGATTCCCATATGTCAGTTCAACAAAGGTAGATTTATATGAGTTTATGCTTTTCTCTCCTAGACTGCCATTCCTTGCTGGTGTCCAAATGAAAGAGGATACCTCTTGAAGGTCAGACATTCAATCCCCCCCACAGATTACCTTCCCAATGTCCTAATGAATCCGGGATAATCCAGAGATTATTCAGGAAATAAAAACTTGTTTCATTGAGCTGTCACTATTCCTTATCTTCCCCTATAAATGATACTGTCCTACAGCAACCTAACAAAAGAACCAAGCACATTGAGAATGGAGTAAGAATAAGCCTTTTGCATAGCTCAGTCTAATACAGAGCTGTGGATCCAACCATCCAAAGCTTTGCTATAGAAACTTGATGATGTGTTACAGTTAGTTTATGACAGTAAGTGCTCCCTTTAATTTTTCTTTTATAAAAGATTATTTTTATTCAAGTATTTCATTGCATCACAAGGTTAATTCTATACTTAAAAGGCATAAGCTATCCAGATTTAATAAATGTGAAAAGACAAAAACACAGCACAGTTCCACCACATTACACTTTCAGATAAAATTAAAAGTAAAATTAAAGATGAAGTTTGACATATTCAGAAAGTAGTAACCTCATTGATTTCATGAATAACTGGAACTAGAACTTCAGAAAGTTGTTGGTAAGGGGTTTAATTTATTTTATTTTAATCTTTGCAGTAGTACACTAAAACCAAAAGAAGAATAAAACATAAATATCTTCTCTTTACATAACAAAATCAAACAAGCAAGAAAATGGAATGGATTTATTTTATGCTTTCATGATCACATTCAAGACAAGTATAATAACTTATAATGACTGAATATATCTGTGTCTTTTCTGTGTTTCGAAATTGCACAGAAGCAAAGTGAAGAGAAAAATAGGAAAAAAGAAGAAAAGGAAAAAATTAGTTCTATAGCAAAATAAAGATGTTTGTTAAGATCTACTGAAGACAGGAGCTGCAGGAAAATGCAAAAAAAAAAAATCCAGTGAAAAACAACCCCAATTCAAACCCCAAAACGCAACCATTAAAACCTGAAGAGCAGTTATATCAAAGAACAAAATCTTGCACAAAATCCCAGGACTTTTCCATTGGCTTCTAAAGGTGTATATAATGTCCATGTTAAGATTGGAGAAACAGCAATGCTGTGCATGAAAAGATAATATTTATCCAAAGTACATCAATAAATAAAACACTTCAAAAGTATAAGGCATTATCATTAGTTTCAATTGAATGAAAGAGTTCAAATAAAAATCAAATTCTAAAAAGATTGTGTCACTCTCATTCACGGTGTGAAAATACAGTATAGATTGACGTGACTGGAATGACTGTCTTTTTGATGCCTCCTAGTTTACTAAATACGTTATAAGATGCAATATGAAAAGTAAAAAGAGTGACTGAGCCAATTATCCTAGTATTCAGAAGAAAGAAATAGCTGTTTTCAGTTTCTTTCAGTTATCATTCATAGTCTAAGCACCTTTTGCCAAAGGAAAGAGGAACCAGAGAACATGTTATTACTCTAAGGAAAAGAAGTTATCTCTAGAGTTGCTCAAATACCATTGAGCATGAACAGCCAGTGTGTAGGCCATTTTTAAATATATAGTTTTTTACAACACCATATCTAAAATACAAAAGGGTACAAAAGCCCAATAAACCCAAACCAGAGGAAACCCTCCTCTGAAATAAAGAAATCTAAATTCTTGTAGCTGTTATTGTGCTTATCTGCTCAAGATAAAAAGCTAAAAATATTCAGAATGTTGGTAAATCTTTGTAGCCTGGAATGTCTTTCTAAGCCTCTTCCACTCCCTAAACAACATATTCAGAATCCATACGTAGAGTATGATAGCCAGCAATAATTCTCTTTCTGTAGCAGCAGGAAGAAAGGGGGTTTGGGAGAAACAACTACAGCAACAAAACAATAACAATGAAAAATATCCCCAATTCACAACAACTTTTTTCTTTAGCCTCACAGGTGAAGTTACCCCTTCCCATCATCTGGATGTGCAAGTGGTGAGGGTCAAGAACAGATCAGTTCTTTAGCACCGCTTTGGTATATGGGACCCAGAAAGAATCAGACAATTTTAATTAAGAAACTAACATTCTTGTTTCTGAACACAATACTACTGGTGATTGAAAAACAATATATTAAATGCCCCCAAATAATCACATAACTGAAAAATTGCTAGTGATCAAAAAAGTTATAGTCTTATATTAAAAAAAAAACAACCAAAACAAAAAATGCTTGGACTTTTTTCTAAAATGAAGTGCAGATCACATCTTGTAGTCTTGCATCTAATTACTATGCAGTCATTACTTCTAGCAAAATTAACAGAAATAGGAACAGTTATTTTAGCCTCAATCTTGCTTTTGTAAAGCAAATATAAAATGTATCAGAGGATATTAGGAAGAAGATGAAATATCTTTTGTTCTTCTTATTACATGCATTTTGGTATATTGGATTAATTTTAAATTTCCTGTTTTGTTAAAATTGCTATCACTTTTTTAATGTAGCTAATTTGCAAAACAGCCACACATGTGAAGGCCCAGCTGGGTTCTCAAAAAAAAAAAAAAATCCCAGAACACCAAAAAGTTGTTCTTTCAGAAAAAGCAGCTCTCCTTATGAAAAGGAATTTTGCAATAATATTGTGACCTTGTATATTCATTAAAATAACATTTCTCTATTTCTTGACAAAAAGTTTTTCTGTACAAGAAACATCAGAAGATTCAGCAGAGAAAAAGCCACAGGCTTAATATCTCATGGAGATATTAAACTGTGTCATAATTAAGACTCCTTAATAATGTTGGTAACTCGAAACATCATAATGTTAGTTTCAGATTTTTCTTTATCAATGCATTGCCTCCTTTTCCAGCAAAATTCCACAATGTCCAACAGGACTTCACCCCTTAAGACTTCTTGTCTCCCCTGGCCAAATTTTACTTTGTTTTTGCTGTAGGTGTCCTTTAATTTATACTGCCTGTACTGACCAATACTTCAGCATACCAGGTCTGGGTTCACAACAGTATTCCTTTCCTCAATAAGCCTAAATTTTTAACTTAATGCATTTTTATACATTTCTAACATAACCTCATCTGTAGGAAGCTAAATAGTGTTACTGAGATGACAATGCTGATGTAACTGCAACTTCTGGTATGGCTGTGTACAGAGGAAAATATTTGAAATCCAACCTTTGGGCTCAAACACTCCAACAGGGGTACCTGCAAGTCTGTTTGCCAAAACTGTAAGGACTGTGAAAGTGTCGGAGAGCACAAGCGAAGGGGGTAATACACAACACTGACAGTATAATAATACTCCTTTTTACCAGCAAAGCTGAAGAAAGAAGTCAAAAAGACCATCAGACATAAAACCCAACTTTGCTGGCTAACTCTGATCTTACCTGACAATCTGTTCATCTCGCCTCCAAAGTGTAAGAAGGTAATTTTCACATAGACCCATCTTTTGTTATAAAATCCTCTTGGTGAGTGCCACACAAAACCACTCAAGTTCACTCAACATATTTTGACAGTAAAGGTCCATTTAAAAAAACAATCAAGGAAATAGTTAATTCCATGCATCTGTGTATCTTTCAGCATTACACTTCTTTTGAGACTCTTAATAACAGCTCAGTTTCAGACCTCTATTGTCTACTGTTCCTGAAACTTACGGTTTCAGGCTGTTTCAAGAGGAAGGTTTACAACTCTCATCTCCTCAGCTATGGAATGACTAAATCTCAAGGTGGTTGGGCAATCAAGTTCTTTGCATAAAACAGAAAGCTTACACATTTATGAAACACCAAGATCTTCTAAAAATAATGGTGAAGCTAAATAAATGGATTGTGCAAGAGCTCTGTGCCAATGGATTTCTAGCATGCCGTGGTATACACCACAGTATAGTGTAGGCCTCTCAGATACACAGTAGATAATAGAATAAATACATTTAAAGTGAGATTACTCATTTAACAATTCTCTATTATGTGTTCATTTTTCACATAGCAATTATCTGCAAATATAAAAAGGAGAATTACAGAAAAGTAAGTTTATATTGCACTGCATGGAAAAAATTTTAATTCACTGCTCTAAACAAACCCATGATCTCTAAATAAATTTGCTTCTTGTGTTATATAGAGGAAAACTACTGCTACTGTTAATTCTTCTCTCCCTCCATGTATGGAAGAGAACACCACTGTAAATAAATGTCCTCTTCAATTTTAGAAAGACTATCAAGAAAAGATGAGTTAAAATGTGAATTATAACAAAGTCATGACAAATTCAAATAGAAATAGCAAGGCATGATGAGTACTGTATTGTGTGAATTAGATGATTTGACAGTATTGAGAACCAAATGAAGTACAATTTTGCATAAGCAGCAACATGAAAACTCAACACAGTTCTTTTTTCAGGCTATCTTCAAATAACTGCAGACAATCAGAAGCATTTCACTGTTATTAATTTAAAAATTCAGTTATGCCACTATGTGTTAATGAGTCACTGTTATTTGACTACCAAACCCAATAGTTCCTTAACATCTTTTAAAATATGTAGGAAAAGGACACAGAAGGAGTCAACCTACTACAATAACAATTCCAAATTGTGTTCAGTGTCTCTTTCTGTGAATTTTTAAGAGGAATCATGGAAGACAAATGCAAAGAAGGCTGTTGGAAAAGAAAGGTGCTTGTGACAGAGAGGCAAGAAAGCATACAAGGAATAAAATACTTGAACATGCCCATAGTTTAAGGCAGATGCTTAGACCAGATTTTTCAAAATTTCTTCCAAAACCAAGTTAGGTACAGGCTATATGGGTATATGAGTTTCACTTAGTAAAAAGATAAAAACTTGCTATTAAAAGTTTTAGATCTACTATTAATATATACTGTAAATTGTGCAAAAGCACTACAAACTGTTAGTGTATGTGGTTAGTCTTTAAGTATTGATTCTCAAATTAATACAAATGATAATTAGTCAGTCTACTGTTTCTGTTTTTTTCAAAGACTCTTTCTACCCTTCTTTATAAGGATCAGTTTCAAAGAAGAATTAGGTCAGGATCAAAGGAGATGCCAGTATGGGTGCTGTTGTGGTAGGAGATAGATACAGACCACCCATCAGCATAAAATGTCTTTTTCAAACAATTTGAGAAGATCTCTAAATCATAGAGACAGATTCTTAGGATGGATTTTCATCTTCCTGCAATCTGTTGGAATGGCAACAGAGCTGGAGCCAAACAGCTGAGTTGGGGAGGTGTCAGGGATAATTCCTTGATACAAGCAATTAATAGGGCAAATGCACAATGGATCTGATATGCACTAACAGGGACAGACTGATTTGGAACATAAAAAATCAGTGGCAGCTTTGGCTGTAGTGATCATGAAATGGAAAAGCTCAGGATCCCCAGGGGAAGGAAGTGAAGGCAACAAGTAGAACACTACAAATTCAGGGCTCTGCAAGTGAAGAATTTGGCTTAATCAAGAAATTTGTGTGAGTGACCCAAAGAGAGGCAGCTTTGGAGGGGAAAGTAGCTTGTAAAAGCTGACAGGTCTTTAAGACCAATCTCTTAGTTCAGGAATCATCCCTCACAATAATCAGGAAAAGAAACAGATGAGCAGATCATTTTAACAAGGAACTTATGACTGTATTTCAAAGCAAAACCAGTCCACAGGTTGGGGAAGCAGGAACAAGCTACAGGGGAGAACTATAGTGAGTTTGACAAGCAAGGACAGCATGTGGAAAGCCAAGGCTCACCTAGAGCTGGTACTTGCAAGTGATATCAAACAGAACTAGAGCTTCAAGTGCTCTATTAACACAGGAAAAGCTGGGCAAGAGAAAACATGGCTGTATTATTCTATAGGGCATTCTCAGTTGGCTGAAGTGAGAGCAGACATGAAATAAGGTTGAACTACTTGCCTTGCTTGCAAAAGTAGCCTGTCCATACCTGTGTGCTGGTTACTGAGTAAATGGAGGTTGCTTCTTAAAAGCAGCACTTGACAGAAGCACACGGATCATGGCTGGTAAGGTGTGCACATAAGAGGAAAAATTTCACCTGAGGAAAGTGGAGTGGATTGCCCAGGGAGGCTGTGTAGTCTCTGTCCTTGGAGGTTTCCAAGACTCTACTGTATAAATTCCTGAGCATCCTCGTATGTCCTTGTGGCAGGCCCAGCTTTGCATGGGAAGTCAGACTAGAGAACTCTTGAGTCCTTTCCAGCCTAAATTGTTCTGTAATTATATTATGGGAAGAAATAAGTTTGACGAAAATTTTAAAATACAACAGACAGAACATTGTGCAAATAAAACTATTTTCCTTATTTTAAAATTTTGTGTGTGCACTGCTAGATGAAAAGGAGTTCTGGTCAGCTCCAAGGCTGTGCAAAAAAATGAAAGCTGAAGATTCAGAGCTCTAAAGAGAAAAATTTCAAAGTAATTTCTTAACTTAAATGGGAGAAAATGAATAATTGCACATGATATTTAGAGTTGTGGTATATATTTTTTAAAGTTCAATAGATAAAATAAATAGCTTGTGAACAACTTACATGAGATGAGCACGGTTGTTATAATAGATGTGTTTTCCAATCAGAGACTTTTGAATCAGACACCTAAACACCTACTTCCTCAAAGAGATGCAATTTTTCTAATACTCAAGCTAAAAATCAATCAATGACTACAAGGCCTGACCTAGATAAATCACTCTTTTCTTCTCCCTGAAGGCATTGTACAACACACACACTATTATGGCAATTGAGAAATTTAATAGTATGGTAAACACCACTAAGACCTTTCTATGCCTTCGGGGAAAGCTGTAAATATCAGCTTAAAAGGCAGTGATGGTGAGCTATTAAGATAATAATTATTATCTAAATAATTTTTACTAATAACACCAATTTGTAAAAGAATTGCTAGAATGTCAGTGATTAAACTCTCAGTGAAACTGGCAGTAATTCCTTGCACAATATTAGTGGCAAACTGTTCCAAAAGAATAGGAGATTGAAAAATAGGCAAAAGGATAAAATAAAGTATCACAAAAGAAATAATTGATTAAACCTTACTGAAAACATTAATTCTACATATAAACACCATAGTAAGGTGGAAAAACATCTGTAATTGACAGACAATTAATCAGATGCAGAGTGACCCAAGTGTATATTGCTTATCTGGAATATACATACAAAAGCCAGGTAGTGGCTGTGGATGGTACAAGATATTGCTCTGTGGATTTGCCAAGGACAGGAAAGGATTGATGGAAGAAACACTACGCAAGGTTTCTGAAGCCTGTGTTTCCAGAAATAACAACTTTCAAGTTTCAGCATCAGTTATTTATATGAATGTGCTCATTGTCTGTTTACAGGCAAAAATTTAACATTTAAATCAACATTTTCAAATCCTAAGAAAGGATTTTCTCTGTCAGGAGAGAAAAAGAACAAACAAGCTTTCCAGGTTCATGATTTCTCTGCTCTGTTGTAACATGACAAGTAAGCTCACCTGGAACAGAGAGACCAGCAGCAGAAGTACAAATGAATAGGCAAATGTGAAGCACGAGGGAAATGTGCATATGTAAGTGATGTACATATGAAATGATGAGCCCTGAGCTGACTAGGTGGGCACTGTGGGATTATCATAGCTCTGTAAAATCAGCAGCTCAGTGCTCAGTACTCAGTAGCAGTCAAAAACTCAAACAGAAATTATTAGGAAAGGCATAGAGAATGAAACAGAAATGTTATTGTGCTGCTTTTTAAGTCCTTCAAAGTAATATCTGGTAAGACAGAAAAAGGTCCAGAGCATGTTGGTAAGAACATTCAGTGGCATTGGACTATTCCCACATGAAAAGCAACAGCCTGGCTTGGCATCTTCAAAAGACTCTTGTCTCTGCAAAAAGAGAGATACAGATAACAGAGGACTATAAAATCAAATTGACATAGACACAGTAGACATGCAGAAATTGCACACTGTCTCTTTCAATATAAGAACTGGGGGCATAAAATGAAACTAGTATAAGCCAGTTTCATAACAAAGCAGGCAGTTGCTCAGGCAAAGCCAGAGTGCCACAAGATGTTGAGAATGCTGAGTTTACAGAGCCTCCGGGGTAAACTGTAACATTACATGGAAGCAAAACACTCTGGAACCACACTTGGTTCAGAATGTCCTGTGAGAAAAAACCAGCTCAAAATTGAAAATAGTTCAAATGAAGACCCTTATATTATTATTATACATTTGATCCATAAGCTCTGATGGGCATAGGTTAACAGGACAAATGAATCTTTGGTCTGACCCACAACAACCTTTTTTCTCTTATAATAATACCCTTTTCTGAACCTTAGCTAATGCTCCTTTGTGATCTTAAATTGTAGTCAAAAAAATCAACATTGACTATTCAAAGTTCATATTATATCTGCCATGTGGAAATTTCTTCTCTGTACCATTAACTTAATTAAATGAAACAAGAAATCCCCCCACATCCACAGGACAAAAATTACTGTTTTACTAGATACACTTTCTAATGAGTGTGGGATTGACATAGTATACTTTTTGAACCTTTAATTTTTTCTTATTCAAACACAATGGATTCCTATTTTACTATATAATATGCATATAGACACTAAAGTTCCTTACCTGAAAGGGCTTGCCAGATAAAAGAAGTCATGGAGCAGATGTGGGTAAGTATATAAGAGAAATGTCTATCTGTATAGAGATAGAAAGCAGATAGATAACACAGGATCTAATGTATTACAAAGCAGATAATCTAATCAAGCTGAACCTAGTTCTATATGCAATTTCAAGCCACTGTGGCATAGTGTCCTTTTTATTTTCTTTGCTTTCCCCAAGAGGTCCACAAGGTTCATCTATGAGGATTTTTATAAAAATTAATCTATCTATAGCTTTTTAAGGTTACTTCTTCATGAAGATCACAGCAGGAGCTAATTTCCTTATCTGTGGCAAATAAATTTCCTCATGATAACAGTATGTTTCCTGAACCCATTCAATCCATGCTAAAGACAGCCAAATCCTGAACTTTTTTCCTATTTTTTCCTATGGCTACGCACGCCGCGTAAAGTAATAACGGAATTTTAGTGGATTAATTCTCAGCAGGTTTCTCTGTATCTTGGCCCATAAAGGTTAGAGAGAAGAGTTTGATAATGCAGAGTGAGTCAGGACTTTTTCCAGTATAATAGGTGATCTGAAAAGAATTTATAGACACCACACAAGCATTATTTTTACAGTTTTGCTTGCAGTTTTCTTAGTGCAGGGAGTGCTCAAACAGGCATTGTGGGTTTGGGATGAATGAGAATGACAGAATGGTTGGCAGTGGAAAGTTATATGGAATCTTACCTTAATTAAAGACCGTTACTGATACACACAGTGGAAGGGGAAGTTTACTACCAAGAAGATAAACTAAATTGCACTATGGTTGACTGAGTTCAAACTGAATATCCATCTAGGGGTTCAGGTTAAAGGGATACCTACTTTTGCATGGGCATGGATAATCAGAGTATCTACAAAAATAGAAAAGAAGAGTTCAGGGAAATAGGGCATAAATTTCTGTCACAAGGCATTTTTAAATAGCTCCTAACCAAAGTTTGACCTGCAAACATTTTTAGTTGGTTTTCCCATTTAAAAATTGCACCATTTGCCAGAAGCACTGAGATCTCACACGCATTATGTTCCAACAGCTGCATGCAAACAGGAAGCCTGGCAGAGAAGAGGGACTGTACTGAGCTGCTTATGCTCAGAAGATGGCTGAGCTTGCATGACTTTTTCCTTCAGACACCAAGTATCCAGTCAGGAAAGAGCAGAATTGTCTCAAAATATATTTAATATAGCATTACACCTTATCAGGCATCAGGGCAACTAACTATGCTTTATTTCTAAAGGATAGTGTGCCTAGCAAATCCCATCAATAATGATAGTTCTTAGTTAAAGCTATTCATTCTTTTTCAGGTTTTGAAGCTTTTGCTACAAAATCATAAAATCCTGATAATACACAGTTCTGCCATTACAATCTGAGGGTGTGCAGATAAATATCTTTAACCTTGAAGAAAAAGAAGGAGAAACAAGGACAATTTTCCTTCCTGAAGATGTTTTATCTCCCTCAATGTTTAACACAAAAATAAAAAATATAAAGATACTAAAGGGTTGACAGGGACTTTCTCAGAAGAAAATCATGAGTCCCTTTTTTTCTTACTACACTGCATGATGAAGTGCTATGAAGAATTCCCTGAGAAAATTTAAGACATCCTTCCTCAGGTATCAAAGGTACTACAATAATATAGCCATGCTTGTGTGGAGATCTGCACAGTAATTCACTGTGTTTCTGGCATGGATGTGTACGGATGGTGACTGGAAGCAGTATCTGCTTTAGTAGGGCATTGAGCTCACTAACCAACAGACAGCACTTCCCAATTGTTTGGAAAGAGAGAAGATACCCACTGATGTCCAATGACTTTTACAATTTTGTGAGATGTAGGAATTGCCTCATTTCATTGGTACATTACATTGACACATCCTTTCAAAGGTGTTCATAGTTCTCGGGGAATTGGTGCACAGAAACCTAAAGATAAGGGCCTTACCATGCTATAAAAGAATTTCATTAAAACCTCAAATGGAAACACATGTTTCATTTGGTAGCATTCCACCTGTAAAGGTCTCTTCCAAGCCAAACTATTGTGTGATTCTAAGATGATGACACAGCATTTACCTATTCTTTTCCTGTTATATTTTTTTTTGTTTGTTTTCATATCTGAATTCAAAACAAACAGTCTTTATTAACAGCATCTAAACAGATAATAAATTCTGGAGGCCTATCATATGTTAATTAACATATCACCTATTTAAGTCTACTAGGTCACCTTTGATCCTAGTGAGCAAAACAGAATTATTTTTTTAACTAAAAAAAAGATTCATAAAATGTAGAGTTTTATATAATCTAAGACAGTGTACCAATTCTAACCTCTTTTGTAGTGAGTATTCCATGTCAAATGGAAAGAAAAACTGCAATTTTGCTATTAAAATTAAAAAGAACAATAGAAACAAGTTAACACTGAAAAAGGTTTGTTTGGTTTTTTTTTTTTCTGCTTACAGAGAGAGAGGAAAAATAGCTAGGGAATTAAATACAGTGCAAGCAAAACAGTGGAGAAAAAATGTATAGGTAATCTTAATGAATCATGGAGTAGAGCAATGTACCTTGAGTGACCATCCAGTTCATACACATCCCTAAGCCATGATCAGTGAGAAAAAGAACAGAAAAATCACTTCAAAATTTCTGAAAACTGTCTTGATGAACTTGCATGAACAAATCTGTTTTCTAAAAAACAAAGCTATCAAGGTTAATAATTCTGATAGAACAAACAGGAAAGCTGAAGAAGAAAAGTGTGACAAAGATTTTTGTAAATGGTAGTTTTTCCCAGTGTCAGGAACTAATATCTTATTTTTGGCAGTGTCTGACTGGATATGAAGTATCACTGAAATAGCATGTCAGAGCACTGGTAGGAAAGCTATTTCTTTTTTCTTTTCCCTGTGCATTGTGCAGGTAGGAACATTTGATTTAATACATCATTTGCAAATTGCTGTGGGGATTCCAGAAAGCCAATTTGACTTTACAAAATTGATGAATGGGAAAAAAAATACTGCTGGTTTTGTATCTGCTGCTTTTGGAAGCTGCACACCTGGGACTTTGGCAAACTGGGCATTATTAATGATTCATTGTCACAGTGCTGTAGTGAAAATGCTGAAGCTTCTTTTAACCCTCAAGGAACTTGTACATCAGAATGCATAAATTATTTACATTTTACTGGTTTTTTACTGGTCAACCTTAATAACAGCAAAAAATAAACACTACAAAATTAACTTTTTCAATCTAATAAAGCTTTTAAATGAAAATGTTAAAGCAGCAATACCTAAGGAAGAACACAATACAGAGGATAAGGGAAACAAACAGGACTGCAGGGGCGGCATGATGTGCAGTTACTGCTTCATCAGGCATAAGAGAGCTGGTTTGCACAGCACTGTAGCCAGTGCTGATGAGAAAGGGGACACACTGGTCCACTTTGATTTTTAATGATTTTTTACAGAGCTACATCAGATCTAAATTGAGAAGGAACTTATCATCAAAGCTGTTACATGCACAAGACCTGGAACTTAATCCATTTATATTTTGTTTGAACCATAGTGATCATCTTTTAGCACACTAAATGAAAGAGACTTCCACAAAATAGTCAGTGAACTACAAAGTAATCATTCACAATTCAGAAAAGCAAAAATGATAGGCATCCTAAATCAAACAATATTACATAAAGGTTTGAAAAATGTTACAGAAAAGTTTCTATGCGCTAAAAATACTGAAAGAATTCTTTAAACCAGAGGGAGAAATAATATTTTGTATAGAGGAATGTGTAGTTTTATCATTTCATTATATAATTACTAATCTATATTCTACAGACAATAATCTGCAGAAATTAATGAAAATAATTAAATACAAGCTAAATATCTGATAGATGTCTGTTCCTTCTACCATAAGTTGAATGGATAAACTTTAAATTTATTAAAGCCATAGAGAGGGATAACAGTGGTGATCATCATGAAGTTGCTATTGCTGTTTCCAGCTCAGAGAAAGCTGGTATGGACCTGCTGGGTGAAATGAGGCAGATATACATTATGAGGAAGATGCTCCTGAGACTGCTATTTCTCCCTCACACCAAGATGAAAAAGGAGTTTCCCTTTTACAAATCCATGTGGAAGTCTCTTGCAGGGACCTGAACAATCACTGTTATCAACTAGATTAACCAGAATAAAGGATTCCTTTCAGTAAGACATAGAGACTATTCCACAGTCTCCACAGAACAGTCAGATAACCTGAGGGTTAATATCATAACACTGTGTCACCTCAGACACACCATACCTCAGTCCCAGCAGGCAGCTTCCAAGACTTACTTCAGTGACAAAAAGGAACAAGGCAACAAGGAGCTCATACATGAACAAATGGGGTTCAGCCTCCACTGAAAACCTTGTCAGATGAACCAGTCTTACTGCCCATAGAAGGGCAGCACAGATGCTTCCTGCTCACACTGACCACGCTTCCTTCCCTATCCCCATTAAATCTGCAGCTTTACTGGTGAAATATCTTTGAGTAAAAAAAACATTCTTCATCGCTTACTGGTTAAAATGTATGCCTGCTTCTTCAACACATACATCTCTAATTGAAGAGATAGGTTCTTCTAAATTGTCTGTGAATTGTCTGTGTCCTGTACCTGTAAACCAACAATTATAACTCAATCTATCTTCTGAGAGAAAAATGGCAGTGTAGTATTGCCTAACCTTGTGCATTAAAGTCCAAAA
Source organism: Aphelocoma coerulescens (assembly GCF_041296385.1). NCBI lineage: Eukaryota > Metazoa > Chordata > Aves > Passeriformes > Corvidae > Aphelocoma > Aphelocoma coerulescens. The sequence continues at coordinate 87,652,064 of NC_091015.1, forward strand.
ACCAATCCTGATATAGAATTAGCTACATTTGAATACCATTATTAAAACTTACCAAAATACCCATGAGAAATTAATAATTGTGTAAAATATGAAGAAAAACATTCAAATATCTGTTATGGAACTTAATACAACCCTGAGGATATATCAAATATACTGTCAAAAGAAAATATCTCCATTACCCTTCAAAGGTCATGTCACTTTTATTTTAAATTTGGACACTATCTTGATTTAAAATAAAATAAATTCTTACAGAGTTACTGCATGCAAAGATATCCATCCTGATATATATGCATTAGCAATAATGTTTACAACGACCTTGTGATCCTTGAAATCAACAAAAAAATGAGTGAAAGAATATCACATATTCTTGCTGCATAAACACTTAACTGACAAACACATTTTAAAAAATTAAGTAGGCAAATGTTCCACAGGTATCAGATATCAAAAAAAAAGCCTCACTGTTCAATCTTGATTTATCCAAGACAACACTCTCCAGAGTGCTAGAAGGTGAGATCACTGGGAAAACACATGTCCTCACTCATATATATTTTACAGGCTTTGTGTTAAGTCACAGGGTAAAAGAAAACCAAACAGAACTCTGCAAGGCACAAAAGGACAGTGTCCTCATTGATTTTGCTTCCCCCACTATCAATCCTTTATCCAAAAACTGCCAAAAATCTCTCAAATAAGCAAAAATAAGTAGGCGCTGGGAATGTGTATGGGGTTTGTAGCCAGGTTTTGGTAGTAGGGGGGCGTCAGGGCTGGCTTCTCTTAGAAGCTGCCAGAAGCTTCCTACATTTCTGAGAGGGCCAATGCCAGCCAGCTCCAAGATGGACCTGGTGCTGTCCAAGACCACACCCATCAGTGAGGTGGCAGCAACTCTGGGATAAAGTATTTTGGAAAGGGGGAAAAACTGCACAACAGCATTTGCAGCTGGAGAGGGAAGACTGCAACCCTATGGGAAACCAAGGCTGGAGCAGGCTTCTGGAAAGACCTGTGGACCTGAGGAGAGAGGAATTCCTGATGAAGCAGCTTTTCTCGTAGTACTTGTGATCATGCGGGAGAAGGAGAAGAGTATGAGGAGGAAAAATGGGAGACACAACAGGTGGACTGGATAGAAGTTTCCCATCCACCTGCACCACTATCTGGCAAGGACATAGAGAAAATCTGGAGTAAAGTTAAGCTTTGGAAGAAGGAGAGGGGCAGGAAAGTGTTTTAAGATTTGGGTTTATTTATCATTATCCTACTGTTATTTGATTTGCAATAAATTAAATTAATTTGTCTGAGTCAAGTCTGTTTTGCCCATGATGGTGATGAGATCTCTCCCTGTCTTTATCTCATTCCACAAGATTTTCATCGTATTTTCTTCCCTGTGACCAGTGAGGAGGGGAGAGAATAGGGCAGCTTGTTGGACATCTGAAATCCAGCCAAGGTCAACCCACCACAGAGTGAAACTTAAGTTCCAGTTTTAAGGACAGGCTAATATGACTGGAACAAATCCTTCATACAAATCCTAAATTTGTATTTCCAGGAACAAATGCTTGATATGCATAAAAATTCAAGCAATATCTGTTACAGGCTAGTACCACACCAATTCCCAAAGCTCAGCAACTGAGAAAAAGGAGTATTCATCTTCACAGGTCACCTCAACCAGGCATCAAGCACGCTTTCCACTTCAAAGGATGACAGCACCAAGAACTAAATTAACAGGAAAGCACAATCCACCCCCGCGCATCCATTCACACATGCAATACCTTCCCCCAGACTTAGCAGCAGCAGCTCCCACCCCCGACTAGCAGAGCAAATAACAAAACACCTTAATGCTCAGTAGACCCGACTGGCACCTGAAATGTCAACACAGAAGTTTCTGGGAAGAACAAATCTAAGAAAGCAATAAAACTGCTCCAGGACCCCACCACAATATTAGCACAGAAACAGTCTACTTTGGCACAACCAAATGTGCAAAATTAAATCAAACCATATTCTGACTGGCCTATCTCAAAATAGGTGAGGACATAAACAGGCAGAAGATACTGGATAAATACCTCGTGCTCCTTTCTTAATGTAAATAAAAGTTTTTATATCTTAATACTGCATTATAGCTTTAATCACACCTATACTCAAAGGCTAAACAGGAGAGACAAGTGATAGTCTGGTTTCCACCCTTTGGGGAAATCGGATGGACTCATAGAATTTTCGTCTTTAGTATTTTCACTATCAATCAGGCTGGACACAAAAAATTTCACTTCCCGAGAAATTCTGCGCTTTCACCTTGGATCTTATACTGAACTGTAAAAGTAGACGTCACATGAAATTTACCAATAATCTGTTTCAGAAACTGTTTTATATGGTTACATCTACTCCTGGTAATTAAATATTTTTCTTTGATTTATTCCACAGTACTTAAATCAAGTAACAATAATTATTAAACTAAATGCCTGCAAAAACAATTTCACACTGTAACATTAAAATGGCTGTAGTATTTAACTTTTTTTTTTAATATTTCTGCCTTCTCAGTTCTGTTCTCTACTGCACAAAAACACTAACAAACCAAACAACCAAACAAAAATCTCCAAGCCAAAATAAACAAACAAAAAAAGCTCCTACCAAACGCCCAACAGCTTTTAATACTTTTTAAATTTATATATTGCTGGATAACTTACCAATGTCACTAATGAGAGGCAACAAAGAGAAGTGTATTAAAAATCTTTATTAAAAAAATGCTCTTGAATTTAGACTTTCAGGGAAAATGTTATTACTGTGTTACAACTCAATGTTTGCACTGATATTACTAATGAAAAAGGTGTTAAAAGACTCTTCTCTGAATGCAATGCTATTATAGACACGTACAACTCTGAATATGGCTTTAATAAAATAATTTGTGGCAATTTTAAATCATAGCCTTTACAACAGAGAGCATGACTCATCAGTCAGAACAGCAATCACTACTTCTGCCACACTGTCACCTTAACAGAAATGAAAAACAGTCTCAAAATTCAGGATTTCACTTTACCTCAAACAAATATTTTTTAATAATTTTTGATTAGAAAAAATTCTTATTGAGCTCTGAGGATAAAATACAGAAGCATTATGATGGAGAAAGCAACAAATAAATTTTTAGACCTCTACCAGCAGAATTTACTAAACAAAACAGTATGTTTGAAGGAATAATTTTATTTAAATCTAAAAATTATTAAAATTATTACATTGTTCTGAATTACCAGTGCTTCATAATGACTTTCTAAACCATTGTGTAATTTAAAAGACCCTCTTGTTTTAAAATTAAAAATGCTGTCATGTCTTAGAGTACATGTTAATTAGCAACCAGATTTTTCACATCAAAGGTAGCAATGACTGCATTTTGGAATGAACAGAGGAAAATAAGGATTTGGATTAAATAAATTAGCAAAACTTCTCTCTCTGGTAAATCCATACTTCTCTGACTCTTCCTTTTTATTTGGTTCCATTTGGGCTTTATTTCCTGCTTCCTTCTCTATGCTGAACTTCAAAAGTTTGCAAACAAGGTTTATTTTATTCACTTTTCATCAGAGTTTGTCTTATTCAGAGTTTTTTGCAATCTTATTGTGTTTGAGAAGGATTATCAAGAAAGGCTTCAATACACACAAAATGGAAAATGCAGACCTCAGCACATTTTTTTTTTCCAAGAGAAGCCCAAATTGAAATATTTCACTACATTTACTAGGCAATTGAAATAGGTAATAACAATGGTTTCTGCTTTGTATTTAAATTTATATTACCAGAACTGTTAAAAGATGCAAAATTCAGCCAGATAATTGCATAAGCTTTTCTGCATGTGTTCTTTGAAGGAGAAACTTGAAGAGGGGAAAAAAAATTGCTTGGCTACCTTGGAGTGTTCTAATAATTTGCAGAAGTTTATAATAAATAATTTGCAAAAGCAAACAATTTGCAAAGGTTTGTTCTCAATGCCCACTTCAAATCCTATTTAGAAAATTAACTATACATTTCAAATAAGAGTTCAGTACACAAAGCACTCTGAATAGCCAATGAGTTATATATGCTTAGCTTGTTTTAAAACCACTCAATTTATTTTGAATGCCAGAAATCAAAAACCACATTAGGAAAAAAATTGCAATTGTTTTGGTCTTGCCCCAAATCTTTGTATATTTTTAGGAGCCCAAATTTCCTGTGGCTACCAGTTCCATTGCCAGACTATCCAATACAAGAAGAGCTGTTTTGTTTACTGTGAATGTGAACCCTATTCATTTAAAATTATTATAGTTCTTGTATCAGAAGAGAGAGGGCATATGGAAACTCATATGGAAACTCAATAAACCTCTTGGTCATATCCTTTCTGAGACATAATTTTTCAAGACTGAAGAGTCTTGAACAGAGTAGCCTAGTCTAGTCTAGCCTACTTATTACTCCTATGTAAAAATTTTCCATATCTTTGATTACCACCAATATACTTCCCTAAATTTTCTCACTTTGTATCATTCTTTTCCCTCAAGCTAAAGGAACACTGTACAAAGCATACATCCTTCAGAAAAGCATGCAATTATGCAATGTCTTGATGATTTTATTTGCTGTTATCTCTATTGCCTCCCTAATAACCCCTAACAATTCTTTTGTGACTGCCAGTGATAAGCAGGTTTACATTTTTGAGGCTCACTCCTTTGTAATTGAAATCTACCATCTGGCTACAATGATTGTGAATCTATTTTAAATGGTATTTTAAGGTTTGTCCACCCCTTTTACCATCAGTATCACTTTAAATTTATCTACATTGAATTCCACATTATTAGCTGGTCACTGAATCTTGTAAGACTTTGTACAATTCATCACAGTTGGTCCTTGTCTCACAACCAAGGTTTCATTTTAGACAGATTCACGAAAGTCTCCTGCAGCACACCACAAGATGCAATGCACTTCACATAGCCTGGGGGATGTGGTGTTATTCACACAGTCCTTCAGCATCAAAAGCACCACAGGTGTCCAGTCTCACGTAGTTTAGAAAGCACCCATTAGCTTATAAAAAGTCTTCATGGGGTAAGCAGGGTGGAGAGAGTATTTAAAGGTTTTGATCTATATTCATTCAGGAAGGACCTCCAGAACTCAAGAAATAACATGATTTTCAGTCCCCTGCATGGTGTATAAACTGGATCAGACCTTATCTAACCATACTATTATTTGTAGCAGATTTTATTTTCACGTATGTAATACATTCTGTAGCTGCTGGTAATAAATTGCACATTAGGTGACTAGCAACATGATGAGTCATTGTATTTGTACTTGGGGTTTTCATGGAATATTATATTGGACTAGCTATTCATTGACATTGTAGGGATGCTTTGCCTATCTTGTTTTCATGCAGTTTCCCTTTTTAAAACTGAGCAGAGATACAGTGATTTCTGATTGAATCTGCAGGGACATTGAATAAACTCCTCATGCTTTTTATTATGGAAAGGCCTTTATAACTGAGAATTTCAGGCCTGTTGCATCTTTGCTTAAGGATACAGAATTTCTATTATTTCATCCACAATAGATAAATCTACACAGAACAATGGTCTCTTTCAGTGTGGCTGACTTTACAATGTTCACAAATTCATATAGAAGATAGTCAGCCTTCAACACCAAAAGCCCTAGTTCTTAAATAAAATTAAGTACGTTTCTATTGTATAGGCCTTATATATAATAGAGGCATTTCTAGTCTCCAAAGAATCTGAATTCCTGCTTACACCCCTTCAAAAGCCAAGCACTAAAAAATATGCCTTTCCAAAACAACACTGAGTGCTATGAGAACTTAAGAGAATGGTACTACAGGTGTCCTGGTCGTCAAGTGCCTTCCTTAAAAGGTCATATTATGCTTCTACAATGAAACAACTTGTCGAATGAATTGTAGACAAGGGGGAAAGCCATGGGTGCCAGCTGTCTTGACAGTAACAAGGCTTTCAACACTTCCACATAAAGGTCTGGATGGTTGAACTGCTAGATGCATAAATTAAAGGTGAATGATTAAATCAGAGGATCATGGTACTGGTTTTTACACTAACTGGAAGCTTGTAACAAGTGAAATTCCACTTTGTACTGTACTGGGGACTGCACTGAATCCAAAGCATTTGATCAAAACTAAGAATAATTCATTCCAACTCACCAGGTCTGGGAAACCTGCTTTCTTAATGAATGCCCAAAATGAGGAAAGATAATACAAAAAGAAGAAACTTGCTTGGCAATTTAAGTAAGTGTTTTCATACCTCCTTTTCTTAGTTCTTTTTCTCTTACCTTTTAATTATCTTTTACTTTTCTGTGATTGTAGATTTCGCTCCTGATGCTACCTATTGTTTCCTGTTTCTCATTTGAGTCTCTCCTCACTCTATTGCTTTCCAGAAAAAAAAGGTATAATTTGAATCCTTCTTTAAAATTGAGATAAAATTTCAATGAAGTAGTTAGAAAAATATCTCCCTGCAAAATGGTTAATATATGACATCTTGTACTAATATCATCCAGTTCGATGACTTTGAAAAAAACTTTGTTTTTTATCACTGGAACATTTGATTTGATTATAATTTTTTCATGGCAAGACTGTGTTCAGATTTATTGATGACATAATTATCTTGTTGCTGATAAATAGCTGTATTGATAAAACTTAAATTGTGACAACCTTCTACTATAGAAATACTCAATTATCTCAGTACAGATATGGACAGAATGAGAGAAGTTCTTTCTGTACAGTTTTATAATTTGCTGATTTGAAAATATATGTTCTTACTTCTGTAAATTACTACTGGCTACATTCACATTTTAAAATGTAAATAGACATCATGAAAAAGAGAAATTTTTATATTTTCAGGGATTTTAAAACACAGTAGAATGCTTTACTGAAACCTTAAATTTCTGGGTATTTTTCCATGGCACACTCTGAAAATACCTCTTGATTTTTACACTGTTTTAGTGACCAAGGACATGGCTGTACTTTACTTGTCAGTTTGATGCTGTCCACTTGACAGGTTATCTGTCTTCTTTTCTGATAAAAGTGTTTGCCACAGAGTACCTCCAAGGTTTTCACTGAAGTCTATAGGGTAAGTAAAAACTCCAAGACTAGTAAAGCAGACCTTTGGGAATTTTTTTACATACCGTAGCATTTGTTTGCTGAACCTCCCCCTCTTTCCTCAGCTGGTAAGTACATCTCTATATAGTTGGCTATATTACGAATAAATCCTGTACAGTTTTAGCTGCTACAAAGTAGGTAGTAATATGTAGCTGCTGTACAAGGTCCCTATGTAATTTCAAGCTGTGGTAAAGTACACAATTCAGCAACACTCACCCTTTCACAATAAACCTGCACAGCATAGCAGAGATTATTTATCATCTCTTGTGTAATATAAGAGAAAATAAGTATTTTCAATAGTATTAGAAACACAACTTGTTATGCTTCTAACTTTTAGATGATCTGGATTGCAAATTATTTTGAAAAAAAGTTACAGAAAATGTAGAAGATTAAAAGAAAAGATTAAAATAATTCTACTGATGGACTCTAGATGTGGTAGCATTACAGAATAAAGTGCCATGGGTCACAAGAATACAAATAGAAACTAGTTTTCTCTCACTGAAATGCAGTGTCACAACACAGAAGTAAAATCAAGCATTTCTCATATTACATGTTCAAATCACATAATCTCCAATGTGAATGGGCTGAATATCACCTGCAGCTCTCTCACCAGTGCATCTTGAGTCTCCTGGGCTTGCTTTATAAAATATTGATTTGCCAATAGACAGCTGCAAACAGTTTTGGTGCAACCACTTCCAGAAACATTCCTAGTGCAGATAGCCTAAAGACCCCTCTAACCTCCTAGCATGAATTTTCCTTCAGCTACAGCACCCTTGGGAGGCTGAGCAACTGGAGAAAACTTGGATCACAACTGGCAGCAAATTGCAAACTATTGGGAATCACCCTTCCTATACCTCTAAGTTTTTGGAAAGCCCACCTCATAACTTGCAACCACTTTTTGGTTTTGAGTCAGATTTTCATGTGACATTTTCTGTAAGAAAGAACAGAATTTCTAGAACTGTGGACCTGCCCAAAATTTTGTTTTGTTTTGTTTTATTCTCACTAAATGACATACACTTGCTGAGAAAAAGTCCTTTTTCAGTAAGGTTTGGTAAATACAATAGTAGTTAAATGTGAAGTTTCATACCTATGAAAAGTTCTCTAAATGATTTTTGATTCATTCTATTTCAATGAAAAACTGGAAACACTCCAGTTAGGATATTTTGCTAATATATTTAAAAAAAAAAAAAAATCTATCCTGAATTTTTTTTATGTTTGACATCATTTAAGTTTTTAAGGGCAAAAAAATGAAATGGATATTTGAAACAAGTTCAAGGTTTTATTTCAAGTAAAAAATTCACACTTTTCCCCCCAGATTTCATCATGCATCATGAAAAACTTTTGGTTTTCATCTAGCAAACCCTATACTTCTTTCTCTTCCACTATATCTTAATCCACCCTTTGAATGAAAAAAAAACTTATTGCTGCATATCTTTACCTACATATGAAGGGTCACAGGGTAGCACTCCATATTTCAAGAAATAAGTACAAGTAAGCAAAAATTTCTCCCTATTCTGTCATATCGTCAACAGCCATGCTATTAGCCAGCATTTCACAACTGAAACAGTTTGTCTCCTTCCTCTACAAATGCACACTCTGCTTACAATACATAACTTAAAAGTAATGCTGCTGGCTGTTGTGTTCATGAATAAAACGATCCAAAACACATATGCTATTAACATCAGTGAGTGATTATCTATTGTGTAGGAACACAAAAAAGTAATCAAACAAATAATTATAGAGGCCCTTGCAGAGTTTCTTAAAAATAAAGTCTGCATAAGTTTTGATGACATTTCTTAATCATATCCATTTCATTACGTTGTGAACAATTAGACACATATTATGATGTAAAGAACAGATTCTATATAAAGAATTTCTGTTGCTGAAGACAGCATGGGAACTTTTTAGGGTCTTGCTAGGAGTATTGCATTTATTTTTAAATTTATTTTTTAAAATCAATTATAACAGGCTGTTATACTTGCACACCCAGGTTGGGGAGTTTTTTCCACATTCCCCTAGATTTCCTGAAAAATTTTCTTCAGTGCTGTCCTTATAAATAAAAAAGTCAGTTAAATAAAGGTTGTTGTCGTGAAAGAGTATGCTAAATGATTTTTTTTTCCCTTTTCACTGTCCTAGCAGACTAGAAATCCAAATCAAATTCAAACTTCAGCTGGAAGTTCTTTGTTCAGCTCAGTAATCACCACTCTCTGCTTAAATATAAAATATTATCTTTTTTAAAATTTTGTAGACTTTTACTTAATATCAGTGGAAAAAATTGCACAAAGTTTTCATGAATAAATGCAATTTAGAGTGTTCAGACTTTGAATGCAACTAGGCTTTGTTGATCAAATAGCACAGAAAATGCAATATCCCTACACTGTATTTAACAAGCTCAATCAATATATTTTTAGTTGCATATAATGTCATTCTATTTCTTTAACCATTAGAGGAAAAAAGGAGAGATCTAATATATGTCCGGATTAGTGATTAAATTTCTTCTGAAATAACCTTGATAAAAACCTTGCCGTGTTTGTATTTTTCTGAAATGTCTTCTAACTCCCAAAGTAATTATCTTCATGAGACATTATGGAACTCTAGATTAGTCTTGCTGATTTTAGTCTTCGTTTATTAAAGTAGCACATACTGTTATTCAACAGCCAAACTTGTATAAATGTGTTCATATCTCTGCACCTGAGTAAGGATTTCTAATTTATAATATGGTTTTGCACATTGTTACCAAGTCAGAGACAGATTTAGCTCTATGGAAGTGATTGCCACTTTCAAACTGTTGCATATAAGCTATGGTTATCTTAAAGATAAGGAAGGAAGAAACAAGGAATTACAGAGGTTTTTCTCCAGATCCCACAGAAAACTGTGTCAGAGCACATAACACATTCAGTTCTCTTGTATCTCCATCTTGTATCCCAGCCTTACAACCAGGCTTCCTGTCACTGCTGCACATAAAACTGTAAAGTTCTGAGAAGAAAAATTCTCTAAGGTCTGGAATATAGCCCTGCACAGATAACAGCTAGAAACAAATACTCATATGCAAAATAAGTAAAGCTGGAGGGAGAACAGAGGGAGAATGGAAAAAAGGCAAGCTTAAGATTTCAATTGAGAAAGGACCATTTTCAGAAACAAATAGTCAGTCTGTAAAATCGTGACAAACAAGGTTGAAAAACCTTAGTTTAATCAAGTGCTTTTCCACAAATGAAATTCAAACCAGAATGAATTGCTTCATCCTCAGAAGATGCATAAAGCAGACGATCCCCTGGCCGGAGCATCTCTTATAAAGCACATGGAGAAACTCCTGCTAACTCATAGCTCCTTAGAGAGAATGCTTTACTTAGCCTTGCTGTACACATGAGACATCAAGCTTTGCAGTCCCCATGGTCAGATGCAGGGGGAAGCACACAGGTGCATGTAGGAAACATTCCATATCCTGCCCTGAATTCAGACTGAAATATTTGGCTAGGTCATGCCTAAAATATTCAGTTTCCCCTTCAAGTGATGCTGAGTTTTTGCTATGCTTCTCCTAAGGGCAATGCTGCATACTAATTTTACCCCAAACAAATATTAAAAACTGTATACTTATAGGAAAGAAAGTAAAAATAAGTATATAGAGAAAATATGATGATATACATTCATGCCTGCACCAATAACACATATTAAGCTTACAGTCTGGTAACACTGTTTTTTATAACACACTATTAACCAGATTTACTAACATTAAATATTTTAAACCAACAAAATACATTTCTGAACTCTTTTCCTAACTGCCTTTCTTTCATCTTGTTACTGAAAAACATGTAGGTCCCAGCTGTGTTTATATTTTCAAGGTTTAAAAATAATTTTTTTAAAATCAAGCTTTCTTCAGACCCCTGTTTAATCCTCAGCACTGCTGAATATGAACAAATAAATAAATGAGTTAAGAGGCACTCAATCACTATTTGAACACACTGACTATGCAAAACTGAGATGAAAAGTATCAACTTTTTTCTATTAGGTTAAAACTTTAAATCTGAGAGGACCCTTATTTCCCTAAGAATTAAATTGTACTGAATGTACAGACAAGGGTACCAGCAATGAAGTGATAGAGATTCTAAACTCAGTTCTTCCAGGATCCATCATTGACAATAACAAACATAACTTTGATGACAATTACATAAGTTATCCTAACAGGATAAATGCTAATGACTAGCTAATGATCAAATATCTGAAAATATTACAGTTTATTACAGTTATTAAGTATATAGTATTTTTTTAAAAAATCAAGCATAGATGACTAACATGACCTTCAGATTAAGAGAATAAAATCATTCACTGAGAATATTCAAGAAGCTTCAAATTCTAATTGAAATTTTGCATTTTTTCTGTTTACTTATTTCCCCCAAGGGTTCTGAAATAAAACTGAATAGTTATAATTAAATTGCAACCCCAATTCATATAATTACTATTCAATGTACCATAGAGTAATATAGTAAATTGCAAGCATCCAGCATGCTACAGCATAATTTAGAAAAGTAGATTTAGAGGTGGGGGAAGCAGTAAAGTCAATTTCCTGGTTTGATAGAACTCAAAAAAGGATGATGTTATGTAAAACATCTTGAAGGTAATCATCAGTAAGTCTTAATCTTACAAAAGATGTCTCACAGGAATAATAAATGCAGGAATACTGTATACAGAGAATAGTATGACAGAAAAAAAGTAGCCATAAATGCCAAGCCTATGCTCATCAGGAAGGATATGCAAGTGCTGCTAAGGAAGAGGGTCCCAAAGTGTGAATCCTAGTTAGCCTTAAAACTTTTGATGAAGAAAACAGAATAGTGTTCCATTGCATTGGAAAAACAGGGTTGAAATACTGCTTACTGAACCAACAGAAAAGCCAGGTTTCTTTAATCTGGAAGGGAAGAACTTGATCCTGAGGAACTTAAACCAAGAGAAATTCCTAGTAGAAATGTCTTTCATTCACTTTGCTAGATCAGTAGTGGTAAGCAGATTTTTGCTATTAAAAAGGGTTCCTTTCTAAGCAGGAAGAAGTACTGTCTAACCCTAGGAAACATCAATATCCTGGCACTTGGAAGATGATCACTGAAATTCTAGTGAAGCATTTTGCTGGTGCCACAAATAAATGCACTTAAAACAATATTTTTCTGTTATGGATTTAGACACTGATGTCTTGTCAGTGTTTAAGAAACCGAAAATCAGACCATTTCCATGCTTCAAAATACTTACTAGACTGATTTTCAACAGCAATACATGTTGCCAGTGGATAGTTCCTATTCATTATCAATCATTATCAATAAGTATTCAAAGCATCTATTCATTCCAAATGGATTTTAGAGACAGAAAGCATAATGGTCCTTTATGGGCTCTGATGTGAAGAGTGTGATTTCAGTGATATCCTCATCTATTGGTGTCGGGACGTTTTTCCATGGACCATTTATTGCAGTCTGCAATACCTGATTTGTGCTGCTCAAGAGCTAGATTTGGGTGATGGATGATGTGGCCCACACACCAGTTCTAAAGAGTGGCTCTTTAGTTGAAAAATAAGGAGACACCTTATTTATCTGTTACTGCACTGCTGCAGTAACAGACAACAGTAGTACTAATTCTCATGAGTACTTGAAATTGCAATGTCTGGAGGAAAGGTAGGACACATGACCAGCCTGAGCCTTCTGAGTACTACCAGCATATGATTGCCAAGACATCACAGTACAGACACCTTGGGCTACATATTCTAACAGTGCTGCCTGCCCAAGTATGGATGAATGGAAGATTAGCCTGGAGGAGATTCCATGCAAGGTCATATTTTCTGTACACTCTTTAGGTCTTTTCTTCCAGTGTATAGATTTATGCACAAATTCATTACTCTAAGGAGCAAACATTTAAATAGATAATGTCTACGTAGAACCAGATTTGAACGTCAACTTCCTGCAGCAACGGGTGATGAGACAACACGCTGTCATGTGAACAAGAAACAAAAGGGTATTTTGTCAGTGCATGGTAGCTGGTGTACAGAGAGTAGATGAGTCTGATCAAAATCCTTGCTGCTGTAGACTTCAGTAGTGCTTTAAGCACTTCTATCTGCTGAGCATGCTAGATGCCAGAGAACCCAGTATTCCTGTGGTTTTGTTCATGGAATTAACTGTTTGGAGAAAAAACACAAGACACATCCTTTACCAGTCAGTTACTAAGACACAGATCTGACAGTATAGAATCAGAACCTTTACCAGTGTATCAATTTGTTCAGGCATTTTTCACATCATGTGGCAAAAATCTGCTACCAGGTTATATTTAGTGTCCCTGGTGGCCAGCCAGTCCCACAAAATGAGGAAAAGGTGGTCTCCACCTCTTCTCAGAATGGGCAGATCCCATTCTTACCAAATTGCTATCTGCAGGCTGACTGCCTTTTCCTTGGTATCTCGCAGATTCTTTTTTTTTTCTTGAATCCTTGAGCTGCTGTCACCATCTCAACAATTTCATTTCTGTCTTTGTTGTCCCTTTTATTGTCATACATGGCTTTAGCTCACGTCCTTTCTCATTTCTTAGCAACAGAGTTCATAATAAAATTGAATCAAGATCATACTACTGTGTTGTGCCAAATGAGGTCTGAAGTGACAGGCTGAAGGTTACAGTTTGCTGTCACTGCAGCTAGGAATGTCATTGAACACCTGCTCATTAAATACATTCAGTGCCATGTGAAAACCAAAGGCCAGAAGCAAGAATGGATAATGATCCCGGTCTATCATGAATCTAAGCCATTTACAGTACAAAGAGCTGGTAGAGACCTGGAAAAAAGCTTCAGATTGAGAAATGGGAATCACACTTCTTTTCTTGAACAAGAGGATTATCCCCACCAAGTCAATATCCTGCAACTGAATTTTTTAGAATGTGATTCAGGTTGCTCGAATCTGAAAGTGTTCTTTAATAAGTAATTAATATGAAGACTTATACTCAAAACTCTGTTATAGACTGCTATTTGATAAAAAAAAAAAGCCTATCCCCACATAACTTATGTAAAGTCAAGATTTAGTTATTATAAGTGAAATCCTAACTGATCAGTGAAATACAGAAGTCCAGATCTAATTACAGAAAAAGAAAAACTGAAAGAAAAGAATGCTACTCTATTAAAAAAATATCAATACAAATAATAGTAACATAGTTTTAACTACTCACATTTCCAAGTAGCTGCCTCTTTTTAATGTTATAGTCACTATTTTGCTCTCCAGCCAGGCCCTAAGGTTGCTGTCTTCAGTCTGGACCGTTGGGGGTGAGGAGCAAAGTAAAGCAAAATCACAGTATTTCCTTTGTCCTTTTCTGAGAGGTTAAGTTTTGCTTACCATGTTGGTGGTTTCCTCCACCTCACTCTGCGTCTGTTTGGAGCAATTTTATGTATTTCCTGACACATTTTTACACCTTGTTTTCTTCACTGTCAGCAAGTCCATGTTGCATTGAAATTTTGCAGTTCCTCCTTTTTGTGTTCCCTACCCTCACAGCAGTTGGGACTGGGGAAAGCTTGGCTATGTGCAGAGAGAAAGTACTTGGGAGACTGATTTTCTGGTCTGACCAGAAAATTCTGTCACATTCTCAGTAAGCTGGAGTGGGTGGCCTGTGTGTGAACTCGAAAAATCACGGTGCCTTTGTGACATGAGCTGTTTCTAGGAGCTGGTCTCAACAGGAAGTTGTTTGTAAAAGATACAGTTTAGCCCAATGCACAGTTCTGATGAAAGAAACAATTCAAATAAAAAAAACCTAATGTAGTGCTTCAATTCAGAGATATCTGTTGTACTAAAAGACTAGAAAGGCAGAGTCTGCCCAAACTGGGAGGATAGCTCAAACTGACAAGAAAAAAATATGATAGCAATAATTGCTATAAGTCTCCAGGGCTCAATAAGGAAACTGGTCAGAGATTTGGAACTGACTCATGAAGATAGAAGTTAAAACATTTATCATAGCAAATTTCATTTGGTTTGACAGTCAGAAGTAAATATGAAATGTGGAAATGTTAAGAGATGGAAAATAATATACTGTCTTCACTGTTCAAGAGTATATGCAAAACAAGGAATTCAGCCTTTCTTAGATTTGGTGATAGGGACACACAGGTACATTTTTTTATAATACAACAAAGTTTATGAATCGTTGCATTTATTAACAATTGCAAATAATTGCAGCTTTAGTTGTATGAAATGCTGGACAAAGCATATTGTCTTCAGGCATTTCAAATGAGAAACTCAATTATAGGATGAGGTGTATTCCTTACATGTAACAAAGCTTTCGTTGTAAGATGATGCACTACATCAAAATTGGGAAAAAAATATATAAACATATAATTGTAGTAAAGGACTTTCACAGAACTTATAAAACATTATTTACTGAATGAAAGGTTTACTTTGATTCATGACATGATTACTAAAGCAAATTTATTTGTGAATTAAATGCCTGTAAATACTATGCTGACTAAAATTTCTTGCAAAAGTTTGGTAAAAAATCAATTTATATTAAAAAAAAACCAAAAGAAAAAAACCCAGCCACATAAAAACTCACCTTTGGAGAAATTTGGAGAAAGTGATACTTACATGACATGATCATTTAAAAGGTAATCTAAAAGCAAGGCAAAACACAAAAAGAGGACAGTAATAAAGGGGCATGAGGATGTAAGAAATTAAAGAGGAGAGGGAAAAAGCGATCACTGGGAAAATTAATAAGCAATGAGAAAAAATATGTGCTCTCCTCTATATATAAAAAAAACAAAACAAAAACAAAACAAAAAAACCCACACCTATCACTGGGGAAACAGAGAAGGAAATACAGACATAATTGAGACACAGTAGATGTAGGCTTTGGAACCAGCTTTTTTACCAGAAAACTCAAATGCCAAGGTGTTACAAAATAGACTTCAATAAACTATTTTAACAGTAAAAAAATAAGAAAGGATGGAAAGGTAAAAGTGGGGTAAATACTAAAATTAATCTAAGAGAGAATAACGCAAGAGCTGGTTCTGCAATGGAGAGAAAGCAGAATATTAAAGTGGGATATATATTTAGTGGGAATATTCTGGGAATGATCCATCCTTATACACTTATGCAAAATATGTAAATTTTGATAACATAGCAGTGACATTGTCATAAGTAGTAGATACTTAGACTGAGCTATTAATGACCTTAGAACAAGGGCATATGTGTGAATAACTTTGCCTATAACTCGATTAGTTCCCCTGTCAGGACACTACACCTGGAATATTGTGTTCAGTTTTGGTACCTGCTATGCAAAAGAGATGTGGGCAGGGTGGAGAGGGTCCAGAGAAGGGTAATAGAGATGATCAAAGGACTGGGAAGCCTGCCATATGAGGAAAGGCTGCAAGAACCTGATTTGTACAGCCTGGGAAAAAAAAGGTTTAGGAGAGCCTTTATTGCCATGTTCCAGTGTTTAGAGGGTGGCTACAGAGGAGATGGAGACTCCCCCTTTACAAGGAGTCACAGGTACAAGTTACTCCTGGGGTGATTCTTATTGGACAAAAATGGAAAATTTTTCACAATGAGACAATGAGCCATTGGAATAATCTTCCCAGGGAAGTGGTGGATTCCCCAATGTAGAACACTTCTAAGATCTAGCTGGACAGGGTGCTGGGCCATCTTGTCTAGATCGTGCTCTTGCCAAGAAAGGTTGGACCACATGATCCTTGAGGTTCCCTTCCAGCCAGGTATTCTATGATTCTAAGAAAATGCAGTCCTATTCACACTTAAACAAACAAACAAAAAAATCTACTTATATTTCTTGGCAGGTTAATTCATTACACTGGAAAATAATGTACACCAGTTAACATTTTAAAATGTCAAGCAGATCTGTTTAATTGCATTAGTACCTTTGCAGATTGGAATATATAATTTTGACCTTCTGAATGGTCATATTAACAGTTAAGAAAAATCTACATATATCAAGTAATGTAGAATATTTGTTGTAAAGTTCAAAATACTTTGAATCAGTTCATGCAAGATCAGATAAGAACATGCAGAGGGCAGAAGGAAGATGGAGAACAGCATATTCAGCTAAATGTTGATTACCACAAATACAGAGGTTTCAATCTGAGTTTGAAATCACAAAAAAGAGTATTCATCTGTCGTGTCAAAAATTTACATGCAAGCATAAACCCAAATATAAATTGAAACCAAAACTGTTACAAAGAGCTGTCTCATTACTCTGTGTGATCTGTTAAAATACTCCAAACACTTCACATTAGGTAACACTGAAATTGAACTCGTAGGTGTTTTAAGGATTGCTTTTTGCAAAATAAACAAATGACATCAGTGTGCATTCTTAATGTCTATATTTGCTCATGAAACTATACATACATGCACCTGGAAACTGCAACAAATATTATGTATTTTTAGTGGGTTTATCCACCAAAGCATATTAACCAGATCAATGAAACCAGGTTTTAAAATATACCCTGCTCTAATACTGCTGTTAGAAAAATGTTTTTTTTTCCTTAAAATGTGTAATATTGTTCATCTGGTTTGTGTTTCCATTTCTGAATATTTTATTTTAACTGCAGCACATTTATTCTCAATAGCAGGTTAGAAGCAGGTAATAGTGACTTTGAGCCTACAACTGCCTATACTGCCCACAAACTCAGTTAAAACCAGAATGATTCTCTGCTTCCTGGAATCCACATTTCTCTCCATTCTGTTTAAAAAAACAATACATTCTTTAGCCGTCTACAAAAGCGTGTAAAACAAACGTTTTATCCTCACTTTTTTATACAAAATAATGGCAATCCCAATTTGGCCAGCCCAAAGAAACCACATACTATTTTGTAATAGCATCTTAATTTAATCTTTTAGAAATGCTTTTTGCACTGGAAAATTCCTATGCTCACATTATGTTTAAGAACACGTAGTGAAGAATTCAGATTTTGATTTTCCATACTAGGTAGACAAGTTATACAGTATTTCAAGTAGCATTTTTACCTCTCTTGCCTTCTCCTTGATTCCATCTACAGGATAAAAATTGCGTAGGGAACGAGCAGGTCTTCAATTTTATTTTGTATTTACATCATTCAATATGGACAACCAGATCTTACTATTTTCCATCCTAATGCAGGACCAAGAGTACAATTGGGATTTTCTATGTTATTGCTTATTGTTCTATCTAGACAATAATTTAAGGACTTTAATATTCACAACACATCCATTAAGCAAGGAGAGATTATTGTTCACACTTCACAGACAGGGTCTTATTGCACTTAGTTTAAAATACTTTATCTGAATGCCATAAAGACTGAATTCCAAATTTAAAAATGATAGATTTTTTTTTAGAATTATTGGTCATTCACAGGTCTCATTCTCAGTGGAAGATGTGACTACTCCATACCTATGCTAATTAACCCCAGGTATTTTTGTGAAGAAAGGTTTTCAGTATATTCTTGGTCAAGGAGAAGAAGTCTGCTTAAATGAAGCAGAATTGAGTCCAAAACAAGGGAAGTAAATATGATGTCCCTATATCAAATCTCGATTTAAGCAACTTCTTTTAACATGCAGTGGAATTACAGAATAATTTAGATTGGAAGGGACCACTGGAAGCCATCTAATTTAATTCCTAGCTTGGTTGTCCATGGCCTTGTTCAGTCAGGTCCATCTCCATGGACAAACAGGCCAATTTTTCCTAACAACCTATTAAATACATTTGATTACCTTCATTGGAAGAATTCTCTCTATATCTAACAGGAATTTCCCTTGGTGCAACTTGTGTTTGCTGGTTCTTTTTCCATTACTCTGTACTTCCAAGAAGTGCACTCTGGACTGAGGTAGAACACTTCTAGAAGAATGTATATGATCCTCTGATGAACAGCAAAAAAGGGGATAACAATTCAAATAAGAAACTCTGAAGCTGTTTTGCAGAAGAAATGAAGAGCAGATAACTGCTTTGTAACTTTTGTGTGAATTCTAGCATTGCCTGACTCATGATAAATTACAGGCAGAGATTTAGATTGTCTGAGATAGCAAAGTTCCAATTCAGTGGATTACATATCAAGAGACTACAAAAGACAAATATACAGTACCTAGATGAGACCAGATTTGCCCTTCCATTTTGTGAGACCAGGTAAACTAGAAGAATACAAGACCAGGAGCCAGAACCTCAACAGGAATGTGTCAGTAATCTAGACAGAATAGAGAATAAAAAAAGTTGTCACTCACATTAACTTTATATTTATGTCATGAAGGTGAAGAGACTTTAGTTATTAATTATTGTATTAGACAATGTTTTAACTGCATTACAGATATGATGACTGAGCTACAGTAACACAATATCTAGAACATTACAAAACAATATAAATAGTAGTCCTTTAGGAGTCAATAGCATGAAGTACAGTATTATTTCAAAATGTTGTCAGAAATAACCACTTTGAGTTCCCACATGAGAACTTTATCTTGAGAATGCAAAGGTTCAACTCAATAAATTTGCTCTACACTAGAAGACAATTTCAGCAGGAAAATAACTTTTAGATAATTTCTATGCCAAATGATATGGAAGGGGACATTTAAAATTTTATCATTAAAGTTTATGAAAAAATTCTTTGTGTAATTACTATACTATTTCCCAAACATGGAAATGCCCTTTCATTAAAAAAAAAAAAAAAAAAAAAAAAAAGCATGCTTCTGAAAAAAATATGTGGAAAATGAATACTGATTTACAAAGTGAACTATCATATGACACTATTAATACAAGAAGCTAACAACACATTCATATTGAGCTGGGTGAAACAAAATCTTGGAAGATGTAATCTCTGTGAAATTACTTTGACCTCCAATGCTCTTAGCTAATCTACATGAACAGATTAATTTTAGGAACATGTACTTAGTAATGGAAGAGCATAAAATCTAGCTTTATGACTGCAATACTAATCTCGAGTAACTAACTGCACACTTGTGGTAGGTTGACCTTATCTGGAGAGCAGGTGCCAACAAAGCAGCTCAATCACTCTCCCTTCTCAGCTGGACAGGGGAGAGAAAATAAAATGAAAAAGTCTCGTAACTTCAGATAAGGCAGTTTACTAAAGCATGAGCAAAGAAAAAAACCCAAAGGTTTTATTTTTCACTTCCCACTTGGAAGTGATGTCCAGACACTTCCTGGGAAGCACGGCTCCAGTACACATAGTATTTGCTCTGGAAGGCAAACATTGTAAATAATGAATGGCCCCTCTTCCTCTTCTTTTCCTTAGCTTTTTATATCTGAGTTGATGTCATATGGTATGGAATATGCATTTCATTAATTTGGGTCACCTGGCCTGGTTCTGTCCCCTGCCCACCTCCAGGCTACTAATGGGGGGTGGAATGTTGGAGAGACTGCTCTGATGGTGTCCTAGCTCTGCTCAGCAGCAACCAAAGCACTGGTGTGTTATCAACACCTTTTCAGCTACCAATGCAGAGCATAGCACTGTGAGGGCTGCTGTGGTGAAAATTAACTCTATTTCAGTCAGATCCAATGCAATTTTCTTAGTTGAGTGAAAAAAAGATACTCTCTCACTTGACCTTTAACCATGTCCTGAAGTACAAACAGAAGAATTCTAAAAATGGGAGAAAAGTTCCTGAAATTAAGTTTCTTACAGTATGAAAGTGGTTATCTGGAAAACCTACAAAGATGCTCAGAAGTGAGAATTTTTTCCTGGATTCCATGTAATTTCTAGGTTTCAGGATCTCAGGGTGTAGGTGGGAACTCTTAAATGTTCTGAATCTCACACAGTATGAACAGTTATTCTGGACTATATGCCCTTATCCAAATTCTTAACAAACAAGCACATTTCTAGTGTTGCTTAAACTGGAAGAAAGGCTGTGTTCATTTAATTACAGAAAGTTCTGTGTAAAGAGAGTAATTAGATTTGTTAAGTGTTCCTTCTGGTAGAACCAGTAGCCATCTAATACACTGTGCCAGCAATATTTCTACTGGAAGTATGATTTTTGTACAAAAAGGTAACACTGTTGCTATCAGATACAGAAACTTCTATAAAAAAAGGAGAAGCAATGTTTCCAGAACAACATCACTGTGGATGTTTCTATAGATGAGATGGAAAGGTTTTATTAAATGACATTGCTGCAACTTTTAAACCTTCCAATCAAAGCTATTCCTAAGATTATTCCAGTGTTTAACCCCTGGGGTATTATGAACACTAAATTTCCTGAAATTTTGTAGTCTAAGCTGTCTCATGAGGATTCTGATTGCAACTCAAGCAACCGCAGCATATGCAAAACTTGTAAGGGCAAGCATAGTTTTAAAGAAATTGGGAGTAGGTACTAATTTTACATTTTCTATATAGTGTTTATTAATGATTCCAACAACTTAGCATATCAAAGACCATAGTACAATTATATTATTTAACACAGTATCTAATAGACTACTCAATAAATACTAATCACATGCTACAATTCCTGTTCTAAACGGGACCATAAGTATTGTTTCAGCTGAGTAGTTACCCAGTAAAGCAGAGTCAATGATACTGGTCATTGTGCTGACCTTATTTCATTGCATCTCTTGTTCAATCTACTGTCCATATTACCACAGCCTCTTAAAAACTATGGTTTACACTCATTTTTTTCTACAGAAAATATCCTTTCATTTTTAATACTATTTACCATAATTTCAGCATCATAAATTTAATTTGGTCTCTGAATGCCATTAGCATAATGTTTATTTTTACTACTGAATCACCAAAATATTAAATTAAGTATTTGGTAGTTCCAAACTGAACAGACCTCCCAATAGTTTCTCAAAAAGAGTGGCTATGGGAAATATTTCCTGTTCCTACTATATATAAAGACTTTATTTTCATGAAAAATCCAGCTTTTTAAATTGATATAAAATATTTTTTTACAATTCATTTATAGAAGAATGATTGCAGAAACTGAATGATTATTTTATTCCAATTATAAATCTATATTAACTGTTATTTTGCACATTTAGGTTATTTCAAGAGATTGGCTATTAAGAACAGGGAAATAAAGTATTAAGCAATTGTATTTACTTCCCTGGTTATTGTAGTTCTCTGTATGCATCTTTAACCTAATACTTTTTTTTTTTCTCTATTTCTTTGCTTTAGATTATTAAGGTTTATACTAAGTAATTTTTTTCCATTTTCCTAAAGTCTTCTGTATTTATATATGCAGTTATGCGAGATTTCTTTTATTCTTGCAAGGTTCTAAAAATAATTTTCCAGGTTTTATCTTATTCAAAATGATCTGTCATTAAAATCAATGGTGTCAACTGTCAGCATCAATTGAAATATAGTTAAGAGAAATCAGTCTTTTTTCCTTTTTTTTCTTTTTAAATATCACCAGTTTGATTCCACTTTTATCAATCAGGTCACTGTATCTTACAAACTCCCTTAAGACTTTTAGATGTCACTCTGCTCTTTTGTTTCCCTTCCAACATCTCTACATGTCACATTGGACAATTACATTAATTTGCCTGATCTTTTCCCATAGTTCATGTAAAGCTGCAAAGCAACTACTTAATTAGTAAAAACCTAAGGAGTTTTTGTTTGTTTCTTTCAAAGAGACTTGGAGTATCCTACACATCACTCTGAAACCCCCTCTGTTGATGTATCAGAAAGCCAAGTCCTGCCTAGGGCTGGTTCTGTGATCCCAGCAGTAGGACATGTAGGCCTTAGTACTCCCTTGATTTATAAGTTGCATGAATGATTTTATGGTGGTAACTCAACTCTGATCAAATCCTTTTTCCTGAAACTGAATCTCCTCACACTGCTGTATTATGTAAGTTCAGGTCTTCTTGAGCCTGCAGCATTCCAGTCTCCAACAAAATTAAGGTGTTTTGTATTTACCAGTAACTTCCTTAGTTCTATTAAGACTAACCAGCTATTAAGGAAGGCTCATTTCCTTCTCTGGATCATAAAGGAATCACTCTGTATAAGCTCATATGTAGTTTTCCTCAGCGTAAAATATAAGGAGCCATATATCATCAGGCATAAAATATCAGGAAACAACAAGGGCAGGCTGCTTCTGGGAGGGACAAGGAGCTGAGCATGGCAAGGCACGCAGAGGCAATTGTCACACTGACAATTTATGATCTTTCAGCTAATGAAAAACAAAGGCCTGAAGCAACTATCTCAATTTCTTTGCTTGCAAATTGCACTTCTGTGTAATGTTGGGTTTTAGAATATAATAAGGAAAGGAGGCAGAATTTTAGTTCACAGAAGGATGGAGTGATTAAAAAATATAAAACACAATACTTCCATGCAGAAGTAGGTTTAAAACTTTCCCTTCAACAATATCAACACATTTTTTTTCTTATGGTGTAACCCATTCGTGTTCTTTTTATACAAAATAAAATATTTTAAGTGAGATTCATATGCCGAATAAAGCCACTGTTTTGTCTTATGTTTTAAGGTAAAAAGCACAGTTGAAGCTATGTGTTGTTCACATATTAATGAACAGTACAGGTATTAATTATGTGGTCCGACCCCTTCTAGCACAATCCATGCTTGCATATATCCTCTTTTCATCACTTGCATATCTAGTGTACTTCTACTGTTTTCAAAACATTAATATTCCATCTCAGACAATCTGTCTTTGAGCTGCTGCTTTATTTTGTTTGGGTTTTTTTTACATTGTCCTGTTTTAATTTGTCCGAGCACAAGTCAAAAAAAACCCCTTTCAACAGACTCTCCCTGCTCCTGCATTCTGTCTAGAGGGGGCCTGGATGGCTGTGTGAACTAGAACTTTAGATCCAAGCCTCTATCTAAATCCTGTCTGTTCTTCCCTAGACATATGCACATATGCATTGACACCACAGCAAAAGAAAACATACTGAATCAATCTACCAAATTCATTCATTCATTGCATAGTCCTTATGCAGGCACCATGTACCTCCAAGTCCTTAGCAGAAAGTTCCATTAGAAGGGAAGCAAACTGTTAATCAAATACATTCCATCTTTCTCTGCAGTGTCCATGCCAGTCCTACATATTTGCATGATACTCTTTTCCTCTGGTTAAGCAGTTTTCCTCTCTGACATTCCACTCTCTTACCCTTCACCAGTGATTTAATGATGGAGGTGTTCTCATGGTCTGATGCATTACTGGTATGATATGTCACAGTCTGGTGTGTTAACTAAACAAGCATTTTTAATTTCATTCTGCTGACATAAGCCAGAACATGGGGCAACAAGATCACTGGCTTTACCCAGTAGAATTTTTATTCTTACATACACATACACATATATATACACACCCTCTTATGTTCTGTGAACCTCTTATTTTAAGAGTTCAGGTCACAAAAATACTTCATGCTATTTCACACCAAGATATTCTAGTGCCTTCTTTTATTAATACTTCCTTGTATTCTATGTAAATGTTTTACATAAACTAGGGCATCATTCTTGCAGAGGACACTGAGGGAAGACCTCATTGTTGTCACAGCTTCCTTACGTGGGGAAGCAGAGGGGCGAGTGCTGTTGTCTCTGATGACTTGTGATAGAAATGTCATGAAGCTGTCAGGGAAGGTTTAGGTGGGATACTAGGAAGACGTTCTTCATTCAAAGGGTGGTCAAGCACATTAAACAGGCTCCCCAGGGAAGTGTTCACAGCACAAAACCTGACAGAGTTCAAGTGTTTGGACAATGCTCTCAGGCACATGGTGTGATTTTTAGGGAGGTGCAGGGCCATGAGTTGGACTCAATTGTTGCGGTGAACCGTGACCAACCCCAGGGTCAGCTGGATCAAATGGACCAAAAGGTCCATTGGTTTGGTGCCTCCACAGCCCAAAAGCCTCACAGGCAGCACCCAAAAGGCTGTGAAAAATATCTGTGCCTTACCATTGGCCACTGCCCTCCCCTCCCCTTATTTCTCATATTTGGTTGTCTTTCCAGAGAGTTCTATGTTCTTTGGTAGTTGGTTGGCCCCTTGTTACACCCCCCGCCTACTCCTTCTCCCACTTGCTACCCCACCTTTGTAGCACCCCCTAACTGAGGTGTTATTGGTTACCATGTGTTTTCTACGCCCATTCTGTAGGGGTGTAAAACCCCATGTCAGCCCCATTTCTTCGGCTTCTCCGTGGTTTTTCTTGTATTCTTCAATAAACTCACTCCCCCACAAAGAAGTCCCTCCGCTTTTTTCCTGCCTCCTTCGCGCACCTTCGCCATTGGTGGTCAAGGTGAACCCGACCTGGAGCTTCGCCTGCCCTTCTGCTCCGTGATCGGCCTCCGTCCTCCCCTTTGAGACAAGCAGAAGATTGCCTGGTGCCCGGGACAGCGTGCTAGCCGGCAATGGCACCGCGGCACTCAGTGATCCTTGGGGGTCCTTCCAAATCAGGATGTTATATGATTTGATGATTCTTACTCTTTTCATGACATTATCATATTAATGACCTAGACCTGTGATGTGGTACACAAGAACCCAGATGCTTCCCTCCTTAGCAAACACCTCAAGGTCCCAGTCTGCAGTCAATACTATTGTTATTCCTCTCGAAGTGCTATAATGCTCAGTGTTATGCCACTTGTAATATCACAATCATTCAGGCTCCTCCTTAGTTCTTCCAAGCTGATACTATAATCTCCCTGCTTCCTTAAAACTTCTCACCCTTGTTCCTGCAGGTATCTTTAGCCCACTTCTGCTTTTCCTACTGCAAAGATTTGAAACAGAAAATACAATTCCCAGGGAGTAATTTTTAAAAACACATTTAGTAAGAACTTCCCCCACTATTTTCCATTTAGGTGCAAACCCTTGTTGTCTCATATAGCCAGTTCTTCAATCTGGGACTCACACAGCAATTAAGTATTAATTCCTCATTTAATCCAGTACTTTTCATTTGACATTATACCAGATGTTTTATAATTATGGGATTGCATCTCCTTAATACAGCTTGGACAAAACCAGAAGAAACAGTAGAAGAGGGAAATCTGACATGATATCTCTGGTATATTCAATTTGTACCCTTTTGTTATGAACCAGTTTTAAGGTTCTTGAAATGCCTCTACCCAAATTAAGGTGCAAACGAGACCATACGCCAGTGACAATAGTAAGGGTTTTATTTGATGGTAAATATGAGAGAGAGAGAGAGAGAGAAAGAAAGAAAGAAAGTAGAAAATAGGTGTGAGGGACAGAAAGAGTGACAGGGACAGAATAAGGAAAATATCAACACTCCGTGGATCCCAGCGATGTTTGTTGATCCTCTCCAGCTGCTCTCTCGGTGGTGAAGGTCCCCCCAGAAGGCACAGAGTCCCATGGGTGTACATGCTCAGGCTGGGTGGGCACACAGAGCCCCATGGGTGTACATGCCCAGGCTGGGTGGGCACACAGAGCCCCATGGGTGTACATGCCCAGGCTGGGTGGGCACACAGAGCCCCATGGGTGTACATGCCCAGGCTGGGTGGGCACACAGAGTCCCATGGGTGTACCTGCTCAGGCTGGGTGGGCACATCCAGCCATGTCCCCCTGGGGTGGGGGTCAGTCTCTCACAGCAGACTCTGGGTCTGTTGCACCACGTGCAGCCCTGTGGGGCCAAGCCTCTCATGGGAATGTCCTGGGGATGTGGCCTGTGGGATTGGGGGTTCCACAGCTGGGCCAGTTTGTGTAATCAGAGGATGGGTGTTTATTGCCTCTCACCAGAGGCTACACCAGACACCCAAACCTCCTCCTCCCCCCTCGGCTGGGGGGGGATCTGTGTGAACCTGGCTTGTGTGAGCTGTGCTCTCCCCCCACCCCAAACTCAGCCAGGGATAGTTGCAGCTGGTGGCTTTGGCCTTTTGTGGATGCAAACCTTTCCCTCAGCCTGAGATGACTGAACAATGCATTTCCCTTTATCTAATCAGCATTTTGACTTTCAGTCCAAAGTCCCAGTCATCAGGGAAGCTTCTTTGGTTGTAGCTTCTTTATAATGAGCAAAACTTTATATCAATGTTTGAGGCATGAACTATTTTCAGTCTCTGAGACCTCTCCTTCCATATCCTGTAAAATTTGAAGTTGAATTTATATGGTCCAGCCAATCCAATAACATCCAAAGAGTACAGAATTGTGGTATAAAATCCATAATGCCCTGTCCTACTTCAATATGAATACATTCTTTATCTTACATTAAACACAAGATTTAAAAACACCTTAAAGCATTAATCCCCCTTTCTAATGGAAAAAAAAATCCATTTTAGTTGATCCAAGCTTTTAAAGTAGTCCTTTGTATGAGTTTGGTTATCCTTTGATGCCTTGTCCCTTTTAGATCTTCTTAGTGTTGTGTAATTGACCAAAGGAAGCATAAAAGTGAGTCATTTCACTGACTGAAAAAATTTCTGCAGGTAATACAGTTCAATTTTTTTCCCCTTTTATCATTATTGTCAGTATTAATCTATGCCAGCAAAATGTGTAAGGTTCATTTTATTATTTTCACTTCAGGAGGCAGTGAAGAGATACTGAATATTCAGAATTTAACCTTTTGTATAATGGATTTCGGCTTAATGCATCAACAAACAAAACTGATATTGATGCACTTAATCATTGCCTATTTTTACCTAGTTGTTAATGTATTAACTTAAATTGTTGAAAACACTTGTTGCTAATTCTTACAGTTAGAGTTCACTCTTTCCATCAAGAGGAGTTCCACAGTCACAAACAAATGCAAGAAAAATGGTGAAGTTCTATGTGGGTAAGTTTGAGCTGTAGGTAAACTGAAAAATCCAAATAGAAAGAAGGCTAATCTCCCTAAAGTCTTCATTTTACTTAGTGAAAGTTTAAACACACACAGTATGCCCAAAATACTTCCATCAGTTTTCTCTGGAAAAAAATCCACATCACTTGCTCCTTCACATTTCTGTAAAAACTATTAGTCCTGAAACAGAACACAGGGAAGGCAAATTACCTTTTGGCCTCTATCTACTCTCATTTGCAATCTGGACAGAATAAGGGCACAGGTTAGCTTCCAGTCTACTATCCCTGATGCTCAGTACAAAATAAATAATTTTCTGAATATAAATTTATAGACCTCACAATAAAAATAATTTTATATACCTGACAATGTACAGACACTTAAGGTTACAGAAATTTCTCTCATTTTTTTCCCTCCAAATTAAGTTACTATAGCTCTATCTTCTCTCAATCTACACATTTTTCACTTATTCTGCCTCTTGTTCCACAGGCCATACACCTAGATGAGCAACAAAATCCATAAATAACAATCTTGAAGACTGCCGTTCACTAAAGTTCAGCTCAATTCCTTTAGCTGTATTTTCTGCACTTGACACAAACTACCTTCTCCTAACACATTATGTTCTATGTGTATCTAATCTCTCAGAAAATATTTTTACTTCCCTTTTTTCCACTCTTTTAACTTGTTCTTGGATGCTGCCAACATAATGGCTTTCAACTTTGAAATAGTTTTATTCTATATTTGCTCCTTTACAGAACTTTGATGTATGTTACCTTGCAGTCTGTTCATAATACTTTCTGTGAGTATTTATGACAGCTTACACTAGGCTGAAAAATCATTATTTGAAAAAAATTGTTCAGTAAAGCTACTTCCAGTGCTCACATTTGCAGAAGACAGCTTCATATGGCTAATTACAACACTCTAGATTCTTTCTTCTAGTAAACTTTTGACCAAAGACTCTATCCTAAACTTAATACTCATTCTTTTTATGGTTTAGATTAGGCCAAGTGATACTTTAATGATTCTTCTACAAAAGATAGACTAAATTCTTCTCTCTCCCTGAGATTTATTTTTGAAAACTTTTCCAAAAACCCCTTCAGAGACTTTGACAAATTTGCTCTTTGTAAACCCATGTTGCCCGCTGACGATCTCATTCCCAATTCTTTTTCAAACATCTGGTCTTAATATCACTGTGGATTATAATCCTTCTCTGATATTGAAGTTCTCAGCCCATAATTAAAAAGAGAAAACTCTGGCATTTTAACATTTTTTTGACAAATAGAACTTCCAGTAGGTTATGTTTAAAAAAAACCAAAAAAAACACCAAAACAAATCAGAACACAATTGCTGTATAGTTCATTATATTAAAATCTTCAATAACTAAACTACATACTCAAAATGTTGCACACTTTTTAATGCTAAAAATGCCAACATATTAATTAGAACTTAAATGTCAGTGAGTGGGACCCATTCCCATGGGAGGATGAGGTGGAAGGCATGAGTGATCCCAACTCACCAGCCGGGACACAATAGCACAACATCTGCAAGCTGTGGGCAGAGCAAGGTGCAGGTGACAAGGCTGCACTGTCTGTCCCAGACAAATTGAAACACTCGGCTGGGTCCAGAGTCCCCCTAGTGAATCTAGTCAGGAGATGGGGCCAGAAACATCATTGGAAACATGATTGGAAACTATTCATCCAAGGACAGAACTTGAGAAAGCACACCTCCAGCATGGCTCTGATAAGGAAGGGGCATCTGGCCTGCCCTGAAATGGGGTTCTGGACCCACACGCAGGATGTGAAGGGTAGATCCATGGGAGGCTACTCAGGAGGTTAATATGTCATGGTGTACTCTGGGTCCTGACACTTAACTAAGAGACTTTTTTGAGTTTCTGTATCTATTATGGTATTGTGACCTAAATGTTCTACCATTCTGAGTTAAGTATAAGATTTGCTTTAAGGAAAAGCTTATACATAATAAATCTTGGACATGAGAACCAAATTTTGAAAATATAAATGCAAAAGAAATAAAATATATACATGCAAGTACAAGGGTTTCTCTTGATCTCATTCACCAAAGTTTTCTGAACTGGAAGTTTTCATATAGCCTTCTAAAGCATTCTCTGCTACTGAAGTTCTTAGCCAACAGATGGAATATAATGACATTAATTTATGTCATTTTCAAGCTGAGCATTTGTAATCCCATTTCAACTGTCTTTACAACTTGAACACTTTTTTTTCTACTAGAAATCTCCTGTTTCATCTTACAATTATAGTTTCTCTTTTAGTTAATTTCTTTAAACTCATCAGAGAATTATCCAAAATTTTATTCAAATTATGCAACAATCAATCTGACTGATTTCTGTGGTCTTAGCTTTTCATTTTTTAAAATACATTAATCTTATAAATTTTGCATCACTTGGGACTTTGCATGCAGTCTAGAAAGCCATTATAATAGAAAAGTATTTGGGTTTTCTTGTTTGTTTTGTTGTTTCATTTTTTCCCCCCTCCCATGCCCTCCACCCCCTTCTCCTGAGAAAAAAAAAAGGCATACTTTTATGTAAAGGAAATAATTTGACAGAGTTTTAAAACTTAGCATTTTGAAAATATCTACAAGTGGTATTCATTTAATTTGTGTGACTGTGGTTTTATTTTTAGAGCTGCTCATTTAAATTTTTTTTTTGACATTTATCTGTATAAAAATTTCTCAATGGAAACAGTGTAGAAATTGTTTTGATTACCAACTCTTCAAATTGCTGTAGATAACAGGAGGCAAGGATTAGATGATCAAGTAGCCATGTATCTCTGTCTCTACACAGCTTCCAAGCCTGTGATGATCCTGTGCCATCATCTCTAGATATGTTTAGAAGTGAGTGACACATCTGGATAGTATTTTTTTCTAAAGAGGTTGTCTAATATTAAGCATGTAGTTTCTGCATACCCTATGGGAGAAAACAGGGAGACTTCTATACTCAAGTACATGAAGGTACACTTGCTCTGTACTTTGGAAGGAGGGAAATTTTTACGTATAGTACCTTAAGAATGTGTTTAAGAAAGAAAGGGAGAATGAGAGTACATCTGGCATACTCACACCATCACCAGAGTTCTGTGACCAGCTAGGAATCTTTCTCTTGCTATCTTACACCTGTTCTCAACCTTGAGTCATATTGGTCCAATAAAACATTGACTCATTAATTTAAATCAAAAAACTTTTTCTTTTCGATCAAATGTCACAAATATGAAGTCTTCTCTGATATCAGCATTCAAGGACTGCCATAGAGCATCTCTATCAAAACAGAAGCAAAGAGACAAGGACAAATAAATTAAATTTCAAAGTGTATTATTTAGCCATTAATGATGTATCACTGTAGGATTCAATTAGATCTCATCCAGAAACAATTATTTCTAATATTAACATTTCATAAAATGGTCCCATTTCTGCTGGTTTTTTGGAGCTATGTTATCTTCCTAGGAAACTGACACTCATTTCATGAAAAGAGTATGTAAAATAATACACTCCTCCATGATTGTTGCAAGCACAAGCTTGGTAAAAATAATGAAAAGCTTCATTTTCCACTACACTGAATAACATGCACTCTCAACTCTTCATCTGCACATTAACTTCACAACATAAATACACAGTTAATGGAAATGAACGTTTAAAACTCTAAATCTGATAAATGTGACAAGGCCCTGTGATTTAAGCACAGCTGAAACTTAAAATTCTGCTAGGGAAGTTGTAGGAAAGTGCAAAGCCTCAAAAGACTTTAGAAATCATACGGTTCTCTCAAAAGGAATATTTGCAACATATTTCTCCTTTGTGGTCTTTTCTCAGGAATGATACATCAGTGAGAGAGTATGAGCTGGGAAGAACAACAAGATTTTGGCAGCAGAATGCCTTCATTAGTCACAAACATGTTCCTCATTTAGGACTGCTTGCCACCAAGGGGATCCTCATGAACATATGACAACACTTTAATTTCTTTATCACCTGGTGACCAAGCATACAGACAGTCTAACAGATGGATGTGTACAAAGACAAGCCAAAAACTCAGCATCCACATGAAGGTGAAGTATTTCATGTGGAGCCTGTATCCAGCTACATCAAATGCAGGCTTGTAATAAACTACAGCCTCAAAATGTTTAGGATTATTATAGGCTAAAATTAGTTTAATCCCCAACAGTTCTAATAATATAGAACTATAATTACTTAACATTCTCTATTCAATATATTCACACAACTTTCCAGTTGTTCATGAGAGCCTTCCACAGACATGGAGACCTTCTCATTTGAAAAGAAATTTAAATGCAGAAAATCTGGGGCATTGGTCATTTTATACACATAGAAATACTGTGAAACTAACAGATGTAGCAAAACTCTGTGTAAGATCCTACAGGAGGGGAACATGAGTTTGTCTTAGCACAAAACTCATGCTTTATTCACTTACACTCATGCTCTTACACCACCATCAACCACCAAAACAGTTGAGTCCAAGTAGTCTGGCCTACAGCACCAAGACATTTATCCTGTGGTCTAGTAAATATTAAAAATTACAATAATAACATGTTACAAGAGCTATCCAGTTCTGCTTATCCAGGTACCATCAAAATCCAAACATTCTTGAAATTTTGTCCATCTGGTGATTGTACAACTAGACATACCCCTTCTTTTTCCATTCATACCAATTTAACAAATTTCTCTTCTGTTACAAATCTCTGCTTATAACATTGATGCCTGATATTTTAGAATTATGGTGTGCTTAACAGGGTCCTAACTACCATGGCATGAAATTCACATTATTTTGACATTATTATTGCTCGATCTCACTTAAGAACATAGATGATCCCAGAATTTTGTGTTCTGTACAGCTGATGGCCTGATCTGTTATTTCAGAATCACTAATAATTTCTAAATATTATTTTATTTTATGATGGATTTAGAATAGCCACAATTATAAAAAGCTCATGCTTATGACAGGCAGTTCTAAGCATTGTCATTAAAGGATTAAATGCAATTAGACTGTGATGTAGTACATTATGGGACCATAAAAATACACAATCAAAAGAGGCTAATAGTGCCAGTCAGATTATATAGACTGACATATAAATTAAACAAACTCTGTGATCATTTGAGCTCAAAAGAGTATTTGGTGGTTATGCTGCTACACAGAATTTATGAAAATAAGTGACTGCACCTATGCCAAAACAAACTACATGTACATTATGAAACAAGGAGCGTACTGAAGCTAATTCATGGTGTGAATAGTTTCTAAAGCCTTCTTGGGTGCATCCTGCTACACATATAATTTTGAAGTCATAAAAATGAGAGGAAAAATAACCTCCCAACAGAAATAACAACATTAATTTTACTTACATGAGCCAATGGCATTACTGACATGAAGATCAGCAGTGATGTAGCCTCTTTTAAGAAACCAGTGAAAACATATATGCATATTTCCTTTTTGAAGTTGTCAGAGAGATCTGTGCAGCCAGTGTAGTTATATGACCACAAAAGGAGACAAGTACAAATGACTCAAAATTCCAAATCCTACAATTCTATTCAGAGCCAATCCCTATACTTGGAACAGATGCAGTCTTCAGCGTCCTCCTAGCATTCATGCATTATGGCATTAGCTCCTTATACTAGTAGAACAAGGTTGCTGAGGATTTTTGCTTTAAACAATTTTTGTACAGAAATCAAAAAGGAAGCATTCTGAGGCATTAAAGGGTTAGACTAACTTCTGCATTTGTTAGTGGCATGAGCACTCATCTCCAGTAGGCTAAAGGATTCTGCTGCTTGAATAGCTTGTAATGAAACAAAAATTTGTAAATCTCTTGCTGTAATACATGTTACTGTACACATTTCAAGATGTTTGATTCCTCCCTAAATTCAGCAGGCTGAATGATGATGACACTACAGCTGAGGTAGGTAGTGCATTGCAGCAAATGTCAAAGCAGAAAAATGAACAGAGCTATTATATACAGTATTGTGGGAATGCAGCTTGGCTAGGATTCATTCTGTATATTGTATGAACTACAGAAATGCACATATTATAATATACAAATTGCTCTGAATAGACCACTGGGTAAATGCAATTCATTAAAACTGCCTTCAAGAGGGTTTATTATAAGCAGTTTATTTTAAAATAATAATTAAAAAACATCCATTAGGCTCTTGTTAACTTTGACTATATTACTGTTGATAACCTTCACTTGTAACTAAGTATATCAGTTGTTTCCTTTACCATTTTCATTCTTTTGGAATTTAATTTAAAGCATGGTCACAAGGAATCCTAGAAATGTAGTATAGCTCGGTTCTTGATCTTTCCTGAGTATTTCACAAAATTGCAGAGCCAGAAAAATCCTAAATTTTGAAATAGTTTCAACAAAGCTTTCTACCTAGGTGTATAAACAAGCCCTTCCAGGCTCTACACTTGCACCTGCTATAGTTTGTATCTCAGCAAGAAGCATTAGCTTCTGCTTAGTGCAGCATTAAACTGCAGATTATATGGAGCTTATATATTTCACCAGCCAGTTCACAGAGGTTCTTTCTGGGCAAAACAAATTTGAGTGATTATAAAAGGGTATGTCCTCAACCTTTTTTTTTTGCATTATACTCCTAGTTTAAATGTCATGAACAGATTTGTAGTTTCACTCTTCCCTCTTCCAAGACAATTATCTTCCTTTAACCTTTTTTTTTTTTTTTTTTGAGTTACGAAAAGTTGCCCAATATAAGTTATGGAGTTGTCTAGAAAGTGTAAATCACCTACACTAAGCTGGTTTTGGGGACAAAACCTAGTTCACATTAACTTGAGCTACAAATGGGATGATTGAGATTCTGTGACCAACAGAATTCTTGCTTTAATGAACTCTAATCATGTAGAAGAGACATGAACTAGCCAGCAAGCTTCAATGAATGTCTGCAATTGTTTTGAAAATATTTTCTCTGGGTTTCCACTGGGATATAATTAATTATCTTCTTAATAGCTGATGCAGTGCTGTGTTTTGGATTTAGTGTGAAAGCAATGTTGATAACAACTCATGTTTCAGTTGTTGCTGAGCACTCCTTACCTTAACTCAAGGACTTCTCAGTGTCTCAGGCTCTGCGAGCAAGCAGGTGGACCAGAATCTGGGAGGCAGCATGGCCAGGACAGCTGAACTGAACTGGCCAAAGGGATATTCCATACCACAGAACATCATGCCCAGTATAAAAACTGGGGAGAGATGGCCAGAACCTGCTGATTTCTGCTTGGGGATGGACTGGGCATAGATCAGTGGTAGTGAGCAATTGTACTCTGCATTCCTTATTTCTTTGAGGTTTATTTCTCTCTCTCTCTCTCCATTTCTTTACAATTATTGTTATTTTTGTTGTTTTAGTTATTATTAATATTATTTTCATTATTTTCATTGTTTTTTTTTGTTGCTCAAAGAAGCGTGGAGTTGGCGGAGCAGAACCGCTCGCAGGGTGCAGGGCCAGCAGCGATGGCAACGCGGGGCCGTGCAGAGCCCAGACACGCGCCGGAGCAGCGCCGCTTGGAGGGCGCGGAGCAGCCACAACTCAGGGGCCCAGCCAAGACATTGGAGTCGGCGAGGCGGTGGCCATGTGGGACCGGCACCCACGACAAACACGTGAGCACGTGATAGGAGAAGTTGTAGCAACGAAAAACACAGGAACTGTGAAATGGTACAATGTCAAAAACAACTATGGATTTATAACACGAGATGATACAGGGGAAGATTTATTCATCCATAGAACTGCCATTAAAAGGAATAACCCTAAAAATTACCTGCAAAGCGTAGGAGATGGGGAAGTTGTACAATTTGATTTAGTGCAAGGAAACAAGGGTTTACAAGCAGCAAATGTTACTGGGCCTGGAGGTATTCCCGTCAAAGGCAGCCGTTATGCACAAAATTATAAACACTATCCATTCCAGCAATTTCCCTACCCGCAGCCTACTTTCCCCTTTTACCCTATACCCAATATAAACCCTTTCCTAAATTTAGCCCATCCCCAGTTTATTCCTAATCTGTTTTTCACCCCATGGCTTGCCTATACAATTCCCTTTCCCTACAACTCCTCTCCGATGCCGAGGGGGGGATGAAAAGGGGGAGGGAAGAAATTAAACCTTCTCCTGCCTCAGTTTCCCCACAAAGAATGCTCAGAGAGTCCTGTCTCCCTTCTGCCAGCCTTAAGATGTTCCGGAGAATCTGTTTGGACATTTAAAGACTCAGGAGAGTGGCTTGTTTTGTTTTGAAACTGTCCTTGTTGTTTTCAATGTTAAGTTCTAAATCTCTTTTTGTTAAAAATAAACAGGTGAAGTATTGGGGTTCCTCCCCCCTGCCATGTATCCCTAGGAGAGGGGCACGGGGTTTCCCTGCCTCTGGTCAGCCTCGTTCCCCATTGGTTGTTTTGTGTTCCCCTGTGCGGGCAAGGACCCTCGGGCCCCGTGACTGTAACAGTTCCTCAGCAGAGCTCCAGCCATGGGGCTGGAGAAATAAACATCTCTGAAACATCTGTCAAGAATCGGTCCTTGTTTGATACATCGTGTTACAGAATCCCCATTGTAACAATCCGGGGGCAGGGAAAAGGCGGGACTAGGGAATGGGGACCAATGGGGAAGCTCCGACAGCCAACTGGGGAATTCAAACTGGGATAGTTTAACATAACAGAACAATGCATCCTGGGCGAAGCGTTTTTGGTCACCCTAACATGAAGTGGTTCTTGTGGTACTAGGGACTTTTCTTACTGAAAACTCTCTGTCCCTTGTAATGTATGTTCACTGGCCACCACACCTTACCCCCCATCGGCACTAACAGACTGTAATTTAATCACAGTATGGTGCTAAGAGAGATGAAAAATTCCCCTATAGCTTTGTTTAACCACAAAATTGCGGTTATTCTAACACAGAGAGGTTTAGTTATAAAACCACTTAAATGACAAAGGAAGAAAATGTGTTTTTCAGCTTTTTGCATTTCGTATAATACTGAGGAAGTAATTCATCTCTGCTGAAATAACCAAATTTAGCTATGTGTCACGATGTATGTGATATTCCATAAATGAAAGCAATGCAGAGAATAAGACCTCTGGATACTCACTTTTTAATACAGCATTCAATCTGTAGATTGCCCAAGAGATGAAGACTGCATTGCAATGTGAAGATGGATCCTTCTCCAGGACACGCAGAGGTCTAAGGAACATAAAAATATAAATGAGGAAAGTTTGAATATATATGCACAGAAATACGGACTAGAAAAGATTACAAGGAGCTATTTGCCCCTTTAATGCTGTTCAATGCCAAAGTGGTGCATTAGGTGAAGCTGACTTCTGGGAAGCGGATGAGAAAATTGCACTGACACTAGGAATGAAAATCCCCACTATACTGATCTAAGGAAGGAGTTTCAATCAAAGTTACTTAAACATGCATACAGAAGTATATGACATCTGCAATCTTAAAATTTTTCATAGACCCTGCAGTTTTTTGTTTCAGTCCCTGGTAATTTTCAATGATGCCAAACTATATCCAAGCAATATGGAGGATATTAGTGTTACTGCATGAAGTCTGCTTTCCAGTAGTTGAATAAGTCACTTTACAATGCTCACTTAGTCACTGTTTTTTTGCCTGTTGACGAAAAATATTCTGTAAATGCTTTTAGTTTTTCTGAGCAAGTACACAGTCATCACAGAATAGGCAGCAAAGTAAATTTTGGATATATGACAACAGTAAATTCAGAAATTCAGTTATTTTCAGATTAGGTAACTTTCAAGTACCATTCAATAATACTGGATACAGGTAAATTAATATTTTTTGAAAACAAGATCACTATATCACGTTCAGTAAAACAGTGTTAGAGTCTCACCTGATAACTAGAAATTACTCACTATGTCAAACTGTTATTTAATTTGAAGTACATGGTTTTAACTCCTCTTTGTCACTCAAACATCTGCCTTAGTAGATGTGAAGGTAGACATGGGTGGCAACAATAATTTGTATGCAGCTTGCATTTGACCTAAATCTACCGGCCTCAGAAACACTTGCAGTGAGCATCTAATTTTTCAGTGTTCTCATTTATAAATTTTAAAGTTGCCAGTCATGACTTACATTTAAAATATGTTATTTTTGGTTTGCATTCATTTACAAAGATTAATACCTGAAATCTGCTGTTTGCCAAAGGCAGCAAAGAAGGCAACATAAACTGAAACCATTCCTAGACTGTTTAAACAAAGCTCTCTCCTCTGAAGTAGTCTCATTTTCACAGTAACAGGAACCAATAGTCTTAGTCATGTCCCATTGCTACATATCAAGTTAGGCCTTTGAGGTATAATGAAACACACTCACACTGAAAATTAATATACTGTGAGGTGTCGTTTTAATGGAATGAATAAATAAGTATAAAAACTTTAGTAAGAAAACTCCATTGCCATTCACATGATCTTGGTTCTTTTCCAAAGAATTTTTAAAGTTTTTACGATTTCAGTAATATCCTGAAAAAGGAGTAACTACAGAAAATAACTTCAGATTTCTGTGACCTTTTTTTGGCATATCTTATTATATGTAATGGGGAAAAAAAGTCAGCTGCTTTTCTGGTTTTATCTATCAAAACCTCAAAATTCCACTCTTCAAGACAGTTTTTAAGAAGAAAACAAATCAATAAATTAACATTACTCAAAAAAGGGACTGGATTCTAGCAGTAGTACAGTGAGACAGTGATTCAGTTCCCTTTTTTTGGAAACCTAAGATAGGCCACACTGAACAAACTATTACTGAGAAGATATTTCACCATGACTTAACCTTTTCAAAGTGTAATTTGATATAATTTAGTTTGTGCATTTCCACACCTTCTCTTTACTCAACTTTTTGACCTTACCTACACACCTCATTCCTTTTTTTACTTTGGTTAAGCCTTCCATTTATTTTTTGGTTCCTCTAATTTCTTACTTCTTTTACAACATTACAAAGAATCACTAATGCTATATTTGATCACTTGTTCAAACATTACCTTTCCTGTTTCCATCAGGTCTTTCACTTATTCTCTGTATTCAGCTAGTTTTAGAACTCCCCTATTTGACGTTCCATTCATCCAGCTCTAACTCATTTGCACACACTATTGTGCCCAGGCATATAGGTGGTCTCATGATGTCAGAATTTGAGGTGAAATTAAATCATTTTACATGGGAAATGCACATGGCAAAGAAACAGGACTGATTTACATTATTTTATATCACAACTGTCCCTTCTGATATTAATATTGTCAGATATAGAAAGACATACTACAAATTCAGTACACACTCAGAAACTTATTTAATATATCAGTCACATCCTGTACAGCATATTTGCTTTCCCTTTATTTCCATGTGATCAGGCCACTTTATGATGGTTATTAACAAGTGCTATCTTACCAGTTCTTTTTATTTTTCTAGATTGCTCAGAGTTAAACTCCAACTTTTTAGCATGACATCGCTTTGCCTACAGAGAATAAGGCAGATTTGTGAAGGCAAATACGTCTCTGCTACAAGATATCTTGAGGTAGACTGCAGCAAGAGCTACCTCTCTTCTGAGCCTTATGCAAACTCTTCAAGGACCTGATGCATTTAAAGAATACAACCTATATATCCTTTTGTAACATACCAAAATGGTAAGGCTACCTAGCTACTTGATATACATATGTTTTTACAGCTGATGCTTCCCTTTTCTGAGAAGAAAACTGGCTGCAAGACTACAGAAAGAAGCCAGGGAGTAATAGAACATTCTCACGCTGTGGGCAGCAAAACAGAGTGATCCAAATTGGAAAAGAAAATAAAATAGTAAGACAAAAGAAGGAAAGTACTTTTTAGGCATTTGAAATGAGTGATTTTTCAGGCAGAACAGTGTGCTGGTGAGTGCCTTTCAGTAAGCGTGACAAATATTTACTCTTGTTAAAAAATGTGCCTGTGGTATTACATATTAGCATTGATGAAGGAGAATGTCAATGGGTATTGATTGAGATGTGGACCCATACTACATGAAAACAGATAAGCTTGTTCACATGAAGTACAGTTTAAGGCTTGGAAATGTAACAACAACAGTTTTAAATAATCAGTGAATCAAGAAATGCAAAAGAGCATGCCCACATCCTATTCACACAAGAACAGGGCACAAAAGGAACTGGTCTGTGTGACAGGGAGCCCTCATTTGGATAATTAGGCAACCAGAAATGCAGAGCATATCCGCATATCCAAGAGGGCATCTGCTTTGAAATTTAGACTTAACCCTTATAAGAAGAGAGACCATGGAGTCATTATTTTGACAGTTTCCTCATCTGACAGATCTCCCCTTGTTCTTTTCCCAGAAGAACTCCTTTGAACCGGTAGATTGACATGGCAACAATGCAAAGTACCGGTCAAATTTGAAGAGGCATACCAACCTGTGTAAGGAATATGCGTTCTTTTCTCTGTAACCTATGTCTATGTCTGGTTTTTGATCCGTGCAATGAAGCACTGTGGTGCTATATGTGCTGAACCAGTGTATTCTGGATGACCAGAAGCCTTGCTTTTTTTAGTTTTAATCATAGGCACACATAGGCACCTGTTTGTCATGGACAGCTTCCTTCACATTTCATTATCTCCTGTAACATCCAAATCACTGAAAGCCATATTTCACTGACTACTCAGAGCCTACTAATATGATGTCAAAAATATGACAATAACAACAATAAAATCAGAGTCTGCTCACTCCTCCACACCAATGTTTACTTTTTTTTTGAAAGAATCAAACACACTAAAAAAGCAAAGTAAAAGTCTGTAAAGTCTTAAAAATAGACCTTCTTTAAAAAGTTAGAGATACAATGCTTTTCATTCATATGAAATATGCTTCAGTGCAATACCTGATTTTCTGCAATGAACAGCCTATTTAATACTGTCTCTTAAATGCAATGTCTCTTCAAACTTTCCTCCTTGAGACAACCTGGTTTGCATGTCATGGCATCCTGTAAGCCTCTAGCAGACTGAGTGTCTCACCTGAAGTGCAGTCTTCTGCCAACTTAGAACACTCCTCCACTCTTGTTTTATAGGCCTCAAACAAAACTTTTCTGTGTGTCCATTTTAAAATAATAATATGAGGCGTTTCAAGGATAAGATTTAAACTCTTGAAATCTCATGTGCTACACACAGTTCTAGCAAACTAGAACATTTGAAAATGTTTGTAGACAAGGAATTTCTGGCCTCAAAGTCAAAATACCAGGGAAGACACCATTTCCAGAGAAGAATAAAAAATCAGAAGATAAACCCTGTACATATTGAGGTTCCAGATCAGTGCAGAGCTTCTGAGAAACTCTATGCACAAAAGTCTCTAAGTGTGGGACTACCCAAAATCATAGAATCATAGAAAGGTTTTGGTTGGAAGGGAGCTTAAGGATCAAGAAGTTTCAAACCACTTGCCATGAGCAGGGACACCTTTCACAAGACCAGGTTGCTCGTGGACTCGGCCAGCCTGACTTTGAACATTTCCAGGAATGGGGCATCCACAATCTCTCTGGGCAACTTGTTCTACTGTCACCACCCTCACAGGAAAGAATTTCTTATTAATAACGAACATAAACCTACTATCTTTCAGATTAAAGCCACTCTCCCTTGTCCTATCACTACATGCTCTTGTAAAATGTCCCTCTCTACCTTTCTTGTACGCTCCCTTTAGGTGCCGGAAGGTTCTGTTAGGTCTACCCAGAGCTTTCTCTTTTCCAGGCTCTACAGCCTCAGCTCTCTCAGCCTGGCCTCATAGGAAAGGTGCTTCAGCCCTTTGATCATCTTTGTGGCCCTCCTCTGGATGCACTCCAAAAGGTCCATGGCCACATATTTTGTCCCCCAGACCTGGATGCGGCACTCCAGGTCTCATAAGAGCAGAGTACAGCGGCAGAATCACCTTCATCGACCTGCTGGCCATGCTTCCTTTAATGCAGCCTATGATACAGTTGGCTCTCTGGGCTGCAAGTGAATATTGCCTGCTCATGTACAGCTTTTCATCCATGAGATTACCCAAGTCCTTCTGCACAGGGCTGCTCTCAATCCTTTTTCTGTTCAGGTGTCAGGTACAACAGAGTATCTGCCCCATGAAGTTCTTTATCGCCTGTGCCAAGAAAAGGCTTACAAACACAAGGTTACTTCCATTTTTCTGAAGAAGGTCTCATACATTACTTCCTAATCAGGTGATTTTACAGCCTCACACATTAGTCTACCTTTTAATCCTGTCCCACCAGCTCTTGTCTGGCTGATCACCAGTTCCCAGGCAGAGCCCCATGTATTCCAGCTTATCCCTCATACAAACAGCAACCAAAGTTGCTTCAGTTACTGTGAAAGCAGCTCACACATACATACATATATAAAATACAAATACATCTGCATTGTTCTTCAAAAAAATACAAAATTTTAATAAATTTGTGCATTAGATTTCAATAGGTAAAAAGGTTAGAGCATAACCCATTAACTGATACTTTTGCACTGAATATACTTCCATAATGAATCATTCCTGAAGTGAAATACCCAATAAAAAGTCTTTCACTGAATAAGAATGTTTATAAAAAAGAATAAATACAAGTAAAAGTCTCATTGTTCTAGCCAACAGTGACTATAAT
Source organism: Aphelocoma coerulescens (assembly GCF_041296385.1). Taxonomy (NCBI): domain Eukaryota; kingdom Metazoa; phylum Chordata; class Aves; order Passeriformes; family Corvidae; genus Aphelocoma; species Aphelocoma coerulescens. The sequence continues at coordinate 87,694,397 of NC_091015.1, forward strand.
TCTAAAAATAATTTCAATTGCTTCCAAACTACTGCACAAATGGCTCTACACTGAGAGCCTTTATAATATCTGTAGCAGGTAGAACAACTATTCTTTCTGCACCACGAAACACTATTCAAAGCTAGTTTTCCTGCTTTGCTGGTTTTGACAAGCGGGCCATGAAAGAGATTTGCAAGACAATACACAAAATCAGGGAACTGCAGAGTTATTTCTGTATCCCTAATTACAATGCAGAGTTGGAGAGGCAAGGACTGTCGATGCTTTTCTTCATAGAACTCAACTATCTATCAGCTGAAAAAAAGCCTTATTATAGCAAAAGTCAACTGGATAATTACAAGTACCTCCAACACCACTGAATAGTAAAATATCTCATGTATATTTCAAATGAAAAATATACTCAATTATACTATTACTTCTAGTAAATCTAGACAAGAAAACAAGGTTTAAATTTCAAATTAAAGGATTGATCTAAAGCACAAAAACACAGTGAAACTGATATAATTTATGGGAACTTGGTGAGGTTCAATGAGCACCCCATGCATTGAAAGCAGTTTGGCACATATTTCGTAAAGGAAAAAAAAATCAGGTTTCTCAGTTGTACTGCCTTAACAGCCAAACATATTCCCATTGTGCTTGCTCATAACAGCATTATCACGAGGTTTTGTGTTTAGCTATTGCTCCAGGTAGGCCTGTGAACATCCCAAGAGATGCTACATTCTTCATGGATGTGGAGAGTAGACACCTGTGAACTTCTTTCTATATACAAATGTCATTGCACAAGTCTGGGGAGCTGTATTGGAGCCGTGTTGGAGCAAACCTACTGACTATTTGTAAGCTTCATTTCTGTTGCCTAGTCCCTTGCCATGAATTTGGGAAAGGAGGTAGGCAGAGAGCAGCAATGTAAGTTTCAAAGCAAAGTTGTTGAACAAAAGTCAGAAAAATGGTACAGTAAAGGTTTAGAGAGTCATACAGAGCAACAGAATTACAGTTATCTTAAAATGAATGAAGGCCTTCAGCTTATAGTGAATGCACAACTATGTTTTCGTATTTGTGAGGAATAATAGTAGATACAGAGAATGACACTATTATGATATTCCCTACTGTAATCCAAGGTTAATGTACAATTTATACATGAACATCGCTTTTCAGAAGAGATACTGCTAAGTCATTATCGATAGAATTAAATGTTATGAACAATCTTCAGAAATAAATAAATTGATAAATAGTTTCTGGAAAAAAAAAAGAAAAGGAATTATTTTTTATGCTCATTTGGAAAGCTGATTCTATTGCCATTAATCATGAGATTTTTCCCACTGCATGGCTAACAGTGAACGGCAAAGGAGACAGAGATACTGCAAAGATGAGTGTGAACAGGTGGACCTAGGTAAAGCTGAATCTCTTTCACTAGACTTGCATTCTTTATGAAAGGAAAAAATAAACTCTATATAAATATAAAATAATCTTTGGCTGTACACATTGTAAAAATTTTCTTGTACTTACTCCATTTCTTCTTTGATAGTGCCATGAGTTGTTGAAAAATAAACACAACACTATAGGAAAGCAGAAAACTATTAATCCCATTTGAACACTTCGTAGCCTGTTTTTTAGAGTACTTAAAAACAGATCATGCTTTTTTCTTCACCAGAGTGGAGAAACCTATAGTAAAATTGTTTTAAGAGAAAAGGATCAAGGAGTTGATTCTGCTAAGCTCTTGCAAATGCAAGGAGGAAGGAGAGAAGAGCTAAAGAAAAAAAAACAACAAAAGTCCTTTGTTACTTCAGTCTTGAAAAAAATAGCAAAGTGCAAATTACTAGCTACTATGCAGGTTTTTATGAAAATTTTCCTGCCATATTCTTCAGACATGTAATATACTAGTTCCTTCTTTTTGCAGTAAGAAAGGTGATTAAGAGGGACATTAATGCTGTAGTACTCACCACAATAATCTGGAACAATTATTGCTCCTTTTTCATTTTGAAACTGCTACCTTCAGTCTCAATAGCATAAACCACAAAAGCTTTCTTATACTTTATTGGGAAGAGAAAACTAATGGGGTTCCCTCAGACCTTCTCAAGTTCTTCTCTATCCATAGAAAATGATGAATTGAAGTAGTTTTCAATTTGGCACGATTTTTTGTTGTTTTATTTAATGCATAAAGTAGCAAGAGAATTAGTAACTTTCTGTAAGAGAAGACAATCTTCCAACTGTGAACTCAGCCTGGGATTTACTGTACCAGTTATTGTTTCTATGAGAGTGAGACAGGATGTTTCCCATGCACGAAACAGGTGTGGGTATGTTAGGTGGGTTAACCTTGGCTGGATGCGAGGTGCACACCAAATCACTCAAAAACTCCTTCTCCTCAGCTGAAAAGGGAAAATGTAATGAAAGACTTGTGGATCGAGACAAGAACAGGGAGAGATCACTCACCAGTAACTGAGTAACTGAGAGATCAGTTACTGTCATGGGCAAAACTGACTTGACTTGAGGAAATTAATTGAATTTATTAGCAATCAAATCAGAACAGGATAATAAAAATATAAATAGATCTTAAAACACCTTCCCCCCATCCCTGTCTTCTTCTCAGGCTCAGCTGAATCTTTCAGACTCCTGAATCTTTCTACCTCCTTTTCCCAAGTGGTGCAGGGGGGGCAGGGAATGGGGGCTGCAGTCATTTCATCACACATTGCCTTGTCCACTTCGCTCCCATGGGAGACAGTCTTCCATAAACTGCTCCAGTGTGGATCCCTTCCACTGGGTGCAGTCCTTCAGGAACAGAATGCTCCAGTGTGGGTCCCCCAGAGGGTCACAGGTCCTGCAGGAACACCTGTTACAGCATGGGCTCCTCTCCACTGGGTCACATGTCCTGACATGAGCTTGCTGCAGCACAGGCTTTCCACAGGGTCACAATCTCCCTCAGGTACATCCACCTGCTTCTGTGTGGAGTCTTTCACAGGCTACAGGTGGATCTCTGCTCCCTCATGGACCTCCATGGGCTGCGGGAACACAGCTGGCTCACCAGGGTCTTCATCGTATGCTGCAGGAGAATCTCAGCTCTGGTGGCTGGAGCACCTCCTCCCCCTCTTTCTCCACTGATCTGGGTGTCTGCAGAGCTATTTCTCCCACATGTTCTCACTCCTTTCTTCCAGCTGCTGTTGTGCAGAATTTTTCTTTTCTTTCTTAAATCACAGAGGGTCTACTAGCATCACTGATGTACCAGGTCTGTCTTGTAGCCAGCTGGCATTGACTTTATTAGACAGGGGAAGCTTTTGGCATCTTCTCATTGAAGCCGGTAGCCATCCACTACCAAAACCTTGCCATGCAAGCCCAGTACAGTAAAAATGATTATTGTGAAAAAGTTTGATCCTGAATGCCTTACCTTGCATCCAAAAGATGTAGTCACCATGGACTGGTTAGTACTTTGCCACTCTACAAGCTCTGGTAACTTATCATGTACCTGAACCCTCTAAGACTGAACAGGTTAATTCATGTTCATGTGCCTCTCCTTGTTTTATGAACAAGCATGAAAATGTAGAGACAATATCTCCATTCTCCTTTCAAACTATTTGTGCATAACAAATATTTGAAGCAATAATATAAATTTTAAAGTACTAGCTTGATAAAAGTTACAGACCTTATAGAAAAGTTCAGCTTTAGTTCTTTGTAATTGAAGATAAACATCCGAAATGTATTTTCTTTTTGCTCCTCCAAATTTGGTTTGAAGAACCTCTATTTAAATATCCTGACTTAAGAGAAAATTGTGCCAAGCTATGCTGAGAAAACACAGGTTGTCCAACATTCATTGCTGCTAGCTTATGCGCACTACAGCATCAATTCTACTCCACTGTAGTAGAATGTTAATGACAACTTCTACACCTGCAGAGATGTTGAAATTAAATGGCCCATAGCAGGATTCAGACCCTCTAAAGGAGTCAATTGTACTGACAGAACTATTGCTTGCTTTAGAAAACTGATGTGCTATAGAAGTCTAACTAACAATGTTTTTTTTATTTGATCTACACATTAAAAGTACTCCTTCTGTTGAGATTTACCTGCTGCAGAGAAGAAAGGTTTAAACTTCCTCTAATTTATTAAGGTACCGTCCCTTGTACCAGCATTTTATTGCCATTTTCTATAATGGCCAGTCTTGTGAAATAAGATTTTTTTTTTTGGCTACCCTGAAAATGCTGCTTGGAATCCATTTATTTAAAGATCCTACAGCACTCCCACAGCATTCTTCTGCTGCAACTGCCTGCTCATACATTAGAGAGGTGTACCCTTCAATGGGTGAAAAATCTAGCTGGATGGCCAGGCCCAGTGAAGTGCTGGTGAATGGAGTTAAACCCATTTGTGGCCAGTCACAAGCGGTGTTACTTAGGGCTCAGTATTGGGGCCAGCCCTGTTTAATATCTTTATCAATGCTATGAATGAGAGCATCAAGTGCACTCTCAGTAAGACAAACATGAACAGCTAGAAAAATACCAGTGTTTACAGCTATTTCAAAATTACCATGTTGATATTTACCTCCAGAAATAGCTGAAAATAACCTTTTGGACACAACTGAAAGTGGTAGACTCTTTCATTTTATAAATAAATACTTTTCATAATAATTATCTTAAGTTGAATGAAAGTGTAATTTAAATGTGCAGAGAAGGACACTCACAAGCTGAATTACAGAAGAGAACACACATCAGTTAAGAATGCTACTTGAAATTATTCCCCTAAAATAATATGCACTGTGAACTGTTAACACTTGAGAATTTAGATTATTTTGCTTTTTTACTAAAAAAATAAAAGTAGGTATATTCACAAGTCTGGTAACAGCCTAAGGAAAGATTTTTTTTCTTTTTCTCTCTGTTTCTTGAGCCCATAACAAAAGAACAAGATATGACAGAAAGACTGAAATCTGTGTGAAAGTAGACTACATAAAATAGCACAGAATAAAATGTGCAATTGCTTAACACAAAACCTTATTTCAAAAAATTTATTGAGACAACAACCAGAACTTTTTATTAGTCTCACTTAATGTCATTTATGACTGAAGAGCAAAGATACAGATGAAACCCCATTTTACCAGAGCAAGACAATGACATCTATACAATTGTCATGGCTTAACCCCAACCAGCAAACAAACCCCATGCAGCTGCCTGCTCACTCCCCACCAGCTGTGTCAGGGAAAGAATCAGAAGGATAAAGATGAGAAAATTCATGGGTTGAGATAAAGGCACTTTAAAAAGTAAAGCAAAAGCCACATGCAAGCCTAGCAAAACAAGGGATTTATTCACCCCTTCCATGGGCAGACAGGTGTTCAACCATCTCCAGGAGAGCAGGGCCCCATCACAAACAGCTGTGACTCAGGAAGGCAAACATCATCACCCTTTACATCCCCCACTTCCTTCCTCTCCTCCAGCTTTATATACTGAACATGACAGGTCTGGAATAATCCTTGGGTCAGTTGGGGCCAGCTGTCCTGCCTGTGTCCCCTCCCAGCTTCTTGTTCACACCAAACCTCCTCACTGGCAGGGCAGTATGAGAAGCAGGAAAGACCTTGACTCTGTGTAAGCCCTGCTCAGCAATAACAAAAACACATCTTTATTATCAACACTGTTTCCAGAAAAATTCTTGCTACTATGAAGAAAACTAACTCCATCCCAGCCAAAAGCAGCACAACAATGTAATGTGTTATGCTAGCATTGCCTACGTATATTTTGAAGTCATGAAGTCATAGAATGGTTTGGCTTGGAAGGGACCTTATAGATCATCTATTTCCAATTCCCCAGCCTTGGGCAGGGATACCTTTCACTAGCCCAGGTTCCCCAGAGCCCCATCTGACTTAGCTGGGAAATTTCAGGGGTAGGTCATCCACCACTTTTCTGGGCAGTGTGTCAACTTCTACTGCTTTTGGTACAATGGATTATTTTAAAATACTTGGTTACAAGTAATTCATATGTACTGGTCAGAACATAGAAATGCACTTTTTCCACTCAAGCCATTTCTCAAGGGACAGATTGGGAAATTTAAAATAAATTTCAAAGGCTAATAAATTTTATTACCTTTAAACATATTAACAGATATTATTTCAGAGAGCTCTGTAGAAATTAAAACACACAGTACTGTTAGAATATGAAGCTTAAACTTTCAACCATTACAAGGATCACTAACCTTCATCAAAGTAACTATTCTTTGCAACTGTCTACATAACAAAGAGTAAGGAAACATAAGGACTCACTCTTTCAAAACACAAAGAGCTGTGAAAGAGCAAAGAACAATGTTGATCTTTCTCCCAACTCTCCTGTTGTCCAGCTTCTTATTTACACTGCATGACTTTTAGGAGCTTAATAAATATGTGTTACTGTGAGAGATCAAGGAAGAGAGTAATTGTCTTACTGTAAAGGAATAGTAAAATATATTACCATTGTTTTCTTCTGTATTAAGATTTTTAAGAAAAAAGAAAAACACTGCAACTTGCTCTTGTCTGAAATTCTGCAATTGCATCTCAAGAATTTCAACCATAATTATACGGACACAGGTTTTACTTACATTTTCATATCTGCTATATTGAGGCCTTATTTCAAATTAAACAAATACAATGCAAATGCTGCACTAAGGAAACTTGAAGTAATTTGGTTAACTCATCTTTGTTCCTGGAAAGTATAAGCAGCTTCCTTAATCTATCACACACTTAAGACAAAATATATTGTTTCTCAGGGGGATTCTATATGAATCTTAATTATACAGTTCTCAAATTTTAAATGATAAAAGAAATTTGACAGAAGACTTTTCTGTGGCTGCTATTTTTGATCCATCTCTCAGAAGGAGCAAACCGCCATGAACATTCTTTAAGGAATCATTCTCTCAAGTTGCAAAGATGTATTTGAACATCAATAATAAAGCCAAGTCTGTCACTCTAGCTTAGAACAAAGCTTTTCAAGCTTCAGAACTGCCACAGGGACACACTTCTTTTGAGGAACAAATCCAAAGTGTCACTCAAGATTTTATGTCTCCTGTGGAACAGTGGTGCTTCCTTAGCGCTTCTTTGCCTTTTTTTCTCTCCTCCATCTTGCAGGGAGAATGTGCTTAAAAAGTTCAATTTTTGTTTATTTCCATGTCTCATTGGGAATAGGAAATCATGGACATTCTTTTTCTCTTCCCTTTCCCTCTCTACAAATTCAAGCTAACTCACATGGGCTTTTTTTGAGTTTGAAGAGATTTTTATTTTGACTAAGAAAAGCCTAACCAAGTAGAACTGATACCCTTGGGCAGAATGAAAGTTCTTCCATAAGTAAAGGCAACAAGTTATTTTATCTGTTTAAAGAGCAAGGTTGTGTAGAGATTAAGAGTAACAATGCCACAAGAATGAACTGGAACTATGCATTTCCACCCAGGAAAACAACCACTGGGATCCAAAGATAAATAATATCTTTATTTTTTCCAAAGAATTTCCAAACACTGGGATTAAAAGATGTTCTTTAGCTGCATGGCAAGCCACAGCCTGCAATAGGAAAAAAAATAGCAACATTGTGGGTGAATTTAATCCCTTGCATTACTCTTTTGGCTTCAGTCATGTTACAGCAGAATAAATTCATCTGTCTCTTCAGCAATCACTAGTATCTCTAATGTAAATTCATTTTGACTTCTTTTTATCATTTATTTAGGAAATAAAGTCAGACAGGATTTTTTTCATGTAAGATGTACAGTAATTTCACACTTAACCTGGATGGCAAGAATTACTGTAAATCAGACCTTTTTTTTTTTTTTTTTTTTTTTTAAATGAAAAATTATTTAGAAGGAAACACAGTAGAGTAAAGCTACTTTACAGGCTGCTTGCTCAGACATACTTTACAGGCTGCATCTCACAGGTGCCAAATCTCACCCTTGACAACTATTCCACCAAATTCAGCAGAAGTTTTCTGGTTCACATCAGTCAGAGACTTCATGTCTCTCTTCACTTGTTTCTTCACATTTCCTGCTACCTTTAATTGCAAGTAAGTGAAAAAGGACTATTTTGCCAGTCATTAATTTTACAGTAAGAAGAAATTTCAGCCACAAGTGATTAAAAGAAGGAATGAGTCAGAGTTGAAATGCAACATTTTAAAATATAACAGTAGTTGTAAGCATACATAATCACAAATATGAAACCAGTCCCAGTGTTTTCTACTGAGGCTTGAAAGTTATTAAAGAGTATGCAAGAAATCCTTTTGACAATTCTTCCCATTCACATTGTCCTAGTCATGTAACGGTAACACATAAGCTCTCCATTTGTATGCAAAATAAATGCAGATGTATTCTTCACTGCTCATGCCCTCAACAGCAAAAAGACACTACACCACTTAACAAATCAAAATATACCCCAAGAAAAGAAGAAAAAAAAGGAAGGAATTCGGAAGGAATTCGGAAGGAAGGAATTCGGAAGGAAGGAATTCGGAAAGAAGGAAGGAAGGAATTCGGAAGGAAGGAAGAAACTCAGAAGGAAGGAAGGAATTCGGAAGGAAGGAAGGAAGGAATTCAGAAGGAAGGAATTCGGAAGGAAGGAATTCGGAAGGAATTCGAAGGAATTCGGAAGGAAGGAAGGAAGGAATTCGGAAGGAAGGAATTCGGAAGGAAGGAAGGAAGGAATTAGGAAGGAAGGAAGGAATTAGGAAGGAAGGAATTCGGAAGGAAGGAAGGAAGGAATTAGGAAGGAAGGAATTCGGAAGGAATTCGAAGGAATTCGGAAGGAAGGAAGGAATTCGGAAGGAATTCAGAAGGAAGGAAGGAATTCGGAAGGAAGGAAGGAAGGAAGGAAGGAAGGAAGGAAGGAAGGAAGGAAGGAAGGAAGGAAGGAAGGAAGGAAGGAAGGAAGGAAGGAAGGAAGGAAGGAAGGAAGGAAGGAAGGAAGGAATTTGGAAGGAAGGAATTCGGATTGAATTCGAAGGAATTCGGAAGGAAGGAAGGAATTCGGAAGGAAGGAATTCGGAAGGAAGGAATTCGGAAGGAATTCGGAAGGAAGGAAGGAATTCGGAAGGAAGGAAGGAATTCGGAAGGAAGGAATTCGGAAGGAAGGAAGGAAGGAATTCGGAAGGAAGGAAGGAATTCGGAAGGAAGGAAGGAATTCGGAAGGAAGGAAGGAAGGAAGGAAGGAAGGAAGGAAGGAAGGAAGGAAGGAAGGAAGGAAGGAAGGAAGGAAGGAATTTGGAAGGAAGGAATTTGGAAGGAATTCGAAGGAATTTGGAAGGAAGGAAGGAAGGAAGGAAGGAAGGAAGGAAGGAAGGAAGGAAGGAAGGAAGGAAGGAAGGAAGGAAGGAAGGAAGGAAGGAAGGAATGGAAAAGAAAGAGAGAAAGAAAGAAAGAAAAAATAGTTATCACATGACGCCTACCAATACTTTTGAAACTGAAGCTGAAATATTTTCGAAGGCCCTCCATCCTCAGTCTTTTAATAATCTCATAAATTACTGTATGTTCTCCAAACCCAGAGTGGCTGCCATTTGCTTAATTTCTTATTTCTGACACATATGAACAAGGAAGAGTAACTCAATAAAAGTGACAGAGGTATCCTAAATGTACACCAAGTGTCACACTTCTCAGGTTCCTTCTTTCGAGGACTAGGTCCCTGGGAATGGATCAATTACATTTTCATCACATTGCAATTGATTTTCTTTCAACATCTTTCTTCAGATTTTATCCCTTTCTTGCTGCTGGACATTCTATCTCTGTACAAGCTTATGTTAGCCTGCAGACTTCTATTCAGGCTGTTCAGCACTTACAGTTTCTTTTCCCTTTTCTTGTCCACAGTTGTAGCTCCTACAAGAGGATAAACTCCACCCAGGCCCTCATTTGGGTGCATCTAAGAGCACATGACACCCTTTTCCTTCAACAGCTCTGTGAGTTGCCAGATTTGGAGCTTTTTCCTTTAAGGCCTGGGAGATGACTGCCCAAATAAGGAGCTTCTCATAGGTAGACTCTGCTCAGAAGTTAGTGACAAGGAAAACAAGAAGGAGACATCTAGGGTTTTCATCCTGTAATAGCATAATTGGGATATTCATGCAGTTGCCACTGTGTAACCAGTAATGAGACAGCCCACGCTCTAAAGCATTCAAGCCTTAGTAGACATAAATGATCCTCTACATTGAGTTTGCATGGCAGGGTATGGGCAGAGAGGGGGCTGCAGAGGCAGCTTTTGTGATACATTTTATGTATCTGAATCCTTGGAGCTTCAAAGTCAGAGATCTCCTCTATCACAAAAATGGCAACACTTTCCCGGACTTCATTCTGCATTATTGCTGACTTTGTGGCTACAACCAACTTTTTAGTTTAAATTCATTTGGCAAACTGGAATACTGCTGCATTTTGATTAATTTATTCAGGGAAGAAAGAGTCCCTAAACAATCTGTCCTTACACTGTACAGTCATCAATCCAACTTGTAATCTCCTTAAGATGTCTCTCTAGTCGGCTATTCATACTTAATTCTCAGCAGATTCTGTTGACAGACACTCATCCTTGCTCATCAAGTTCATGAGCCCTCTTAATCTGCACATATGTTTAATATGAACTTTGAGACATTTCATAGGCTAGGGTTTATTCATTATTGAAACATGGAGTTAACTGGGCAGATCTTCTCAAATGCACAGGAGACAGGAGGGATTACAATTGCAATACTGAGTATTACGCTTCTTGGTGATACAGTTGTTCTCTACTCTTCAACAGAAAACAAAGAATCACATTTATTATGTGTGTTTTCTAAGATTCCTACAGTTTCTATAGTTATAAATTAACACTATAAATTAATTCACTACATTTTACAGAAATTTTTACCTTCTGTACAGTGACATTTTCCTCTGTTACTAACATATTCAAAAGTGCTCTTCCTAAACCACTAATATCAGTTTGCAAAAAAATGACATCTTAAGATAATATGCCATGATGTTGCAAATTTGGGGACTTTAATAGTCCTCTGTCTTTACTTGAACCTACCCAAAATAGAAGAAACACACATACTGTGAAAGGTGTTACTTCGAAGCACCTCTCTTTTAGAATCCATTCTTGAACATGTATTTTTTTTTTGCTTTGCACTTTCCCCGTGAGGTAGTTCTCTCATGATAAATCTTGCAGCTAGAAGCTGGAAACAATTAAATACTATAGATCTATTTCCTATCATAAACTGTGAATTTTAAGGAGCCATAAATAAAAACAGGTGTAGTATGAAAACAAAAATATTAATATTAAGTTACCATTCTTTTCAATTAACTGCCTGTTCTAAGTCAGGATATGAGCATTAAATGCATTATGCCATCAATTAAAAAAGATCATGATTAAATTTAGATTGTTAAAAAATTTTCTTTGTATATTCTCTGCAAAGTAAGTTCTCCCAAACAGTAAAAATTCATTTCTCAAAATAAAAATATCAAAGACAAATGCTTGATGAGGCTGTTTGAAATCAAACTTGAACCACAGGAGTTAGGGATGAAAAGGTCAGCTGCCTTGTCTATTTTTAAATGTCTCAAGCAACAAGGATTCTCTATTATTCCTTAGGAGATAAGTACATTGTCATTCAAACCTTTTCTTATTAACTCTAACTGTAATCTTATTTTATAATCCTTTAATTATAAAACTTACAGTCAACAAGGCAATGCCATGCATGTATAACATCCTTCTAAAGACATTAAGGATCAATATTCCTTAATCCAGTGCCACCCCAGAGTGATTAATTATAACCATGTCTGTGTTCTGTCAAGAGCCCGTGGTAGGTACACATATTTATCCCATTTATAAACTAAGTAAACTTACCAGACTGATATAGAATGAAAGGCTTCATGCAAGTTTAAGACACATTTCCCACTGTGAGGTAATATCCCAGTGGAAAAGAAGAAAGGCTTTTCAGGATGGAAACTCAACATTAGCCAAGTAAATTAAGCAACTGGCTCCTTCTGTAACAAAGATGAATCTGTATGCTTAAGAGAAACAATTTAAAATAACCATGATGTCTCTTACAGTAGGACAGAAAAGATTAAACTTCAGAAGGAAACATTCTCTTGAAGTTCTGAAAGAATTCACAGGGGGACTGGTAGCATGAACTAACACGTTACATTAAACGAGAGTAATCTGAGCCAAACCTAGAAATCAGAAAAGTTGACTGAGGGCAAGTTGTAAGCATTGTTACTCAGGATATCTGGTAGAAACAGTCTGCTGGAGTGTAGCAGGTTCAGTTTGAAACCGGGCAGAAACACCAATTTAATGTAGTGGTTTGGTCCAAAATACTCATTACTATTTATCTTCTATGAGATAAGGATTAGGAGAAATGCAAAGCAGGCACTAAACTTAAAAGAATATAAAGAAGTTTATTAACAGACCTAAAAGAAGAAGAAAAAAAAATTATACCACACCTTCAGAACTCTTCTCCTCCCCCCACCTTCCTCCCTTCTCCCACTGACAATGTAAAAAGACAACCCCTAAGATGTTCAGTCTGTTTACCACTTCCATAATAACTTTGTTCAGTCCATTTAGGAAGAAGAGTCTCTCTTGCTCGTGCTATGAAAACATTATCACAACGAGACAGCCGCCCACTTCCAAATAACTTTGTTCAGTCCATTTAGGAAGAGGAGTCTCTCTGCTCGCATGCGAGTCCCTTCCCCCAACTTGCAGCTTTTCCCACAACTGCTTTCGAGGGTCCACTCTTGAAGGTTTTTGGGGTACAATTTTAAGGCTGAGCCGTTCAGAAACAAAAGTTCTCTTCACCCATCTCTGGGAGCATTTTATCTCTAAGAACAGAGGCCCTTCTCCTTCCCATTTGGAGCAAAGGGTCTTCCTCATCTTCATCTCTAGGACTATCTCTGGGAGCATCTCTAGGAGCTGAGGTTTTCTCCTTTCCCATTTGGAGCAAAAGTCCTCATCACTTCCATCTCTCCCTGTCCAAACTTCTCATGAAATTACAGCTGCGTCAGCATCTGCCTATCTCAGCACAGGTGCTTTTGCTTACAAACCAAACCTGCTACATGGAGAAAGACTGAGGCTTCCAAGTAAGGTGTCTGCAACAAATGGGAACTAAGGTTTAAGGTTTGCACACAGACATGGTTCTTTCAAGAATCTGCTCAATAAAAGTAATGACATATTTCTAATTTTCTTAATATCAGCTGACAGATGAATGTGTTCCAAAAACAAGTTAAGATCAAGAATCTACTCCAGTTAAGTGGAGATCATTGTCAAAATACAACTGATCAAAAGAACAATCAATAACAGATGTGAAAGAGTAGCATTAATCCCAGGCGGATGTCTCAGTTTACATGAGTCACAGTAACAGTGGAGTATGACTATGAGAGGACTCCACATTAAAATTCTGTCATACTCAAGATTTCCATGAGTCTGAGCAGTGCAAGTGGTAGGATGGAGGGGCAGTGAAATAAACTGTTCTGTCTAATATATTTAATTCAATAGTTTTATGAAACCTTTTAAGAAATCAGGTCACAACAGATTTTGAAAATGTCAAAATCTATTGACTTGTTCACTAAAATTGTGGTCAGAGTCTTACTTATAAAAAATATCTTTCTTCAAACACAAACTAGTCAATCCACTTGACAAAGGCTGTGAAAGTCACCTGGGAACTGAGATGGTCATACTCTTTATATCATACTATTTGTAGCATTTCAAGTGTCTGTACACATACTCTATGCTGTCATTTTAATATCAGTTTATAACAGTTCTCGTCAGACTATAAAATATTTGAGGAGCAGGAACCATCTTTGCTTATATCACAGAGCAGTGCAAACACATTCTCAGTGGGTTTCTTTAAGCACAAACATAGTACAAGCAATGGCATCAGCGGATTTCTAAACTATTAATAACTATTCAGACAAGCAATTCCCCACCTGAAACAAAACCAGTCATTCAGACTAAAAAAGAAAAAATGAAAATCATGGAACTGTATTTGAAAGCTTAAGTGTTGGAAGATAAATTAAGCATTATTATTTCCCTATTCACATTTCTGTGAGCACTTTGAAAATATCACTTTCAGTTAGTAAATCCAAATTTTAAACACTTTTCCTTTTAGCCTTTCTTCCCTGAATCTTATATCTAGAAATTAATGACTAGTTCAATATATTGCTGTGGTCATAATGGTAAAGGTTAACATGCTCCCATTGACTGAGTCAAGAGAATTTGAGAATAATCACCACTCTTTTCCTCCTCTCTTGGCAACTGCTAAAGGCCACTCTTATAAAGTTGCATGAGGATTTGGCTTGATGCCATAAGTCCATTTGAAGATTCTGGTTTGTTGCTTTATCTAATTGGGAGATTAGGATGCATTATCAAAATTATTAACCCACAAAATCGTTGGCATTTCAAAAATTAATCTTTGACTTTTAAAGTCAATATGAATTAAAGACTGGGGTTTCTTTGACTGCCAATATGCATATACAATTGAGTTGTAATAAGCTCAGTTTCTTCCTTAAGCAAGACAGGAATTTAAATAAAGATATTTTACTGGTTTCCTTTGCCTGTATAAGTTGTCCATTCAAATTTCAACTTGATGTGTCTTATATATGTATGCCTAAATAAATACACCAAAGGACAGAAACCCTTATGAAGAGAATTAAAGAAGATAACAATCCTTCATCAGCTGAGAACTTAATGTGTCATTTTTA